>NC_143263.1:73788513-75089153 GCF_984573655.1 Nuphar pumila | reverse complement strand
ATGGCAACTTGGTTGTTGATGGAACCCTAAGCAGAGTGGTTGAGTTTGAGCCTGCAGGCTGTGTGGTAATGGAAGGGTAGATGCGGGGGAAAGCTTCATATCTGAACTTGGTTATGGCTTCCATCTTCTATCACCAAGTTGGGTTCCTTTGTGTCTAATTGCATCAATTTATAGCCTTATTCATAGCCTTCCCTTCCAGGCAGCCTCCTTCTCTGCATGTACGATTTTGCCTTTTCCAATTTCTGTTGACTAAACAAGCACCTAACTACCTCGTGGATTTCGTGTGTTAATGAGATTTTTCAAGTACTCATAATTATTGTCCTTGCAACTAGGGGGTGTCAACCGGTCGGGTTTGGTTAGGACCCAGGTGAAACCTGATTTGAACCGGATTTTTGGGTATGGTATTGAGTCTGCACCCGAGTCTAATTGGGTCTACTATAAAAAAAAAAACATACCCGCACCTGATAAGAACTACATGAACCAGACCCAAACCATACCCGGTAAAACCATATTTTTTATCATTTTTACATTAAAAAATTGCAGGTCTTAATCGAAACTCGGGTCGGGCTTGAGTCTGGTATAAAATTTCTTAAACTATACCCGGGTCCATGTATTAATCAGGGTCCAGACCCAGGTCTTATTCAGGTCTTCTTATTTATCACAATACTGGGACCTTATAAGGTTTGGTTTGGGTCAGGTCCAGGTAAACCCGACCCATTGACACCCTTACTTGCAAGGTCGAAGATTGTTGAGGAGATCGTAAGATTGATAAGATGTAACAGGTCAGGTTCTGCCTCATCCCAGCTTGCCAATAAAAAAAAAAGATTTAAAAAGTCGCACCTCTTAGAACCTTGCAAAATGGGGGTCATCAGTAGGGGTGTCAATTGGTCGTGTTGAGCTTATAAAGAGCTGGTTCGAACTCCTAAAATAGGCTCAACAAGCTGAATACAAACAATAGCTTCTCGGCAGGGCTCGACTGGTATAAGTTCGTTAGGTATTACTGTAATATGTTTTTTACATGTATTTTTTTATAATCCTATTTCTTCCTGCTCTAAACCATTGTATTTTTTTCTATAAACAAGTCAGCTCAAACGCCCTATGTTTAACTCAGGCTCATTATGAGGTGGAACTCGGCTGGGGTCGCCACAAAAATGTGCTCAAGGCTCGTTTACCAGCCCTAGGTGCGACTGGCATGTCCCTTTAAAACCAGAGGCAGCCCCTGCATTTCAAACACGGTACACACCCATACTTCTCAATTAAGGCGTGTTTAATGCGTGGGGAAAAAATGGATAAAGGTTCGGGTCTAGGAGATTCCAACCTTTTTTTCTTAATAAAAGGATAATTTCTCTCTGCTTTGCCCAACTTTTAAAAAGAAATTATCTCAAATTACTTGATGAGGCGGCTTAGCTAAAATAAAAAATACCCTTATGTTGATTAGGGTTTTAAATATTAAACACTCTTGGTCTCGTTAGTTAACTACCAATGAGTGCAAGAATCCCTCGTGCATGATGCCCAATTGCCACCACCATGCCAAAAAAGAAAACACAAACAGACAAACAAAAGGCAAATATCTATGTTAAAAATATAGGTGCTTGATTGCTAACATGTGTTAAGTTGTCAATATGGACCAACGGGCGCTCCGCGTGGTTGGTAGGAGCTGTCAGTGGGTCTCCTTATGCTGGGAACCTTTCTGATAAAAGCTTTCATCTTTTGGTATTCCAAAACAAACCCGAATTTGGTGCAGATGGTAGGGAGAAATTGTTGCTTGTTATTAGATCGCCTTGACAGTAGCCAAACCTCATCACGATTATTGATTCTTAATGAAATCTGGTATTGGTGGGCCTAACCCCAGCTTGCCTTTCAAAAACAAAAAAAAAGTTTTGTCCCCTGCACAAGCTGACACCCAACATAGGCCTTTGATCCTATCCTCGAAGGTTAATGTCGTCAGCACAAGGTATAGCCAGCATGATCAAGTCTTCTTGCGGGGAGAGGTTACTTCCTGTTATAAATGGAAAAGAGAGAGAGAGAGATATAATTTTGTAATATTTGATAACTAACAATAATATTTTTTTCTGAAAAAATATTTTAAAACACGCCTAAAATTTTAGCAATAATCAAAATACACCCAAATTTTTCTAATTACAAAAGGCATTTCAATGCAAGTTTTGGTACTGCTACGTTACATATTTGGCTTACCACCATCCAAGAGAGCGTGAAGATTTAGGCCAACAAACGCTCCAGTTCTGCCCCATTTGTGTATAGCTTTTTGTTGTAGTTAATTTGTGTTTTTGTTTGAAGTGCTCATTTAATATGTCGAAGTTTCAACCCATATTATATTAGAATCGATCTGCATAGGATATATCTGAATATAAGTGAAATCTGAAATAATTATGATCATGGGTCTCTTCATATCCAATTCAAAATCAAAAAAATAATTGTAAAACCCATAATTTTTTTATACTATAGGAAATAACTGTAAATCGGGGCTAAAACATTATTCAAAATTAAGCTATAAATTTATTTATAATTCAAGTATTAATGGGGATTCAAAATAGATTTTAAGTTAAGAATTTATTCTAAATTAGGGTTTTATTTTTAATCAGATTTAATTTAGATTTTAGTTAATCATCAATAAAAACTTAATTTGAGTTTTAATATTAGTCAGGATTCAAACTAAGTGTATATTTTAATTTAAAGTCTTATTAAATTTCAATTTCTGAAGTTTTATCGATTCGAATTTTGATTTGAAAATTCAAATTCAGATCAAATTTGGATTTGAATTCGGATTTAATAAATATGTCTCAAACATTATAATTAGATTTGATTTTGATTCAATTCTAAATTAAAACTTAATCAAATATTAATTTAAGTTTGAACTTGATGTACGAAATCAAATAGTCAATATGATCACAGGACCTGACAACTCCGGTAGGAATCATTTTTGAAATGCATTATTGAGAAAATGATATTTTTAGAAAAAAAATCATGATGAAAAATTAGTTAGACACTGTGTTATAGGGTTTGTAGGATTTAAAAGAATTTTCAATATGAGGAAATAACCCCTACACGTCCCGGGTCTCACTCACCCTATAGAGCTTGAATTTTTTAGAAATAAATTTTAAGAAATTCGAATTAAACCTTAAAAGAATAATTGGAATAAGTAATTTAATTATGTGAAGAATTCAAAATTTACTAATGGAATTTAATTAGGTATTGATTTAACTAAATTTTATTTAGTAGCATTTCATGTGAATTTACAAGTTCATGAAATATTTCAATTGAATTTAAAGTGAATTTAATTCAAATTTCATGCAATGGATTTCAAAAATTAACTAAAACTTATAAAATAGTAGGAGTCCATAGGTGGGTCATCCCATCCTATGTGGCATCCTAATTTAAAGTTTAAAATGATAAAAACAAAAATAAACTTTAAAATAAAGTTAAAATAAAACTTACCAAAAAATAAAACAAGAAGAAAAAGTCAAAAGTTACCTTCTTTAAAAAGCAAACCCCATAAGGGGGGGCACCATTTTTAGAGGGCTCCAGTAGGGGTCTAGCAAGGGCTGGACCAAGGAAGGAAGAAGGAAAGAAAGAGAAAAAAGAATAAAGGAAAGAAAAAAATAAAAAAATAAAAAAGTCAACTTGCTTGCCAAGCAAGCATGTTGATTTTTGAAAAGGGAGGCCAAGCCATGGGGATCAACCTACCCCACTTCCATATTAATATATTAAGTATATAATAGTTATACTATATATATATATATATATATATATATATATATATATATATATATATATATATATATATATATATATATCATACGCTATGCTTAGAAAAAAATGAATATGAAAAAGAAATAAAGAATTTAAAAAACAAACAAACATAAGAAAAGGCAAGTAATATCACTTGGATTTAGAAACCAAACCCAAGATTCGATCAAAGGCTGAGATTTGCCCCAAGCCTTGACCTAATCTAGAGGTTATTTAAAGAGAAGAGGGGCTCAGCCCCCCCCCCCGTTAACTGACTGTAAATTTTTCTATTAATTCTATAACAGTCAGATAGAGTTAAATGTTTCACAAAATTGGAACTGGTCTAAGGATCGAACCCCGATAATTTTGTAGTTTGCTTATGCTTTGCATAATTTCTTTTTATGATCAGTATGCAAAAGGTGTATGCATGGATAGGTCTGATTTCATGGAGGGTATGACATGCCTACCCTAAGGCATGAATGTATGTTGAAATGATAAGACATGTTTGCTTAAAGGACTACACAATGGAAAGTGTGATTGTTTATTTTCAAATGACGGTTTAGTTGCATGTCTAATTATGTTATGATAATGATGATGATGATGATTATGATGTTGATGTTGTAATTATGTGGATGCATGTAAGTCATTTTTATCGCATTGACCATGTACTTGCATATGCATTAACAAAAGCATGAAGATGAAAGTGTAATCGAATGTAATGCTTCAAAGAATGCATCCATTGCCCAAAAAGTGGTGAAATCTTTATAACGGATTTAATCATGATGTTGCATGTAAGCAATTAAAGTAATGAAGTAAAACATGCGACATTAAAGTAAGGACTTGTAAAGAGAGGGCAAGAGGTACATCTGGCTTCGTGAAACTTTGTTTGAGCACAAAAAGGTTGCTCATCTCCATCCACAAAGATAGGGGAAACCTCTCAATAGATTGCAGCATAGAGAATAAAAAACTCATTAGTGAAATTCTGATGCTTCAGGTTGGAGGTGTTGGGAGTCTCTCTCGCTTTGTCATCTCTCACCCGAGACTGGTAAAAGGTATCCGGCCAAGCCAAAGTCACTCCTGTATGTAAAACATTGTCTGAGTCACGGCAGTGAACTAAGTTTTTGCATGTATTGTACCCACAGGGCTAAGAAGTTATAACTTAAGATATATGTGCATTAGTTAGGCATTGCATGCATCATTTAAGAAAGAACATGTAATTAAAGATAAAAATTTGTGCATGCATCCAATGGCTTATGTATTTGGTAAGTTCATGCATTATATTTGCTTTTGATGAAGATTAGTTGATGCATACTTGTTTAGTTTAGGAAATTGTATATGCATGTCAGTAGTGCAAATATTTCAGTTAATTTTTAGATTTAAATTACGAAGAATTTGATTAAATTCATGTTTTGTATTCCTGTTTTACGAGTTTTCTATAATTCACCCTATTGAGACATGTTATGTCTGACCCTATCTAATTTAATGTTTTTTTCTTGAAGTGAGTAAGTTTACATGCAAAGGTGGGAGGTTGCGACGGAGACCGAGCCTACCTTTCCTATACCTCCAAAGATTTTGGACTCTGATTATTTACTTAATTTTTAATTTAAGGGACAAATATAATTAATTATGGACTTTGATTTATTTTATGCATGGTTGAAAGTATTTCTTTGAAATTCCATAATTGTATGGTTATGAATGGTCACGAAAAGTAGCACGCCAAATTTTAAACCTGTTGAGTTTTTTCGCTGTATTTGTTAAATGTTTTAAAATATATATATTTTTTTACCATTTTTGGGGTTCTAAAAATTAGGGCATTACAATAATTGTTATCAGATTCTGATAATCGTGTCTAACCCAACAATTTTATATTTTTTCTATGGAAAATGATTGTACTGTATGGATAATTTGACCTGATTCCCAAAAAATCAGTATTTGACATGAAAAGCGTAATGTTCTTTTTTGCTTGGAGGGTATCTTGACAAAAATTTTGGTAGCATCTTCCCTGTTTAACAAAAAAATCGCTATGTTTCTTTAAGCTCGGAGAGTATCTTATCAAAAATTTTGATTGTCTCTTGTTTAATCAAAAAATCACTACATTCGTTTTTTGATATATGTGCACCGTTGTACGTACTTTGCCTCTTTCATGGTTTATTGAAAATCTAAGCCTTAGTTAAGTCATATACTGGTGACTTAGATGTTTACGTAAATGCAGTTTTCTGCAAATCTAAAACCTTTCCAATAGGGGTTCCTTTGCCAAACAATATTTTGAACGAGGCAAGGCATTTGATATTGCTTTGGCGATAAAGATCAGTCAACATTTGTACGCTTATTATAGTGCAACTATATTTATTAAAAGCAGGAGCATGTGCACATAACACCGCGACGACAATGTAAATTGTGTAAGCAAGGCCCAGTGAATGAAATCACGCATCGGGCTAAGTAAAGTGCGTAAGCAAGGCCTAGTGAGTGAAACCATGCATCACACTAAGTAAATTGCATAAAGTAAGAGCCTATGCACATAACAGCGCGACAACAAAGTAAAGTGCGTAAGCAAGACCCAGTGAATGAAACCACACATCAGGCTAAGTAAAAGTACATAAAGCAAAGTATATGTATATTTTTACATATATATAGTAAATAGAGAATTAGTCGCAAGGATATATGCGTGAACACTGAAGCAAGCTTATGGTGCCCTAAAGGGCGTAAACTAAGGACTAAGACCCTATGGCACTTAGTTTATCGTAAATATCAAGCGATAGTAGAAAGGGTTCGTGTGGTGTGAGTTTTATGAAAATGATTTTTTTTTAAATAATACTTTTAATGAAAACTAGTGTGATAGCCAGACACCAAAAATATAAAAATTGGCTCGCACGAGTAGTGGAGTCCGGGTCGAACTCAGGGAATGGAAAATACTTTGTATTCAACATACAATCTACCATACTCTTTATTGCCAAAATAAAAAGAATTAATTAAAGAAATAACTAAGAGAGTGTTTTCCTACCCAGAGGGCTTAAACAAATAATTAAATGATTTTATTACAGACCCAATTAATAAATAAATGAAATCCTAATCTAAAAAGAAAAGAAAAGGCTTCAGTTCTTTGAGTCTTCTTGTCCCTTTTGATTGATTTGATCTTTATACTTCTCCTTTACTGATCCTTATTCCAAAGGGCTCCATGAGGGGCACTTCTGAGGGCCGAAAAGGACCTCAGAAGGTACTTCGAGGGTACAAAAAGGGCTCTACTGCACGTTCCAACGCTTCTCTGCAAAACACAAAAACAAAACAAAGCAGTACGAATCGATCTAAACAAGAAATCTAATGGCTAATTCACTAAAAAATCAGCAAAACAACCTAAACAAGAACTAATCTAACAATTGACTAAAAGACAAAATAGTAAAACTACCTGACTAACAAGAATTCAAGAACTAACTTTCTAGCAAACTAACTAATTAATAACTCGTGAATCCAATTTAGCTAAAAAAATATAGTTGACTAACTCAAAAGCATTGAAAGTAACTAAACACGACATGAAAGGATTCTAATCTAATTGAAATTCAAGAAAATGACATGAAGCAATAAACTAATGTTGGTCCTATTTACCTAAATAAACTAGTGAATAAAAAACAAGAACTCATATGGAACTATACTACGGAATCTTATGTTAACCACTATGTCGATCACATAAATTACTTAATTAGTATTATTCTACTAACCTATTCAAAACAACCGAATCAACTTGCTGAATTCAACTTACCTACTGACACTAAATACCAAAGATCTGATTGTAGATTTATTAGATTTAACTAGGAAGCGAAATAACCAAGAGCAAGAACACAAGTTAAACAAAAAGAAATCTTTTTCTAAATCAATATACGTGAAACAATACTTACTTGACCCAAGTACCTAAACCAGACTTATATGTTTTACCTTTTATATTATATCCACTGAACTAGTCGTGGCCTGTGCACAAATGACAAAACAACAAAACAAAATAAACAAAGGACGTTATTGTAAAGAAACTAATAAAAACTATAAACGTTGCTTGAAAGAAAACCTAAAAACATTGATTGAAAACAACTAAAAACATTGATTGAATAACTAAAAAATGTTGAGATTCAAATAACTAAAAACTTAACGCTGGGATAAAAAAAAATAACTAAGACAAACATTGCTGAATAAAAATTAACAAAAAACGTTGATGATTAAAAATTAACAAACATGTTGAACTAAAGAACAAAAGACGTTGAATGCAAATATCACCAGACATTGAATCTAATGGGTTGTTGAACCTAAATGTTAAAAGACGTTGGACCTAATAAAAAAATGAATACCGACTGAACAAAATACTATGCAGGTTCAATGAATAAAAAAAAATTTAATTAACACGCATTGACTAAACTATTTATATATTTTTTATTTTTGATGCTACATCTAAACTAAATATGATGAATATGCAGATGCTATGATGATCTACTAAAGATATATGCTCTACAATGTGGTGTGCAAAACCTAAGATCTACGGAGAAAAATCAGGATAAAGAAATGACCTGTCACGGATCGCCTCTGATGGAAGGGTTGAGAAGAGAAGATGGTTGATCCAGCTGCATCCATGCTGCCCCGACGAAGAAGTTGCTGATGACGAAAGGGTTCGAAGCTAGAAGAAAAAAGGGGAAGAAGAAGACGAAGGAGAGAACATGGAGAGAAAGAAATCGGCAAAAGAGCCAAAGAGAGCAAGTGAGAGAGAGAAGAGAGGGGCAAGAAGCAAGGGGTGTGTTTTCCAATCTGGAAAAACGTGTTCTACTTCTGAAAAAAACCCTGTTTATATTACTCTAATTAGGTTAAACACATTTTTCAAAAAGCGTTTGATGATTTTTCAATAATTTCCAAAAAGGGTCTTTTGAAAAACGTGTTTCATAAAATAAAACTTCCTAAACTAACTTGGACTCCTACTTGAACTCTTTTAAACTAATTAAAACACTCATTAAAAATTTCTAAACTAAATAAAACACTGAAAAATGCAAGGCAAGCTTTGAAAAACATGATTTTTTGATAAATTCAATTTCAATATGGTTTCTCAAAACTAATGATAAAAATAGGTTTTTAAAGTGATTTTATCATGAATCATGCATAAAATAAGATGAATAAAATGCAAACTGTTATGCATTTTCAACATGCATGAACACCGAAGCAAGCTTGCAGTGCCCTAGAGGTCGTAAACTGAGGACTAGAACCAGATATTATTTTAGAATGGCGTATGGGAAGGAAAATCCTATCGTACATGGTAGTTATTTCAATAAATAACTTGAAAGAGAGAGAATGACATGCAAACCTACTAAAATTTGGCAATGGTGGCTCAGTGCAGCATTTGAGGTGCTTCTAGGTCGTGGTCAAGATGTCCTTATGTCCGGTACAGTTACAACCAAGAGCATTTCTTACCGAACTTGTCGCGGCGAAACGATGAGGTTTAGGTAAAAACTGGATTGGACCTAGTTTAGGTCCAACTGGGTTCAAACCTATCTCAAGTGAGCTAGGCTAGGTCAGATGGGTTGGACCTAGAGGATGGTCAAGCAGTCAAGGACTAGGGTCTTGACCCAATTGGGTTTAGTCTAGGTCAGGTGGGTTCAGGCTCACCTCAAGTAGACTCAGTCTAGGTCAAGTGGGCTTGACCTAAGCTAAGACCAAAATAAAAAAAGAGAGAGAAAGGCTAACTTGGTAGGTCAAGTGGTCTTCACCCAGGTGGGCTCTGTCTAGGCCAGGCAGGTCCAAGCTCACTTCAAGTGGGCTTGGTCTAGGCTAGAACCAAGAAAGAGAATAAAGGGGGGAGAAAGTAGAGAGAGAGGGGGGCACAGTTTTCTAAGAGAGGTCTCCTCTTATTTATAGAGAATTAAATGGATTTTGTATCTATGTGTGGATTGAGTATGATTCAGTTAGTCCATCTGATCCAAGATCCAAACTTAAGACCAAAGTAATATAATGACATTCATATCCCTATAAGGCCCACTTGATATTTTCATGAGATATTTATGTAGGGTCCATAAGATATTTTTGTGAGATATTTATATGGGGCCCCCAGATATTTTTATGAAAACTACCAGGGTTGTCGATGTCAACACATTGAAACAGAGCATGTGTACATTAGTACACATGTTATTTTTTATGAAAATAATTGACTCCCTTTTTAAGGTAATAATAGTTATAGCTCTTCTAACAATTAATCAGAAAGAGATCTCTACATTTTTTTAGTGGATTGTAGGTTGTGGGCAAGAGGAAAAATTAGACCAGCAAAGCAAAACCCTATGGCATCAACAATCTTAGACCATAGGCACCTCTTGACTGCTGATTACGAAGCAGTCACACTGATCTTATATATATGAAATCGTGGGTCAATTTAGATGGATGAAATCTTGCTGAAAATCTGCAAAATCGTGATCTCAATTAACAACACCATCAAAATGTAAATCAAGGTGATATTGTTATTAGCAACACTCTATATTTGAATTCCCACAATATAATCACTCGGTCTAAACACGGGAATATGAAACCCAATCCCACGTAATTTTTTGGCATTAAACCACCCCAACTGGGGTGCAACTATGAGAGATGAAACGGAAGCCCTTGGGAACTTGTCCCTAAAAAAGTGGATCGCTTGATAGATTAAAAGTTTGCATAGTTGCTAATGGATACACCCAACTATCCAGAGTTGACTTTATTGAGACATCTTCTGCCATCATCACACAACCATCATAACCATAACGTAAAGATTTTTACTTCACTGGGGCAAAATATAATTGCGCTAGTAAAGATGTCACCAGTATAACATACTTCTTTACTGGCACAAACATATTTTAAGCCAGTAAACATGCTTCATTACTGGCTCGCCAATAAAAATGTAATTTCCTGTAGTGTTGGCTCATAGGTGAAAATTTTGCCAATTGGATATAAAAAATATTTTTTTATGTGGTTTTTAATTGAACCTACATTAATGGAACAATAGCTCAGATTCCAAGATTCTCAAAGACCTAATTATGATTATAATTTAAAATGAGCTTTATAAGGACTTAAGCAGTTGTCTCGAACATGGTTTGATAGGTTCATCTTTTTCTTATTGGCCATGGGATTCTATTGCAGTGATGTGGATTTTTCTTTTAAATTTGCCAAAATACTCAAGGTTGTATACTCTTGCTTCTCTATATTGATGACACTATAGTTATGGGAAGTAATTATACATTTGTCATTGAGTTCATTTTCAAATTAAATTTCGAATTCACTATGAAAGACTTATGAGATATTCAACACTTTCTTTGAGTGCCAATAAACAACTATTTGCGTTCAAGTTTCGAAGTTGAGTATCATTTTTTCTCATCAATGGTAGCAAAAATCACATGGATTAACTTCATCTTTTAGGATCTTGGCATTGATATTCCCAAGCTCCAACTATTTTTTATGACAATTTATCAGTTCTTCACATGACAGTTAATTTTGATTTTCATTTGAGATCAATTATCACTTTGTTCGTGGGAATGTGGCTCAGCAACAACTAGTTACATGGTTTATTTTCTCACGGTTACAAGTAGCAGATGTGTTTACCAAGCCATTAACTAAACATGTTTCACTCTTTCAAAAAAGTATTTTAAACTCTTTAAAGAAAAACTAAATCGATGCTTCATAATTCAAGGCCCAAACTTGGCTTATGGCAATGTCCAATGCCGGGTTTGTGGGAGAGTATTAGTGATTCTAGTTCGGACTTAAAACTGATTCAAATACCAGCAATTGAAGGATCAAATGGTACTGGCATTCTAGAAGGGTTGAAGGATAAGTATGAAGTATCAAAGGATAAGTCTGGAACTCTCTAATCTCATCAAATCCAACTACAAGGGAATTAGGAAACTTGATGAAGATGAAAACCACTAATTGTTGTATTGTACCTGAGTGATCTCATTACGATATGTGGAAAATAGTTTATACAATTGTAAAGAGCCAAGGATAGTAAAATAAGAAAAGCATTATCCCTCCTTTCGAACCGTGTAAATAGAGTGTGTTTACTTTCCTTTTCTGCTTCTTCTCACTTTCGTTTAGACCTTTCATGGAAATGATTACAAATTAAAAAAAATCCTGCTAGCTCAGCCTTCACATGAGAATGTTGGATATTTTGGATCGGGTCCAACCTTAAGTGACCTAGTTTGACACAAGACACTAATGAAGGCATTAGTGGGGAGATAGTAGAGAGGGGGTTACGTGAATGTGAAGAGTTCATATTCAATATGGCATGTGAAGGGTTCACATACATGAATGTCATATATGTAACCCCCCACTCTCCTCCCCTTATAAATTCAGGCATGGTTGCTTGATGAGAGCAACCAAGGTATCATCTTTCTCTCATTTGGGTTCAAGGTCCTGCTCAACATCGACTTGACAACCTAGGCTCATCGTGGGCATCAATAGGCTGAGGAAAACGTCGTGCACCAGCACTAATGCTCATTTTATCCACAATGTCTCCTAGTATGTATTTTTGCTTTTACATTCCGGTTATGTTTTAAGAATGCCAACATTGGGTTATGGGCCCACTCCTTGCATTCGCTGCGCGTGTGGATGCGTCGACGTTCTTGCGAAGCTTGCCGAAAAAGTTGTCATCACATTTCTTTTCTCTCTCGCTGGATTCCCAGTTTATTTTATTTTTGGAAAATGAGTGACGGCGGGCGAGGCGTTGACCGGTGACACAATGCCAGTGGGTCGACAACAGTCGTTGTCTCTCTGCAAAGGCTGACAGTGGTCACCGCCTGCAGGCAATCATGCCGAATCCCAATTTCTGCCGGGATTATGTAGCCACCCCGTTTCAGAGTCCCATCTAAAGCAGTCAGCTCTAGACTGCCTATTTACTATCGGTGCTGCAGATGACCCTAACATCGAGGGCTGGCCACTACTGGTCGACCGACGCTGGTGCCTACCCTTGGCTGACAACTATTGGCGACGGCCAGCAGCGGAGGTTGGATGTCACAGGATGATGGAGCATAAAAGCAGGAGGTTGAGAACCCATTTTTTTTATATTAACCTGCACCACCACAGTCGTCGGCGGTCGGTTGAGGGCTCTGACAGTTGGTCGTTCGTCTGTAGCATTCGGGATCGGCCGTCGGAGGTGGCCATCGGTGATGGTGTTTGTTTCGGTGGACGCAGGCCACAGGGAATGAATTTTCCTATCGTGCCGGATGCCCTCCCAACAGCCGGCGGACGGTGGCTGGTCACCATGGACCAACCATCGCTATTGGCTTCAGTGGCCCCGGTCGCCGCTGGCAATGGCAACTGGCTAGGTTTGCCAACAAAACACAAAAAAAAGAAATATCCTTAAACTTACCTTCGTTGGCACCATTGACGACGGAGGGTGTCTGTCGCCGGGAGGGGGAAGGGAGTCATCGTCACTGGCAGACTCGCCGATGTTGGTGGCCATCAACTGAAATGGAAGGGCACAGGTTTAAAGCTGAGTCAGAGTGGCTTTCGGTCTCTGAGAAACCAAAAGCCTTTGGTTTGCTCAGTAACTGAAATGCCAACATGTTGGCTTAAACCACCACGTTGGTGGTGGTTACCCACGATGTGGGTAATGCTTCCCACATAAATTTTGTTCCTTCCGTTAAACCCATTACCGAATAAAAGGGAAACGGTTGTTAAACCATTTCCATTCGGTGTTTATAAAGAGGGTTTCATAAGCAACCCAAAATGTGCGAAAATACAGAAGTTCAAGGAGGGAAGAGGTCGACTTACCGTCCGCATACAGTGGCATGCGCTTGTGGTGGCTGCGGACAGGCTGAGTTGAAGAACGCCCTTCTCCGTCAATGGCCGCCTCAGGTACGCTCTGTTTTCTGTTTGTTATGCAGGGCCACCGCCATACAAGAACTCCGACTGTGCCGTCGCCGAAAAACCCCAGACAGTCCCTACATTGGGTTATGGACCCTATTTCGTATTTCATGTGTTTTATCGGGATCCATTTAACGGATCCGGATAACCCCGGGTCTGACCCGGATCCAGATATTAATCGGGTCTGACCCAGATCCGGATAACCCCAGGTCTGACCCGGATCCAGATATTAACCGGGTCCGACCCAGATCCGGATAACCCCGGGTCTGACCCGGATCCAGACCACCCCGGGTCTGACCCGGATCTAGACTATACCGGGGCCGACCCGGATCCGGATAACCCCGGGTCTGACCCGGATCCAGTTTGCAGTCGGTTCTGACCCGGATCCAGGAGGGTCCAGACACTTTTTGGCCGGTTCCTTCCAGTTTCTCACCGGTTCCGAGATGCTAAGACCATGTTTTCTTAAATATAAGAAAATATAGGGATTTTGGCATACGGTTATAGGGTTTTTATGAACTTTTGTTCATACTTGACCCGGTTCATAAGGTTTAGAACCGGTTCGGACCCTTGGATGACCAGTTCGGGGCTGTTTCAGACCAGTTCAGAGTGCTTTAAGACCGGTTTAGAGTGTTTTAAGACTGTTTCAGACCGGTTCGTGGAACATATGACAGGTTCATTCAGTTTTAGAACCATTTCGAGAGTCATATGTCTGGTCCATTTGGTTTACGGACCATTTTAAAATATAATTTTGCATATTAGCATTAAGGATAGTTAGATGAATCAGTGTTTTCATGTCACCAAAGTGACTGAATACACGTGAGTCATAAATGAATTTTATACTATCATACAGTTCCTAAGTCGATATGCACATTGTACTTAGATTCATGAAACGATAGATGACCCAAAGGTAGTTTTATCGTGTTTGGAATTTAAGTAGGGTAGAATAAGGTAAATGTGTCGAGATACATCACATATGAGTATCCAAAAGTACCTTGTGTTGATGGTCTAACTTCACAAGAACCTTAGTTTTACCGAATATAGTCGGTAGGCGAAGTGGTTTCGCGTGTCGGAGCTCTTACCAAAGTAGGACTCTGATGACCCCCTTCACTCGCTTAGAAAGAAGCATATCAAGTGCCTTTATTATTTTGCTTTTTCCACTAAAGTTTTAGTCTCGTATGAATGTTTTTTGATACGTGTCTTTTGTCATGCAGTTTCAAGTTCTGTGATATTAGATGGCTCTAGCTCTATACCTTTTCTAGATGGATCTAATTTTAGTGATTGGAAATAAACTGTTCTTTTTGCATTAGGGTATATGGATCTAGATCTGGCCCTAAGGATAGATAAACCTGCTGCCCTAACTGATCAGAGCACTGCTGATCAAAAGATTGCTTTTGAGAAGTGGGAGCGCTCGAATAGACTTAGCCTATTGCTTTTGCAATCTAAAGTGGCTAAGAACATTCGCAGTGCCATCCTACAATGTAGAACAGTGAGGGAATTCATGAATGTCATTGAGGCACAGTTTGTGAGCTTAAACAAGGCCAGAGCCAGTACCCTGATGTCAAAACTGATATCTATGAAATATACTGGAGGAGGAAACATTCGCCAGCACATTTTGGAGATGAGAAACATAGCGTCTCAGCTGAATGACATGAAGCTCACCATCTATGATTCTTTCCTAGTGCATTTAGTTCTAACGTCCTTACCTTTGGAATACGGACCTTTCAAAATCTCGTACAACACACATAATGATGAATGGACATTTAATAAACTCATGTCCAAGTGTGTTGAAGAAGAAGAGAGGATGAAAGGTGAGAAGGTGCAGAGTGCACATATGGCTTTTCATACGTCCAAAGTAGGACCAAGGAAAAATGCATTTAAGAGAAATGCTAGGAAGAAGCCAACTGAGGATAAGTCATCCCAAGATAAGCAATCCAACTCTGCTCCCATAAAGCGCTTCTTTTGCAAGAAGAAGAGACACATAAAGGCAGATTGCATAAAGTACAAGAAGTGGTTGGAAAAGAGAGGTAATTTGTCATTTGTTTTTCATAAATGTAATTTATTACAAATTCCTGAAAATAGCTGGTGGATTGATTCTGGTGCTACTGTTCATATTTCCAACTGTCTACAGTTGTTCCTGAGCAGAAGGGAACCAACAATGCATGAGAAAAGCATCTATTCGGGAAACAAGATGCGTTCACATGTGAAGGGTGTTGGAACCTGCAGGATTACTCTGGATACGGGCGTAGTTTTAGATCTTCATGATGTCTTTTATATTCCATTGTATAGTAGAAACTTAATTTCAATTTCAAAGTTGGATAAATTTGGATATTGTTTTAAGTTTGAAAATTCCAAATTGTTCATATTCAGAAATTTAATTGAAATTGGTTCTGCATCTGTTTATGATGGTTTATATAGATTGAATGTGAAGATCCAAACTGAGGAGTCTTTGACTTCTGAATACGCATTAGTTGGAAATAAATGTAGCATGATGAATGATAAATCTTACATGCTTTGGCATCGAAAGTTGGGTCATATCTCTGAAAAGAGAATAAAGAGACTTGTAAATGAAGGGATCTTGCAATCTCTAGATTTTACTGACAATGACCCATGTATTGATTGCATAAAGGCTAAGCATACAAACACATATAAAGAGGGTGTCAAACACAGTAGTGAGATATTAGAAATAGTCCATACGGATGTATGTGAACCATTTTCTCCCTATTACACAGGCGAAAAATATTTTGTCACCTTTATTGATGACTATTCTCGGTATATGTATCTCTACTTGATTTTCGAAAAATCTGATGTTTTTCAGATGTTTAAGGAATTTAAGAAAGAAGTAGAGAAACAAACCGATAAGGTTATTAAAATAGTCAGGTCTGATAGAGGTGGCGAATATTATGGTAGATTTACTGAGATGGGGCAAAGGGAAGGACCATTAGCGCGATTTTTTAAAGAGGAAGACATTGTGACTCAATATACCATGCCTAGTAGTACCTATCAGAATGATGTAGCTGAAAGAAGAAATCGTACGCTTAAAGAAATGGTCAGGGCTATATTGAATTATTCAACACTTCCCATAAAGTTGTGGGGTGAAGCCTTAAGGACTGCTGTGCATATTTTGAATAAGGTTCCTACGAAATCTGTGTCTAAAACTCCTTACGAGCTGTGGACAGGTAGGAAACCATCACTGTCTTATATGCACATATGAGGATGTCCTGCATAGGCTAAACTGTATAACCCCCACATTAAAGCCTTTGATCCAAGAACAACCAATAGATATTTCATTGGTTATCCAGAAAGATCAAAAGGGTCCAGGTTTTATTGCCCATCTCACGCACCATAGATTGTTGAAACGGATAAGGCTAAATTCCTAGAAGATGGTTCAGTAGGATTGAGTGCACTTCAAAGCATTGGTTTTGAGGAAATACAGGATCCAGTTTCATCACCTGTTAAGGAAAACATCGAAAGATACCACATTGTTATTTCTAATGATGGTGTGGTTGATCATTTGATTGTTAATGTACAAATCCAAAGTGAACCTATTGTGGACAATGCGGAAGAGTACGAACAGGATAATCAGGTTCAATTTGAGCCTGAGGAACGACCTGTTTGGAGATCCACAAGGATTAGGAGATCTACCATACATCCTGATTATGTGGTGTACCTTCAGGAGCCTGGTGATTTCATAGATATGGATGATGACCCGTTGACTTTTATGGAAGCTGTTGAAAGCAAACAATCTTTGCACTGGATTGAAGCCATGAAAGAAGAGTTAGACTCTATGGCTAAAAATCAAGTGTGGGATCTTGTCACGTTACCTAAAGGAGTAAAGCCCGTAGGGTGTAAATGGGTCTTTAAAACCAAGAAAGACTCCAAAGGTAACATAGAGAGACATAAAGCAAGATTGGTTGCTAAAGGATTCACCCAGATGGAGGGCATTGACTATAATGAGACATTTTCTCCTGTCTCAACTAAGGAGTCAATGAGTATTATTCTGGCCCTCGTAGCTCATTATGACTTAGAGCTACATCAGATGGATGTGAAAACAGCGTTCCCAAATGGGGATCTGAATGAAGAGGTATACATGGAACAACCTCTTGGTTTCTCTGAAAATGATTGTTTGGTTTGTAAGCTTAACAAATCAATATATGGACTTAAACAGGCCTCCCGACAGTGGTATATTAAATTTTCTCAAGTCATTGTGACTTTCAAGTTTACAGAAAACATTATTGATCAATGTATATACCTTAAGGAAAGTGGGAGTAAGTTCATTATAATGATGTTGTATGTGGACGACATTTTACTTGCAACCAACGATATAAAGTTGCTTTCAGAGACAAAACAGTTTCTTGCATCATATTTTGATATGAAAGATATGGGTGAGGTTGCCTATGTTCTTGGCATTGAGATTCGTCGAGACCGAGCAAAAGGATTTCTAGGCCTCTCCCAAAGATCCTATATAGAAAAGGTGTTAAAGCGATATGGGATGGAGAATTGTTCTCCTACTTCTACACCCATATCAAAAGGTGACAAGCTGAGCCTAAAGGATTGTCCACAGAACGATATTGACAAAGCACAGTTGAGTGCTTATCCATATGCATCAGTTGTTGGCAGCTTGCAGTATGCGCAGACATGTTCTCGACCAGATATTTCTTTTGCAGTAGGGGTACTTGGCAGATTTCAGTCTAATCCAGGTTTACCCCATTGGAAGGCTGCCAAGAAAGTCTTGTGGTACTTGCAAGGGACAAAAGACTATATGTTAACATATCATAAAGTCGATCACCTCGAGGTCATTGGCTACTCAGATGCGGATTTAGGAGGATGCCTTGATAGTAGAAAGTCTAGTACTGGGTACGTCTTCTTACTTGTTGGGGGAGCGATCTCTTGGAGGAGTAGAAAGCATACGACCACTGCTGCCCACACCATGGAGGCAGAATTCATTGCATTGTACGAGACTACTTCGCAGGCTATATGGTTAAAGAACTTCATATCACAGTTAAAGGTGGTTGATTCCATTGGGAAGCCACTGAAGGTCTACTGTGATAATGAAGCTGTGGTGTCCTTTTCGAACAACAACAAAAGTACTACGTCATGCAATCATATGGAATTGAAGTATTTTGTTGTTAAAGAAAGGACGGAGAATCATTTAGTGCATATTGTCAATATTGGTACCAAAGAGATGATCGTTGATCCTCTTACTAAAGGGCTAGCACCGGGATTATATTCCGAACATGTAATGAGGATGGGATTGTTAAACTCTTTTTGACATATGCATATAAATAAAGTGATCACTTTCAGTCTTTTGATTCTCATTATGGTTGTTGTTAATCTCATAAGGATTAGAGATTCAACTAAGGACCTTTAGAATAGAATATAAAGGTCATTCTATTCATCAAGTTATTCCCATAAGGTTTTCTGGTTAGAGGGTTTATCGTCGGAACAAGTGGGAGAATGTTGGGTTAAACCACCACGTTGGTGGTGGTTACCCACGATGTGGGTAACGCTTCCCACATAAATTTTGTTCCTTCCGTTAAACCCATTACCGAATAAAAGGGAAACGGTTGTTAAACCGTTTCCATTCGGTGTTTATAAAGAGGGTTTCATAAGCAACCCAAAATGTGCGAAAATACAGAAGTTCAAGGAGGGAAGAGGTCGACTTACCGTCCGCATACAGTGGTCTGCGCTTGTGGTGGCTGCGGACAGGCTGAGTTGAAGAACGCCCTTCTCCGTTAATGGCCGCCTCATGTACGCTCTGTTTTCTGTTTGTTATGCAGGGCCACCGCCATACAAGAACTCTGATTGTGCCGTCGTCGGAAAACCCCAGACAGTCCCTACACAACAGGCCTTATCGAGTGTCCTGATCCGAGTCAGATCGGGTATCCTGACCCGGTTGCAGGCTCGATCCAAACCCGTTTTGGGTGGATTGGGTCTCCGTTACATCACGTGTCGGGCCTGATCCACAAACTGAATCCATTAGGGAACTGGGTGGATCGGATCAGGACCCGGTCCATTGGTCAGGAGTGGATCATGATCCATTTGAGATATCTGGTCTGGGTTTAACCCGATCAAAGATCTGGATCCAAGCCGGATGTTTTATGGATCAGATCTGGGTTTGGACCAGGTCTGGTTCTTTGATTAGACCCGTATCTGACTTGGACCGGGTCAGGCCTCGCCTGAGGCCTTTCTCTCTCAATCGACCTGCTGCCGCCCCTTATGGAGCTCGATCTCTTCCAGGTGGCGAGCGAGATTAACCCTCTCCTTGACCTCTCTCTCTCTCTCTCTCTCTCTCTCTCTCTCTCTCTCTCTCTCTCTCTCTCTCTCTCGACCTCTGCCCCATCCCATATGCATGCCCCTCACCTTGAAGGGGCCATCGGATATCACCCCTTGTTGACTACAATAAACTCCAACTTCAAAGATGTTTCCCCACCTGCCACCAATTAGAGCGATTTTGTCCACCACTACCATCAACAAATCCCTCTTTTGAACTCCCTATTAGCCTTTATCTCTGTAATCTCACTCCAGAGTTTGACGACCACTAGGACTCGATTCTACCCACTTCTCTGGCCACTCTAGTGAGTATTCACCCTTATTCCTCCTCCTCCTTACCTCTGTTTAAATGCTAAATTAGTGGTCAATGTTTCCATTGGTCCTTGTCTTTTTTAGTTTACAATGTTTATAAACTAGCAACGAGATGAGTTCCATGCTGAATGGCTATTAGATTATAAAGCTCTTTTGTATTTTTTTTGTGGAATGCAATTTCTGCTTTGTTATCCTCTATCTCATCTTCTGTTGGGGTGTTCATACTAGTTTTTATGTTTTCAGCTACAACTCTTGTTAAGGTTGACTGATTATTCATGAAAATTTTAATATTTTTATGTTATCCTGAACCTATATGTGCATGGTGTCAAAGCCTTACATGGTGGTCAGGATGGCGATGTGCTTGGACCTCATAGTTCAAGCATTGTTCTTCTGGCTATTTTATATAATTTTAGCTCACGTAATTTGCAATTTAAGATTTTCTTGAGGATTACTTGATGAAAATTTTCTTTGTATTTTGGTAGCTTCAAAACCCAAAAAAAAAGAAACCTAGGGATTTCTCTCTGGAAAACACGTATTGATATGTGTAAATTTGAAAAAATCTCTATCCTTCTCTTTGCAAGTTCTTTGCAATTTACGTAAAAGTTTCAACTTTTACAAGGTTACCATGTTGACATTAGTTGAATTAATACATAAAAAGAAAGGTATTTATTTTGAATAATCTGATGACCTGGAGGATTCGGATAGGCCATTCAAGTTATTGAAGCAAATCAATAATTCATGGTGCCATTTCTTTTCTCTATTCAGTTTTTCAATTACCATGAAATTAATTTATTTTCTTTACCTTCACTTCTAAGAATTATTATTTCTACGTGTACTGATGTGCATTTCTTCTTTTGTTAATATTCAGGACATGATTGTTAATATACAACCAACCAAGGCAGTTCGTGTTCAAGCACAGTCTTTAAAACTTGAGTATTTTGAAAAAGGTTGTTCAGCTGAATCCAAATAACGAAGAACTATTGCTTCATTTGGCGAAGGCTTATAGAAATTGGGATAGCAATTCAGTCCTTGCCGAAAGATGAGAGATATAATGATGCAGCGTCCCGATGACTGAAAGGTCCGGAAGAGTTTTGGCTTGCCTGACAAAGTGAAATCTCAAGATTTAAAACATCTAACATGAGGAAAATGTGTGTTCTTGCTAACCAAGCTTTATCTGCTACATCTAGGAAGCTATGTACGCAGGTCTACTATTTTTAACATGTCTAGAAGTGTAATCAATTTTAATGTCAATATGAATACGAGAGTATCATGTTGGGCTACCAGATTGTGCCTCTTGTTTATAGCTAGTAGACTAATATCAACAAAACAAGCCATTAGCTTTTTGATGTGTAAATATGTCGCCATAGTGGGGTTATCTATCCAGCTAATAAATTAGAACGAGATATATGGTCAGCAACAGCTGCAAGTATCATCATGATCATTGGTATTGAAATTGGTATCATCATGATCATCGGTATTGAAATCACTGTGCACAAATCAAGCCCACAATGTGGGAGATCACTTGCTCTACCAAGCAAGAAAACCCATGGAATTGTCTATAAAGTCGGTTCAATTTAACTGTCGATGGCATAAATAGCACCAAGAGCAACTGCAATGGTGATGAAACTGATTCATTCTAAAATGAGAGAACCCATAACTTGATAAAACTAGAAGAAAGAAAGAGCAACTGCAATGGATGAATAGCACCAAGATAAATTTTTTCAAAACAGCAGCAACAGGAGCACCTACCTCCTGCATTCATAAAAAAAATCATGAATAGCACCAAGATCAAGTTTTTCAACGCCTTTTCGTACAATAAAAAATGCATTCTTACAAAAAACCAGATTTTCATTATAACAAATTAAAAGTTAATCACATACCTTACTATTATGCAACACCGTTTCTATTGTACATCATGGATATCCATCTTCATGCATGTCCACATTCATCATCTGAGTAATTTGACATAAAAAAAGTCATTCAAACAAGAAAAAACGTAAGTTCGTAACTACAGTTAAGAATTATTTAAAATATATAATCTATGACCTGTTTTTTAAATGTTAAGACAATTCCTTTTATCATGCTGTCTCCTTACAAATGTGACAAATTTGTGGTTTTTCACCAATATCTGCAGAAGTGTTTCTAAAAAATGTACAAATTATATCAATGATCATAACAAAAGATAAAATTCTACCAAAAGTAACTATAACAATAATTAAATTAGTAATTAATTACTCTAATTTAATGATGAGGTTGCACCTTTGTGCATTGTGATCATGCAAACCACAAGTTGAACATCTCTTAGCATGCTTACTTTGACGGATTCTGGATAAGATTCTTTTACCACATTCCTTAGAACGCACTAGATCACGATATCTCAAAACAATGTCATTATCAACTAAATCATCAGTGGAACACAACACCTTCATGCTTTCATCTTTACTACATATGTTGTTGTCATTAATACTGACATTCTCATCACTATCATGAGACTGAATCTTAATTTGTGGCAAGTCATTTAATGTCTCTTTCAAGAGATATGAGTAGTAGTCATAACCATGTTCACACTCTATTGCATCACTAATATATTTGTTTGCCTTCAACAAAAGCACATGCTTTTTCATGATTGTAGATGATTTGCTCAATAACGGTGAACAACCTAAATGATGTATGGCATCACGCTTTGCATTCTTTGTTCATCTTTTGAGGATCTACTTAGAAGGTAGTTCATGAATATGTTTCATGTAAAAAATAGAAAACATGTGACAACATACAATGTCGGATGATTCTCATAAACGACAGTGACATCTTAATTCTTGTGTACTTTTGTCATATGTAACGATGTACTCTTTTTCAATAAAATGACATTTTATCTAATCTCTTATCGCATGTGTTACTTTATATGTTTTAACTTCAACTGCACTTCCAAGCTTTGCAAAACAACTGAAAGCTTTCAAATATTTATCCTTTATTTTCAAAAACATTATTGGAGTGAAGATTCCTCGCAAATGACACTCTATTATGCTACATATTTGAATGGAAAGATTTCTTAGTGCAACATCCTACCTTTGTACAAACAAGTGCAATGGAGCATGTGCATCAACCCATTTCTTAAACAAGTTATTTATAATCTCGTTGCGTTGAGATGTAGACATTCCTGTCGTAAATGTATTGTTGCAATATGCTGAAGCTCATGCAGCGCTGTCTTCCCAAAGGTTCATAATCCACTTACTATTTTGCATATCAGGATACAAAGATATTATCTCATACCATCTAGCATCAAATTTTTTAATTGTTTTTGAATTGTAAAACCATGCATCTCAATGCATTTTAAAATCTGAACCAGCATCAAAAATCCAATTATAAACACAAGAGCATCCCGTGTTCGAGTGACTTTATAAGTTCTGTATTTGCATAAAATTCAGCAAAAACTCTAGTAGCCTATGAAAAGGAAAACGTGTTATGAAAGAGAATCCACTACCTACAATGCTCCTTTGTGTCCCCTAATAAAAGGAAAACGTGTTATGAAAGAGAATCCACTACCTACAATGCTCCTTTGTGTCCCCTAATATGTATCCAATGTCTGCAGAAAATCCTATTATTGTGACCTAATTTCCAGGACACATTTTTCTGGTTAAAAAAGAATTCCTTATAAAGCTTTAGAAATATTCCAAGGCATAAATTTCCATAACTCACTGCTATACAGATCATGAGAGTCCCAAGGAAAATAAACGGCCGCCTTCTACTATATTTTGACTTGCATTTATCACTCCAAATACCAGCACATGGTTGAACCTGTGCAGTATATCCCAAGAAATAAATAAGCACCCATGCAGTTTGATATAATAAAGGTAAACAATCCAAGAATTAAAGATAAAACTGCCAACATATCCATAATATCAGTAATGTACACAAGATGATTACTAACAAATCAATAATTTGTTTACAATGAGTTTACATAAAGAAATGACGGTGCAAAATCACAAATCAAAATTGTTAGCCTTTCCATACTGATGTCAGATCAATTTGGCCAGCAACAGATTCAGATGCAACAAACATACATGAAAAATCAGTGAAACAAAAGTATTGCCAATCAGGAAAATTAGAAACTTACTGAGAGCCAACCAGATGCTATATGAGGACAGTCCAGTATATGATCTTTGAACAGAAACATGTGCTTCACAAGATAAACTATAGAAGTCAAATATGCAGGGTCTAGTTGGCAAATCACTCAATAGACAAAAGCGAGATTTTCGTCGTTTGTGGATCACTTGGATAAATGCAGTATCCCGCGAGAATGGGGTACCCTATAGTCGATTAATACATGATCTGCGCAAGAGGCAGCTCCTTCTTAATCGTAAAATACTTGCACAAATAGCTATATCAAATAAGAATTGCCTTTACATGATATCATCAAATAAGGAGATTGATTGGGAGGAGTGCAACGGAATAATTTAAGCGAAACAGAGTTTCCCAGAGAATTTCCCCCGAGAAGGTGGAGTAAAAATAACAATGTAAAGGAAAATTAAATGTAGTAGCTATGTCACATGGGTGCGGGTGCGGGGATTCGGCACTTCCAAAAAACCCGGGTGCGGGGGTGTGGCAGGGGCAAAAATGTAAATATATATATATATATATATATATATATATATATATATATATATAATCCACTACTCAATATGTTCAAATTCAATTAGAACTATAGTTTTCTATAAAAAAAAAATGTACATGAACAAACAACATATTTCACGATTTCTGGTGTGAATGTTACTATCACGGTATAATCATCTGGAAAAACCAATATCCAGTAAAGCATAGCACAGTACCATAGTGTATCTAAGAAAATAAGCCCCTTGACCCACGTGTGCCAAAAATACCTACAAATTCCCTATGTTATAGAATATCCATAAACACGCATAGATTTACCTTCTAATAATTAGGGGTGTGATCAGTTACAATCTATATTGCAAATCACAACATATGTTTTAATACTTAAAAAGATAACTCCTCGACATTTCATGTTCATCACATTTTAGGTAGCATAAAATCTCATACTATCTCGACCAATATAACTCCTACTTGCATCCAAATGTACAACACCATTCATTACACAGTTATGATGGGATAAGAACTAAGCAAGTGAGAACAATTAATAAAACATATCCTTTGCTGTAATGCAGGTGTTGCAGACAGATTTTCGACCATGGATAAAAAAGCAAACTCGCAGTCATACACAACTATACTTTGAGATACAAAAGAGAACACCGATTAGTTGAGGCAAATCGCAAACATTTTTTCAATTTTAATTTAGGATAACTAAATCGCAGATTTCTATTCATGGATTTCATACAAGAAGAAAAAAAACGTTTTGTTGCCAGTACTCAGTCCGTGATTTCAATCTTCGAGTTTTTTTGGGGGGGGTCCATAGCAGCCGAAATCCCCAAATCTGCCGATTTGGGGTTTACGGCAGCCCTTAAAACTCCTCTTTTGATTTGGGGTTCAAAGCAACCGAAACCCCTAAATCTGCCGATTTGGGGTTTTCGGCAGCCATTAAAACCCCTCTTTTTTTCTTTCAAAATCCTTTATATTTGGGGTGTGTTACAACCCATTGCAAACTTGAAACAAAATACACCCACAACAATCGTAGTAAACCCTACCTGTGAATCGCGGATTCCCGATTTCTTTCTGATTTCCTCTTTCGACTATCGTGAATCCAAAGGAGTCCCCTCGCCATCGTGCTCGTGTGAGCCGTGTGCCTTTTCACCAAATGGTGCAAGAAAGAAAGGAAAACGAGAGGGAGAGAAGTAGGGGAAGGAAGATAACGAGTGAGAGAGACAGGTAACGAGTGAGAGAGGAAGAGGATGGGGGGTTTAGAAGAGTGCGTAAGAGAGGGGCAAAACAGAAGGGAGATGGGGGTCGTGGGGAGTGGGGGTTGGTTACCCCAACACTCTAGCGGCTGCGCAACACCCCCTCCCTTTTCATAGGGCAAAAAATTAAAAAAAAAATCCAAAAAAATGGACCAAAATGACCCTGGGTGCGGTCAACTCACCCAGGGTCGGGTTGACCGCACCCACACCCGCGTCGAGTCGCGTCGACGCAGGTGTGGCACCCTGCTAGCCGAATCCCTGTTACATAGTGTAGTAGGAATGAACGAACCCATTTCTTTATTGAAATGGGGGTCTTCTTCCCCCATTCTTTCTTTTCTCTTCCGACACAGTAATCGAATATGGGCTCCGGATTTCACGAACAAAGCATCACATCAATTTGAGTTATGATTTGAGTTCTGATTTGATTGAAGAGTGGTCCTATTTCTTTCTATTTTTTTCTGGTTCTAGTGCCAGTAGTTCTAGAGATCGACTCGGCTCTCTCAAATTGTTTCTCATTATTAAGAAAAGGTAACAAAGATAAAATACGAGCTTGTTTTATAGCAATAGTAATTAATCGTTGTTGTTTCAAGGTCAATCTATTCACTCACCTAGGTAATATTTTTCCTTGTTCACTAATAAATCGACTAATTAAACTTGTGTTTCTATAATCAATTCGATCCCCCAACCCAATTGGGGCCAAATGCCTACGAAAAGATTGCTTGGATTTACGAAAAGGTCGCTTGAATTTATCCATGGTTTATTCCTTATCTCTAAAATACCATTTCTTCATTCATCTCGGATCCGCCAAAAATGGTTTTTGATTTGCTCCTAGATATGTTATATGTAATTCCTTCTTGTTCCTTTGAATATTGGCACACACAACGCATTCAATCTATTTCTTTATCTCCCCGTGAATCATATGTTTGTAACAATAGGGACAGAATTTCTTCAATTCCAATCGACCAGGTGTATTGTGTCGATTCTTTTAAGTAATATATCTGGAAATGCCTGGTGATTCCTTCTTCTTATTGGCACCATTTCGGACACAACTGGTACATTCCAAAATAACCGTAACTATGTGATTTTTACCCTTGGGCATAAACCTCCTTTGTATTTTGGATTCCCTCAACTCTTTCTTCTTCAATCCGAAGAAGAAGAAAGGAGAAAGGAAAAAAATAGAAGTTGCTAACTGGAAATCCAATTATGAAAGATTTCATTACAAGTTGCAATCAATAGAATAGAGTAATGTGTAATACAACTATTTACTACAATTCAATTACTATTCCTAATCCCAGTATTTTATTTCAATATCATTTAATTTAAGTATCTTATTTAATCTTAAATATCCAAACCTAGATCCGCATTTCTATTTCTGCTCTCCCCATATTTATTCTACCACGAATCAGAGTTTTGTCGAGGTTCAATTCACTTTTATTCTTTCTATTTTCCTACTCAACTAAAGTAAATGGAGGGGCTTTTTAACAAACAGAGAATTTATTGCTATTGTTAGCCAACATCTTCTTCATTCCTTACCACATCGATAACTAGAATGAAAAAAAGAGAATGTCAACGCATCTGGGAATAAACGATTGATCTCTATCAATAGACCTGCTAAAGAACCAAACCATAGAGTAGTTAGCACAGGCACCACGAAAAGGTATGTTTTGATATTTTGCATTGAAATTCCTCCTTCTTTATTTAACACATATATGATCAGATATTATATATATATATAGTTGTAGATCACTTGTATTTGTACGCGGAATCCCTAACTAAAATGGATATGTACAATGATCCGGTAGATGAGATACTCCTGTCCCTGAGTTAAAAAAAAAAGTAAGTGCCCCGTTCCGCTCTTTCTTTTTTTGTTCCTGATCATTGCCAATAAATACTCATTCTTTTATACGTTGTATTTCACCTTGGATTTCATATATACATAATTCTAACTCTTTTATTTTATTTATGTTATGAGGCCAAAAAGAAAAAATGGCAAGAGAAATGTATATAGATAGAAGAAATAACGATGTGGAAAAGAAGACAGGGATTCTCTACAATAACACTGTACAACAATTGAAAGGGATGTAGCACAGTTTGGTAGCGCGTTTGTTTTGGGTACAAAATGTCACGGGTTTAAATCATGTCATCCCTACCTATTACTTATCTTATGGGCAGTAACATGGGATCAATTAAAATTGGGGATGGCATAATCATTAGACAGAGAATAGTTGTTCGGTCATTGTTGTAGACGTTCTCTCTCTCTCTCAATACATACATACGTACAGTGCGTCTATTCTAGAACTAAACCTAGATACTTTATTGTGGTACACATTCATTTGCCAAGATCTTATATCCAAAAGCCAAAACTAACCCTTGATCAAGTTCGTTACAAATTTTGTCCTGCTAATATACTACTTTAGCGTGCTAAGGTTGGCTCCAACACAATAATTTGGGTTGAATATGACATGCTGATCTTCATCAACTGTATGCTTTGATTTTTTATCATCTTGGAAAATGAACCTTGCAGTATGTTAGCAATGACTGAAGTAAAGATTCTAGAATTGTAAAGAAATTATGCTAGACAATCCAAAAGGTTAGATCTAGAATTTGTACATTAAACAAAAAGTGCACCACATG
Source organism: Nuphar pumila (assembly GCF_984573655.1). Lineage (NCBI taxonomy): Eukaryota > Viridiplantae > Streptophyta > Magnoliopsida > Nymphaeales > Nymphaeaceae > Nuphar > Nuphar pumila. Next base: position 75,060,477 of record NC_143263.1, on the reverse strand, counting down.
ATTGATAATTATCAAGAATATTGAATGAGGAGGAGAAAGCTTCAACAACAGGCAGGTTCTCTGTAATCACATTCCAGAAGACTTCATTTAATATGTACATTAGGGTGTAGTTATTTACCGAAAGAACATTTATGAGCCTGAAAAGTATAAGAACACTAGTGGAGCCCTTTAGTATCTAACATTAACTCAACCAAATTTTGGTATATATACTTTTATACAAATTCTCCATAAATCCTGCAACCTTTTGCATGATATGCCACATGCACAACCGATGCAATGTATTTGAAAATACCTCTTTTATTGTTGCAAATATTGTTGGATCTGAATCAGTAATAATCGATACTAGAGGTAGACCACCCATTGCTCTGAACCATTTTTGAAAAATCCAAAAAAAGAAAATTATTTTTTTGTCTACAAGTAACGCACATTCAAAGATGATCAACTGATTATGATGGTTAATTTTAGTGAATGGAGTAAAGGGCATCAAATAATTGTTTGTTTTATATGTTGTGTCAAATACATCTCCCAAATAATAATAATCTTCACGTGATCTAGCATCAGCCCAAAAAAATTGTCGATATCTCCATTGTCATCAACCAAAATAGCATAGAAAAAATCTGCATTTTCTTCCTTCTTTTTCATAAAATATTGTAATGCAATTTGGTAATCTTTGCCATGATATTTTTTTTTCTCCTTTCCAATATGCACCCTAAGTTGGTCTTTAGTAAAACAAATATTTTTTAGGCAAACAAATTCATCATTTGAGAAGTTTTCAAACCATTTTTTCTCTATGAATTTATAGCATTTTTCTCAGGCATGTTGATTCTTTTTGTTGACTTGTGCATATTTATTTTAGATGGAGGATGCAATACATGATTGTATCCCAATCGAATAGTTTAAACAATCCACTTCTTTTTATTGGAGCATAATTGAACGGTCATTATTGCTTTACAACCACATCTCGTAATAACCTTTTCCTTATCTAACTTGCATGTTGGTCTCTTATAGCCTTTCTTTGTATATGCAAATTATCTCCAAACAAACTTTTTTTTTTGGTGATGTATTTTAATATCAAAGCCACCCATTCTAGCATACCTACAGTAGAACTCACGTGCATTCACATCGCTCTCAAATTCCATGCCCTTATTAGGCATATACTCCAACAGCACACTTGGCACATATTCTTTACTTAATTCATTTTTCACATCACCACTTTCATTTGCATCGATAGGTGTAAAACCAACATCATCTTCTTTTATCTAATTCTATCACAAATTCTTTATCAACATCGACATTCAAACACATATCTACGTTCTCACAATTGCCGACATCGTCACCATTGTTTGTACTGTTAACAGACATGTCCAGCTTTCTTTCCACATTAATATTTGTAGAACACAAACTTTTGTCCATGTCTTCACCTTTCTTCAACCTAATAAGCATGCAATCACCCAAAAATTGATAAGCAAACAACAAAAATTTACAAACAAAAAGTCATAGAATAAATGAAACAACAATGAGCTATGTCACAGGGATTCGGCCAGACATGTGCCGCACCCACGTCGACGCGACGCGACGCAGGTGCGGGTGCTGCACCCGGTGCGGTCAACGCACCCAGGGTCATTTTGGTCTATTTTTTTTATTTTTTTTTAAATTTTGCCCTGTGAAATGGGCTTCGAAATTTAAATTTTTTTTTCTTAACGGAACCAATGCGCGCCACGTAAGACGACTCTTCATCAAGCTTCTCAATCGAATGCAGATACGTCAACATAAATCTGACAACCTAATAAGTGTGTGGGAAACCCCGAGTTTTATAATAATGGTTTTTGCAGAGTTGTGGGCCCCCAGTCACATGGGCAACTGAAAGCCCCCTGTTCACGTGACCATTTAATCCAGGGCCTTCCGTGAAGGGCTCTATGTTGGCCAGGAGGAGGTGGGACGGATGAAGGATTTGACTTGAACGGTCCGAGACCCAAGGGCGCATTCATGATTGACGGGCATCCCAAGCACATTGTAAGGTCGCTTTCGCCTCCACAACTTGATGCAGACTGTCGTAAAAACATGAACAGCCCTTAGCCAGTTAGCCCTCTCCAGTAGTTATAGAAAGACCAACATTAACCTTTTATGTATAAAGTATTACAAGGAAAAAGAATATAATAATAGTAGTAAGGTAAAGCAGTAGGGATGGGGAGGAGATTACATCAGTAAAGTATTCTTCGACAAAGAATTATTGTTTGGTGGGGGAATGTGGGAAGAGTGTGGGTGCCCTATGAAATGGACCTGCATCGGGGGAACCCCAAGACCCCCTTGATATATATATATATATATATATATATATATATATATATATATATATATATATATATATATATATATATTACATTTTTGCCCCTGCCGCACCCCCGCACCCAGGTTTTTTGGAAGTGCCGAATCCCCGCACCCGCACCCATGTGACATAGACAATGAGGAATATGTTTCAAATAGCTATATAAAAGTGCAAAAAATGACACTTGCAGTAATGGTAGGTGGCACAAAACCAACAAGGTTGGACCTAGTATGCAAGATAGCACGATGCCTTTTTACATAGTTGTGAACAATACAAACTGCATGCTCTGAGAGCAGTGAACATGCCAGAAGTTAGTGATAGATGATCTAATCTAAAGGATGTAGCAAAAGAACCAACAGTCATATTTGTCCAGTGAAACTCTAGAGGAATCAAGAATAAGAACTAATGCTTAGGGCGATATTACAAGTCTAAAAGTCTAAAACAAACTTGACTAACTTTGTGCCTTCCATCCACAATTTGAAGAAGCAAAGGGAAAACAACAAAAAAATCAGAAAATGTGAGGAAATATTGAATGCAGGAAATAATCATGATATAGTAATTGCCCTAAAATACAGCAAAGGCAAAATATCACACACATAAATTATAAATAACTCTTTAAAAAGAAACCAAATGCAATGTAACAACTAAGCAATAGCAGAGCACCTAACATAATAAGAAACATAAAACAACTAAAAATCCCAAAGACATTGAAAACCTAAAGTCACTAACTGCAAAAACAAGGAATATCAAATGTGACGATAATGGTTTCAGATATGACTATAATGGTTTCAAAAATCACAAAAATTTCTAGTGTTTTTTAAAGAGTCTGTACTTCAGCAGATAATGGTTTCAGATATATAGCCAAAAGGGAGGCTTACATGCCACAGATCTACCTTTGAGGTAACGCCCCACACAAGAGAATTCATCTGTGGTTTGAGAACTCCTACATTGAGTTTTCTTTATCATCTTCTTCAGAACATCGTCATTCAACCACCAAAAAAAGAGAGGTCGATTGAGAAAGAGATGGCTCAGGCGAGTTCATCTTGTCATCTTAAAAAAAACAGAGGTAGAGAGAGGGCTTAGGCGAGCCCGGCTCGCCTGATGCTGGAGAGAGAATGTTGCAAAGAGAGGGTAAAGGGCGTTGAGGGGGGTCCTCGGCGACGCGCCATCTCGTTTTAAGGGGAGAAAGGTCGATTGAGAGAGAGAGAGAGGCCTCAGGCGAGGCCCGGCTCGCCTGATAATGGAGAGAGATGGAGGGGGGGATAGGGTTGCAGGGAGAGAGAGACATAAAGGGCACACCTGATTTGATGGGTGCTCGGCGACGCTCCGGCCTCCGAAAGTTGCAGCGAAGGAGAGGCGAGGTGAGGCTGAGGGTGACGGTGAGGGAGAGGAGAGGAGGGTAGAGATTCGAAGGGTGAAAAGGGGAGCTTTAAATGCCCCTAACGCCCTTTTCCGTGGTCGTTGGATTTAAACGAGATGCCAAGAGATTATGTTAGGCATGAACTTTATATATATATATATATATATATATATATATATATATATATATATATATATATATATATATATATATATATATATATATATATATATATATATATATATATATATATATATATATAAAAGAACTGAATATATTGGGTTTCAGTTTTCGTTAAGACTCGTTAGGTTTTATAGTATGAAGTGTTTTAGGATAAATTTGAACCATTAGATGTGTTTATCATGCTTGATTTATTAAGGATCGACTCTTAAATCATGTTTTTTTGACGAAAAAATATATTTGTATGAGACGGGAAATTTGATGTCTTTATAGACATTGATTTTTTTATCACCAAAAAAAACCTGTCTATACAGTTCAGATTCTGGCAATCTAAACAAAACCCATAGATCACATATATGGTGTTAGATGCTTGAAAAATAATAATAAAAAAAACTAACAAGAAAAGAGAGCATAATTAGGCATTACTTTTTAAATGAAACAAAATAAAGGAGTAGATGGTCCATGTGTACAACAATAGTTGGACAAAAAGGAAATAAGTTTAGACAATGTGGTGTCAGTGCCAGGGGTGGCAATCGTGTCGGGTTGGCGGGTTGGTGGGTCGACCCGACGGGTTGACGGGTCGGCATACCTCAACCCGAACTCGACCCGTTTATTAAACGGGTCGGCTGTGGCAAACACAAACCCGGCCCGTTTAATAAACGGGTAAGCCGACACGACCCGCCAACCCATTTAATAATGGGTTGGGTCGGGTAAACGGGTTCTCAGGTTCGCGGGTCAGGTTGACGGGTCGGGTTGACGGGTCGGGTTGACGGGTCGGGTTGACGGGTTGACCCACCCGCCTAACCCGTTTATTAAACGGGTCAGCCGGGTTGGTGGGTTGGCATATCCCCAACCTGAACCCAACCCGTTTAACAAACGGGTTAGGCGGGTCAACCCGTTTATTAAACGGGTTGGCTTAAGCCCAACCCGAACCCGCCTAAGAGGCGGGTTGGCGGGTCGTGTCAGGTTTTGCCACCCCTAGTCAGTGCTGCCAACTTCATTCTCAATCCAGTGTTTCTTGCAACACCATTCTTCTCAAACAGCTCGGGAAACCACACCACACCTCTGATTGACTACTTCCAACCAGAGCCTTGTTTTTTGCTGAAATCATGAATAATAAGGAAGCCGACTTAAACAACGGGTTGACGGGTTGAACCCCACCCTGGTGGCAAATCCTAAGAGGGAAATTGCCCGATAATGCCCTCTGGTGGTTCGACCTCGAGATTTCTGGGGCCTTCAAACTCTCAACCCTTTCAGGTAGCCTAGAGTACCTCAGCCAGCAGGGCAGGTTGCACAAATTTAAGTCTGTCTGGTGAACATTTAACCACAAGTTTTTGTGCTAATACGTTACACATTTGGTTTATCACCATCCAAGGAAGCGCAAAGATTAAGGCCAACAAACGTTTCAGTTCTAACTGTCCCATTTGTGTACGTCTTTTGGTTGTAGTTAATTTTTGTGTTTTTGTGTGAAGTGCCCATTTAATATGTTGGAGTTTCAACCCATACTGGAATAGATCAGCCTAGGATATATATGAATCAGGGATCATGGGTCTCTTCATATTCAATTCAAAATCGGGGAAATAATTGCTATCAGATTCTGGTAATAGTCGTGTATAACCTGAGAATTTTATATTTTTTCTATGAAAATTGATCGTAATGTATGGATAATTTGATCCAATTCTCTAAAAACCTTACAATTTTTTATATTCTCTCGATGTCCAAAATCATAAATATAAGATATAGTTAGGACCCTTTTACCCTACACATCTACGAATTGAGGCCTTATTGCAATAAAATTGTACATCTCGTCGCTAGGTCCAACTCTCACTTAAATCTAGAATTGTAAGTATTTTTATGTGGACCGCATGAACTTGCATAAATTTATCTACAAATTTTTGGTGAAACTGAAACCACAAAAATTGCAAATATCCTATGTTTTCTCTATATGTCAATATTTCACATAAATATATTTACAAAACTCTACTTAAACTGAAATTACTAAAATTGCATATATCATACCTTTTCATATATAATTTATAATTTTGCATAAATATACTTGTGACAATCTTACTGGTTCACGAAAATCCTTTTGTTTTGTAAATGAATTGGGTAATTGTGATTTTAGTTGTTTCAACGATTATGCGAAACAATAAGATGTTTGTGAATAAATAGGATTTTCGCAAATATATTTATGTAAATTTGTAAATTATATGCAAAAAGTATGATATATGCAATTTTAGTGGTTTCAGTTTAAGTGAACATATATTTGAGCGAATTTATGAAATAATTATGATTTTAGTAGTTTTATTTTTTTAAGTGGAGTTTTGTATATAGCAACCCAAATAATAGTGAATGTAAGCAAATAGATATTTAAATCATTTAAGCATTCAAATGATTTAAAAACATATAAACAATGACATTATATATAAATTATTCAATAATGTATTCAGTTTAAACATTCAAATCATTTAACCATTCAAAAATGCTATCAGTTTAAACATTCAAATCATTTAAACACTATGATTGAAAACATATAAACATTCAAATGATTTGAAAACATCAAAACATATAAACAATAACATTATGTACGAATCATTCAATAGTGCTTTCAAATGACTTTATATAAAAATTTATTTATAGAAACATTCAATCAATGACATTCAAATGACTTTATATAAAAAATCATTCATAGAAATATATAAATAGCATTATACACAAATCAATGACATTCAAATGACTATATATAAAAATTCATTCATAAAAACATTCAAATGACATTATATATAAATTAATGAGTTATAATGTTGATCTTTGAATACATAAAAAAACAAAAAAACAATCAAATGAATTTCTACAGTATTGTGATTGCATGATCATAACTCCCTGGTGACCTTATTTGCATTTTCTATAAAGCCAGCTTAAGTACGTATCATATTATTCAATATACAAATTTTTTCAAGTACAAGAGTCAACTCTCCCTCAGATCTACTTCCGGTCTTTTTGTGCTTCTCTCTAACTTTTTCTCCCCCCTCAAAGGCTCTCTTTGTCGTTCAAGAATATGCAACCTACTGGAGTGCAACAAAATCGTCATTGGTGGCATGTGCAATGGATGACAAGCATATGTTGTTCAGAGTCGACTCTAGTAGAGAAAAGAGTTGACTTTTGCAGAATGAATAGTCGACTATTGCTAAAAGAAGAGTCAACTCTTGCAAAAGAAGAGTCAACTCTTGAAGATTTTGTGTTGACCCATAGACTGTTTTGGTTAGTTTTAAAACTCGAGAATGTTGTGAGTCAACCGTCCCAGTCAGAGAGTCAACCTCTGCTATAAAAATTACCCTATTTGTATGGTTTGGATTGCATATTCTGATGAGTAGACCCTTCTGATGTTTTGTTCAGTTCTGACGAAAAAGGTTCGACCCTTGTTAAAAGTGAGTCGGCTTTTGGGCATCTGAGTTAGGATTTTTGATATTTTGAACTCAGCTAAGGCTATCACGTCGAGGATTCAGATGAATCACCCTGAGAACAAGGTGGGTGACCTATTTTTGGTACAACCTTGCATGAAATGCGTAGGTAAGTGCCTAGTGATCCAATGAGAGGTCATTTTTACATTAAAATGAATGTCATAATGCTATATATGTTGGTAGAACTGGAAATGTGATGCTTTACTACATGATATTGATATATGCAATTCATGACACTCGTTATATGTTTCGATCAATAGCATGTAGATGAATGATATGCAAATGCATCATGTGAAATCATGCTTAAGAATATTGTTGCTTATGTTTAAGCATGGTATTATGGCATGTGTGTCATGCACGTGAACTCTGTAGTAAAAGGAGGCATAGTTCGAGCTCAAATAAGCACTCTTGACCTTATATATGTACAACTGAACTAAGATTGTGTTAGTGCTGCAAAGTGATGGTCGATAACCTTATAACAGGTTGAAATCATACATGCTTAAACCCGATAGAGGCTATTGCTTTTGCATAAAATCAATTATTGTTTAAAGCATTTATGTCAGGAGAGTTTAATAAAGAATATGAATGATTAATTCTCTTACATCTTACAATGAGAAAGTAAGCAGGTATAATAGGCTTAGTGGGATTTTTAAGTACGAAAGGTTGCTTCTCCCAAGACAGAGATAAGGGATAGTTATCACTTGTGGTGCAGAGTAGTAGTGAGAAGGTTTCAACTGAAAGTGAATTCTGATATATTAGGTTGTGTAAAGTCAAGGTAATAAGATACAAAGTAACTAAATATACTACCTTGGGCCAAGCCTCCAATCTAGTCTATATTATGCCTACAAAGTATAAAGAAAGAAAAACAAAAGTATGTTGAGCATGTATGAAATCCTAACATGCATTATCTTAGAAAGAAATGTAAATGAAATAATTATAAGCTACCAATGTCATGATAGATGTTTCAGTTACTCTGCTAAGGCATGCATATATTGTAGAATTGGGTACAATTATCTGGTGATATGTTATATACACTCTTGATGAAATTTTTCTTATATGCTTGTAGTATGTATGCATGTTTCATCATTGTATTCCTATGGAGGCCCTTTGATATTAACCCACTACAAACTATAAGAAATGAATAGAAGAATAGAGCGGTTATGGGATGCTGAGGCAACGTCAAAGAGCCAATCATTTTTTCATCTCGGGCTCTGGATTTTGTAGTTATCATTTTGAAAAAAACTGTTTTGTAATGCTTTTGGATTTGTAGCATCCAGTTTAGGACTGCATTATTTTGAATGAAATTATTTTCCATGCTATCAATATAATAACATTTTAATTGGAATGTAACCCGCTCAAGCTTTCAAACCCAAGTCAAAAAGGTTTTCGTTGGTTGTTCGTAAAAAGAAAAGTTTTAAATTTTTTTTTATTTTTCCAAGAGTTGGATATATCGCGGCATTACAACTCGTATCAAAGAAAGGTTACAAAATATAGGCTTTTGACACATTTAACATACCAACATCACTCAGTAAGTTTTGACTTATGATTGGTTAAAATTGATAATTGTTATGACAAAAGTTTAAATTTTGTGCATGTGAGAACTTAGGTAAAATGCTAGGTACAACATATGAATTTAGTGCAAAAAAAGCATAGAACTTATGTAGATTTTCTATGTACTAGGCAATGAGATTCTATTGCAGTGATTTTTCTTTTTAAATTTGCATTGTGTACTCTTGCTTCGCTATGTTGATGAAATTATAGTTACGGGAAGTAATTACACATTTGTTATTGAGGTCATTTTCAAATTATATTCACCAATTTCTTTGAGGGTCAATAAACAATTAGCTGTTTTCGTTCAAGTTCCAAGTTGAGTATCATTTTTTCTCATCAATGACCGCAAAAATCACAAGGATTGACTTAATTCTTCTGGATCTTGGCATTGATATTCCCAAACACCAACTATTTTTTGTGACTATTTATCAGTCATTTAAATGACAATAAATCTCATTTTTCATTTGAGATCGATTATCACTTTGTTCATGAGAATGCGACTCAGCAACAACTAATTATATGGTCCATCCCCTTACAGTTACAAGTAGCAGATGTGTTTACCAAGCCATTAACTAAACCCATCTTTCACTCTTTCAAATAAGATTTTTAAACTCTTTCAGAAAAACAAACTAAATCCATGTTTTAAAATTCAAAGCACAAACTTGGCTGATGGCAATCTCCAATGCTGGGTTTATGGGGGAGTATTAGTAATACTAGTTCGGAGTCAAAACTAATCCAAATAACAGCTAATGAAGGATAAAATGGTATCAACATTCTAGAAGGATACGTATGAAGTAGCAAAAGATAAGTTGCAACTCTCTAATCTCAGCAAATCAGACTACAAGGGAAGGAAACTCGTTCAGGAGGAAAAAAACCATCAACTGTTGTATTGTAACCGAGTGATCTCACCACGATATGTGGGAAATAGTCTATACAATCGTAAACAGCCAAGGATGGTAAAATAAAAAAAAACATTATTCCTCCTTTCAAACCACGTAAATAGAGTGTGTTTACTTTCCTTTTCTTCTTCTCACTTTCGTTTAGACCTTTCATGGAAATGGGTACAAATTTCAAAAAAAAATCCTGCTAGATCATCCTTCACATGAGAATGCGTTCATCAATGGGGAGGTATGAAAGGATTTGCACAAAAAAATTGGTAGGACCCACTTGTGTCAGCACAACGCTTTCCTATCATGATAATTTGATGCTTGTTTTACTCATAATACGAAAGAAAGGAAAAGGGATGTGAGCTTAGCAATTTCCCATGAAAATTACTTGAAACAAACAGGCCTTGTTTATTTGAACTACTCTAGAAATGAGTGCACAAGAATTAATGTATTGATGATTGATAATAGAATGACAATTTAATGGCAGAGTTGCAACATCCCTTAAAGCTTTCAACATTTCTTCTATCTATTGGAACTAGAATAACTACATAAAGACACCCTCATTTATTGGCAGACTTCCTGAGGTAGCAAACGCTAGCATTTTTCTCCTTTCTTTGTAGGGAATTTTGCTTTCGTGGATGTTGTATTGATGACCTCTAGCAATAACATGTATCTATGCATGGCAATGTGTACAAGAGTAGCATCAAACGGACTGCAACTTCAATTTTACTTCCGATGGAATACGTGCAGGATGGTTGTTTCTGTCAATCCAAGCAATTATTGAACTTCCTTCCAAGATTAGCTGAGAATTTAACAAGCAAAAAGTCAGCAGTTTTTCCTTTCTCTCATGGAATTGACATGATTTTTTTCACTGTCAATTGTGATAGTCACCTCTTGATTTGGAAGTTTGAGAATGAAGAAATCCCAAAACATACGTGTGGTAGAAACTTTTGAAATTTTCAGTCTCAGGACAAACCTATCTCCACGCTGCATCCACAATTACAAAGTGCAAACTTCTTAGCATCATGGAAAAAACCCTCTATCTATCTTATATAAATTGAAACTTGTAATATATTGTTAATTATACAAAATAAACAAAAATGATATTGACCCCTACTTATTTCATTGAGTGGAAATATTAAAATAGTAATGGTCCAAATCACGCTAAAATTCCCTATGATAAAATGGATAATCACCAAAGATGCTACAGTGAGAACACTTTATATCCCCTTTTAATTAGGGGGGTAGGCCGGAAGCAAAGTGTTCTGCACCATTTCTCTGTGAAAAGGGCCAAGCACTTTATAAGTGTTCGTTCAGAACACTGGCCATGCCTCGGGGGGGCAGCCGCTACCGAGCACCAGTCGATAGGGCTGAATTGTTTGGCGAGACCAACTCTATTTCTACTTTCTACAGTAATTGAATGGCTAACTACTTACGTGTAAAGGAGCGATAAAGTTGAGAGACAGCTTGTGTATTGCAGCTGCATGGCCTTTAGACTGCAATTCATTGATATCGAGACCAAGTCTTTCAAACACATCTGTATAACCTGAAACACATAAGGAATGTAGTGTATGCATTCAACCATCAAAGAAAAACAAAGTTTTTGAGAAATCAATCATGAAACACATGTTTCACAATTGGCAGGCAATCAAATTAATTGCCTGCCAAGAAGAACTAATTCTGCAATTCTTATTTCCATCAGCATTATGAAATAATTAGAGCTGGTCAAAAATGATAAACAGTACGTTAAAGATGAATATAGACAGTGGTGCGCTTGAAAATCAAAATCATGATGCTTGGGTGTAGGCACATGTAAACCTATGAATGCCGTCTGAATAAAATCAAATCATGATTATTGGATTATATTCTTCCTTTGATTTTCATTCTTCTGAAGCCAAATACAGGGTTACATTTTGGTGAATGCTAAAAAATGGTTAAAACCAAACTAGAAAAAAAAACAAAACCATTTCAGTCTCACCATGTTCGAGGTAATGGAAATATATGGCATTATTAACAACTCCATATTGGTCCAATTCATAATCACGAACTTGAAGCTCAACATCATGACAGCCCTGCACACTGAAAAAGTCAAATCCCAAATTAGTACTCTTTGATCCTCCTGTTACAGGGTCATATATAGTTGTACTGAGAGGGAAGTACCATGATCCATTTTGCACATCTTGGTCCTGGAGGAGGGTGAGAGGATCCTTGTTAAGGAGTAAGCTGCGAGGAGGTGTCAGACTAAGCAGTCTTTGAGATGGAAACGTGGTTGTTGATGGAACCCTAAGCAGAGTGGTTGAGTTTGAGCCTGCAGGCTTTGTGGTAATGGAAGGGTAGAAGGGGCGGAAAGCACCATAGCTGAACTTGCTTATGGCTTCCATCTTCTGTCACCAAGTTGAGTTCCTTTATGTCTAATTGCATCAATTTATAACAGCCTTTTCTTGCAGGCAGCCTCCTTCTCTACATGTACGATTTTGCCATTTCTAAAAATTTTGTGTTGACTGAACAAGCATGTCCCTCTTAGTTGCAAGTGGATTTTGCGTGTAAAATTCAAACCCAAATTTGGGTCTCAATGAGATTTTGTGCGTGTCTTTTTCCAACTACTCATAATCATGTTCCGTGCTGTCTTGCAACTAGGGTGTCAGCGGGCCAGGTTTGGTTCTGACACTCAGGTAAAACCAGACTTGAACAAGATTTTTGGGTATGGTATTGAGTCTGGACCTAAGTCTAATTGGGTTTACTATAAGAGAAATCATACCTGGAACTGATAAAAACTACATGAACCAGACCCATACTATACCCCGTAAAGCCATACTTTTTATTATTTTTACATTAAAATTTTGTGGATCCTAATCGAAACTCGGCTCGGGCTCGAGTCTGGTATAAAATTTCATAAACTATACCCGGGTCCATGTATTAATGGAACCTTTAGGTCCAGACCCAGGTCTTAATCAGGTCTTCTTATTTATCACAATACCCGGACCCTATAGGGTATGGTTCAGGTCGGGTCTGTATACTCATACTTGCAAGGTTGAAGATTGTTGAGGAGATTGATGAGATGTAACGGGTCGGGTCCTGCCTCACCCCAGCTTGCCAATAAAATAAAAAATAAAAAGTCGCCCCTCTAGGATCCTTGCAAAATGGGGGTCATAAGTAGAGGTGTCAATAGGTCGGGTTTGGTTCAGACCTAGGTAGAACCAGACTTGGTCTCGATTTTTTGGGTATGGTATCGGATCCGAACGTGAGTCTAATTGGATCCTACATAAGAAAAACGATACCCAGACCCATTAAGAACTACATGAACCAAACCCAGGCCATACCCAGTGAAATAATATTTTTTTCATTTTTACATTGACAAATTATGGGTCTTAATCATAACTCGGGTCCGGACCCATAATTTTGCGTGTCGGGTTATGGTAAACCCGAACAGTGGACGCCCATAATCAATGCTTGGATGGCTGCTTTACTTTGACACCAAAAGAGTAAAAACAGGAACAGCACGGGAAATTCCAGCTTTACCTGCCATATGTATATGTGCACGGTCACAAACCTGGTTCTCGGGAAAATGTAGACGAGAGAAAATATCTTGAGATTTTGAAAAAAATGCTCTTTCATGTCACAAACCTGGTTCTCGGGAAAATGTTGACGAGAGAAAATATCTTGAGATTTTGAAAAAATGTTATTTCATGTCAGAAACCTGGTTCTCGGGAAAATGTTTACGAGAGAAAATATATTGAGATTTTGAAAAAAATGCTCTTTCAACGGAAGATTACCGTCCCTAGCTGGTTAGGTTTTCATCTGGGTAGACCAGGTTCTATCACGATTGAGGATTCAATCTTAAGCTAAAGGTTAAAACACCAGTGGAATACGAACCTGTTGGCTTTCCGACGTGCTGTCCCTGTTTTCACTCTTTTCGTGTCAAAGTAAAGCACCATCCAAGCATTGATTAGGGAAGTCAATTGTTCGGGTTTACCCTAACCCGACCCATATAATTATGGATCCGGACCCGAGTTCCGATTAAGACCCATAATTTGTCAATGTAAAAATGATAAAAATATTATTGGTCTGGTTCATGTGGTTTTTATGGGGTTCGGTTATTGTTTTTCTTATGGAGGGTCCAATTATTCTCAGGTCAGAACCCCATACCATACCCGAAAATCGATGCTGGGTCTGGTTCTACCTGGGTCCGAACCAAACCAGGCCTATTGACACCCTTACTGATGCCCCCAATTGTGCAAGCTTCCAAAAGGGGTGACTTTTTAGATTTTTTTTATTAGTTCCAAAAGGGGACTTTTTAGATCTTTTTTTTTAATTGGCAAGCCAGGTTGAGGCAGAACCCCACCTGTTACATCTCATCAATCTTGCCATCTCCTCAACGATTTTCAACCTTGCATGTAGAGGTGTCAACGGGTCAGGTTTACCTAGACCCGACCCGACACAAACCCTATAGGGTCCAGGTATTGTGATAAATAAGAAGACTTGATTAAGACTTGGGTCTGGAACCCGATTAATACATGGGTATAGTTTATGAAATTTTATACCAGACACAAGCCTGACCCGAGTTTCAATTAAGACCGGCAAATTTTTAATGTAAAAATGATAAAAAAAAATGGTTTGGGTCTGGTTCATGGAATTCTTATCGGGTCCGGGTATGGTTAATCTTATATTAGACCCAAATAAACTCAGGTCCAGACTCAATACCATACCCAAAAATCTGGTTAAGTCTGGTTTTACATGAGTGTCCGAACAAAACCCGGGCCGTTCACACCCCTAGTTGCAAGACAGCATCGAACATAATTACGAGCGACTTAATTACTTGGAAAAGACATGCAGAAAATCTCATTTCAGTTTCATTGTATTTGAATTTGACACGAAAAGTCCATCGTGCAACTTAGAGGGACATGCTTGTTCAGTCAACAGAAAATTTTAGAAATGGCAAAATCGTACACGCAGAGAAGGAGGCTGCCTGCAAGGGAAGGCTGTGAATAAGGCTATATAAATTGATGCAATTAGACACAAAGGAACTCAACTTGGTGACAGAAGATGGAAGCCATAAGCAAGTTCAGCTATGGTGCTTTCCGCCCCATCTACCCTTCCATTACCACAAAGCCTGCAGGCTCAAACTCAACCACTCTGCTTAGGGTTCCATCAACAACCAAGTTGCCATCTCAAAGACTGCTTAGTCTGACACCTCCTCGCAGCTTACTCCTTAACAAGGATCCTTGCACCCTCCTCCAAAACCAAGATGTGCAAAATGGATCATGGTACTTCCCTCTCACTACAACTATAACCCATTGCCAGGCCTAATAACAGGAGGATCAAAGAGTACTAATTTGGGATTTGACTTCTTCAGTGTGCAGGGCTGTCACGATGTTGAACTTCAAGTTCGTGATTATGAATTGGACCAATATGGAGTTGTTAATAATGCCATATATTTCCATTACCTCGAACATGGTGAGACTGAAATGGTTTTGTTTTTGTTTCTAGTTTGGTTTTAACCATTTTTTAGCATTCACCAAAATGTAACCCTGTATTTGGCTTCAGAAGAATGAAAACCAAAGGAAGAATATAATCCAATCATCATGATTTGATTTTATTCAGACGGCATTCATAGGTTTACATGTGCCTACACACAACACACAAGCATCATGATTTTGATTTTCAAGCGCACCACCGTCTATATTCATCTTTAACGTACTGTTTATAAATTTTGACCAGCTCTAATTATTTCATAATGCTGATGGAAATAAGAAGTGCAGAATTAGTTATTCTTGGCAAGCAATCAAATAATTTGATTGCCTGCCAATTAATCTGAAACATGTGTTTCAAGATTGATTTCTCAAATTTTTTTGTTTTTCTTTGATGGTTGAATGCATACATTAGTTAATGGTGCACTACATTCCCTATGTGTTACAGGTTATACAGATGTGTTTGAAAGAGTTGGTCTCGATATCAATGAATTGCAGTCTAAAGGCCATGCAGCTGCAATATACAAGTTGTCTCTCAACTTTATCACTCCTTTACACGTAAGTAGTTAGCCATTCAATTACTGTAGAAAGTAGACACAGACTTCGTCGCCAAACAATTCAGGCCTATTGACTGGTGCTTGGTAGCGGCTGCCCCCTGAGGCATGGTCCAGTGTTTTGGACGCTGGACGAACACTTATAAAGTGCTTGGCCCTTTTAACAGAGAAAGGGTTCAGAACACTTAGCTTCCCGCCTATCCCCCTAATAAAAAGGGGCACACACTTATAAAGTGTTCTCCTCGGTCACACCACGATTACTGTAGCATCTTTGCTGATTATCCATTTTATCATATGGAAACAATATATTACAAGTTTCAATTTATATAAGATAGATAGAGGGTTTCTTCCATAATGCTAAGAAGTTTGCACTTTGTAATTGTGGATGCAGCGTGGAGATAGGTTTGTCCTGAGACTGAAAATTTCAAAAGTTTCCACCACACGTATGTTTTGGGATTTCTTCATTCTCAAGCTTCCAAATCAAGAGGTGACTATCACAATTGACAGTGAAAAAAATCATGTCAATTCCACGAGAGAAAGGAAAAACTGCTGACTTTTTGCTTGTTAAATTCTCAGCTAATCTTGGAAGGAAGTTCAATAATTGCTTGGATTGACAGAAACAACCATCCTGCACGTATTCCATCGGAAGTAAAATTGAAGTTGCAGTCCGTTTGATGCTACTCTTGTACACATTGCCATGCATAGATACATGTTATTGCTAGAGGTCATCAATACAACATCCACGAAAGCAAAATTCCCTACAAAGAAAGGAGAAAAATGCTAGCTTTTGCTACCTCAGGAAGTCTGTCAATAAATGTGGGTGTCTTTATGTAGTTATTCTAGTTCCAATAGATAGAAGAAATGTTGAAAGCTTTTAGGGATGTTGCAACTCTGCCATTAAATTGTCATTCTATTATCAATCATCAATAAATTAATTCTTGCGCACTCATTTTCATTTCTTGCAATTCCTAGCATAGTTCAAATAAACATGGGAAATTGCTACGCTGGCATCCCTTTTCCTTCCTTTCCCAATATGAGTGAAACAAACATCAAATTATCTTGGTAGAAAAGTAGAGTGCTGATACAAGTGGGTCCTACTAGTTTGGTTGTGCAAATCCTTTCATATCTCTCCACCTATGAAAGCATTCCCATGTGAAGGTTGAGCTTAAAAACCTGTACCCATTTTCATTAAAGCTCTAAATGAAAGTGAGAAGATGAAAATAAGGAAAGTAAACACTCTCTATTTATGTGGTTCAAAAGGAGGCATAATGCTTTTCTTATTTTACTATCCTTAGCTCTTTATAATTACATAGACTATTTTTCACAGGTCTATCCAGACCTAGAATCCATCCGGGTCTCGAACCATGTTCACTAGGTCTAGGTCAGACTCAGAAGCTTCGTACAGGGTCCAAGTCCTGAACTAGGTCTAGCAGTTCGGTCTTAGACCCGATCCATCCAGAACCTAAAGTGGGTCTGGGTCCAGGATCTCATGTGATCGCGTTGGGCACCTACCCAGTCCACTTGAAACCCCAAAATGGATCCGGGTCTAGGACTGGGTCCAATCAGGTCAAGCACAGATCCGGTTCACCCAGAACCCTTGTACAGGGTTCGGGTCCTGGACCGGATCTCACCAAGTGAGTCTCAGATCTAGTCCACTCAGAAACTCTAAAATGGGTTTGGGTCCTAGACTGGGTCCACCGAGACTTGGTCAGACCCAAACCACGCAAAACAATTCCAGCTCCTGGATCAGGTATAACAGGTTGGTCATTCACTGTAGCTACATTGCTACAGTGAAACCCGACCCCCCACCTCCCTGAAATGCATTTTTTTTAAGTGTTCAGCCCCTCCCCCTTCATCCATTGCTGCCACCGGCCACCACCAGTGGCTAACCTCTGATGGCTAGCCATTGTCGATGTCGATCATTCGCTGGTGATGACAACTAGCCGAATAGCCCGGTTGAGGAACAACTATGGCTTTTATAACCATAGTCTCCACTTGCCGCCCAACGGTTGCCATCAGCGAACGACCTTAAGTGCCAACGTCGACCGCTAACCTCAGGCAGCCAGTCATCATCGTCCTCAGTCATCTATCAGTGATGAACAAACAACAAGTGCCTATGGCTGCCACGGGCAGCTGGCCTCAGGCAGCTATTGACGACGATCGGCCTTAAGTGGGTAGCCATCGTCCGACAAGGCCTGACCCAACCTCCATGCGCCTGAAGAACCCAGCTAAGGGCAGTGGGAGGTCTCTTTGTGGGGGGCTCCGTTTACTCAGGAGAGACTCAGTTTTCGGCAACCCTGCTCGCTGGTGGTGACCACCGCCAGCCTACGCAGGGCCTGAACAATGACTACTGTCGACCCGTAGGTGGTGGATCACCGGTCAACGCCTCCCCCCTTCGCCAACCACTTCTCAAAAACCAAAACGGAGGTCCATCGTGCGAGAAGATAAAATGCTGTCATATTTTTTTAGCGAGTGTCGCATGAACGCTGGTGCACTTGCAATAGTAACACGTGTAGCAGAAGCATGGTGAATGGGCCCATAACTCAATGTTAGTATAAAAGGATGAGGAGAACACAACTTAACTGGAAGCGGCTATGGTTAATTTGAAGGAAGCTTCAATGGGGATGGGTGGTCGACATTCTCCTCATCTAATCGACACCCTTGATGATCTCAGACCGTTATGTCGAGAGGTGAACAGGACCCTTGAACCCTAGAGAATAAGATAAATATTCCGAGATATCTAACCCTTGAAAAAAATACGTAAAATTTTAAAACTTTTCTTTTTACTTCTGAGAACAATCAACGATTATGCGATCGTGCAGTATATGCGAATAAGTAAGATATTTATGAATTTAATGGTAAGTGGTAAGTGATGTTCACGGATAAATTTATATGATTTTTAAAAGTAAATATAATAAGGTAAGATATTTAAGAATTTAGTGGTAAGTTATAAGTGAAGTTTCACAAATAAATTTATGTGATTTCGAGAAGAATATGCAAAATAGTAGGATATTTGCGAATTAGTGGTAAGTGGAGTTTCACACATAAATTTATGCAATTTCATGAAAGATATGAGAAAGTTTAATATATTTGTGATTTTGGTGGTTTTTGGTTTCACCGAAAATTCGCAAATAAATTTATGCAAGTTCATGCGACCCACTTAAAAAAAACCTGCGATTCTCGATTTAAGTTAGAGTTGGACTTAGCCAATGGGTAGTATAATTTTATCATAATAAGGCCTCAATTCGCATTTGAGAAGGCTAAAAGGGTTTCAATGATATTAGATATTTGCGATTTTGGACATCATGAGTATCTAACTTGTAGGGTTTTTAGGGAATCGGGTCAAATTAGTCATGACCATTGTCCATTTTTTCTATACGAAAAAAGAATTATGAGATTCACTACTACAGAGACTAAGCTCATGACTGGATTTGGGATTCCATTATGAAATCTAAGATTAGGAATGTAAACAGTTCAGATTAGGATTGGATGTGGCCAATACTATTGGGGACAAAATCCACTTTTTTACGGGTTAATGGATCCAGCTATCCATTAAATTCGGATATTTCTTGGATTTGGTAGCAAAAAATCCCAACCCTATGGACACTCGATTATGACGGGATACTCTTTTGGCTTACCTTGTCATCCCTATCCAAGACCGTTATGGATCTGAAACTGGAGCCACTCTTCAAAGTTCCATCCATATCAAGCATGACCTGACTCCTATGTGGCCTGTTCTCCTAGCATACCATCTAGGACTGTCAATGAGTTGGAGCCGCATGACCTAACCCAAAAGGAATGCAATAGGACCCGAGCCATGCACATTAATATATGGCTAATTAGTTAATGGGTTGGCTAGTATAAGACGGGTATGGTTCAATTCAGATCTAGTTCTGCTTAGTGACATGCAGTGGGACCAGAACCTTGAGGTTAGTCCGAGTCCGGACCGTCCCTGATCCAGTAAAGGACCGGACCGGACGTTTGACAGCTCTATATCAGTCAATGCTGTTGTTAATCTAAATAAAATATTTTAAGACCCAACAAGAATAAGGGTATTTCAGTAATTTTACCTATGTGGGTTTCCTGACTCTCTCTGATCAGACGGCCTCGTCGGACTGGACTTGTAGGGCACGTTTGGTTGCTCCTTTAAAGACAGAATCACAGTCTCATGTGATTTTGGACTAAAGACCCTCGCAGGATGCTAGCAGCTGAGATCGTTTCCACCAGTCACAAAATATGGGCGATATTTTTTAAAATGATTGTGATTTGACCAGATATCTTAAATTATATATCAATACTAAACCAAAATAATGGTGATAATTTCAGAATATCAGCTTTTCTTTTGTTGAAGTTTTTCACTTTTGTTATATACAATTTTATTTGCTCATATATTTTCTATATAATTAGTGTTTCTACATGTTTGCCAGTATTTGCTTAAAAACAATTTTGAATTTATCTTGAAATTTACCCTCACCAAGAAAATCCCAATACACTTCCATTGGGTGTGCTGGTGCCTTTTAACTGGTGGGCTCCCTAAGGGCATAGGTATCGGTGACCCCACCCAGAGTTTACCTCGCAGGAAAGTGGGCCCCTTAAGTGACTCGGTTCTAGGCTAGGGTTCCTCATCATAAAAAAAATCCTAATACAGTTTATGACCAGTGTTGTCAAAATTGATCTAAATATTGGCTATCGGCCCTTTGGTTCAGCCCCCTTAAAAAATTGATCGATTCTTTACTGAATCAGCAGAATTAGCTTACATTAGGCAGATTCTACCCCGAATTATTCACTTAACAGTTTTGAATATATATATATATATATATATATATATATATATATATATATATATATATATATATATATATATATGAAAAAAAGGTAATGTCGGATGCACCGTGTTACCTTTTTTCCTTTTTTTTGGATCTTTAGTGATGGTCATAACAACCACTAAAGGTCTGGGTAGAAAAACCGCCATTAGTGACAGTCCAATAAAACTCCTTTTTAACATTGACGATGCTTCTCACCGCTGATCTTGCATGATCAGTGGTGAAAAAGCGTCTGATACTCTCTCTCTCTCTCTCTATATATATATATATATATATATATATATATATATATATATATATAAAAGGTAAAACTAAATAAAATTTGATGGGCCCTCTGAGCCAACACTGTATTAAAACAACCATATACTCAACTAGAAGGTTCGAAAATAGGTAGCACTAATTTGGTAAGGACTACTAATGATAGTTATTAATTAGTAAACATATGTTCATCATTATGGTACTTGTTTTTTTTAGTAAAGTTCCTCTACTATTTATTTCTACGTGAACCGAGCGATGCCATGTTACTTTTTCTAGGATAATTTCCATATGGGTGCCTAAGTTAGCAGCATTTTAAATATTTTCCTTCATTTGCGTTTAACTATAGCTACAAAACATGTGGAGCTACAAATTGACCTTTAATTATTTAAAAGAGAAAAAAAAGGGTTAAAAGTGCCGACTATCATCACAGTAATTTCTTGACAAGCTAAGCATTTATCTTAAATATTTGAAAATTGATGTGGCAAGATGTTAATTTATATATCCCTCATATGTAAATTTACCTTTTTCCTAATTGTATTGTCCATGTGTTGCTTATCCCTTTGTGGCATAAAAGTTTCGTTTGGGTAAGAAATAATGGAGTTTGACATACATATTATCATTCAACCGATCCACTTTGAATTGAAGTATGTTTAGTGCTAAATTATAATCATTAAGGCTCCATTTGGGAGCCTTGAATGGAAGATATGTTCTAGTGCTTTCGTGCCCTACTGTTTGAAGGCAGTGGTATTGACCAAACACCCCAACACTTGGCATTGGGGAAACAATATTTTGGCAACACATGGTAATGGTGTTTCTATCACAATGCAAGGCTCCCAAACAGTGCCCAAGAAATGTAAGAAATGTTGATGATTTTGCTGTTTGTCCAAGTTCCAACCATTCTTCTCAGTTTGCTTTGTGATGCCTTTAAATTCCTTAGTTCTATACAATCTAGGTTATGGTTTTGATGTTTAATTTATTTTGTGTATAAAGTGTTGGGTTTCTCTCCTTATTTAGCTTCACCGCACTCCAAACACATCGCCTGATCCTGTTGAGGATGTCTTTCGTATTTGCTGGACAATGATTTATAGAAGTCCTTCTCAGCTGAATGATGATTCAGCTGTTCAGAGCTTTGTGGATCAGCAATTTGTGGTTTGGGTTTGGAGCTGCGTAAGTCGACTTCGTATTCGCTAGAGATAGCGATTTGTGGTTATCGCTGGAATAGCAATTTGTGCTGTCTGTCGAAACAACGATTTGTGGTATCACTGGATAGTGATTTGGTTATCGCGGGATAGCGATTTGTGCTGTCTGCAGGACATCGATTTGTGAGCATCGTTGGATAGCGATTTGTGGCTTCAGCAAGAAGTCGGTTCGTGATATCGCTGCATAGCGATTTGTGGTTATCGCCGGAGAGCGATTTGTGCTGTCAACAGGACAACGATTTGTGAGCATCGCTGGATAGTGATTTGTGGCTTCTGCAGGAAGTCAGTTTGTGACATCACCGCATGGCGATTTGTAATCATCGTTGGATAGCGATTTGTGGCATCGCAACATGGTGATTTGTGGGTATTGCTATAATAGCAATTAGTGCTTCTGACACTTCGTAAGTTGTGCAAGACGTTTAGTTTTTCACATTTATTGTGGGTCTTATCCTCTTCTTAAGGGATGGATGAGCGAAAAAATGAAGCTTCGTCTGGTGCACGCAGAACATTAGAGAGAGAGAGTGTGAGAAACACCTTTAGGGCACCGAAAGGGCGCAGAGAGAGCAATGGTAAGAAGTGTTGCTACACTTCTTTCAGGACAACTTCGTCAAGCTGGTTCTTCAGATCATTTGTTCCTTATTCTTTAGTGAGGTATATCCTCTTGTTCATTTGTTACACCTCGTGTGTTTGTAAGGCTTATGCCTTTTATAATCTTTGTTTAAAGGTAGTGGAAGGTGTTGACCTATCTGTCACCATGGACGTACCTCAGTTGAGAGGGAACCACGTAAATCGTTGTGTGTTTTTGTTTCCGCTGGTTTTGTTTTTATTTCTTCCACTGTTATCGTCACATTGTTTTCATCAATTCACACTTGTGGGGAAGACTCGATTCGTCAGTTTGTTTTCGCTTTATCCCCCAACATCTGGTATCAGAGCTTTGGTTTGTATATTCGTGTGTGAAGTCATGGAGAACAATGTTGTTAGACACATGATCAGTTTGAACGACACAAACTGGATGACATGGAAAACTAAGATGGAAGACCTCTTAGTTTGTAAAGATCTGGATGGACCCATTGTGGGTATCAACGACAAACCAAAAGAGATGAAAGACGATGAATGGAGAAAGCTAGACCGAAAGGCGGTCGGCTTCATTCGGCAATGGATAGACAACAACGTCTTTCATCATGTTTCTACAGAAACTTCGGTGCATGGTCTTTGGACCAAACTAGAAAGCCTTTATAATAGAAAGACAACAGTCAACAAGGCTTTTCTATTTCAGAAGCTTGTAAACCTCAAGTATAAAGAGGGTAGCTCTATTGCAGAGCATTTGAATGACATCAAAAGCATCATGAATCAGTTGGTCACGATGAAGATCGCTTTTGATGATGAGCTACAAGCTATGTTGCTCCTCAGTTCCCTTCCTGAGAGTTGGAAAACATTGGTGGTTACTGTTAGTAACTCTGCACCTGATGAAATGGTAACTATGAGCCAAGTTACCAGCAGTCTGCTGAATGAAGAGACCAGGAGAAGGTCATCAAGTGTTTCTTCTACCTCCGAGGCATTTGTGGTTGAAAACAGGAGGAGAGGCAGGAGTAAGAGCAAGACCCCGCACTTCCGTGGCCAATCCAGAGGCCACTCACACTCGAGCTCGAAAAAGGACGTCAAGTGCTATTATTGCCATAAGAAGGGGCATATGAAGAGAGAGTGCAGGAAGCTCAAGTTTAAGGAGCAGAGCAGAGAGAAGAGCTCAGAGGAGAAGTAGGGTGCCACCGCCGCAGTCACAGAAGAAGAGCTCATGGTTGTCTGTGACAGCACCAACATAAATTTGATCGGTTAGGAGACTGATTGGGTGATTAACTCTGGAGTTTCATTTCATGTTACCTCACAGGTTGATTTCTTCACTTCTTATTCGCAAGGTGATTTCGGTAATGTTCGAATGAAAAATGAAGATGTGTCAAAGATTGTTGGCATAGGCAACATCTGCTTGGAAACAAGCGTTGGCTGCAAGTTGTTGCTGAAAGATGTGAGGCACGTACCAGACATCCGACTGAATCTGATCTCTTCTGAAAAGTTTGATGATGAGGGCTACAATAACACCTTTAGTGATGGAAGGTGGAAGCTAACCAAGGGCTCCTTGGTGGTAGCTAGAGGGACAAAGGCATGTTCCCTTTACACTTTGCAAGTGAAGATCTGCAAGAGTGTTGTGAATGCTGTGGAGACAGGCTCATCTACAAAGTTATGGCATAGAAGGCTCGGCCATATGAGCAAGAAGGAGCTGCAAGTTCTGGTCAAGAAAGATCTTATGACAGGTCCAGCAGGTACACCTCTGGAACCATGTGTTCATTGCTTCCATGGTAAACAAAATCAAGTTTCTTTTCATAGAAACATTGCATCTAGAAAATCCCATGTTCTAGATCTTGTGCATTCTGATGTATGTGGACCTCTGAATGTCAAGACACTTGGTGGTGCATTGTACTTTCTGACTTTCATTGATGATCACTCAAGGAAAGTCTGGTTTTATATTCTGGGAACTAAAAACCAAGTTCTAGATGTATTCAAGCATTTTCAGGCCATGACTGAAAGAGAAACTGGCAGGCAGTTGAAGTGTGTTCGCTCGGATAATGGTGGCAAATACCTTGGGCCATTTGATCAGTACTGCACCAATCACGGCATCAAGCATGAAAGGACTGTGAGGATGACACATCAACAAAATGGCGTTGTTGAGAGGATGAATCACACCATTCTTGATAGAGTCAGATGTTTGTTGTCTCATTCTAAATTGCCAAGATCTTTGTGGGGTGAGGCAATAAGGACAACAGTTGATCTGATCAACTTGTCTCCTTCTATTCCTTTGAAGGGAGATGTTCCAGAAAAAGTTTGGACTGGGAAAGAACCTTCTTATGAACACTTAAGAGTGTTTGGCTGCAGAGCATTTATTCATATTCTGAAGGAAGAGAGGTCCAAGCTTGATCCAAAGGCCAAGCAGTGTATATTCCTTGGCTATGGACATGAAGAATTTGGCTACAGACTGTATGATCCAGTTAATAAGAAGGTGGTCAGAAGTCGAGATGTTGTCTTCTTGGAAGATCAGACTATTGATGACATTGGTGAGTCTGAGCCATCAGAGCCCAGTAAAGGTGATCTTGTCGACATAGATCCCCTTGATGTCCCGGCTATTCAGGATCTCGTGGAGGAGATGCCACCTCCTCAGGATGATGCAGAGGAAGAAAGTGCTGAGACAAAAATTGAGGGGGAGCCAGCACCCCAAGAGCCACTTTCTCAAACTCCGATAAGGAGGTCTACCAGGAAAAAAACAGTCATCCAAGAAATACTCATCAAATGAGTATGTGATGATTATAGATCAAGGTGAGCCAGAAACTTTTGAAGAAGCTTTGGATGATTCAAACCAAGCTGAGTGGCTCAAGGAAATGAAAGAAGAGATGGATTCATTGCATGAGAATCACACCTTTGATCTGATAAAGATACCTAAATGGAAGAAGGTGTTGAAGAACAAGTGAGTCTTCAAGCAGAAGACTGATGGCAACAACTCCCAACCTAGATACAAGGCACAACTTGTAGTGAAAGGTTTTGCTCAGAAGAAGGGAGTTGATTTTGATGAAATCTTCTCACCAGTTGTGAAGATGTTCTCCATCTGAACTGTGCTCGGTATAGCTGCAAGCATGAATTTGAAAGTTGAGCAGCTTGATGTGAAAACTGCATTTCTGCATGGTGACTTGGAAGAAGAAATTTATATGAAGCAACTTGAGGGCTTCATTGACAAGGGTAAAGGGCACCTTGTCTGCAAGCTGAAAAAGAGCTTGTATGGATTAAAGCAAGCACCAAGGCAGTGGTATAAGAAGTTCAATTCCTTCATGACTGAGCATGGATATTCAAGAACCTCCACAGACCACTGTGTGTTTGTGAATAAATTTTCAGATGGTAATTTTACCATTCTCTTGCTTTATGTGGATGATATGCTGATTGTGGGCCAAGACATCAGTAGGATAAACAAGTTGAAACTGGAGCTGAGTGAGACCTTTGCCATGAAGGATTTGGGTCCAGCAAATCAGATTCTTGGGATGAGAATCGTTCAGGACAGATCACATGGGTTGATCTGGTTATCGCAAGAGAAGTATATCAGAAAGGTTCTTGAAAGGTTCAACATGGACAAGGCAAAGCCCGTTAATTGTCCACTTGCAGACCACTTCAAACTCAGCTCAAGACAATGCTCTGCAAATTATGAAAAAGGAATCGAGATGCAGAAAAATCTCTATGCTTCGGCAGTAGGTTCGTTGATGTATGCTATGGTCTGTACTCGACCAGACATAGCTCATGTTGTTGGAGTTGTTAGTCGGTTTTTGTCAAATCCAGAGAAGGAACACTGAGCAGCAGTGAAATGGATTCTGAGGTATTTCCAGGGCACTTCGAAGTTGAGCCTGTTCTTTGGAAAAGGTGAACCTATTCTCGAAGGGTTCACAGATTCTGATATGGCTGGTGATGTAGACAGTAGAAAGTCTACTTTTGGGTAATTGGTTACCTTTGCAGGGGGAGCGGTTGCATGACAGTCAAAATTATAGAAATGTGTAGCTCTCTCCACTACAAAGGTTGAATTCATCAGCATTATAGAAGCCAGCAAGGAGTTGATGTGGGTGAAGAAATTCTTGCAAGAGTTGGGTTTGAAGCAAGAAGTGTATATTCTTCACTGTGATAGCCAGAGTGCGATTCACTTGAGTAAGAATTCCTCATTTCATTCAAGATCAAAACATATCGATGCTCGATATCACTGGATTCAGGATGTCTTGAATGATAAATTGTTGCAATTGGAGAAAATGCATACTGATGACAATACATCAGATATGTTGACAAAGTCATTGCCTAAGGACAAGCATGAGAAGTGCCGATTCATAGCAGGAATGAAAGAAGCTTCCACATAAGTCGAGAAGGGGGAGAATTGTTGGGTTTCTCTCCTTATTCAGCTTCGCTGCACTCCAAACACGTCCCCTGATCCTGTCGAGGATGTCTTTCATATTTGCTGGACAGCGATTTGTAGAAGTCCTTCTCAGTTGAATGACGATCCAACTGTTCAGAGCTTTGTGGATCAGTGATTTGTGGTTTGGGGTTGGAGTTGCGTAAGTCAACTTCGTATTCGTTGGAGATAGTGATTTGTGGTTATTCGCTAGAGATAGCGATTTGTGGTTATCGCTGGAATAGTGATTTGTGCTATCTGTCGAAACAACAATTTGTGGTATCACTGGATAGTGATTTGGTTATCGCGGGATAGCAATTTGTGTTGTCTGCAGAACAACGATTTGTGAGCATCGCTGGATAGCGATTTATGGCTTCAGCAGAAAGTCAGTTCATGATATTGCTGCATAGCGATTTGTGGTTATCGTCGGAGAGTGATTTATGCTGTCAGCAGGACAACGATTTATGAGCATCGCTGGATAGCGATTTGTGGCTTTTGTAGGAAGTCAGTTCGCGACATCACCGCAGGGCGATTTGTGGTCATCGCTGGATAGCGATTTGTGGCATCACAACATGGTGATTTGTGGGTATTGCTGGAATAACAATTAATGCTTCTGACGCTTTGTAAGTTCTGCAAGACGTTTAGTCTTTTCGCATTTATTGCGGGTCTTATCCTATTCTTAAGGGATGGATGAGCGGGAAAACAGAGCATCGTCTGGTGCACGTAGAACATTAGAGAGAGAGTGTGAGAAACACCTTTAGGGCACCGAAAGGGCGCATAGAGAGCAAGGGTAAGAAGTGTTGCTACACTTCTTTTAGGACAGCTTTGTCAAGCTGGTTCTTCAGATCATTTGTTTCTTGTTCTTCAGTGAGGTATATCCTCTTGTTCATTTGTTACACCTCGTGTGTTTGTAAGGCTTATGCCTTTTGTAATCTTTGTTTAAAGATAGTGGAAGATGCTGACCTATCGATCGCCGTTGATGTACCTCAGTTGAGAGGGAACCACGTAAATCGTTGTGTGTTTTTGTTTCCGCTGGTTTTGTTTTTATTTCTTCCACTGTCATTGTTGCATTGTTTCCATCGATTCACACTTGTGGGGAAGACTCGATCCGTCACTTTGTTTTCGCTTTATCCCCCAACATAAAGGTGGATTGGACAAGAAACGTATGTCAAGTTGGGAGCCTGTCATAAGGGATCGAATCACGATCTCTCATCTTGAAAGCGGGCTCGGCCTACCTAACCAAGAACTGTGTGTGTTATGGTGGTCTCCAAGATTTAGGAGCTCACTTGCACCACCAGCACCTAGACATAACCAACCTAGGTCATTTTTTATGCCTTTGGGACCACCACCACCACCATTGTTACCAAGTATGCCAGCCCAAGCCCAACACCATGCATTACCATTTGGATCAATGCCATGTAAAAGAGAGATTTGCAAATGTTGTATATCTCAATCCACCTTTAGAATTGATACCCAACTATATGAATATCTCTAGAAGTCAATTAATAAAATGGACCATTGAGTTGATGTAGTGTTTCAGGGAGCGTCAATGGATCAAAAGGTACGACAAGGATAACAGGCTGATGTCTCCCATGAGCTCTTATTTACAAAGTATTTTGGCACCTCAATGTCGACTCATCACATCCTGACTCATGGCAAAACAATTCTATCGTCAAAGTGCACATGTATTATAAAAAAAAACAAAGGCATGAATTGGGTCTCAAAACTTGTCTCGTCTAGGGTGTTGCAGATGAATACCTGACCCACTTTTGTGGTTTACAACCTGACCTAGAAAAAGCCAATGTTTTCTAAAAGCTTTTGAGCTAAATCATCACAACCTTTGGCCAAGTTCATTTGTTCAATGTTCATACAAAAACAAAGAGGGCTCAGACGATGACAGAGGTGTGAAACGTGATTCAGAAAAGATAATACAGAAGAAACCATAGGCAGAACAACAATGTTTTCTATTACTAAAAATAGCTACAGGAAAGCAATATATATGTGTACGTCTATATCCCACCATTTGTGGGATTTGGTATATGGGATATACATGGAAACAAGAAAATAAAGAAAGATTTACAACAAATAAATCATGACTAAAGTAGCAATAGTTTCGCAATATCCACGGATCTGATGGATCCGTTGATAGACTTACGATACTCCCCCTCAAGTTGGAGCACGGAGGTCTATAACTCCCAACTTGGGTACGAGGAAGATAAATTGATTCATTTCCAAGGCTTTTGTAAATACGTCCACTAATTACAGTTGTGTACACACATGTTTCATAGTTATGATTCCTACTTGAACCTTTTCACGAAAGAGGTGACAGTCTAATTCGATATGTTTTGTCCGTTAATGAAATACCGGATTGGAAGCAATGTGAATCGCTACTTGATTATCACCAAACAATTTCATTGGACCTCCATGATTGTGAGCAAGATCTGCCAAAAGGGCTTTCAACCAAATTAGTGCACAAGTGGTAGTTGCCATGGCATGATATTCGACTTCAATGGAAGATCGTGATATCGTGGTCTGCTTCTTGCTTCTCTAAGATATTGAATTATGCCCCCAATAAAGTGAAGTCCCCAGTTATTGATCATCGGGTCATTGGGCAACTCGCCTAATCTGAATCATAATATGCTTGCAACTCCAACTTAGTGTTAGTTGGTAGAAAGATTCCTTTCTCGAGAGAGGATTTCAAGTATTGAAGAACAAGTAGTACAACAACAACAACAACAACAACAACAACAACAACAACAACAACAACAACAACAACAACTACGCCTTCATCCCAAAACAATTGGGGCCAGCGATATGAACCAAAAAAGAAATTCATTTCGGGTCTTCCACATGAATCCTTTTCCTCTAATCATTTCTATCCAATGCCATGTCCTCGGTGAGGTTCAAAGCATTCATATCCTTTCCTATCATCTCCATCCAAGTCTTCCTAGGCCTACCCCGACCTCTTTTAACTAACATATTTTCCCATTTCTCCAACCTTCTAACTGGCGCATCACTAGGCCTTCGCCGAATATGTCCACACCACCGTAAACGATTCTCTCGCATCTTATTTTCAATGGGTGCAACACCTACCTTCTTACGTATCTCCTCGTTCTGAATCTTATCTTTTATTGTATTTCCACACATCCATCTAAGCATCCGCATCTCAGCTACACTCATTTTTTGAATATGATATCTTTTGGCAGCCCAACATTCCGTACCATATAGTAAAGCAGGTCTAATAGTCGTCCTATAAAACTTTCCCTTCAACCGCAATGGCATTCTACGATCGCACAGCACTCCAGTTGCACTTTTTCATTTCATCCACCCAACCTTTATCCTATGATTTACATCTCCATCAATTTCTCCATACTTTTGAATGATGGATCCCAAATATTTGAAATAATCATTCACCAGTATTTCTTGCTCAGCAAGCTTCACTACACTCCCATCACTACTTCGTTGCTTACTAAACCGACATTCCATATATTCAGTTTTACTCTTACTCAACTTAAAACCTCTAGCTTCCAATGTCTGTCTCCATAATTCTAACTTAGCATTAACCCCAGCTCTAGACTCATCAATCAAAACAATATCATCAGCAAACAACATACACCACGGTACATTTTCTTGAATTGATCTCGTAAGCTCATCCATCACTATCGCAAATAGGAAAGGGCTTAAAGCAGATCCTTGATGTAACCCAACCGTTATCGGAAAATTGGTTGTCACCCCTCCACAAGTGCGGACATTGGTTACTACTCCTTCATACATATCTTTAATTATACTAATGTACTTGAGAGAAACACCTTTCTTCATCATTGTCCACCAGAGAACGTCCCTAGGTACTCTATCGTATGCCTTCTCTAAATCAATAAAAACCATATGCAAATCTTTGTTCCTCTCCCTATATCTTTCAATAAGTTGTCTAAGAAGATGTATAGCTTCCATAGTTGATCTTCCAGGCATAAAACCAAATTGATTCTCCGATATCATGACAACCTTCCTCAACCTAGACTCAATCACCCTCTCCCAAAGTTTCATAGTATGACTCATGAGTTTTATACCACGATAGTTTGTGCAATCTTGTATATCACCCTTATTCTTATATAAAGGCACCAAAGTACTCTTCCTCCACTCATTAGGCATCTTATTTGTTCGCCAAATCAAGTTAAAAAGATTTGTCAACCATTCTAAACCTTTCTCTCCCAAGCATTTCCAAGCCTCGATAGGTATACCATCTGGGCCAACTGCCCTGCTTGATTTCATTTTCTTCAAAGCCTCTCCAATTTCTTTCTTTTGAATCTTGCGCATGAAGTCACGATTTATCTCATGAAAAGGAATGGAGAAGTCTCCAAGATCTTGAGCATGACTATCATTAAATAGCTTATCAAAATAATCTTTCCATCTCTCCTTAATCTCCTCATCTTTGACTAAAACCCTTTGCGTTTCATCTTTGATACATCTAACCATACCCAAATCCTTCGATTTTCTATCTCTCATCTTTGCAAGCCTATAAATATCCTTCTCGCCTTCTTTGGTATCCAACTTGTCATAAACCTCCTTGTATACCTTAGCCCTCGCATTTCGAACAACTTTTTTAGCTTCCTTCTTTGCTATCATATACTTCTCCAAATTCTCATTATCACGACTCTTACTTAGATTTCTATAACACTCTCTTTTAACCTTAATAGCTAATTTGACATCCTCGTTCCACCATGATGTATCCTTACCTAGTGGTGCACCGCCTTTAGACTCACCCAATACCTCCTTAGCCACTTTTCTCATGCCACCTGCTATCTTATTCCACATTGATTCTGAATCTTCATCGAGACACCAATCAGCTTCCTTAACTACCTGCTCTACAAACATTCCTTGTTTAGCTCCTTTCAGTTCCCACCATTTAATTCTAGGATCTATCCTATGTCTATCCCTTTTGCGGCATTGTCTAATTCTAAGATCTAAAATTAAGACTCTATGTTGTGTAGCTACACTTTCTCCCGGTATAACCTTACAATCGATGCAACAACCCCTATCTCTCTTTCTAAGTAAGAAAAAATCTATCTGACTCGTATTAACCCCACTTTTAAATGTTACTAGGTGAGACTCCCTCTTCCTAAACCAAGTGTTTGCTAAGATCATATCATAGGACAAACAAAAATCTAAAATCTTTTCTCCACTTTCATTTATTTTTCCTATACCATAGCCTCCATGGATACTCTCAAATCCAGCCCTACTAATGCCTACATGTCCATTAAGGTCACCGCCGATGAAAAGCTTTTCTCCATAAGATATCCCTTGTACTACTCCATCTAAATCTTCCCAAAATTGATGCTTAATGGAATCATCTAAACCTACTTGAGGTGAATAAACACTAATAATATTAATAATATCCGTACCTAATACTAATTTAATAAGTAAAATTCTATCACCCTTCCTACGGACCTCAACTACATTATCTATAAACTGACGACTCATAACAATCCCTACTCCATTCCTATTCTTATTTATTCCTGTATACCAAATCTTATATCCCCAAGGTTCTATCACTTTAGCTTTCTCACCTACCCATTTGGTCTCTTGAAGACATAAAATATCAATCTTTCTCCTACACATAACATCTACTAACTCTACCAACTTACCAGTTAAAGACCCTATGTTCCAAGTGGCTAACCTAATTTTATGGTCTTGGACTAACTTCTTTACCCCCACCCGTCCAACAAAGTGAGGGAACCCTTGCCTATTTGACACCACACCCGGGCGCCGGTGTGACGCGTCTCTTCTGGGCGACGACCTAGCAACCCTTGCCCATTTATCACTGCCTCCGGGCCTAGAGAGGACAGCGCGTCACTCAGTAGGGAACGCCCCAACGAAATTCTCATATTGGTTCATTTTCACAGGGTATGACAAAGTTTTTATGCTGGCTGTCACAGGCCTACCGCAACCCTCCTCCTTTATCCGGGCTTGGGACCGACAGTGTATAACTAAACAGTTATACACAGGCGGAGTTAT
This sequence comes from Nuphar pumila, assembly GCF_984573655.1. Lineage (NCBI taxonomy): Eukaryota > Viridiplantae > Streptophyta > Magnoliopsida > Nymphaeales > Nymphaeaceae > Nuphar > Nuphar pumila. Next base: position 75,027,435 of record NC_143263.1, on the reverse strand, counting down.
ATTGAAGAACAAGTAGTGCAACCTCATAATGAGGGATCCATGGATCTTGCATGAATTGACTCAAAATGTGAATCAGGTACATGATGTCAGGTCGTGTGACTGTCAAATATATGAGACTCTCTACCAAACACCGATATCTAATGGGATAATTCAGGACGTCATCATCATGTGCAGTGAGAGGCAATTTTTGATCCATCGGAAAATGGGCTGGTTTTACCCCCAAGTAGGTTGTTGTCAGAAAACATGTCTAATATATATTTTCTCTGGCTCAAAAATATTTCAGTGAACACCCTTGCAACTTCAATGTCCAAATAGTATTTCAATCTCCCCAAGTCCTTCGGATGGAAACATGAGTTTAAAACGGCTTTGATTGATGAAATTTCATGTTCATCATTCCCAATGACCAGAGTGTCATCAACGTAGATCAAGACAATGATGAATTTGGAGTATGATCATCTTGTAAACAGAGCATAGTCTACATTGGACTGGGCAAAATTAGCTTATTTTAGAGCTGATAACAATTTGGTGAACCGATTTGAGTCCATAAATGAACTTATTCAGGCGACACACCCGATACTCCCCTTGAGCAGGTAATCTAAGGAGAGGTGCATGTATACCTCTTCATGGAGGTCCCCATAAAGAAAAGCATTGCTAATGTTTAGTTGGTAAATGGACCATCCACGGATTGAGGTGAGAGCTAACAAACAGTGCATAGTGGTCAATTTGAAGATATGGGTGATCATCTCATGGTAATAAAACCCTTTAATCTGATTGTAGCCCTTGGTCATGAGGCAGACCGTGTAATGCCCAATCGATCCATCAGATATGTGTTTCACCTTGTAGAGCAATTTACAACTGATGGGATGCTTGTATGATGAAAAAGGCCTAAGGGGCCAAGTGTTGTTAGCCTTCAAGGCCCCAAATTTAATAAACATTGCATCCTGCCAATGGGAGTGTTTCAGATTCTCAATAAAACTTTTTAGTGCATCATAAAAAATAATGACAAAAAAAAGTAATATGGGTAGATGAAAAATTGAATAGGGCTAAGAATTGGGTGATAGGATGTGAAGTACTTAAAGTGAGTTGATTAGAGGCCATCGATGAACTTTGAGAGGTCTGATCGATGATTAGAGGCCATGAGATGTGCATACATAATTGGTAAGGTGGTTAGGTTTGGAACATTGCCTAGTGGAGCAACGTGGGTGATAGGACTGGATAGGTCTAGGGTGATGTCCACAGTGGGAGCACTGTGAGGGACCCTGTTAGGGTCGAGAATGAGTTTGATGGGAACCGTCTGATGGGGGGATTTTGTGTGAATGAGCTTGGTGGCTTCAATGAATAAGCCTATAGGTCAAGTATTGTTCTCTTCTATGAGAGAATCTAGAGGTTATGGCAAAATGGGCACATTATCATCATTTGTCTTATTGTGAAAAGGAAAATGGGTTTCATGGAAGATGACATCTCGGCTAGTAAGTAAAGTATGATTTTCAAGGTCATAGACCATATATCCCTTTTGTCCGAACATATAACCAATAAAAATGCAACACCTAGATCTAGGTGCAAATTTGTCATAAAGGGGAAAATAATTTCAAGTATAGCATAAGCAATAAAATGTGTGCAAGTATGTATATCTCGGTCTGGTGTGAAACAAGACCTCATAGGAGATTTGTTTTGTAATACTAAAGTGAGAATACAATTGATTAAATATGCTACGATGAGAACGCACTCTCCCTAAAATGAAATAGGTAAATTGGCTTAGAAATGCAATGCATGGGCAACTTTAAGGAGGTGCCTATGTTTGCATTCAACCCTTTCATTTTGTTGAGGCGTTTTAATGCATGAACGTTGATGATCTATCCCATTTTGATGAAAAAATATCTGCATATTATGTCCCATGAATTCAGCCCCATCCTCTATCTGAAAATGTTGGACCATGCATTGTATTTGGTTTTAATCATAACACAAAACTTGTATAAAAGAGAAAAAGTTTTAGATTTCAACTACATAAGATAAACTCATGTATTTCATGAAAAATCATCAACCATAGTTAAAAAATAATGTGCACTTGTGTGTCAAGGTATAGCATATCCACCCGAGTTATCACAATGAACAAGAGCAAAGGGTTCAATACTAACACTGGGGCTAACACAGAAGAGTAGTATAGTTTGTTTAGCTCTATGACAAGCATCAGAAATATCCATGGACAGGGGCGTAGCTAGGATTCATGTGAGGGGGCGGGGGGGGGCAAACAGGGGTATAGCAAAAAAAAATTTATTTGTGCGATAGTCGGGGTTTTGGGGGCAGCGCCCCCGAAAAAAAATTTGAGATAAAATAAAAAATGGTTACAATTATTAATAAAAATCTATTTCATATGGACAAATCAAACTATTTGCTGCAGTCAGGGCTGGGATAGGACTGGGCTGGGCTACAAAAATGGATAAAAATCTATTTCATATGGAATCAGGGCTGGGCTAGGACTGGGCTTTTAAAAAAAAAATTTAACTGGGCTTTTAAAAAAATTAAAATTTTTATAATATCATTATTCAAAAGAGAAATGTGCTCATGAGATAACGACCAAGTCGCATATGCCAAAGGTGGGAATCAACCTGACTAGCAACATGAATGGCTTGGTTGAAGGGTTGTGTCTAAATGCAATGGTGGAGCTCGTTTTGCAGTTCTCCCACTCCAATCAGCTTCTTCTTTGAAAGGTTCAGAGAGACAAAAAGTAGGAAAAAAAATGACATTGTAGCTCATGGAGTAAGTGTCGATTCCTAGCAGGAATGAAAGAAGCTTCCACATAAGTCGAGAAGGGGGAGAATTGTTGGGTTTCTCTCCTTATTCAGCTTCGCTGCACTCCAAACACATCCCTTGATCCTGTCGAGGATGTCTTTCATATTCGCTGGACAACGATTTGTAGAAGTACTTCTCAGTTGAATGACGATCCAACTGTTCATAGCTTTGTGGATCAGTGATTTGTGGTTTGGATTTGGAGTTAAGTAAGTCAACTTCGTATTCGTTGGAGATAGCGATTTGTGGTTATTCGTTGGAGATAGCGATTTGTGGTTATCGCTGGAATAGTGATTTGTGCTATCTGTCGAAACAACAATTTGTGGTATCACTGGATAGTGATTTGGTTATCGCGGGATAGCGATTTGTGTTGTATGCAGAACAACGATTTGTGAGCATCGCTGGATAGCGATTTGTGGCTTCAACAGAAAGTCAGTTCATGATATCGCTGCATAGCGATTTGTGGTTATCGTCGGAGAGTGATTTATGCTGTCAGCAGGACAACGATTTATGAGCATCGCTGGATAGCGATTTGTGGCTTTTGCAGGAAGTCAGTTCGCGACATCACCGCATGGCGATTTGTGGTCATCGCTGGATAGCGATTTGTGGCATCACAACATGGTGATTTTTGGGTATTGCTGGAATAACAATTAATGCTTCTGACGCTTTGTAAGTTATGCAAGACGTTTAGTCTTTTCGCATTTATTGCGGGTCTTATCCTATTCTTAAAGGATGGATGAGCGGGAAAACAGAGCATCGTCTGGTGCACGTAGAACATTAGAGAGAGAGTGTGAGAAACACTTTTAGGGCACCGAAAGGGCGCATAGAGAGCAAGGGTAAGAAGTGTTGCTACACTTCTTTTAGGACAACTTCGTCAAGTTGGTTCTTCAGATCATTTGTTTCTTGTACTTCAGTGAGCTATATCCTCTTGTTCATTTGTTACACCTCATGTGTTTGTAAGGCTTATGCCTTTTGTAATCTTTGTTTAAAGATAGTGGAAGGTGCTGACCTATCAATCACCGTTGATGTACCTCAGTTGAGGGGGAACCACATAAATCGTTGTGTGTTTTTGTTTCCGCTGGTTTTGTTTTTATTTCTTCCACTGTCATTGTTGCATTGTTTCCATCGATTCACACTTGTGGGGAAGACTCGATCCATCACTTTGTTTCCGCTTTATCCCCCAACATAAAGGTGGATTGGACGAGAAACGTATGTCAAGTTGGGAGCCTGTCATAAGGGATCGAATCACGATCTCTCATCTTGAAAGCGGGCTCGGCCTACCTAACCAAGAAATGTGTGTGTTATGGTGGTCTCCAAGATTTAGGAGCTCACTTGCACCACCAGCACCTAGACATAACCAACCTAGGTCATTTTTCATGCCTTTGAGACCACCACCACCACCATTGTTACCAAGTATGCCAGCCCAAGCCCAACACCATGCATTGCCATTTGGATCAATGCCATGTAAAAGAGAGATTTGCAAATGTTGTATATCTCAATCCACCTTTAGAATTGATACCCAACTGTATGAATATCTCTAGAAGTCAATTAATAAAATGGACCATTGAGTTGATGTAGTGTTTCAGGGAGCGTCAATGGATCAAAAGGTACGACAAGGATAACAGGCTGATGTCTCCCATGAGCTCTTATTTACAAAGTATTTTGGCACCTCAATGTCGACTCATCACATCCTGACTCATGGCAAAACAATTCTATCGTCAAAGTGCACATGTATTATAAAAAAAAACAAAGGCATGAATTGGGTCTCAAAACTTGTCTCGTCTAGGGTGTTGCAGATGAATACCTGACCCACTTTTGTGGTTTACAACCTGACCTAGAAAAAGCCAATGTTTTCTAAAAGCTTTTGAGCTAAATCATCACAACCTTTGGCCAAGTTCATTTGTTCAATGTTCATACAAAAACAAAGAGGGCTCAGACGATGACAGAGGTGTGAAACGTGATTCAGAAAAGATAATACAGAAGAAACCATAGGCAGAACAACAATGTTTTCTATTACTAAAAATAGCTACAGGAAAGCAATATATATGTGTACGTCTATATCCCACCATTTGTGGGATTTGGTATATGGGATATACATGGAAACAAGAAAATAAAGAAAGATTTACAACAAATAAATCATGACTAAAGTAGCAATAGTTTCGCAATATCCACGGATCTGATGGATCCGTTGATAGACTTACGATACTCCCCCTCAAGTTGGAGCACGGAGGTCTATAACTCCCAACTTGGGTACGTGGAAGATAAATTGATTCATTTCCAAGGCTTTTTTAAATATGTCCACTAATTACAGTTGTGTAGACGCATGTTTCGTAGTTATGATTCCCGCTTGAACCTTTTCACGAACGAGGTGACAGTCTAATTCGATATGTTTTGTCCGTTAATGAAATACCGGATTGGAAGCAATGTGAATCGCTACTTGATTATCACCAAACAGTTTCATTGGACCTCCATGTTTGTGAGCAAGATCTGCCAAAAGGGCTTTCAACCAAATTAGTGCACAAGTGGTAGTTGCCATGGCATGATATTCGGCTTCAATGGAAGATCGTGATATCGTGGTTTGCTTCTTGCTTCTCTAAGATAGTGAATTATGCCCCCAATAAAGTGAAGTCCCCAGTTATTGTTCATCGGGTCATTGGGCAACTTGCCTAATCTGAATCATAATATGCTTGCAACTCCAACTTAGTGTTAGTTGGTAGAAAGATTCCTTTCTCGAGAGAGGATTTCAAGTATTGAAGAACAAGTAGTGCAACCTCATAATGAGGGATCCATGGATCTTGCATGAATTGACTCAAAATGTGAATCAGGTACATGATGTCAGGTCGTGTGACTGTCAAATATATGAGACTCTCTACCAAACACCGATATCTAATGGGATAATTCAGGACGTCATCATCATGTGCAGTGAGAGGCAATTTTTGATCCATCGGAAAATGGGCTGGTTTTACCCCCAAGTAGGTTGTTGTCAGAAAACATGTCTAATATATATTTTCTCTGGCTAAAAAATATTTCAGTGAACACCCTTGCAACTTCAATGTCCAAATAATATTTCAATCTCCCCAAGTCCTTCGGATGGAAACATGAGTTTAAAACAGCTTTGATTGATGAAATTTCATGTTCATCATTCTCAGTGACCAGAGTGTCATCAACGTAGATCAAGACAATGATGAATTTGGAGTATGATCATCTTGTAAACAGAGCATAATCTACATTGGACTCGGCAAAATTAGCTTATTTTAGAGCTGATAACAATTTGGTGAACCGATTTTAGTCCATAAATGAACTTATTCAGACGACACACCCGATACTCCCCTTGAGCAGGTAATCTATGGAGAGGTGCATGTATACCTCTTCATGGAGGTCCCCATAAAGAAAAGCATTGCTAATGTTTAGTTGGTAAATGGACCATCCACGGATTGAGGTGAGAGCTAACAAACAGTGCATAGTGGTCAATTTGGAGATATGGGTGATCATCTCATAGTAATCAAACCCTTTAATTTGATTGTAGCCCTTGGTCATGAGCCAGACCGTGTATTGCCCAATCGATCCATCAGATATGTGTTTCACCTTGTAGAGAAATTTACAACTGATGGGATGCTTGTATGATGAAAAAGGCCTAAGGGGCAAAGTGTTGTTAGCCTTCAAGGCCCCAAATTTAATAAACATTGCATCTTGCCAATGGGAGTGTTTCACATTCTCAATAAAACTTTTTAGTGCATCATAAAAAACAAAGACAAAAAAAAGTAATATGGGTAGATGAAAAATTGAATAGGGCTAAGAATTGGGTGATAGGATGTGAAGTACTTAAAGTGAGTTGATTAGAGGCCATCGATGAACTTTGAGAGGTCTGAGATGTGCATACATAATTGGTAAGGTGGTTAGGTTTGGAACTTTGCCTAGTGGAGCAACGTGGGTGATAGGACTGGATAGGTCTAGGGTGATGTCCACAGTGGGAGCACTGTGAGGGACCCTGTTAGGGTCGAGAATGAGTTTGATGGGAACTGTCTGATGGGGGGATTTTGTGTGAATGAGCTTGGTGGCTTCAATGAATAAGCCTACAGGTCAAGTATTGTTCTCTTCTATGAGAGAATCTAGAGGTTATGGCAAAATGGGCACATTATCATCATTTGTCTTATTGTGAAAAGGAAAATGGGTTTCATGGAAGATGACATCTCGGCTAGTAAGTAAAGTATGATTTTCAAGGTCATAGACCATATATCCCTTTTGCTCGAACATATAACCAATAAAAATGCAACACCTAGATCTAGGTGCAAATTTGTCATAAAGGGGAATATAATTTCAAGTATAGCATAAGCAATAAAATGTGTGCAAGTATGTATATCTAGGTCTGGTGTGAAACACTACCTCATAGGAGATTTGTTTTGTAATACTAAAGTGAGAATACAATTGATTAAATATGCTACGATGAGAACGCACTCTCCCTAAAATGAAATAGGTAAATTGGCTTAGAAATGCAATGCATGGGCAACTTTAAGGAAGTGCCTATGTTTGCATTCAACCCTTTCATTTTGTTGAGGCGTTTTAATGCATGAACGTTGATGATCTATCCCATTTTGATGAAAAAATATCTGCATATTATGTCCCATGAATTCATCCCCATCGTCTATCTAAAAATGTTGGACCATGCATTGTATTTGGTTTTAATCATAACACAAAAGTTGTATAAATGAGAAAAAAATTTAGATTTGAACTACATAAGATAAACTCATGTATTTCATGAAAAATCATCAACCATAGTTAAAAAATAATGTGCACTTGTGTGTGAAGGTATAACATATCCACCCGAGTTATCACAATGAACAAGAGCAAAGGGTTCATTACTAACACTGGGGCTAACACAGAAGAGTACTATAGTTTGTTTAGCTCTATGACAAGCAACAAAAATATCCATGGACAGGGTCCTAGCTAGGATTCATGTGAGGGGGGGGGGCAAACAGGGGTATAGCAAAAAAAAATTTATTTGTGCGATAGTCGGGGTTTTGGGGGCAGCGCCCCCGAAAAAAAAATTTGAGATAAAATAAAAAATGGCTACAATTATTAATAAAAATCTATTTCATATGGACAAATCAAACTATTTGATGCAGTCAGGGCTGGGCTAGGACTGGGCTGGGCTACAAAAATGGATAAAAATCTATTTCATATGGAATCAGGGCTGGGCTAGGACTGGGCTTTAAAAAAAAAAAAATTAACTGTTTCGGGGGGCAGGACTGGGCTACAGCCCAGTCCTGCCCCCCCTAGCTGCGCCTTTGTCCATGGAATGAAAACAAATTTTTATAATATCATTATTCAAAAGAGAAATGTGCTCATGAGATGAACGACCAAGTCGCATATGCCAAAGGTGGGAATCAACCTGACTAGCAACATGAATGGCTTGGTGGAAGGGTTGTCTAAATGCACTGGTGGAGCTCGTCTTGCAGTTCTCCCACTCCAATCGGCTTCTTCTGTGAAAGGTTCAGAGAGACAAGTAGGAAAGAAAATGACATTGTAGCTCATGGAGTAAGTAATTAGTTTTCCAACATAAAGTACATTATATCAAAAATTTAGAGCATAAAGAGCATTGGTCAAAATGATTGAATGTGAAAAACGAGTGTTGCCCACATGAGTGACCAGCACATCTTGGTTATTAGGGAGTTTTACATGTGGTTTTAGGAATGAGACAATGTTAAACAAATTTTCAAGATTTAGTGTCACGTAGTCTGACACTCCAGTATCAATAATCTAAGAAGAAGACACGAAAAATTTCGATGTTTACCGACTATGTTAGCTTCAACATGTTTGGTATCTTCACTGAGCCAAGATGCGAGAGTTGGCCCTCAGATAGCTATGACAATAAGTTGCCCATAGTGGTGGAAGATGATTGAGATGGTGTATTGGCTTTGCTGAACCTAGCATTGGATACCACTTTTCCTAACTTAATATTTCCTTTGCTGTTGCTTCTTGGGTGATTAGGCAGATACCCGTAAAGTGCATAGTAGTGTGCTTTCATGTGCCTGACCATGTCGCCATGGTCATACTTAGGATGAGGCTTGCCTCTTCCCATCCCACACACAGAAAAGGTGTTGCCCCATGTTTGAAAAGAAAAAGAAACATTGCCTTTGGTCATGAGTCTTGTCACCTCATTCTGATGTTGGCTGGATGGCATTAAGAGTTGTTGGGTCTCATCATGTGATACCATTGAATATACCTTGCTAATGTGTGCAAGGCTTCAACGGTTAGAAATTTGATTATGGAGAGACCCAATCATTAAGAGCCATTAAGAGCCATCAAGAACTGGTATACCTTTTCACTTTCCTGTCATTCATTGAACTCTTTAAATGCACCACATGTGCATTTGGGTAGAGTCGAATATGACAAGCTCATCCTACAAGGTTTTTGTCATGGTAAAATAAGTGGCAAGATGAGATTGTTCTTGGCTAAGGTCAAAAATCATGTTCTTCAAATGGTAATGGTAGGTGTGAGTAGTGTTACCTTAGGAAAAGTGTTGTTCCAAGTCTATCCCCACATGTTGGGCTTTGTCTACATATATGACGTTGTTTGCAAGCTCCTTTGATAGTATATTTAAGATCCATGAGAGGACCATGTTGTTGCGATATATGTCCAAAGCAGCTTCATGGAAGGGATCCATCAACAAATGCAAGTTTGTTTTTTACACTCAAGTCCACGTGCATGGCCCGTCTCCATGTCGAGTAGTTGTTACTGGTTAGTGGTGACAAGACCAGCATTGTTCTCGGATTGTTCGAGTAACACAGATAAAATGGTGAATTTATCGTTTTCTCCTCTCCTCCACTATACTGTTTTCCATTCTTCGTATCAGCCATGGATGCGATCAAGTGGACTGTAGCATTCTCATGGTTCGTACACCAACATGATGACAGCATACGCAAGTGACAACATCCTTAGGGGCGATGGCAGACACGACACAACGATGGCAAACACAAGATCCTCAAGGTCGATACACCAACATATGCAAGATCCTTAAAGTGGATACACAAACAGGCCACAACGATGGTAGACAGCAGACACGAGTGACAACATCCTCACGAACTGAATCCATGTACAGTTGACCTTGTCAGTTGGTCCATGATGAGGGATGGTCAGAGATGATCAAATCCTCCTCCTCACTACGTGATTCAGAAAAGATAATTCAGAGAAAATGATTGGCAGAAGAATAATGTTTTCTATTACTGCCAATAGTCAGAAAAGGATTTCGCACAATGCATAATAGTCTTACTCCATCTATCATCAAAGCCAAAACCTCTGAGAGTTCCCTCCAGGAAGTGTCACATAATTATGTCATACACTTTAACTAAATCGGTTTTGAACATGATACATTTTTTTTCAGAAGTCATCGAGTCCACCAACACATGGGCTAAGAGTATGTCGTCCTGAATTGATCTGCCCCTCAAGAAGGTCATCTGGTTACTAATGATTCTCTCCAACACTCCTCTCATCCTATTAACAATGAAAACTGCTTGATGCACCTCCTCCACCTTAACCACTTCATTCATTCTCAAGTTTTCCTCCTCAGTCACCCTTGCTTCTTCTTGGTCCTCTGCCGCTTCTCCTTGCATATCCTCTCTAGAGAACAATTCCCTGAAACAATAGCCACTTTTTTATTTCTTCTTTGCCTTTAACTTCTAAGTCATCCTCTTTTAAGATGAAATATATGTTTTTTCATAATATTCTTATTGACTAGTGCATGAAAAGATTTAATGTTATGGTCTCCCTCCTTCAACCATCTAGATTTTTGCTTCCACATTTTTTTTTCATCTGTGCCAAAACTTGGAGTTCATGATGCAGATGGAGTTCTTTCCAGAATCTCATCTCCTTCCAACTCCCTTTCACAAGCCTCAAGTTCCTCCTCAATGGTCTTGATTCGATAAGAAATGAATCCTATGTCATTTTTGTTTCATTTAGAGTCCTTTCTTCATTGCATCAAGCTTTGCAACTAACCTGTACATGGGGCAGCAACTCACCCTTCGGTCCTATCTTTCTACATTCCTCTTTGAGCATCCAAAAATGAAAAAAATTGAATGACGAGGAAACTCCTTGGCTACCTAACAATAAGCCATTGCAATCTAATATTGTAAAGGGCAATATATGTACCATGGTATTGGGAAAGCTCTCCACCCAACTCTCATTCACTGCTTCCATAGGTGCACACTGGCTAATTAACTCATTAAAAAGGTTTGAATCCTGGTGGCTCATATTCGATCGGTGCCATTCTTCTACTGATCTGGTGGTATTTCAATCACCTAGGACCACCCATGGGTCCTCTCTCGATTCAGAATCAGCATTTCCCACATCTTCCTCATGCTTGATTCATTTTGGTCATACACACCAGAGGCCATCACCAACTCACCCCCTTGCTCCACCAAAACTGTCATCAGGACCTCCACTGATGCATTCTTTGGGTTCTGCATACATATAATTCTACTACTAGGTCTAGCTTCAAAATTTCCAACTATACACGGGAACTCCTTTTGCATGATAGCAGAGCCGTATCTGTGTTTTATGGGGCCTGAGGCCGAGGGGAAAATGGGCCCCCTATTAATAGTAGGAGTTTGGGGAAAGCACCTCCGATTTTTTTTTAAAGAGTCAAAATAAAAATAAAATGGGCCCCTAAAATTTTTATGGGGAGCTCGAGCCTTGAATATGGGCCCCTAAAATTTTTTTGGGCCCAGGGCCCTGAGGCCCAAGCCTCATTGGCCTCTTTACAGGTCCGGCCCTGCATGATAGGCATAGCCTCTACGGAGATTTTGGTTTTCAACATAAAAATAACATCAACCAATGGTTTTTAAGGACCCCTACAAAACCCAGACCCCTCACTATCCAAGACATTATCTTGATTGAGGTTTCAGAGTTGATAACGATGTTCTGGACAGCTGGGCCAACTAGGGGTGGCAATTTCTGACACGACCCGCCAACCCGCCTCTTAGGCGGGTTCGGGTTGGGCTTAAGCCAACCCGTTTAATAAACGGGTCGACCCGCGTAACCCGTTTATTAGACAGGTTGGGTTCGGGTTGGGGGTATGCCAACCCGCCAACCCGGCTGACCTGTTTAATAAACGGGTTAGGCGGGTGGGTCAACCCGCCAACCCGTCTGCCAGACCCGTCAACCCGACCCGCCAACCCGTCAACCCGACCCGCCAACCTTCCTACCTGCCAACCCGATCCGTCAACCCGCCAACCCTACCCGCCAACCTGACCCGCGAACCTGAAAACCTGTTTACCCGACCCAACCCATTTATTAAATGGGTTGGCGGGTCGTGTCGGGTTACCCGTTTATTAAACGGATCGGGTTCGTGTTTGCCACAGCTGACCCGTTTAATAAACGGGTCGGGTTCGGGTTGAGGTATGCTGACCCGCCAACCGGACCCGATTGCCACCCCTAGGGCCAACCCATGTACTTCCTGCAATGATGTCATTCAAACTGTTTGTCTCAACTTCTGTCTCACCCCTCAACCTTTCTAATTGAAGGTAGGAGATAAGACCTTGGGCTTCCTCATTTTGTCTCTCCCTCAATGCTTCCAGATGGCTTGTGGAATTTTCTTTTTAAAATAAGGCTTAAAACCCTTGAGAATGCCTTTGTTTTCCTTACCCACACTGTCTTTTTTTACATTTTCATCTTTGAGATCCATTCTGGGTTGGACTAGATCTTGATTCCAGATCCTTGTGGGTTCTAGTGGAAAATAGGCCAAAAGCCTGGGGGCAAATCTATAAACATTGTTCCCTTTTTAAAGGGGCAAGGAGTGTCGTTATCTGGAAAGGAAAAATGGGGTCAAGAGGGATTGACCTGGTTTGATACTTTCCCAGTCTGCTCCTCGATTGGCCCTCCTCCCCCTCTAGTTTGCTGTCTCGTGATTTCATTACTGAATTGGGGACTGAATCTTGTTCCGGTGTTCAAATTTATGATGGATCTTTTCTTTTCAATTAGTTTTTCATCAGAGGTGTTCAAATTTTATGATGGATCTTTTCTTTTCAATTAGTTTTTCATCAGAGTATCGTTTGACTTCTTTGTTTCTTGTTTACTATTCAATTAGTTTGCTCTCTGTAACTTTTAAGAGTGCATATGAAACTAGAATGGATTACCTATTTCGAAAATCTGCATCTTTTAACTGGATTTTGAGGTGAAATTTGAGTTTCCATGAATAGGAAATCAATGATGATTTGTAATGGAAATTCATAATTTAAAAGAAAAAAAACGATGCATCAATTTAAGAATTTCTTACTTAGTATCAAAGACTTTTGCAATCTTGGCATTCTTTGAATGCTGCCAGATGCATATGGGAGTACCGCAACAAAGGGGCGAAGATGGGTTCGGTGAAAGGCTGACTCTATATTCAAGCTGTTCGCTCATCAAACATAGGACATTTGGAACTAAGTATGCATTCTAGTAGGGATGGCAGTGGGGCGGGGCAGGGGACAAGGTCTCCACCCCCGCCCCGCCTCCCTGGCGGGGATGGATTTTATGCTCCACCCCCGCCTTCATCCCCGTTCATGTCCTCCATCCCCGATTCAAACGGGGATGAGGCGGGGCGGGGACGGAGCGGGGCGGGGAAAAGTGCACGTCCATCCCCGCCTCCACCCCCGGACGGGGATGGATTTTAACCTTCGTCCCCGCCTCCATCCCCGTTTCATACCCTTCATCCCCGTTCCAAACGGGGCGAGGAAGGGCGGGGCCCCGCTTTCCCCAGGTCCACTGCCATCCCTACATTCTAGTATGGTTCAAACAAACGATGAACTCGGTACAGTTGTTAAGGAACAAATACAACCATGTTCTGTTCCATCTTTTTTTATTCATTTTAGACAAACTATCAAACACTCTCTGAAGTCACCTGCTTCTCGATGAAGGTTCCTTCGTCATAAAATAAAAGAAAAAAACACATTCACCAATACTCTGTGGCAAATTGGAAATATATTGGCAGAAAACTTGTTGCGCATACAAGAGAGACAGAGAGAAGCGATCGGTATGGCGATGTCCGCACGTGCCATCTGCTGCCGGAGCCCCGACTTCACTCGTGCGAGGCCCTCTGGCTCCTCTGCCTCGCTACTGCTACTCCGAGAAGCTTCCTCCGGAAGGAATTCTTCTATAAGATTCGAGCTGAAGAGTACAGACCATCTGGTGGGAAGGGAGAGTGTCCATCGTCTCTCCCACGAGATCGCCGACTCCCTCTCTGCAACTTCCATGGCGTCCCCTTCTCCTTCCCTGTCTGCTTTGCGGTCCCCGAGTCTGGCGAGGAAGAAGGTGTTCCTGTTCTACTGCAAAGAGACGAAGGCGCTGGCCGAGCGGATTGCCGCCGAGTCGGACGCCATCGACCTTAGGAACATCACGTGGAGGTGAGATTTTTCAGTGATGAAGAATGGCGAATTTTTGATGAATTTCGGTCTTCTGGGACAAATTCGGGTGTTTCTGTCAGTGAGCTCTTTAGTTTGCATACCAGATCTTGAAATCGAGAGTTTTTACTTCTTTATGAGATTTCAGATGTTGATGAATTCACTTTTTTCCTTTTCAAATTCTTTAATGTATCCTGCATACCGATAATTTGTTTTTTCAAATTCTGTAATTTATCTTGCATACTGATTAAATTTTGGGTTTTCTTCCTGATGACTTTGGTTTACTGAGCGGTTTTTGTTGAATTGTGATGTTCCTTTTTGAGGAGTTATGAATCCTAATTTGAGAAGGAATCTTCTTTTGGTCATGAATAAAGAAAGACCCCAATTTTCTGAAGAGATTGGTGGAAGTGTACGTCATTGTAATCTCTAACATATGTACTTTTCTGTTGTATTTTGTCAATATTTTAGAAATGCAGGTTTCCTTGCAAATAGATTTTGGGTATTCTAGTCTGTGAATTACATCATGTTGTGGCGCTGTCATGAACGCGCTAATGTGCTTGTGTAAATGCTCTGGGCTCCGTAATTTGGGAAAGGGTTGTTCCATTAATTATACAATAGATAAAACCTAGTTTTCTGAAAGGTTTGATGGAATGGTAGCATCATGATTACTGTTTTCTTCATATCCATTTTTATTTGAGCATGTATTTTGATTGATCGTAGATAACTCTTTTTGTTTTTGTGCTGAATGGGTTTTCAACGGGTACTTTGATATATCGATATCATTAATTCTCTTTTTCTTTTTTCTTTCAATATTGAAATTCTATATCAAGAATAACCTATTTTTCTTAAGCTTTTTTTTCCCTTGAGGGTGATTCTGTATTCTTCTTATGAAAGATGGGTAGCATATGTAGCATAAATTTTCATTTCCCTTTTGCTTTTTGATATTGAAGTCTCTCTTAAGAGGAAATCGTATTTCCTTGTTTTCTATTTTTTTTTTTTAGACAAAGAAAGCTGGGGTTAGGCAAACCCCTACCAGTTATACAACCTAGGGTTACTGGAAGTTTTATAGATAGGTGGGTGGGAAGCGCGCTTCTCGAAAACTCGCTTGGAAGCTCGATACTCCTCGCTTCCGAAACTTGATGGGAATCTCGATTCTCCCACGCTTCTTCTAGGCTTCCAACACATTTCTTCCCTACTTCGCTCATGCTTCTTACGGGCTTCTCTCACACATCTTTTCATGTTTTTCATGTGCTTCCTTTCACGCTTCTCACTCACATCCTATATACTTTCTCTAAATTGGTAATCATCATTTTTTTATTTTGAAAAGAATTTAATTCTTACACTACAAATCATGAAATTTAGGGCATGTTTGGAAGAGAGAAAAACTCTCATAGAAAAAAAAAGTTTTGCCTATGAGAGTTTTTTATGTGCGAAGTTTTCCAAAATAAAGTTTTTCGCTTGTTTGTGTAGCATGAGAAAAATAAAGTGGGAAATATGAAAAAATGAGAGAGAATAGGAGGGTGGTGGTGAGATGGATGGTGGTAGTGACGGTGAGATGGTGGGTGGGTGGTGGTGGTGGTGAGATGTGGTGAGATGGGTGATGGGGAGTGTAAAAATAGATTTTCTCTTGTTAGGAAACATTTCTCCACCTCCCCCATGGAGGAATGTTTCCTATCAAAAAGTGTACTTTTTAGAAAAACTGTCTCAGAGAGAAAGCTTCTCTCGTTTGGAAGGGTTGGAAAATCGGTACGGATTTTTCATTTTGCATCACTTTTCCTACATTTTTCTCGCTTTCAAATGTGCCCTCATTTTTATTATAGTTTTTATTTTCTTCCCGTTCGATTAGTATCCACTTCCCATTTGATCCTATATCACTTCCTTTTTTATTCCTACTTCACTTTTAAATTGATTCCTCGTTTCTCGCTTTTGTTTCTCGTTTCGCTTCCTAATATGGTAACCTTGATGCAACCATACCATTGGGATTCGAACTTGCAACGTCCCAACACAAGGTGATGTACACTAACTGCTCTTGCCAGACAAGCGGAGCCCCCGTTGGTATTTCCTTTTATTTTATTGATAATATAGAATTTAGCTTTTCTATCAAATAGATTTTTGGCCATGCTAAACTATGTAAATCACATCTTGTTATCGTGAATGGACTTATGTGCTTGTGTAAATGCTGTGGAATCTTTTTCGTGTTTGAGGTAATACTAAGAACCTCACAACGTCTATACAGTTCAAACTTCTACTATCACCGCATACTCCTTATGTACTCATGAAACAGCAATAGTGAATGTTGTTTCCTAATACAATTCATTTCCGGATGTTTCAGGACATTCAATGATGGATTTCCCAATCTATTCATTTCGAATGCACATGGAATTCGTGGACAACATGTGGCTTTTCTTGCTTCATTTAGCTCACCAGGAGTAATATTTGAGCAACTTTCCATTATTTACGCATTGCCGAGGATGTTTGTTTCATCGTTTACACTTGTTCTCCCTTTTTTCCCTACCGGATCTGTTGAGCGTATGGAAGAAGAAGGAGATGTGGCGACAGCATTCACTCTTGCTAGAATATTATCAAATATACCGATTTCAAGAGGTGGACCAACTAGTTTGGTGATATTTGACATTCATGCCCTCCAGGTTGGTGGTAAAAGCTTGTAGGGTTAGTGCACTGCTCTAATTTGTATGCATTGTTCTGTTATACTCTCTCTTTGCTTTTTCCTTTTCTTTCAGTCAAGCTAGTTCTGGCAGGAAATATTTTTCTGCTCTCTTATGAAAGCATACAATTGGGTATGCTACTTGTCCTTTTCCTCTATGCTTCCTCAAGTTGATGCCTTTCCTGATGCTGGGTAAATTATGTCACCAATAAACTAAGAAATAGAGAACTTTGAGGAAAAGCAAGTGACAAACTGGTGTCTGTTTCTGTGTCTGTAGTTGGAACACAAATAACACAAACTTGTGTACATCTTTTCTTTTTAATTTCGGATGTTTCATTGGTGTTTTACAGTTTCACCTGTGTTCTTATCGGATGCTTTTGTTAGTCACAGTCCTATGCAATGGTTTAAACATCACATAGATATTTTTTGAAGGGTCTCAAATTGTGGAATAGTTATTAGCCAGAGACAAATTGCTATGTAGTTTTGAGCATCGAAAGGTTGCATGCTTTTGCAATTTCCTTTTAGCACATCCTTGTCCTTAGCAGATACTGTTATTGAACATTGTCTGGTCCTGTGAAGAGCTTCAAATGGCTGATGCTATTTGTTCATCTTCCATTTTTCTTCAAAGACATGAGATCCATGCTCCCGGATACCACATTCTGTTTTGGCTTGTTCCGACTTTCTCAACAGTGTCAGTTCTTCCAGACGCCCAGCAATAGGTTGATTGAGGGGAGAATGAAGCTTGGTGGTCACCCACTTCCATCCGGTAGTCTGGTGATGAGAGTAGGGGAAGTCGACCCTGATGGCATAGAATGGAAGATTCTTACCCAGTGGGGTAAACTTTCACCCGTGAACAAACTTATTTTTGTATTCTTTATAGACACGGAAGCGGAAAGATCTGCGCTGCCCTTTCCTATCTGTATCTTCTTCTCTATCCTTCCATACCAACGTTAGTCTACCTTTTTCTAACCGTACCTAATATCGGCAGTGGTGTATTGCCCCAATTGGAACTGGAAGTTCCGGAACAGGCTGCTGGTATACCACTGTAATGAAACTGCCTTTTTGTTTTTTGCATTAGGATATGATTTATGTTGGCTTTGTTGGGAGGCTTGTGGAGTTTGGTATGTCAGCTCCAAAAGGAGAAGTTGCATTGGAATCGAAAAAGTTCCATTGAGTTCATAATTGCATAAAAAGGAATCAAAGTAGTGACTGCAGCGCATTGAGGCACTTCTTCGACGGTCCCCGTCCGCCCGACCTGCCAGCCCATGAATTCTTCAGAACGGGCTGGCAAGCGGGCAAGATTGAATGGGCGGGCATCGCGATAAGTTCTCTGCCCTACTACAGGTGCCACGACAACCTTTACCAAGTCCGAACGATTGTCGACCACCAGATACGGTCAGAAAGATTTCTTTAAATTTCTTATGTATAACTGAATAGCGGGCTTCCGTCCCAACGAGCAAATCCCTAATGCCTCAGTTTGCGAGTAATATGTGCAGAGGGAAGGGAGTGAATGCTAGAAATTAATATGGATCAAAATCTCTTAAATTTGACATGGGAACCCAAAAGCATGAACGTAGACAGAATTCTAAGGATGTAAAAATGCAGGAGTATGTAATAACATGGTACCCAAATAAAATGTGGAATTTCATCCCTTGTCTCTTCTCATTTAATATCGTTTAGATATTTTCATTTCATGGTGGAAAATCAATACTATTCTTTTCTTGTCTTACCACTCACCTTCAATGTAGTGATATAAATAAACTAAAGCAAGAAGTTAATACAACAAATAATAAAATATGGAGGCAATTTTTGGATGATTTAATATAGTTAAAGTTTGAATAAATGCAAGTGAATCAATTTAAAAAACAGGATGGGAATTCAGGGCAATGAATCATAGGCTAAGATAAAAAAAGACAATTAGCGGCAAGGGGAAAGCAAAAATGAAAACATCATGAATGAGAACTGATGAGATGAGGAGAAGAAATGAAAAGAGTACTCTGAAAATGTACAATTCTATGTGCAGATCTCTTATGAATTAGATGGAAGAAGTGATGGATCATGAGGTTCTTCTTTAAATTAGTGTCAATTGTCTCATTGGTCTGTTCTGTGATGTTTCTTGTTTTCTTTGTTAAAATATGTGTATGAGTACACATATGTATGTTGAAATATAATCCTTAAATGTACATATATATATTTATATATATATAAAGATACGTATACATATATATATGTATACATATCTCTATTTATATATATATATAAATATATATATATATATATATATATATATATATATATATATATATATATTCTTCCTAAAATACCCTCAAGGGTATTTCTGTAATTTGTCATTTTACGCATATTCCAATTGGAATATGCATTGTAATATTTTTCTTTTTTGTTTTTTTATTTATTTCTTTTTCGTACCATATTGAGGGCCTCCCAATAGAGACATTGGGAGCCCCCAACGGTCACAAATGTGACCGTTGGGGGCTCTCCAACGTCTCCTTTGGGAGCCCCCAAGGTGGTCCCTTTATGACTTATAAATAGGGGTCTTTCCCCCTTGTGTAGTATACTCCTTGGAGGAGCTTGTGCTCCATTGTATAGGGTTTTTACCCTCTTCTTCCTATTTCTTCAATAATATTCAACTTATGACTTTAAGTCATATTTATCCCTTTTATGGGTTTATGTATTAGCACTTGATGTGCTTGTGTTGTTCCCTTAAGTGGGTATATTCGCACTTAATGTGCATGTGTATGGGTTCATTATCGAACCTAAAATATTCAAAGTCACTTTCTAACATGGTATCAAAGCCCGGTTACGATGGGGTTGTCTCTTGGCGCAACGGAAAGCGTGGTGCTCAAGAAATGATGAAGTATTCATTGTTCCTTCTCTTTTTTAGAAGTTTCCGGTATGTATCTCTTTTCTTAACATATTATGCATTATGAAACTATTTTTCTTGCACATTTAGTGTTTTTTGATAGTTGAATCATTTCCTTTCACATTTCGTGTGTTCGTATATTTTAAAATATCTATTTTTTGAACTTGTTTATTGTTCAAATATATAATTCTTGGCTATTGATTCTTCATCACATATAATAGTAATTTATGTTGTTAAAATTGTCTTCAATTATGTGGGATTTATGATGTTTACATAAGTATTTCATGATTGACCTATAAATTACCTTTTAAAAATTATATATGATGTCTTGATTAATGATCATTGTTTAAAACTCTTTTCTCTCATATAAAGTCTAAGTTGTTTTGAGTTCCTCTCTTGTTTATGGATTTTAGTGCATGTTTTTTTGAAAAATCTTGATATAATTCTTATATAAGAATCTCTCACATCTTTATCTTTGTTATGAATCATAAGTAGTTCTTGTTAATGATAACTATTTATGAGAACTCCTAAAGATGTTTCAATGTTTTTGGTTTATTTAAAGGATTTTTGAAAAATTGTTTGTGATAAATAGGTTGTTCGAACCATTATAAAAGATCTTTTAAAAGAATTTCTCACACTATATAGAATGCATAGTGTATCTATTGCATCCTTTGGTATAAAAGATTTCATTTATTTTTTGATTTTCTTCTAATGATGCAAACATATTTGTTTGTATTTTTCACATAAGGTTTCAAAAACCTCTTAATTGTATCTCTAAGGATGCCTACATTGGCCATAATATGGTCTTCTTTGTCTTAAATTGCATTAAAGCTTGAGAGTCTCAAGCATTTGCATCTTTTATGAAATACATGCATTATTGCATGTTTGATATTATTACGTATTTTGTTCAAGTATTGTGAGAGTGTCTTCGTACACTTCTTTTATAAAATATTTATGTTTGTATGCATATTGTATATTCATAGACATTTTCACATAGTACTCTCTTTTCAATAAAGAGATGTTCTTATTGCCTTCTTTAGGGCTTGTGTTTGTTTTTATCCCTTAATGGACTTGTAAGATTGTTTCTTTTAAAATGCTTCCGTAATATCTTAGTACATGTCCTAAATTTGTACGTTTAAGATTATTGTCATTTTGCATCTTGGTATACATATAATTGCAAATTATAAAGGCTTGATTTGTTTCTTGGATTATTCCAAATCCTTTCTCACACATGACATAGCTTAAATATTTCATGTTGTGTTTATTGAAGTTTTTTTCTTGTATAATGATTATGATTGAACATAATTTCGTATATATGCATCATTATTGTTATATGGCATATTATTGTGATTAATTATGTTGGACCTTTGAATCGGCCCTCTTTGTAAAAATCACTTTTTTGGAAAATGTTTTTCCTAAGAATTCATTGCTTTTTTTATGGCATTTTATCTTCTATCCATCACATGTTATATGATGCATCAAATTCTTTTTTTATGGCCTTATTGTTATATTAGAGATGGTTGTTAAGGTGAGTTATGGGCACCTTGTGTTATGACATTTTAGATTATCCACTTGCCATATTATAGATGGTGGTTGAGGTGAGTTATGGGCACCTTGAGACTCTAGAATGATTTGGTATACGATCTCTAATTATGAGTGTGTCACTCGTTGTTATGTCATTTTAGATTGTCCACTTACCATATTATAGATGGTGGTTGAGGTGAGTTATGTGCACCTTGGGACTCTAGAATGATTTGGTATATGAGTGTGTCACTAGTTTGGTGTTGGCCATTGATCTTATGGATGCTCTTATTTATATATAAATGTGATGGATATATGATGTTTGAAACCTTAAAATGTTTTAAGATATATTAAAATCAAGGTTTTAGGGATTATTGCCAAGCCTTTCATTGTTTATGAAAATTATGAGTGCATTTGCACATTTGTGATTTCGTGCTTTTGTGCACAAGTGTTCCATATGTTCTTGGTGTGCGTATGTTCACATATTTATTTTCAAGAATATTGTTCTATCGGTTGTTGTATCTTGTTGAAGATACTTTTACATAGTTTATTCCAAAATGTTATTTTTGAAGAATATTGTTCTATTGATTCAAGGTTTGATTTATATATATGTTTGTCATTACAAGTTTGATTACCTCAAAAGTCTTCTTCTTTTATAACTCTTATCTAAGTGTCATCATATGTAGACAATAATTTTATTACACCTTTGTGTGTTGATAGCCCTTTGTTGGCTTTTGCTCTCTTGGTCTAGTAGCTGAACAGACTTGTCTTGAGTGTTATTATATGTAGACAAGGCACGTTGATTCACACCATGGTGTGTGATTTTAGCCTATGTTGGCATTTGTGTCTTTGTTCTAGTCGCTGAGATGTATGCCCATGGTTGGCTTATTTCACTCATTTCAAGTGTCATCTTATGTAGACAAGAGATGTATTGTGTTTTAGCCCATGGTTGGCTTGTTACTCTTGTTATAGTAGCTGAACATACTTGGTTTTGAGTGTATTTTTACGTAGACAAGAGATGCTTTTGGTCCATGTTGGCGTGTATTCTCTTGTTCTTGTCGTAGATGCACTCATTTCAAGTATTATTATATGTAGACAAAAGGTTCTTTTGCACACCTTTGTGTTTATCTTGGGCCTTTAATAGCATTATATTTATATTCTTGATCTAGTAGCTTATACACTTGATTTATGGGTTTTGGAGGACTAATGAGGTAGTTGCTTGTAATGGATGAACTATTATTGAAATTTGCAAAATTTCATTCATGACTTGTGTTTTAAGATATTCAAGTGAATCATATCTTTGATATGCATATTCTAAAATCAAATTGATTTTTTGGTATTTAATCTATATATTAAGTGCTTATGGTTTTCTGGCCACTTTTGTATGCAAAATGTGTTTTTTGTCAATTGAGTGAGATTTTCCTAAATGGGTAAGATTCTCTACTCAAATAACACTCTTCGTTTTGCCTCGTAAATGAATTTAAAACCTTGTGAACTCTTGTGTTTATTTTGTCTAAAGTATGCTTGGAGACTTCGTTTCTCTTGTTTGACACTTCATTACATGTTTGGAGCATGTTCATTAATGATTCCTTTAAGTATTAGTATATGCATATGCTCTTTATGGCCTTTTAGGCTCTCATTCAATAAAACATATGTAACTTATGCCTCTTCGTAGGCTTACTGTGGTGTCCCTTAGGGGACCATTGTGTTATTCCCCATTATGGGGTTATGTTTGTCCAATGTTGGACCTTATGAATGCATTATGCATTCTTGCAATTCATTTCCGCATAATTTGCTTCCGCTCACTCTTTAACATGATGTATGATTTTGAAACTTTGGTTTTCTAAATTTACTTTTCATGCTAAAATAATTATCCTATCATGTGCTTCAAATTTCTATGCATAAGTTATATTTTTGCACCATTGTTTTGCGGATGTATCATCCGATATGGTTTCAATTAATCTTGTTAGAAATGTTCCATTTGAGTAAAGTGCAAAGATATGTTTTACTTGTTTCTTTGTTGTTATTCCACAGGATCGTAGAGATAAGATAAAAGCAAGTACTCCGGATGGATCGGGACATATGTTCACCATTAGAAGGCAATTGAAGAAAGGCATTTACAAGTTTCAATAGCATTCTTACCGAAGCCTCTTGGAGTCTTACGCCTTTTTCAACCTTTTCGTTTCCCCGCAAAGTTTGAGGGGGGGTGTTAAAATATGTGTATGAGTACACATATATGTATGTTGAAATATAATCCTTAAATGTACATATATATATATATATAAAGATACGTATACATATATATATATATGTATACGTATCTCTATTTATATATATATATATAAATATATATATTTTTTCTTCCTAAAATACCCTCAAGGGTATTTTTGTAATTTGTCATTTTACGCATATTCCAATTGGAATATGCATTGTAATATATTTTTTTTTTATTTATTTCTTTTTTGTACCATATTGGGGGCCTCCCAATAGAGACGTTGGGAGCCCCCAACGGTCACATTTGTGACCGTTGGGGGCTCTCCAACGTCTCCTTTGGGAGCCCCCAAGGTGGTCCCTTTATGGCTTATAAATAAGGGTCTTTCCCCCTTGTGTAGTATACTCCTTGGAGGAGCTTATGCTCCATTGTATAGGGTTTTTACCCGTTTCTTCCTATTTCTTCAATAATATTCAACTTATGACTTTAAGTCATATTTATCCCTTTTATGGGTTTATGTATTATCACTTGATGTGTTTGTGTTGTTCCCTTAAGTGGGTATATTCACACTTAATGTGCATGTGTATAGGTTCATTATCGAACCTAAAATATTCAAAGTCATCATGAATGAGAACTGATGAGATGAGGAGAAGAAATGAAAAGAGTACTCTGAAAATGTACAATTCTATGTGCAGATCTCTTATGAATTAGATGGAAGAAGTGATGGATCATGGGGTTCTTCTTTAAATTAGTGTCAATTGTCTCATTGGTCTGTTCTGTGATGTTTCTTGTTTTCCTGCCCCTTCTTTCCAGTGCATTTGATTTGACGAGGTTCTATTCTTCAAGTAGGTATTTGTGGAGCTCTTATTTTGAGCATGTTCCCGCATTTTTGCAGGAGAGATTCTACTTTGGTGATAATGTTCTTCCATGCTTTGAGAGTGGGATTCCCTTGCTTATGCAAAGACTTCAGCAGCTCCCAGATTCTGACAATGTAAGCTGATCTCTATTTCTTCTCAGTTTGCATTCAAAATTTGTTTTCTTTTCGCCCTGAACTGATAGATTTAATCTTTGGTGCTCACCAATCTGATGCTAATCATATGGTGATGGCATATCTGGTTTGCATATATGAAAGTTCTAGATAGATGCCAGTAGGACTTTTTTGGTTCCTATTCCTACAATGCTAAAGGATGTCAAACAACAGAAGCTGGTCGATGTTTCCACCTCTATTTCAACAAGCTACAACTGTGAGGCTATTTTATGACTTCAGCTTGTATGTCTCTTCTGCTCTTCAGATAACGATCGCATTTCCAGATGATGGTGCTTGGAAGAGATTCCACAAGCAGCTCCAGCATTTCCCTATGGTAAATCCCAAGTTATCGGCTCTATAGGGTATAATGTGTCCATTTATGTCCCTAGAGCTTCTTGATATTCTTAATGTGAATGTATATATTGCAACCAGTTATATTGTTAATACAGGTTATCTGCACAAAAGTTCGTGAAGGGGATAAGCGGTTTGTGCGCTTGAAGGAGGGAGATCCCAGAGGTAGACATGTTATCATAGTTGATGATTTAGTGCAATCTGGAGGCACCCTGATTGAGTGCCAGGTATGCAATGATGATCTTTGAGGAGAAATAGTTCTTAGTTTGGCAAATCTTGATGAGGATTTGCTGTTGTGAATTTCATGTGGTAAGTTTGTATCCTAATATTAGTCCTTGACAATTAGTCAAATCTGATTCTAAAAATGCATGTACTTGTCAAAAAATTTAACAGAATAGATTGTGCAAAAAAATTGATGTGTTGGATGTTGGTGGATTTAATCTAATATGGCTTGACCTTCATTCCCCTAATCTATACACAACCCATACCCACCTAATCTTACATGGATATGATGTGGATTAACCCATGCCCAACCAATTTTCAACCCAGTTCTCTTTTGATAAGTATTATCCAAGGTGTGATAAACTTCAGAAAATTGGTTGCATGTGAAAAGTGTTAGTCCTAAATCAAAGTTCTCGTTGCATGTCTTGGACCCAGAGTAGCTTTTGCACTGATTAATATGCAAAGACGTTCTTAGATTGGTTCCGTGGTCATTTTTACCTAATTATGCTGTAAAGTTGGCCATGCTTCTACCTAAAAGATGCTTTTTCCTTTGGTTTGCATGAAAGAATCTAGCAGTGGTGATACCCAATTGCTGCTTTACAAATGCATGTTTATGATCATTATCTTTATTCATTTGTATACTGATCAGTTCAACACTAACGGTATTGCAATTTTTAATAGTAATTAGAATGATTTACAATCTTTTTCTGCATGTATAGAAAATGTTGGCAGCTCATGGAGCAACAAAAATCAGTGCTTATGTTACGCATGGTGTATTCCCCAACAACTCATGGGAAAGATTTCGACATGATAATGGAGGTATTCGTGCAACTCTGTCTTGAAATTCTCACATGCGATCAGCTAAGATTAGGTGCTTGGGTGTTTACCAAACACCACATATCTTCTTGGGCATCCTGGAATTATTGCATGATCATTTCCTTTAATGTTCAGTTTCAGGCGTTTGAGTCCAGGATTCCCAGCATGCATTTGTAAACGACAGACAGGGTCGTGCATGTTTGAATTGTTAAGCTGTTGGTTCCCTAGGACACCCACCATCCCTCTCTCTCTCTCTAGTTGACATTGTTTTCTGCCTTTCTTGCTACAGTTGGCCCGGAGAATGGCTTCACCCATTTTTGGATTACAGACTCTTGCCCACTTACAGTCAAGGAAGTGAGTAATAGGCGACCCTTTGAGATCATCAGCCTGGCTAAGGCAATTGCAGCGTCCCTGCAAATTTAAATATTCTTAAGCGCGAGACTCGAAAAAAATGGAGGTGTATGCCTGCTTCAGTTTTCATGTAATTTACTTCCAAGTGGAAATAGAATATCATCATTTTAAATGAGGTTATCATTACCAACAATGCCAATTTTTGCAAAGGAATCTGCATGAAGCTTCATATCATGGTAACTGGAACTTTTAGAAATTATCATGGACATCCTCTCAAGTGTATTCCATCGGTTATTGATTCTTATGCAAATACATGTTATTGAACTCTCTTTTTCAGCCCGTAAAAAATAAAAATGCCAATTTTTGCAAAAGAATGTACATAAAGCTTGATATCAAGATAACTGGAACTTTTAAGATGTGGTCGGACCATTGGATGTGGTTGGATCATTTGACATGCTATCAACCAGCTTCATTTTTTTTCCTTTTGGGCATGATTTGTGTATTAAGCCTTACAGATGTGATCTACATAATTTGCTTAATGACCAATGGCTTACAATGCATCAATATTTCATGATTAAAAGAAAAAATAATCAAAACAAAGTTTTGTATCCAAGTGATCATCCTAAGCGTGTTTCCTATTGCATGAACCATGCCAAAGACATCCTGATTCAGCAAACAAAGCAAACACCTATGACCTTTTCCCCCAACACGTTATTAATATCATTAAAAACAATTATTTCTTTAAAAAATTCACATTTTCCAGCTCAAGCACGGACAACAATACATGTTATTGTGATTCATAAGATTATTCTTCAAACACACACGCATGCAGGCGGTGAGAAAAGGAAACAAAAAAAAAAAAGGTCATGTGATCATTTTGTGAGTGGCCTTTATGTATGCCATTAATCTCTTCAAAGCCTTGCCGCTGTCAATTGCTTCTCTAGCTCGGTCCATCGCTGACACAGGATCCTCTGCACCAGCACAACCCAGCAGGTGGTCTACCATTCCGGCATTCAGCACAATCCGGTCATAAGCTGGTCCCTTTTCTCTGCAGAGAGCTGCTAGACCCAATTCGATGTTCCTCAAAACCTACCTTGTCAATAAAATACGTCAGAAATAGAATGTCCAAGGTTCTCACATGCTACAAGCCGTATTCTCACTCACATCATACTTTTTTTTTTTATAGGCAAGCTGGGGTTAGGCAGACCCCCACCAGTTATACAACCATACCAATGGGATTTGAACCTGAAACGTCCCAACACATGTGCACTAACTGATCCTACCAAACAACTGGAACCCCAGTTATTAGTAAAAGAAAAAAAAACTGCAGAACAATGAAGTAATAGCTCTCTATCAAGCATTGCCTTATTTTTCCGAGGCAAAGGAAGTGCTATAGTTTTGTCTTGAATCAGGGAAAAGAAAAGAAAAAGAGGAAAAACCATTGATGTTGATTGTGGCAGATTTTTAGAAGCTACTTTTTTCTACTAGTTCCCCGCACCAACAATTTCAAACATTGTATAGACCCTCCCAGTCATGATACTAATGGAAAAGCATACCTTCCCTAACAGAAAACACTTTCCCAGAAAAGTGACATGCAGCAGTCATTCTCGTCAAAGTATTCAAAGGATACCTACAAAATCTTTCCTCAACGCACATTCTCATCCTTACCTCTTTTCCTTTCCTCCTTTGTAGCTAGACTTGATATCATCGGTTCAGATTTGGTTCCAATTCACTCGAACATAAATCCATTTGGTCAGATTACAGTGAAGACATTTGGATCCAACAGAAAATTGAATATGGATTGTGTATAGAAACCCAAAGCTGATCAATATCTGATCTTTGTACCCATAAAACTGCATCTGATCAGTGCAAACGCCTATCTGGATTCAGGTTTGGTGGAAATTCTCCTACATCTAAAATCCAATCCAATTAGGCCAAATCCAATTGCATCTGAGTCCAAAATATGCCCATATTTGACCTAATCCAACCTGTTTATGCCCTTTGCTGGGTTTCACCCCAGATTCAACCGTTCAATGTACTCATTTACAAACCAGATTTATACAGACCAGCCAGATGTGTTCTGAACTCGATCAGTATCCTGACACAAACTGTACAGATCTACAATATTAGTTAGACCCATTTCAGTCCATGGTCAGAGCTCTGCCCAGTCTGAAATTATTGATTCACAAATAGGGCTTGAAATGGGCTGGATGTGTCTCCCTGTCCATCATATCCATTTGCAAGTGTAGGCAGAATCATACTTATTCCAACATAAATTCAGATCTATAAGTAGCAATCTGAACGAAACCTAATAAGGTGAATGCCAATTCTTTCAAAAATTCTGATCTAAAAGTATAACCAGTTCTCAGATAAACTTACAAAGAGCCGGCTTGGAGTTGTTGATAGGTCAGCTCAGTGGAATAGATATTTTTATCTTAGATATGTTTAGGAAATAGCAAGTTGGTTCTGGTTAATTTGTCAAATCTTGAGCAACATTGCAGGCTTCTGTTGTCTCTATGTGAGCAAAATGATGAATTATAAACAGGAGGAAGATGAACTCACTCACCGATCTATCAGTTCTAGGGGTATCACTTGGTTCAAAACCATAACCCTTGGCATTGACTTCAATACTAAAGCTTTCCCAAGAAACTCCTGAAAATACATATGAACAGTATATTTTAATGTTCGTGTCACATTCCAAGAATCATTACCAATATGCTTTAAGTTCATCATATGCACCATAATGAACCAAGTTTGTTTTTCAAAGAATAAGAAAAGTTTACTATAGTAAACAAAAGAAAAAGTAGAAAAATATAAGGGGACCCTGCAAAAGATGGCAGTAACATTGTTGCATATCATTCAAACATTCAAGATCATCTTTTTATGTAAAGAAATTGTAATTCATAAATTTAAAGACTTGAAAAGAAAGCACCTTGACCAAGA
The DNA here is from genome assembly GCF_984573655.1 of Nuphar pumila. Taxonomy (NCBI): domain Eukaryota; kingdom Viridiplantae; phylum Streptophyta; class Magnoliopsida; order Nymphaeales; family Nymphaeaceae; genus Nuphar; species Nuphar pumila. The sequence goes on along the minus strand of NC_143263.1, from coordinate 74,998,284 downwards.
GCTAAGCACGAATAAGATACAGGAGAAAAGAAGATAGGAAAGGCAAGGATGTAAGTATTGTATCGTTACCCGTATTGGTCAGGACCATAGTAACACCATATTGTATTGTAGATGTATCATAATTTTTCAAAAAATCCAAAAAAAACAAGAAAACTCAGAAAAAATAGCAAAAAATTCAAAAAAAAAAATCACATCACATGAAACAACGATGAATTGCACAAAATACAACCATAAAAACACATATGAAGCATTTATGTCTCTATGAGCCGCATAAGACATCATCAAACTTCAACTAATATAGAATCATAGATAATATTGCATGCATATCTCATAAGAACAATGCAAAATATTAAATATCTTGCAATTAAGAACATGCCACAAGACTCATATTTTCATATTATATAAACAAAAATATTATGGCAATGGTTGCACTCCATTTTCAATCGGTTTTCACTCATTATTTGAGTGCGCCATTGCTATGCCTGTAATGCTTGTGAATTTTGTTACATGAATAAACTTGAATTTTTATAGCTGAAATGTTATATGGGGGTATTTTTATTTTTTAATTTGATTTTTATTGGATATCAGATATTTTATTTGGATCTTCGATATCGGATCCCTGATATCTTATTTGGAGATATGATATTAGATCCCACATGTTTTATTCGGATCTCCGACATTTTAATTGGATTTTTATATTGGAATTGTGATAGTTCATTTGGATTTTGATATTGGATCCATGACATTTTATTTGGGTCTTTGATATTGGATTCTTAATATCCTATTTGGATCATTGGTATTGGGTCCACGATATCTTAATCAGATCTCGGATTTTTGGGATCTTCTAATTCGAGTCCCAGAAAATCTAGATTTTTGTTCGGACCCGAATAGTCCTAATATGGATTCAAAAACATAAATGGATCTTGGATCCTCGTTGAATATATCCAATTACCCATGAAGAAAAAACCAATTTGTGACTCTTGCTTGGTAGGAGCTGTTAGTGAACGCCATCACGTGTTGGGGCGTTGCATGTTCGAACCGAAATGGTATAGTGCTTGGGTGGGGTCTCTGCTGAACCCAGCTGGACAAAAAAAACATATACAACTAAAAGGGGAAAAAACCACTAGCGGAGTTCCTCATTCACGACATGTTAGAGACAAAAAGGGGGAAACTGAAACACCAATTTGTCTCTAACTTCCCTTTCTTCTCTCCCTCTCAGGATATTTTTTTTATCCCCCTCTCACCTACGGGCCCTCTCTCTCACAATCTCTCATCCCTCCTCACTCGCTCTCCCCATTCCTCTCTAACTCCCTCTCTCATGATCTCTCTCTCTCTCTCTCTCTCTCTCTCTTGTAAACCCATAAAACCTCTATCATGCACTCAGTCTTCCCTCTCCCATAAACCCATCACCCGTTCTCTTTCGCCTCACTCTCCCCTACACGACCCTGAGGAGGTTGCTATCAAAGGTGCTGCTGTCAAGAAGGGAACCTGGGCGTACACGAGTTATCACATAAGGTAGGATTTCTATGGATTTGTTGTGTTCATTGTTCCAAGGTTGTATGATGTGTATCAAGGATTCACACAACAACCAAAAACAATCGTGTAAGTGTTCTTGGGTCAGGTCATTACTAGAAATTTTCTATTATGACAAATTCTAGGTTAAGACATGGCTGTTAAACAACTAGGAAGTGCTCTTTCTGCATTTCGTTGTAAAGCCAATCATGATGGTTCATACTTACGTTTTTATGCAGTCACTATGGATTACCCAACATGTAACGCCCCAAAAATCTCCGACTTATAACTTTTAGAAAAATTTTGAAAGCCTTGAAATCATTCGTTTATCAGAGTTTTAAATAGTAATTCAGCAGAAAATGATATTTTTGAAACAACAAGTCAACGGACCTTGGGTACATTACTTGCAAAACCTTTTCCTTTAAACAACGGATTTGAAACTTTGTACATTCAAAACCCAATAGATCATGAAATGCAATTTTAGTAATTTAGAATTTATACAAAAGAGAAATTTTCAAAGAAACATTTATGCAAAATTACAGAAATGTCCTCATGAACGAAACGTGAAAGTCTCATCTTGATACCATCACGTCATCGTGCCATTGTTTGTTGTACCGACCTAATCATCACCTATACCCATAAAATTGGTCAGTTTCATGAAAAACTAGTAGGTGTACAAGTAAGACAATATAGATCAAATTTAAGCAAAAACATTTAATTCATACAGGTCATGCAATTCAATGAATAAAGCTAACATATGCATCAAATTCATATATAATACGCAATTCAGCAAGTAATGTGAATAAGGCTAATATATGAATCAAATTCATTCATGAGACGCAATTCAACAAGTTAACGTGAACAAATCTAGATTTGACAAGTAATATGAACTAATCTAGATTCAACAGTTATGTGATCTAATCTAGCTTTGACAAATAATATGAACAGATCTAGATTCAACAAGTAATGTGAGCAGGATAACTTTGTTTCGATATTAGCTAGCATGCAGGTACGCACAAGACACGAAACGTAGAAACAACTAAGACTAATCTGGGGGTTTATTATGCCATGTATTTTAGATACCCCGGATACCTAACTGAGTCCGCTCCTAAATGAACGATCAGTGACTGAGAGAGAATTCCCCATATAGGCATACGTAGCAAATGATGCACCCAACTTTTGCAGAAGTCTGTTAGATTTACCACCTAGGATAATTTTCGGTAGTCTTGTCCCCTAACTCCGATGATTGGGGACGCTGAGTCATTTGCCCGAGGGGTGGTTGTTAACAACCTGTCCATCAAAGTTTTTATACAATCTCGTCCTCTCTCTTAACGAAAAACAACGGGGCGAATGGGTGAGTCAGGTGTTATTTAACTGAAGACCCATTCTACATGCTATGGTCTTTCAAACCAACTTGAGCATCTTGCATGTGAAGGCGAATCATCACCATTTATGTGATTTTCAACAAAGTGCTTATTGCACATTTCGAGGTTACCACAGACCTCTGATCCTACTCATCGTAGTACAAACATATCGTACCTGTCTAAAACCACGGCTATGATGAAAGAGGTATAAGTTTCTCATAAAGAAACCCCAACTTTAATGTGTTGTGAAAGAAACGCTGCAATTATTTTAGTTTACCTTTGACATACTCTGGTCCTTTAAACCGACATGAGCATCTTGCCTGTGAAGGCGAAACATCACTATGTAATTGATCTTCATAAAGTGTCATTCGCACGCTTCGAGGTTACACGAACCTCTCATCCAATCATCGTAGCATAAACATGTTGTGCATGTTTAAAGGCACGACTACGATAAGAGGGGTATTGGTTTCTCAAAAGAAACCCAACTCCATTGTTTTGGAAAAGAAACGATGCAACAAATATTTAGTTTGACAAGATAAAGTCTTTTATACCACTTGAACAACATTGTGCAAATTGCACGATATGAGATCACCACGAGTCTCTTATCCAATTTATCGCAGTATCATCATGTTGTGCATGTCTTGCAGTACTGTTTACGATACCAGCTTCTCAGCAGAAACCCCACCCAAACTCATGCCCATGCCTCTAATACAGGTTATCCGAGTTGTATCAGAATCACAAACCGCAATTGTAAAACACCTCTCAAATGTGCCGACTTGGGAAAACTTAGTTGTTATTTCGCAACCTATAGGCCCTTAAACCTTACTTTGCAAAACTGTGCATTTTGGGAAGCTGGATTCACGAAAAAAAATCTTTTTCTTAAGAATTTTAGTGCCCATGCGCAAATCCGCAACCTTTGAAAAAAGAGCATAAATAGAATATTTTGTAACCAATTATCTTATTTTGACATGATTTATCTTTCAAACCATGGATATAACTTTGTGCAACTCACACGAAACGAGATCGCCACAGATCTCTCATCCGTCTATCGCAGTATATGCATGTTGCGCATGTCTCGCGATACTGGTTTTGATAAACGGGGTATGAGTCTCTCAATAGAACCGCACCCAAACACATGCTCATGCCCCTAATCGGGGTTATTCAAATTGGATCGGAAACTCAAACCGAAATTGTAAAACACTTCTCCCAAATGCGCCGACTTGGGAAGGCTTAGTTGTGATTTCGCAACCTGAAAGACTTTCAAACTTAACTTTGCAAAAACTACGCGTTTGAAAAGCTGGATTTGTGCAAGGAATCCCCTCTTTAAAGAACTGTAGTGCACAAGCGCAAACCCGCATCTTTTTAGAAAGAGAACAGAAACAAGTTATGCTCTTGAGCGTCCTGCGAGGTTGCATTTATGTAAGTAACCCCAACTCTATTTAGAAAATCTCAACGTCCTGTAATTTTGGGTCATTATCAAATATCAAAACGAATGACCGTACGTAACTCTTAGGGTTACGCGGGGTTGAGGGAAAGACTTCATCGCAAATGAGCAACCGCCAAAAGTTTGATTTTTGTCTTTCGAAACAACAAATATTTTAAATATTTAAATCTTGCATGAAATCCCTTTTTAAAAAGACTAGGCAAGGATGCGCAAATCTGCGCCTTCAAGAGTAAGCGTAAGCATATACACATTTTAGCGCGACAACGGCCCGACCAGCCGAGCTGATCCTGGCCCAAAACGGAGAAAGCGGGGAGGGAGGTAGTGGAGGTAGGGGCGAAGCCCCTGCCTTGTAATGAAGTGGATTGAATCCGATACACATGCAAGAATACACTTTCAATCAAGTAAAAATACTTGATTGAATCACAAAACCACCCACACAAGGGTCAACAAACTTGGTATTGCATAGAAGCACTCAAGAATGAGTTGGGAATACAAGGCCACAAGAGGCCAATATATAATACAATAGAGCCAATAGGGTGCAGCTTCATATGGCTGTTGGGGCTGCACCCAACGGTTACAAATATAGCTGTTGGGGCAACTCCAACAACTATATGGAGTTGTCCCATCAAATCTGAAAAAGACAAAAGGCGAAATAGGAAAAAGACAAAAAATAAATACATGAAATAAAATACAGAAATGTCAGCCCCTAATGGGCTAACACCTATTACAGAGAAAAAAACGAAATACCCTTAATGGGTATTTCGGTTAACAATAAACACATACATATACGTATATGTATATGTATATATATATACACACACGTATATGTATATCTTAACACCCCCCCTCAAACTCATGGTGCAACAACCGAGAGTTTGCCAAGTAGAAAGTGAAATCTGGGTGAAGGAAGTGATTTGGTGAAGAAGTCCGCAAGTTGTTAATCTTATGGAACATAAGGCAATGTGATAGTCTTCCGCAGAAATTATTCCCGAACATAGTGGCAATCTATTTCAATGTGTTTTGTCTTCTCATGAAACGTATGATTGTTCGCGATATATACAACACTCCTGTTGTCACAGCATAATCTGGAAAGTTCTGTGGTGTGAATTCTCAAATCCTCTAGTAGTTGTCGCAACCATACTAACTCAGATGTAGTCATTGTCATGGCATGATACTCAGCTTCAGTTGAGGAGAGAGACACCTTTTGTTGCTTCTTGCATCGCCAGGAGATTAGGGAGTCACCTACAAAAACACACAAACCAGTAGTTGAGTGTTTATCATTTATATCTCCTCCCCAGTCAAAATCTGAGTATGCAATGACTTCTAATGAGAAAGAATATGATAAAAACAATCCATGACTTATAGAATTCTTAATATATCTAATAATTCTCATTACAACACTCATATGTACTCTAGTGGGAGAATGCTGAAATTGACTGGCAGAATGAATAGCATGAGAGATATCAGGATGAGTAATAAAAAGGTAGGACAAAGCTCCAATCATTTGTCTGTATGGGGTTGGATCTTGCAGAGGTTCTTCATCATCCTTTTTCATTTTTACATTTATGACCTCTAGAGTGTCAACTCGTTTTTCATCTGAGAGTCCTGATCTTTCTATGATCTTTGCGGCATACTTAGTTTGTGACAAAAAATAACCACGAGGTGAGTAAGCTATTTCAATTCCAAGGAAATACCGTAAAAAACCAAGATTTGTCATATCAAAGTTGTCTTTAAGCACATCTTTGATATGATTTACTCTCTGCTTATCACCTCATGTGATTATCATATCATCTACGTAAAACAGCAGTATAACCATCCCTGCATTGAAAGACTTAACAAACAATGCAGTGTCAGTAAAACAAGATTTAAAATGCAGTTGAGTCGTCAGATTACTAAATCTATCATACCAAGCTTTGGGAGCTTGTTTTAACCCATACAAGGTTTTTTGTAGATGAAGAGTTTTCCCATGTGCTAAATTCAAACCTGGTGGAGGATCCATGTAGACCTCCTCATCCAGATTACCATTTAAAAAGGTATTTTTCACATCCATTTGAAAAATTGGCCATTTTTGGATTAATGCTATAGAGATGAGAGTTTTGACAGTCGTCATTCGAGCAACTGGGGCAAATGTCTCATCATAGTCAATTCCATATTATTGATTGTATCCCTTAGCTACTAGTCTAGCTTTATATCTTTTCAATGTCCTATCCCATTTGGTTTTAATTTTGTAAACCCATTTACATCCTATAGTTTTCCTTCCTTTAGGTAATGTTTGAATTTTTCAAGTTTTCGCCTTTTCTAATGCTTTTAATTCATCGTTCATGGATTTAATCCATTCTTGATGATTTTTAGCTTCATAGTAGGATGGTGGTTCAGAATATGAGTGTATGACCATTAAGCATGCTCGATATCTTGGTTCAAAGGAATCATATGATACAAATCTACTAGGGGCTTTTGAAATTCTTACCGATTTTCTAATACTAGCAGAATCAATATCTTGATTTTGAGAATATCTTTCTAAAGCACAAGATGGGTTCCCTTCGGTCCGCCTAGTATATGTTTGTATGTTACTATGGGATGGGTCGATATTGTTAAGATTGTTGTCTATATTTTCACTTGCATCATGAGAGTCTTCATGTTCACTCTCATGCTCATTATGAAGATTTTTATACCCTTCATGTTCATTGATTAGATAAAAAAGAAACGAATAATCATAGTTTTCTTGGATTTTTTCCTTGCTAAAACCATCTTCATTTTCAAGAAATGTAACATTTCGTGAAACATATAATTTGTTCATTTTCCTGTCATAACATCTATATTCCTTTTGATTTTCGACATAACCCAAAAAAATACAAGGGATTGCTTTTGGGGAAAGTTTGTCGTTCTTATGGGTAAGAACAAAACACTTACATCCAAAGACTCTCAATCTTTTATAATCGGGGGAAATTTTAAGAGCAGTTTCGACCCAAAACATTTTTGAAACATTTCTTGATACAAGAAGTGTTCTAGTGGTCTCAACAATATGTCTATGCTTTCTTTCAGTTAGTCCATTTTGTTGAAGAGTGTAAGGGCAAGATTTTTGATGAATGATGTCATTTGAATCAAGAAAATTTTTAAATTCTTTTAATACAAATTTCCCCCAGAATCGGATCTAAAAATTTGAATATTGGTTTTGAATTGAGTCTTTACGTAGTAGAAAAATCTTTTAAAACAATCAAATACTTCTGACTTTTGCTTAAGAAAAAAGATCCAAGAATGTCTACTACAATCATCTATAAATATAACATAGTAAGATACCCCGCCTTTAGATATAACTGGAGTCGGTCTCCATACATCCGAATGTACTAACTCAAATGGATTTTTGGATATAAATTGTCTTTCCCCAAAGGGTAAAGCTTTCATTTTGCCAAGAATGCAATCTTCACAAACCAAATTCTTTTCTTTATAATAAGTAAGAAATGGAAACAAGTGTAATTTGGTCCCACTATGATGTCCTAGTCTTTTGTGCCAATTTTCTATATTTCTTTTCCACAAAATTACAAAAAGATTATTTTGATAACTCAAGATTGTGCATTACATAGAGATCTCCTCTTCTATGGCCTTGCCAAATCGACTTCCCGGACTGGAGATCTTATATTAAACAATCATTAGAAGAGAATAAAAACTTTACAACCATGATCCGTAATTTGTGAAACCAATAAAAGGTTAAAATTAAATTTTGGCACAACCCTAATATTTGGTATGTGAAAGTTTGATTGTTTTTTAGAGATTCCAAAACTTTTGATTTTTAAGGATGTTCCGTCGACGGTTGAAACATAAGAATCATTTGAGTTAGAATGACATTCGGATAATATTGACTCATTTGGAGTCATATGAAAAGAGGCACCGGAGTCCAAGATCCAAGAAGTCTTACCAGGGTCACCACTTGTGAATACGGCCGCCCCCGACAAGGAAGAAGCCTGAGTTTTGAACATTGGTTGTAGCGCCTCCATTAATTGAGCTAAAGAAAATGAGCCAATGCATTTGGAGTCGTCAACATCATTCATTTCCACCGAAGCAACTCTCTTATCATCTCGGTGATATTCTTTCTTTCATTTTACACAAAATGGCTTGATGTGTCCCGGTTCATAACAATGATAGCATAAGATTTTGCCACCTTTTTTGTCATTTCTCTTATAGTTAGGATTTCTCCCATTCTCATTTTTCACAAAGTGAAGAGGTTTATAACTCCTAGTATGATTATCGGGCTTTGACATAGCAAGCACGGTTTCTTCATCCTTTGAAACGAATGACTTCTTCAATCTATTTTCTTCCATAGTCAATTCTTCAAGAGTTTCGACTATGGATGGCATACCTCCTCTATGAAGGAGAGCCAATTTAGTTTCCTCAAATTCAGGCCTAAGCCCATTCACAAATTGGTAGAAATGCTCTGTTTTAATTTGATTTTCACAAAGTTCTACATCTTAAGGACAATGTCATTTTGGCTCAAGAAGAGTCAATTCATCCCAAAGGAGAGAAAGTGTATTGTAATATTCTCTAATATTCATTTCTCCTTGGGTCATGGTTCTCACCTTGTTTTGGACATTGCATATGTGTGCAATATCTTTAAGACTATACATGTCTTTAAGATATTTTCATGCATCACTAGCGAAATTTGATTTCGCTAAGCTAGAACATTTGTGGATGTCTACACTATTGATGAGTCATCCAAATATTTTATAGTGGCCCATCCTCCACTCTTTTTATTTTTTCTCATAATCGGAAACGGCTTTACCCATTTCCTCTCCTTGAAGAGCAACATCTTTCCCATTCTCAATTTTCGTAAGAATGAGCTTGGGTTCTCTTTCGGTACCGTCCACCAAACCCTATAATCCCTTTTCCCATATTTTGTGTTTAACTATGGATGCCCACATCACATAGTTTGTATCGTTTAGGCGTACGGGAATGGAGACCATTACTTCTCTTTCATTCTCCATTTCCTTACAAGGCTAAGAGAAAGGGTAGAGAACAAAGAAAAAAGAAAAAAGAGTGAAATACAAGACTTATTTGAGAGATGGCACGTTTCCCGATGCAACAATCCTCGATTTGTTGAATCCCCTAAGTGTACGATTCTCCTCTTGATATTGTCACGAACTTTCTTCAAAAAACTTGCCTTTGGACCGCCAAAGCTTTGATACCATATAATGAAGTGGATTGAATCCGTTACACATGCAAGAATACAATTTCAATCAAGTAAAAATACTTGATTGAATCACGAAACCACCCAGACAAGGGTCTACAAACTTGTTATTGCATAGAAGCACTCAAGAATGAGTTGGGAATACAAGGCCACAAGAGGCCAATATTTAATACAATGGAGCCAATAGGGTGCAACTCCATATGGTTGTTGGGGCTGTACCCAATGGTCATAAATATAGCTGTTGGGGCAGCTCCAACAACTATATGGAGCTGTCCCATCAAATCTGAAAAAGACAAAAGGCGAAAAAGGAAAAAGAAAAAATAAATACATAAAATAAAATACAGAAATGTCAGCCCCTAATGGGCTGACACCTATTACAGAGAAAAGACCGAAATACCCCTAATGGGTATTTCGCTTAACAATAAACACACACACACACACACACACACACACACACACACACACACACACACACACACATATATATATATATACACACACACACACACACACACGTATATGTATATCTTAACATGCCTATCGAAAATACACAGGCAGTAGGGATGTCGCCCCTACCTACAAGCCAGAAAAAGAGTGACAGGCAGGGGCAAGGTTGTGGCCGCTCCAGCGAGTCGAGGTCGAGAGGAGTCAAGGGTCGAAGCTGTCGAGGGGGAGAGAGGCGGGAGACGCAGGGGGGTCTGTGTTTTCTGTGTAAAGAAAATACCCCCTCCCCCTGCGGGGGTGTTTATAAAGGGCACGGGGGAAGGGCGTGTTAGGGTTGACCTGGCTCTGGATCCGGGTCGGATCCAGATCCAACCCGAGTCTGATACAATTTTTTTCTCAGGTTTTTACACAACAACTTGTAATTTTGGTCGGTATTTGTTTTATTTGCTTAGAAAACAAAATTTGGTGTTGCAATATTAACGAATTCCTAATAGAGTTTTACATGCAACATTTTCACCTCCATGATTTGCATTACACTATTGCGTAAGCAGTTAGTCTATACCAGTGTTGTGAGAGGCGTACGCGCCTCAGTACCTGAAGCGTACGCCTCAGAGGCGAAGCGCACGCTCAAGGTACTGAGGCGTTTCAGGCTTGAAACGCACACTTCACTCATGTGAAGCACACGCCTCAAGTCGAAACGTGCTTCGCTTCTAAAGCATACACACCATGGCACCGTTTCTTCATTTGTGTAGTCCCTACAAACCACCGCTTTCCCGCCAAAATCCACCGCCGAAAAACCACTCTGATACCCAAAAAACCACCGGACCCAGGATGATCATGGCAACAGACTTCTACCACGTGATGACAGCGGTTGTTCTGCTCTATGTGGCGATGATCCTAGCCCTAGTTACTATGCCCTGATGCAGAGATCCCAAGTCGCGCCCGACCACCTCACCTTCCCCTTCGTCGTCAAGGCCTGCGCGGCGCTTGCGGATCTCCCGCTCGGTAGAGCCCTCCACGGACGGATTCTAAGTTGCGGGCTGGTTTGTGACCCTTTCGTCGCGAGCTCCATGATCGGTATGTACTGGAAATCCGGCGGGGTTGGTGATGCATGCCAATTGTTCGAAGAAATGCCTCAACGAGATGTTGTTGCTTGGAACACCATGATTGTTGGGTTCCTGAAGAGGGAGGACGTGGGGTCTGCTCGGGCTTTATTCGAGTCGATGCCTGCGGAGAGGTCTTTGGTTACCTGGAACACCATGATCACCGGCCTAGTGCAGAATGAGATGTCGATGGATGCGCTCGGGCTTTTCCGGCGGATGCAAGCTGAGGGCTTGACGCCGAATGAAGTCACGTTGGTTGGTGTTCTTTCAGCTTGTGCTAAATTGGGTGCGCTGGAGGTCGGGAAATGGGTGCACAGGTACATCGAGAAGAACGGCATTAAGCTGAGTGTTTTCTTGAGTAATTCACTCATAGATATGTATGTGAAAGGTGGAACTTTGGGATACGCACGCCAAGTGTTTGATGGTATGTGTGAGAGGACAATGGTCTTGAACCTTATTTTATTATTTTGATCATGAAGCTTACGCTCCAACACCTCGCTTCATAACATGCTCAACGCCTCGCTTCGCCTCATCGCATTTAACAACCTTGGTCTATACCTGCAGATGTATGTATATTCAGACAATCCCTGTACACTTTGGATCTAGAAGAGTTCACATTTCAAAGCATTTATTTTCCTTCACTGTTGTAATAGGGTCGAGATAGTCTTTGTTCAGCATAGGCAATTTATATTGGAACCATTGGAAACCAAAAATACGAAGCTGTTAATGCATTTTGAAATTTTGCTAAAAATTCTACAAATATCTTGGAGTGTAAGTTTTGTTGTTTCTGTAAAACCCATAGCATCATCTGTCAAGAATGCAGAACACGAGCACCAGACATCCTAATCGGCAACTCTTGCTCATATGAAATTTTAAAACTGCATTGATGCTTAGTATTATGCTAATTACAACTCTTGCTCATATGAAATTTTAAAACTGCGTTGATGCTTAGTGTTATGTTATCTGCAACTCTTGGTCATATGAAATTTTAAAACTGCATTGATGCTTAGTGTTAGGTTATCTGCAACTCTTGGTCATATGAAAATTTAAAACTGCATTAATGCTTAGTGTTATGCTATCTGCAACTCTTGTTCATATGAAATTTTAAAACTGCATTGATGCTTAGTGTTATGCTATCTGCAACTCTTGCTCATGAAATTTTAAAACTGCATTGATGCTTAGTGACTTAGGAGTTCAAGCCACCTGTGATTCTCGCATATATGAGATTTTAAGGTAGGAAATGCTAAGACTTAGGTCATAAGTAGATGTATTACATATGGTACCAGAGATACGATGCGAAATGTGCCTGGGGTACTTATATATAAATGTTTTGTACGTATTAAAGTTACATGTGTAAAAATCTCTATAAAAGAGAGAATTCGTGTGTAAACACAAATTAGGAAACAAGAAGTGAGCACAAAGGCACAAGGAGAACTCACAAGTGCACAAAGGCACGGATACACATGCACAAGGGCATAAAAAAAGAATTTCAATATATTGAATCCCAAAGGGGGCTTTACAAAAAAACTTGTTCAAGCTTGAAGGGGATCACCCCTATATATACATATTGGAGGAGTGGGGGGCTCCAACATATACGTTGGAGCCCCTCCAACGGTTATAACTATAACCGTTGGAGGGGGCTCCAACGTATATGTTGAGAGCCCCCCCATGTTACATCAATAACAAAAAAGAAAAACTAAAAGAAATAAAAACAAGAAAAATACAATCATATTCTCAAATGAGAATATGCGCAAATTGGGAAATGACCGAAATACCCTTTATCGGGGTTTGAAAATATATATATATATATATATATATATATATATACTTAGATAGATACATATATATATATGTAAATGTATCTCTCTCTATATATATATATATGAATATATATATATAAAGAATATTACATTTTAACACCCCCCCCTCAAACTTAGGATGACATAACCGAAAGTTTGCCAAGAAGGAAGTTAAATCTTGAAGAGCACAACGCTTTGGTGAAGAAGTTTGCCAGTTGATATTCTGATATAACATGTGAAAGGTCTATGGTTCTTCTTAAGTATTCTTCACGAACATAGTGACAGTCCATCTCAATATGCTTCGTACGCTCATGAAATATGTGATTTTTGACAATGTAAATTGCACTTTTATTATCACATCACAGTTTTGTGGGCCTTTGAACTTGAATATTCATATCTTTCAGCAAGCTACGAATCCAAACAATCTCCATGATAGTAGATGTCATGGCTCTATATTCGGCTTCTGTGGATGAAAGTGAGACCTTATGTTGTTTCTTGCATCTCCAAGAAATTAAAGATTCTCCTAAAAAGATGCAAAAACCAGTGGTAGAGTGACGGTTATTCGGGTCACCTCTCCAATCAAAGTCAATATAAGCAATTAAATTCAATTCAGAAGAAGATAGAAATACCCCTTTGTTTACACTTTATGTATCTGATGATGCGGAGAATGGCGCTCATATGAACCGTAGTAGGTGCATGTTGAAATTGACTAGCAACATGTACTGCATAAGAGATATCTGGCCTAGAAATGCTGAGATACGTTAGAGATCCAACCAATTGTCTGTAAGGTGTCGGATCTTTTAGGAGAATCCCATCATCAATCTTCATCTTCGAACCCACTATTTCAAGAGTTTCACAGACCTTGTCATCTGTGATTCTTGATCTGTCAAGAATCTTACAAGCAAGTTTAGTTTGAGACAAAAAATAGCCTATGTGAGAATAGGCAACCTCAATTCGCAAAAAATATGTCAGAAATCCTAAGTCTCACATTTCACATTTTGAAGTCAAGATAGACTTCTTCATTAAGATCTCCATTTAAAATGGCATTTTTGACGTCCATTTGAAAAATATTCTATTTTCTAATTGAAGCGATGGTAATGAGACATCTGACAGTAACCATACATGCTATTGGAGTAAATGTCTCTTCATAGTCAATCCCATATTCTTGACTATACCCTTTAGCCACTAAGCAGGCTTTATACTTCTCAAGAGATCCATCACTCTTGGTTTTGACTTTGAACACTCATCGGCATCCTATAGTTTTCTTTTCATTGGGAAGCGTTTGAAATTCCCAAGTGTTAGCTTTCCTAAGCGCTTTGAGTTCACTCTCTATGGCTTCTCTTCATTCGACACATTTGTTGGCCTCTTCAAAAAAAAACTGGTTTGAAATATGATTAAATGGCACTTAAACAAGCCCGATATTTAGGGGAGAAAGAATCAAAAGATACGAATCTAGAAGGAAATTTTCTAGTTCTTTTGGTTCTTCTAGAATTTGTATCATGTGTGGAGATAGATTCGCTAGGTTCACTGTATTGTTCAATAGCACTTCTAAAGGTACTTCTATCTCTATGAGTATAGGTGATAGGGTCTCTAGTTATATTTTCTTTTTGAGAGGTAGGAGAATTAAAATCATTGTTGTTTTCAACCAATTCTTTGTCACTATCATATCTTAATTCATCATCACTAGAGATATCATCATCTTTAGATAATAAATCAAATATAAAGGAATAGTCAGCATTTTCAAAGTGGGATTCATTCTTTTCAAAACTACTATCATTTTCCAAAAACGTCATATTCCTTGAGACATATAACTTATCATTCTTAGTATCATAACATCGAAATCCTTTTTAGGTTTCGGAATAGCCAAGAAAAGCACAAGGAATGACTTTTTGTGAGAGTTTATCATTTTTATCCGTAAGGACAAAACACTTACAACTAAAAACTCTCAATCTATTATAATCGGGTTCTTTTCCATATAGAGTCTCAAAAGGAAATATTTTATCTAAATTTTTGGATAGAAGACGATTAATAAGATAAACGGATGCAAAAGCTACCTCGGCCCAAAAATTTTTTGGAATGCTTTGGGATATAAGAAAAGTTTTAGTGGTTTTAAATTTAATTTTGGTATAAATCTAATTTTGAGAATAAAGAAATTTTTGGCTTCAAAGTTTTCAATCCCCTTAATTTCAAGAGAAGTGTCATCCGCAGTTGAAACAAAAGATGGTGACAAATTTTGAGAATATTCGGAAAGAGAAGAGATGTTTGGAGACATATGAAATGAAGCACCCGAGTCTAAAAGCCAAGAAGTTTTACCTAAAGGGGAAGGAGTAGATATGGCGGCACCGAAAATGACTCCCTTAAGAAAATGTTGAAAGGCTTCCATAATTTGATTTAGAGAGAAGGCTCCATTTGTGGAAGTAGATGTATTTTCTTCTTTTTGTGGTTGGGATGTGGTTGTCATAGTCAATAATTTCTTCCACTTAGGACAAACCGGTTTGATGTTTCCTTGTTTCTTGTAAAAGTGACACACAATTTTTCTATAGTCCTTTCTCCCGCCTTGTCCACCATTGGATCATTGATTTTGATTTTTAAAATGAGGAGGTTTATATGTCCTTAAGTTTTTTTCGGGCCTAGAAACGGCATTAGCCCCATCACACTCTTTTTTATTTGTAGGCATTGCAAGAACACTTGAATTTTGCCTGCTAATGCCCATACGAGTTTCCTCTCCACTTAATTTTGTGATGACGTCTTCAAGAGAGGTAAAGGAAGATAGAAGAGAAAATCTAATTTGCTCAAACTCGGGCCTTAGTCCATTCAAAAAGTTAAAAAATTGATCTTCTTCTAATTGTTTATGACGAAGCTCTATGGCTTCTCCACTCTACTTTGGTTCGAGCATAGCAAGCTCATCCCAAATGGAAGAGAGTTCGGCAAAATACTCCCTTATAGTCATTTCTCTTTGAAGAAAGGTTAACGCCCTCTTTTGGAGGTAATACTTATGGGACAAGTTCCTAGAATTGTACATCTTCTCAAGGTACTCCCATGCTTGATATGCCTTTTTTGAACTTTATAATATTGGTGTTGATTCTTGTCTCAACGGAGGAGAAGATCCATGACAAGATCTTGAAGTTCTCCATTTCTCACTCATGTTTTTTGCTATATTCCTCAAGAGCCTTGGTTCTTTCATCTCCCTCAAGAATTTTGATTTTCCCTCTTTCAACCAAAGTGATTTAAGGCTCGGGTTCCGGAATCGAGCCTTGAACGTAACCCCAAAGCCCTTTTCCTTTAATATGGGCTTCCATGTTTTCGGCCCATACGTGATAATTGGAGTCATTAAGCTTGAAGCCAAGAGAAAAATGAGAGTCTTTTTCACCCATAAGAGATGTAAGATGCGAGAAAAGGATATGTACCACAATAAGATTTTAAATTTTGTAGTAATCTTCTAAAATATTGGATGGAGAGGACTCTTCACGCCAATCACCAAAAAGTTGAAGGCATGCTTTTCGAGGCACTCGATATTGTGAAGAACCAAAAGGTTTTCTTTCTCCAAACAACCTTGCTCTGATACGATGTAAGAATCTCTATAAAAGAGAGAATTTGTGTGTAAACACAAATTAAGAAACAAGTGAGCACAAAAGCACAAGGAGAACTCTCACAAGTGCACAAAGGCATGGATACACATGCACAAGGGCATAAAAAATGAATTTCAATATATTGAATCCCAAAGGAGGCTTTACAAAAAAGCTTGTTCAAGCTTGAAGGGGATCACCCCTATATATACATATTGGAGGAGTGGGGGGGCTCCAACATATACGTTGGTTAAAAATATAACCGTTGGAGGGGGCTCCAACGTATATGTTGAGGGCCCCCCCATGTTACATCAATAACAAAAAACAAAAAAGAAAAAAGAAAAACTAAAAGAACTAAAAACAAGAAAAATACAATCATATTCTCAAATGAGAATATGTGCAAAATGGGAAATGACTGAAATACCCTTTATCGGGGTTTGAAAATATATATATATATATATATATATATATATATATATATACTATATATATGTAAATGTATCTCTTTATATATATGAATATATATATATATATATATATATATATATAAAGAACATTACATTTTAACATGATCTATGCAAGCAAAATGTGTACCTCTCATAGGGGTTATGAATGTCTGTTACTTTTATTAGCCACATGTTAATGACAGAATAAGTATGTATGACATCTGGGTTGGTCTCCACCCCTACGGCTATGGATAATTAGTTCTTGTACAACTTCTGTGAGTGGTTGTGGGTTCAAAGGTACCAATATGGTGTTGCACTAGCTGTAACTGTGTTGTATGACCTATATGATATTCATGTATAGGGAATTACCTAGAATTGGGCATGAGTCTAAAATAACTAATGGGGTGTTGTAATAGTACTAACTTGTAAAATGTAGATACTCCCACACATGAATTGAGATATTGCCTGACAGGTTTAAAGGCATCGGGGCACTTGTCATTCAACTGGTTTAAAGGTACTAGAACACACTGAATGGGCTTACCCAAATAAGTAGAAATAAATTATGTATCAAATCTTGTAATCTCATATATATTTTATATATATAAGGTGATACATATACATATATTATATATGTATATGTATCTACATAATTATATATATAATATACATTTCTTTAAATGTTAGCTATAGGAGTGGTTTAGTCATTTCACCTTTCTTGCACATATTCACCTTAAGAATATGCTTGTAATTTTGTTTTTCCTTTTCCTTTTTTTTTTTACTTTTATTTACTTTTTTTTTACCAAGTCAACTACCTTGGAGGGCCCACTCTTATAGACGTTGAGCCCTTCCAACGATCACAATTGTGTCCGTTGGAGGGGCTCCAACGTCTATAAATGGAGCCCTTCCAAGGCTCTCTAAGGTGTATATAAATAAGGGTTCTCCCCTTGTAATTTTTATGGCTTTGGGTCGAAGTCCAAGTGTTCAATAAAGGCTATATTCATTTTTTTAGTGTGCATTTGTGAGATTGATTGATTTGTGCTTTTGTGCACAAGTGTTCTTATCGTGTATGTGTGCACTTATCTTTCATCAAGAATAGTGGGTCTTGATTATAGTATCTTGTTGAAGATATTTTTACATGGTATCAAAGCCAGGGTTTTAAGGAAGGAAGATCGTGTGTTTCTCCACATTCTTGGGTACCTCAAAAAATGTGCCTTCAAGCTATTAGAGATTGGAGTGGATCATTTTCTTCGGCCAATATTTTAAAAGTCTTCCTTGTCAAGAAAGACTTAAAAATCTATTGAGATACGTGTTCTTTTTTTATTTTTATCCTCTCTAATGGGCAAAAAAGACTTTCACTTCTCCCTCGGGTTTAAACTCAATAGTTCAAACTATCATGTTTGAGCCGGTAATATGAAAGCACATATTAAAGGGAAGGGGGCTTTGGGGGTATGTTCAAGGTTCGATACCGGAACCCGGACCATTACCATTATGAAAAAAGGAGATATAAAGATTCTTGAAGGAGAAGAGAGACAAAATGCTCTTGAAGATTATTCAAAGAAACATGACGAATGGGAAATGAAAAACTTTAAGATATTATCTTGGTTTTTCTCATCCGTTGAAACTAAGATCAATGTCAACATTATCAAATTCAAGAAGGCTTCCGAAGCTTGGCTATACCTTGAAAAAATGTATACTTCGAGAGATTTATCCCACAAATACTACATTCAAAAGAAGTCTTTGACCTTACAACAAAATGAGATGACTATTCGGGAATACTTTGCCGAATTGTCTTCCATTTGGGACGAGCTTGCTATGCTTGAACCCAAATAGAGTAGTGAAGCTATCGAGCTTAGACATAGACAACTTGAGGAAGATCGCTTTTTTAACTTCCTAAATGGTCTTAAACCCGAATTTGAACAAATTCGGTCATCTCTTCTTTCTTCTTTCACATCACCCGCTATTGAAGATGTTATTACCAAATTGAGTAGGGAAGAAACCCGTATGGGCATTAGTAAAAGCAATCCTTGCAACCTCCTCTATTCAAGAAGAAAGTGAAGGAGTGAATGTTGTTTCAAGACCGGGTAACCACGTGAAGACTTACAAACCTCCTCATTTTAAGAATCAAAAT
The DNA here is from genome assembly GCF_984573655.1 of Nuphar pumila. Taxonomy (NCBI): domain Eukaryota; kingdom Viridiplantae; phylum Streptophyta; class Magnoliopsida; order Nymphaeales; family Nymphaeaceae; genus Nuphar; species Nuphar pumila. Next base: position 74,979,299 of record NC_143263.1, on the reverse strand, counting down.
CAAGGAGGAAATTGACAAAATGAAAAAAGAGACTATAGCAAACTAACTTGTCATTTTTGTAAAAAAACGGGGCATATCAAACCTATTTGCCCAAAATGGAAGAAATTGCTTGCAATGACTACCACATCTCAACCGAAAGAACGGTCATCCTCTTCCAATGGGTCTCTTTCTCTACAACAAATTATGGAAGTTCTTCAACCTCTTCTCAAGGGAGGAACTTTCGGAAACGCTATGACAACCTCTTCACCCCCCGGTAAGATATCTTGGCTTTTAGATTCCGGTGCATCATTTCATATGACCCCAAGTGCTTGTTCTCTTTCTGAATATTCTAAAAACTCTTTTCCATCTTTTGTCTCAACGACGGATGAAACATTTCTTGAAATTAAAGGAATAGACAATTTCGAAAAACAAAATTTTTTTATTCCAAAAATTAGATTCATACCAAAACTAAATTTGCTTTTTGTTTCTCAACTCTCAGACCATGGTTGTGATATAAATTTCTCTTTTGATAAATGTTGGATACAGGATCACCGGTCCGAGAGGTTGATTGGGGAAGGCTCTAGGAGAGGAGATCTCTACTATGTTGACTCTCTCCAAGTTCCCAAGAATCAATTTTGTAACGTTGTCCAAAATAAGGATATTCATGTATGGCATAAGAGACTTGGACATCCCAACATTGTTAAAATTTCATATTTACCTTTTGCTAAGACCTTTGTAAAGGAGATTTTGTATGTAATGAATGTATTATTGGGAAAATGAAAAGTTTACCCTTTTATCAAAGATTCATGTTTACAACAAAACCTTTTGAAATCATTCATTCCGACGTATGGGGTCCGGCTCCTGTGATATCTAAAGAAGGATTCTAATATTATGTGATTTTTGTTGATGATTAGACTAAGTATTGTTGGATATATTTTCTCAAAGCATAAACATGAAGTTTTTTCGACTTTTAAAATTTTTCATATGATGATTTTAAATCAATTCAATGGAAACTTAAAAATTCTTAGGTCCGACTCCGGAGGAGAATACCTCTCAAATGAATTCAAGAGTTATCTTGAAAGTTGTGGTATTATCCATAAAAAATCTTGCCCAAAAACTCTTCAACAAAACTGATTAGCCGAACAAAAGCATAGGCATATTATTGAAACAACTCAAACTTTGCTTATTTCACAAAACATCCCAAAAAACCTTCGGGTTGAGGCAGCCCTTACTTCGGTCGATCTCATAAATAGACTTTCATCAAAAATTTTGAACAAAATTTCCCCTTTTGAAAAATTACACGCGAAGGAACCTGACTATAGCGGGTTAAGGGTTTTTTATTGTAAATGTTTTGTCCTTACAGATAAAAATGATAAGCTTTCTCTAAAGGTCATTCTTTGTACCTTTCTTGGTTATTCGAAAACCCAAAAGGGTTTTAGGTGTTATGATGTTAGAAATGACAAATTATATGTTTCCAAAAATATGAGTTTTTTAGAAAATCTTAGTGGTTTTGAAAGCCTTGCATCTCATAATGAGAATGTGGATTATTTATTTCTATTTGAAATGTTAGCTAAAGATGATGATACAAGTGATGATGAGTCAACTCTGAATAACTCAAGCGATAATGAAACCGAGGAAACTATCACCTCTTTGCTCTCTCCTCCTCGTCAACATATCGATGAGGGATCTTCTAGAGAGCCCATCACCTATGTTCATAGAGATAAAAACATCTTCAGAAGTGCTCTTGAAAGATATGATGACGCCAGTAAGACTGTCTCTCCAAGAGAGGAGAACCTGCGAAAAACCGAAAGACCTAGGAAAGCTCCCTGTAGGTTTATTTCATATGACTCTTTTTCATCTAAATATAGGGCATATCTTAGTGTCATTCTTACGTAGAACCTAAAATTTTTGAGAAAACACGAAAATGTTCTAAATGGGTAGAAGCTATGGAGAATGAACTTGGTGCTCTAAGAAGAGCCAAAACTTGGGAGTTCCAAGATCTCCGTAAGGGTAAGAAAGCAATAGGATGTAGATGGGTATTTAAGGTAAAAACTAAGAGTGATGGATCTCTAAAGAGATATAAGGCTAGATTAGTTGCAAAGAGATATAGTCAAGAATATGAGATTGACTATGAAGAAACTTTTGCCCTTGTGGCCCAAATGGTCATTGTCCGATGTCTCATTATTGTTGCCTAAATCAATAAATGGAACATCTATCAAATTGATGTTAAAAACGCTTTCCTAAATGGTGATTTGAATGAAGAAGTATATATGGATGCTCCACCAAAAATGGAGACTCCCAATGAGAAAGTGTTTCGCCTTCGCAAAGCACTTTATGGTTTAAAATAATCCCCCAAAGCTTGGTATGATAGATTTAACTCTGTAATGTTAGAAAATGGTTTTTCATCCTGTTTCACTGACACTGCCTTATTTGTTAGAAAAGTCAACTGCTTTTATATGTAGATGATATGCTTATAACCGGAAGTGATTCTAAAGGGGTTAAAAACATAAAATCAGTTTTGAAGGATAGGTTTAAAATGTCTGATTTGGGATTCCTAACTTATTTTTTGGGTATTGAAGTAGCATACTCTCATAGAGGGTATTTTTTATCTCAAACTAAGCTTGCCTCTAGGATTATTGACAGGTCAGATATTACGGATGATAAGGTTTGTGAAACTCCTGTTATAATGGGAGCCAAAATGAAGATTGATGATGGTGTTCCTCTCTCTCATCCCACCCCCTACAGAGAGCTTGTGGGATCATTGATGTATCTGAGTATTACTAGACTAGATATTTCTCATGCAGTTCATATTGCAAGTCAGTTTCAACATGCACCAACATCGGTTCACATGAGTGCAATTATGCGGGTCGTAAGATACATAAAGGGTACATTAAATAAGAAAATATTTTTATCCTCTTCTGAATTAAAGTTAATTGCTGATACTGACTCTGATTGGGAAGGTGACCCAAATAATCGTCACTCCACCACTAGTTTTTCTGTGTTCTTAGGAGATTCGTTGATCTCATGGAGATGTAAAAAGCAGCAAAAAGTATTTTTATCAACTGAAGCTGAATATCGGGCCATGACAACTATTACCATGAAAATCGTATGGATTCATCAGCTACTAGAAGACATGGGGATCACAATAGAAGGGCCCACTAAGCTATGTTGTGATAACAAGAGCAATTTATATTGCCAAAAATCATACATACAATGAGAGGACTAAGCACATTAGATGGATTGTCACTATGTCCGTGAAGCCTATCTAAAAGGAGTCATAGATCTTCCATATGTTACTTCAAAATATCAGTTGGCAGATTTCTTTATCAAAGCTTGTGCGCTCTGCGATTCAATTTTCTCCTTGCCAAACTTTCAGTCATTCTGCACTAAGTTTGAGGGGGGGTGTTAAATTATGTATCAAATCTTATAATCTCATATATATTTTATATATATAAGGTGATATATATACATATATTATATATATGTATATGTATCTACCTAATTATATATATAAAATATATATTTCTTTAATGTTAGCCATAGGGGTAGTTTAGTCATTTCACCCTTCTTGCGCATATTCACCTTACGAATATGCTTGTAATTTTGTTTTTCCTTTTCCTCTTTTTTTTTAACTTGATTTGACGAACAAATAAGATGCCTAATGAGTGGAGGAAGAGTACTTTGGTGCCTTTATATAAGAATAAGGGTGATATACAAGATTGCATAAACTATCGTGGTATAAAACTCATGAGTCATACTATGAAACTTTGGGAGAGGGTGATTGAGTCTAGGTTGAGGAAGGTTGTCATGATATCGGAGAATCAATTTGGTTTTATGCCTGGAAGATCAACTATGGAAGCTTTACATCTTCTTAGACAACTTATTGAAAGATATAGAGAGAGGAACAAAGATTTGCATATGGTTTTTATTGATTTAGAGAAGGCATACGATAGAGTACCTGGGGACGTTCTCTGGTGGACAATGATGAAGAAAGGTGTTTCTCTCAAGTACATTAGTATAATTAAAGATATGTATGAAGGAGTAGTAACCAATGTCCGCACTTGTGGAGGGGTGACAACCAATTTCCCGATAACGGTTGGGTTACATCAAGGATCTGCTTTAAGCCCTTTCCTATTTGCAATAGTGATGGATGAGCTTACGAGATCAATTCAAGAAAATGTACCGTGGTGTATGTTGTTTGCTGATGATATTGTTTTGATTGATGAGTCTAGAGCTGGGGTTAATGCTAAGTTAGAATTATGGAGACAGACATTGGAAGCTAGAGGTTTTAAGTTGAGTAAGAGTAAGACTGAATATATGGAATGTCGGTTTAGTAAGCAACGAAGTAGTGATGGGAGTGTAGTGAAGCTTGGTGAGCAAGATATACCGGTGAATGATTATTTCAAATATTTGGGATCCATCATTCAAAAGTATGGAGAAATTGATGGAGATGTAAATCATAGGATAAAGGTTGGGTGGATGAAATGGAAAAGTGCTACTGGAGTGCTGTGCGATCGTAGAATGCCATTGCGGTTGAAGGGAAAGTTTTATAGGACGACTATTAGACCCGCTTTACTATATGGTACGGAATGTTGGGCTGCCAAGAGACATCATATTCAAAAAATGAGTGTAGCTGAGATGCGGATGCTTAGATGGATGTGTGGAAATACAATAAAAGATAAGATTCGGAACGAAGAGATACGTAAGAAGGTAGGTGTTGCACCCATTGAAAATAAGATGCGAGAGAATCGTTTACGGTGGTTTGGACATATTCGGCGAAGGCCTAATGATGCTCCAGTTAGAAGGTTGGAGAAATGGGAAAATATATTAGTTAAAAGAGGTCGGGGTAGGCCTAGGAAGACTTGGATGGAGATGATAGGAAAGGATATGAATGCTTTGAACCTCACCGAGGACATGGCGTTGGATAGAAATGATTGGAGGAAAAGGATTCATGTGGAAGACCCAAAATGAATTTCTTTTTTGGTTCATATCGCTGACCCAATTGTTTTGGGATGAAGGCGTAGTTGTTGTTGTTTGTTTGTTGTATTTATTTTGTTTTTGACCAAGTCAACTACCTTGGAGGGCCCACTCTTATAGACGTTGGGCCCTTCCAACAGTCACAATTATGATCGTTGGAGGGGCTCCAACGTCTATAAGTGGAGCCCCTCCAAGGCTCTCTAAGGTGTATATAAATATGGGTTCTCTCCTTATAATTTGTATGGCTTTGGGTCAAAGCCCAAGTGTTCAATAAAGGCTATATTCATTTTTTTAGTGTGCATTTGTGAGATTGATTGATTTGTGCTTTTGTGCACAAGTGTTCTTATTGTGCATGTGTGCACTTATCTTTCATCAAGAATATTGGGTCTTGATTATAATATCATGTTGATGATATTTTTACACTACTTGGGGTGGGAATCTTTGGGCTCATGTCACTGGGGCAATGTGGTTTGTTGCCTATATGGGTGCAATACTTATTAGGGCACTGGTGAGATCAGGTAATAAAACTCTTGATAATGAAATTAATAAAATAAATAAACCATTCAGACTTGGGCTTATCTTGGAGATAGTAAGTAAAACTCCGGGGACAACTATGTTATCATGCTTCGAGTGGCAATGGCTCGTTAATCCCCATTCCTCGGAGTTAGGGGGCCGGATTACCAATTTATCCTAAGTGGTAGATCCAAGTTCTACAAAAATTAGGGATGCATCTCATTTGTTTGGCCTTTGAGAGTTTCTCTCGGTTATTATGCCACTCATTTTGAATTTCAGTTTCAGTTAAACACTTGAGTTAAGAATACACAGCATAACAAACCCCTGGGTGTTCTATTCTATTACAGTTGCCTTGGCCTTCGATTACCCGTGGGATAATAAAAAGATAAAACTCAATTATTTCATTTTGTACTTTTTTTAATGTGGAACTTGTGTTATAATATACCAGAAAATACTTTAATGATTTGCGACTATTATATGTCATGAGTGAGCTATGAAATTAATTGTTTCATGTGATATTCACTTAATCATGTCATGATACGTTATAGTTTTACAATCTAATGATAGTTCATAGAATTGTATATCCTTGTTATATTGTACGTATGAATAGATATAGTAATCCTATTGTTCAAACTGGTTGTAGTCTGACCTACTATTTAATCACTGCAGGTGAGAAATAGACGGTGCAGAGCGGTTGCGGGATGTTGTAGGAACCTTAATACATGCATTTTTTATGTTTCCGAGGCAAATTTAGATAGTTTAATTATTTCCATTTCTACTCTTGTAATGAACTTATAATTTTATCTCATGTTAGATTTTCTTAGAACTTTTGGAATATCTTTGGTTTGAATGCCCTATAATGTGCCTGAGATGTTTGACCCGAAGTGAACTTAGTAGTTCTGCTGTGTTTAAAAAAAAATTGGCACAAAAATTGGGTTAAAGTTTTGGGGCGTTACAATGTCGGATCATCTTATGCCATCTTTGTTAGAGGAGTGTGGAGCATGATTTCTACCTTAATATAAATTTTAATTTTCGCAATTTTCTTTTTTAGAGTAGCTTTGTAATTTTACTCATAATAAATACCAGCACTAAAGCACCGGATCCCATCAGAACTCCGAAGTTAAGCGTGCTTGGGCGAGAGTAGTACTGGGATGGGTGACCTCCTGGGAAGTCCTCGTGTTGCACTCTCTTTTTAAACTCCGCCTGTGTAGTTATACACTGCCGGTCCCAAGCCCGGATAAAGGAGGAGGGTTGCGGTAGGCCTGTGACAGCCAGCATAAAAACTTTGTCATATCCTATGAAAATGAACCAATATGAGAATTTCGTTGGGGCGTTCCCTACTGAGCGACGCGCTGTACTCTCTAGGCCCGGAGGCAGTGATAAATGTGCAAGGGTTGCTAGGTCGTCGCCCAGAAGCGACGCGTCACACCGGCGCCCGGGTGTGGTGTCAAATAGGCAAGGGTTCCCTCACTTTGTTGGACGGGTGGGGGTAAAGAAGTTAGTCCAAGACCATAAAATTAGGTTAGCCACTTGGAACATAGGGTCTTTAAATGGTAAGTTGGTAGAGTTAGTAGATGTTATGTGTAGGAGAAAGATTGATATTTTATGTCTTCAAGAGACCAAATGGGTAGGTGAGAAAGCTAAAGTGATAGAACCTTGGGGATATAAGATTTGGTATACAGGAATAAATAAGAATAGGAATGGAGTAGGGATTGTTATGAGTCGTCAGTTTATAGATAATGTAGTTGAGGTCCGTAGGAAGGGTGATAGAATTTTACTTATTAAATTAGTATTAGGTACGGATATTATTAATATTATTAGTGTTTATGCACCTCAAGTAGGTTTAGATGATTCCATTAAGCATCAATTTTGAGAAGATTTAGATGGAGTAGTACAAGAGACATCTTATGGAGAAAAGCTTTTCATCGGCGGTGACCTTAATGGACATGTAGGCATTAGTAGGGATGGATTTGAGAATATCCATGGAGGCTATGGTATAGGAGAAAGAAATGAAAGTGGAGAAAGGATTTTAGATTTTTGTTTGTCCTATGATATGATCTTAGCAAACACCTGGTTTAGGAAGAGGGAGTCTCACCTAGTAACATTTAAAAGTGGGGTTAATACGAGTCAGATAGATTTTTTCCTACTTAGAAAGAGAGATAGGGGTTGTTGCATCGATTGTAAGGTTATACCAGGAGAAAGTGTAGCTACACAACATAGAGTCTTAATTTTAGATCTTAGAATTAGACAATGCCGCAAAAGGGATAGACATAGGATAGATCCTAGAATTAAGTGGTGGGCACTGAAAGGAGCTAAACAAGGAATGTTTGTAGAGCAGGTAGTTAAGGAAGTTGATTGGTGTCTCGAGGAGGATTCAGAATCAATGTGGAATAAGATAGCGGGTGGTATGAGAAAAGTAGCTAAGGAGGTATTGGGTGAGTCTAAAGGCGGTGCACCACTAGGTAAGGATACATCATGGTGGAATGAGGATGTCAAATTAGCTATTAAGGTTAAAAGAGAGTGTTATAGAAATCTAAGTAAGAGTCGTGATAATGAGAATTTGGAGAAGTATATGATAGCAAAGAAGGAAGCTAAAAAAGTTGTTCGAAACGCGAGGACTAAGGTATATAAGGAGGTTTATGACAAGTTGGATACCAAAGAAGGCGAGAAGGATATTTATAGGCTTGCAAAGATGAGAGATAGGAAATTGAAAGATTTGGGTATGGTTAGATGTATCAAAGATGAAACGCAAAGGGTTTTAGTCAAAGATGAGGAGATTAAGGAGAGATGGAAAGATTATTTTGATAAGCTATTTAATGATAGTCATGCTCAAGATCTTGGAGACTTCTCCATTCCTTTTCATGAGATAAATCGTGACTTCATGCGCAAGATTCAAAAGAAAGAAATTGCAGAGGCTTTGAAGAAAATGAAATCAAGAAGGGCAGTTGGCCCAGATGGTATACCTATCGAGGCTTGGAAATGCTTGGGAGAGAAAGGTTTAGAATGGTTGACAAATCTTTTTAACTTGATTTGGCGAACAAATAAGATGCCTAATGAGTGGAGGAAGAGTACTTTGGTGCCTTTATATAAGAATAAGGGTGATATACAAGATTGCACAAACTATCGTGGTATAAAACTCATGAGTCATACTATGAAACTTTGGGAGAGGGTGATTGAGTCTAGGTTGAGGAAGGTTGTCATGATATCGGAGAATCAATTTGGTTTTATGCCTGGAAGATCAACTATGGAAGCTATACATCTTCTTAGACAACTTATTGAAAGATATAGAGAGAGGAACACAGATTTGCATATGGTTTTTATTGATTTAGAGAAGGCATACGATAGAGTACCTAGGGACGTTCTCTGGTGGACAATGATGAAGAAAGGTGTTTCTCTCAAGTACATTAGTATAATTAAAGATATGTATGAAGGAGTAGTAACCAATGTCCGCACTTGTGGAGGGGTGTCAACCAATTTTCCGATAACGGTTGGGTTACATCAAGGATCTGCTTTAAGCCCTTTCCTATTTGCGATAGTGATGGATGAGCTTACGAGATCAATTCAAGAAAATGTACTGTGGTGTATGTTGTTTGCTGATGATATTGTTTTGATTGATGAGTCTAGAGCTGGGGTTAATGCTAAGTTAGAATTATGGAGACAGACATTGGAAGCTAGAGGTTTTAAGTTGAGTAAGAGTAAGACTGAATATATGGAATGTCGGTTTAGTAAGCAACGAAGTAGTGATGGGAGTGTAGTGAAGCTTGGTGAGCAAGATATACCGGTGAATGATTATTTCAAATATTTGGGATCCATCATTCAAAAGTATGGAGAAATTGATGGAGATGTAAATCATAGGATAAAGGTTGGGTGGATGAAAAGGAAAAGTGCTACTGGAGTGCTGTGCGATCGTAGAATGCCATTGCGGTTGAAGGGAAAGTTTTATAGGACGACTATTAGACCCGCTTTACTAAATGGTACGGAATGTTGGGCTGCCAAGAGACATCATATTCAAAAAATGAGTGTAGCTGAGATGCGGATGCTTAGATGGATGTGTGGAAATACAATAAAAGATAAGATTCGGAACGAAGAGATACGTAAGAAGGTAGGTGTTGCACCCATTGAAAATAAGATGCGAGAGAATCGTTTACGGTGGTTTGGACATATTCGGTGAAGGCCTAATGATGCTCCAGTTAGAAGGTTGGAGAAATGGGAAAATATATTAGTTAAAAGAGGTCGGGGTAGGCCTATGAAGACTTGGATGGAGATGATAGGAAAGGATATGAATGCTTTGAACCTCACCGAGGACATGGCGTTGGATAGAAATGATTGGAGGAAAAGGATTCATGTGGAAGACCCAAAATGAATTTCTTTTTTGGTTCATATCGCTGACCCCAATTGTTTTGGGATGAAGGCGTAGTTGTTGTTGTTGTTTGTTGTTGTTGTTGTAATAAATATTTTTTACCTTAACCCATATAGAGAACTCAACCCTCAAGAGGCTTTTTAAACCCAAAACAAAAAAAACGAGTTTTCAGTCCTTTTTAAGTGTGTCGCACCCGTATCATATGATACGCCCAATATCGTACGATACGGCATGATACAATGGTGTATTGTATGGTACACCCGATACGTGTACGATATACACTCGTATTGTGATACGAGTGTGTATCGTATCGTAAACCCCAAAAGTAACGACATGTATCGTATGATATGACACGATATGAACAACCTTGAAGAAAGGTTACATTGAAATGCATCCACCGACATGGTGGTAAAGGATCCTCAGTGGGGAAGAAAAAAAGAGTCGTAAAGAAAAAAACTAGAAACTAATATAATGAAAACCACATTAGATTCTCAGGATTTCGGTCTGCTTCAACCAGAGCTAACTGCCAAAACTGATATAGTTGCCAGCTAATGAAGTATCTCATCACTTAGCTTTGATTAAATTAATAAGATCTCATAATATTTAACCATTCAATTACTCATAATAACAGCAACTACTTAAGACATGCAAGTGTTTTTGTCTATCTAATGTTTTATCAACAATAATGCTATTTTATAAAGACCATTAATTTGATAATAAAGTAGCTAATAACACACATTTGCGAGCAGGATTCTGATTAGTTATTATAAAAACTTTCTCTACCACACAAATGTCCTTATTTGCATATTATCTTTCAGTGCAGTTCAACTTAGCGCTGACTTCTTATTACCCACTGGAGATCAACTTGAGTTTGGTGGATAGGTGGTGGTCTGATTCATTTTCGTTTACTATTGGCCGTGCAGAACCTCCTTCCATGACACACAAATGCACCCTAAGAATATGCTGATTTTCTATTGATGTTATTAGTCCTGATTCCAAGTGTCCAGAGGTCACATCGTGATAGCAAAGAAATAACCTTATAACAATCTTCAAGAAATATCCTTATAACTATCTTCTCAATACATCCAAGTATGCGAAACCAATCAGTGTATGGAGGACTGTCACATGGATATGGCCGCAGATACGGGGATACTGCCATTTTTATGAAATTTTCAATATGACCAGCATATAAGGGGATACGGAACAGGAGCCAAAATGGAGTATCCATGTGACATAGATGAAGGACAATACAAAATTGCTGATATAACAATAGGATATAAACATTTAAAAGAAAGGATTAAAAGAAATGATAAATCATATTCAAAAGACTTTCATACCATCAACTTTTGAAGCATCGCCTTCGATTTGATGTGAACGAAAGCCTGAACAATGGTTTACAGGGAGACCTTTTGATGCAGCTGATGACCGGGCTTTTGTTGTCATAGAAATTCCACCTTCCTCACCCTGCATCGGCATCATGGATGCAAAGTACTTAGCACATCCTTGATGCAAGATCCCAAAGCAAAATATATGTTTACATGAAGATGGCAACACTAGACAGTATAAAGTATAATCCAAGAAAAAACTCAGTATATAAACCAAGAAACAAGGTACAAAGGAACTGTTGGTACTTGACAGACTATTCTGATGGTACTATCTACTCAGAATCTGCTTCACAATTGATGAACCCTCAACACCATGAATTACCAATATTTAGACTGCTCCGTTAGACAAGAAATTTTCTAAAAAATATTGCGATATTCTGTCTTTGGCGATATTTTGAAAATATCCCGATATTATCGGCTACCTTGAAATAGCCGATAATATTGCGATATTTTCAATATATAGGCGATATCGGTGGCAGTGATATATATATATATATATATAGAGAGAGAGAGAGAGAGAAAATATTGACTACCCCCAAGTTTGTCGTACTCTCCAGTAAACAGCCCATTCCATCACTTTTTCTTGACTCTTTTCTAGTTCAAGCCATACAGACATGATTTATATGGTTCGTATAGTCAAAAAACATGTTTAAGATTCTCCTATTGCATTGTGTAAGCAGATTTTTTTACGGCTTCAAAATTCAGCAGTCCACAAAGTGTAAAAATGTCACAATTGAGAAAAATCATGTTTTTATGATGAAACTACTCAATCAAAAGTGCATTCATTGGTGAAAGGTTCATTCTGAATGCATTTGCGGGGAAAATTGATGAAATAAAACTTGCACCTATGAGTTTTAGCTAGAGAGTACGATACTTTAGAGTGTAGCCAATGTTTTCCTATATATACGCATGCACATATATATATATATATGGAGAGAGAGAGAGAGAGAGATTGGTCGGTACTACCCAATTTTAGTCTGAGTTTCCCAAATAAAGCATACCTTCACCACCAAACCAGAATGAACTCCCCTTCGTCTCATAAGAGTCAACATTTTATCCTCATAACCCTCATGGTAAAAGCCAGCAACAATGGACTCCTTCCCACGTGCCTATTATTAAATTCATCTCCATGAGCATGTTGTGGCATTTGATGCAAGTGATTAAGCAAATTGAATAGAACATTTTGTTGGCTTAGAAGATAAACATAAACACAACACCAAGTAACATGAATGGAAATAAATGACCAAGGAAACCCTAAATTGCTTTGTATTTTGTACATGCAAATTGCAAGCTAAGGTCTAAATTTATCTATAATAGCATGTCTTGCACCAAGATGTCATTTAGTTCCAAACATCATCATATTAGCATAAGCAAGCAAGGTTATGCACATTCTGGTTTGTAACTATGGATTCCATAGCTATAAATGGACTTCTAAGATGATTAAATGAAAGGGTGATATAGATTGCAAGGTTCTAGGGTTCTTTCTTTCTCCTCTTCTCACTCAAGATTGGAAAAAAAGAAAAGAAAACATAGAACAAAACATTCTCTCCCTAGAACAGTTTGTCTTGGACCCAATTTAAAATCCAAGCGTATTCTAAATGTCCTTGGTCCAATCTGCACCTAAAATGTGTTCAATTAAAATATATATATATATATATATATGTGTGTGTGTGTGTGTGTGTGTGTGTGTGTGTGTGTGTGTTAGCCATTGGGATATATATATGAATTTCTTTTTTGGTTCATATCACTGACCCCAATTGTTTTGGGATGAAGGCATAGTTGTTGTTGTATATATGTGTGTGTGTGTGTGTGTGTGTGTGTGTGTGTGTGTTTAGAATGTAATATAGGTTTTTTTGTAATAATTGTCTTTTCTTTATTTTTATATTTTGTGGTTGGTATGCCCATATAAGGGCCTTTTTGTACTTTTTTGGCTAGCCGTTGAGCTAGTCCCAACAGCTATTAGCCATTGGGATAGCCTAAGGGCTAACTAGCTAGCCGTTAGGACTAGTCCAATGACTAGACTTTCCTCTTTGGCTGAATATATAGAATTTTAAACCAATGTTGTCAATATCGTCTCAGGCCATGAATTGTTTTCCAAACAATTCAGGTGAATTGAGAGATACCACTTCAGGGTTGAATCATTTTATCATACCTTTTGCATGATTGTTCAGCGAGGAAATGAGAACACTGGCTTAAGCCATTAGGTGTAGGCGCTTTCCAAAGGTTACAGAATGACACATGTCAAAATCATATTAAACAAAAACTATTTTTGACCATTTTCAATTTTTTTTAAAAGTTCAGGCCAGTTTTGTATCAATTTTCTGATGATGCAATACATAACTGGTAATTCGGGCCAATACTGACAACATTGGTTTAAACCCTTTTGCATTTGATGCCTTTCTTGGCCATTTTATAACTAATAAAATAATATTTTTTATTTTGAGTGTTGCCCTTTATGGCTGAGATGCTTTTGAGCTCTTGTATTTGCCCATAGTGGCTCATGTGTTATGCCCCTTGTGGCTTTGTGAGTGTGCACTTTTTCGTTAGCATATTTCCCTTTGTGGCCTTTTGTATTGATCATGTCTAAAAACCCCTCAACAAAATGGTCTTGCTAAAAGAAAATATAAACATATTGTTGAGACAACTAGAACTTTGCTTATTTTCAAACATGTACCTAAAAAATTTTGGGCCAAAGCCACTCTTACCATTGTTTATTTGATAAATAGAATGCCTTTTTCCTCTTTAAACAATATTTCACCTTTGAAAAATTTAGTTAGTGTTTCTTTGGATTTTAAGAGATTAAGAGTTTTTAGGTGTAAATGTTTTATTTTTTTTAACGAGAATGACAAACTTTCACCAAAAGCCATTGAATATGTATTTCTTGGTTATAGAGAAAATAAAAAAGGTTATAGGTGTTTTGATTTTGTATTTGCCCATAGTAGCTCATGTGTTATACCCTTTGTGGCTTTGTAAGTGTGTACTTTTTCATTGTCATATTTCCCTTTGTGACCTTTTGTATTGTGCACTCACTTATTGTTTCATTACAACACCTACCCTAGGTCTACTACATATCATTTTTATTTCAAGAATGTGTTTGACTTGTATTTGACGGTTGACCAAGGCCCATTCAAGTCCTAACCAAGCGTGTTTCAAACCTAGGTCCATAATCTTTCCATTATGTTACAATAACTTTCAAAAGTTCACAGCTAAAGAAAAAAGGTAACCTAGAAAATTTGCTATATTTTTTTAGTTGATATGGAAACTAGTTTTCTAAAATCTAGGAAGAGTTTAAATGGCATGAAGATTGCTAACAACAAATAAATCTGCATAGATCCAATAGTTAAAAAAGCATGTGCTCAAGTATGTGCATGTGTGTATGTGTCTATGTCACCTGGGTATGCGTACGGGTGCATGTATGGAAGGTACGACATGGCAATTTCCAAAAATGAGGGTACGGGGACACAGCTATATATATATATATAGTGTGTGTGTGTGGGTGTCCAATGCAAGAACCATATAATGGTTTGTAAGTCCAATGCAGTTTTTAGTAGTTTTTAGGAAAATGACAGGTTTTAGTAAATGAGTTGTGGGATGATAATTTGAATAAAAAAGGGGTGTGTAGGTAAAAAATGAATAAAAGGGTGTCTTGAAATGACATTTTGGATAAAAAAGGAGGGTGTTCAGAAATTTTAAAATATGAATACATAAAAAGAGGAAAGGGTCTCCTCCCACCGCCTCTCTCTCTATCTGGGGGTACGAAGGAGAACAAGGAGGTGAAGAAGAAGATAGAAGATGGAGGAGGCAGGTACCTCTCTCTCCTACTATCAAGGGTGGGAAGGGGGAGGTCTGTGAACGTAGACGAGATCCAGAGAGGGAGACAAAGGGGGAGGAGGGGCATGAGAGATAGAGGGAGAGAAGAGGGGTTTCGGAGAGAGCAAAGAAAGTGAGGGTTTCATGAGAGAGGGAGGAGGGGAGGGAGAAGGGGTTAAGTATCGGGGTGAGGCAGGACCAAAATGGTCCTAGCCCCTTTGACCTGGGTCAAACTAGGATTTTGGGTCTGCACTGGAGCCGAAACCATGGCATACCCGCACTATGCCCGGTACCCGCGTCCGTGTCCACACGGGTACAGTGACCCTTTTTGCCGTGTCGAGGTTACATAGGTATGTGTGTGTGTGTGTGTTACTTTAATTTTGTACAAACAATAATGAAAGAAAAGCTTGATGATACCTGGTAGCATGAAATAATGCAATTAATGAGAATAACAAGGTCCTCATGCAATCAGTTATGGTTGTCCCATGATGCCATTCACATTAATAAAATGGAATGATGGTAACCATGATCAGACAGACAGAGTGAAATGCATATAAATTTCACTGTATCCTAACTTCTAAGTATTCTTTACTGTGTCCTGTATCATCCTAGATAAGTTTTCCTGTCAACACCAGTATGTAGGCCAAAATAGGGTCCTGTCAACAGCATCAAATATTGACCATCCACCTAATTCTGCTATACACATAAAGATAAAGAATATTAGCTCACCCGCACATACTGTTGAACTTTCTCAGAAGTAGCAATAGGTGGACGCTTTTTTATGTGCTCCCTCAGTCCGACAATTGAATATCTACAAAGTGTCAGTGACAAAGTTTACATTGATGATTTCACATAGTAAAAACAAAATATTGAGGCTTCATCTGAATCATCAACCATTAGAAAACACAAGATGGTTAAAGACATGCTCTTTTCATATTCTTGAGTCCGTCTTAGAGGTGAAAACGGATGGAGGCTTGGTCAGATATCCAAATTGAACCCAATACATTGTTTCCAGATAAGGATCCACAAAATAAGATCCCAATGTGCATTCAGATCAGTTTGCATTTGCTTAATTGGATTGCTTTTGGATCATTATTTTGTATTCAATCAACATTTGCATTTTTTACGTAAAAAGTTTGTTTTTAGACTTTTCTTTTACCTGATCCAATTTTACTATATATATTTCAGATCAGAATTCAACTTTACTCATATCTGTTGCATGTGTTTCAGGTTTGGATTTGGATCTGGCATGATATAGCCTGTATCTGATCCATTTGCACCCGTAAGGCCGACAGTGCTACTTGGTTGTATTAAACCTTAGTGCATTCCTTTTTAATGGACATACAGAAGTCAGCAGATTTCACTAGTAAATTGCTTGTGCAGACAAGAACCATTGATTATTAATCGAACAGAGTGCAAGTGAGAGTTTATGGGATCGAGAATAAAACAAAAAAAAATCCCTGGAAGAAACTAAAATAAAAAAAACAAAAAACAACAATAAATCAAGAAATATATATATATATATATATATATATATATATTCATGTAAATTGGGGAGGAAATGACAATCATTTAGTAATTAAAGACAGATAAAGGCCATCTATGTATCCAAACAAAAGGGAGAAACATGACTCTATGTATCACAAACAGAAGCCATGACAAACTGACTTTATAAGAATTACATTGAGGGTTTTCTTTTGCTATTGGGACCAGGGACAAGTTTGAAGTTAAGTTTAATCCTGGTTTTGAATAGATCCGTGAAAAAGTCTACAAAGAGACTATGTGCACAAAGGCACAATATTCTTAATACGAGACGTGTGCACAAAGGCACAAGATGAACATCCACACACTGATACAAATGCGCAAAGGCATAAAATAATAAGAATCTTTATTGAACAATAGTGAGAGCTTTTACAAAAATCTTAACTTTACAAGAGGGGGAAAACCCCTATTTATAAGACAAGAGAGGACCCTTGGAGGGGCTCCCTCATGTGAACGTCGGACCCCCTCCAACGGTCATATTATTGACCGTTGGAGGGGCCCAACGTTCCCATGGGGTGGACCCCTCCATGGCTACAAGACAAAGAACAAAAAATAAAAGGAATAGAAAGAAAAAGAAAAGGAAAAGAAAAGTGCGTGAAAAAAATGAAAAGACATATTTAACCCTAGTGGGTATTACAATAGAAAAAGTATATATATTTATATATACATATAAATAACTAGATACATATACATATATATGAAATATATATATATATATATATACAATTTAACACCCCCCCCCCCTCAAACTTAGGGCGTAATGATCGAAAGTTTGCCAAGGAGAAAATTAAATCTAGGAGAACAGAGCATCTTGGTGAAAAAGTTCACCAATTGATATTCCGACGTTACATAAGGATGGTCTATAACTCTCTTCAAATATTCTTCTCTAACATAGTAGCAATCCATCTCGATATGCTTTGCGTGCTCATGAAATGTGTGATTTTTGGCAATATAGATTGTGATCTTGTTATCACAGCACAATTTCGTGAGCACTTGAACATGAATCCCCATGTCTTCTAGTAGCTGACGAATCCAGACAATCTCCATGGTAGTAGTTGTCATGGCTCGGTATTCGGCAGATGATAAGGACACCTTCTTGTTAAAATGTACTCCATATATATATATATATATATATATATATATATATATATATATTACATCAATACCCGATAGGGGTATTTTTGTAATTTCACATAGTTGTTTTAGAAAACAACTATTTTTATTTTTTGTTAAAATGTAATTTCTTTTTTATTTTTTTGTTTTTCATTTTTTATATTTTTTAGGAACCAAAAGGGGCTCCAACCATAGAGTCGTTGGAGCCCCCAACGGTCACAAATGTGACCGTTGGGGGCTCCCAACGACTCCATGGTGTTAAAAGATGATTATATATATATGTCTATGTGTCTATCTACATGTATAAATATATATATTTATATATCTCCTTTATAATACCCATTAGGGGTAAAATAGTCATTTTACCCACTTCACACCATGTATATTTTTCTCCTTTCTTTTTTCCTTTTCTCTTTTCTTTTTCTTTTCTTTTTTCTTTTTCTTTTTCCTTTTTCCTTTTACCTTGGAAATGCCCCCCTTGAGGGACGTTGGAGCCTCCAACGGTCACATTTGTGACCTTTGGACTAAGTCACACGGACTCGGGTAAGGAGGCGTCGCACCTAAGTCGACACGCCCCGACACGGGTGCGGACTCGGGTGCGGCTTCGGACTCGGCCCAGACTCGGTCAACGCCGAGTCGGACTCGGTCAACGAGTCAAGGCCGAGTCCGTCCACATTTTTTACTCGGTCAACTTTGACTGAGTCCAAAAATGTCTATTTTGGTTTTTAAAATATGTTTTGGATCCGGGTCCGGACCTGACTCAGATCCAAATTTCATCTGCAACCGAACCCTAAAAAGGGTTTATCGGCAGGGGGAGGGGCTTACCCTCTCGATTTTTCCTCTCCCCCTCAGCCCCTGCAGCTTTCTCCTACACCCACGTCGGCGATCCAGACTCCGGCGACAGTACGCACAGGTGCCAGCCACTGTCTCCCCCTCCGTCAACACTCAACAGGTATGTCGACCCTCCTGCACCCTCTGCTCGCAGCCTCCCTCCTTGCATCCTCTGCTCGCAAAAGAGGGGCTCGGCCCCTCTCTGTGCCTCCTATTCATAAAGGAGGGGCTTGGCCCCTCCTCGTTTCGCTTATGTCAGGCTTGGCCCCTCCTATTTATGACCGTTGGAACGGCTCCAATGTCCCTCGGGGAGCCCTTCCAAGGCCTCCTCTTTTGTCTATAAATAAAGGGGCTTTCAACTTTTCCCCCATTGTAATGCATGCTTCTTTGAAGCCTTCTTGAGTGGAATATATATTTTTCCTCTTCTTTTGGGTGTTTTGCCACTTTTGTGGTTTTGTTGTTCTCTTGCCCATTAGTGGTTATTTGTGTACGTGTGTGGTCTCTTGTTTGCTCTTGGAGACTTCGCTCCTCTTATTCGGCACTTCATTACATGGTATCAGAGCCTTGGTTGTGAAAGCTTCATCGGATCCTCTCTTATCAAGTAATATCTCTCCTCTCTTTTGCTTTCAAACCCTTTCTCTCTAAATGGCCAACAAAGATGCCAAAATCGATCTCTCATTCAAGTTAGATGGGACCAATTATCGTATGTGGATGGCCGCTGTGGAAAATAATCTCAAAGGTAAAAAACTTTGGGGTTATGTGTGGAACCATTCCGGAACCACAATTGAAGTTAACCAAGTTTGAAGGCGACGATGAAAAAGCTTTTAATGAAGAAGAAAAGGAGAAAGCTAATATTGACTTCTCCTCCAAAATGGAAGATAGGGAAAGTGAGCATGCTAAAATTTTAGCATGGTTCATGAATAATGTTGAGTTAAAAATTTGTGCAAATCTTGCAAAGTTTAAGAGAGCCAATGAAGCTTGGTTCTTTATGAAAAGCATGTACACTCAAAAAGATCTTGCTAGACATTTCTTCCTACAAGAAAAACTAAGAGAAACCAAGCAAGGTGACATGAGTATTAAGGACTATTATAGTACTCTCTATCTTCTTTATAGGATGAACGTGTCCTTCTCGAACCACAATGGGAAGGTAGTGCTATTGCCATGAGGCAAGATCAAATGAAGAAAGAAAGATTTTTCCAATTTATTCATGGGCTTCGTCCCGAGTTTGAGCAATTAAGAGGATCCCTCCTTCATAGGGCTTCTATTCCTTTAAGTGACATTTTAGCCGACTTGTGTCAAGAAGAGACTCGTTTGGCCTTAAAAAAGAATGTTAATGAAGTTCATGCAGTGTCTAGACCCGGCAACAATGTAAGGCCATACAAACCACCCCATTTTTTGAAAAATTATGGTGGTGGAGGAAGAAAAATTATTTGTCATAATTGTAATGAATCGGGCCATATTCGTCCAGATTGTCCAATGTTTAAAAAGAAGGTGGCTTCCGTTGGGGAAATTCCTCTGAATGAAGATTCAAAGAAAGATAGAGACATAAAGGAGTCCCTTACTCATCTTACCGAAACTCTTCAACAATTCATGAAGATGAATTTCACTCCATCATACTCTACACCATCCACTTCCGGTGGCGCCATCTCCTCCTTCACAGGTATGACCTCTTGGATTCTTGACTCGGGTGCCTTCTTTCATATGACCCCGAATGCATCACTTTTGTCAAAACCAAGTCTCAACAAATTCAAATCTTATGTTTCCACTGCCGATGAAACATCCTTGGATGTTGAAGGCATTGGAAATCTTGAGAAAACTTATGGCCAAAACAAAGATTTTTTTGTTCCCAAAATCCGAATTATTCCAAAACTTAATTTAAATATTTTCTCTGTTTCTCAAATTACCGATTTTGAATGTGATGTCACTTTTTCACCAACCCATTGTTATGTGCAGGATCTCCGGTCTGGGAAGCGGATTGGGCAAGGCTATAGAAGAGGCGATATTTATTATATGGATTTTTTGTCGTTGTCATCCAAATCATTTTGTACTCATGTTCATGTTAGAATGGCCCTATGAAGAACGTGAGGGTGAGGCGAGAGAGAGAGAGAGAGAGAGAGAGAAAGAGTTGCGGCAGTAAAAGAGAGGGCTTCCACATTCAAGTCATGCCCTATTTCATGTATATACAAGATAGTAACTGGGTTGGACCAAATGTCTTGGATCCATACCCAAAACGTCAAGTTATATGTTACATTAGAAAACCCAACATCAAACTGGAAAACCCGATCAAGTTTATAATACAATCTTAATACCCTCCCTCAAGTTGTGCATGGTCTTGTACCATGGACAACTTGCCTTTGAGATACCAAAACTGCGCACTCGTAAGTCCTTTGGTAAGTAGATCAGCAACTTGATCTTCTGTTGGTACATAGACCGGAATAACTTCTTTGTCTTCTACCTTCTGCCGGACAAAATGTTGGTTTATCTCTATGTGTTTCGTTCGACCATGGTGGATAGGATTGAAAGCAATTTGAATGGCACTTTGATTATCGCAAAATAGATTTGTAACCTTCACTTTTTCTCCTATCTCTGTTAATAAATGTCTTAACCACGTAACTTCGGCAGTGGCAGAGGCCATGGATCGGTATTCAGCTTCTGTACTTGAACGCGCAACAACACGTTGCTTCCGGCTACTCCATGCTATTAAGTTATCATCAATATACACACAATACCCAGAGACGGACTTTCTATCGTCTGGATCACCTGCCCAATCTGCATCTGCATACACTTCAAGTTGTCTATGTTCTCCTTTTGCCTTTGATTGACGATAAACAAGCCCATCTCCAAGAGTACCCTTCAAGTACCGAAGAATTCTTTTAACTGCATTCATGTGTTATGTACGTGGGTCATGCATGAATTGAGAGACTTGATTTACTGCATATACAATATCCGGCCTCGTAAAAGTAAGATATTGAAGCATCCCAACTAAGCGTCGATAATGTTTCGGGTCCTCATAGATCTCCCCATCTTTAGCACTGAGTTTATGGTTTAACACGCTAGGAGTATTCAATGGCTTGCAGTTCTTCATTCCTGATTTCTCCAAAAGATCCAGAGCGTACTTGTGTTGGGTCAACAAGAGGCTAGTATCTTGTCGATCCACTTCAACTCCCAAGAAATATCGTAGGACACCCAGGTCCTTTATCTTGAACTTCTGGCTCAATAGGATCTTTGTAGCCTCTATATGCTTACAAGAACTTCCTGTAATAATAATGTCATCTACATATATGAGAAGTAAGGTGCTGACCTGGTGTTCTCGAAAAATGAACAATGAATGATCGAGTTGAGAACGGACGAATCCATATCGTTGTACTTCAATGGAGAAACTGTCAAACCATGACCGAGATGCTTGTTTTAATCCATAAATAGCTCGTCGCAACCTGCAAACGTGTGTCTCCGGATTGCTTTCTGCTTAACCCAGAGGCTGCTCCATATAAACTTCCTCCTTTAGATCACCATGTAAGAATGCATTTTTAACATCAAGTTGGCTTAGAGACCATCCATGTTGAACCGCCAAGGATAACACAAGTCGAATGGTTCCCATTTTTACAATTGGATTAAAAGTCTCGTCATAGTCTTCTCCATATGCTTGTGTGAAGCCTTTAGCAACTAGTCTTGCCTTATATCTTTCAATGGATCCGTCAGGTTTGTACTTGATTTTATATACCCACTTAAACCCTACAACATTCTTATCTGGAGGTCTAGGGACTATTTCCCAGGTCCTACATTCATGCAAGGCTCCCATTTCTTCATTCATAGCATCTACCCATTTTGATGACAAGGAGGCTTGGGAAAAATCAATGGGTTCTTCCTGTTTCTCAATCTGTGCAACAAATAACTGCATTTCTGTGGAAAATTTCTCATAGCTTACCCATCTTTCAATAGGGTGTCTGATCCTTTCCGAACGTCTAGCCTGCTCAGTTATATGGGGTGTATCCCTTCTCCTGGCATATACTGCCCCTTTGAATCTTCTGTCATCTGGACGAACAGTACCAGATGTCAAGGTTTCTTCTGCGATGGTAGGCACAGTAGATCCCTGAGCAACTGTCAATATGCTCCCACTAGGTTCTGCATTGGTTTCCATGGGCTCACACTCATCTATCACTGTGAGAAATCAGATGTGGGAGTCACCTTACTATCATAGCAAGAGATAGAGAGAGAGGTAAGAGGGAAGAGAGAAAAAAATGTTCGGCGGCAATGATGTCTTCTCCCCTTTCCATTGATATTTATATGTTGTACGAGTGGTACAATACAGTACAATAGTACAATACAGTACAGTATGTTGTACAATACAGTACAATACAGTACAATAGCACAATACAGTACAGTATGCTGTACAATACAGTACAGTAGTACAATACAGTACAGAAATATATTCATTTACATATACATATTTAACAGCCTCCCTCAAGTTGAGGATGATCTTCAATCATGCTCAACTTGCCCTTAAGTAACCAAAATTGATGACTAACCAATCCTTTGGTGAAGATGTCTGCTACTTGGTCTTCTGATCTGACATACGAAGCCTCAATTTCTTCTGTTTCAATCTTTTGTCTAACAAAATGCTGATCAATCTCAATGTGCTTCGTGCGACAATGATGAATAGGGTTAAAAGAAATATTAATGGCACTTTGATTATCACATAAAAGCAGAGAGGAAGAGATAGGTTCATTCAACTCTTGAAGAAGATGCCGTACCCAAGTGACATCAGCTGTCCCTGCTGCCATTGCCCTGTACTCTGCCTCAGTGCTGGATTTAGCAATGGCCTTTTGTTTCTTACTACTCCAAGTGACAATATTTGGGCCAATAAAAACACAATATCCTGAAACCGACCTACGCTCATCAGGGTCCCCACCCCAATCTGCATCACAATATGTAAGTAAACGGTGTCCTGTAGTGAAGCTTTCATCTTTGTGATAGAGCAATCCATCTCCAATAGTCCCTTTCAGATATCTGAGAATACGCTTAATACATTCCATATGACAATCAGTGGGAGCATGCATAAACTGAGATGCTTGATTTACAGCATAAGCAATGTCAGGTCTTGTAAATGTAAGATATTGCAACATACCAACAATGCGGCGATATAAAGTGGAATCATGATATAATTGGCCTTCTTTTGCACTAAACTTATGATTTAAGACAGATGGGGTGCTGAGAGGTTTACAATTAATCATACCAGTGGTGTGAAGAATGTCAAGAGTATACTTGTGTTGACTTAGAGTGAGTCGATCATCTTGTCTATCGACTTCAACTCCCAAGAAGTATCGCAATGGGCCTAAGTCCTTCATCTTGAATTTGGCCATGAGTAAAGACTTGACCAAGGCAATATGTGCATCATCACTCCCAGTGATAATGATGTCATCAACATATATAAGAACCCAAGTAGTAACATGATCATTCTTATACATAAATAAAGAATGATCAAGTATACTCTTAGAAAAGCCATGCTGCTGAATTTCCATGGAGAAACTCTCAAACCAAGACCGAGATGCCTGTTTTAAACCATAAAGAGACCTCAATTTACAAACCCATGTAGCCGCATCATGTTCACTATATCCAGGAGGTTGCTCCATATACACCTCTTCCTTCAAGTCCCCATGTAGGAACGCATTCTTGACATCCAACTGGCTAAGAGACCAACCATGCTGAAGTGCCAAAGTGAGGATCACACGAATGGTGCCAATTTTGACAACAGGGCTAAAAGTTTCCTCATAATCTTGCCCATATTGTTGTGTGAATCCGCGTGCAACAAGGCGAGCTTTATATCTTTCAATGCTACCATCTGGTTTACGCTTGATCTTGTAAACCCATTTGGAACCAACAACATTTCTATCAACAGGTCGAGGAACAATATCCCATGTATGACATTCATGAAGTGCTACCATTTCTTCGTTCATAGCTTCAACCCAAGCTCGAGAATGGGCTGCCTGATGGAAAGTAGACGGCTCTTTCTCTTTGGCCACATTGGTTAGAAACAACTGAAAGTCAAGAGAAAAATTGTTGTAACTAACCCAACGATGGATAGGATGCCTTTCACGTGTGGATCGTCGAAGAGGGGGAGCCTCGTGAGATGGAGTTAAAGGGGCTCCTCGACGGGCATAAACCAAACCTGAAAACCGTGAAGGTGCATCCTGGATGATGGAGTTGTCTGCTTCAAACTGAATTGGTTCATCAACAACAGGATCTCTGATAGAGTCATATAGCAAAGTATCACAAAGCCATGGATCATAAGTAGTTTGCTCATATACCTGAGAAGTATCACAAGTGCTGAAATGGTCATCATCAAAAACAACATTTCTAGACACCTTAATCTTACCCAAAATAGGATCATAACATCTATATCCTTTATACCCATCGGCATATCCCAGAAATCTGCACTGAACTGCTCTGTCCTGAAACTTGTTACGTAAAGAATGATCCACATGGACATAACAAATGCATCCGAAAGCATGCAAATCATCATAAGAAGGGTGAGAACCGTGAAGCAAATAATAAGGAGACTGATCTCCTAATAATTCCATAGGCAACCTGTTAATGATATGCACTGCAGTGTGAAAGGCCTCAGTCCAAAGAGAGAAAGAAATATCAATATTGTGCATCATACTTAACGCGGTTTCAACAATATGCCGATGCTTACGTTCTGCTACTCCATTCTGTTGTGGAGTGTAAGGACAAGAGGAGTTACGTGTGATGCCATGGTCCTTTAAATATTCACTAAAATCATGAGATATGTATTCTCCACCACCATCACACTGGAAATAAGTGATATTTGAATTGAAAAAGGTTTTGAACAAGAGCATGGAATTGTTTGAAAAGTTTGAACACTTCAAATTTAGATTTCATAAAGTAAATCCAAGTGTAACGAGTGAAAGAGTCAAGAAATAACACATAATACCGAGAGCCAGATAGAGATGAAACAGGAGCTGGGCCCCAAACATCAGAGTGAATAATTTCAAATGGCTTGGAAGCTCTTTTATTGATACTTTGAAAGGGAAGTACATGACTCTTGCAGACATTACAACTAGGACACTTATGATCTAATTTGACTTTGGGAATAAAACCCTGAGAAGACAATTTGTCAAGGAACCCTTGACTACAATGACCTAACCGACGATGCCAAGAAACTGGCTTATTACATTGCATAACAGAAGAAGACTGACTCAAATAAGCAGGAAAAGATGGAGACACGGTAGATGACGTCTTCAAAGTCCCGGGGGCTGCTTCGAAGACGTACATGTTTCCGCATCGTTCACCCTTAGCGAGCATCTTCTTGGTTCGAAGGTCCTTAAGACAAACAGAAGACGGAGTAAATTCCATGGATGAATTTGTTTCATCAACCAATTTAGAAACAGATAAAATGTTTTTCTCAATGGCAGGAGTGAGTAAGACATTTTTCAATGGTAGTGTAGATTGTGACAAAGAGAGAGATGCATTTCCAGTATGAGAAATAGGGTGGTGGGAACCATCTCCCGTGACAATAGTGTCAGTGCCAATATAAGGAACCATGTTGGAAAGTTTACCTGCATCAGAAGTAACATGTGCGGCTGCTCCAGAATCAATATACCAAACTCCATCATCATTCTGACGCAAATTCATGTTGTTAAATGCAGTCATCAGAATTTGTTGCACATCATGTGGCAACCCTGCACTCTGTCCCTGATCAGTACCCTGATGTGCTCGAAAATTTCCCTGCGGCTGCCCCTGAAACTGTCTAACATTCATCTGTCCAGCTCTTGGTCCTGGCCTCCCTGCCTTGTTGCGATTCTGTGGGTTGTGCCAACAATCTGCTTTCACATGGCCACGCTTGTTGCAATGGAAGCAAGTAGGGACACGGGTACCTCTAGTGGCAGGTGGAGCAGTAGGAGTAGGAAGGAGTCCTCCACGGCCCATATGAGCAGCAGGTGGACGAAATGAGGTAGACCCAGATGTAAACATGACAGGATGAGGATCATCAATAAGATGATCTTGAGTCAAACTAACTTCATACTGTAGGAGTTTGGCCTGTAAATCCTCAAAGCATGGAAGTGTAGAGGCAACCTGTAATGCAGTGCAAAACATACGATATTGGGGCCCAAGGCTTCCCAATACCTGCTGAACAACATCTCTGTCAGAAACAGGATATCCAATAGCGGCCAACTGATCAATGATAATTTTGATATCCCCTAGAAATTCAGTAATGGTCTTAGTTCCCTTTCGCATAGATTGGAACTGCCATTTCAGTTGAAGTGCACGTGATTCAGAAACCTGTGAATAAGAGTGAGCAAGATGTCTCCATAGTTCTACAGCAGTAAAATGGTCAGAGATAGTTTGTAATATACGATCAGATAATGTGGCAGTCAAATAGGCAACCACAGATTGGTCCTTCTGAAACCAAACATCATACGCAGGATTTGGAATAGCAATGCAACTCACCTTCCCATCATTACCAGTTACCTCTTGCGTAATAGTCATAGGTGGGGCGGGTGATCCCCCATCCAGATGCCCGGAAAGACCATGACTTCGGATAAACGGCAGAATTTGGCGTTTCCAAAGTAAGTAGTTATCATGAGTTAATTTGTGAGAAACAAGTTGAGAAAGAAATCCAGGGCTGATTTTAGAATCCATAAGGAAGAAGATCAAAGATGAATCAAACAGCACGACAGAAATTCGTAGGTTGTACGGACAGAACCGTACGGACAGAAATTTTTGAGTTTTGGAAATCACGATTTTTTTTTTTTAGTTAATCGTGCAGAATGTATGATTTATCAACTATATTGCAAGAAATAGATAAGAAATCACAAGAAGTTTGAGAAAAGAGGCACTTTTGAGAAATTAGGGTTCCCAAATTTGGGGAAAACAGAAATTAGGGTTGATAAAATTGGGGATAACAGAATATGTAAGAAGGAAAAGATGCACGATATGAGGAAATGAAGAAACGACGTCGAAATATAGTGATTCAACGGAGAAACAACAGAGAAAAGATGAAAAAAAAAAAACACTTTCCTTGAGAACGCCCAAAAACGCACGTCAAGGTCCTTAGGGGGCTTCCAGATGATCGTGATTACCACGCCCTTGGCTTTGATACCATGTGAGAAATCAGATGTGGGAGTCACCTTACTATCGTAGCAAGAGATAGAGAGAGAGGGAAGAGGGAAGAGAGAAAAAAATGTTGGGCGGCAATGATGTCTTCTCCCCTTTCCATTGATATTTATATGTTGTACGAGTGGTACAATACAGTACAATAGTACAATACAGTACAGTATGTTGTACAATACAGTACAATACAGTACAATACTACAATACAGTACAGTATGCTGTACAATACAGTACAGTAGTACAATACAGTACAGAAATATATTCATTTACATATACATATTTAACAATCACTGTGTGACATGGAGCAGAGTTATCCACCTCTAGCTGATCAAACAATTCATTCGCTAGCCACGGCTGATAGCTTTCTTCCTCCTTAGTAACCCTTGCCTCTTTGTTCAAGATCTGAACATTGCTCTCATCAAAAACAACGTTTCGTGAGATTTTAATGCGTCGAGTGTCTGAATCATAGCATCGATATCCTTTATACTCTTCAGCATACCCAACAAACCTGCATCTACAAGCTTTATCTTGAAATTTGTTACGTTGGGAACTGTCAATGTGAACATAGCATACACATCCAAACACTCGTAGTTGACTGTATTGAGGCTGGATTCCAAATAACACAAAAGAAAGAGTCAAATTATTCAACATTTTCATCGGTAAACAATTTATTACATAAACCGCAGAGTGGAAAGCTTCTGTCCAAAGACTTAAAGGAATATGAGTGTCATGCAACATACTTAGGGCACTTTCAACAATATGACGATGTTTTCTTTCCGCAACCCCATTTTGTTGTGGTGTGTGTGGGCAAGATATTCTACGCCTTATCCCGTTGTTTTGAAGAAATTCAGTAAATTCCCTTGATAGATATTCTCCCCCTCCGTCACACTGGAATTGTTGAATACTTGTCGAGAATTGATTGACAACAAGAGCATGAAATAAACGAAAGAATTTGAACACCTCAGATTTGTATTTCATAAAATAAATCCAAGTATATCTGGAATAACTATCAATGAACGTGACATAGTAGCGACTGCCAGACAAAGAGGGTTGGGGAGCAGGTCCCCAAACATCAGAATGAATAAGTTCAAAAGGAAAGGAAGCTCTTTCATTTATTGAATTGAAGGGAAGTACATGACTCTTACACAACTGACAACTAGAACAAAGGAAACCATCAACCTTATTATGCGGACTTAACCTTGAAATAAAACCGCTCGACACCAGTTTCTCAAGAGAAGCATTATTACAATGACCTAAACGATAATGCCAAATATTTGGCTTATTATGTGAAGATAAACTCAAACAATCTTTAGACGAATCCAATTTGAATGGTTGACCAATGGACGATTTCGATCCAGCTCTACGAACAGGTGAAGGAGTCTCTTTGAGGATATACATATTTCCTTTTCGCTCTCCCTCAACGAGCGTCTTCTTCGTGAGTGGATCCTTGACACAGACAGAAGAAGGAGTAAATTCGACGCAAGAATGAATGTCATCAACCAATTTAGAAACAGAAATGATGCTTTTGACAATATTAGGAGAATGAAAAACATTGGACAATTTTAGGGAACCATCAGAAAGAGGAATATTCACGTTTCCAGTGTAAGTTATAGGATGGAGAGCTCCATCTCCGGTTTTAATACTTGCATTTCCATGATAAGGGATAGGTTTCAAAATCTTACCAATGTCACCTGTCACGTGGGCTGCAGCTCCAGAATCAACATACCAAGTTCCCTGATCACCCTGTTTGAAATTCAATCCTGACAAAGCTGATATTAAAAGGCTCTTGACATTGTCTTCATCCCATTGATTTCCTCCAGCTTTTCCCTTGCTCGACGACCCTGTGACATTCATTTTCCCTTTGTTTTGCGGGTTGTGCCAACAATTTGCCTTGATATGTCCCTTTTTGTTGCACAAATAGCACGTTGGAACATTTTTGAAATTGTGATTTCCCGAAAAACTACCTGACGGCATGCTAGGCGTGGGCAACAATCCACGCCCCCCTTAATTATTTCTTATTTGTCCATGCCCTCCTCGAAAGTGGCCACGTCCTCTCCCTGAATTTGTCCCTGTAAACAATATCTCTTGGCTTCCTGAATTGTTGCCTACATCTTCTCCTTTAATGGAAATTTCATATTGTAGTAATTTTGCCCGAAGGTCCTCAAAGTTAGGAAGTGAAGGAAGACACAAGAGAGATGTTACCAACATATGATAATCTGATCCAAGCCCGTTTAGCGCTTGTTGAACTTTATCCTTATCAGAAATCACACAACCCACCATAGCCAATTGATCTGTGATGATCTTCACCTTGTTCATATACTCTGTAACAGTCATGCTTTCTTTCTTCAGGAGTTGAAACTCCCTCTTCAAATGCATAATCCTTGCCTCTGAGATCTGAGAATAGGTCTTCGCAAGTTGTTCCCACAACTCCATTGCTGAACACTCATCAGGAATACCTAAAAGAACCTCTCACGAAAGAGTAGAGGTAATGTAGGCTACGACAGCTTGATCTCGTTTTCTCCAAGTAGTGAATTCAAGATTTCGAACCGACCTGTTAGAAGCCTCTCCCTTATCGTTCACAATTTCCTGCACAATAAATTCTGGTGGTGCAGAGATCGTTCCATCTAGGTGTCCATAGAGATCGAGACTCTTAATGAAAGGCAGTATCTGCCTCTTCCAGGTCAAATAGTTGTTGTTGCTCAGTTTGTCTGAGATAAGTTGACCTAGAAAACTAGATGGCAGGGTAGGAGAATCCATGAAAACTGAACGTGAACTGGATGTATCTGACTGCTGCCAAACACTTAAGGAATGGCTTTAGATCTGAAATAAAATCAGACCAGACTGAATGAAGAATAAAGAATAAGGAAGGAATGACCAGAAATCAGAAATCAAAATCAGAAATAAAGGGATGGATTTGGATCACGAAGAAGTAAAAGAAATGATTTGCTTCAGGTCTGAAGTGATCTCAGATCAAATCGTGACAGGCGAAGAAGACTTAACAACTAAGAAAACAGATCTAAACAGTCGATGACTGTTGTCAACAAAACCTGATATCAGAACATACGTCTCGGCAGATTCGAACTTCAGATAGTTTTTGGTTCCAACTGTTTGAACCAAATCAGACGTGATGAACAAAAAAAAAATAGGTAGAGAGTGCAACAGTCACGCAGGGGAAGGGATCTACGATCAGATCTGCACCGGTAGTTGAAGAAAACAGAAGGTCGACTAAACAGAAGAGAGCAGCAGCAGTCACGCAGTAGAAGAGATCTACGATCAGATCTGAACCGATAGTTGAAGAAAACAGAAGGTCGACTAAACAGAGAGAAGAAGAGAAGATGTGGACAGAAAATGAGACACGGTAATAGAAAAGAAGACAGATGGGAGAACCTGGAAGAAGCAACACCTGGAACGTTGATCTCGCTGGATAGTCCTGGCCGAATCAGCACCTGCAGTGTCGATCTCGCTGGACATGCAGTTTGGGGTCGACTCACGTTGTAGAAGCCTGCTCTGATGGCCCTATGAAGAACGTGAGGGTGAGGCGAGAGAGAGAGAGAGAGAAAAAGAGTTGCGGCAGTAAAAGAGAGGGCTTCCACATTCAAGTCGTGCCCTATTTCATGTATATATGTATATACAAGATAGTAACTGGGTTGGACCAAATGTCTTGGATCCATACCCAAAACGTCAAGTTATATGTTACATTAGAAAACCCAACATTAAACTGGAAAACCCGATCCAGTTTATAATACAATCTTAATAGTTCAATCCAAAGATATTGAGACTTGGCATAAGAGGCTTGGACATCCTAGTATTTTCAAGTTGTATCTCTTTCCTTTTTTGGAAAAAATTTGTAATACAAATACATTTACATGCAATGATTGTATCCTTGGAAAGATCCATTCGCTTATGTATTCGCATAGTAACTTTGTATCAAAAAGACCTTTTGAACTTGTGCATTCCGATGTATGGGGGCCGGCACCCGTTATGTCCAAAGGGGGTTACTCCTACTATGTTACTTTTATTGATGAATTTACTAGATATACATGGGTATACATTATTAAAAACAAATCTGATGTCTTCACTAATTTTAAAGAATTTCATGTTCTTATTCAAAATCAATTTCAAAACAATATAGTTATATTTAGATCCGATTCTGGAGGAGAATACATGTCTAAAGATTTTCAAAATTATTTCAAAACAAATGAAATTTTACATCAACAATCTTGTCATAAAACCCCACAACAAAATGGTCTTGCGGAAAGGAAACATAGACATTTAATTGAAACTACAGAAACACTTTTTGTCTCTAAAAATGTTCCTAAAAACTTTTGGACCGAAGTTCTTCTTACCGCAACATATCTTATCAATCGTATGCCCTCTTCTTCTTTAAAAAATGTATCACCTTTTGAAAAATTATTTAAAATTACTCCAGATTTTAATAGACTAAGGATATTCGGATGTAAATGCT
The DNA here is from genome assembly GCF_984573655.1 of Nuphar pumila. NCBI lineage: Eukaryota > Viridiplantae > Streptophyta > Magnoliopsida > Nymphaeales > Nymphaeaceae > Nuphar > Nuphar pumila. Next base: position 74,947,192 of record NC_143263.1, on the reverse strand, counting down.
TTGTGCTTGTTCAAGGACAAGATAAATTATCACCAAAGCTCTTGAATGTGTATTCATTGGCTATGGTGAAAATCAAAAAGGCTATAGATGCTATGATGTTCGAAATAATAAACTCTATGTATCAAGAAATGTAAACTTTCTTAAAGAACAAAATGGATTTGATGTTCACACCTCTAGAGAAGACATTGACTATTCCTTCCTATTTGATCTAGCTCCTAGAATTGAGTCTCCTGATGCAATTATTTGTGATGATACTTGTGATGGCATTTCACATCATAATGATATGCTATAACATGGTAATGTTTCTCAAAATAAGAACCTTAATGATATAAATGTATATACCCGGCGGTTAGGAAATGAACATCAACCTGCTCTTGAGAGATATTCTCAAGACCTCTCTTTAGAAGAACCTATTGATCCACCCAGGAGATCTTCTCGTAATAGTAGGCCACCACAAAAAATTGTATCTTATAAATTTTTCTCACCTAATTATAGGGCTTGTCTCATGTTAATACATTTGTATCATGAGCCTACTTCATTTAAAGAAGCTAAAAATCATCCACATTGGATTGAAGCTATGAAAGTTAAATTAGAGGCTCTTAACAAAGCTCAAACTTGGAGCATTATTCATCAACCATTAGGAAAAAAGGCGATTGGGTGTAGATGGCTATATAAAGTCAAAATCAAATGTGATGGATCTCTTGAGAGATACAAAGCTCGTTTGGTTGCAAAAGGCTACACCCAAGAATATGGGATTGATTATGAAGAAACCTTTGCTCTTGTAGCTAGAATGACTAGTGTGTGAACATTAATTGCCTTAGCCTCCATTAAACAATGGCTAATATATCAACTTGATGTTAAAAACGCATTTTTAAATGGAACTTTATGTGAATAAGTCCTTATGGATCCTCCGCCAGGTCTTGAAATTGGTAAAGGAAATATTCTAAAGTTAAATAAAGCTCTCTATGGTCTTAAACAAGCATCAAAAGCTTGGTATGATCTTTTTAGCAAAGTAGTTCTCGATAATGGTTTTTCCTAATGTTATATTGATACTGCTTTGTTCGTTAAAAATTCTAATGAGCACATTACAATTTTGTTATTATAAGTTGATGACATAATTATCACAGGTAATGATAAGAAGGGTATTGACCTTATTAAAAATGTTCTTAAAGAAAATTTTGATATGTCTGATCTTGGTTATCTAAGGTATTTTTTAGGAATTGAAGTTGCATACTCTCCCAAGGGGTATGTTCTCTCTCAAATGAAGCTTGCCTCCGACATTATTGATCGGTCTGGGCTGACAGATGACAAGAAGGTGGAGATGCCAGAGGTGATCAATGCCAAGATGAGAGCCAGTGATGGCACTCCTTTAGCTGATCCCACACCTTATTGTCAATTGATTGGGTCACTAACATATTTATCTATCACTAAACCCGATATTTCACATGCAATTCATAGTGCAAGTCAATTTCAGACTGCTCCCTCCACCATTCACATGGTTGTAGTCATGAGAATTATCATATATTTGAAAAGCACCATAACAAAAGAATTATTCTTACCCTCTTCTTCACCTCTTATTTTACTTGCTTATATTGACTCTGATTGGGGGGAGGGTTAACCCCGATGATCGTATTTCTACCACAGGCTATTGTGTGTTTCTTAGAGAGTCACTTATTTCATGGAGGTGTAAGAAGCAACAGAAAGTTTCCCTCTCTTCTACCAAAGCAGAGTATCGTGCTACCACCACTGAGATCGTATGGTTAAGAAGTTTGCTTAAAGATATGGGAGTCAAATTCTCAACTCCTTCAAAGTTATGCTGTGACAACAAGAGTTCTATCTACATTGCCAGCAATCACACCTTTCATGAAAGAACAAAGCACATTGAGATGGATTGTCATTATATTCGTGATGAGTTTTTACGGGGCATCATTCAATTGCCACATGTTCCTACCGAGTACCAGTTGGCGGACTTCTTCACCAAAGCTTTGTCATCGCCTCGTTTCTACTTTCTCCTTAGCAAACTCTCGGTGATATCACCGAGTGTTTGAGGAGGGGTGTTAAAATATGTTATACATATATATCAATATATATAGATTATCACACACACACATATATATTACATATATATGTCTATGTGTCTATCTACATATATAAATATATATCTCTTTTGTAAATACTCACTAGGGGTAAAATAGTCTTTTTACATTTTCTCGTATATTGTAATCTTTTTTTTTCCTTTTTCTTCTTTTTTCTTTTCTTATTCTTTTTCTTTTTTCACCTTAGAAAGGCCCCCCTAGGGGGATGTTAGAGCATCCAACGATCATGTTTATGACCGTTGGAAGGGCTCCAACATCCCTCTGGCAGCCCTTCCAAGGCCTCCTCTTTTGTCTATAAATAAGGGGGTTTTCCCCCATTGTAATGCATGCTTCTTTGAAGCCTTCTTTGAGTGGAATATATATTTTTCCTCTTCTTTTGGGTGTTTTGCCGCTTTTGTGGTTTTGTTGTTCTCTTGCCCATTAGTGGTTATTTATGTATGTGTGTGCTCTCTTGTTTGCTCTTGGAGACTTCACTCATCTTATTCGGCACTTCATTACATAGACATCTATGAACCTTCAAAATTGTGTTGTGATAACAAAAGTACAATTTATATTGCCAGCAATTACACCTTTACACCTTTCATGAGCGCACCAAGCATATAGAGATGGACTGACACTATGTTCGTGATGAATATCTGAGAGGAACCATTACCCTACCATATGTCACATCGGAATATCAGTTGGCGGACTTCTTCACGAAAGCTCTTGCTCCTTGTTTTATTTTTCTCCTTAGCAAACTTTTTGTCATCTCCTCGTAAAGTTTGAGGGGGGTGTTTATATATATATATATATATACCCGATAAGGGTATTTTGGTTATTTCGCATAGTTGTTTCTAGAAGCAACTACTTTATTAATTGTCTTTTTTTATTTCTTCATTTTTTATTTTTTAAAACCACTTTTTATTACATCATAAGGGGGTCCCACATAGAGTCGTTGGGACCCCCAACGGTCATATTTTATGTCCGTTGGGGGCTCCCAACGACACTATGGGGAGCCCCAATGGTCCCCTTCCTGTGCTTCCTTTTCTTGTATAAATATGGGTCACTACCCGATGTATTAAAAAAGCTTTTAAGCTCCTATTCAATAAAGCTTTTATATTTTTTTATGTGTGTAGCCTTTTAAAGGCTTCTTGTATTGTCCCTTAGTGGACTATTTCTATATTTCCTCTTGTGGGTTAGTACTTGTCCATTGTTGGACCTTGTGAATGCATTAAGCATTCTTGTTATACATTTCCATATATTGTTTTAATTACAAAGGATAAAATGACAAAAATACCCCTAATTGCAAATATATTAATATATATATATATGTATGTATATATACAATTATATATAATATATATATATACATATATATTTTTAACACACTCCCTCAAACTTATGGTGAGATCACCAAAAGTTTGTTAAGGAAAAAAATAAACTGAGGTGCAGGAAGAGCTTTAGTGAAAAAATCTGAAAGTTGGTACTCTGATGTGAGGTATGGTAACTCAATAGTTTCTTTCAGATACTCATCATGTACATAATGGCAGTTCATCTTAATGTACCTTTTTCTTTCATGGAAGGTGTTGTTGCTCGTAATGTAAAATGCACTTTTTTTGTCACAACACATCTTCGAAGGTTTAGAGAAGGAAACTCCCATGTCCTGGAGAAGAGTCTTTAGCCATACAATCTCCATTGTTGTCGTAGTCATAGCTCGATATTCTGCTTCAGTTGAAGACAACAAGATCTTCTGTTGTTTCTTGCACCTCCAAAAATGAAGAAATCCCCTAAAAATACAAAAACCAGTAGTTGATATTCTATCATTTGGATTACCACCTTAGTCAACATCAATGTACACGGTTAAATCTAAGGATAAGGAGGAAGATAAGAAAAACCCTTTTCAGATTGTGTTTTTAATATATCGAATAGTCCTCATAATTGTGCCCATGTGTACTGTAGTAGGAGCACTGACTTGTTGTATGAACTGTATGAACGATATCAGGTCGGTCAAGTGAAAGATCCAATCAATTAGAGATAAGTAGTAGGATCTTCGAGCAGTACACCATCTTCAAGTCTTAATTTGGCATTTATGACTTCTGGGGTCTCCACCTTTTCATCAAAAATTTCTAACCTACCACATATGTCAGCAGTCAAATTCATTTGAGAGGATATATCCTCTGGGTGATTAGGTAACCTTAATTCCTAAAAAATATCTCAAAAATTCCTAATAAGACATCAATTTTTTTTTAAAACCGATTTAGTTTCAATAACTCTTTTGTCATTTCATGTAATGATCATGTCATCAATATATAGTAGAAGTATCACAATATTAGTACTTATTTTCTTGACAAAGAGAGCAGTGTTAGTATAACAAGAAATAAATCACAAATCAATCAAAACATTACTAAATTTATCATACCAAACCTTAAGGGCTTGTTTAAAATCATAAAAAGCCTTTTTTTAGTTTCAAATTTTTATCACTAATATCAACTCCCGACGAGGACTCTATGTAAACTTACTCATAAAGTTGTCTATTTAAAAAGGCATTTTTAATATCTAGTTGATAAATTGGTCATTGTGAGATAGAGGCAATGACGATTAAGGTTCAAACACTAATCATCTTAACGACGGGAGCAAAGGTTTTTTCATAATCTATTTCATATTCTTAAGCATATCCTTTAGCAACCAATTTTGTTATATACCTTTTTAAGGATTTGTTACTTTTGGTCTTGACTTTAAACACTCACCTACATCTTATAGGTTTCTTGCCTAGAGAAATATCGACTATTTTCCAAGTGTTAGCTTTTCTAAGGACATCAAGCTCAATTTTCATTACTTCAATCCAATGAGGGTATTTTTTGGCATCATTATAATGGGATGGTTCATAATAGGAGTGAACAGTTATTAAACATGTTCTAAAGTTGGAAGAAAAAGAATCATAAGATACAAATCTAATAGTAGCATTAGATATTCGATTAGATCTCCTAAGTTGGGATATTTTGAGAGAACTGTCAAGATCACATGGATGATCACCTTGACTATGCCAGGTATAAGCATGCATATTTTCAATTAGTCTTTCATTTTGATGACCTACCTCATCAACAACCGAATGTTTATTACTAGAAGCATCATTCAAACAAAGATCAAAAACATCATTAGAGTTAAGCAGGTTAGAATCATCATGTCTTGGTCAGAGATCAAGTAGAAATGTACAGTCAATTTCCTCTTTAGTTCTTTTATCAAATTCATTTTCATTTTCATTTTCTAATAAAGTAACGTCTTTAGAAACATAAAGTTTGTTGTTCTTTGAGTCAAAACAATAATACCCTTTTATATTTTTCCCATATCACAAGAAAACACACTCAATAGCTTTTGAAGATAGTTTATCATTTTTATAAGCACATAACTTTTACAACTAAAGATTCTTAATCTTTTAAAATCGAGAGTCATTTTGGAAAGTGAGACACTTTGTAAAGAAAATGAAGGTATTCTATTTATTAAGTAGATTGAGGTTAAAATGGCTTCGGCCCAATTTTTTTTTTTAAATGTCCCTAAAAATGAGAAGAGTCCTAGTTGTTTCTATTATATATCTATATTTTCTTTCCGCTTTGTAGGGTAAGACCTTTGATACAAATGTCATTTTGTTTTAAATAATTTTGAAAATCATTTGACATATATTCTCCTCTTGAATCGAACCTAAGAATAGATATGTTACTAAGAAATTGATTTAAATCATTATATAAAAATTCTTGAAAAAAAGGATACATCAAATTTAAGATTTAGAAAGTAAACCCATGCATAGCTAGTGAAATCATCAACAAAAATAACATAATAGGAGTAACCTCCTTTTGATATGACCGGTGAAGGGCTCCATACATACGAATTCATTAATTCAAAAGGACGAGTAGAAATGAAAGATCTATGGGGAAAGGAATGGCTTTCATTTTTCCAAAAATGCACTCTTTACAAAATATATCATTTTCATTACAAATATTTTCTAAAAAAAGAAAAAGATGTATCTTCGAAAAACTAGGATGCCCAAGTCTCTTATGCCAAATATCAATACTTTTATCTTATACATAATTACAAAATGACTTAGATGGAAGAGTCAAAAAATTCATAAAGTAAAGATTGCCTCTCCTATGACCTTGCCCAATCAGCTTCCCTGATTGGAGATCCTGCAAGATGCAATCTTTAGATGAGAAAGAGACTTTGCATCCATAGTCGAGAATTTGAGAGAAGGAGAAAATATTTAAATTCAATTTTATAACAACTCCTATTTTTCGAACAAGAAATTTTTGAGAAGTTTTTGAATCAAGAGTTCTAATACTATTTATTTTTAAAGAGGTTAGAATTAGTGCAAACTTTGGAAAGAGCATTCGCATAACGAGTCATATAAAAGGAAGTACCTGAGTCAAGAATTCACATACCTGGATGAGATGAAAAATATGCAATGGCGGCACCCAAAGTGGAAGATGATTTGAATAGTTATTGTAGTGCCTCTAATATTTAACTAAAAGCGTCTTTAATATCTCCTCCATTTTTGCTAGATTCTTCCTTATTGAGCATGATTTCTCCAGCGAAAGCAATTTTGTCTTTAAGTTTTGGAAAACCGGTTTAATATGTCTTGGATCATTACAATAATAACAAATAACACCCTTTCTATATCTACTATTATAGTTATTTTGGCTTACAAAGTGAGGGGGCTTATAAGCCCTTACATTGTTACCCAGCCTAGAAACAGTCAAAACATCTTCACCTTTAGCAGTCATGCCAAGGTGAGTCTCCTCTTGGCATACCTCTGCAAGAACATCTTCAAGAGGCATGGCCAAAGTCCTATGAAGGAGAGAGGACCTCGTTCAAATTTTGGTCTTAAACCATGAAGGAATTAGAACTTCAATATCTTCGAGAGTCACCCATTTTGGCTCAAGAAGTGCTAATTCGTCCCAAATAAGAGACAAAGCACTAAAATAATCACGAAGATTCATGTTCCCTTGTTTAGTGGTTATAATCTTGCCTTGACAAAAATATTGTCTAGCAATATCTTTTTGGGTATACATACCCTTAAGAAAAAATCGTGCTTCATTGACTCTTCTAAACTTCACAATCATGGCACATATTTTTATGTCAATATTGTTTATGAACCATGTTAAAATCTTCTACGATTAATTGATACTCATGGATAGCCTTAATATGATCATCTCCTTTAAGGGCCTTTTCAACACCTTATTCGAATTTGTTGAGCTTTAAAGATGGTTCGAGAGTAGTGCCCATCACAAATCCCCAAAGTTTCTTGTCTTTGAGGTGATTTTTCATTGGTGAAGACCACATCATGTAGTTGAATCCGTTGAGTTTGGAGGAGAGTTCAACTCTTGATTCATACTCCGTGACGAATAACAAGAGGAAAGGATAAAGAAAAAAAGAGCACCAAAAAAACTTTTATCACGAACACACGATCTTTGATCACTACGAACAAAGCCTCCAAGATCAAAAGAACCCAAAAGGCTATGATACCATGTAATAAAAATTCAAGTGCACGAGAGAGATGCCACAAGGGGCTACGAAGAGTGCACACCCACACAAATACAAAGTCACTAATGAGCAAGATACAAAGAGTCACTAAGGGCTAATCACAATGCTCACAAAGAGAAACAAGAACATTAAAAATAATGAATTTGTTATTGAACAAATGCTATAAAAAAGCATTACATGGAGAAGGGCTAACATACCCTATTTATACAACAAAAGGACCAAGGGGAGGCTCCCATAGAGTCGTTGGGACCTCCCCAACGGTCATTCATTTAATGACCGTTGGGATGAGTCCCAACAACTCTATGGTTAATGACCATAGAGCCCTTGGTCACTAAATAAAAAGAAAAGAAAAAAATATAAAACAGTCCCTACTGGACTGTTTTAAATTTTAATTACAAGGAGTAAAATGACAAAAATACCCCTGACCGCAAAACTATACACATGTATATATACAATAACATATATATATATATATGTATGTATGTATATATTTTAACAGATTTTTCATGTAATTTGTCTTCATCCTTGTGCCTAAAGACACTTAAGTGATGAGCTTCCTTCTCAATACTCGGATATGATCAGCTCCACATATATGAGCTTAAACTTTAATTGAAATGTTTATAGGTGCAATAATCCAAGTTGACTCATTGAATTATGTGATCATTTGTTCAACATATTGATTAGGCTTCCATTTTTAATTAATCTGGCATTTGAAGAAAAGCTTATCAGCTAGTCAAATAGTTGAGCCAGATGATTATATCTACAGAATTAACGACAATGGTTATATGTACATAGTGCACTGCAGTGTAAGAGTAGGAAAGATAATGCAACAAGAGAAACAACAGCAAACTAATAGAGGACACAACTGGCAAAGTAAACTAATCGTCTACCTCCTTGTTACGGTTATTATGCCTCCAAACTACTTGTATCAAAAGCCATACTTGAATTTGCAAAACAAAATGAAGCCAATTTCCGTTTCACAACATGAAAAAACTTGTCTAGCGCAATAGCAACATTTTGTGGAGGGAAGGCATCATAATGGATTTTGTCCAAAATTCCTTTTCATTTTATGTAATCACATGCATAAAATGTTTAGATGAATGAATATAAACAGCAATAAGTAAATTTTATAGATAACTATCGTCAGATATGCATACAAAGAGGGGTGAGCTTCACGCTGACTTATGTAAGCAAAACCAACATCCTCGTCCTGAAGCAGAAAAAGACACATGCACATAAGGAAAATTTGTTGAAATCATCAAAAATGAAGTTTTGAAGATCAATGAGCACAGTTAAATCCCTGAGTATACCTCAAGGAGTTGTTTAGCATCCACTGGAGACAATTGAGTACTAGCTCCCATGAATTTAAGCATTTGTTCATCAGTAACACCCCCCTAGAAACCTTGAAACAAAATAACCATTAGCATATCTAAGTTTTTTTACCGAAAAACATTCTAAATCTAAAAGACAGATTACATCCAATATCAAATAGAGGACGACTAAGCTCAATAAATCCAAGTGAAATTTCTTCTCAGGTGCCAAACATAATCTGTTTTGAGATATTCACTGTACAAACTACTTTCTGACCTTTGGTGGCATCCATTCTGCCCCATGAAGAAGGCAGCATTCCCCATAGCAGGATCTAACTGCAGCAACAAAAAGCGTACTCCTGAAGAATCTAGTGTTGCCATCGTAGGGTTCACCATAGTGCGTTAAGGACCTAACATCAGCCACTGGCGAAGGACCTGATGGAAATAGAAACGTAAGCAACATCCTCTGCAGAAATTATCAGTCATCAGAATCAAACTGATGACAGGAAATGAAGTTATAAGAATTAAAGCTTTTTTACATATAAAACATTCTGTTGAAAAGGAATCAATTTTGCTGACATTGTTTCTAAAAATTGAGGAATTCAGTTGTCTCACTCCAGGATTCACTCTGTCCACAAGTGAAATGACTTGCATTGTAGGGTGCACATCCAGAGAAGAAAGCTTGTAAGCCCTTAAGGAAGCAAAACTATGCACTCGAAGGAAGTAGGATTGACATAACACACACAAATACAAAGAAGGTGATATCACTGCATTATGTATTCCAAAATCATGCAACCATTGCCAATTTACATCAAACATGCAATGGAGCACAGCGGCACCATCAGAAGACGTTACCATGTGGGGCCCCACCAACTGTAAAAAACTCTATAAAAAGAGTATTTGTGTAAAAACACAATGCTAGAGACAAGAAGTGTGCACAAAGGCACAAGGAGAACTCTCACAAGTGCACAAAGGCACGGATACACATCCACAAAGGCATAGAAAAAACATGAACTTCAATATATTGAATCCCAAAGGGGCTTTACAAAAACACACCCAAGCTAGAGGGGGATCACCCCTATATATACAAATTGGAGAAGTGGGGGGGCTCCAACACATACGTTCGAGTCCCTCCAACGGTTATAAATATAACCGTTGGAGGGGGGCTCCAACATACATGTTGTGGGGCCCCCATGTTACAAAATTGAATAAAAATAAAAAATAAAAAAAAGACTAAAAAGAAATAAAAATACAATCATATTTTCAAATGAGAATATGTGTAAAATGAGAAAAATGATCGAAATACCCTTATCAGAATTTGAATATATTTATATATATACTTAGATAGATACATATACATATATATACTATATATATATATATGTATATGTATCTCTCTCTATATATATATATATATGAATATATATATAAATAAAAAGAACAATACATTTTAACACCCCCCCTCAAACTTAAGGTGACATAACCGAAAGTTTGCCAAGAAGGAAGTTAAATCTTGGAGAGAACAACACTTTGGTGAAGAAGTCTGTCAGTTGATAGTCTGATGTTACATATGAGAGTTTTATGGTTCTTCTTAAGTATTCTTCACGAACATAGTAACAGTCCATCTCAATATGATTCGTACGCTCATGAAATGTGTAATTTTTGTCAATGTAAATTGCACTTTTATTATCACAACATAGTTTTGTGGGCCCTTGAACTTGAATATTCATATCTTCCAGCAAGCTGTGAATCCAAACAATCTCCATGGTAGTAGATGTCATGGCTCTATATTCGGCTTGTGTGGATGAGAGTGAGACTTTTTGTTGTTTCTTGCATCTCTAAGAAATTAAGAATTCCCCTAAAAAGATGCAAAAATCAGTGGTGGAGTGACGGTTATTCGGGCCATCTTCCCAATCAGAGTCGGTATAAGCAATTAAATTCAATTCAGAAGAAGAAGATAGAAATACCCCTTTGTTTATTGTACTCCCTATGTATCTGATAATGCGGAGAATGGCGCTCATATGAACTGTAGTAGGTGCATGTTGAAATTGACTAGCAACATGTACTGCATGTTGAGATACGTTCAAGATCCAACCAGTTGCCTATAAGGTGTGGGATCTTTTAGGAGAATCCTATCATCAATCTTCATCTTCGAACTCACTAATTCAAGAGTTTCAAAAACCTTATCATTTGGGATTCCTAATCTGTCAAGAATCTCACAAGCAAGTTTAGTTTGAGACAAAAAATAGCCTATGTGAGAATAGGTAACCTCAATTCCCAAAAAATATGTCAGAAATCCTAAGTCTGACATTTCAAATTTTGAAATCAAGATAGATTTAATGCTCTTGATTCCTTTGGTATCATCATCTGTTATTAACATATCATCAACACATAACAGTAATATAACAATTTCTGCATCAGATTTCTTAACAAACAATGCAGTATCAGTATAGCAGGAAGTGAAACCATTTTCTATCATTACATTGTTAAACTTATCGTGCCAAGCTTTGGGAGTTTGTTTCAAGCCATAAAGAGCTTTACGAAGACAGAGAACTTTATTTTTAGGAATTTTCATACCAGGTGGAGCATCCATATAGACTTCTTCATTAAGATCTTCATTTAAAAAGGCATTTTTGACATCCATTTGAAAAATATTCCATTTTCTAATTGAAGCAATGGTGATGATATTAAATTGTATCTCCTTTATATATATATATATATATATATATATATATATATATATATATATATATATATATTATTTTTACATCATGTAACCCCAAGGGTATTTTTGTCTTTTCTCCTTTTTACACATATCCACATTAGTGAATATGTTTATAACTTTTCTTTTTCTTTTTCATTTTCTTTTCTCTGTTCTCTTTTCCTTTTTCTTTTTCTTTTTCTTTTTTGTTGACTTAGTCAACCCTTTGGAGGGAGTCCAACACTAGACGTTGCGTCTAGTGGGAGCCCCTCCAAGGCTTCCACTCCATTATATATAGGGGTGAACCCCCCTCTTAAATGTAATTCAATGCTTGGAGCATTGTTCTCCATTGTTCAATAAAATTCTTTATATTTTAGCATTTGTGTTCTCTATTTGTACCTTGTGTACATTTTGTTCTAAGCGTTTTTGTGCCTTTGTGCACATATCCCTTTGTGGAGGTTGTGCTTATTTTGCACATTATCTTTTTTGAGATATTTTCACATGGTATCAGAGCACGGTTGAAGATTGAAGATCGTGTGATTCTTCGTATTTGCAAGTACCTCGAAAAGCGTGCCCTTGGCGTCTTGGTGATTAGAGTGGGAAATTCTCTTTCCTCAATATTTTAGAAGGATTTTACGACAAGATTTAAAAGTCTTTTTGTGGTACGTATAAATTCTTCATTCTTTCATCTCTAATGGGTAAAAAAGAGTCTCATTTTTTCACTTGGTTTTAAATTAAATGGCTCCAACTACCACGTTTAGGATGATAATATGGAGGCTCACATTAAAGGGAAAGGTCTTTGGGGATATGTCAAAGGAACCATTCTCGAACCCGAACCTAAGATCACCATTATTGAGAAGGGTGAAATAAAGGTTCTTGATAGTGAAGAGAGAGAAAAAGCCTTTGAAGAATACAACAAAAGGCATGAAGAATGGGAGATGAAAAACTACAAAATTCTCTCATGGTTTTTCTCTTCTGTTGAAACGAAAATAAATGCCAATATATTGAAGTTCGAGAAAGCCTTTCAAGTATGAGAGTATCCTAAAAGAATGTATACTTCAAGAGATTTGTCCCATAAATATTATCTCCAAAAGAAGGCATTAACTCTTCAACAAGAAAAAATGTCCGTTAGAGAATATTTTGTCGAGCTATCCACTATTTGGGATGAACTTGCTCTCCAAGAACCTAAATGGAGTGGAGAGGCAATTGAATTGAGGGCCAAACAATTAGAAGAGGATCATTTCTTCAACTTTTTAAATAGACTTAGACCTGAGTTCTAACAAACTAGGTCCTCTCTCTTGTCTTCTTTCTCTTCTCCTTCATTGGAAGATGTGCTTACCAAACTAAGTGGAGAAGAAACTAGATTGGGGATGAATAAAACCAATCTAAGTGTGTTGGTCGTTCCCTCTAAGGATGAGGATGAGGGTGCTTATGTCGTCTCAAGACCGAGGAATAATGTCAAAACTTATAAACCCCTCACTTCAACAAAAATCAAAGAGGAAGAGAAAATGGTGGGCAATATGGAAAAAAAGATTATAGTAAAATCATATGACACTTTTGCAAAGAACTGGAACACATTAAACCGGTATGTCCTAAATGGAAAAAGATGGTGGCTATGTCTACAACTTTTCAACCAACCAAGGAGGAAGGACCATCAACTTCCAACAATGTTACTTTGTCTCTAAATCAAATCATGAAAGCTCTTCAACCTCTCCTCAAAGGATCCGTTTGGGAAGCTGTCATGACCACCTTCTCTCCTCCAGGTAAGACTATTTGGCTCTTAGACTCGAGTGCATCCTTTCATATGACTCCAAATGTTTTTGCACTTTCTAAATACTCAAAAAAAATTCACCATCTTTTGTCTCTACCGCAGATGGGGCTTCTCTTGAAATAAAAGAAATCGGAGATTTTGAAAGACAAACTTTTTTTATTCCTAAAGTTAGATTTATCCCAAAACAAAATTTAAATTTGCTTTCCGTCTCTCAACTATCAGATCATGGGTGTGATATCAAATTCTCATCAAATAAATGTTGGATACAGGATCGCTGATTCGGGAAGTTGATTGGGGAAGGATCTAGGAAGGGAGATCTATACTTTATGAAATTTCTTCAAATTCCAAAACACTCTTTCTGTAATGTTGCCCAACATAAAGATATAAATATTTGGCATAAACGCCTTGGGCATCCAAATATTGTCAAGCTTTCTTATTTGCATTTTGTTAAAACTTTATGTAAAGACAACTTCAATTGTAATGATTGTATTCTTGGTAAAATGAGAAGTCTACCTTTTGGGCAAAGAACTATGTTTTCAACTAAGCCTTTTGAGATTGTGCATTCGGATGTATGGGGACCGGCACCCGTAGTGTTTAAGGGAGGGTTTTTGTATTATGTTATATATGTTGATGATTTCTCAAGATATAGTTGGATATACTTTCTCAAACATAAACATGAGGTTTTTTCTACCTTTAAGGTTTTTCATATGATAATACAAAATCAATTCAATAATAAATTACAAATTCTTAGAACCGATTCCGGGGGAGAATATTTTTCAAATGATTTCAAAAGTTATATCGAAAATAATGGAATTGTTCATCAAAGGTCTTGCCTCAAAACACCTCAAAAAAATAGATTAGCCGAAGGAAAACATAGACATATAATAGAAACTACAAGGACCTTACTCATTTCTCAAAAAAATCAAAAAGATTTGGGCCGAAGCGGCTCTTGCATCGGTTTATTTCATAAATCTTCTTCGATCCAAAAATTTCAATCAAATATCCCCCTTCGAAACCTTGAATAAAAAAGAACCCGATTACAATAGACTAACAATTTTTTATTGTAAATGTTTTATCCTCACCGACAAGAATGACAAATTATCTCTCCCAAAGCTATTCCTTATGCATTTTTGGGATATTCGGAAACACAAAAAGGTTTTAGGTGTTATGATATTAAAAATGACAAACTATATGTTTTAAGAAACGTAACCTTTTTAGAAAACATGAGTAGTTTTGAAGAACACAAAACTCATGAAGATAATGTCGATTACTCTTTTTTGTTTGAATTATTATCCATAAATGAGGATTTTTTTAGTGATGATGAATTGAATGAGGATGAGGATATAAGTGAAAATATTCCACAACCCATCCAACATGAGGAAGAAATGACAGTTGAACCTATTACCTATGCACATAGAGATAAAAGTACCTTTAGAAGTGAAATAGAGAAATATAGTGACCCTAGTGAACCTTCCAACCACTCTCAAGGAACCGAAAGATCTAGGAAAAATCGTTCTAGATTTATATCTTATGAGTCTTTTTCTCCAAAACATAGGGCATGTCTTAGTGGCATTCACTCATATCAAGAACCTAGGAATTTTGAAGAAGCTAAAGAAAGGATAGAGTGGAGGGACGCTATGGAAAACGAACTTAGAGCTCTCAACAAAGCCAAAACTTGGGTCTTTCAATATCTTCCAAAAGGAAAAAAATCAATAGGATGTAGATGGGTTTTTAAAGTCAAAACCAAGAGTGATGGCACTTTTGAAAGATATAAAGTTCGT
Organism: Nuphar pumila; assembly: GCF_984573655.1. Taxonomy (NCBI): domain Eukaryota; kingdom Viridiplantae; phylum Streptophyta; class Magnoliopsida; order Nymphaeales; family Nymphaeaceae; genus Nuphar; species Nuphar pumila. The sequence continues at coordinate 74,932,022 of NC_143263.1, read as the reverse complement.
CTTGTTGCAAAAGGATATAGTCAAGAATACGACATTGATTACCTTTGCCCATGTTGCACGAATGGTCACTGTAAGATGTTTGATCACCACTGCATCTATTAAAAAATAGAACATTTACCAAATGGATGTTAAAATGTTTTTTTAAATGGGGACCTTAATGAAGAAATTTACATGGATGCTCCTCCTGGCATGGACGTACCAAAGGGAAAAGTCCTTCGTTTGCAAAAAGCGCTCTATGGTTTAAACCAAGCCCCTAAGGCTTGGTATGATCGATTTAATGAAATAATGGTTAAAGATGGTTTTACTTCATGCTACACTAACACTGCTCTGCTCGTCAAAAAGTCTGATGCAGGAATTATGATTTTATTGTTGTATGTTGATGATATGTTGAGCCTACTCTCATAGAGGCTATTTTTTGTCTCAAACTAAACTTGCATGTGAGATTCTTGACAGATCAGGTATTACTGACGATAAAATCTGTGAAACCCCTGAAATTGTGGGATCAAAAATGAAGATCGATGATGGGATACCTTTGGAGGATCCCACCCCCTACCAGCAACTTGTGGGGTCTCTAATGTATCTTAGCATCACAAGGCCAGACATCTCACATGTCGTGCACACTGCAAGCCAATTCCAGCATGCTCCTACGTCTGTCCATATGTGCGTCATTCTCTGAATTGTCAGATACATAAGGAAAACTTTAAACAAGGGAGTTTTTCTTTCTTCGTCTTCTGAATTAAATTTAATTGCATATACTGACTCTGATTGGGGAGGTGACCCAAATAATCGTCACTCTACTATAGGTTTTTGCATTTTTTTAGGTGAATCCCCGATCTCATGGAGATGCAAGAAACAAAAGAAGGTGTAGCTATCATCCACAGAAGTAGAATATCGAGCCATAGCTTCCACAACCATGGAAATTGTGTGGATTCATCAATTGCTACAAGACATGGGGATTCAAGTTCAAGGACCCATAAAGTTATGTTGTGATAATAAGAGTGAAATCTACATTGCTAAAAATCACGTGTTTCATGAACGCACAAAGCATATTGAGATGGACTGTCACTACGTTAGAGAAGCATATTTGCAAAAAGTTATAGATCTTTCTTACGTGACCTCAGAATATCAATTGGCGGATTTCTTCACCAAAGCATGCTGCTCTTCTAGATTCAACTTTCTTCTCGGCCAACTCTCGGTCATTGCGCCCTAACTTTGAGGGAGGGTGTTAAATTGTATCTCCTTTTTGTATACATATATTTATATATATAGAAAGAGAGATACATATACATATGTGTATCATACATACATGTATATGTATCTATCGTTATATATATATATATATATATATATTATTTTCACATCATGTAGCCCCTAGGGGTATTTCTGTCTTTTCGCCTTTTTACGCATATCCACATTAGTGAATATGCTTATAACTTTTCTTTTCTTTTTCTTTTTCTTTTTCTTTTTCCTTTTCTTTTCTCTTTTCTTTTTTTCCTTTTTCTTTTTTTGTTGACTTAGTCAACCCTTTGGAGGGGGTCTAACACTAGACGTTGGACCCCTCCAACGTCTAGTGGGAGCCCCTCCAAGGCTTTCTCTCCATTATATATAGGGGTGAACCCCCCTCTTAAATGTAATTCAATGCTTGGAGCATTGTTCTCCATTGTTCAATAAAATTCTTTATATTTTAGCATTTGTGATCTCTATTTGTACCTTGTGTACATTTTGTTCTAAGTGTTCTTGAGCCCTTGTGCACATATCCCTTTATGGAGGTTGTGCTTATTTTGCACGTTATCTCTTTTGAGATATTTTCACAGATGAGACATCTGACAGTAACCATACGTGCTACTGGAGCAAATGTCACTTCATAGTCAATCTCATATTCTTGACTATACTATTTTGCTACTAAGTGAGCTTTATACCTCTCAAGAGATCCATTACTCTTGGTTTTGACTTTGAACACTCATCGGCATCCTATAGTTTTCTTTCCATTGGGAAGCGTTTGAAATTCCCAAGTGTTAGCTTTCCTAAGCGCTTTGAGTTCACTCTCTATGGCTTCTCTCCATTCGACACATTTGTTGGCCTCTTCAAAAAAATTGGTTTAAAATATGAGTGAATGGCACTTAAACAAGCCTGATATTTAGGGGAGAAAGAATCAAAAGATACGAATCTAGAAGGAAATTTTCTAGTTCTTTTGGTTCTTCTAGAATTTGTATCATGTGTGGAGATAGATTCGCTAGGTTCACTGTACTGTTCAATAGCACTTTTAAAGGTACTTCTATCTCTATGAGTATAGGTGATAGGGTCTCTAGTTATATTTTCTTTTTGAGAGGTAGGAGAATTAGAATCATTGTTGTTTTCAACCAAATCTTTGTCACTATCATATCTTATATCATAATCACTAGAGATATCATCATCTTTAGATAATAGGTCAAAAAGAAAGGAATAGTTGACATTTTCTAAATGAGATTCATTCTTTTCAAAACCACTATCATTTTCCAAAAATGTTACATTCCTTGAGACATATAACTTATCACTCTTAGTATCATAACATCGAACCCCTTTTTGGGTTTCAGAATAGCCAAGAAAAGCACAAGGAATGGTTTTTGGTGAGAGTTTATCATTTTTATCTGTAAGGACAAAGCACTTACAACCAAAAACTCTCAACCTACTATAATCAGGTTCTTTTTCATATAGAGTTTCAAATGGAGAGATTTTATCTAAATTTTTGGATGAAAGACGATTAATAAGATAAACGAAAACAAGAGTTGCTTCGGCCCAAAATTTTTTTGGAATACTTTGAGAAATAAGAAGGGTTCTAGACTAGTGGTTTCAATAATATGACTATGCTTTCTTTCAGCCAAACCATTTTGTTGTGGGGTCTTAAGACACGATATTTGATGGACAATACCATAGTTTTCAAGATATTTCTTAAATTCATTAGATAGATATTAACCTCCAGAATCGGTCCTAAATATCTTTAAATTACTATTAAATTGATTTTTTTATCATCATATGATGATTTAAAAGATGTAAAGACTTCATGCTTATGTTTGAGAAAATATATCCAACAAAATCGTGAAAAATCATCCACAAAAATCACATAATAGGCAAAACCTCCCTTGGATATAACGGGTGCCGGTCCCCAAACATCCGAATGAATAATTTCAAAAGGTTTAGAGGTAAACATAGATCTTTGTTCAAAAGGCGTACTTCTCATTTTTCCAAAAATGCAATCATTATAAGAGAAAGTACTTTTACAAAGATTTTTAGTAAAGTCCAAATAGGACAACTTGGTGATATTGGGATGACCAAGTTTTTTGTGCCAAACATTTATGTCTTTATGTTGAACCACATTACAAAAGGGGGTTTTAGGAATTTGAAGAGAGTCCACATAGTATAAGTCTCCCTTCCTAGAGCCTTCCCCAATCAACATCCTGGACCGGTGATCCTGTATTAAACATTTAATATATGAGAATTTAATGTCACACCCAAGGTCCGAGAGTTGAGAGACGGAAAGTAAGTTCAAATTCAATTTTGGTATAAATCTAATTTTAGGAATAAAGAAGTTTTGGGTTTTAAAATTTTCAATTCCCTTAGTTTCAAGAAAAGTGCCATCCGCGGTTGAAACAAACGATTGTGACAAATTTTTAGAATATTCGGAGAGAGAAGAAATGTTTAGAGACATATGAAATGAAGCACCTGAGTCTAAAAACCAAAAAGTTTTACCTGGAGGGAAGGAGTAGATACGACGGCACCAGAAATGGCTCCCTTAAGAAAAGGTTGAAGAGTTTCCATAATTTGATTTAGAGAGATAGCTCCATTTATGGAAGTAGATGCATTTTCTAATTTTTGAGGTTGGGATGTAGTTGTCATAGCCAATAATTTCTTCCATTTGGGACAAACCGGTTTGATGTGTCCCAGTTCCTTGCAAAAGTGACACAACTTTGCTATAGTCCATTCTTCCACCTTGTCCACCATTGGATCCTTGATTTTGATTTTTAAAATGAGGAGGTTTATATGTCCTCAAGTTGTTCCCGGGCCTAGAAACGGCATTCGCTCCATCACACTCTTTTTTATTTGTAGGCATTGCAAGAACACTTGGATTTTGCTTGCAAATGCCCATACGAGTTTCATTTCCTCTTTTGGAGGTAATACTTATGGGACAAGTTCCTAGAATTGTACATCTTCTCAAGGTACTCCCATGCTTGATATGCTTTTTTTGAACTTTATAATATTGGCGTTGATTCTTGTCTCAACGGAGGAGAAGATCCATGACAAGATCTTGAACTTCTTTATTTCTCACTCCTCATGTTTTTTGCTATATTCCTCAAGAGCCTTGGTTCTTTCTCTCCCTCAAGAATTTTGATTTTCCATCTTTCAACCAAAGTGATTTTAGGCTCGGGTTTCGGAATCGAGCCTTAAACGTAACCCCAAAGCCTTTTTCCTTTAATATGGGATTCCATATTTTCGGCCCACACGTGATAATTGAAGTCATTAAGCTTAAAGCCAAGAGAGAAATGAGAGTCTTTTTCACTCATTAGAGAGATAAGATGAGAGAAAAGAATATGTACTATAATAAGATTTTAAAACTTACTTGTTGTAGTAATCTTCTAAAATATTGGATGGAGAGGAGTCTTCATGCCAATCACAAAAAAGTTGAAGGCACGCTTTTCGAGGCACTCGATATTGTGAAGAACCGCAAGATTTTTTTCTCCAAACAACCTTGCTCTGATACCATGTAAAAATCTCTATAAAAAAAGTATTTGTGTAAAAACACAGCGCTAGAGACAAGAAGTGTGCACAAAGGCACAAGGAGAACTCTCACAAGTGCACAAAGGCACGGATACACGTACAAAAGCATGGAAAAAATATGAACTTCAATAAATTGAATTCCAAAGGGACTTTACAAAAACACACCCAAGCTAGAGGGGGATCACCCCTATATATACAAATTGGAGAAGGGGGGGGGTCTCCAACATATACGTTGGAGGGACTATAACCGTTGGAGGGGGGCTCCAACGTATATGTTGTGCCCCCCCCCCCCCCATGTTACAAAATTGAATAAAAATAAAAAGAAAGACTAAAATAAAATAAAAATACAATCATATTCTCAAATAAGAATATGCGTAAAATGAGGAAAATGACCGAAATACCCTTATCGGATTTTGAATATATATATATATATATATATATATATATATATATATATATATATATATATATATATATATATATATATATATATATATAAAGAACATTACATTTTAACACCCATCAGAAGATGACTGTGCAGAAGTGACCTTATCTTGGCCTAAATTGGGTCATGATCTGGATCCAAATGGACTCTGACTGGATTCTTTATTGGCAGCCACCAGCCTCAGTGGGAGCATCACTATTCTGAACTTTATCGAAGGCGCCAAAATACCAAAATATGACATACAAAGCAGAGTATGACCTTTTATTCTGAGTTTTATGTTTTTAATAGTTTTAATGGTGTCCTTTTATTTTTTAAGAGAGTTTTGAGGCATATTCCTTGGACAACCTCGAATTTAAGTATCAGTTTGGAAGTATCATGGGCAATTGAGTATTTGGGAAGCATTCCAATGCAGAACCCGCATAAGAAATTTGTTACAGCTCAATATTAGTGGAAGTGTATCTTTAATCTCAGGTACTTAAACAAACAGCTGGCCCACAACTCAGAATTCCAGTCAACATATGTATTCACAGGTGACCTCTTTGAACTATTATTCCAAATTATCTCCTTCTCTCAGCTGTACAAATTATTATCAAAAAAAAAAGCCTGACAAACTATTTAGCTATTTTGTAGCCACCAAAACAGCATACAAAACCCGGAAATTGAAGATAAAGATTTAGAAACATAGCATAGAAAACCTGATACACAACATTTTATGATAAATTGAAACACTGAAGGTTTGGATTGTGATGCTGCATTGAAGGCCTAATCCCAAACAGCTAAAATGGTCAAAGTAAGGAAGTTTACACATATATGTATCATATACTAGAATAATGATCAAAATGAAAAGATACCTTTCCATATATTCCTGAGAGGAAACATATAAATTTAAAAAGGATAAAACAAACAGCATTACCAAGTTCATCATCAAAGGCAAGACAGTAGGCTTTTATCTCCCGGTCCGTTTCTCCATTCATGCGTTGGCCAATAAGAAATGCTGACAGCAAGGACTCTCTCACATCTTTTGAATCTACATTTTCTGATCTTAAGGGAAGAGTATCCCGAAGTACACCCTGAACCTCCTCATAACCAAGATGGCCACCTGCCAAAACTTCTCGTAGGGCACCTACTAATCTCATCTCTGTGGTTCCTTGGCCAGTATATAAAGGCCCAAGTGAACTGGATCCCCCCATGATAGTACCTTCAGGATCTGCTATAAAAAGAACATCTGATGGCAAACACTGCACCAGAAGTGGCCAGAATGTATTCATAGCATGCCTTTCTCCTTCACTCCACTGAGTAGCTTCTGGAAAAGCATTAGCACGTATTGTCATTGCAGCAAAAAATGCTCCAAGCTGTGCTCTGGACACTTCCTCATCATCTATCAGTTCTCCTCTAGCTTAGAATGACACCAAAAGTTAGAAATAGCTTAGAATGGACACTCTGAACTGACTTGCTTATTCATATTTAGGGTATGTTTGGTAACATCTCATGAGATTCAGACTCGTGCAAATGAGAAAATGAATCTCATCTTCACAGCTAAGCAAACATCAAAAAAATGAGCCATGAGAAACGGAATGCGATTTGAAATCACATTTGGGGTGAATTTACTCATATCTCATGTGATTTCAAATCACACATTCTACCTTGTGATTTGGAATCATACGACTTCAAATCACATGTGATTCCATCTCATCCGATTCAAAATCACATGAGACGCAACCAAACATACCCTGAGAAAAATCAATTTCCTAATCAGGAAAATGAAAAACTGAGATCTTAATCAAGAAACTTACCACAGTTATCATTAGGCAATTTCAAGTGTCCCTACAGTGTTTGGTGTTAAATTGTGTGTGTGTGTATATATATATATATATAATATTTATCTTTTTTTATTTTTTGGACCAAGTCAACCTTAGTTGACTTGACCCAACGGCTAGAATTCTAGCAGTTGGGAGGGTCCTCTCTCTCTCTCTTTTAGCCCTTTTTCTCTCCGTCATGTGTATATAAATAGGGGTTCTCCCCTTTGTAAAAGTATGCTTCTTGCACACTTGTGATATTGAATGAAATATTATTTTCTATATTGTGTCTTCTTGTGTGTATTCCCTTTGTGAGTGTGTTCCTTAGAGAACACTTGTGTACTTATCCACTTTTTTGGTGGACTTAGTGTTTGTGATTGAAGGTGCTTTGATTGTTTACATGGTATCAAAGCTTGGCTTTTTTGTGATTCCCATTGAAGTGCTCTTGCATGAGTCATTGGTGGAGTGTTCGTGAGATTGTGATTGTGTAAGTGTTTGTGGATTGTGATCATGTATCTTTGAAGTTCTCAACTGCTTGCGTGACACATTGGTGTAGTGCTCGTAGTCTCCTTTTTTGATTCCTCGTTCCTCTTCTCTCTCTCTCTCTCTCTCTCTCTCTCTCTCTCTCTCTCTCTCTCTCTCTCTCTCTCTCTCTCTACTCTAATGAAACAAGAGTGCACAATTACAATGACAACGAAGGGCTATACAAGTGCACAAATATAATGTGGTCTCTAATGGACCAATGACAATCTCATAAAAAAGATACACAAAAATATGAAATCCACAAGAGCACAAAGGCACAAAGCTCACAAGAACACAATAGAAAAAAAAGTATTGTATTAACACGCTTCAAATGCTTTTGAAAAGCATTACATTACATAGAGAGGTGAGGCTCTATTTATAGAGCCTCACATACCTTTAAGGGAGGCTGCCTCCAACGGTCATATTTATGATGGTGGTAGAATGAAAGAAAAGTAGCAAAAAAAAAAGTCTCATAACTGAGATTCGTTAGTTCTATAGCAATTAAGCTTCGCAATTGAGTTTCGCCGTTTCGGTGCAAAAGTGAATCTCAGTTTTGTTGAGTTTCACTAATGAATGTCGAGTTTCAATAGTGAATATCAAGTTTCATTAAAACTATGAGTTTTACTGAAATATTTTAGCGAAAGGGTAAAATCATGGTTGCCAGTCGAGGAAGCGGGAGAGGGAAGCGATACGAGAAGCAAGGCATTTTCAAAATTTTAGGAAGCGGAAAGTGTGGGACGACTTAGAAGCGAATCAAGAATCGTCTCAGAAGAGACCTAGGAAGCAAACCGAAAGCGAAAAAAGAAAAAAAATAAAATTAAAATACAAAAAAAATTTGAAAAAAGGAGGAAAGCGAGGGGGAAGTGCGCTTCCCATTTATGGGAAACACGCTTCCCAAATTTTTTTGGCGCTTCGGGAAAGCGCGCTCCACAAAGTCTTGGTTAGGCATTTCTGGTAACTCTAGGTAAAATCATCAGGAATGCTCCCAAATTCAGGATATACTAATTATCCTTTAGATAAACACTAACTATTGTTTATACTAATAGATGAAATGTCCAAAGTCTGCCCGATAAAGAAACATTAACTATTGTTTATACTTTTGCAGAGTCCGGATCAAGTGCAATATGATTGTGTATTAAGCATCTAATCGCCCTCCATCAAGTCTTGGGTCCACACCTGACAAGCGTGTCCCCAAGATGGAGGGTGATCAGGTGCTTAATGCACAATTTTTTGTGCAATCATATGTTACCATATCTTTTTCACACTTTTGCAAATATATTTTATATATATTATTTTTATGAGCTTAATCGATCTTTTCAGGCTTTATCGAGTTCAGTGGCTTGATCAAGCTCAGCTCGTTTATGTAGATCGAGCTTGGGCTTGTGTACAAGCTCGGCTCATTTACTTTCACAGTTGAGCTCAAGCTAAGCTTAAATGTCCGAGCCGAGCCCAAGCTAGCTCGGCTCGTTGTGCATTCCTACTTATGTCTGTGTGAATATTGATTCTTTTCTCTTGTTTTACTGATAAGTGGGAAGAATCTTGACCGAACTAGCCATAAAGATACAAATTTTCTCATTTTGATTCTCATTAAACCAACTTACAAGCTTCAATGTTTTCTATGATTGGTATAACAATGTTTCAGAAGCTCCATGTTTGAAAGAGGCAAAATGATATTTTGACATTTTTTGGTTAAAGTAGGATACAATTAACTTAGAATCAGCTATTTGTGTAGTCAGCTTGAAGCCCTAGCAGAAGTTAATTATATACAGGCTGATCCACATAAGGATGTCAATGAACCAAATTTGATGCCGTTAAGTTGCATTTGGTTAGCCAAAAGAATATCCAATTATAATTGGATGTTGATATGGTTTTGATTTTTTGCTAAGAATATCCAAATTGGCAGATATCTGAATCCATTTTTTCTATATTTTTCTTTTGATTTTATGGCATGTGATGATTTTTTATGAAGCATGATTTTTTTCTTGTGACATATGATTTTTGTTTTATGAAGCATGATTTTTTTTTTCTGATTTTCCCAAGACAGGTGATTCCAGCTTGCCCATCAGAAAAAAGATCACTCAGATCCTACTGAATGATTATGATAATAGTTGCCATTGCAAGAAGTGGATATTGGGAGTTGACTTACTAGATGCCCTGACGTGTGAAGAATGAAGCATTTAGGAAGCATTAGAGAAGCAAGTTGTAAGTCGTAGTGAAAATGAGCACGAAGAAATATGGAAGCAGTAATTGAAGCGTGTCCTTGATGGTTCTCTTGTTTTAGTTGTTTCTTAACAAAACCACACCTCTTGTAGAGGAAGAATGAATCTTAACAGGACGCACAACTCATCTAGCAAGGAAAGTACACTTCCAATACCAGAAAAGATCAACCAACATATTGGAGGAAGCAAGGTTTTCGTTTTCTGAAGGCATGCTTTCCCTAAAGCTTGAAGGACTGCAGCTCCACGCTGTCAAACACACTTCCAATGAAGTGTATTTTTGAGAGCCTGGGGAACTTTCAAAATCTATGATTTTAAACTCCTCCATGATTGTCTCTAAATTCTCTGTCTACTCAATTCTATAGTCAAAAATCCTATCATATCATTCAAACAGAAATGTTATTCCCTCATTCAAAGAACACTACCTGAAAGATTTGCGACTTCGAGAATCCTTCTTATCAGCCAATTCAATCCCCCTTCAGTAATTATTATTTGTTCATAAGAATCAAATCTGACTCACACATGAAATTAATGCTACCTACCATTCTAATTACCACTAATCCTTCATAGGGTTCATTGAGGTTCATTCATACTATTCTAACTCCATTGCATGAACGTCAATCGACATGTTACCCGTCCAAAATCCTTTATCTCTAGGTCCACTCACCAACACAAGCAGTGTTGTAAATTAGATGTAAAAATGGTAGAATTGTGGGGATTCAATTCCCAACAAAGAGACCAGCATGAGGCGCGTTACATCGATAGCTTTCTTTAAGGTAGTTTTCGTCCTCTACAATGATGCAAAGAGTTTAGACGTTTACCTTGGGGATACAACTAGCTAGCCACCATCGCTGCACTTTTATTCGGCTTGCCCGACCTTTCGAAGCGTAAATAAGTATGCCAAGGAAGTACTTAATGAGCTTTGAATTCGATAGAAAATTAGGATACACAAACACTCTCTCTATTTCAGATAATAGACAATGTTCTCAACTGTCACGGGCATAGAATTTTTTGTAAACCCGCGACGCGCCAGACTGTATTGATGATCAGGTTGACAATTTGAAAAGGATATCCCATTACCAGGGATGAGGTCACTACAAGGATCGTGACAATTGTGTTGTTAATCTGGGAAAAGAAGTAATCGAACTAAAATAAGCCTTGTTACCTAGGTGAAGTCGTCAACCATGAAGAAAATATTACTTTTGGAAAAGGATGTCTCTTGACAAAACGATCCATGTGAGAGAATCAAAGAATGAAATCATGAATAAAAGGAAGGTGGGCGGATAATTTTCCACTGCAATGATCAAAAGATTTACTGGAAAATATGAGGAAAATAAAGTGAAGAGATTTTGAAAACAAATAACAGGATTTGAAATTGAAGGATTAAAATTTAGGAGAAAAATACACAATTTGAGGAAAATAGCAGGCAGGACCGGAGAAAAATTGAAGAAATCAAGATCCAGAAGGAAAGAAGATGCAGCCGAAGTTTTGGAAAACCGATGAGAATTTAGAAAAAGATTTTCAGGGTTTGAAAAATCATTCTGAAGAAAGAGAAGAGATGTTGATATATAAAATAAGAAATGAAGAAAATATACACCTGGATTTTCAAAAATAAAGAAAATTTTTTGGAAAGGTTATCCAAGGTTTTAAGAAAATTATTCTGAAACTGTAAGAATGTATAGAAAATAAAGAAATAAGAACTGCAAAATCACAAAGATGTACAAACAAGGATGCGCAAACAGCACTCCCTAAAAGGCTGACTCTATCATGCAAAAATTTTGAAAAGGCTTGCAGGACTCTAATCCTAACTCTAAGGTTTATATCATCTGAATCCAATCAAGATATGCCGATATACTCAAGCCGAACCCCAAAGTACGTAGCATAAAAAAATATCTCTAGTTCTAAGGTATGGTTTTCCAACATCCTTGAGTGTCTGTCGATATACTTTGGACTATGGCCCTTGGTACGTGGCAGAGAGGTTATTAGCCCAAATAAGTGTCCCAGTTGTGAGGCTTTGTCCTGAACTATGGTTCAGTGAGAAAGCTCAACAACGTGAAAACCGAGACAATATAGGTAGGGGATGTTTTTCAAATATAATCAGCATGCAAGAAAATCAGAAGTCTTTAATGCAAAGTCCTAAAGAAATAGAATTTTGAAAATCATAAGAAACATAAACTTGCCTAACGGCTAAAGGTCGCACACAAACACCTTTTCATGTGTTAAATCATTTCATTGGCCCTGTGCACAACTGCCTAGCGAAAGCTGATCAAGCGCATCTCCAAATGAGTATTCTATCTGGTTCATGCCACTTATGTGCATAGTTGCCCCATACCAGCTAGCAAGTGCACAGATTCCTTAGCCTTGCAACTCCCGATCCGAAGACCAGTTGTTGATTGTATGTCATAACAAAGAGCACCACCCAGACTCGTTCGCCGGCTCCTAGGCATTCACTCACCTAGGCCTGAGTCATCATATTCGTTTAGAACCACCTAATGTAATCCCTAAAGGAATTAACCCTAACCCACACGCACCCTCGTGCGTCCAAACGTTATGCATAGAAAACTCATCCAAGTTGAGAGGTCCTTAACCAAATCCCCTAAGGCAACATCCTCTTATCCGTTGGCACTATTTAACCAAACAACGCTCCATGTTTGTACCGCCATACATCATCGCATAAATGACGATATTATTGTCTATCGCATGTCATGCTACCACCGCACATCACCGATCAAGCCAACGATACCGCATGTTCCTACACTCGATGCATTTTCCACTCAGTAGAGCTCCGCATTGCATATGCTCCATTCCAAAGGATCGGGTAGGGACACCAGCAATCCAATGCAAAAAAGATAATTAAAAAATGTTAAGAAATGAGATAGAAAGAAAACAAGTGAGGAAATTCTCATATGTTTTGTCCATTCGGGTGACCTTTAACAATAAAGCAGGGGCAAACCTGTTAACAGTCACCACCATTTAAGACACACCCTTTGAAAGTAACGAATAATGTCTGATTTGAATGGTCTCAATGGTCAACCCATTCAAACAGTTAAACTCATCCACTAAACCGGATAGTCTTTACCCTCCATGTAACTCTTATAAAAAGTCACACCCCTTGGTCCCATTTGACCTTCAACAATCAAGACTATCTAGAAACAATCAATGTAAACAAAAAGGAATGTTGAATTTTAAACCAAAACCCAAGCCAAGCCAAGGCCTAGGCCTAGGCCTAGACCTATAACTAGGCATAGGCAAAGGCAAATGCAATTGACAAGCCCCTAGAGGGCCTTGCCCTCTAAGTCAAACCTAGCCTATATAAGCCCATAGGAATTCCCCTCACTCTTCAATATAAGACTAAACTTTTAGCTTGTCAAATAATTTGATAGAATTCTCATCAATTCCTTAGAAAATTCTATTTAATTTTCTTATATTAAGTGTCATTAATTTTTCAATCACCCAATAACTTGTTAGTCACTTTGAACCTAGGTTTTGAGATCTCCAAGAACTCTAAGTAGGGTTTTCGTTATTGATGATTTATAATATTATAGGCTTTAGCCCCATCCCTCTAAAAGCTTGATATATTATATTCCTTGTAAGGTCTTTTGTAAATGGATTAGCCAAATTTTTTCCACATTTGACATAACTCACACTAATTACCCTTCTCTTGAGTAATTCTTTTATATAGTTATGTCTGAGACTAATATGTCTTGATTTTTCAACATAAACCTCACTCCCTGTGAGATACATGTTTGCTTTTTATACCGTCATGCAACAGCACCTCCACCAATAGTAAAAAAAAAAATCACTAGTGGATTTGGATTCATTAAAATCAGTAACCTAGTTGGAATCAGTAAATCCTTTCAACACTGCTGGATATTCACTAAAGTGAATTCTATAATCTAGTATTCTTAGATATTTAAAAACTCTAGATATTGCATTCCAATACATATCTCCTAGGTTATAAGTAAATTTACGTAACTTACACACTATATGTTGCTAAAAATGTATATGTGTATATATCATGGTTGCCAGTTGAGGAAGCGGGAGCGAGAAGCGATATAGAAAGCGGAAGCGAGAAGCGAGGGACTTTCAAAATTTTAGAAAGCAGGAAGCGTGGGACGACTTAGGAGCAAATCAGGAATCGTCTCGGAAGCGAGGAGGAAGCGAAAAAAGAGAAAAAAAATAAAAATACAAAAAAATACACAAAAAAAATTGAAAAAATGGGGAAAGCGAGGGAAAAGCGTGGGAAAAGCGTGGGGAAAGCGCGGGGAAGCGAGGGAGAAGCGTGCTTCACATAAAAGGGAAGTGTGTTTCCCATTAAAGGAAAGTGTGCTTCTCAAAAAAATGGTGCTTCCCCACGCGTTTCGAAAGTATGACGTTTCGCGCTTCCAAAGCGCACTTCCCCACTTACCTAGGTGTTTCCGGTAACTCTGGTATATATATATGTGTGTGTGTGTGTGTGTGTGTGTGTGTTAGGTTAGTATCTAATTAGTAAATAGTCTAACTTGGTTAGTTTTCTTTTTGTTTATTTTTAGTTTTTTTTCAGCCAAAATAAGCATTGGAGAGAGAGCCCAATGGCTCTATTGGAGCCATTGGGATCCCTCTGTGTATAAATAGGGGTGAAACCCCCTTTCATTTGTAAGATTCTTTTATGGGTTGACATCAATAAGAATATTATTTTTCATTCCTTGTTCTTGTACCTTTTAGTGGGTGTTTGTGAGTAAACCTATTTGTGGTTCTTTATGTGATTTTGTTGGTATTTTGGTGGAACTCTTTTGAGTATCCACTTTTGGTGATTTAAGTGAATATCTTTAGAGGAACTCGTTTTCTTACAGGGTATCAGAGCTTGATAAACAAGCTAAAAATTGTTTTCGGTACATTGGAAAGTGTGTCACTTTAAATTTGAAAGTGTTGAAGCTCTCTTGCAATTTGTATTCGAAGTGCTCGTGATTGATGATGTTTGCTTGGTGGTAGAGTGCTCGTGATTTTTACCTTTACTCTCATTTTTTTCTATCCTCTTTCTCTAACTTCTCACTATTATTTTCTTTTGTTTTACCCTAAAAATGGATGACAATGAAAATGTCACCATAAAACTCATTAAGCTCAATGATTCAAACTATGTACCATGGGATTCAATTATGAAGTACCTTATATGGGAAAAAGGGTTGTAGGGATTAGTGGATGGGACCAATCTGGAACTTAAACTAATTCTTACCAAAGTAGAAGGTGAGAAAGAGGTACCTCTTATGAAGGATGAGAAAAATAAGGCAATGATTACATATAAGAAGTGGAAGGAATGGAGAATGGGATATGTCAAGATTATGTTTTTGCTCATTAGTAGAGTCGACATTAAGTGTTCAAGTCTTGCTAAATTCGAATATGTAAACAATGCATGAGATTATCTTAAGAGAAAAATAATGTATTCTCTTAAGGATATTGCACATGTGTCCAACTTGCAAGATAAGATAGGGAATATGGTTCAAGGAGACAAAAGCATTAAAGAATACTATAATGGTTTGTTCGAACTATGGAGGAGTTGGCTCTTTTTAAACCAAAGTGGCATTATCTTGAAGATATTGAACTCCGCCAAAATCAAATAAACGCGAAGCATTTTTACCAATTTATCAATGGTTTAAGATCGGATTTTGAATCCACTAAATCATTTCTTCTTTATCAAGCGAAAGTTCCCTCAATAGAAGACACCATAGAAGAATTGAGTATGGAAGAGAATATGCTTAAAAGGTGTCTCTTTAAGAGTGATGATAGCTCGGTTCTAGCCATATCTAGATAGAGAAACTATGTTTGTACTTATAAGCCACTACACTATGGGAGGCCAAATGATGAACATGATGGAAAGCAAGGCATGAAAGAAAGAAAGTTATCTGCTACTATTGTCGTGAACTGGGTCATGTGAAAACATTTTATCCTAAATTGAAGAATCCTTATGAGAAAAAGGTTACCCTTGTTGGACCTCCACAAGAGTAAAGTGATACAAAAATCTCACAAGATTCATCTATTAGAAATATGTCCTTGACACAATTAGTGAAAGCTTTTCAACCTCTACTCAATGGAGCATCCTCATTAACTGGAGCCGCGTTTTTTTCCTACGACCTCTTCGATCCCGGTAAATCCCTTTGGCTTCTTGATTCCGGTGTTTCTTTTTATATGACACCAAATGGTGATATATTATCCAAATGTCATAACTTAAGTGGATCAAATCTATTTATTGTTGATGGAACATCTCTTGAGATAAAAGTAATAGGAAATTTTGAAAATATTTTTCAAAATTAAAAAATAATTTGTATTCTAAAAATTAGATATATTCTTAAATTGAACTTAAACCTTTTATCTATTTCTGAATCATCTGACCATGGATGTAATGTTTTCTTCTCCTCCCATGGTTGTCGAGTGCAAGATTGCTGATTAAGGAAGCTTATTGGGGAAGGCCATAGAGAAGGAGGCTTGTGCTACATGAATTTTTTAGAAATACCCAAGAATACATTTTGTTGTAATGTTCAGACATGAGATTTGGATTTGTGGCATAAGAGGCTTGGCAACCCTAGTATATCCAAGGTTTAGTTTTTTCCAAAATTGAAAAAAAAATTTAATTCTGAAAATTTTACATGTGAAAATTATATTTTTGGCAAAATCAAAAGATTATCATTTAAAGAAAGAACATTTGTTTCTTCTCGACCACTTGAGTTAATACATTCGGATGTTTGGGGTCCAGCACCTTTTACATCTAAAGGTGGTTTTGTGTATTATGTAATTGTTTGGATGATTTCATGAGATACACTTGGATTTATTTCCTTAAATACAAATCTAAAATTTTCTTATATTTTCAAATATTTCACAATTTGGTCAAAAACTAATTCAAGAATGATATTTCTATCTTTCGCATTGATTCAAGAGGAGAGTTTTTATCAAAAGAATTTAAAGACTACCTAAATTTAAATGGTATCACACATCAAAAATCTTGTCCTTATACCCCTCATCAAAATGGCTTGGCTGAAAGAAAGTATAGACATATTATAGAAACAACAAGAACTTTGATTATTACAAACCAAATACCCAAAGAATTTTGGACTGCAGCTACATTAACTGCGGTTTATCTTATTAATAAAATGTCATCCTCTTCTTTGAAAAATATATCACCTATTGAAAAACTTTTCAAGCAAGTCCGAGATTGGTGTAAATGTTTTGTTTTTACTGATAAAAATGACAAGCTCTCTCCCTATGTGATTCCTTGTCTCTTTTTAGGGTATGTAAATAATAAAAAAGGCTATAGATTTTTTTATGTTAAAAATAACAAGCTATATGTTTCAAGAAATGTGTTCTTTTTAGAAAAAAAAAAGTTTCACTGAAATTGAGAAAATTAAGAAAACAACTGAGTATTCTTTTTTTTTATCTAATTTCTAAGATTGATGATTGTGATATTAATGTAGATCAGGAGGCTAGTGAAGAAAAACCTCATAATATGAGTGAAGAACCATCTCATAAGGATCAAGGTTGTATCCCATATTCCAGGCGTAGTCATTTTGAACATCCATATTCTCTTGAAAAATATACCAATGATGAAAAATATGTAGAAACACAAACTAGAAGATCGTCTAGAGTATCAAAATCCTTTGAAAAATTGTGTTTTATCAATCTTTTTCACCTAAGTATCAAGTCTACATTGTTTTGATACATTCTTATATAGAACCCTCCAACTATGCCGAAGCAAAGAAACATCTTGAACGGGTAAAAGCAATGAGAGTAGAATTAAATGCCTTAGAAAAAGCAAATACTTGAATTGTCCAAGATATTCTCCCAGGAAAGAAACTTATAGGGTATCAATGGATGTATAAGATCAAAACCAAGAGTGATGAAAATATACAAATCCAGATTAGTTACCAAGTGATACTCTCAAAAGTATGGAATAGATTACGAAAAAACCTTTACAGCAATTGCCAAAACGACTACTGTTAGAACCTTAGTAGCTCTTGCCTCTGAGAAGAAATGGCCTATATATCAAATGGATGTTAAGAATGTATTTCTTAATAGAAACTTAGTTGAAAAAGTATATATGGAAACACCATCTGGTCTAATTATTCTTAAAGAAAAAGCTCTTTATTTAGATACGGCCTTGTATGGTCTTAAACAAGACCCAAAGGCTTTGTATGACATATTTAGTCAAGTTATGTTCAATGTTGGATTTCAATCTTGTTTCATTGACACAGCTTTATTTGTTAAGATTTCTGATGCACGTATTATTGTCCTTGTCTACGTGGACGATATGCTCATTACAGAAAGTGATAAACAGAAAGTTGAACACATTAAAGGGTTTCTCAAAACACATTTTGAAATGACTGATTTGGGGTTTTTAAAATATTTTATTGGTATAGAAGTTGTTTATTCTTATAAGGGTTATGTGCTGACTCAATCTAAATTTGCTCTAGATATTATTGTCAGGTCTGGTATCTCAGATGATAAGAAAGTTGAGACTCCTAAAATTGTTAATATCAAAATGAAGATTGATGATGGAGAACCACTCAAAAACCCAACGCCTTACAGACAACTTATTGGGGCATTGTCATATCTCTCGATTACAAAGCCTGACATTACATATGCAGTTCACACAACGAGTCAGTTTCAGCATGCTCCCACCACTGCTCATATGGGAGCAATTTTGCATATTATTAGATATATCAAAACTTCTATTTTTCGAGGACTTTTCCTGTATGCTTCTTCTTCCTTAGATTTACTTGCTTATACTGATGCTGACTAGAGAGGTGATTCAAATAACTGACACTCAATTTTTGGTTTTTGTGTATTTTTAGGTAACTCATTGATTTCATGGAGGTATAAGAAGTAGCAGAAAGTTTTTCTCTATTCAATCGAAACAAAATATCGAGTCATGGTTACAACTACTATGGAGGTGGTCTACCTAAAGAAATTGTTGGCTGACATGGGCGTTCAAAGTACAGGAGCATCACGACTGTATTGTGACAACAAAAAATTCATCTATATTTCCAGCAACCGGACTTTCCACGAATGAACTAAACACATTGAGATGGATTGTCACTATATACGAGAGGAATACCTACATAGTACTATTGATCTTCCCTATGTTACTTCAGAATATCAATTGGCAGAGTTTTTTACTAAACCTCTCGTTGCTCCTAGGTTCCACTTTCTCTTAGTTAAACTTTCAGTTATTCAACCGTAAGTTTGAGGGGGAGTGTTAAAAATGTGTATATATATATAGATATATATATATATACATGTTAGGTTAGTATCTAATTGGTAAATAGTCTAACTATGTTAGTTTTCTTTTTTTTTTGTTTTTTGTTTTTTTCAACCAAAAGAAGCATTGAAGAGAGAGAGAGAGAGTTGTTGGGATCTCTCCCAACATCTCTTGTGGGAGACCTTTGGTTGTGTATAAATAGGGGTGAAACCCTTTCTCGTTTGTAAGATTCTTCTATGGGTTGACATCAATAAGAATATTATTTTTCATTCCTTATTCTTGTGCCCTTTAGTGGGTGTTTGTGAATGAACCTATTTGTGGTTCTTTGTGTGTTCTTGTTGGTATTTTGATGGAACTCTTTTCAGTATCCACTTTTGGTGATTTAATTGATATCTTCGGAGGAACTCATTTCCTTATATATGCAATGTCAAGTCTAGTACAATTCATAGCATACATCAACTTACCAATAATACTCCCATATTTCAATTAAGAAACACATATACCTTTATTAGCTAAAATGGCTTTGAGACTTGCATCAAATTATTTAATAAGCTAAAAAGTTTAGTCTCATATTGAAGAGTGAGAGGAATTTTTATGGCCTTATATAGGTTAGGCTTGACTTAGAAAGTGGGGGCTTGTCAATTGCATTTGCACTTGCCTATACCTATGCCCAGGCCTAGGTTGGCTTTGGATTGAATTGAGTTGTGTTTTGGTCTAAAACCCAATATTGTTTTTGACAATGTTGACTTTTTTCTAGTCAGTCTTGACTGAAGGTCAAATGGGACTAAGGGGTGTGACTCTTCATAAGAGTTACGGAGAGGGTCAAGACCATTAAATTTAGAGGACGAGTTTAACCGTTTGAATTGGCTAACCATTAAGGCAATTTAAATCAGACACTACCTATTACTTTCAAAGGGTGTGTCGTGAATGGTGATAATTGTTGACAGATTTACCCTTGCTCTATTATTAAAGGTCACCCAAATGTATAAAACACATGAGAATTCCCTCACTTCTTGTTTTCTCTCTAAGGGCCTCTTTGGAATCTTGGTGCAAGGTGTTAAAATGTATCTCTCTTTATGTAAATATTTACATATATATATATAAAGAGAGATACATATACATATATATCACGTATATATGTATATGTATCTATCTTTATATATATATATATATATATATATGTAAATATGTATGTTTCTTTTTGTTTCTTTTCTTTTCTTGTAAAACCCGCAAGGGTATTTTAGTCATTCACCTTTTGCGCATATTCATAATTATGAATATGCTGTAACTCTTTTTGCTTTTTCACTTTTATTCTTTTTCTTTTTTCTTTTTCGTTTTTTGTCCTTTTTTTGTGTTGACTCAAAGTCAACTTGGAGGGCTCAACACTAGCTGTTGAGCCTCTCCAACGGTTAGAATTCTAACCGTTGGAGGGGCTCCAACAGCTAGTGGAGCCCCTCCAAGGCTTCCTTTCTCATTATAAATAAGGGGGTTCCCCCTTTGTAATACTTACTTCTTGGAGCTTTTGTTCTCCAAGCTTCTCAATAAAATTCTTTATATTTTGTATGCCTTTGTGCATTTGAGTTTCTTTATTGTACCTTTGTGTACATTTGTTCTAAGTGTTCTTGTGCATTTGTGCACGTTGGTGGTGTTGTGCTCATCGCACACTTTATCTCTTTTTTGAGATATTTTCACATGGTATCAGAGCTAGGCTTAAAGGAAAAAAAGATTGTGCTCTTTTTTCTCTTCGTTGGAATACCTCGTAAAGCGTGCCATTAAGTTGTGGTGGTTGAAGTGAAGACTCGGCTCTTCATTCTATATTTTGGAAACTTCCTACATCAAGAAGGGACTCATTTCGCATTGTGGTACGCATTTATTTCTCTTTGTATCCTCTCTAATGGGCGAAAAGGATTCTCACTTCTCTCTTGGCTTCAAATTGAATGGAACGAATTATCATGTATGGGCCGGGAATATGGAGGCCCATATAAAAGGAAAGGGTCTTTGGGGATATGTTCAAGGAACTATTCCCGAACCCGTACCAAAAATTACTACCCTTGACAAATGAGAGATCAAGGTTCTTGAGGGAGAAGAAAGAGAAAAGGCTTTTGAAGATTACAATAAGAAGCATGAAGAATGGGAAATGAAAAACTACAAAATACTCTCATGGTTCTTCTCTTCGGTTGAGACCAAAATTAATGCCAATATTCTAAAGTTCAAAAAGGCATGTCAAGTATGGGAATATCTTGAAAGAATGTATACTTCAAGAAATTTGTCCCATAAATACTATCTCCAAAAGAAGGCCTTAACCCTCCAACAAGGAGAAATGTCCGTTAGAGAGTATTTCGCCGAGTTATCCACTATTTGGGATGAGCTTGCCCTCCAAGAACCTAAATGGAGTGGTGAGGCTATTAAATTGAGAGCCAAACAATTAGAAGAAGATCATTTCTTTAATTTTTTAAATGGGCTTAGATCCGAGTTTGAACAAACTAGATCTTCTCTCTTGTCTTCTTTCTCTTCCCCTCCGTTAGAAGATGTGCTTACCAAATTAAGTGGAGAAGAAACTAGATTGGGAATGAATAAAACCAATCTAAGTGTGTTGGCCGTCCCCTCTAAAGATGAGGATGAGGGTGCTTATGCCATCTCAAGACCGGGGAATAATGTTAAAATCTATAAACCCCCTCATTTTAACAAAAATCAAGGAGGAAGAGAAAATGGTGGGCATTATGGAAGGAGAGATCATAGTAAGATCATATGCCATTTTTGCAAAGAACCAGGTCACATTAAACCGGTATGCCCTAAATGGAAGAAGATGGTGGCTATGTCTACTACTTTCCAATCAACCAAGGAGGAAGGTCCTTCTCTTCCCCTCCGTTGTGTCTAAGGGAGGTTTTTCATATTATGTTATTTATGTGGATGATTTTTCAAGGTATAGTTGGATATACTTCCTCAAACATAAACATGAGGTTTTTTCTACTTTCAAGATCTTTCACATGTTAATACAAAATCAATTCAATAGTAAATTACAAATTTTTAGAACCGACTCCGGGGGAGAATATCTCTCAAATGATTTCAAAAGTTATATTGAAAATAATGGGATTGTTCATCAAAGGTCTTGTCACAAAACTCCCCAACAAAATGGGTTGGCCGAACGTAAACATAGACACATAATTGAAACTACAAGAACTTTGCTAATTTCTCAAAAAATTCCAAAAAGATTTTGGGCCGAAGCGGCTCTTGCATCGGTTTATCTCATCAACCGACTTCCATCCAAAAACTTGAATCAAATATCTCCATATGAAATCTTGTATAAAAAAGAACCTGACTACAATAGGTTAAGAATTTTTTGTTGTAAATGTTTTGTTCTCACCGATAAGAATGATAAATTATGTCCCAAAGCTATTCCTTGTGCTTTTTTAGGATATTCGGAAACTCAAAAAGGGTTTAGGTGTTATGATATTAAAAATGATAAACTATATGTTTCAAGAAATGTAACCTTTTTAGAAAACATAAGTGGTTTTGAAGAACACAAAAATCATGAAGATAATGCCGATTATTCTTTCTTGTTTGAACTTTTATCTAGAAATGAAGATTTTTTTAGCGATGATGAATTAAAAGAGAATGAGGATATAAGTGAAAGTATTCCTCAAATCATTCATGATGAAGAAGAAATGATAAATGAACCCATTACCTATACTCATAGAGATAAAGGCACTTTTAGAAGTGCAATAGAGAAATATAGTGATCTTAGTGAATCTTCCAACAACTCTCGAAGAACTGAAAGATCTAGGAAAAATCCTTCTAGATTTATATCCTATGAGTCTTTTTCTCCAAAACATAGGGCATGCCTCAGTGCCATTCACTCATATCAAGAACCTAGAAATTTTAAAGAAGCTAAGGAAATGATTGAATGGAGGGATGCCATGGACAACGAACTTAGAGCCCTCAACAAAGCCAAAACGTGGGTTTTTCAATGTTTTCCAGAATGAAAGAAAACAATAGGATGTAGATGGGTTTTTAAAGTCAAAACCAAGAGTGATGGCACTCTCGAAAGATATAAAGCCCGTCTTGTCGCAAAAGGATATAGTCAAGAATACGGCATCGATTACGAAGAAACCTTTGCTCCTGTTGCACGAATGGTTACTGTAAGGTGTTTGATCACCATTGCATCTATTAAAAAATGGAATATTTACCAAATGGATGTTAAAAATGCATTTCTAAATGGGGATCTTAATGAAGAAGTCTACATGGATGCTCCTCCTGGTATGAACGTACCAAAGGGGAAAGTCCTTCGTTTGCAAAAAGCGCTTTATGGTTTAAAACAAGCCCCTAAGGCTTGGTATGATCGATTTAATGATGTAATGGTTCAAAATGGTTTTTCCTCATGCTACACTGACACTGCTCTGTTTGTCAAAAAGTCTGATGCAGGAATTGTGATTTTACTGTTGTATGTTGATGATATGTTGATAACAGGTAGTGACATAAAGGGCATCAGAAACATTAAAACTACTTTAAAAGAAAGGTTTGAAATGTCAGACCTGGGGTATCTGACTTACTTTCTTGGTATCGAGGTAGCCTACTCTCATAGAGGCTATTTTTTGTCTCAAACTAAACTTGCCTGTGAGATTCTTGACAGATCAGGTATTACTGACGATAAAATCTGTGAGACCCCTGAAGTTGTGGGATCAAAAATGAAGATCGATGATGGGAAACCTTTGGAGGATCCTACCCCCTACCGGCAACTTGTGGGATCTCTAATGTATCTTAGCATCACAAGGCCGGACATCTCTCATGACGTGCATACTGCAAGCCAATTTCAGCATGCTCCTACATCCGTTCATATGAGTGTCGTTCTCCGAGTTGTCAGATACTTAAAGGGAACTTTAAACAAGGGAGTTTTCCTTTCCTCTTCTTCTGAGTTGAATTTAATTGCATATACTGACTCTGATTGGGGAGGTGACCCGAATAACCGTCACTCCACTACAGGCTTTTGCATTTTCTTAGGTGAATCCCTGATCTCATGGAGATGTAAGAAACAACAGAAGGTGTCTCTATCATCCACCGAAGCAGAATATCGAGCCATGGCGTCTACAACTATGGAGATTGTCTGGATTCATCAGTTGTTGCAAGACATGGGGATTCCAATTCAAGAACCCACAAAGTTGTGTTGTGATAATAAGAGTGCAATCTATATTGCTAAGAATCACAAGTTTCATGAGCGGACAAAGCATATTGAGATGGACTGCCATTATGTCCGAGAGGCATATCTACAAAAAGTCATCGACCTTCCTTATGTAACGTCAGAATATCAGTTGGCAGATTTCTTCACCAAGGCGCTTTGCTCTCCAAGATTCAACTTTCTCCTTAGCAAACTTTCGGTCATTGTGCCCTAAGTTTGAGGGAGGGTGTTAAAATGTATCCCTCTTTATGTAAATATTTACATATATATATATATATAAAGAGAGATGCATATACATATATATCACGTATATATGTATATGTATCTATCTTTATATATATATATAAATATGTATGTTTCTTTTTGTTTCTTTTCTTTTCTTGTAAAACCCACAAGGGTATTTTAGTCATTCACCTTTTGCGCATATTCATAATTATGAATATGCTGTAACTCTTTTTGCTTTTTCACTTTTATTCTTTTTCTTTTTTCTTTTTCGTTTTTTGTCCTTTTTTTGTGTTGACTCAAAGTCAACTTGGAGGGCTCAACACTAGCTGTTGAGCCTCTCCAACGGTTAGAATTCTAACCGTTGGAGGGGCTCCAACAGCTAGTGGAGCCCCTCCAAGGCTTCCTTTCTCATTATAAATAAGGGGGTTCCCCCTTTGTAATACTTACTTCTTGGAGCTTTTGTTCTCCAAGCTTCTCAATAAAATTCTTTATATTTTGTATGCCTTTGTGCATTTGAGTTTCTTTATTGTACCTTTGTTTACATTTGTTCTAAGTGTTCTTGTGCATTTGTGCACGTTGGTGGTGTTGTGCTCATCGCACACTTTATCTCTTTTTTGAGATATTTTCACACAAGGATGGGCATTTATGCATTTGGTGTTCCCGAGGCAAAATCTTGGTCAAATGCCCATGGTGGTCCCATTTGGAATCTTAGTGCTAGAATGGGCGTTTATGCATTTGGGATGGGAAGTGAGGCACTTTTTGTGTTGTATTTACACTAAAGGATGGATTTGGTAGCTACCACCTCTAGAGGTGGTAGCTGGTTCCTCAAATGCATAAACTCCATAAACGCCCATCCCATCCTAAACAAGCCCTAACTCTCTCATTTTTTAATTCTGTTTTTTGCATTGGGTTGCTCGGAACACTATCCTTTATTTGCAGTAGAGAGATAATGTTTACAACAACAACAACAACAACAACAACAACAACAACAACAACAACAACAACAACAACAGCTACGCCTTCATCCCAAAACAATTGGGGTCGGCGATATGAACCAACAAAGAAAATCATTCTGGGTCTTCCACATGAATCCTTCTCCTCCATTCATTCCTATCCAATGCCATGTCCTCGGTGAGGTTCAAAGCATTCATATCCTTTCCTATCACCTCCATCCATGTCTTCCTAGGCCTACCCCGACCTCTTTTAACTAATATATTTTCCCATTTCTCCATCCTTCTAACTGGAGCATCATTAGGCCTTCGTCGAATATGTCCAAACCACCGTAAACGATTCTCTCTCATCTTATTTTCAATGGGTGCAACGCCTACCTTCTTACGTATCTCCTCGTTCCGAATCTTATCTTTTATTGTATTTCCACACATTCATCTCAGCATACGCATCTCAGCTACACTCATTTTTTGAATATGATGTCTCTTGGCAGCCCAACATTCCGTACCATATAGTAAAGCGGGCCTAATAGTCGTCCTATAAAACTTTCCCTTCAACCGCAATGGCATTCTACGATCGCACAACACTCCAGTTGCACTCTTCCATTTCATCCACCCAACCTTTATCCTATGATTTACATCTCCATCAATTTCTCCATACTTTTGAATGATAGATCCCAAATATTTGAAAGAATCATCCACCGGTATTTCTTTCTCACTAAGCTTCACTACACTCCCATCTCTATTTCGTTGCTTACTAAATCGACATTCCATGTATTTTGTCTTACTCTTACTCAACTTAAAACCTCTTGCTTCCAATGTCTGTCTCCATAATTCTAACTTAGCATTAACCCTAGCTCTAGACTCATCAATCAAAACAATATCATCAGCAAACAACATACACCATAGCACATTTTCTTGAATTGATCTCGTAAGCTCATCCATCATTATAGCAAATAGGAAAGGGCTTAAAGCAGATCCTTGATGTAACCCAACCGTTATAGGAAAATTGGTTGTCATCCCTCCACAAGTGCGGACATTGGTTACTACTCCTTCATACATATCTTTAATTATACTAATGTACCTGAGAGAAACACCTTTCTTCATCATTGTCCACCAGAGAACGTCCCTAGGTACTCTATCGTAAGCCTTCTCCAAATCAATAAAAACCATATGCAAATCTTTGTTCCTCTCTCTATTTCTCTCAATAAGTTGTCTAAGAAGATGTATAGCTTTCATAGTAGATCCTTCAGGCATAAAACCAAATTGATTCTCCGATATCATGACAACCTTCCTCAACCTAGACTCAATCACCCTCTCCCAAAGTTTCATAGTATGACTCATGAGTTTTATACCACGATAGTTTATGCAATCTTGTATATCACCCTTATTCTTATATAGAGGCACCAAAGTACTCTTCCTCCACTCATTAGGCGTCTTATTTGTCCGCCAAATCTTGTTAAAAAGATTTGTCAACCATAATTTTTGTTTGTGCACCCTAATTTTTGTTGAATTCAAAGTTTATTAAGTAACTCCTTGCATCATTGTGGGGGACGAAAACTACCTTAAAAAAAGTGACCGACCTAATGCGCCTCATGTCAGTCACATCATTGAGAATTGAATCCCCACAATTCCACCATTTTTACACCTAATTTTACAACAATTTAGATTTATGCTTCTAAAGGTCGTGTGAGCCGAATACATGTGCAGCCGGCCGTGGAGGCTGGCTGATTGTATCCTTAAGATAGACGTTTAAACTCTTTGCACCACTTTGAGGGGGACGAAACCTATCTAAAGAAAGCAACCGATGTAACGTGTCTCGTGCCAATCTCACCATTGGGAATTGAATCCCCACAATTCCACCATTTTTACACCTAATTTTACATGCACTCCATGCAAATAACTCACGTGATTCTTCCCATGCCTCCAGGCTTACATAAAACATGACCAAGTTAGCATTTGGGGGGAACCAAGGGGTTTCTACTAGACTGTTACCAACCCAAAAGTTCAAATTCACAAAAATAGCAAATGGTTCATGAAAAATATGAACTTGATGTTTACACAGTAGATGAATCCCAAGTGCACGGGCAGCCATCGGATGATATCAGTCGGAGTGATACATTCCCAACCGTGTCTTCTAATTTTTCCCATATGATTCCCTTTAAAAAAAGAAAAAAAAAACTCGCCCTCCCCAGCCATTAAACTGCGTCTCGTCTTCATTCACCGTCTCAACCACATCAAAATCAAACAACGAAGAAGCAGAAACATGCTCGAGAAAACCGTTATCTCACGAAATCATGATCAATTACACGAAAAAAGCGGGAAAAACGAAACAGATATCGAAGAAAACGAAACCGTAAACTACGAGTACCTGATCTGAGAATCGTATCGAGCACCCGGAATGCCTGTTCCTCCGACAGCGGCTTCGTCTGGGTCGGCCCCGTGCAGACTCTCGCCTGCGCCTCGAGCACCGTCTGGTTCGGCTTCGGGAGCTCGATGTTCCGGTAAGACGACGACATCGCCGGGTTGCGGAGGCCTTCCTCCACAATCCCCAACTCGTCCGTCATCACGGCCTCGCGGGAAGTCACACTGACGCTCTCCGGGCGTCTCGCGGCCATCGTCAGGCCGCGAATTTTAGGGGAGAAGAGGATTGAAGGGAGTCGATAGTTGGGATATCTTCTATCTGTGGAACGAAGAGAAGCGAAGGAAGAAGGAGGGCGAAGGATTGCAGAGGCCATGGGCGTCGTCCGTCTTCTCTACCCACTTCGTCGTCTCGTATTTTTGAATTATACTTAGCATTCGGTGCGCTCACAGGTGTGAGACCCACTCGCACGTGCGGTGATAAACCTTAGAAGTTCGATCAGCCCTCTTAGGCTCTACCCTTCCCTTCTCTCCCTGACGTGGGGAGGGTCAGTTGAAGGGGTGCAAACGAATCGGATATTGTAGTAATGAAATGAATCCGGTATATCGTTTGTGGATTCAGATCTTTAAAATAATATCCGAATGTGGACTACGATTGGATTTAGATTTACTTAGATTACCTTTGCATTCAGATTGGAATTTGGATTAAGGCTCAAAACGGATCAGACTTGGGATGGATGTTGCCAGATCTGAATCTGAATCCAAAATATAAACAGTAGATCTGAATCTGAATCTGGATCCTAATCAGATCTTAGGATAAATTATTGAATCTGAATCCAAAATACATGTGAAAAAACTGAATCCAAAAAAAGGAACAAAAATAAGCTATTTACATGTAAAAAAAATAATCGGGTCAGATTTTGAATCCGATCAATTCAAGATCCATCTTAAAATGTTGTTCCAAATCCAACCCGATCCACAAGTAAACCGATTGAAAATATCTGAATCTGATCCAAATGTACATTCAGATCATACTTAAAGGATCCATATCCAGAAAAATAAACATGTCAAACTAGGCTCAGATATCCAGCCAAATCCGATCTGTTTGCAGCCCTAATTTGGATAGGCCTTTAAGCGTCGGATCTGTTTTAGATTTGGATCAAATTCATTCCCATTTCGTATGTTACATGTAAAATAGTTTAGTTTTGATTTTTTTTCTCACAGGATACAGTTTTCATGTATTTCCGGTCCAGATTCAACCTACCTGATCTGATATGATTTGGATTTAGATTCAGATCCATTACCATATCCGATCCGTTTTTACACGTTGTTTTGACTGAGGCCGGCTTGAGTGATGTGAACGGGTTCGATGCAGGTACAACCAAATTTAGGATTTCGCAATAATTGAATTCAAACAATGGTTAATATACAGAGATTAATGTTGTTATAATAGGTTTATGAACTGAATCATTTTTCAAAAAGATTCTGAAAAACTGCCTATATCTGATCGAATTGAATCATTTTGGATCAATATATTTAAATTTTTTATCTTTTTAAAAAATTAAACATCATAAAAATAAAAATCAACATAATTTAGAAAATTATGTAAAACAAGGAAAATACATAAATAAAATAAATGATGACTTACAGGGTTCAGTCAAATGCTAATCATTGCTTAAATAATATAATAACAAAGAATTATCACAAAAAAAAATTAAAATGACATTCAGTGCTTAAATTTAATTATCTCAAAAAAAAAAGTAAAATGGCATTCATTGCTTAAATAATATAATAACAAACAAATATCATCATTATTGCAAAAAAATAAAAATTAAAAATTAAAAATTGGTTCTGGCCAGGCCTGAAATTCAATTGAATCAATGTTGTGCCGATTCAATTAGAATTGACTCTAATAACATTGTATAGGGAAAAGATCCAAAAGCAGTAATAAAAACGGGTTGGATCTTGGGTACTGCAAATGAAGACCCAAAACCAGTTTGGACCTGACCTGCTTTTATACCCGACCCAAATGGTTTTCCATATTATAAAACCGAACCCAACCCGATTATGTACCCAAACCCATCTTGAACTGACCTGAACCCAAACCTTAACCAATTATGTACCCAAACTTGTTTTATATGTGAACCAATCTGAATTGAACCCAAACTTATTATACAATTTGAATATGATATATAATTGACTTCAAATGATTGGTTGCTACTTTATTTAGATTTTAGAATTATTTAGAATAACTAATAAACTTCTTATTTTCTTTTGATGATCATGAAGATTAAGGCTTCCCTCCTTTCCAGTAAACACGCCCTACTCGCAGTTATACAACCAGGGAGTTATTTAACCACCCACACCAGTGGGGTTTGAACTTGCAATGTCCTAATACATGGTGACTTGTACAAACTGCTCCTACCAAATGGACAGATCCCCTGTTGGTAAACTTCTCATTTGTGAGCATACAATCTTCTTAATGAATAGTCGATTCCATTAATTTACATTCTTTTTTTGTCAAGTAATTAGGTCTAGAACACCAATCATATACTCGAGCTGATACTAATGTTAGGAAAGTTTTAAAATATTAAATCTTGATGATTTTGTTTACTACCAAAAGTGTTTTGAAAAAGTTTAGTCCTATATCTAAGAGAGAAAAGTTTTTCAAGAAGTTTAAATAAAGAATTTGTTATCTATTCTTTACTTTGGTAATCCTTGAGTCTTTAGGTGGATTGCGGACGTTGTTGCGCATCGTACACCAACGAACGCGTCGTTCGCGCACACACACGCTTGAGGCGCAATGTAGAATTTTGATGGCGCACTTTGCACTTTACACGCTAGCGCACTACTAGTTGCAAATGGATTTTTAAAAAGAAATTAA
Organism: Nuphar pumila; assembly: GCF_984573655.1. NCBI lineage: Eukaryota > Viridiplantae > Streptophyta > Magnoliopsida > Nymphaeales > Nymphaeaceae > Nuphar > Nuphar pumila. Next base: position 74,901,475 of record NC_143263.1, on the reverse strand, counting down.
AACCTGATGGTATAATCGATAAATTTAAATCTCGTTTGGTTGCAAAAAGCTTTAAACAAAAAAAAAGGTAGTGATTATTTTGATACTTTTGCTCCTGTAACCAGAATATCTACTATTAGAATTCTGATTGTCATGGCTGTCATATATAAGCTTCAAATCCATCAAATAGACGTGAAAACAGTCTTTTTGAATAGAGAATTAAATAAAGAAATATATATAGAGCAATCTGAAGGTTTTGTAGTGCTAGGGCAAGAGCGCAAAGTTTGCAAACTTGAGAAATCCTTATATGAATTAAAACAAGCCCCTAAGCAATGGCATGAAAAATTTGATAGTTCTCTGATACATAATGGTTTTAAAATTCATGATGTTGACAAATGTATCTACAGTAAAGTAGATAGTAGCTCAATTATTATTATTTGTTTATATGTTCGCGCACACGCGCGCTTGAGGCGCAATGTGGCGTTTTGATGGCGCACTTTGCACTTTACATGCTGGCGCACTACTGTCTGCAAATGGATTTTCAAAAAGTAATTAAAAGTTGATGGTACAATCGATAAATTTAAAGCTTGTTTGGTTACAAAAAGCTTTAAACAAAAAGAAGGTATTGATTATTTTGATACTTTTGCTCCTGTAACCAGAATATCTACTATTAGAATTTTGATTGCCATGGATGTCATATATAAGCTTCAAATTCATCAAATAGACGTGAAAATAGTCTTTTTGAAGGGAGAATTAGATGAAGAGATATATATAGAGCAACCTGAAGGTTTTGTAGTGCTAGGGCAAGAGCACAAAGTTTGCAAACTTAAGAAATCCTTATATGGATTAAAGCAAGCCCCTAAGCAATGGCATGAAAAATTTGGTAGTTCTCTCATACATAATGGTTTTAAAATTCATGATGCTGACAAATGTCTATACAATAAAGTAGATAGTAGCTCAATTATTATTATTTGTTTATATGTTGATGATATGCTTATTTTGGGTAACAATTGTGAATACATAAATCAAATAAAAAGATTTTTATCTTCCTTGTTTTGTATGAAAGACTTGGGTGTTGCAGATGTTATTTTAGGAATCAAAATTATAATAAATAATAATGGCATTGTATTATGTCAATCACATTATATTGAGAAAATTCTTACAAAGTATGGATATCTTAATAGTTCACCAGCATGCACCCCATATGATTCAAATATGAAATTGACTCCTAATGTTGGTGCAAGTGTTCAATAATTAAATTATGTCAGTATTGTAGGTAGCCTTATGTATGCAATGAACTGCAAAAGGCCTGATATTGCCTATGCAATGAGTAAAGTGTGTAGATACACTAATAATCCTGGTCATCAACACAGGAATGCACTGAACATGATTCTTAGATATCTAAAGCATACTTTAGACTATGGAATTCACAATACCAAGTTTTCTGCTATTATTGAAGGGTATAGTGATGCAAGTTGGAATACCGACTTTGAATATTCCAAGTCTACGAGTGGTTGGGTTTTTACCCTTGGTGGAGGAATAGTTGCATGGAGGTCAAAAAAACAAACCTGTATAACTCATTCTACAATAGAATCTGAGTTTATTGGTTTGGCATCTGCTTGTAGAGAAGCTGAATGACTTAAGAATATGCTAGTGGATATTCCACTAGGTGAGAAGCTTATACCTGCTATTTCAATGTTTTGTGACAGCCAATCAACTATATGTAAAGCAGGTAATATGAAATACAATGGAAAGTCTAAACATATTAGTTTAAGACACAATTTTATAAGATAAATGATTGCTGACAATATTATTTCATTGAAATATGTGAAGTCATGTCAAAATTTGGCAGACCTATTTACGAAAGGCCATTCGAGAGATGTCATCAATAAAACATCGAGGGGAATGGGAATCAAGCCAATTAAGTCATCACCTAAGGATACCCAACCTAGAGCGCTGGAGATCCCACATGCATAGGTTCAATGTGAAACGAATTGGTGAATGACAGATATTGAACATATTTATGTAAGCCCATTAGTGATGTATGCTCATGAGCTGCAACTAATGTGAGGGTCGAGCTAATAGCTCTTAATGAGCTTCTAGGCCTTAAGGCTAGGGTGTGTGTTATAGTATATCTAGACAAACTCACTTATATGAGTGTAGAAGTGTGAGCCGTTTCTTATGAGAATTGGCAATTCTCTAAAGCACTCATGAATCCAGAGAAGCACAAGACTCTAAATGTGCCAACATGAAATCCATATAATTAAACTTTTGAAAACCTATGTATGATTGAAAAACTCTGTTAACAATATAAGGAGCTAAGTTCAAGGTAAGTCGAGTTAGCACCTTGGTTAATTTAGGTTTTCTTTCAAAAAGTAGGGGTTCAAGTCTTGCAGACACTCTCACTAATGCATAAGTTTATATGCAAGCCAAATATATTTTAAAACTAGTGGAGGATTGTTAGAAAAGATTTAAAATATTGAATCTTGATAATTTTGTTTACTACCAAAAGTGTTTTGAAAAAGTTTAGTCCCATATCTAAGAGAGAAAAGTTTTTCAAGAGGTTTAAATAGAGAATTTGTTATCTATTCTTTACTTTGGCAAGCCTTGAGTCTTTAGGTGGATTGCAGACGTTGTTGTGCATCGTGCAGCAACTGATGCACCGTTCATGCACACGCGCGCGCGAGCACAGGTGCACGCGCACGCGAGTGTGCATGCGCGCGCAAGGGCGCTTGAGGCGCAATGTGGCATTTTGATGGCGCACTTTGCACTTCGCACGCTCGCAGCGGTGCAAGGTACAAATGTCCTATTTGGATTTTTGGTTTTGAGATATTTGGTCGTTTGAAAGGTTTTAATAACATTTATATTGAGTTTATGGCGCTTTGTGACTGTTGGACGGTTTTGAAGGCCTTTGATTGACAGTCAAAGGTGGGTGACCATTCAAGGACCTTTTTATTCTATTTTCAAACTGTCTGGATTATGGCCATTAATCTCATTTATCTCAAAACGTTTTGGCCTTTCTCACAAGTCTATATATCTCTTCCTTTTCTGTTTTTCGCATCTTCGGAATTTCCAAAGTGGGGCGATTGAAGTTCTAAAGATAGTGATCTTAAGAACGTGCCTCTAGGCTTGAGATCTTTTTTCTGAAATCCATTTTTCACAAGGTTGGACTAACAATTTTAGAAATTCAATATAGCCTCTGGTTCAACATCCAACTCCATCAATCTGCTTAGCCGTGACCTTGAAAAACTAGATTGATTTGATGGGTCAAACTTCAAGCGGTGGAAATCAAAGGTCTCTTTCTTACTGTCCGAGCTGCATATCGACTATGTCCTCAAAAAGCCCTATTCCACTATCGTTGGATGAGAAGTTGAGATAGAAGAACAGAAGAAAGAGCGAGTGAAGTAGCATACTGACAACTACCGATGTAAAGGGCATATCCTGAACACTTTAGTCGATTCTCTCTTTGACTTGTATTCACCATTGGAGTCGGCTGGAGAGTTGTGGAATGCTCTCGAGATCAAGTACAATACAAAAGATGCTGGTAACAAAAGGTTTATCGTAGATCAGTATGTTAATTTTTCTATTATTGATGATAAGCCTATACTTGCTCAAATTCATGAGATGCAAATTCTGGCCTATAAGATCAAATGAGAAGGTATGTATCTTGATGATGACTTCCAAGTTGTTGTCATCATTGGGAAACTGCCGGATTCCTGAAAAGAATATAGGAATCACCTAAAACATAAAAATGAGAAAATCACTTTAGATGGTCTTCTTAAGGACATCCGAATTGAGGAGGAGACTCATCTTCGTGACAAAAATAATTCGAGTCCTAAAGAAGGTTATCCTAAAGTGAATTTTATTAGTAACAAGGGTGGCAAAATCATGAAAACCCAGAAAATAAAAAAGAATTTCGTGAAAGGAAAAAAACCAACTGATAAAAAGAAAATTAGTTGCTATGTTTGTGGCAAGTTTGGCCATTTTGCTAGAGAATGCAGAGAACGGAAGATGACTCATCCTAAGCCAAATGAGTCAGAAGAGAGGCTTGTTGTTGTAATCTCTGAAACCTTTATGGTGGCTGCAAATAAGGACTGGTACCTAGATACTGAAAGCACTGTTCATGTGGCAAACGACAGAAACTTGTTCAAATCGTATGAAGTAGTTGGGGAGGGATGCAATCTCTTTATGGGAAACTCTTTCTCAACTAAAGTGTTGAAAAAAGGGAGTGTGAAAGTTAAGTTCACCTCCGAAAAAGTCCTAACACTTGAGAATGTACACTATGCTCCAGAAGTACAGAAAAATTTAATCTCTGCAGATCTACTGTCACAAATGGCTTTAAGATTTTTATTGAGTCTGGGATTGTAACTGTGACCAAAGGAAAAATCTTTGTAGGAAAAGGGTTTGCTACTGGTAGTATGTTCAAGATGAGCATAAATGAAGCTACTACTTCTGTTTATATGATTGACTCCTATTTTCTTTGGCATTCATGATGAGTACATATAAATTCTCGTTGCATTCATAATATGAATAACTTTGGTCTTCTTCCTTGTCATGTTACAATAGAACATAATCATAAGTGTTTGACATGCATTCAAACAAAGCTAACTAGACTCCTGTTTCCTAGTGTAGAAAAGAATTATAAATTGCTTGAATTAGTGCATTTTGATGTGTGTACGATGGATAATGTTTTAAGTCATGGTGGCAATAGGTACTTTATTACCTTAATAGATGATTACTCGAAATTCTGTTATGTTTATTTGATGAAACATAAATCTGAAGTATTTTACAAATTTCTTCTTTATCTTGCTGAAGTACAAAATAGGTTTAAAACAAAGATTATACATTTAAGAACAGATAGATAAGGTGAATACTTAGGAGGAGAATTTGATAAATTCTGTGGAGATAATGGTATTATCCATCAAACTTCAACACCTAGAACTCCTTAACAAAATGAAGTAACAGAAAAAAAAAAACACTTGTAAAAATGATGAATGTTATGCTTCTTAATACGGGTTTGCATTCCAACTTATGGGGAGAGGCTATACTTTCTGGTTGTTATATTCTAAACCGAGTTCCTTATTCCAAATCTGATAAATCACGTTATGAATTGTGTTTTGGTAAGAAACTTAATCTTAGTTATTTTCGTGTTTGGGGTTGTTTTGCATATGTTAAAATTCCAGAAAATAAAAGAAAGAAGGTTGAACCTAAAACATTTAAATGTACATTTGTTGGGTATGCTGAACATAGTAAAGCATATAGATTTCTGAACATTGTTAATGATGTTATTGTAGAATATAGAGATGCATCTCTCATAGAACATAAAAATGCATTTGATTCTCTTCTTGATGGCAGCCGAATTATAGTAGATAAATATCATGTTAATGATATGATTGAATATTCTAATGATTGTGCTGATAAACCAGAAACTGAAGTTAGACACAGTAAACACATTAGAAAACCAACTAATTTTGGTTCTGACTTTTATACATTTGTAATTAAGAATGATCCTGTGTCTTTTCAAGATGCGATATCTTCTCAAGATGCTGCCTTTTGGAGAGAAGCTATTAATGATGAAATAAAATCAATTATGTTTAATAATGTTTGAAAATTAGTGGATTTACCTGTTGGTTGCAAAACTATTGGCTGCAAATGGATTTTCAAAAAAAAATTAAAAGCTGATGATACAATCGATAAATTTAAAACTCGTTTGGTTACAAAAGGCGTTAAACAAAAAGAAGGTATTGATTATTTTGATACTTTTTCTTCTGTAACCAGAATATCTACTATTAGAATTCTAATTGCCATGACTGCCATATATAAGCTTCAAATCCATCAAATGGTTGTAAAAATTGTCTTTTTGAATGGAGAATTAGATGAAGAGATATATATAGAGCAACCTAAAGGTTTTGTAGTGTTAGGGCAAGAGCACAAAGTTTGCAAACTTGAGAAATCCTTATATGGATTAAAGCAAGCCCCTAAGCAATGACATGAAAAATTTGATAGTTCTCTGGTACATAATGGTTTTAAAATTCATGATGCTGACGAATGTGTCTACAGTAAAGTAGATAGTAACTCAATTATTATTAGCTGTATATATGTTGTTGATATGCTTATTTTGGGTAACAATAGTGAATACATAAATCAAATACAAAGTTTTTTATCTTCCTTGTTTTGTATGAAAGACTAGTTGCAGATGTTATTTTAGGAATCAAAATTATAAGAAATAATAATGACATTGCATTATGTCAATCACATTATATTGAGAAAATTCTTACAAAGTATGGATATCTTACTAGTTCACCAGCATGCACCCCATATGATCCAAATATGAAATTGACTCCTAATGTTGGTGCAAGTGTTCAACAATTAAATTATGCCAGTGTTGTAGGTAGGCTTATGTATGCAATGAACTGCAAAAGGCCTAATATTGCCTATGCAATGAGTAAAGTATATAGATATACTAATAATCCTGGTCATCAACACTGGAATGCAGTGAACATGATTCTTAGATATCTAAAGCATACTTTGGACTATGAAATTTGCTATACCAAGTTTTCTGCTATTATTGAAGGGTATAGTGATGCAAGTTGGAATACCGACTTTGAATATTCCAAGTCTACGAGTGGTTGGGTTTTTACCCTTGGTGGAGGAATAGTTGCATGGAGGTCAAAAAAACAAACCTGTATAACTCATTCTACAATAGAATCTGAGTTTATTGGTTTGGCATCTGCTTGTAGAGAAGCTGAATGACTTAAGAATATGCTAGTGGATATTCCACTAGGTGAGAAGCTTATACCTGCTATTTCAATGTTTTGTGACAGCCAATCAACTATATGTAAAGCAGGTAATATGAAATACAATGGAAAGTCTAAACATATTAGTTTAAGACACAATTTTATAAGATAAATGATTGCTGACAATATTATTTCATTGAAATATGTGAAGTCATGTCAAAATTTGGCAGACCTATTTACGAAAGGCCATTCGAGAGATGTCATCAATAAAACATCGAGGGGAATGGGAATCAAGCCAATTAAGTCATCACCTAAGGATACCCAACCTAGAGCGCTGGAGATCCCACATGCATAGGTTCAATGTGAAACGAATTGGTGAATGACAGATATTGAACATATTTATGTAAGCCCATTAGTGATGTATGCTCATGAGCTGCAACTAATGTGAGGGTCGAGCTAATAGCTCTTAATGAGCTTCTAGGCCTTAAGGCTAGGGTGTGTGTTATAGTATATCTAGACAAACTCACTTATATGAGTGTAGAAGTGTGAGCCGTTTCTTATGAGAATTGGCAATTCTCTAAAGCACTCATGAATCCAGAGAAGCACAAGACTCTAAATGTGCCAACATGAAATCCATATAATTAAACTTTTGAAAACCTATGTATGATTGAAAAACTCTGTTAACAATATAAGGAGCTAAGTTCAAGGTAAGTCGAGTTAGCACCTTGGTTAATTTAGGTTTTCTTTCAAAAAGTAGGGGTTCAAGTCTTGCAGACACTCTCACTAATGCATAAGTTTATATGCAAGCCAAATATATTTTAAAACTAGTGGAGGATTGTTAGAAAAGATTTAAAATATTGAATCTTGATAATTTTGTTTACTACCAAAAGTGTTTTGAAAAAGTTTAGTCCCATATCTAAGAGAGAAAAGTTTTTCAAGAGGTTTAAATAGAGAATTTGTTATCTATTCTTTACTTTGGCAAGCCTTGAGTCTTTAGGTGGATTGCAGACGTTGTTGTGCATCGTGCAGCAACTGATGCACCGTTCATGCACACGCGCGCGCGAGCACAGGTGCACGCGCACGCGAGTGTGCATGCGCGCGCAAGGGCGCTTGAGGCGCAATGTGGCATTTTGATGGCGCACTTTGCACTTCGCACGCTCGCAGCGGTGCAAGGTACAAATGTCCTATTTGGATTTTTGGTTTTGAGATATTTGGTCGTTTGAAAGGTTTTAATAACATTTATATTGAGTTTATGGCGCTTTGTGACTGTTGGACGGTTTTGAAGGCCTTTGATTGACAGTCAAAGGTGGGTGACCATTCAAGGACCTTTTTATTCTATTTTCAAACTGTCTGGATTATGGCCATTAATCTCATTTATCTCAAAACGTTTTGGCCTTTCTCACAAGTCTATATATCTCTTCCTTTTCTGTTTTTCGCATCTTCGGAATTTCCAAAGTGGGGCGATTGAAGTTCTAAAGATAGTGATCTTAAGAACGTGCCTCTAGGCTTGAGATCTTTTTTCTGAAATCCATTTTTCACAAGGTTGGACTAACAATTTTAGAAATTCAATATAGCCTCTGGTTCAACATCCAACTCCATCAATCTGCTTAGCCGTGACCTTGAAAAACTAGATTGATTTGATGGGTCAAACTTCAAGCGGTGGAAATCAAAGGTCTCTTTCTTACTGTCCGAGCTGCATATCGACTATGTCCTCAAAAAGCCCTATTCCACTATCGTTGGATGAGAAGTTGAGATAGAAGAACAGAAGAAAGAGCGAGTGAAGTAGCATACTGACAACTACCGATGTAAAGGGCATATCCTGAACACTTTAGTCGATTCTCTCTTTGACTTGTATTCACCATTGGAGTCGGCTGGAGAGTTGTGGAATGCTCTCGAGATCAAGTACAATACAAAAGATGCTGGTAACAAAAGGTTTATCGTAGATCAGTATGTTAATTTTTCTATTATTGATGATAAGCCTATACTTGCTCAAATTCATGAGATGCAAATTCTGGCCTATAAGATCAAATGAGAAGGTATGTATCTTGATGATGACTTCCAAGTTGTTGTCATCATTGGGAAACTGCCGGATTCCTGAAAAGAATATAGGAATCACCTAAAACATAAAAATGAGAAAATCACTTTAGATGGTCTTCTTAAGGACATCCGAATTGAGGAGGAGACTCATCTTCGTGACAAAAATAATTCGAGTCCTAAAGAAGGTTATCCTAAAGTGAATTTTATTAGTAACAAGGGTGGCAAAATCATGAAAACCCAGAAAATAAAAAAGAATTTCGTGAAAGGAAAAAAACCAACTGATAAAAAGAAAATTAGTTGCTATGTTTGTGGCAAGTTTGGCCATTTTGCTAGAGAATGCAGAGAACGGAAGATGACTCATCCTAAGCCAAATGAGTCAGAAGAGAGGCTTGTTGTTGTAATCTCTGAAACCTTTATGGTGGCTGCAAATAAGGACTGGTACCTAGATACTGAAAGCACTGTTCATGTGGCAAACGACAGAAACTTGTTCAAATCGTATGAAGTAGTTGGGGAGGGATGCAATCTCTTTATGGGAAACTCTTTCTCAACTAAAGTGTTGAAAAAAGGGAGTGTGAAAGTTAAGTTCACCTCCGAAAAAGTCCTAACACTTGAGAATGTACACTATGCTCCAGAAGTACAGAAAAATTTAATCTCTGCAGATCTACTGTCACAAATGGCTTTAAGATTTTTATTGAGTCTGGGATTGTAACTGTGACCAAAGGAAAAATCTTTGTAGGAAAAGGGTTTGCTACTGGTAGTATGTTCAAGATGAGCATAAATGAAGCTACTACTTCTGTTTATATGATTGACTCCTATTTTCTTTGGCATTCATGATGAGTACATATAAATTCTCGTTGCATTCATAATATGAATAACTTTGGTCTTCTTCCTTGTCATGTTACAATAGAACATAATCATAAGTGTTTGACATGCATTCAAACAAAGCTAACTAGACTCCTGTTTCCTAGTGTAGAAAAGAATTATAAATTGCTTGAATTAGTGCATTTTGATGTGTGTACGATGGATAATGTTTTAAGTCATGGTGGCAATAGGTACTTTATTACCTTAATAGATGATTACTCGAAATTCTGTTATGTTTATTTGATGAAACATAAATCTGAAGTATTTTACAAATTTCTTCTTTATCTTGCTGAAGTACAAAATAGGTTTAAAACAAAGATTATACATTTAAGAACAGATAGATAAGGTGAATACTTAGGAGGAGAATTTGATAAATTCTGTGGAGATAATGGTATTATCCATCAAACTTCAACACCTAGAACTCCTTAACAAAATGAAGTAACAGAAAAAAAAAAACACTTGTAAAAATGATGAATGTTATGCTTCTTAATACGGGTTTGCATTCCAACTTATGGGGAGAGGCTATACTTTCTGGTTGTTATATTCTAAACCGAGTTCCTTATTCCAAATCTGATAAATCACGTTATGAATTGTGTTTTGGTAAGAAACTTAATCTTAGTTATTTTCGTGTTTGGGGTTGTTTTGCATATGTTAAAATTCCAGAAAATAAAAGAAAGAAGGTTGAACCTAAAACATTTAAATGTACATTTGTTGGGTATGCTGAACATAGTAAAGCATATAGATTTCTGAACATTGTTAATGATGTTATTGTAGAATATAGAGATGCATCTCTCATAGAACATAAAAATGCATTTGATTCTCTTCTTGATGGCAGCCGAATTATAGTAGATAAATATCATGTTAATGATATGATTGAATATTCTAATGATTGTGCTGATAAACCAGAAACTGAAGTTAGACACAGTAAACACATTAGAAAACCAACTAATTTTGGTTCTGACTTTTATACATTTGTAATTAAGAATGATCCTGTGTCTTTTCAAGATGCGATATCTTCTCAAGATGCTGCCTTTTGGAGAGAAGCTATTAATGATGAAATAAAATCAATTATGTTTAATAATGTTTGAAAATTAGTGGATTTACCTGTTGGTTGCAAAACTATTGGCTGCAAATGGATTTTCAAAAAAAAATTAAAAGCTGATGATACAATCGATAAATTTAAAACTCGTTTGGTTACAAAAGGCGTTAAACAAAAAGAAGGTATTGATTATTTTGATACTTTTTCTTCTGTAACCAGAATATCTACTATTAGAATTCTAATTGCCATGACTGCCATATATAAGCTTCAAATCCATCAAATGGTTGTAAAAATTGTCTTTTTGAATGGAGAATTAGATGAAGAGATATATATAGAGCAACCTAAAGGTTTTGTAGTGTTAGGGCAAGAGCACAAAGTTTGCAAACTTGAGAAATCCTTATATGGATTAAAGCAAGCCCCTAAGCAATGACATGAAAAATTTGATAGTTCTCTGGTACATAATGGTTTTAAAATTCATGATGCTGACGAATGTGTCTACAGTAAAGTAGATAGTAACTCAATTATTATTAGCTGTATATATGTTGTTGATATGCTTATTTTGGGTAACAATAGTGAATACATAAATCAAATACAAAGTTTTTTATCTTCCTTGTTTTGTATGAAAGACTAGTTGCAGATGTTATTTTAGGAATCAAAATTATAAGAAATAATAATGACATTGCATTATGTCAATCACATTATATTGAGAAAATTCTTACAAAGTATGGATATCTTACTAGTTCACCAGCATGCACCCCATATGATCCAAATATGAAATTGACTCCTAATGTTGGTGCAAGTGTTCAACAATTAAATTATGCCAGTGTTGTAGGTAGGCTTATGTATGCAATGAACTGCAAAAGGCCTAATATTGCCTATGCAATGAGTAAAGTATATAGATATACTAATAATCCTGGTCATCAACACTGGAATGCAGTGAACATGATTCTTAGATATCTAAAGCATACTTTGGACTATGAAATTTGCTATACCAAGTTTTCTGCTATTATTGAAGGGTATAGTGATGCAAGTTGGAATACCGACTTTGAATATTCCAAGTCTACGAGTGGTTGGGTTTTTACCCTTGGTGGAGGAATAGTTGCATGGAGGTCAAAAAAACAAACCTGTATAACTCATTCTACAATAGAATCTGAGTTTATTGGTTTGGCATCTGCTTGTAGAGAAGCTGAATGACTTAAGAATATGCTAGTGGATATTCCACTAGGTGAGAAGCTTATACCTGCTATTTCAATGTTTTGTGACAGCCAATCAACTATATGTAAAGCAGGTAATATGAAATACAATGGAAAGTCTAAACATATTAGTTTAAGACACAATTTTATAAGATAAATGATTGCTGACAATATTATTTCATTGAAATATGTGAAGTCATGTTAAAATTTGGCAGACCCATTTATGAAAGGCCTTTCGGGAGATGTCATCAATAAAAGATCGAGGGGAATGAGAATCAATCCAATTAAGTCATCACCTAAGGATACCCAACCTAGAGCGCTGGAGATCCCACATGCATAGGTTCAATGAGAAACAAATTGGTGAATGACAAATATTTAGCATATTTATGTAAGCCCATTACTGATGTGTTCTCATGAGATGTAACTAATGTGAGGGTTGAGCTAATAGCTCTTAATGAGTTTGTAGACCTTAAGGCTAGGGTGTGTGTTACAGTACACCTAGACAAACTCACCTATATGAGTGTAGAAGTGTGAGACGTTTCTTATGAGAATTGACAATTCTCTAGAGCACTCATGAATCCAGGGAAGCACAAGGCTCTAAATGTGCCAACATGAAATCTACACAATTAAACTTTTTGAAACCTATGTATGATTGAAAAACTCCGTTAACAATATAAGGAGCTAAGTTCAAGGTAAGTCCACTTAGTACCTTGGTTAATTTAGGTTTTTTTTTCAAAAAGTGGGAGTTCATGTCTTGCGGACACTCTCACTGATGCATATGTTTCTATGCAAGCCAAATATATTTTAAAACTAGTAGGGGATTGTTAGGAAAGTTTTAAAATATTAAATCTTGATGATTTTGTTTACTACCAAAAGTGTTTTGAGAAGGTTTAGTCCCATATCTAAGAGAGAAACGTTTTTCAAGAGGTTTAAATAGAGAATTTGTTATCTATTCTTTACTTTGGTAAGCCTTGAGTCTTTAGGTGGATTGCGGATGTTGCTGCGCATCGTGCAGCAACGGATGCACCGTTTGTGCACACGTGCGTACGCGTGCGCGTGCAAGGGAGCTTGAGGCGCAATGTGGCGTTTTGATGGCGCACTTTGCACGCTCGCAGCGGTGCGAAGTGCAAATGCCCGTTTTGGTTTTTTGGTTTTGAGATATTTGGGCGTTTGAAAGGTTTTAATAACATTTATATTGAGTTTATGGTGCTTTGTGACTGTTGGACGGTTTTGAAGGCCTTTGATTGACATGTCAAAGGCTTTTTTAAGTCATAACCTGACCCAAACCCGACTCGAATAAAGACGGGTATATTAATGATCTGACCCAATTATAACCACCCCATACATACCTGAACATGTTAACCCATATAGATCCATAATTTTTAGCCATATCCAAACCTGAACCCAAACCTGAATTAGATTAGTCAGGTTTTTGTCTTTTAAAACCTATTAAGGGTTGGGTATGATAAGACCTGAACCGAACCTGACCCAAACCAACCCAGTTGTCTGTCAAGTGTTAAAATGGTGAATTAGAATTGAAGATTTGTATGTAACCACATGATAGTTTTATGCCTTTGAGGCAAGCAAAAATTTGCAGATTAATTGTTTTAAACATTTATATGGTTTTAAACAGTTTCCAAAATAGTGGCATCCGAAATCAATTCAGCTTCTTTTGTCTATGGCTTTAAAATCTATTAATTAATATTTAAATCTATATATGCCCGAATATAAAATAAAATATTCCCATGTCTTATACTTCTATATGGATGATATGTTTATTTTTATAAATAGTTTAACATGCTTCAATAATACTTCTGTTTAGTGTTATAATGGTGTAACGTGCATCAATAATACTTTTTGCTTTAGAATTTAATATGCAAGATACAGGGCGTGCATATTTTTCCTTGTATCAAATTTGTTAGTTATGAAAATGATTGAAAAGATACTATAACTACTATGAATATAAACTTGCTGCAATTTTCAACTACCCGTATCATCATGTTATTAAATTATAATTAGTTTTTTGGAGATATTTGTGAACTTGATTATACTAGCATAATATGTAGCTTTATGCATATCATGAATAGGGCTGGAATGGAATAACCAACGGGGGCTCCACTTGTGTGGTAGGAGCAGCTAGTGCACAACACCTTGTGTTGGAACGTTACAGGTTCAAAACCCAATGGTATAGTCGTATAGCCGGTAGGGGTCAGCTTAACCCCAGCTTTTCTTTAAAAAAAAAATGAATAGGGCTGGAAAACAAACCAAGCCCCTTGTGGTTTGGCTCATTAATAACTCAATTCAAACTTTTAAAATAGGCTGAATATTAACAATAGGTATTTGGCTCGGCTAGACTTGTAGCTTTTTAGGTAGTAAGAAATATATTTTACATGTATTCTATTGTAATCCTATTTCTTCGCTAGAAAATGGTGTATTTTTTTTATAAACAAGCAGCTCATTTCGGGTTGGCTTGCCACAAGAATGAATCAAGATTGAATACTTCAAATTCATGTTGTAAAGTTCATTTACTAGCCTAATCATGAATAAAACTTAACTGAACATATCTTTTAACATTAAGAAATTAAGTTAATATACTAATCCCATAAGGGCTCTGCAAACCCGGTTAGGTAGGTCGGCTTAAGGTGTTTAAGTTGAAGGACATTGCGAGTTTGTTACACAAGATGTATGTTTTGCTGCAAGGCTGAAGATGGGAGAGACTTTCTTGGTAAACAAGGTGGTGGCAGGATGAGCACTTCCCCAATTGTCCAGAAAAGGTAATTTCCTTAGTTATAAAAAAAAATCAAGTTAATATACTAGTAATTTAAGATGAGAGCATTAAATGTGCATAAATGCCATATTTGTTTCTTTTGTTTTTTTGGATAATCCAAGGACTAGCAATTTAAGATGAAAACATTAAGTGTGCATAAATGTCATTTTTTTTAATCCATAAATGTCATTTTTTTTTTTGAATAATTTAAGAGAATGTCATAAAAGTTAAATACCAATATATTCATGATATGCTTAAAAAATAAAATAACTGTAGATAGTAGCATATCTGTTAACCAAAGCAATCACTAAGAATGTTTTTACTAGACATGTGAGTTAGATGAGACATGAGACTCCTGTATGTTTAAGTGGAGAGTGAATAAGTTTATACATACTATGTTAATAAAATATCACTGAAAAGTGTGTGGGCAAGGTTTTTGTTGAGAATAAGCATGAAAATACATACTGTATATACAAGGTTTCTATTGAGAACAAATATGAAAAACACATGATATTCCTTATGGCCAAGTGAGAGATGTAAGGTAATGACGATAAGAGGACCGTTGATAGGTCAATCGAATAGTCACTATATCACAAATAAGCATATACAAGACATGAAACAGTTAAAAGTTAAGCAATCAAACTTAAATAAATAAATATAAACTAATATACATATAAAATATACTTTAATGTTTTGCCACCAAGAGTAAATTCTCTTGGATTGAAGAGATTTCTCCTAGAGATGTATCTCAAACTCAACCCCTTGCAGGTTTATAAAAAGGCTCTCAAAGCCAGAATTATGATGGAAAAATCATAAGCAAACAAGACAATGCAAAGTAAGTGTTTTCTCTAGGTTTACAAAGCATTACTGCACAGTGTAAGAGGGTTGGGAAAGACAGACCATCCCTTACCATTTCGAGTGTAACTGCGCATGCTTTGGCCCACTGAATTCGTAGTTCTGCATCCACTTTTTCCTATATTTATCAAATAAAATTATTGTTTGTATATAGAGATGTTAATATAATTGAGTTTGATACTCATAAAAAAACAAATTTCTATTCACAGCCCGGCCAACACTCATTGTAGATTGATCACTTGCTCTATTAGATGGAGCTTGCTCCCTCTCTTTGATTGCTGGCTGGCTGGAAAAGGGGCCCCCCTTTGCAATTCTCAAGTAATTGAGACAAGTTTCTTAAACATTTCATAATTTTATTTGTGGTTTTTATGATGAGTTTCCTACCATTGTCTTTAGCATAAGTACGCCTCATACATGATGCACTTGTGTGTATCAAGTACCAATGCAACTATGAATTGGCATTGTCTTGGTCATACTAATTAGTTGATTGTGCTAAACTAGCCAACAGGCATATATCCTTTCATGTGGAATCTTTACCATTATACCACCTATGCAAGGCTTCTATCAATTGAACGTTGTGCACTAAACTCGGATAGATGAAAAAAGATGGTCAATCGAGTTCTCACCAACTAATCCTAGTCGGGCCCATCCTTTAAATGCCATACTAAGGGCTCAATAATTTCACATGAAAATGAGTATTTTTTCTGTAGTGGGTGAAATGATCACTTCTATGGGAAAACAAAAAGCCTCATATGGCTTGTTATGGGGCTCACATTTTCTTATGCAGGCAATGTTTTCATATGAAAACCCTTTCATAGGCCTCCAAGGGGAAACATCTTCCAGCAGGAAAATGTGAGGCATCTAGGGGACCTAGTTGTTTCTTGATGAACGTGTCTTTCATATGAAAACCCATTATCGTGAAACAGAGCAGCCATACATGTTTGCTTTGGCCACAGGTCGGACGAGAAATCACATTTGAGAATCCAAAAGCTGGATTGGTGGCCGCAAGGTCAGTTTTGTGACCAACTTTCACAGGATTCGAGGGAAAAGCTTTCTCAAGTGCGAATCATAACCGCAACCTGCACTTTCTCATGTTTCACAGAACTTGAGAAAGTGTGGCGACTGTGATTTGCATTCACAGAAAGCCGAGAAAATCCAAGAGCCAGAAGGTGTTGCCCGACCAATTATAGAAACTGGATTTTGAAATCCCGACCAGTGAAAACACTGGATTTTGAAATACCCTAAGTATCCGCAGATAATAAAGAAAAGTGAATAAAAGCTTGCCCCAAGGTGGGTTAGCGTAGTGGGGTGGGGCCTTGGCTGCTAAACGGGCAGTCAAGGTTTATATTTTCATGGGCGTCGCCCCTCTGCGCAATCTAATGCATAGCATAGGCCCCGGGGGGGGGGGGGGCTAGCCTCAAAGTTTTAAGCTGCCATGACAATTCTAGGTATGGCAGGTTGAGCCAGCGCGATCAGGTCTTCATGCCCGGTGTGGTTTCTTCAGGTTATAAATTCAAAAAATAAAAAAGTGAATAAAAAAGGCAAGCCAACCATCATGTTCTACCAAAAACGTCACTTGATTCGTTCTGTTGGAGGCACGAAACATGATCTCAATATTCAAGAAATTATTGTCGATTAATATTGTTATTTGTTAGCTACCGCTGGAATGAGGGCGATAAAATTGATCATTGCTTTGTACAGGGAAGAAAAAATGGGTAAAATGATGCAGATAGGAAAATAAAAAAAGACTAAATAAAAAAGCGTTTGCAAACATCAACAGACTTTTAAATGAAAGAAGGATCAGGTGATTAATTTCATCACCTCTGGCACCAATCCAACCGATATCTCGTTCCAGTGTTTGTCTATGGGCCTTATGATTTGACAAAGCCAGGCCATAATTACCAACAATCTCAAGTTGATAGTATCAAGTTAGTGATCTGGTTTACGAAGTAGAAAGGAATCACCTTCATGCCAAGCCTGGACGAATAAGTAAATTTCATTATGTCATTAAGTTTGTGAAGGTAACCAATATGAACTAGGAAAGAAGAATTTTATGTAAAAAAAAAAAAAAGGGGGAACTGGGAGAGGGGAAAATCTTTCCTACAATCTACCATATATCAAACCCTTTAATAACTAGAGAAAGAGAAAACTCAAGAATATTGGGGAAAATTGAAAGTTGGACTACCTTAGACGAGCTTTGCTTTCATTAGCATCCTAAATCTCAATCTCTTTCCTCTATGAGAGAAAACCAATGTTGTATCGGTATCGGTCCTGAATCGTTGGGCCACCGATTCTGCTGTATGGGACCGATACCAATACTTAACTGAATCATTCTGTATCCGCCCAAAAATAATAAAAAATTATAACATGTCAATCATAACGTCACACATGTTAAAAAAATTAAAATAATATTAAAAAAGTTGTATTGGTATTTTTTTTTACAATTATTAAAAAATTACAGATTCAAAACTGCAGCGTATGGAATTTCTGCCAATACAATGTGACGCATCGATATAGATAACAATGGAGAAAACAATAAGGATTTTGAAAAAAAGAGAAACCCTTTTATACTAGTGTGTTCCCCATTTTCTCATTCTGATGTACTTCTTTGTAATTAGGATAGGATCCAACAACTAGTTAAAAGGGAGAACACTTGACACATTAGGTAAGTTTCATTATGAGATGAGTCCATATTTCGTTAAATCTTATAAAATGCATCTTCTAAATGTGCATTAAATTCTACTCAGATATAATTCCTTCGTCATAAAAAAAAAGAAATCTACTCAGACAATGAGGTATAGTTTGATAAATCCCACTACACACAATACGTTGAGACATTTGACAAACCATTTGACCCGTTAAATCATAGTTTAAAAACTAGCCGGGTTGACCCGGTGGCTTGGTTGACTCGGCCTAAATTGCCCAGTCATCGGGTAAAAAACATGCTGAACTCGTTGTAAACAAAACCCGGCCGAGACATGGTCTGACTCGGCTGAGTTAGGGGCGAGTCATGCATATATATACATATAAAATATATTTTATATATAATTATATATTATATAAAATACAATATAAATATTATGTATAATATATATAAAATATGGTTATACATGTATTAATAAATTATACATTAAATATATTATAAAAAATATCATATAATGTATTTCATATATAATATATTGATAAAATATAGATAATATATACATATATTTATATATTTTATATAAAATATAAAGTTAACATGACCCGGCAGAGTTACCAAGTTGACCTGCCCGAGTCACAAGTCATTCAAGGATGAGCGGAGTGAGTGACAAGTCACTAGGTTTTAAAACACTACTTTAAATGTGCTTGGATTAAGACAAACATGACAGCAAATCTTTGCAGTAAAATCCAATGTGTTTCAAAAGTAAGATTTGATACAATATCCATATCCATTAGTAAAATCCAGTCCAAACTTGTCCAATTGATATTCGCGGAGTGCAGGTTGGATTGTATGATCCAAAAATAAGCAACCTCACTCAATATATATTTGTGTTCATGTTGTCCATGTTGAATGAATCAAAGCGCAAGAATGTGAAAAATAGTGAACTTGTCTAGCTAAGACAAACGCTGGACGCATGAGCAGTCCTATTAGGCTAGTTTAGGTGAACCCTGTGCTAGGGCAAATGTGTTGAATTCATAATGACAAAGGTTAAAAATGGCAAAAATCTCGACAGGCAAAAAACTTGAGAGATTTTGAAAGTTTTCATAAATATTTTATTTTTTTCGGCAAAATCTAAAAAATAAAAAATAAATTAAAAAATATAAAATATAATATTTATAAAAAAATATGAATAAAACACATTTAAAAATAAAAATCCGTCCGGGGCTTCCATGATAAATATCTTTTAAAAATATAAATATAACAATAATTTTCACGGTTTGAAAATCTCACGAGAAATTTCTGTTTTAATCTTTCAAGAATTTTCTCGCAATATATGGGCGATATTTTTATAAATATAATGATATTTGTCACAGAGGTTGAATTCCCATTATTGCTGGCAACTAAATTAATGTCATCCCCCATACAATGTTGAATCTCCATCATTGTTGTCATCTCCGTTAGTGTACTCACCTTCAAAATTAAAGTTGCACGTTTTTCTCCTTTCCACGTCTCCCATATGTATACATCCTTGTATAATCTACTCATATGCATTGAATTGAATACATGTAAGCAAAACTGCCACTCTCTCCTTCGTCCGTTGTGTTGGCTCTGAACGATTACCATTTTAATATGGTATCGGAGGGGAGAACCCTCTAATTCTAAATCTGGCTGTGGCAATGATTGAGGCTCATCACCCTCATCTCCTTCATGCTTGCCTGCAAGCATTAGCACCAGCCACCCTCCCTACTGTGCTCGGTACCCATCCCACTCCATTCCAGGTCATATCTCACCCTCTCTCTCACAACTGTCATGGCCAAAAAGGATAGCCAGAAAAAAACTCAGGTTGTATGTATCACCAATATATCCACGAACCTATCATGAAATATATCCATGAATCCACCTTAGATCCGTAGATATATTCGTGATAGTATCTAAAATGGTGGTTCAAAAGCAAAACCCCATGCTCAAGATCACTGTGGTACCGTTTAATGAGTCCAATTACCAATCGTGGTCCAAATCAGCAACTCTCTTTCGCAAAATCCAAGCTAGGATACATTAATGCGAAAATAATAGCCCCAAAAGTAGCGAAACAGGTTATATGTTCCCCCCCCGAACAGGGCAGTTAGCTACATCTCATGTTCGGGGGGCCCAAAGAGCACCACGTATGTAAGCATGTGTGTCTCGTATCCCCATGTTTGTCAGCATTAATTAGCGTTGGAGTTTGATGTGATTGCAAAGACTTAAGTACCCTCTCCTCCATTGGTGCCAAAAAAATAACGATTCTAGAAAAGGAGTAGTTGTAAAGACTTAAGTGCCCCGAAGATGATTATTTAAGACCCAGTCTCTGCACTGTAAGATTATCCGAGAAAGAAATCTCCCTTGGAGGAGGCCATGAACATCAACCCTCTCACTCTCTCTCTCCCTTCTCTTTCTGCTTTTGTGCACATCCAGCAGAAGATCCTACATTGCTCCATCAAGCACCGACTGACCTGCACATTGACTGTTGTGGAGCCTGATTCAGAGTTTTTACCCTTACAGGAGGAGGGTTTGGGGGCTCCTCCCAGCGTGGGTAGCATCATTCAACTAAATGAGTTGTGGATCCTGATTCAGAGTTTTTATCCTTACAGAAGAGAGGTCTGGGGGCTCCTCTTAGCGTGGGTAGCATTATTCAACTTGAAGAGTTGTGGAGCCTGATTCAGAGTTTTTACCCTTACAGAATGGGGGGTCTGAGAGCTCCTCCCAGCGTGGGTAGCATCATTCAACTTGATGAGTTGTGGAACCTGATTCAGAGTATTTGCCCTTACAGAAGGGGGGTCTGAGGGCTCCTCCCAGCGTGGGTAGCATAGTTTTTGCCCTTACAGGAGGGGGGTTTGGGGGCTCTTCCCAGCATGGGTAGCATCATTCAATTTGATGAGATGTGGAGCCTGATTCAGAGTTTTTTCCCTTACAGGAGGGGGGTTTGGGGGCTAGCTCCTCCCAGTGTGAGTAACATAGTTTTTGCCCTTACAGGAGGGGGGTATGGGGGCTCTGATAATAATTCCTCTTGACTAGGGAGGTTTACTACATCATAATAGCAACTGGCTTAGGCTGATGGCTAAAAGGTCTTCTCTATCTCAGTGGGAGGTTACCCATAGGGTGCACACTGCGCTCTGCGAGGCCCGCAAATCCCAAAGATCGATATGCCCTTCGTTCGGTGCATCTCTAAAACTCGATAATAACTCCAATGTTTGTGATGCTTATTTGGATGCATAGCTGGCTTTACTAACCCTTGACTACTCGTGTGCTCGTCATAAGAAGATGACACACCTGTCCCTCATAGTCTTGAATGCTCGTATGCCAAAGACTTTGGCATCGTCTCGCTTTATCCATTTGACAATGTCGCTTAAGATATTTTATTATGCTAAGCGTGCATGAGATATGTATTGTCTCAAATCTGGTTTCGTTAGGCATACATAGCTCCTCGCCTAAGGCAAACTGTGTGTCAGGCAACCTAGACAACCCATCAATCTCTCTCCACATGAGCTAGGAAGATGCAAAGAAAAAGGTCATGACAGTATGTCAGGCTCGTGGCCACAATGCTCTTCAATGCATGCTCTATAAATTTTATAATGAAGGCCAGCAGTCTTCTCCTAAGGCCTATAATGTCTCTCCAATGCAATTTGATAATGGTTCATTGTACTCCGATTCGAGTGTTACACACTATGTTACAACTGATCTTAGCAACTTGAGCCTCAAATCTAATTATCAAGGGGGCTATCATGTTCATGTTGGAAATGAGACAAGTTTGAGAATCTTTAATATTGAAAATTTATTTTTTAATGGCTCTAATTCCAAATTTATTATAAAGGATATCCTACATGTACTAGAAATTTTAAGAATTTTGCTATATGTGAATCGATTTGTTAAGGTTTAGAATGTTTTCTTCCAAGAATCATAGGAGAGGGAAAGTTCTAGTGCAGGGTACAAGTGGAGGTCTATACAAGTTTCAACTCAATAAGGAAGTGTAGGAACATAAAGTTGCTTTGATTGGTGAGAGGACTACCGTTGATCAATGGCAGCAGAGGCTTGCTCATCTGTCTATACTTCTAATAGTTAATGCCATAAATAAATTTGGCTTGCTGTCTTCTATGTCTTCTAATAAGTATGAACATAAGATATGTGAAGCATGTGAGAGGGAAAGGGGCACACGTTGCCCTCTGAACCATCCATACATGAATCATTAGAAATCCATTCCATCATATGAAGGATATCGATATTGTGTGCCTTTCATAGATGCATTTTCTAAATTTATGTAGATATATGTGTTGGGTCAAAAATCATGTCTTGGCGATTTTTCAAAAGTTTAAGTGTCTTGTTGAAAATTAATTTGGGCAAAAAATAAAGGCTTTTCAAAGTAATTTGGGAGGTGAGTATAGACCAATATTCATTTCTTAAAATCATATGGTATTGATCATAGAATCTCGTGTTCACATATTTTGGATCCCCAAATTTTTAAAAGAAAAAACCAGCTAAATTAGAAAATGGATTTGATAACAAATAAGATGTGGGGTTTGCTCTTCAAGCTATATTTGGGTCGAATCTTGTTATAACACTACTAACATTAGATCAACCTGGCCATATTACAATGGGTTGAATTGGTCAAAACCCAATATGAAGTTTTTCTCCTTTTCCATGGACATCATTATGGGCAGGGGTGCAAATGAACCAGGTTTAGTTAGATAGCGTGAGACCTGAGTATGCACTATGATCGGGATTCAATTTGCTTAATTGGATCCTTTTTTTATTCAGGTTGCTATTTTATATCTGATTTATTTCAAACAAATCAATTTGATTAGTTCATGTTTTTACATTAAACAATTAATTTTTATTTTTATTTTTATTTTTATTTTTAACAGAAAACAACATTGTAATTTATATTAAGTTATCAAATATCATTTGTATGTGAGCTCAGATTTGGATCCACAAAACTGATCCCATTCCCTGCTTTGCCCCTCCCCATCCCCGATCTCCGTTAATAAAACAACTAAAATGCATTTAGGGATGACAATGGATCAGGGAGAAACGGGGCCCTGCCTCATACCATTTGGACCGGGGATGGAGGACATGAAACAGGGATGAAGGTTAAAATCAGAACCCGTGCGGGGATGAAGGCAAGGATGGAGGGCAAAATTTTGAGATGAAGCGGGGGTGGAGACCTTGTCCCCACCCCCTCCACCCCCACCCCGGTTCAATACCATCCCTAATTTCAGCTTCAAGTATGGATCTGCAATCCATTTGCACCCTTGTTTATGGGGCAATAATAAATTATTAGCTACGTCCATTTGAATGATGATTTTTGTTATATTACAACCACAAATAGTTTGGACTAAGTTTTTTTAATCATGAGTCATCATTGTGTGCTTCGCCCTCCCTTTTTTTTTTTGTGGGGATGAGTGTTAAGCAAACACTTGAAATGAGCACAAAATATTGTACATTGGAGGTCGTTTATCATTTCTTATCCTATCATGCCCTATTCCCTCCAAACGTGGTAGACAACTAGTTAGTTAGAAAGTAGTTCTTACTGGTTTGAGAGCCCTTTTTTTTTGAAAGGCAAGGTGTGGGTTAGTCAGACACAGGCCAGTTATTACTTAAGGTACCACTGGATTTTGAACCTGCAACGTCCCACCACAAGGAGACATACACTGATAACTCCTACCAACGAAGCCAAGACCCGTTGGTTGGTTGGTTCGAGAGCCTTGAATCAAAGGTATGTTGTGGTTTTCCTTGGGAGAGTTGGCATATCGTGGAATGAGACTTTGCGGTAAATGAATTTGTATTCCCCCCAGCGAGAAACATTTTCCGCTGAAAAGGGGGTCTATAGTTGATTTAAGGTTCTTTTTTCATGAGAAAATGGAGCCCCACGTTTGAGTTGCCACTGTTGGCCCCACGAAACGCTTAAAAAATTGTGCATTTTCTAAGGAAAGCCCCAGCTCTCCGTGACACGCATACACGCTGTTACTGTAAGTGCTCTCGTTCTCTGTTTGGAAGCAGTAGTGTTGCCAACGAACTCCACTGGAAATAGAGTTAGCAGCCCCAACATCACTTTTCAACACTATCCCCGAGAGTATGTTTTTGGCAACTCCATTTTCAATACCAGGCAAAATCGTAATTTGACAGTACATGAAAAATGATGTTCCTATCTCAATTAGGGGTGGCAATTTCTGACCCGACCCGCCAACCCGCCTCTTAGGCGGGTTCGGGTTGGGCTTAAGCCAACCCGTTTAATAAACGGGTCAACCTGCGTAACCCGTTTATTAAACAGGTCGGGTTCGGGTTGGGGGTATGCCAACCCGCCAACCCGGCTGACCCGTTTAATAAACGGGTTAGGCGGGTGGGTCAACCCGCCAACCCGTCTGCCAACCCGACCCGTCAACCCGACCCGCCAACCTGCCTACCTGCCAACCCGATCCGTCAACCCGACCCGCGAACCTGAAAACCCGTTTACCCGACCCAACCCATTTATTAAATGGGTTGGCGGGTCGTGTCGGGTTACCCGTTTATTAAACGGGTCGGGTTCGGGTTGAGGTATGCTGACCCGCCAACCCGACCCGATTGCCACCCCTAATCTCAATGCAAGGCTCCCGAATAGAGACCAAGGAGGCTCTGCTTGTCTGGCAGGAGCAGCTAGTGCAAGTCACCTTCTGCATGAATGTTGCAGGTTCAAAACCCAATGATATAGTTATATCAGCTTGCTTCCCAAATAGAGCCGTACACGAAAATGCTGAAATCAAATTTATTTGTACACATCATCAGTACAAACTCAATACAATATATTAGCTAGTTGTTCAAATTGGATCATGGATCTCACATCCTATTAGGGTCATATGTGTAAGAGAATACTTGTAATAAACCCAAAAATCAGGTATGCATTTTTCGGCACGATGTTCCCAAAAATAAAAAGGGAAAATAATTTTTTTGTGAATTAAAACGAAGAAGTATTGTTAATTAACAGGAAAATATAGAAATTTTGGATGTTTGGAAGCCAATAGTGCCTTTATGCATGCTAACCTTTTTTTACACCCACAACATCAAATTTTATATTAAAATTTAGTTGAGAGTCCAAATTCTTTGTGGTCCTTAACAGGGTTACTGTCCACATGACTCAATCCATGTCTGTGTGTTTGTTTGTTTGTTAGCCTTTTTTTTATGGTGTAAATTGGACCTAGATCCAGATCCCCTTATGCCGAGCCCACTAAGGCTGGTGCATATGATCCTAGATCAAGCCAAATGTACTCAAACAAATAAAGCAGACCAACTGGATCTGTCTCAGATCCGATGTGTCATGACCCCCTACAAGAATGGATCAACCAGCTTCATAACGAGAGTCGGGTCTAGTATGCTGCTGGAGGCTAGGAAAAAAAAAACAATCCGTTTGACTAATCAAGGGGTTGTTAGCATAGTGATAAAAGTTAAAAACGGCAAAATATCATTTTTCAAAAAACTCGTGAGAATTTGAAAATTTTTCATAAATCTTGCAATTTTTTTGGCAAAATCTTGGCAATAAAAAATAAATTTAAAAAGATATAAAATAAATTTTATAAGAAAATATTAATAAAAATCATTTAAAAATAAAAACACACGGTTTTTCACAATAAATAGCCGTTTAAAATGTAAATATTGTGTTTAAATTGCAGTATTTATTTTTTTTCATAAATCTCATAATATTTTGAAAATCTTGCGAGAAATTGCCTTTTTTAAACTTCCAGGCATTTTCTTGCAATATTATCGCGAGATTTTTCATAAGTCTCATGATATTTGTCACTACGGTTGTTAGAGCTGGTAAACAAGCCGAACAAACCAAACAGAGAGTGTTTAAGCTCGGCTTGTTTTTGTGGTGAACCAAGTTGAACTCAAGTTAATGGCAAGCTAGAGTTTAACAAGCTGAGTTCAAGTTGACTCATATAAAAAACACAATTTTTGTATTAAAAATTAAAAAAATAATCTATAAAACCTATTAAGCTAAGCTCAAACTAGCTCATTTTACAAAATGAATATGTCGTTTGAATGTAGCAAGCAATAAAATTTTAACTCTAAAACTTATTGCTTGCAAGCCAAACACTTCAACCTCTACCACTCATACCATCAGGTGCAATTACATGACACAAAATGAGCTAGGAGTCGCACCCTTCATCTATGCAATGTGCCGCTGATCACCCTTCATCTGCAGTTGGGTCAATGGATTGGGTTTGGTTCAGACCCAGATAGAGTCAGACTTGAACCAGATTTTTGAGTATGGTATCGGGTCTAGACTTTAGTGGTCTATTATAAGAGAAACGATACATAATTCCAAAATCATACTCCGGCCCCGTGGAGTGACAATGCCACGTAAGATCCCACTCTACTGCCAGTGGGACCTACAGGAACGAGTTTCCTAAACTGAAACCTCACGCGCGAATCTCTCGCACGTGCGATCTGTTGCCCGCGCGCATTCAGAAGCCGTATAAGTTGGAGAAAGCTGTGGACTGTGGAGGCAAGGAGGAGGAGAGATGAACCAGGTGCTGGCGATCGTGCCGAGGGACGAGTTCCGCACCTGCGAGGTGGAGGTGAGGAACCGGTGGCACGCCCAGCTGGCGCAACTTCTTACCGTCCCTCCGGCGGTTCCCGTCACGCTTCCCGTCTCGCCCCACCTGAAGGCGGTGATCCGGCGGTCCGCCAGGCGGACGTGGGTGGCATCGTCCTCCTCCGCCACCCTCCTCCTCCTCCACCGAGACGCCGGAACCGTCCTCGTCGTCTCCCTCAAGGGTAACATCCACGTAAGGCCTCCCTTTCTTAGCTCCTTACCGGAGATTCCCTTACTCTGGTTTGCTTCCTCATTCATCGTTTTCCTCCTCCTCCTACTTCTTCTTCGTTTTGCATACTTCTCGTGCGATCGTTCTGAGAGTTCTTCTTCATTTCCTTATTCTTCGGTCGTTGACGTACGGGTCTTCTTAGTAGAGAATTTCACTAATTTCTTCCTTGTTTTTCTTCTTGTTGTGTGAAGCATCGTCCTATATCGGTGTGGTCCTGCAACTGCAACTCCTCCTCCTCATCCTCCTTTTTCTTCCTCGTTTTTTACGGAATGTTGCCTTCTATCAGAATGTTTGTTCTTCTTTCTTTCGTGTTTAGAGTAGTTCAGTGTTTTTCGGCTTTTAAAGAAAAAAGAAGAAGATCGGATTTCCTTACGTCTAATTTTGCTTTCCTCTTCTTACTCTCCCTCTTCTTCTTCATTTAAGTAGTTTTCTCTTCTGTACTTCAGAGATCTTGAACAGTTCTTCTTCCTGTTGCTCTCTGTGTACACATCTCTTCTTCTTCATCATCACCTTAGTTTGTAGCTTTCTGGTATCTCTTTTTATCTGTGGAAGAAAACGGAATTCTAACTACTTAATCATTTACTTTGTTCTTTTCATTTTCTTTTTTTCGTTTAGTTTTTCCTTCTTTACTAGTTTGAGTTTTAGTTTTTTAGATTTTTTTATTTATTTTAGGGAGGAGTAAATTTTCGTTCTCTTGTCACGGAAAGAATTTCAATTTTGTGCATTCGTTTTTTCTCTGGTTTCGTCTTCAATTTTCTTTTCTTCAGAAAACTCCTCAGATACTTTTTTTTTCTTTTTTGCTTGTTTCATTGTACATTTTCCTGAGATTAAAGGAAAGTATACAGAGATTTCTTATGTAAATGATACATAATTCTAAATGGGGAATTGGCTTTTTTTTATTTATTTTTTGGCGTAATTTCGGTGTAGTTATACATTTTTTCGGTACTATGAGTTGTTTTAGTAATGTTTTGTCTTTAGGGGTGTGTTTGATTGCGCCCGGGATCTCAGATCGGTGGAATTCTTGATCAGACCTCCCCTGCACCATCGGACTAGAAATCTATGAATTGTTGACGTTTTCAGGATCTCAGATCCTCCGACTAATCGTAGGTATCCCATCTTAATCTGTGTGCCCACAGATCTCATGGTGCAATCGAACGCATAGAGGTTTATTGTTTTCCTCAATTAGCACCGCTCAAATGGAAGAAAACTTTCACTTTTTGTTATTTTAATTTATATATTATTTTATCCTATGAAATCTAACCATAGAGCAGCATTTGTCTGCTTTTTCTTTTTTTCTTCCTTTTTTTTTATTTATCATGGGCTGCTCGCTATTGTCTTGATGAATTCGAAGAGCTTTTGCTGTTTCCTGAAGAATTTCAATTGTTCTCTTTGTTTCCCCTTTTTCCCTCTTTCAATTTCTTTTATCAGCTGGCCTGTCATCTGATTGGAGAATTACCTTTATCATCTTGGTAACTTTTTATAAATGTGCTCTACGACAACTTTTCTTATTTGGTAACTTTGAGAATGGAAAAGCACAATGTGGATTATTAGTAAATTTATGTGGAAGTTCTGAAGATTTTCTTTACGTGGACCAGAAAATCTCAAAGATTTTCTTCAACTTTTTAGAATTGCTTAATTTGGATTGCTGGTTTTCCAACTTATTTTCATTCTAATTTTCCCTCAGTTTAATCATGAAGCGTTTGTATATTTTTATTTATTCCATTATCCAAATACTTAAGGATATACTTTCTTTTCCGATTTCTGTTTGTAAAGCATTTGAAGCAATTTGCTTGTTCTTGTCCATTTTTTCAATTAATAGATTTATTCATCCGCATTTGCATACACTTTTGTATAATTTATTATTTTCATTTTTTTTGCCCTCAATTGGGCTCTGGATTGCTAGATTTTGAGCTTCTTGAATTATTTGTGTTGTAAACCTAGTGTTTTTCTTTACTTGTGAAAGAAACTCTCAAAGATTTCATTATTTTCTTCAATTTCTACAAAATTGTTTCCTTTTTCCTTTCATGTTCATTTTGATTCAATTTAGTAATGCATTACAACATTTTCTATTTCATGTTTATTTTATTCAATTTAATAATGAACTACTTGTGTTGTTTTTTCATTATCTTAAATCAATTGTTGACGGTAATATTATTTTCTTTTCAGAATATCTGCATGTCAAGCAATCCAATGCCTAGGATTTCCCTTTCCTATTCCCATTCTTATTTCTGTAGTAGGTTTCCTGGTAATAGTGAGATCTGCGGAACTCTTACCCATATCTTACCATTTGACTAGCAGGTGGATCAATTTGCATGTGCCTGTGCTGTTTTTTCACTATGATTTCTTTGTGTCTCTGCAATCATATGTTGTCTTTGTTTATTTGCCATGCAGGAGGAGCACTACGTCTCCAATCTTCACTTTTGTTGGCCACAGATATCATGCTGCCAAGGAAGCAGACTTGTATTTGCAAGCTACAGAGACCACACTGACGAGGCAAGGCTTCAATTTCTGATACATTTTCAGTTTTTCTGTTTATGTTGTTTTCGTTTTCAATGAATGAAGGTAAGGTTGCTTTACAATGTGGCATTTGGCTGTGTTCATCAGAAACAGATCATTTATCCGAGAGTTTTTGGTTAGCGGAATTGAAAGCCAGTTTCATGGATTCAAGAACTTTGTTTAGCGGAATTGAAAGCCAGTTTCATGGATTCAAGATCTTTGTTTTGTAAATTACTTCAAATACAATTGTAATTCTTAACAATAGTTGACAATGCCCATTCTCATCTCTTAGACCATATGTGCATGGGAAAATAATGGGAAAACTTGTACAAAATATAAAAGATAGAATGTTTCCATGCTATTCCAAATTAAAAAAAATTGCCATATAAAAAGTTTTCATATTTTGTCCAATTTCACCAGCCATATGTATGAAATTTTTCTTCACTTAAAAAGGTGGATAAATGGTGGTGAAATTTTTCATAACCGTATGTCATGCTTTTCATATGACATGAATATCCAAATTTTCTAAGAAAAAATTTACCACTTCCAAACATAGCCATAAGGAATGTGGGATTCCATGGTTCCAAACAAAATATTGGGGTTTCTCATTCAACAATGAGAAAGCCATTTTAGAGATCATTCGGTTCGGCTATTCAATTTTTTTCCAAATCAAAATTGTCCTACTTGATCCTGTAGGAATCCACTTGTCATACGTGGTTCTATTGCCTATTAGTCCACAATAATCTCCATGTTGTGCACTCACCTCCCAACTGTGAGGGCATATGCCCTTTTTTGTAAGGTTATTTTCCTTTTGCTACCTTTTCTGTATGCTCATGAATTTGAGGGAGAAGTCCTGGACTGCATGGTGCTTTTTTTTTCCTGCCTCCTCTCCAATGTTTATCAGTTGCCTTTGCACTCAAAATCATTGAGAAATCAAAATTTCAGACAGAATTGTGGTTATTCAAGTAGTATGTGAGATTTATGCAGGTATATTTATGAGGGTGTAAAAGAATGATAATAAATCAGTTAATGTGGCTTGTCTTAGCCTGATGCTAGAGTTTTGTGGAAGTTCTCCCAATTCTTATTTTAGTCTCCATTACAAGCTGCCAAAATAATATTTATTTCCCCTGAATATGCAGGTGCAGAAATTTGGTCTAAGATTCCCGACAGCTTTTGAAGCGCAGTCATTTTTGAGTGCTTTAAAGGTGAGGATTCTTTCCCCATGTTCTGTAAAACTGCTGTAATTAAACTATATGCTCTTGTGTTGTGCAATATAAAGGTTAATTCAGGAAGAGTTAATTCATTTATTGTTTGAACCCCCAGATGTAGCCTTAATTCCTTAATACCTTGTAATATGGATGTGCCTGTTCTCTCTTTATGGGTTTTTCTTAAGTGGTTTTTTTTTTTCAAAAGGCTCCCTGTCCATGGCAAGCAATTGAACCATATCCAGGATAAAAGTCAGCTTCAAGAGCAAGTTCTTGTCAAAATATTACTTGTAATAAATGTCAGAATCTTCTTGGACTAACCTTGGTGGATGATATTCTGTCCAATCCTATGATTAATTTTTTGATACTCTCATATGCAAATTCTCTCTGATAATTGAACTTCTACAGTTTCTTTAGGTTGACAACTTCTTATATTATTTCAGGAATGCTCAAAAGTTGGTAAGGATGCCTCAAATGATTATGTTGGAGGGAGCAATCTGCTATGTGAAAATTCATATTATTCCGAGTTTTCTGTTTCTACTGGACCAAGCTATAGGTAAAGTTGTAGCTTCAGTCTTCTGTTCTCAAGATCATTCTTTTGCATGTGATACCATAAAAAAGACTTCTTGATAACTCAATACCAATTGAATCTTCTCTCAAGCTCTTCTTTTATTTTTTTGGCTAAGCCAAGGGAAACCCGGTTAATCTAATAATTTGTTATAAAAATCTCGAGTAAATATCATCATATATAGAATATATGAAAACTATAACAATATTAATTACTTGTTTTTATCATGTTCATTTCAGAATAAAATGTGATATTTTGAAATAAACAATATTTTAAAAATATTGTGTTAATTTGAAAATAGTGATGTTCTCAAAGTATCACAGATATTTGTTGCAGAATCGGAGTAGCCCATGCTATGTCTTGTTAAATTAAAATATTACTCTAATCCTTTTATCATAACATGTAGGACAATCAGTCTTGGGATTTTTTGGATGGTAAAATTTGATGTCAATGTTTCTGTGAACTTTTCCTGATCTGTGCATGTGGATAGTCTCACACACCTGCTGATACCATTCAGACATACAGTGACAAGCAGACACATGTGCATGCACACATCTTTAGCTAACTTAATTATGAACCTATAAGTCTTAGGTTTATCCTGATACAAACACGGATTCCCATATCTAACATTCTAAAAGATGGGATATAATTTTTTCTTATTATGGTAATTCAAACTTGTTTATCTGTTTGGATATGCATTTCTAGCCATATTCATCTTGTGGTGCCTAGTAACTTTTACGATATGAAAATCAGCTTATGTATTGGAAAGTTTGTCAGTTTAGAGACAATCTTCTTGTTGACAAATGTAGGTATAATCAGATTTCTTCAGAGCTTTATCAATGCTTTTCCCATACTACTGCTAAGGTTAGTGCTGTAAATTTTGCAGGCCTGAAGAGGAATCAAGCCTTCCAAACATTGTTGATGTTTATCATCCTCATATATCACCTATAGCAACAAAAGATCCACAATATGCCTCTTCTTCTGGGAAGCTGAACACTGTTGATGAATTGGAATCCATTTTTGGGGCAATGCCTCCTAGTTTTGCTGCATTGCTAAACACTTACTGTAGTGAATCACCCAGAGGTACATATTTATATTAGTCACTCATCTTCAATGTCTATTGCAAAAATTTCTATTATCCGTGTGATCGGAGCAAGCTTTTGATATTCTCTACCTTTTTATTTTCTGCTGTGGCTGTTTTCCTTTTTCCTCTTTTTCTCATATTGTCCGTAAGACTGGGCATTTTCGACATGAAAATGGTGCAGTCGCCTTGTTTATTTGAATGCTGCCTCTACTGCCTTGTGTCTGTTAACATGGATTTAGCTGTCCATTTTATGATCTTGAAATCTGAAAGAACACACAACACTAGGACTGATGGATTAATCCATCAAATGTTGTTTGCTAGAGAATATAAATGATGACTTACAAGTAACTGAGGAATTCCTTGATCACATTGAAATAAATGGGGACTGCCAGATCACTAGGCTATCAAAAATAGGTTGTTATTTGTTCTGTAAGTGTGCTATATTTTCTATTACATGCCCATATACTATGGGAAGCTCGGAGATGCATGCAGAGACACCTTGAATTCTAGTACTTCCATCCAATGACTTCTGCTGATAGCTTGGAAGAATGGCATAGTGCTGTCACCACGCCCTAACAACAATATGTCCAATGCAGGTTTAGCTCCAATAGATAATGTGAAGATTGCTGCTGAGGAAACAAAAGTGTCGGATAAGCCTGGTCTAAAATCTAAGATTGTGGTATCAATAAAATCTTAATTTTCATGTCCTCTCCTATTTCTTCATGGTTTATTTCTATGTTTGCTGAAGTATCTCTCTGGTTATTTATATGCAGGACTACATGCTGGATCCTTCTTTCCAAGGTAGGTGACAGCCAGTTTACTAATCGATCTTGTTCTGCATGAATAGAGAATGGAAATAGAATTGACTTTAGAAAAGCCATAATATCTAAAGAAAGAAAATGAAGACTCATTGGTGTTTCTATCCTTACTCTGATAAGTTCAAGTCTGGATGGTTGTATCTATTTGCCCACCAATTTTCCTCTGAGCTGGGTGTAGCTCCCGGAGCTGCATCAGTTCAGCTTTCTTTTTTACATTCTAGACTGTATTCGTGATCCAAAGTTCCAAACATGATCAGTTATTCAGTTTGTTGGATGTAGTGGTATCTTTAGGACAGGATATAAGCTTTTTTACCATGTTTGGTGAATGTAAAGCATTATCAGGATCATTAGTCTTTAGATGCTTGTCAAATGTGGAATGGCCTATTTGTTGTTTGTGTGAGATGGAGTGACAAAGCCATATGATGTGGACTCACACACCAGTACCATTTCTACACCATTCTGTATGTTTGTATACAAGACCTTTTCGTACAGAAATTGGTTGTGTATGGACGATACAATTTAGACGGAGGGGTTTAGCACTACAATGTTTCTGAAGCTTGTTTTTGTTCTGGTTTTAACAGATATCCTTACAAGGGTGGAGCAAGTTTTGGATGAGATGGGCGGTGGCATCTGCAGGCCGTAAGTCTTCAAAAGGTCTGTTTTACCTGCATTTTGTTGATTTAGACTGTTGACATTTTGTACATAAGCTGCTCTAATGTTGGAGCTGGTACAGTAAACCGCTTTTAAAGCTTTTCCTGTTATAGTTTAGTTGCCTGAACAAAATGATACTCCACACGAACACTCATAGAACACGAAATGAGGTACAAAATTCTGCTGTATGGATGAACAAACAGACAATAAATATTGAAGATGGAACGGAAAAGGAACATCCGGTTAGTTCGAGTGACGCTTATGATTGGTTTTAATCATCTTAGAAGTCTCTGCTTGTTTGCGGTGCTCAATTAACGCGGCGGCAGTGTTTCCTCACCTCTCCTCTTTCATTGGATTTATTCTTAAGCCTTCCTACTTACCTTTGCGCTTCCAAACCAGAGTCCCCAAAGCCATGGGTTGCGTGCAAATCTTCTCACAATTCTTTTTGATGCTTCCGAGCTCGTTAGTGCTTGATCTGTGCCTAGTAGCCCTTTGTTTTGCATGAGCGCGACGTAGTGTATGTTTTTCATGATGTCCATACTTGGTCCATCCATGTGAACCACTGGATTTTCACCAGGAAGTAGTGTCTGCGTATGGTGGCTCAACAGATGGGAGAAATTGTGGAGGCGGTAGCGGAAGGTCGAGCAATCAGCATATTGTTCTAAATCAGCCCTTTTAATTTTTTTTTATAAAAAAATGCAAAAATCGTAAAAAAAAAATTGAGAATAAAAAAACAAAAAGTTATCAGAAAATATCAAAAAAAAATACTAAAAGAATTCATGTATCATATTGTTCAAAACAATTTAGAGATCATATTGTTCTAAATCAGCCCTTTTAAAAAAATTTATAAAAAAAATGCAAAAATCATAAAAACAAAAAAATTATCTTTTTTTTAGAATAAAAAAACTAAAAAATTATCAGAAAAACTATCTAAAACAAAAATACTTCAAGAACATAAATGATGATCATACATATGTGTGTGTGTCCAATCAGGTTTCAAAATATGCATTTATTATCTAAACAATATAATATCAAAAAATAAAATAAAATTATGATTCGAAATTAAAAATTCATAGAAAACTGATTCAAGGATGCACGCCTTGTCATTAGATCAGACCGTGGATAGGCCTTGGAACCCGCATTGTTCTAGTGAACGTTGGGCCCTTTGGTTATCTGGTCCATCAGGTTTTCAGATATACCATGAAAATTGGAACAGGGCAGTTGCATTGTTCAGTTATCAGTACTTACTCGGACAAAGCAATCATGGAAATGAAGGCGAATCAGACCCGGAATGATGCCTTGATCCAGTATGGATGCGTTAGAAACCGTGATTCTGATGATCTCTTCAGCTGCAGGGCATCTTGCATCATAGAACCCAACTTTTAGGTCACCAGGGCCAGCTACTGGAAGCACGAACATGACGGAAAACAATAGTATTACAACGGACATGGATGCTGTGCAGAAAGCCTCCATAATTGGCTCAGCTGCAAGAGAACTTGGAGCTGAGCCAATATGTGGCTGTTCTGCTTCGCTTCGAAATTCTATTTTTTGATAGAGGGGCTTATAATGCTGTGTCGAAAGAGAAAAACGAGGGGTTTACGAGGAGAGCTACACATGAATTCATGAAACCTTTTAGATCGGTTATGTTGTCCGAGTTCCCTCTTACGAGGCCCAAAAGAGTTAAAAGGGAAATTTTCAAATACCCCCCAAACT
Source organism: Nuphar pumila (assembly GCF_984573655.1). NCBI lineage: Eukaryota > Viridiplantae > Streptophyta > Magnoliopsida > Nymphaeales > Nymphaeaceae > Nuphar > Nuphar pumila. The sequence goes on along the minus strand of NC_143263.1, from coordinate 74,866,000 downwards.
TTTCAGTCTAATTCATTCATACACCAAAAGTTTGAGAGTTTGCAAATTCACATTAAAGTTTTTACTTGGGTTGATTAAATTGCCCAAATCGCTCATACGTTGGGTTTTTAAAAGTTTGAATAAAGTTTGATTGTAGGGCTGTAAAAATATGTTTCGTTCATGAATTAACGTTGGGTTTTTAAAAGTTTGAATAAAGTTTGATTGTAGGGCTGTAAAAATATGTCTCGCTCATGAATTAACGTTGGGTTTTTAAAAGTTTGAATAAAGTTTGATTGTAGGGCTGTAAAAATATGTTACAAAGATACTTGGACTCTTGACCTCTCCCACACAAATCAAAACAATAACCATTACATCAAATAAGTAATTGTTAGCAATTTTTAGAAAAACATCTATATAACTATGTTTAAATTTGAACAACCAAATAATGACCTGACCCACTAATAGCACATCCGGGTTTGTGTGTGGTACACATGAAGTTTCAAGTTTTCAAACATGAACTTGGTTGTGCTACCAGTTGGTCGGGTCATTGTTATGTTGATTTGTTTTAGGGTTGTCAATGAGTCAGGTATCCGACCTATTAGGGTATACCCGAACCCAACCAAATAACAAATTATTGAGTTTGGGTTTTGTCGGGTCACGAAAATGGAATCCCAATCTCAAATTCACATAATTTCATTTGCTTTTTGAGAAATTTTTTAAATACTCCAAACTTTTTGGTCTGTATACTTTTTTTGGAGATGTTAATGGGTCGGGTTTGTATCGGGTACCTGACCCAACCTAAACCAGATTTTTCAGGTATATATGGGCATGAAAAACACCGACCAGAATATTATTCGGGTCAACATAAACTCAACCCAAGCAATATTAAGGCCGGGTTTGGGACATGATTTTTGCCAATACCCGACCTGACCCAACATTGTTGTCAGGTATCCAACCCGACCTGAGTATTATATATATATATATATATATATATATATATATATATATATATATATATATATATATATATATATATATATTAATATAGGTAAATTTATGAAACTATGCGGGTTTGGTTTTAGGATTCTATTTTGGTGAGCCAGAAAATCCTGAACTTAGCAATTTATTATTTGGTTTGGTTCGGGTACACCCTGATGGGTTGGGTACTTGACCCATTGACATTCCTAAAGCCAATCAACATAATAATGGCTCAACTCCCTGGTAGCATAACCAAGTCCATGTTTGGAAACTTGAAACTTCATGCATACCAAAAACTGACTTGGTTGCGTGGGTTGGGTCATTATTAGGTTGATTGGCTTGCTGAAATATAAATATAGTTATAACAGTTATCAGCAATTAATCATTTGGTGGTTAGTCTTTTGTCTTTTATTTGCAGAGTAACACTTCAAGTGTCTTTGTAAACGATGAACCTCTTTTTGCATTAAAGATATATTTTATTGACAGCCCTACAATCAAACTTTGTTCAGACTTCTATAATAAGAGTACACTAGTAATTCTATTTCATGAGTTATAGGGGTACAATGGTAACTTCAAAATATGAGTTAGCATTAACCCTAAAACAAACCAATGTTAATTTATGATTGTAGCAATTTGATTAACCAAAGTAAAAACTTTGGTGTGAATTTGCAAACTCTCAAACTTTTGGTGCCAGCAAGAATTAGACCAAAAGGATTGGGGGTATTTGAAAATATCTCTTTCAATAACTATATCCCTAAGATCCTATGACTAGAGTGTCCTTGTTCCGTGAATGGCCTTATTATGCTTTACCTATTCTGAATGTTTTTGTCTTACGGGTGCAAATGGATCGGACATGATCAGATACATGAATGGACTCTGGCATATTATTTCAAGATTAGGATCCTTAAAAAAGGACATTTTCATCAAAGTCGGACTTGCTTGACCAGATAATTTTTGAATTTGGCTCTGATTTGTATCAGTATTTCAAGTAAGATCTAATTTAGACTTGTATCAAAATCGAATTCAATTAGCTGAGATGCGTATGTTGAGATGGATGTGTGGAAATACAATAAAAGATAAGATTCGGAACGAGGAGATACGTAAGGTAGGCGTTGCACCCATTGAAAATAAGATGAGAGAGAATCGTTTACGGTGGTTTGGACATATTCGACGAAGGCCTAATGATGCTCCAGTTAGAAGGATGGAGAAATGGGAAAATATATTAGTTAAAAGAGGTCGGGATAGGCCTAGGAAGACATGGATGGAGGTGATAGGAAATGATATGAATGCTTTGAACCTCACCGAGGACATGGCATTGGATAGAAATGAATGGAGGAGAAGGATTCATGTGGAAGACCCAGAATGATTTTCTTTGTTGGTTCATATCGCCGATCCCAATTGTTTTGGGATGAAGGCGTAGTTGTTGTTGTTGTAAGCACCGCGTTTTGGATATGTTTTTACCAGATCCAGTATTAACACATATGGATTGGATCCAGATTCAATAGATTATTGGATATTTCTGGATTCAGATTCAGATTTGGATCAAGTGCATAAATTACATTGTAATTAGGTTCGGACAGCCTCCCCTCGTATCCGATCCATTTTTGGGTCGAATGCTCCAACCTGCATGAGGTAGGGCTGGAAACAGGGCAAGCAGCTTGTGGCCCAGCTCATCTCGGTCCGAGATCGTTCAAACTCATAAAATAAGTTCTGCAAGTCGAGCCACAAATTGGTCATGAAGGTTTATTTTATCTAAACATGAACAAGTGGTGCTCAGCTTCGGCTTGGCTAGGGCTGACAGTTGTATATGATATTTAAATCCATTTCATATTTCATTTTATAGTATAGAACAGTTGGTTGAGGGTTTTGGTTTTACAAAAGAGATTCTTAAGTTCATTCTAATTTTATTGTTGACACATTTAAAAGAAAGTTTTTCTGTTTTTCTAAACAAGATCAGCTATTTATGGCTCGAGCTCAGTTGGCTTGACATGGGCTTGAGCTGGGGGCCATCTTAAAGGAGCCGAGCTTGAGCATCTAAAACTCAACTGATTTGACTCGCTTACCAGGCCGCATGGGCAACATATGTCACATTGAAAAGCTTAAAGGACTTGGACAAATGGTTTTAAAAAAATGAGGGTATTTTTTATGCAGCTGATAGCCACCCATCTCAACATTTCTACGCCCATCTCGAGAAATGCCAAGGTGGGTGGCTGTCAGCGCCACTGCATCATGCAGCACTGCTGCATATAACTAAATAGTGATATGTTTAATATCATTATTTTATTTAAATACTACTGCATTACTAACCATTTTTAAATTTTCTCAAATTATTTCCTTACATTTTTACATATTTAGTTGTATCCCTTTTTTTTCTTTTTGCAAATTGGCCTGATTTGCAAAATAGTCCCTGCCTTATGCTATTTCCCAAATTGATCCCTGCCTTTTTCATCAACCCTTGAAAATCAGTCCTTGACGTTAGCAGGTGCTAGCTTTCTAACGGTAAGTGTTAAAAGGGTAGGCAAATTGATGGTTCTGCCGATGACCAATTTGCAAAATGTTAATTAGAGATTAATTTATAAAAAGTTAAATACACTAAGAACTATTTGATGAACGACATTTTTAGCGACCAGTTAACCATGGTCAGTGTTTAACCTTGGTCAAACTAACAGCTGTTGACAGAAAGACCAGTTTGTAACAATAGTAAAAAAGGCGGGGGATCGGTTTTAATAAGTCATAAGGCAGGGACCAATTTCCAAGAAAGCCTTTTTAAAAATTTACGTGCACCAAAATTTTCTTTAAATTTTCCTTTTAAAGCCCGGGGGGGGGGGAGGGAAAGCCACTATGTGGCACCCCAGTGTTCGGCCCCAGACACTGGATCTGCTCCGTCAGATATTTGAGGAAGTTTACCTAATTTCTATGTGAAGATAGACAGAAGTAGGGATGGCAGTGCTCCACCCCCCCTTTTCAAAATCCAAACCTTCATCCCTGCCTCGATCCCCGCACGGGGATGGATTTTAACTTCCACCCCCGCCTCCATCCCCATTTCATGTCCTCCATCCCCGGTCCAAACGGGGGCGAGGCGGGCCCGTTTCCCCTTAATCTATAGTCATCCCTTAAAGGATTGGGGACGGGACAGGGCGGAGCTAGGAGGGGATTGGGACGGGGACGGGGCAGGGCGGGGAAAAGCGTAAGTCCATCCCCGCACGAGGATAGATTTTAACTTTCATCCCCGCCTCCATTTCCGTTTCATGCCGTTCATCCCCGGTCCAAACAGGGCGAGGCGGGGCGGAGCCCCGTTGTCCCCTGGTCCACTGCCATCCCTAGACAGAAGAGTTGAATTTGCTATTGAAATAAGGAGGTTCCGGACCATATTGGCGAATGTCTCTCAAGCTGATAAAAACATAATTCAGGAGCCATTAATTGGCAATCACAAATCATTATAAGTCCTACTGTTCATGATCATATGCTTTAAAAGAATCAATCCTAAAAGACATGACAGAAACACATTATGAGATAATGTAGTGTAAAAACTTCATGAGTAAGAGAAACAGATCATCAAGGGTTACACTTCCAATAGAATCTACATTGATAAACAATTAGGTCAGATTAACTTGGAAACAAATCCACACACATTCATCCAATTTATGTCTATCTCATATTAGTGTGAAAATATCATGATATCTTATTAACCATTTTAATTGATTGTTGTACTGTTTACAATTTTGTCAGCTATATCTTAGGAAAAAAAATGCTCTTATTGATTATCTATATATATGCTATTTTATTCTTTCTCCATACTTTTTTCTCATAGTTCGTTAATTTATTTATTACTTGATTTTGCAGTAAAAATATGAAAAATATGAAATTTTTTAATTTCTCAGGAGAGATTGGTCACGTGTTTTTGTCACTACGAGTCAAATAGATAATGTATTTTGGATCTATGATCATACGATGTAAAATCCTTGCTTTTAGTCCTTTTTCCCTGATTCAATGTAACCTTTTATGTTTAGGATCCAGCTTCAACTCTACTTCATCAGATACATTTGGATCCAATCTCATAATCAGATAGATTCAAAACATGCATGATCCGACCCATGTCCAATCCATTGATTTGTACCCTTAGGAAATTGGAAAAGATTCTTTGGCTAGCATGGCTTGTTTTTTTTTATTGATGATGAGGAATACTCCCCGAGACCCCCGGTCACTTAACGAGAAAACTAGGGTGGAGTCACCAACACCCAAGCCCTTACAGAACCCACCAGTTAAAGGCAGGGGCATACCCGTGGGAGTCGGACCTGGGATGAAGGGGACAGCACCTTCTCCCCAGTTCTGCTGCCACTCGATCTAGCATGGCTTGTTTTCCTACATCGATCCTTAGTCACAGATGTTTTAATTGAGAATTATTTGACCATTGAATTCTCGTCAGATTTTAAATGTTCTTGAAAAGAAAAATTAACAAAAGAATGAAAATGTAAAAATAAAGTAAAAAAATGTAATATCATGATAGCTTATTTAAATGTTAGTATTATAATACTTTTTAAAAATAATTGAGAGCACATCGTGTTTCCTCAGGATATTTTTAAAATATTGCCAATATATGTCGCTACCTATATCATAGAACGTCTACCTCAGAATCCTTCAGGCAAACTTTTTGTTCTAATTATCTAGAATATACTCATATGATGCATGCTGCACAAAATAAAAATTTTCTCCATGCATAATTTATTAAACAGACTTGAGATTAGGCAGATCTCACCGGCATCTATCTATGATATTTATTGTTGATTGGGTGCAAAGAAGGTTAATGTAGGCTAGACATCAACCTGGGTTATGCAAAGAAAATATCAACTACCTTTTAATATATTTGTTGCTTCTTTTCCTACTTATATGGTGGTGGTCATGAGTGCACCACAATGTTCTCCACCATCATTGGAAAAGAAGGGGGCCAATTTGTACAAGTGGTACGCCATGCATTGCAAGTACCTTTAGTCCATAGGGAGATTCAAATGTTAGATTCTTATATTTTCTTCATCTTTTAACAATTAAATTGCAGAGGCTGTGTCAAAGGGAAAAAATCTCAACCTTTATATTTGATCAATCAAGGGAGGACAAAAAGTAGAGGAACCTCATTCATTGTTCTCTACTAATCTAAGGGTTTACAATTTTTTTTCCCCCTTGAAAGCACCTTTTTATGATTAGCTGAGTACACTAACCATAAAAGTAGTATTTAGCGTGATGGTAATGAAAGTTTTTTTTAAGTGAGAGAGAGAGAGAGAGAGAGAGAGAGAGAGAGAGAGAGAGAGAGAGAGAGAGAGAGAGAGAGAGAGTACTCTTGTGACTTCTATCATTTATATGTTTCAAAACTTATTATTTTATGGACGGCCTCAATTGTTCTTTTATCTTGATCCGAGTTTTTTTGATATGAGAGAGAGAGAGAGAGAGAGAGAGAGAGAGAGAGAGAGAGAGAGAGAGAGAGAGAGATTACTTTTGTGTGATTCCTATCATTTATATGTTACAAAACTTATTATTTTATTGACGGCCTCAATTATTCTTTTATCTTGATCGGAGTTTTTTTGTTGTGTAAGAGAGAAAGAGAGATTAGTTTTGTGTCTCCTATCATTTATATGTTTAAAAACTTATTATTGTATGGACGGCCTCAATTGCATGTTCTTTTATCTTGATCGGAGTTTGGAGAAGCCTACCACGTCATTAATTAAAGGTATGAATAAACATTGCAGTTCTATATGGTCATCATCCAAGTGTTGCGGATACTTACAATCTCTAATGTATGGGAAAGGATATAGGTCAGTTTGGAACTCAGGCTTGAGCGTGCAATCACATGCTGGCTCAAGGCAACTAACCTAACAATGGTTTCAGCTTAGTGGGGTGCAAGGCAACCCACTTGTCCACTTTGCCAGTGGATCTTGTTTCCACCCTTAATACTACATCCCATTGTCCTAGACCCTATGTCACAGTGAGGATAGGGATGGCAGTGGACCGGGGCGGAGGCGGGGGACAAGGCCTCCACCCCCGCTCCGTCTCAAAATTCTGCCCTCCATCCCCACCTTCTTTGCACGGGTTTTGATTTTAACCTTCATCCCTGCCTCCATTCTTGTTTCATGTCCTCCATCGGGACCCCATTTCTCTCTGGTCCATTGTCATCCTTAAGTGAGGACATACCATTTAGAGGCCATGTCATGGGTGATGTTGGTTGGATATGTTATGACACGCTGACACCACTCTGACATGCACCAACATTATTTTAATATTTTAATAATATTTTTAACAAAAAATAAATTATTGTATATTGAAGTATCAACAAATATTTTTAATAATTACAAATTAAAAAAATCTGTGTCGCAGTAAAATATTTTTCAAAAGAAAATTCAAACTTGCACATTGAACTCGAGTTGCATGTCAGGATGATATTTGTATCTTTGCAACATAAGGACGACTTGATCAACATCTTGAATAGACTTGGCCAACTTCATGAGAACCATAGAGTGATTGAGACCGAAGCGGGAGCGACCTAATAGACAAACAGCCAACCACTATGCGCCCGACAAATAGATTTGTCGCAAAATCAAGTGCGGAAATTATATATATTTGGACAACAACGCTAGGCTAATGTTCATAGCAAACTGGCAAGAAAATACAGCTACTAACAGTAGTTTACAAACTACTTAGCAATATGTAATTTCAGTATTCAAACGAACAAACAATCACTATGCATCTCACACCAGTTAGGACCAGGAGCAGTTTTGGGCTGTTGGTATTTAATTAGGAGACGGAAACTGACATTAGATGATATGCAGGCAGTAGTTGTGTGGAAAAATAAAGCGAACAACACTTTAAGAGAGAAGGAAAGAACGACCAACGAGCTGGACCAAGTCTGGTTCAGTCGAGTCGTTGGGGAGATTCACCAAACAGTTGGTGGACGCTCCGTAACAAGCCACGAATCAACGCCTTAGGCGTTCCAATTCAACACGGAAATTTGTGAAACAAATAGCCACAAGTCCTAGCAATACCTCTTATTCAACACACATGTCATCAAATCACTCGAAATAATTCCTAGAACAATCATCCCACAAAACGATCAATAAATTTATGCAAGTACAAACAAACAATCTATAATAATCCACCATAAGGAGGAAGTCGGCCAAGAGAACAGGAAAAAAAAAATCCCAAAGCTCGCACCAAGCAAACTACACGATGCTGATTAACAGAATCACGACCAGCATAGGAGATTTGGCAGACCAAGTCGGGTTTGAACAAACCTACCTAGGTGACGCTGAATCAAAAGGAAAACCGACCAATATGAGGGTCGTCTTCTTAGCTCCGGCGAATCTCGTCGCTGGCCAAGGAAGGAACCACGTCAGTGATGACCAAACAGTGCTCAAACGGACGACAAATGGTCGACGTCCGGCCGTCTTCCCGATGAGAGCTCTCGCGTCTTCGAGCAGCTACCAAGGATGCGAATCGATGGGGAGGCTCTCAAACCACACAACACGATTTCACTAGCGGGATTGTTTTCAAATATAGCAAGCTCCTCCCCCTTCACGATTTGGGGCTAATATCTGCAGCCAAAGAGAAAGGAACCAACATCTTTTTCTTGGGGTCTAGAGTTGCTGATCTATGGACCCAACAAGATGAGTTGGAGGCCCAATTGATTCTTGTGGTTTCAACAGCTATTTTTTTGGGAACCCAAGAGAGATCCAAAGAGAAAAGACACGCATATCTACACCAAACAAAAAAATCTACCAAAACATCCACTACACCCACCAATAACTTATATGGATCCTAACATGCTACCGAAACTAGATCTGGGTCTACCAAGTGAATCTAAAAAAAAAATCTAAAAGAATTTTTTAACTGCAAAGATTTTAAAAAATCTTAAATATTATCTAGTTACTAGAAAAGTAATTTCTTGATAAAATTAATATTTAGCAAAATAAAATTTTGAAATACCAAAAAAAAAATGTCATTTTGTTCGGCCGGCTTGATTTAAACTGGGCGTGTACTTGGCCTGTGCATCCGGGTTGGCTGGTATTTCTTCCCCGAATGGATCCTCCTCCACTCTTGTACAGATGTGCTGCATCGAGCTGAAGCAAAGCTTCTTTTTTTTTTTCGGGACAGAATAGTGTGACAGTTGGATTAGCTCCCTCATTTTATGAAGATTTGATATTGTATTTGTTAATGGTTTAGCATTTAAGTGCAATAATAAGACGGAAAATCCTTTTCTTTTTTTCTTTTTTTTAGATGACGAACCGGGTCACTTACCTCTAATTTTAAAAACCCACCTTTTGCTTGTGTCCAAAAAGAGTGCCATATTTTCTGAAAAGGCATTTTATTACCCAACTTTTTATTGTACACTGTTAAGTCTTAAGTGACTCGACCTAACCGTGAGTTATATATGATGAACCATGACAAAACTGCCCGTTTTCATGATAAAATAGGCAAGACACACCTTTCCAAACCAAAGGCTAAAAATGATACTTTTCAATGGATCTTAACCATGAAAACAGCTCTAGGTCTCTATTTGAAGGTTTAAGAAAAAAGTTGGGTTTTAAATCGTCCTTTCAAGAAAACATAGAACATTTTTTTTTGGAATGTCAGCTAAAAGATGAGCCTCTAAATGAAACTTTTTCTGACGACTAATATGATATTTGTTTGTTTTTTTTCGATTTACTACCGGAAAAAACCACATATGAGATCGAAGACCTGGCCGTGCTGGCTCAGCCTGCCATACCTACGGTTGTCATCAAGTATAAAACTGCGAGGTAGGGAGGGGACCCTTCTAAAAAACTAATATGATACTTGTGTGACCAAACTCTATTATTAGTAATATTATTATGTCATTATTGCTGATGTTGAGTGCCTGGTGTTAGTGGTGGGGTTTTGAGACGGGCTCTAGGACATAGAGACTGTTCAGTCTTTATGTTGCTGATACAAGTGCAGTGTCATAGCCCTGCCTTTTAATGTACCCACCATTTATTACCCCTTGTCCTTTCCTCCACTTCAGTTCTTTTCCTACAAGAAATGCGTTTCGCTTTCTTGATTGATGTTGCCTCCCCCGTTTGTCCCTCAGCTACAGGTCTTCCCTTCCAATAAAGATTCTTTGGTTAACCCTTGGCTTTTCTCTTTCCTCCATTGACCACAACCCTAAAACTCATCTTCATCTTGTTCTCTTCTTCCTACCCCATCTATATAATGGTAAGTTCTTTTCCATCCTTGAGAGAGAGAGAGAGAGATGCAGCAACAGGGAAATTGCACCTTGAGAATCCAGAGTTTGCACCAAGGGGAGGTAAGGAATTCCTCTTGTTGCCTTTTTGCTCTGTTAATCTTGATACAGTTTTTTCATGTGGATCATGGTATTGGTGATGTTGGTTCTTGTTTCCTTTTTTATTTGGGAAGGAATTTTGTCAAGTATCCAAGCTAGGAAACTACTATAATTCCCTAAGAATTATATACGTAACCATGAAAAAGATTTCTGATAACCATGCTCTACTAGGCAATTAATCCATCAGGCTTATTGCTATATTTGGACAAAAGACGACTTAAATTCCATTCACTTAAGCACTTTGAATTTCCTGATCTTTGGAAAGCATCACATATTATTCAAAAAAATTGATTATGATGTTTAGATGTTGCAGTTTAGAATGGCATCATCTTCATCACCATCATCAGTAACAACACCTTCATCAACTTCCTCACTATCAAACCCTAACTCTCCATGTGCTGCTTGCAAATTCTTGAGGAGGAAATGCATACAAGGGTGCATATTTGCACCATACTTCCCACCAGATGAACCCCAAAAGTTTGCTAATGTTCATAAAATCTTTGGGGCAAGCAACGTAAGCAAGCTGTTGAATGAATTGCTGCCTCACCAAAGAGAAGATGCAGTGAATTCTCTTGCCTATGAGGCCGAAGCAAGGATTAAAGATCCTGTCTATGGCTGTGTTGGTGCCATCTCTGTGCTTCAAAGGCATGGCTCTCTTTCCTTTCTTACTTTCTTTGTTTTTTGGTTTCTTTTTTTCTTCACAACCCCATGCATTAACCACTAATAAGGTTCATAATGAGAGCCAAACAGGAAAAGAGTTGAAACTTCGAAAGGCTAATCCAATGCAATTCTTTCATCAGGCAAGTTCATCAATTGCAGAGGGAACTAGATGCGGCAAATGCCGATCTCATGCGCTTTGCTTGCATCCCCACCGAAATCTCGAGAGCCATACCTTCACCATCCATGGCTCCCATGGCTCCAATGGTGCCTTCAAGGCAGAGGTCGGCTGACTTAACAAGGATGATTGTAAATAGGGCGCCCAATTATCAATCTTCTTATTTTCCACCACCATACCCAACATGGAGAAGCAACACCATAGATGGCAATGGAAGAGACATGTGAATATGCTCCCCCACCCCACCCTCTCTCTCTTATATATATGTATATATGAGTGATGGGAACCAAGAAAATGAAACATGCAAAATGGGTTTTTCTTCTAAAATTCTAACTTTTACAGATATGATCCATGTGTTTGATTTCATAAAGATCCCTTTTGGACATCTGATTCCTATACGTGCATAGGTTCTGATAGATTTTGAAAAATTAATGGCCCAAAATCTTTATCAAATTTGGAGGCTCATAAAAACATTTTTTATTGAAGAAGCATGATCTATGTGTCGATTCCTAACTGATAAACCATGCCAAACGCATCTATGGTGTTAGAATTGTGAAAATGTGACCCATTGTGGCTCACTTTTCATATATATATATATATATATATATATATATATATATATATATATATATATATATATAGAGAGAGAGAGAGAGAGAGAGAGAGAGAGAGAGAGAGAGAGAGCTGTGCAACCCATAGGTACGCAACTACCAGTGGGATCATGCTGGCGCGTGATGCACGGCCAGCCCCCCAAAACTGCTAAAAAATGCTAAAAACACTCTCTTGCATGTTTTGAGCAAGCGCCACTAAAGATCCCAATTTTGCTGAGACCTTTAGCGGGGCTGTAAAGCATCGTTAATGCCCCAAGAGGGATGCACCCGTCATTTTCTCAAATGATATTTAGCGGCGGGTGAAAACCATCATTTTTGGGGTAAAAAATGCTGTTTTCTGCATTTTTGCAGCGAAAAAGGCTGAGCCCCCATCATGCCCCGGTGATGGACGCTCAGTTCCACTAGGCAGCTGCGGGGTTGCACAGCTACCACACTCTCTCTCTCTCTCTGTCTATATATATATATATATATGGTGTCATGACGATACTCTAGCTGAAAATCATGGGTGTGCGCTGTATTAACTCAATCCAACCATATAGATGCATTCAGCATGGTCTGTTTTGCTAGGGTTCATACTTTGGATCATGTTTCCCTGATGTAAATTTACAAATTCTTTAGTCATAAAGCTTTTGAATACCATAGATTGATATTTTTTCGAGTTAATAACCTGCTTACACATTGTAATCAAAACATCCAAAAACCTGACTCCTATTAAGCAATCCTTGTAGATCCCATTTATAGGGTCTGATCTGCTAAAAAAATTGTGAGAAAATGACATTTTCTGCTCATTATGACATAATGGATCCATGACACACACACAAACATGGATTTTTTTTCTAGGATTCACACTATATATGCAATATGCATGGGTACTTTATGTTATGGTTTGTGACAACCAACCAGGTCTTTGAGAAGAAATGGAGGGGGATAGCCGATGGAGGTCAGCCATTGACACTGCACAGATTCAGTTCTCTGAAGAAAATCTCTGCAATATTTGTGAAGTTTGCAGATAGACAACATTAGCTATTGCTTTCATGGTTATTTGTATTGATACTCAGGGTATTTATGTAAAATTTGCAAGCAAACACCTACCTTTATTTCTCCTTACTTTCTTTAGATACTATTTCACTCGTGTCCTCTCGTCCTCCATATGCTATAGTAATTTAACTGTTCACTGGGTTCTTTTACCATAAATATCATCACCATCACTTTCGAATTGGATTTACTTGTGCAAAGAATCTTCAGTTTTAGTCTTTGGAGTAGGATGCAGCTGTAAAAATGGTAGAGGCAATGGTTAATTTTCTGTTTCCCATTTTCAGTGTGGTGTTGTATGATCGAATGCCTTAATTAAAGAGACAAGGAAAAATTTGTCAATGATAAATGCTTTTGCGTTTTCTGCTTTCAATTAAACTGAACATCACTTAATTCGTGCTAAATTAGCAAAAACTTGGTCTTCTTTTCAGTTTCCACTAAAACTTTGATCAACTAGTAATTTAAAAGCATAAAAACATGCTTTTGCAACTCCATGCAATCCAAGCATTACTCAAATGTTTAACTAAACTGAAATGGGTTTATTTCCATTCAAGTTAAACATCTTTTCATATGTTTTTTTTTCATTCTCATGAATATGAAGCATAACTTGGTTGTTTTCATGCAAGCACAAGTTTTTGGAACTAAGGTCACTTGATTGTATAGCAAACAAAAGCGGTTGTGCAAATTTTTTGATTCAAGCTAAGAGTGAGTGCAGTTGTTTCTAAATTAAGGAACCACTTTCATTTCTATGCTTGTTCTTGTTTGGCTTGATGACTTTTCATCGCTATTATTCTTACTTATTCGGTTCGCTAATTTTTCCTATTTCTTAAATGAATTTATTTTTATGTTGTCATTGAACAAGATCATAACGTTTCTTTCAAAAAGGAAAAAAAAAAATCATAACGTTTGCTAACCAATTTTTTTTCCAGTTCTTTTAATTCCCGTACCAATTGCGTTTAACTTCGCAAACGACTAAAACATTGTTTAGTTGCGTGGCAGCAAGAAAACAAAAGTAACATTTCCCTTTTTTATGTTTTTATTATGGATTTTCTATATTCTCTCAAAACATCATTGCGGTTTATTCTAAAAGTTTTTTTGAAAGAATTTTTAATTTTTCTGGAAGAAGGTTTATTCTAAAAGTTATAGCATAAAAGAAGCACTGCACCATTTTTCTTGAAGCATTCTTTTTATCGAACCGTTTCAGACATAAAAGTTGAGGCTCTGTTTGTTCATTAATTCATTTCCATGCAGATCAGCTATCATGTTTCATTAAACTATGCATCGTTGGCTCCTTTTTAAACGTTCGCGAGTGTGGTCAGTTCCATATTCTTTGCAACTAAGGTCTTCAGGCTGCTTTTAAAATTTCATTTGAAAAACGCATGGCTGTTTTTTAATTAGTTTAGATACCAAACATATGGTTATAATTTGTTATTTCAAGGAAATAAGAAAGAAAACTACCAGTAGAATGCAAATCAACTATGTTCTCTTGTTTCTCAATGTCAAAAAGCAAAAAGGTGGTGGCCGTTCAATTCTAAAAAAAAAGTAAGCATCTTCTGGATATATCTACACATGAAAACCTGGATTTCCATTGATTTTTTACTGAAAGAATGGGTTTCTTTTCCCTTCGTACTAAACATCATTTGAATGTCTCCAAAAAACGACAAAGAAATTCGTGGGTTTCCACATGGTTCCAAGAATGAAACTGCAGAATTTTATTTTATTTTTCATTTTTCTTTTGAATGAAATGTCCACAACTGCAGTTGATAGGGTCTTTTCTCCTAACAGTAACAGCCTGTAGTTATGACCCTTCTTTTTGTAGCATAAAGAGTTCCGCCAACCATGTGAAACTTACGTACACCACATGATTTTAACTTCATGATGATCATAATTGAATATTGGCTTTGTCTTCCTTTCCTTCCTCCCGCGCTACACATTTCAGAGCAAACAGTGTCTATTTATGCATCTCTTTTATGACATATGAGTGAACTGAATTTCATAAATATGCCTTATTGCCCAATGCACATACAGGAGAGAGAGAGAGAGAGAGAGAGAGAGAGAGAGAGAGAGAGAGAGAGAGAGAGAGAGACCTTGTGCTTGGTGATCCCTGCAGTGTAACTGTGCAACAGACAGAACCACGCAAATATTTGAGTCACAGAATAAGTAGCAAAAAGAAACAAATGTAGAAATTTGTCCTATGATTTGACATTCAAAGCATCTCTCTCTTCTGATTGAGTCGTCACCCATTAGGGTTTTTTTCTGGCTTCCGCTTGGGTTCCTCGTCATTGAAAAAAAACTCGAGTGGTCTCTCGCTTACATATCAGCTGCACAATCAGTCAGATTGGACAGTGAGTGTGCCACTACACCCCACCACCCTCCATCTCTGAGCTACAGCCCCTAAGCTGTAGGGCCCAACAAAAAATGAAGGGCAGATCAGGGACAGCGGCACGCTAAAGTGTGCAATGTGATTGCACACACTACAAGAAAACCCTCTTTTACTAGCGCGTCTCCCCTGACCCGCTAATAAAAGAACATTTTCACTAATGTTATTTTATGTAGTGCTAGTGGAAATGGTTGTTAAATTGGCACTAGATGTATTGCATCGGTATAATAAACTTTTTAATTCCTAATTTTATATATTTTATTCAGTGAATGTATGTTAAATCTATTTTTTTTCTTATATATGATTTAGAATTTAGGAATTTTATATTTTAATTCTTATATTTGTGTAATTTATTTAGTGAATGTATGGTAAATATATTATTTTCTTATATATAATTTAAAATTTAGGTGTTTTACATTTTAATTCCTAATTTTATGTAATTAATTCTGTAAATGAATGTTAATTCTATTTTTTATGTATGATTTAAATTTTATGAGTTTTGCATTTTAATTGTTAATTTTATTATTTATTGAGTTAATGCATGTTGAATCTATTTAGAGATATTTTTTCTCATGTATGATTTAGATTTTAAGGGTTTTGCATTTTAATTGCTAATTTTGTTATTTATTCTGTAGATGCATGCTAAATCTATTTTTTTTCTTATATATGATTTGGATTTTAAAGGGTCTATATTTTAATTCCTAATTTTGTGTAATTTATTCATTGAATGCATGTTAAATCTATTTTTTTTCTTATATATGATTTAAAATTTAAGTATTTTAAATTTTAATTTATAATTTTATGTAATTTATTTAGAGAATGCATGCTAATTCTATTTTTTTTCTCATGTATGATTTAAATTTTATGGCTTTTCTGTTTTGATTGTTAATTTTGTTATTTATTGAGTGAATACATGCTAAATCTATTTAAGATTTTTTTCTTATGTATGATTTAGATTTTAGGGCTTTCTCATTTTAATTTCTAATTTTATTATTTTTCTATGAATGCATGCTAAATCTATTTTTTTCTTACGTATAATTTAAATTTTAAGGGTTTTATATTTTAATTCATAATTTTGTGTAATTTATTTAGTGAATGCATGATAAATCTGTTATTTTTTTATATATGATTTAGAATTTAAAGGTTTTACATTTTTATTCCTATTTTTGTGTAATTTATTTAGTAAATGTATGATAAATATATATATAATTTAAAATTTAGGGGTTTTACATTTCAATTCCTAATTTGTGTAATTTATTCAGTGAATGCATACTAATTCAATTTTTTTTCTTATGTGTGATTTAGATTTTAACAGTTTTGTATTTTAACTATTAATTTTGTTATTTATTTAGTGAATGCATGCTAAATCTATTTAAGATTTTTTTTTATATATGATTTAAAGTTTTAAGGTTTTGTATTTTAATTACTAATTTTAGTATTTATTCTGTGAATGCATGCTAATTCTATTTTTTTCTCATATATAATTTAGATTTTAAGGGTTTTGCATTTGAATTCCTAATTTTGTTATCTAAATCTATTTTTTATTATATATTATTTAGAATTTAAGGGTTTTACATTTTAATTCTTAATTTTATAAACTATTTATTGAATGCATGCTAAATCTTAATTTTTTCTTATATATGATTTAAAATTTATAGGTTTTTTTATTTTAATTGGTAATTTTGTTATTTATTGAGTGAATGCATGCTAAATCTGTTTTTTTTAAGTATGAGTTAGATTTTAAGGGTTTTGTTATTTAATTACTAATTTTATAATTTATTGAGTGAATGCATGGTAAATCTGATTTATTTTTCAAGTATGATTTAGATTTTAGGAATTTTGCATCTCACATATGATTTACAATTTAGGATTTTATTTTAATCCATACAAAACGATATGAAGAAAGGAGGAAGGCCTAAAATAATAGTATCGTTACCAATGCCCAAACTTCAAGTTATTCAAATTTAAGATATAGAAACTCGATAGTTGGTGATGCCATTTATTATGGATATATTACTGACATCATTGAGGTTGAATATCCTGAAGATATGTTATTTGTTTTATTCAAGTGTGAATGGTATGATGTCCTAAGTCATCGTGCAAAGGGAACAAAGAAAGATGAATTTGGTTTCACACTTGTCAATATGAACTTGTATTACGTGAAGGACGAACCCTATGTATTTACATCTTAAGTATAACAACTCTTTTATATACAAGATCCTACCGCTACAGATTGATAGGTTATCATTAGAACAAAACGTTATGATTTATTTGATATGCACAACAAATAGGTATGTGAATTTCATGACATGAATGGCGATGAGCGAGAACCATATTGGGCTAGGGAACTATATACTATTGTGATCATCGCAAAATTTTTCCTCTCGTAATGTTCTCTCTTTTCCTTTCCAACCTCTTATTTTCCTCCTTTTTGAAGGGAGAAGAATAAAAGATAGGAAAAGAAAGAGAGAAGAGAAGAGAAAAAGAAGAGAGAAGAGGAATTACTTTGCGGGTTTCACTTGACCTTAATTTTGAAATTTTTTGAAATAACTCACCTCCATTTTTAAAATATTTGCGGGAAAACTGGGAGACAGGATCCGCTCGTCGGTACGAGGTTCGACCGTTCCTGGCGCATTTACCAGGGGTAATCGAACCAAGGGTTGAATTAATGCCTTTTGCTTTGCTAAGAAATTATCTAAGAATTTATCCTAAGTCTAATGCACAATGAATCATGCTTGTGCAAATGCAAAGATGTATGTTTTTTTTGAAATATTTTGAAGAATTCCCAAGTGTTTCTGAGATGAATCTGATAAAGTGAAGAAATGATTTTTAACTTAGAACTTAAGATTTAAAAGTTCTGAGTCTCTAGAATAATCAAGAGCTTGGAAAAATAAATCTGGATTTTGGAAAATAATTTTGAAGTTTTGAGATAAAAGAAGGAATTTTCAAAGTCATAAATGGACTCTGAGTCAGAATAGAGATGAAAATAGAGTGGAATTCTAACTTTGAAGTTTGAAATCAGAAGGAAATGTGGGAAATCTAAATGGAATTGAGAAATAGAATTGATTTGAAAGTTTGGAATTCCAAGATAGAATCGAAATCCAAAGTTGGGTTCTGAATAGAGCTCAAAATTGAATTTTGGATTTAGGATCCGAAATAGGAACTTGATTTGAGATCTTGAAATGAAGGGGAATTGGTTTTTAAGAATTGAAATAAAAAAGGGAATTTGGATCTGAAATTTTGAAGGGAATTGGATTCAAATTTTGGAATCCAAGAAGGTATTTAGATCTAAAATCTAGGATCCAAGATAGGGTTGGAAAATGGAAGTTGGATCTGAAGTCTGAG
Source organism: Nuphar pumila (assembly GCF_984573655.1). Classification (NCBI taxonomy): domain Eukaryota; kingdom Viridiplantae; phylum Streptophyta; class Magnoliopsida; order Nymphaeales; family Nymphaeaceae; genus Nuphar; species Nuphar pumila. Next base: position 74,847,500 of record NC_143263.1, on the reverse strand, counting down.
ATCCAAAGTAGAATTGGATTCTGGATCCTAAAATGGATTTGGATCTAAAGTCTGAGATCCAAAGTGAATTGGGTTCTGGATCCTAGAATGGATTTGGATCTGTAATCTGAGATCCAAAGTGGAATGATGATCTGGATCCTAAATGGAATTTGGATCTGTAATTGGAGATCCAAAGTGGAATGAGGATCTGGATCCTAAATGGAATTCGGATTTGTAATCTAAGATCCTAAAAGGGGAATTGAGTTGATACTTGGAAATCTGGATCCAAGTTGAGACTAGGATTTAATTTTGGATTTGGGTTATGAAAAGTCCAAATAGGACCTTTAAAGATGGATCTGGGTTTTAGAAACCCGGATTTAAATTTAAGTTTTGAGATTCAAATCCAAACCTTGGTTGAAGATAAGGGGGTGAACTGGATTTTGAGAATGAATCAAGAATTTCAAAGTTTAAATGGAACTTTGAAATTGAATTTTGAATTGAATTGGAATTTTGGAATTTCAAAAATTGATTTGAGAATGAATTTCAAAGTCAAATGGGACTTGAATTTGGGATTTGAATTTGGAATTTAAAAATGAATCAAGAATCTCAAAGTTTAAATTGAATTTTGAGTTTGATTGGAGTTTTGAATATAAAAATGAACTTGGAATTTCAAAGCCAAATTGAACTTTGAAATCTGATTTGAATTTGAACAAAAAATGAATTGAAAAATCTCAAAGTTTAATTTGAACTTTGAGATTGAAAAATAGAACTTTGAAAAATGAAAGGATGAATTTGGATTTTACAAGAATTGCAGATTGCTTGAAGAAGATATTAATATCACTTGGAGTTTTTGAAAAAGAAATTTTGAAAATATGATGCAGTTCTATCCTAAATGATGAATGTATTTAAAGAATTTTTGAAATTGGATTTTTGAAAAGCTATTCCATTTTTCAAATGAATTAAAACAAGATTGAAGATATAATACATCCTTGACTATGGTCATTGAGTGTATTATATAATAATCCATATTTAAATTCAGAAGAAGAATGAACCTCATTTGGTGCTTTTATAGAATTTAAAATGAAATGAACTCTCAATATACCCTGACTATGGCCATTGGTATATATTTTGAGTTAATTTTAAGTTAAATTCTGATAAAAGAAGAAAATATTTAAGGAAAATATGATGAATTTGGAAAGTGGATCCAGTGTGGATCCAGCGTTATTTTGTAAAAGATAAAAATGCTAAGTTTTGTCCACACCCTGACTATGGCCATTGGTGTGGATCATCAACTTAGTATCAATTACCTCTTACGAAATGGTGCACGTGCCATTCGTGTTTCACCATTGTGAGAATTTGAGAAATAAAGGCAAAAATGCATGAGAACAAACAATTTTATGATGTTTACAATGCTCATCCATCCTATCTAAAACAGGAAATATAAATTCTCATTTACACCTAGTTTATTATAACCTTTAAAATTGAATTTACAATTCAAACGATGATATTTTCCACATGTTCCCTGCAAAACAACTGATTAGAAAGAAATTGTACATATTCTATCTAAAACAAGTGAACTTGTAGGCTTGCAAATGAATGGTACTACCAATATCTATTAACACTGAAATAATGCAATACTAGGCAAACTATATATGCTATAATCAATGGCATGCAAAATCATCATATACTAACAATAAAATGATGTTAATATAGGAAATAAACAAATTGCTGCAATTACATTCAGAAGTGAACAATCTTATTGGAAGAAACTTATACAGCAACCCTCTTAACTCCATTCAAACGAAACCAGCAGCTCTTTCCAACAATTGTTCTGGACACTCATCTGTTAGTCCAGGCAAATCTCCCAACCTGTGCACTACTAAATGACAGAAATACTGCCATTTGCCATACCACACAGAATCTGCACACGTGTTGGTTCATATCTTGCCAGAAATAATCCTTCTTAATCGATTAAACAAAATTAAGAATTACAAAATTTCAGATGAATAAACAGCTGTCATCATAGGGCATTAGTATTGGATCAGCAAAAAGGTGAAGGTGCATTAGGTAGCAAGGTGAAAGTATAGACAGTAAATAAACAAATTCGTCAATGAATCAGATGAACAACATATAATTTAGGCAACTGTCAGATGATTGAAATAATAGTGGGATTAAAGCAAACAGCAAATGGCTAAAATATGCAGCAAATGACTTAGGCAAACAGTATATATATCAAAAATAACACATGGAAGACATAGCTAACAGCTGGATTGAATCAGTAACCTAGAATAACAGGTGAGTTATGATAGTGGAAATGTGCAGGTATGTGCAAAGGTGTAATGTAGTGCACAAGTGATAAACTATGAGTATATACATTTACAGAGCATAGAAAATGAATGGGTGAGAGTGAGTGATATGGTGTCAGCAAATGGGTCTGATGATTAATCAAAATAAATGCATATCCCACAATGGACTGGGTATGGTGGATACAACGGACTGAGGTGAACTGAAGTGAAGGCCACAACAGTGTTTTGGCAAACACTATTGTAGGCATATATGAGCCTTGGCAGTACCACTGCTTCCAAACAGCAAGTGAGTATTGAAGAGACTATAATGAACCTCTGATTTCAAGGCTCCCGAACAAACATGGGGTCTTTAGCATTGGAAGGATTTTTAGGTGTTCGCTTCTCAAACACCTAAGAAAGGAAAGGGGATATGAAAGAATATCCTGAATAATTCTCCTTACCCTTAATATCATTCTCTACAACACCTTTTAGATGCTGAATAAGAGTTAACAGACAGATCATCACTTGTCTGGAGCTTAAAAGTATGCAGGAACTTTAAACTCCTCGAAGTTCTCAATAAAGACTGTTATGGTGAATTTTCTAAAATGAAAGTTTGTTAAATACAATACCTATACAAAGAGATGTAAAGGAGCAATAATCAAAAAGTTGTGCTCGATTATAACTTACCTGGTACTAACTGGAAATGAAATTTATTTTCCTTCTCCGTTTTTATCTGCATATCACATTCCAGAGGAAGCCATTAAAATAATAAAAAGAAAAGAAAATCATTGTCATATACTATAAGTCACAGCTACATCCATGGGACAAGGTTCATAAAAGATAGAGAAACAGGAGCTTCTTTCTTAGTTCTGTTGAAAATGACTCAACTGAGAAAACCATTTATCTCTTCAAACACATGTCGTTGGTACAACGAAGAATATCATGGATGCTGCGAGATATAGGAACAAGAGATGTGGTGCTCAGGTGAAATGCCATAGGCAAGTGTGTGCTGATGATGTTACAGCAGGAAAGTATGGGGGGTGTCAAGTTTGCTGATGAAGAAAGTTATTGCTTCATCATTGCTTTAATCAATATTCAGGAGCTTCTGCTTTCACTCCGGGCAGAGGCTTCTTGATGTCTACATCCCAAACGTGAAGATGAGAGGAGAAACCACAGATATTTTTCTGGGGTATAATGAAGAAACTAAACATATTGAAAAGATGCATCGACATGAACAAAGCAACCAAGGCATTATCAATATAAAAAAAAAAACATTCCTTAAATTTTATGGCAGCAGCATGCATTGATGGGAGGCTAATCATATGAGCATGATAGATTGAGAGTAGAACATCTAATTATGCAGCAAACGTCATTACAGGCTCTAACAGGAAAACACACACAGACTTATCATTATAACTGGGGGAAACAAATGTAGTAGAGAGAATTTTTTTATAGCAGATAAAATCTCTTCTACATGACTTCATCGACAATCCTTAGCTACCGTTGATAACAAAGGTTCAATACGCTGGATGTTCCAATATGCTGTCGTCACCGATCACAATGCCTCCGACCACCTCTGCGTGGATGGCATTACTTCTTGTCCCATTGAATCCATGCATCATGGCATCACGTGAAGGTTATGTCAACATTATAAACAGACCCTGTAGGCACCATACTACCAATATATCATCCTTGATAACCATTTTTATGCAATCAAAATAAAAGAACAAGCTGAGCCGGAGGCTGCATCACTAGAACTCCTGCAAGAGATAGAGAGAGCATTTACTGGAACGGGTCATTGAACTCAAGGCTCACCATACAGGCAAAAACATCTGAATTGGTTCAGCATAAAGTTGATCAAGACAGAAGCTCCTGACATATAGTATGAGTGAAATCAATTTTTTTTCTTCTGGTGTAATACTCGATTGTCCACCACCCTGCCGTCTGCCCATTTTCTGGTGGTCCTAGATCAAGTCCACAATGATAGTTGCCGCCATCTCTAAAGCTCCCGATGATTATCCGATAAGACCAGCGCAACAGGGCAGTTAAGATGACCCCAACCAATAGTGTATCTGACCCTATAGTTTTATCGTAATACTGAAAACCCATCTAAACACAGAAAATCCCTGCAACAAGACAAATCTTGGGAAAAAAATGAGTACGCAAAAGGAGAATCTATAGGACAATTGTTGTTGTGAGCCAATTGCCTAGGAGAGGCGGCTGCTCATCCAGATTTATACAGAAACAAGTGCACAAACCTAAAATAGATTGCAGAAGAGGGAATACACTTACTTATACGATCTGATTTTTGATTGCCAGCAATTGAGTTCACCTGTGGATCGAACATTGTTCAGCATGGTAGGTCGATCATGTCTATTTAATGTACAACAGGTCAATCTCCCAAGCTTCAGTAAATTGCTAACCATGATTAATTAGAAATGCAGCATAAAATCCGAAAGCAGTAACAATTCGACCCAAGCGATAAATTGAGAATTAAAAGAAAACAGAAGGGTCCCGATAGAGTATATTGAATCTATCAACACAAGGAGACAAAGAAACAACAATTCGATCAACATTCTGTGCCAAGATTTTGGGCAAGACCACATCCCTTGGCCTTTCCCCTTGTATTACTCAAAGTTTTCTTTGATCCTACTGTCGACATTCGCAGAGAACAAGTCTTACGAGCGACAAAGACTTCATCATGTTGGGGCTTCCAAATGATATCATACAATAAAAAAAATGTACCTAACAACTGTAGACGTTGTAGCATGAAACTGAACATTAATGTGCGAAGAATATTACCAGCTACTTAGTATGCAGGGGATAAACTGTAAAATCTCAAGTGGATAGATGCAGACAAGATAGAAAGAGAGGTACTGAATCACATCAAAACGAGTGGAGCTGGCATGGATACAAGGATATCAGCTAAACACGAGAAATATCTACGACTGAAATGTGTTACGCCCAAACGAATAAATAAAAATGAAAGAAAATAATAAATAAATAAAAAACATCGAATCTGATATACAAATAAGGGTTTAAAGCCAGAAATCAGAAATAAAGATGAGACGAAAACAGAAAATCAATAGCATCAACAGAAGATTAAGATCAAGAGATAATGAAAATAGAGAAAAAAAAATAACAAAGCGAAAAAGATTACAAAAAAAAAAAAGCATGAAACCAGATATGGGAATCAGAGATTTCGTCAATTTCGCATTGTTGTGGACCGATTTGCTATAAACAAATCGGTATCACAGGGGATGCTTGAATGAGTGAATCGGAGGAAATGCAAAGCAACTCTAAGAAACCAAAAGAAATCGGTGAGAAGAAGGGATGTTCATGGCGAATCAATGGAGGATCCGACTTTTGTAAGATTTTGAGACTGATCCCCTGATGTCCTTGGTACTCTGTGATTCTGCTAAGACTTCAGAGGGTTTCGATTACCATCGTTGGGGCCGAGAGCTCCTGTCATAGATTTAGATGGAGAGAAGGAGAGAAGAGCGTGGTAGGGTAGAAGACGGTCGTGTGCAAGAGAGAAGAGGCTGTGAAAGGGTGGAAACGGATCAAGAGTGAAGAAGTAATGGAGAGGTGAAGAAGCGGTGGAAGAGAGGGTCTCCTGAGTCCCCTTTTAAGGAGGAACAGGGAAGGTTCAGGAGGAAATCCGTTGAGGATCAAGGGTAGAGGATGAAGATGATTCGGAGATGGAGGGAGATCGAGAGAGGAAGCCATCCGAGAAGAGGGTTTCGTGCAGAAGAGAATGGGAAGAGAGAGAGAGTCAAGAGAGAACGGAAGGGGGGCGGCTATCTTTCCCTTTTTTCTTTACGAAGGAAAAACCCTAAAACCTACTTTGCAAAAGACCCCCTTCGGTTTTCAAATTTTTACGAAAAAGGGGCTTCCGAGGTCTTTAGCAAAAAAGGAAAAATCGATTTTTACACTCATTTGGTTTTCTCATAATTTTCTCAATTTTTTGGTTTTTTGCGTTATCTTTTCAATTTTTTTTTGTATTTTTAGAATAAAATCCTAAAATCTGTGAGAAAATAAAGATTAAAACTAATTTTTTGTGTTTTTGCAAAAATATTTACAAAAGGGAATTTTTCTGAGAATTTTAAAACTATTTTGAGAAAATTTCTTCAGAAATGAGTTTTGATCCGAATTTTGAGGAAATATGGATTTAAAGTGCTGGATTCAGATCCAGGGTTGATTTTGAATATATCAATATGAATTTTAATTCAGAGAATCTGAAGAAATGACTTGATTTTCTCAGAAAACGGAGTTAGGGGCAAAAGGGTCATTTTTACAAAACTTTGAAAAATTTGGGGTGTTCACAACTATTAAAGTTGTTCAAAGTGTAAATGATGATATTGATATAGATTGGGTCAGAGCAGATATTCCTAGAACAAATATTGAAAGTTCAATTAACACACCCATAGAAGATTGTCTATATGATAATGGTAAGTTTTCGTTTATTTGGTGATATGCTTGTGCTTTGTTGTGATATCCATATTTTTGTAATACATTATTGAATGCATGCCTATTTTGAATGCTTATTCTGTTATAAATATTGTTAACTTATTGTTAAATTTTTAACGAATGCTTCTTAGTTGTGCATCATTAGAAACATCAATGCAAGAACCAAAATATATGGTTGACATTAATATGTATGGTCAACCCAAAGGACAAGATACACATATGCTAAGTATCTTCATAAGAATAATCATATGAGATACTGACCACACACCTTTACATTTTTTTTTGCACGCATTACCATATTCTTACAAGAAAAATGCTTGGACTTTAGTTTGTATATATATTTTTATATATAGTGTATTTTTTTAATTTTAATATCTATTCATTCAACTATAGGTAGGATACATATATTGTTATTGCAGAAAAAGTTTGACGTTTCTGAGATGACGAAAGCATGGGTGCTGAAAGAATACACAAAAGTTTGTGTTATTTTGAATTATAAAACTTCAGGTTATCATATGTCATCATTTTCTTATTTCATGAACTATAAAATGGTTTGTATATATTTGAAACAAAGCTTATTTTTGTTAGCTGATGTTGTCTAACATGTGAATTCATAATTTTTTTTTAATATTTTTAGTTATTAAATTTAAATGTGAATGCCGAAGTTATGGAGGGTTGAAGAAAAAAAATATATGATTGTATATATATAAATACTTTGAATGTTATATTTTTTATAGGGCTTCAAATGTGAATGTTGGAGTTATAGAGGTTGAAGTTTTAGAGGGTTGAAGGAAGAAGTATATATAGTTGTATGTATGTATGCTTTAAATGTTGTGTTTCTTGCAGGACTTCAAATATGAATATTGGAGTCATGAAAGGTTTAAACAAGAAATATATATAGTTGTATGTGTATACATTCTTTAAACCATTTCAGTAAAGGTTTTACCGACAATAACATATACTGGCGCTGAAATAGTGCCAGTAAAGGTATTTTATTGGTGCTAATGAGACCTTTACTGATGCTATTTTAGTGCCAGTAAAGGTCATATTTCTTGTAGTGACTTGATCTATTGTCCTCCCGCTCCTAAATCAGCTGCAATCACATTGCACAATTTTGATGTGTCGCTGCATCTGAGCACCCTTCATCTCATATAACTTGTCAGTTGTAGGCCAAATAGCCGATGGTGGGTCCAATAGTACATTTGAAATGTGCAATGTGATTGTACCTAATTAATCTTTTTTGGCAAGAAAAAGTGAAGCACAATATCTATTTATCGTGAGACGAGATTGATTCAAAATCTTTCAATTCAATGAAGCATAGGACAAGACAAGGGATAACTTTTCATGATAGATCTTGTAATATTTGGTCATGTTGACATGAGTATCCAAATGGGCTAGAAATCATAAGCTTGAGTTATGACAACCTAATCAGAACTCATAGATGGATTCAACATGATCAAAATGCTAAGAATCATTTTGGATCATGTTTTTTGATGAAAAGACACAATTTTATGAGTCAAGAAAATATCATACATTGTTTGTTGTTGATTATCGGAGGCTCATAAAACCACACCTATATGTCATAATTGCATAATCCAAGAGCTGATTCTCACTAATCAAACTATGTCCATCAGATATGTAAAGGTTAGTTTTATGAAAAAGAAACCAAAAATGAAAAGAAGAACACATCATCCTTTTCTTTTTTAGAAAAGTGACTTGACCAAGTGTTAACCCCTATTTCTTATGATATTTAATTTTAACCCCTCGATTTTACCAATGTTTACCTATTTTCAAAATGTTATTGATGTTTTTCATAGATTGAGTTATCAAATTCCTCTTAGTTGCAAAGGTTCTAACTAAGAATGTTAGTTCACTTACTTTAATCTTTTTTATTTCTTTTAAAATTTTCTTTTTTTTCTGATCGCTTGAGTTGCCATATTTATGTTCACTTGTTGGCTCACCTTTTTCCTCTTATAGAGTGTGCTCTTTGTGTAAAAAAAAGTTGAATCGATCGTACCAGGCTTGTTTCAATCCATATATATAACCCTCACTTCAGTTTGCACACATGATCAGATCTGTTTTGAAATCCAGGTGGTGGTTCCATAAAAACAATTTCATTCAGACGACCATGTAAGGAGGCATTCTTCAAATCAATCTACCTAATTTTCCATTTGTTTACCAATTCAATAGTGAGAACTAATGGTGGCAGGTTTTATGACTAGAGAAAATATCTTCAAGAAGTTCACTCCTGAAACTTGATCAAATCCTTTGGCCATTAAGCGAGCCTTGAGCCTCTCTAATGTACCATCCTTTTGAGCTTAGTTCTAAAAACCCACGTAGTTCCAATAACATTCATATCAGGCTTTCTTGGAACCAACTCCCGTGTATCATTATCATAGAGGCTTGCATTTTATCTTTCATGTCTTGATGCCATCCAAGACGATTTAAAGCAGCCTTCATTGAAGGCGGCTCATGAGGAATGGCTTCACAACTCCATCTTGTTCTATTGTCTCATTCTCAACTCCATTTTCAACATGATCATTAGCGTAAATGGTTTGGATGTCTTTATTCTCATGTTGAATATCATCCTATTCACCATTAATATCATCATTTTTGCAACAAGCTCTATTGTCATGAATATCATTCAGATGATGAATAATATGATTTAACAAAGGAAAATTTTCAAAATTAAGAGGTGCATTCCAATCTAAAAAATTGACCACATCTTCACTGTTGAGAAGAGTTGATCTGGGTTTTATAGGGAAAGACACCTTCCTCGAAGACGTGTCTTGAAACTGAGGGTGTAAACACCTATACCTCTTGTGTTGTTCATTGTACCCAAGAAAAACACATTACATGAACTTGGGTTTAGCATAATCTTTCAAATAAGGAAAACATCGACACACAAAGGTTCTCAAACTAGTATAATCAGAACATATTTTAAACACACAAGTTGAAAGGGTGTCTGCATGTTGAGACTGGGTGATTCAAATTGATTTTCAATCATTTTATGAAAATGAATTAAAAAAAAATTAACTTGGCCTTAATTAAGTAGATAAATCCATGTAAATCGAGAATACTCATACTGCATAAATTCTAAATTGCTGATAACATTTGATTGGTGTTTGGACCTCAAAGATCACTATGGTTATTGACAATGTTCTTCAACAGGAAGGTAGGAAGTCCACATCTTTCCCATTTAACAACTCACAAACTAAAATAACATTATTTTTGGCACTTATTTCAATCTACTTATTTTTCTCAAGAAAATTAACTAATTGGAATGAATATGCATAAGCTTATCACGATGCCACGTATCATGATTTGTTGTCAGAAACCTTGTTGAGAAGAAAGCTTGACCATGTTATGGAGAGGGTTGTGTATGTTCGCCCCCGATGATTCACTGAATCCCACGTCCGTGTTCGGGGGATCGAATGAGCGCCACGTATTCATGCACATGGGGCTCGTATTCCCGTGTATGTTGACATAACTTTGCATCGGACTCTGGTGCTGTTGCAAAGACTTAATCACCCTTACTTGCTTTTCTTGCCCTGAAATGACAGTTCGAGGAAATGACAAAAATATCCTCCATTCAAAAGTTGTGAAACGACGGGTGGGGAAAAGGACAAAAAAGTCCTCCTTCCAGAAAGTTTGATGTTAACCATTTAAAGTGGAGACGTTCGCCTGCGCCATCTGATGTAACAGTGCTCCCATTATCAACGCAAACTTTGCCTTCGTCTCCAGTCGAGCTTTCCGCCTTGTTTTTTATCCTGTTGTACAACACACTGTCGCCTTCTCGTGCCTGCCTTGTGTTACAAAACATTCCATTGTCTTCTCTTCATTTCTGCTGTCGTTAGGCATCATGGAAGAAAGCAATGATTCACAAACATTCCAACCAGTGCCATTAAGGCACCGTGAGTAGCTTTTCATCTCATCATGTTATCGATGAAGAAGGCATGTCGTCTTGTGTGCCATTAAGGCATTGTTTGGTTACCTGCTTCGATACAAGTCATCGATCTTTGCCACTATTATTCTGCGAATTTTGTCCTTTATGACAAATCTAATTCAAATAAAAATGACATCTCAACGGTTAATTGACTAACGGAGATGGGATTTTTGTTCATCTCCAGCACAACGAAGACATTTTCAAGAGTGATACTTTTATTCCCAACATCCAAATATGTTGTGCCAATGTGTGATTTTGAGCTTTTTCTCATTGCCAACCATTATTTTTTCTTACCAAAAAAAGGGACAGAACACCTTTAACTTGTGTGATCTAGTTTGGGTGTTATTGTCAGTCTGATTCAAGTTCTATCCAGCAAAAGGTGTCGATTTGTTCTCATTATGATTATTCCTAATGGTCAAACCCTTGCCTTTGGAATTGAATTGTTGTTTTTTGTTGAAGGGTTTGGATTTTTTATTTCCAACCTGTTGACCAACAAATGCATGATTTGATCATAGGGTTTGAGCTTGGTGGTGACAAATGCGTCATATGTAAAACCCAGTCCGGTCAAGCCAGGTTGGCTCGAACCCAGCCAGGCTCAGTTAGGCTGGAGAAATAAATGTTAAAAAAAACAAACTTTTGAAAAAATAAGGAAGACGATTCCTCCAAATGGGGAACAGTCTCTCCCATCATCGCAGGTGAACCTTGTCCCCCATGATCGCCGGGTGGGGTGAGGTTTATCCTCACCCACCGGTGCGTTATTCTATCCCACCCAAAGGAAAAAAAAAACGAGAGACTGAGTGGGTTGAGTACGAGATCCGTCAGAGAACCACCGATCGAAAGTGCTGCCACCACAAGTAATGACTCCCCATTGCTTTCTTTTTTTCTTCCTGTTTTTTTTAGAGGAGGTCCGCAGCCATTGGTTGTCGGTATTGTTGCAGAGAGAGAGAGAGAGAGAGAGAGAGAGAGAGAGAGAGAGAGAGAGAGAGAGAGAGAGAGAGAGAGAGAGAGAGAGAGAGAGAGAGAGAGAGAGAGACCAGAGGTTGCCAGTGACCTCAGTCGGTCGGCAAATTGTGTTGGAAGACTGACTCAGTCTGGGTGTAAACCAAAATGAGTCAGGTCTGTTCGAGATTTGATAGGTTGATCTAGGTGAGATCCAGACTAAACTAGCACAATAAAACAAAGGGGGGGTCATCCTGGTCGTAGTCAACTGACTCAGTTTGGACTAAACCGGATCGAGTTGGTCTAACCAAACCGGTATAGGTGTGAACCCAGACCAGACTCGGATTGAGTCTGATCAGTACAAAAAAAAAACCCGAGACAGGTTGGGTTGGACCCTGTCTTGGTTTCCTTATGATGGGTTTGGTTTGAATTGAAATAGACTGGGTCTGGGCACAATTTGATTCAGTTGGTCCCCAGATTGAATTGGGTCTGGATCCAGTTTGTGACTAAACAGATCAATTTTGGATCCAGATTAGAACTAGGTCTGGATGTAGTATGTGACTAGACGGATCAGTCTTAGATCCAAATCGGAATTCGGTCTGGAGTTTGTGATTAGGTGGATCAGTTCGTGATCTTGACCGAAACTGAACTGGATCCAATCTAGTCTATTTTTTACTAGAACTGAGCTAGATTTAATTCAGTCTATTCTGGATTGGATAAGTTTTGGATCCTGATTGAAACTGAATAGAATTCAGTCCAGTCTGTGTCTGACTAAAACTGAATTGAACAAGTCCAGTCTATTTTTGACTAAGATGGAACTGAGCCAACCCAGTTTGTTCTAAGCTGAAACAAATTGGGTCTAGTCCATTTACACCAAACTGGGTATGGATCTGCATCACTTAGTGAGCAAGATCCAATGTGGAATTTAGAGAATTCAGATGGGTCTGAACTCAAGCCCAAAAGATCAACGAGTAAGGGTGATCGTACCAACTTGACAGGCGATGCAGAGCATTGGTAGATATCTATATGAGACACCCTAAACCGGATACCTACCTGTCTTGACAGGGAGACATGATCGTGGCTCAGTACACAGCCCAGTTTAATTTCCTCTCCTGTTTCACAAAATCTTTGGTAGCTATGGAAAAGGAAAAATGCAGGCACTGTGAGAAGGGATTGAAGTCAGAGGTCTTGAGGATGGTGGGGTCGATGTAGATAAAGAAATACAGTCGGATTGTTAATCAGGTCGCTAGACACGAGTTTTGGGAGAAAAGAACTAATTAAAGAGAAGCACAAAACCGAAGAAAAAGCTATGTCAAGCAACCTGGAGGTAGTCAAGATGTTCCATAAGAAGTACCAGCATAAGGGACAATTCCACCTATGATTCAAGATGTCTTTTAGAGGATAGGGCAACAAGCAACGCAATGAAAAGCAAGTGAAGACTGCATGCAAGCATCAATTAAAGAGGCAGAAGACACGAGACAAGACCTTCCCCTAGGACAAGTGTTGGGCTTATGGTCTTGAGAGGTACGAGAGATAATGTGATATAAAGAATTTTAAGTGCTTCAATTGTAGACAGATGAGTCACTTCGCTAGCCAGTGTCTGCATCTAAATCAAAAAGATGGTGCGACTTAGAAGCAGAAGCCAACAATTTCTAGACGAGTTTATGTTGCTACTCTTCAAGAGGCCCGTGCTAGTCTATGTGTGGTGGAAGGTACACTTCTTACTTCAGGAATTCTTGTACATGTTTTGCTTGACAGATAGATTGAGTTCTAGATTGATCTTGTTTCAAGAACCAAACCCATTTCTAAGGCACCTTATAGATTGAGACCCACAAAACTCAGGAAACTCAATGAGCAACTTCAGGAATTATTGGATAATGGTTTCATCCGACCATCAATATCCTCGTGAGGTGCTCCAGTTTTATTTATTAAGAAGAAAGATGAGTCACTACGGATATGTATTAACTACCAGCAGTTGAATAAAGTAACCATTAAGAATAAATACCTGCTACCTCGAATTGATGATTTATTTGATTAATTGCAAGGATTTGCATGCTTCTCAAAGTTAGACTTACGTTCAGGGTATTACCAGCTAAAAATATGAGAAGAATAAGTAGCTAAGACAACTTTTAGATCAAAATATGGTCATTATAAATTTTTAGTCATGCCTTTTGGGTTAACAAACAAACCTGCAGTGTTCATAGACTTAATAAAAAAAAGTCTTCCAGCCATAGCTAGACAAGTTCGTGATAGTGTTTGTTGATGACATTCTTATCTACTGAACCACAAAGGCGCTGCATGAAGAGCATTTAAGGATTGTCTTGCAGACACTTAGAGAACATCGACTCTATGCTAAGTTCTCAAAGTGTGCATTCTAGCTAGAACAAGTATCTTTTCTTGGTCATATCATATCCAAAGATGAAGTTACGGTGGAACCTGCAAAAATTGAGACAATTTTCAATTGGCCTAGACCCAATAATGCTACAGAGATTCAGAGTTTCTTGGAATTGACTGGTTATTACCGAAGATTTATGGAAGGATTTTCAGTGTTGTCTGCTCCTATGACCAAACTCACCAGAAAAGATGTTAAGTTTGAGTGGAATGAGAAGTGCGAATATAGTTTTGAGGAGATCAAGAAGCACTTGACCACAACACTGGTCTTAGTTTTGCATTCAGGACCAAAAGGTTTCACAGTCTACAATGATGCCTCCCATAAAGGATTGGGTTGCGTATTAATGTATCATGGTAAGGTGATAACTTATGCATCATGCTAGCTGAAAACCCATGAAGTGAACTATCCGACCCATTACTTGGAGTTAGCTGCGGTGGTGTTCACCCTTAAGATTTGGCAACATTATCTATATGTTTAGCAATTTAAAGTATTTACTGACTATCAAAGCTTGAAGTATTTATTTTCTTAGAAAGATCTTAATCTAAGTTAGCGAAGATGACTCAAGTTTTTGAAGGATTATGACTTTGAGTTGAAGTATCATCTAGAAAAGGCTAATGTAGTCGATGATGCCCTTAACACAAAGTCAGGGGGCTCAGCATGAAGTCAAATTGAGAGTGTCTTCTACTATTATTTATTAGAAAGAAAACATTCAGTGCCTTCCAGGTCAATTATTGTTCATGTAGACTACCTTGAAATTAGATTTGTGAGATCAAATTAAGAAGAAGCAACTCTTAGACCCATAATTATAAAAGGTGAGAAGAAAAATCTCTAAGGGTGAGGTTTCAGACTTTAGGGTAGATGTACAAAGTCTCTTAAGATTCTGAGATAGAATGTACATTTCTAAGGATAGTTAGCTCAGAAAACAAATGTTAGACGAGGCACACCACTTGAGATATGTCATTCATTTAGGTAATACCAAGATGTATCAAGATTTAAATGATGTATTCTGGTGGAGCAGCTTGAAGATGGACATTGTAGAATTTGTAAGTAGGTGCTTAGTATATCAACAATTGAAGATTGAGCACCAGTAACCTAAAAGACTATTGCAACTACTTCTCATACCTTAGTAGAAATGGACAAATATTACTATGGTTTTTTTTCAAGGCTTCCAAAGACCAGAAATGTGATGGATTCAATGTGATTTATTGTGGATATATTGACTAAGTCAACTCACTTCTTGGCTTGTAAGACAACCCACTCTTGTATGTAACTAGTTGGCCCAACTCTTTGTCAAAGATATAGTCAGACTCCATGGAGTGCCCAATTTGATTGTATCACATAGGAACTCCAAGTTCACTTCATGATTTTGGTAAAATTTTTAAGAGGCAATGAAAACATAATTAAAGATGAGCATGACATTCCACTCTCAGACAGATAGACAATCAAAGAGAATCATACAGACTTTGAAAGACATGTTGCAGGCATGCACTTTGGAATATAATGACTCATGGAATGACATTATGACCTTAATAGAGTTTGCCTATAATAACAACTTCCAGGCAAGTATAGGCATGACTCTCTTTAAGGCATTGTATGGTTGATGGTGTCGAACTCCCTTGTATTGGGATGAGGTCAGATAGAGAAAGTTGTTAGGGCCTGAGTTGGTGCAGCTTATGGCAGAGCACACCAAATTCTTTTATATGTGACTTCTAGCTGCACAAAGTCGACATAATCGCTATGCCAACCAGAGGCATATGAGTTATAACTTGAGCATGATGACCATGTGTTTTTGAAGATTTTTTCTTTTAACGGAGTAATGCATTTCGGTTAGAAGGAAAAATTAAGTCTAGGATATATTGGACCCTTTGAGATACTCACGAGGGTTGGTCCCGTAACTTACCGTTTAGCTTGGCCACGTTCCTTGTCTAGGATTCACAATGTATTTCATGTCTCCATGTTGCAAAAATATATGCACCCATTGCACATATTCGATACAATAAAGTCTTTGTTGGAGATTCAGGATGGTATAAAGATTAGAGAGGACCCCATTGAAATTTTAGACACAAAAGAGCAGAAACTGCGAAACAAGGTTGTACCTTTGGTCCTAGTCAAATGGAGGCATAACAATAGAAGTGAGGCTACTTGGGAGCGCGTCAGATATATGTGCACAGTTTCTATATTTATTTTCAGGTAAGATTCGACACAAATATTCTTTTAAGTGGGCATAGAATTGTAAAACTCAACCCGGCCGAGCTGGGTGGGCTCAAACCCCAACTAGATTGGAGAGATAAATGTTAAAAAAAAACTTTACACAGGGCCTTGACTTAACAAGTTATATTAGTTCTTAACTTATGAGAGTATTTATTTCATGTGTCAACTCATAGTTGCTCACTTGGGTTCACCATTGTGCCCCACACATCTTGTTCATCCTAGTCTTATTGTACCACAACAAGCTCACACTTGAGAAATTTTGCTTCTCATGGTCTAAAATCACTTTAGGGGTAATTTCATAAAAGCAACATTTTACAACACCCACTACATAATGCGTAGTCTACCCAGGCCTACTATTCTGCAACCAACTTAACATAACATCATGTTCATCTTAGCCTTACTGTACCATTATAAACTCATACTTGAGAAATTTTGCTTCTCAAGGTCTAAAACCAATCTAGTGGTAATTTCATAAAAACATTTTACGATACCCACTATACAATACGTAGTCTACTCAGACCTATATTTTTGCAACTAGCTTATTCAGCCTAGGTAAATTATCCATATACACATCCTTGATGATTCCAATAACTACATATATGGATGCTTAATCTATCTAACTACACACTTGTTCATACATATAAGAATATATGTATATTTTCCCATAGAATCATGCTCACATACCTACTAGCATATCATACTTACGTAGACTGAAAGAATGTGAAGTATACTATCTCATAAAATCACTCACATGCTTCACACAATGCATCCCAACTTAGTTCAGGTTCTTTCTTGGGATACTGATCTCAATATGGTGTATACAACCCATAAATGCATCAAACACATGCCTAGAAGACCGTTCCAGAGTTGATCCACTCAAGAACCTGGCTAAACAACTTTTATTTGGGTTCAAAACATCAAAAACATGAAATCTGATGCAAAGAAATTGACTTGGTCAACTCAAGGGTCGATTCTTTCTTAACAAAATCATGTTTTGTTCAACAAGGGTTGATTCTTCTTGAATTGAAAACCATTTAGTTCAAAAGAGTTGACTCCCAACATCAAGGGTTGACACTTTTTGAAACAAAAACCATTTTGTTCCAAAAAGAGGTCGACACTTAGCTTTTAGAGGTTGACCCTCAGGAAGCAAGGGTCAACTCCAAGAGTCAACACCTGGACCTGCAGTGTTGATTCTCAAGAATAGGAGTTAATCCTTAGGTCTGCCCTACACTTGTAAACCAGCAGTTGTCAACTCTGGACTGTAGAAATCAACTCCTTTAATTCATGTTGTCAGGTACTTTTCAAAAATAGAAAGTATAAAACAACACAATTTCAAACAAGATGAGGTACACAAATACTAAATTTCAAACAAACATATATACACATTTTATGTATTAAAGATTATAGAAACCATACCAAAATATTCATAAATCTACAAGTTTTCTAAATTCAGAAAAGCCTTAAAATGTAGAATTTATTGACTTGTCGGTTTGCTACCGGGGGTCCTACATTGTAGTAGGCAGAGACAAAGAGAGTGACTTATACTCTGATCAACAATGTATTATTGGGGTATTCTACACAGGTTGCTATGCCTATATTAGGCTAATATCGGTATAGCGAAAATAGATAGTAGTTAGCATTAAAAAATATTAACTCATGAGAATTGAGTAAGAAATTGAGAGGATTTAAAAGACAAAAACATATGTGTGTTGTGTGAACGAAAACTAAAATAAGACTAAGAGCTTAGAGCCCATTACAATTATAAATATGAGTTAATTTTGTTTATAATTTATTCCTTATTGAGTTATATACTCACCCCCTTTAATTATTATATTTATAGGTTTCAGGTGACTTTGTGAGACAGAACTTGGTGTTAGGACATTGTCAATCTTCTTCGGGATGTAGGTGGCTTCGTCTTTCGGTAGAGCAGTTTCTTTTTTTTTTGTTATTTATTGAACTTTAGAGGTGATGCCTCATTTAGATGATGTAGGCTTTGTGGCTTATATGAGATTTATTTATTTGACATTAATTAATGTTTGTTTATTTAAATAAAAAAAATGGTGCCATTTTTTTGGACGCTACTTTGGTATTTCTCTCTAAGAAGTAATACCCATGAACTTCGACTCCAGAAGTCCTGGATTGAGGTATTACATCATACTTGTGCCCCAAGCCCATTCAACAGCCAAAAGGTCATACTTGAATCTTTGACATGTTTTTCAATCATGATAAGCTCATCACAAACAATTATAAAGGTTTCAATATATTCAATCATTGAGATCTCTGTATGATGAATCGATGATGAAGTTGAAGCTTTTGATTCAAGAGAAATTCTTGTTCTTGAAAAACATATGCAAAAGCAGTTACCAAGACATTCCACACATCTTATGAAGTTTTAAGACTAACCACAAGATTGAGCATCTCGTCTGAGAGATTGTTGGTGATCTAGCCTCAAAGTCTATCAATCCTCCTCCAGGAAATAAATTCAGGGTTAACAATGATACCTTGATATGCGATTTGGGCATGGATATGTTGTGGAGGCATCAAGTACTCCTCATTGATAAAGCCTACCATGTCTTGGCTTTCAATCAATTCAAGAAGTTTTGATCTTCCACAATAAAAAATTTCCATGATTGAGTTTGATAGTAGCGATGTTAGCCATGTTAAGATTATAAGGGTACAAGTACTTTGATTGTGTGGATATGTTTTGAGTAGTCATTGATAACAAACACCAATGGTGAAGAACAAGAAAGGAAATAACACTCTAGAAGCTACCTACATATTACTAGGTATCAATGCTTTGATACCATAATAACACATAAATCAAGCAGTGAAAGATCGAAACTTAACCAAATTTTAACATTGTTCGATGATATACACCTACATCCACGATATATACAGTCACACATAAAATGTGTGAGGTATATCCACTATATATGATGATACAACTGTGAGAAGATCATAGCAATAATTTCTAAAATGATCTTATATAAATCAGGATTACACCAAGTAGGATTTATCCTTTAGAATCGTTCATCTCCTCATTAGGATCATTAGAATCAACAAGCTCATCATGTGGCTTAGCCTACAAAGTTTGCCCCCCACCAATCTTGCCTTCAGTAGAATTTTTCTTTCCTTGAAGCCTTGTCACCTCGTTCGGTTCATCTTCTCTTGATATTGATATCAGTGTCGATATCTAAATCCTTTCAAGATTGTGCCATTTGCAGACACCCATGGCCAGACTTTAATTGTTGGAGCATGACTATAAGGGTTTGTTTGGTGACCCATCCCCAGCGTGATTTGGGACAACGCATCCACAAATCACGTTGGGGCCACCAAACGTTAGAGACAATGCAACACAAATGTTGCATCTCTGAACATGGATGGGGGAACATACTTTAAAAAAAAATGGGCAGAGGGGGGTCTTCCCGACTCTCTCAATCTCCCCTCCCCCCCCCCTTTCTCTCCCCCCTTTTCTTCTTTCTTCCCCTTCTTCATTCCTCTCTCTATTATGCAACGATCAAAGGTGAGTTCTCTCTCTCTCCCCCTTCTTCTTCTTTTTTTTAGGGCTTTTTGTTTGATTTTCTTTTATTAAGGCTTTGATTTTTCTTTGACTTTTTTTTTTCTTTGATCTTATTTGATTTTTTCTTTGATTTTCTTTTATTTTGACTTTGATTTTTCTTTAGTTTTCTTTGATTAGGGCTTTTATTTTTCTTTAATCTTCTTAGTTTTTTTAATAATTAGGTTTTTTTTCTTTGATTTTCATTTATTAAGTTTTTTTTCCTTTGATTTTTATTGATTAGGGGTTTTTCTTTCATTGTCATCGATTAGGGTTTTTTCTTTGATTTTTTCTTTATTTTTCTTTTATTAGAGCTTTGATTTTTCTTTGACTTTTTTTTATCTTCTTAACATTTTTTTTAATTAATTAAGGTTTTTTCTTTAATTTTTGTTGATTAAGGTTTTTTCCTTTGATTTTATCAATTAAGGGGTTTTCTTTGATTGTCATTGATTAGGGTTTTTTTCTTTTGACTTTTTTTTATTTGATTAGGGCTTTGAATTTTTTTATCTTATTAGGGTTTTGTTTTAAATAATTAGGGTTTTTTCTTTGATTTTCATTGATTAACATTTTTTTCTTTGATTTTTATCAATTAGGGTTTTTTCTTTGACTTTTTTATTAGGGCTTTGAGTTTTTCTTTGGTTTACGTATGATTTATTTTCTTTTATTTTTGGGGTTTATGATTTATTTATAGTTTTTGTATTTGTTTATAAAAAAATATGAATTCTTATTTTTTTCTCAAATGACCCAAAATTTAAACATTCTTTTTGTACCTAGATCTAGTTTGAGATCCATATTTTGGGCTTAAACCTATAACTTTTTTTATAAACTTTCATAATTAAATGCAATATGACACCAATTAAAGTATTTATATGTTAGTAAAATATCAATTTTTTCCCCAAAATACCCAAAATTTAAATATTTTTTAGTTTTTAGAGATCCATATCCTAAGTTAAAATTCATAATAAACATGTTAAAACACTCGTATGGTTGGGCGGATCGAGTCGTACAATCCAAAACGAAGTTATCTGACCTATTATCCACATGTGTCCAAGTTGTCCGCACAACATAAAAATCAAATGCTTGGGCGCAAGGAACACAACTTCTTGTCTAATCGAAACTAACGTTAGACGTAGTACAATTGTTATAGAACAAACATAACATGTATTTTATCTGTTTTGTTTGTTCGTTCCGTCCAGTCTTGGACGAGCCACCATAAAATCCCTAATGGTGCACCTCTCTCTCTCTCTCTCAAACACACATATACACACACAAAAAAGGGGCCTTCAGAAGGGTCAATCGACATAACTCCATTGGCAACCTATGGATTCACATTTTGGAGGCTAGACAAGTTAAGCAAAAAACAACACAACACTTAGAATAAGAGAAGATATCTCCAACTCATTTTTTTTATGGCAAAGGAACCCTCACAGTGAACCAGGTCACTAACAAGCCCGCCTCCCTGAAAGGTAAAACTCTGGGTTTGGGACACGACCACCCAGCCTTACGTGCCCCAACCGTGTAAAAGCAACAACAACCCCATGTGACAGTCGGGTTCAATCTTGGGCCTTCAACTTGATGCAGGATCCAGCTTACCACATGGGATACCACTCCAACTCATTTTAACATCATAAGTATCAAACAACCCTTGATTTTGGGTGTGCTATTTTTTCATTGAAGCCTTATCTAAACTACATATGGTTGACTTTGTGAGTTTATTTTTTCATTCATGTCTATCTAGAGCTACAACTTTTGTCAGTTTACAATCCCTCATGTCACCTCTAACTACCTCCTTTAAAGTCTTTAATGGTCTTTTTCTTAGTTCTTTATACTTGTATTATGTAACATGTTCAAACCATCTTAAACAATATTCATTTATTTCATTTGGTCTGACTCTCAAATGCATTCTGATATATTTATTTTTAAGTTTTATCCTTTCTCATATATTCATCCTAGCATGCACGTCTCTATGACATGCACTCTATTTTCTTGTTGTTTCTTAGTTGTCTAACAATAGGTCCCTTAACGTACTATTGGTCTTATAACAACCTTGCAAAAACATTCTTTCAATCATAGAGATATTTAACATATCATTGACTTATCTTGGCTTAACCCAACTTTTACTAATCCTACTAGTGATAATCTTATTCAAATCAACTATTATGTTGTAATATAGACCTGAAACTTAAGGCAATATTGAATAGACATATCATTTATTCATGTGTCATTACCCTCACTAGCTTATGTACTAAACTTGCATTCCATATATTTAATTTTTGTTCTAGTAATTCTTGTTGAATATTAGTGTGCGCTTGGGTCTTTAGTCAAAGATCAAAATTGTCTTATAAGTAAAATAGTCTTGTGTAGAGATTTTAAGGGCAATGTTGATATTTACATAATAATTTGTGGGTAGCATGGGTATGTTAATTTATTTAATGTGTAATGAATGTAATGGGTCCGTGAAGCGTGTGAGTATGTGAATGGTCCATGTGGAAGTTATAAGAATGCGAAGAGTCCATGAGTTACGAGTTATTCTTGTAGTAGGTTATAGAGAGTAATGCATTAGTGAGTTATTACAAGGTCATTAAAATGGATTTTTGTAGTTGGTATTGAGGACTATATAAAGAAGGCCAAAAGTAATTGTATTAATGATAAAAGTGTGTGGAAAGGACACCAATGCTTATATATATTCATTGTGAATATAATAATTTTCATGTGATAGAGTGAAGATGTGAAGAATAAAGAAGATTGACCACTATAACTAAAGTGTGTGTGTATATATATATATATATATATATATATAAAAAGCATGCATTCAACATAACCTAACCCCAATTGAAAACAAATTTGTCTCACCACGTGTAGTTCTGACCAATGTTGTCAGTAGGCCAATACTTATCGCATGGGCAGAAAATCGATATGCATCACTCCTGAATGGACTATTTTTTAGTAAATGTAAAAAATATTAACAATTAATTAGTTTAATATTTTTAATAATTTTTAAATATTATTTTAATGTTTTTAACACATCTCAACCAAGAATTGTTGCGTTTTTGGTGGGGGATTTAACTTTTGAGTGATCTAACCTGTGAATCGAAAGCTTTGTCAATAGGATTCTTCTTTTCCCATGGTTTTCGTAATTTTTCAAAAGACAGGGTAGTTTTATCAATAGGTCAAGAGTTAGGCGAGTTTATGCAAAAATTTTCTAAAGAAAAATACAAATAGATTTTGAATAAAAAAGTGCCGATATCATGAAAATATCATCATAATCATAAGTTTTTTTAAAAACAAGTGATATTTTCTATAATTGTATTGTCTTTTGAAAGTAAAAAAAAATTATAATATTTTTAAAACATTGGCAATATGTTTTTACTATGATTACAATGTGCCTGATTTGTATCTAAAAAATAAATTGAGAAAGAAATATTTGTTTTTTGAAAGAAAGAAAGAAATCGTTTCATTGCAGCTTTTTGGTATACCTTGCCTTTGGGTTAGGGGTGTCAACGGGTCCGGCTGACTTGTACCAAACCCTATAGGGTCGGCGATAAATAAGAGGACCCGATTAAGACCTGGACCTGAATGTCCGATTAATATATGGATCCAGGTATAGTTTGTGAAGTTTTATACTAGACTCATGCCTGAACTGAGTTCCGTTTAAGACACAATTTTTTAATGTAAAAATGATAAAAAATAGTATTTTACCTGGTATGGCCCGGGTCGGGTTCATGTAGTTTTAATCAGGTCCGGGTATGGTTTCTCTTATGGTGGATCTCATTAAACCCGTGTCCGGACCAGATACCATACCCAAAAATCGAGAGCAGGGTCCGAACCAAACCCGACCTGTTGACACCCTATTTTGGATAGATGTGCAAATGGGTCAGATTAGATTCAGATTGGATGGATCAGATTAAGTCCACCAGCCAAAAAACATATTACTTGAGCATTTCTCTCTCTCTTTTTAATCTCTATTTCTAGTCTTTATATAATATTATAAAAAGCAAAGCAAGGGTAGTCAAGGGAAAATATTTGAGTTTTCGTAACATTTTTTTAATGATGTCATTGTCGTGTGACCTTTGATTGTCAATATTAATTTGTTTTAATCCAACTTTTTTTTCCCAAAACATTATGTTTCATGTCATACTTGTAAATTTTAACAAAATAACAATATTAGGTAATTCTTTCTCTCACAGTATCCATATCAAAGCAAATCTCATATTTACTTTAAATAATTACATCTCTCTCTCTTAAAATTTAACAAAATAACAATATTAGGTGAATGTTTATATTTAAGCAAATCTAATATTTATCGTGATATTCCTTGATAATCATTTGATTTAGAGTGTGTGTATATCTTTTCCTTGTGTACGGTTCCCTATCTATTTTTTTTTCAAAACAGCCTGTCGTCTTGGACGGGCTGTCCTACTAGTAGATCTTAAAATAAATTCCGAATATAAATCACATTCAGATCGGAATAAAATCCAATCCCTTTGAACTTTTTTGCATGTAAGACCATTGTTTCTAACCCTCTTTTTGTTTGATGCAATTCATATCTGGATTTGACTCTGCTATACCTGATCTATTCTGATTCAGATCCTCCCTCAGAGTTGGTGCATAACTTTTGGATTCAAAACCAGATCTACTATGATCTCTGATCCATATCTGACACGTTGCACTCTTGCTTTTGAGCAGTCATTTATCTTTTAGGTTGCCCTACGAGTGCTTATCTGATACGGGACCAAGTTGATGGGACAACAGAGTTCCAATGTGAAGGGTAAGTGCTTCTTGCTCCTGGTGGGCAAGGAGGGCATAAGGGTTTTATCCCAATAAGCACCGTGAGTCAGGCAGGTTTTCTTTGGTTATTGAAAAGAAAAGAAAAACATGGGGGTTCCTTAGGGTCTATGTCACAATGACTCGTGGGCTCAAAGAGACGGGATTCGGGTTCGACATGGAAATTTGAAAAAAATGGGACACTTGGACACGGATTTTTTTAAAAAGATTAATCAATTAAAAATAATTTTTGAAAAATTTAATATTAAAATAGTTTTTTTATTGACATAAAATAAAAAAACAATAAAATATTAAAATAAGAACTATAGGTGTTCACGTGTCCGTACATGAGGTAGTCAGGCATGTATAGCAGCTTTTGACGGTGCCCCGCCCCGCCCCGCCTCGCCCCGTTTGGATTGGGAATGGAGGACATGAAACGGGGATGGAGGTTAAAATCAAAACCCGTGCAGGGATGAACTTATGCATTCCAACGCCCCATCTCCGTCTCGATCCCCGCCTTGCCCCTCCCCACCTCGTCCCCGATCCTTCTTTAGGTATGACAGCGGATCGAGGGAAAACGGAGCCCTGCCTCATCACGTTTGGACTGAGGATGGAGGACATGAAACGAGAATGGAGGTTAAAATCAAAACCTGTGCAAAAATGGAGGGTATGATTTTGAGACGGAGCGAGGTGGAGACCTTGTCCCCCGTCCCCACCCCGGTCCACTGCCATCCCTAGGTGCCCTGTTTTTGTGATCTACTGGTTGGGCCTAAATGAGCAAAAGGAATACAAGAGACACATCCCATGTGAGTCTCGCTGAGAACTGCAGAGATAAGAGATAAGGGACACCACAGTTAACCGGAGAAGAGTTGTAGGCCCCAGGGATGACACACATCAACAGTAACGTAGATTGGTATTTGCAGTCAGGACCACAGTTGTGGGCAGGCCATGTCTGCAAGAGATATTCCATATGTCATGAAGAAGGGGTCCCACCATCACCCCCTAGTCAATAATATGGTAGGAGAGGTGGGCCCATCTTTGCTTCCCAAGTCGTTAAAGACTTGTTTGTTGTGACAGGTGCAACCATCTAAATAATCCAAAAAAAAAAAAAAAAGAGAAGGTTTGACATTCAAACATGCCAGTGATCAGAAGCAGAATAGCATTATCTGAACTAAGATTTGAAACTGATTCTTTTGGCTGAGTAATCACTGTCACAGGGACACTCCCATTCACTTTCGTGTGTTGTTCCCTATTATGTTATATTTAATAGAGAATTCTACAACCAGTGTTTCCTGTGTCCGTTTTGCCGTGTCATCGTCACATCGTAATCATTGTTGGTCACGAGAATCAGATGATTTTCACCTTATGGGGACAGTGTTGGAATAAAAGAATAAATTGAGAGAGGATCAGGTCAGAGGCAGCTCTTACAGTATTCTGTCAGAGTTCTCACTGGTACCGTTCATCTACAAGATGAATGGCCTATCAAAGACCATCATGAGGTTCTTTGTATCTTAGATGGGTCCCACAAATTTATTTATTTTTTAGCTATTGATGCTCTAGATGGAGGGCATCTAGAGTATGCAAAATAGATGGCTCAAAATAAACCAAAAACCTTTGTGTTTAGAGGCCGTTCATCCTGTGGATGAACGATAAAACAGGCAGCTCTGACGGATTACCATCAGAGCTGCCTCTGATCTATCCGCTCCGCTCTCCAATAAATTGGAACTCAGCAGGGAGAAATATTCAGTACCGTTTATGAGTTATGCTTGTGTAAGTACGGGTGTCAATGGGTCCGGTTTACCCAGACCTGACCCGAACCAAACCCTATAGGGTCCGGTTACGGTGATAAATAAGAAGACTCGATTAAGACCCAGGTCTGGACTCGAAGGTCTGATTAAAACATGAATCCGGGTTATAGTTTGTGAAATTTTATACCAGACCCAGACTTGACCCGAGTTTCGATTTAGACCCGCAATTTTTCAATGTAAAAATGATAAAAAATATGGTTTTACTGAGTATGGTTCATGTAGTTCTCCGGGTATGGTTTTTCTTATAGTGGACCCGATTAAACCTGAGTAAGGACCCGATACCATACCCGAAAATCTAGTCCAAGTCTGGCTCCACCTAGGTCCAAACCAAACCCAGCCCGTTGACACCCCCTACCTGTAAGTGATACTAAAATAACTCAGTTCAAGAAAAGAAAAAAAATGAGATATATTTATGTTTTCTGTTGTTCATTCATCTCTTGTTTACAAGTATATGTTCATTGTGATGGTGATCATGCTGATGTAGTTATAGCAACAAAATGGGGGCAAGGCTATGCACACCTAACTAAGGGGGCTGGCTGAAAGCACTCCAAGTTGAAAGATGTCGCAAGTTCGATACTCAGGATGAAATTGGGAGCAGGTGTAATCACATTGCCAAAATGCAATTTGCCGTACAACAGCAGATCGAGGGTGATCAGGTGCTGCAGCACATTACATTTGTGCAATGTACTTGCAACCGATCCATCCTCGGATGGATGCACATCCGCAGCCTCAAGGATGAAGCAAAAAGGAGACGCTTCCAGTCCATCTATATGTAACGGCTGGCAAAGGCACAATTGAAACTGGTCCCGATTCTTGCATCAAATGGGTACTCTTGCATCCCGCTCAAAATGCGATCTAAGAGTCGGATTCCTCCTACTTTCCCCCTCCCTTCACTTCACCTCTAGGGGTGGACACCAGGCCATGTTCCCAGCAGCAAAGCTCAGCTGGAGCTGAACATCTTTATTTTAAAAAGGTTTTAAAAGTTTTTGAATTTTGTGTCGAAAGTTTTTTTAAAGTTTTTCAAGCTCGGCTCGTTCACGTGTACAGAATCTAAACCCTTGTTGAAGCTCAACTACTCATTCATTTTTTTCAAAACGAGTTCAAGCCGAGCTTAAATGGGTCGAGCCTGAGCCGAACCTGAGCTAGCTTGGCTCCTTGTGCATCCCTACCGACAAATTTGCAAATTCAGTGGACTGCAAATGGGTCTGATGTGGACTGGACCATAGTAGACTAAATTTGAATCTCTATACCTATTCAACAGGTCAGAGTCCAGATTTGATCTGATATAGCAGACTTGAATTGAGACCCAAACTTGTTATGATTATATTCCATATGTCAAAAGAGTGGTTAGATGCATGGTTTTTATATGTAAAAATGAAAAGGGATCTGATTTTATCTCAAAATAAATTTAGATCCAATAGAAAATCCTGGTCCGCATTGCAGTGCAAGTGTTAAATGAAATAACTCAGCTGGATATCGTCAGTTAAGATACGATTGTTTATGAGGGTTTTCTTGAAGGGTTTGTTCAGTGTGGAATTCGAATTTTTGAAGAAATGCCTGAGGGGAGTTTTAAGTCTCATGGAGTATAGCACCTGACTTATTATAAATGCTTGGGATGTTGTAGGTGAAATGCTGCTTCTGTTTTCAGAATTTCTCTTGGTTGGTCGACAGGATGGATACATTGTGGACACTGTGATGTCAGCTTGTGCAGGTTTGGTGCTCACTTGAATGTTGAAACCACATACGTTCTTATGTTTGTAGGTTTGAAGGCCTGCAGGCTTTGGATCGTTTGCTGTAAATGACATTGTTCATATGTGTGCCAATTGTTGAAGCATACTTGTTGCTTACCGAATCTTTGATGGATTATGCATCAGGATGCTAGAATGCAAATGGTTGTTGGATATGCAAAGTTGGGTTTCCTTGAGGAAGCATAGAAGCTCTTAATTAAACAAAATTCTTGACAAAGACGTGATCCCCATGGTCTGTTCTGATTTCTAGTTGTTTGCAGGAGTGCCATGCCTAAGCACTGATGGTGTTTCTAGAGATTAGAACTAGTAATGTAGAAGGCCGAACGAGGTTGATGTTATTAGATTTGATGTCATTGTGCGCTAGACTGATCGTGTGAGGGAGAGATTTTTTATTTGACGAAGGAAAACCCTCACTGAGAACCAGGTCTCTTAATGGGCCCACCTCCCTGCAAGGAAAAACTCTGGGTTGAGGACAAGACCACCCAGCCTTCAGCTTGACATAGGACCCCCACTGACTACATGGGTAACCACTGCGGTGTTATCAAGTGTGGGCTGAAAGGTGATTTTGATTCCATTTTCCTTTAGATATGAGACTGGTGTCTTGGAATGCTATGATTTCTGGGTATACAAAGAGTTGGTGGCTTTGCAAGGCTTTTGAAATCTTCACTGAGATGCAAAAATCACATTCTAAGCCAGAAGATGACACTTTGGTAAGCTTAATATTGGGGTGTATAGAAAAGTCAGCGTTGCTTCAAGGAAAGTTACTTCATGCATATGCCTTTCAAAAAAAACTTACTTCATGCATATGCCTACAGGGACTCTGATAACCTAGTTAGGTGAGTCAACTTAAAGTGTTCGAGTTATTGGTGTCAAGAGTTTGATACCGGGAATGCACATCCCTTAGGGCCAAAGTCAATAAGAAACTATCCATGGTGGACAGGGGGGGATTGCTCTTGGAGTTTTATACGGGGGATACTAAAATAGGACTGCAGTCAACATTTATCTGCCACATGCAAACCAGAGCTGTGATTTATCCCTGCAAAATGAAAAGTTACTTCATCCATACATGCACAAGAAAAGGATCAAACTAAACTGGACTCTTGGTGCTGTGTTGTAGGCATGTATGCTCGCCCTGGTACGGCTGAGAAATGAGACAAACATTCATGGTTCAGTCTGTGTTCAGCTCAAAAAAAGGTCACTCAAACTCTTGAAAGTCTCGGCAAGCCAAACATGAATAACAGGTACTAGTCTTGGCAAATGTAAACTCTTTAAGTATAATGTGTAATGTATATGATTTACTCGTATTTTATATCATAGAGTGCATATAGTTGAAGTGTTTGTCTTGCAAGCAACATATTTAGAGTTCAAATTTATAATTTTCAATTTTAAAAATGCTTTTTTTTGTAAATGTACCAGTTCAAGCTTAGCTCATTTAACTTGGGCTTACCATGAGCTCGAGCTTGACTAGACTCACCTCAAGAATGAGCCGAGCTTCAACACCATATGTTCGGTTCTATGAAATATTATTCGGACAATCACGTTCACTCACACGAATCAAGATTGACAAGTACACACAAACCAAAAATTTAACGTAGTTCGATCTTATTCTGGTCTATGTCCATGACAATACTCTCTCTCTCTCTCAACGATTTTCTGGAGAGGAGCGATTCTCTTTAAATAGATGTTTAATGCAGTTGTTTAGGAGAGTTATCTTTCTTTAATTGAGTATAGTCCTGCACAAGACCGACTTCACTAGCCGGAGACATCCCACCTTTGAGACCGACTTCTCTAGTTGGAGATGTCCCACCTTTGTTGGTGTCCTGTTTTAGCAAAAATTCATCCTCAATAGACTCTACATTAAATGTTACTTCTTATTTGGAGGTGACGTTGGATCCACTTGAATTGGATCTGGATCTGATGTCACCTTAACAGCCTCCCTCAAGCTCAACGGTCTTGGGAGGGTGTTGAGCTTGTCCTAAAGCAGACCAAACCTAGCGTAAAAAAATGTTTAATTATTAGGTCAGCCAGATGATTGACAGAAGAGATGTACCTGACTTGTAGATTTTTCTTGGCGATGTGATCTGAAATGTATATTAATGTCAATATGCTTGGTGCGATTATGAAATAAAGGGTTGGTTGAAAGTAGAATGCATCAATGTTGTTGTTGCACCAAATAATGGGAGGAACATAGCAGGGAACACAAAGATCTTTCAGTAAAAAGAAAGCCAACTTCAGCTGTAGTACTGGACACGTATCAATATTATGCTTCAGTAGTGGATCTGGCCACAGTCTTGTGGGCAGACCAAGATATGAGAGATCATTCAATGATGACATCGAACACACTAAGAGACTTTCGGTGATCAATATTGCTGGCCCAGTCAGCATCAGAAAAGGCAGAAATGTGAATTTGATGGCATTTTCAGGATAACGAGGCCATAATCTAGAGTTTGATTAATATAAAGCAGGATCCGTTTGATAGCTGTCCATTGAACACTGGATTTTGATACGACAATGCATTTAATACAGATGTATACATACAATGGAAGAGCAGCTTCCCCTACTAACCTGAGGTGCACAACACTTGACAAGTATGCACTTTCATTGTCACATAGACACGACTGAAAGGGCATCAGACACGCTATTTGTGTGCAAATTCCTATTATAGTACGGGACACGACACTGTAGCAAATTGGACTATCCTTGTGACATAGTAATCTTCGTTTAGATTACATATTGGACAACAATCTCAGTTTGGACTGTTGCAGATGTGCGACTTCATGTCAGCTTCTAGCAAGGACAAGTTTTCTACTTGTTGCATCTGACCTCTTCAGATCCATCTCCTCTGTTTGTATGACTTGAACCATCCCCACCTCCCTTGCTTGACGGTTTAGATCCTTTTGCTCTCCTCGCCCAATCTCCCACCATCTCTTGCACAAGCTCATTGAATATCTCCTTGAATGAACTTCACACCTGAATTCAATGGAAAGTTGAAAGAATAAAGAAAACAAGACAGCTGGTTTGAGAATGGCTTGTTTTTCCAAGAATCGTGAAAGAAAACCAGTGAGCAAACTGGCAGATCACCCGTGTGACTATTGCATAAAGTGGTAGGGTACTGTAGCTACAGAGACACGCTGAATGATCACCCCTGCACCGGATACAGATCAGGTCATTCGACGTTAATAACCGTCCATCTATGGGCTTTGATGCTTGTCACGTGGCAATAATCTTTTCACGTTAACGGCGAGGGACGCCGTTTACCAGGTTAGAAACGAAACCATCGCCATTTACCTGGTTAAAAATGAAACCTCTCTCCCTCTCTCTCCGCCACCCTTCTCCTCATGCAACGCCTCCACCATTGGCAACCCAGCCTTCCCTCCGGCAAGACGACACCGACCCCGGGTCCTCATCCCTCTTCCACGACAAAGCCCCCGAGGAGAGAATCAGTGAGCGCCGAACAAAAAAACACATGCGTTCCTGCACGGATTCACCTGCGTTCTGGCGTTGAGAAAACCCTAAAACAAAAAAAATAAGAACCCTAAAAAGAACCTAAAACAAAAACCCTAAACTCAACTGCCATACCTGAGAATGAGGTCGGTGATGGCAGCACCTGCGTTCTGTTTTTTTTAACTGCAGAGAGAAAAGATCGAGAGAGGTAGGTGGAAGAGATCAAGAGAGAGAGAGAGGGAAACGTTCTGGTTTATAGCTGCAGAGAGATTGAGAGGCGTTGTTGTTGTTTTTTTATAGAGAGTGAAACATTTTAGGTTTTTCTTCAAAACATACAGGGTTAACCGTGTTAACCCTGATCTGGCGAGCATCGATTACCCGAGATTGACAGTCCACTTTACGACGTAGTTAATGCTACAAAAGTCATAGTAAATAATCTTTAACCACGGTGAATGATCACAGTAGATTCAAAGTGAATAGTACCGTACCTAATAACAAACTATTAACTAAGACCAATGGCACTAGTTAATAGTGACTATTAAGTACGATCTAGAGGTCTTTAATGCCAATAGTCACCATCACTATTAACTACGACCCATAGTATTATTTTTTAGTTATTCATGTACCCCTAAAAATACTACCCTAATGCAGCAACAGCGTCAAGAGTGTTCTATAATCATAATCTTTAGCATTTGGCTCTACACCATACAACAAAAGACTCTTAAGAAATCTGAATTTCCTCTAGCAACAACTTTATAAAGATAGCTCCCTGCATCATCAATGTTTAAGGATGCACCAGGGTCAAGTAGTAAAGAAGCAACTCGATCATGTCCATATTTGATGGCTTTCAACAGGGGTGTGTGTCCAAAATTATCTGAAAATGAAAAAATATTGCTTAACTACTATTGGGTCTACAAACACTACAAGAAAATCGTGGATTAGCGATAGACTATATACATCGCTAATCCATCGCTAAGTCATCGCTACACTATTTAGCAACGGATTAGCTGTGGATAGCGCCCATAGCGAATTTTTGCTTGTTAATTAGCGAAAAAACTTATCTGTCATTACTTCCATCGCTAATTTGCGATAAATTAGCGATGGACATTATCCGTCGCTAAATTTTAAAAACAAAATAAAAAAAAAGTGATCCCTATCGGACGGTATTCCGACAGCAATAAGCCAGACTTGTACCGCACCCGACAGGCATTACACAAACCGCAACTCTGCCTCGTCGCCGAACTTGTACCATCCTCCGTGAACCGATGCTCTTCGGCGTGCTCTCCGGCGTCGCCGTCCTTCGTGAACCGGCGTGCTCTCCGGCGTCGGCGTCCTCCAACGATCGCTATGCCTCATCGTCGTCCTCCGTGAACCGGCGTCGTCGTCCTCCGTGAACCGGCGTCGTCGTCGTCCGTGAATCAGCGTCGTCGTCCTCCGTGAATCGGCATGCATGCTCTCTGGCGTCGCCGTCCTCCATGAACTGGCATGCTCTCCAGCGTCGCCGTCCTCCGTGAACCCGCATGCATGCTCTCTGGCATCGCCGTCCTCCGTGAACCCGCATGCATGCTCTCTGGCATCGCCGTCCTTCGTGAACCAGTGCGCTCTCCGATGTCGCCGTCCTCCGAAGAAGTCAGTTTAAATCGAGCGAGGTTGGTTTAAATTTCGAACGGGGAGAGGGAAAATTTCGCGCTCAGTTTAAATCGAAAATTAGCGACGGATTTAGCGAGGCAATTTTTTCGTTGTTAATCTGTCGCTAATTAGCGACAGATTAACGATGGAAAATTTTTCTCGCTAAATTCGGCGCTAAAATGTTTTTCTTGTATTGAGAATTAGCGACAAAAAATTTTGTGTCGCTAATCCATCGCTAAGTAGCGACTGTTTAGCGATGAAAGTTTTTCATTGCTACTTGCGACGAATTCATGAAGAAAGTTTTCTCTAGCTAATCTGTCGCAAATTTGCGACGGAAAAAATCCGTCACAAATTTCTGTCGCTAATTAACATTTTTCTTGTAGTGAAACCATAACAAGATTTAAGATTTGAAATCTTCTATTATAAGATGGAAACTGAAGCAACATCAATGCCACAAACATGGTTACCTTTCAAGCTAATGCCAACTCCTTTTGATGCTGCCAAATGTTGAAATATTAAGGAACTTTTGTGTAAAGTTGAGATAATTATCTCCATAGAACAAGCATGATCAACATAACAATTAAAACAATGCTTAAACATCATGCATCAAATTATAAGATTGCATATATATGTTCTTTATAGTTTCCTCCATTACGATTATCAAATAAACATGGAAAAGATAAAATACAAACAGATGTAATAGTTAATGATGTTGAAAGATCACTATAGTAAAATTGGAATTTTCATACAATTGAGATCATCATGATCTTTACATGTTTGATTCTGAGAGCTACAACCATTTGTTGCATCATTTGGATTATTCATGAACCATATCTCAATATCTTCAAGGGCATTATTAAAAAAAAAATCTCTTCAATGTGAATAAATAGAAAAACTGATGTGTTCACATATTCATTTATGCCTTTTACATTATCATGCATGTCTCACTCAACTCATGCATATACATTCATCTAGTGTGTACACATCATTCAGTTCATATTTAAAAGTTTTTCAAGGTGTGATGAGATATGTTCCACTTGTACTAATTCTGAGGGTACCATAATCACAAAACAGTCAAGGAAAGTAAAAAAAAGATGACATTAGAACAGGCATGCATCTTTAGGAAAAAAATCCAAACTTTATGTATATATTACAAGGTACCTAAATATTTTTTCTAAACTAAAAAAGAGTCAATAAATAAATTAAATTTACCTTAAATTTACTTAGTTTTTCCACAAAAGTGAACCTTTAGAATTTTCGCATTATTGGCAGGAAATCCCAGATGATTGCATTTACAACATCGCTATTTGCTTGCCTCATATACTTCTGAAGATTGAACTCTAACCCACCTAACAACCTTAGTCTAGATTTTTCGAAAAGAAAAGTCTCAGTTCATGGAATGTGCCTTATATGGAATCTTGAGACACATCTTGAAAAAGTATAAAAGAACAGCAACTCTAAAACTTTTATGCAGTTAACTTTAGCAAGATTAATAAGAATTAACATCTGATCGCGATAAAGTTGATTAAGTGCTGATCTAAAGAGACAAGATAACATTGTAATTAGTAAATTACCTTATCCATCTTCCCCTATACCTACTTCCTCCTATACAAGAAAATCATGTCAACCTTATAAAGTGATACAAGTAAGCTTTCGAACCTAAAAGTTAAATACAGTGAAGTGCTTTAATGCACCTCAGTATCCCCAAATTTGGAGTTATTTGATGTCTATATGGTTCTTAATTTATTGTGTTGACTTTTATATATTTCATCTTTGTTGTCCTATCTTTATGTGTCATTGATGAAGCAGAAGATGAGTGGAGCCAGCACAATGCGAAGAAATCAATAGATACAAGTTTAAAAGGAGTACAGAATTCCATTCCACAAAATACCCTACTTTCATGTTGAGTTCGGTTTGCACAAAGGTTCTGTACATGTTGATGATGAAAAGCGCTTCAAAAGTAGCATGGGCCCTTATGTGATTCGTGGTATGCTTCAACTGCCTGAAGAGGACATGCATAGGCGACGACAGTATGGTTCTGTAGAAGCACAGAAGAATGAGGTCGTGAGATTTTCTCGAGACTGGGCTCGCTTCGACTGAACGAGAGAACTTGATGTGTTGAGCAATTCCCTGCTTGGTGGTTCAAACTGACTTGTGTTTGTCATCTGTATGATCTGCCCGCACTTCGCAGGTAAATCTAAGCATGTATTTCTATATAGAAAATGTAGATAATTCTTTTTCATCTTCTTAGTTATCTGAACTTGCAAGTCTCTGTGCATGTGGGAAGCAGATTAGGTCATGCTGAACTCATGCCAAAATTGTGGCCGACCGTTAAACATTTCAGATGAATGTCGCGTGGAAATTAACGTCCTCGTTAACTGCTGTTTTTCCGTCAATGGTTGAATGAAAAAAAATATTAAAAAATAAGCATACGGACACCAAAAGATGGAGTCCCTCTCTCATCTCTTTCCTAGTTCTCTTCTTTCTCTTTCCTTTCTAGTCTTTCGGTCTCTTCTCTCTCGCCTGCCATTAACGAAGGAAGTCACTCTCGCCATTAACGAAAGAAGGCGCTCCATTTTTGTCTCGCGTTCTCATCTCTCTCTTGCCATTGTGTTGAAATTAGACCGCTGCTCCAGGAGATCTGCATATTGCTGTGAAGGTCGATTCATCACGAATATTGTGCCCTGATACTGATCTTGCCTCCCTTCATTTTGCAACCTCAAATCTTTCATCCAATTTCTTTTCTTTGACAGGACAACATAAGCAGCCCAATAGGTTGCCTGCTTCGTCTTTTCTTGAGTCCTTGACGTGCTTCTCAAATGACTTGAGAAAAGGACCCATTTGATGGCGCATGTCATGAGGATCAACCTGGTAGAAAATGGGAAGGATCAACCTCAAACATCCTCTTTTGGTTTTCCTCTTGATGAAGTTATAGGTGCTTCATTGGAGTGGAAGAAGACAATCGTCCTCTGTCGGTTTAGGTGCTTCATTGGAGCTATTCCATCCCCTTTTCTGCAGAAAAATAAAAGGGACTGCGTCTTTTGGGGTCTGTATGCTTAATTTCTTTTTTCATTCAACCATTGACAAAAAAAAACAGCAATTAACGAGGGCGTTAAGCGCCACGCGACACTCATCCGAAACGTTTAACGGTTGGCCACGATTTTAGCATGAGCAGAAGGCTCATGTTCAGCATGACCTGATCTGCTTCCGTGCATGTGCCATGTATTCCCATTCATGTTTCAATGGCACGGCTGCAACGCATGTTTGGTCAATGCGTTCAGGTGGTTGATGATGAATCTCATCTGGAACAGCAAGATTTGTACTTCACTAGTGGTCTTCTCAAGGTAACTGGGTGTTGGATGGTTGCATTCATTTGTTGGGCAATCATGTTGGAATGACCAGTTTGTATATCAGAATGGGTGGGAACGGCTGCCTGCAATACTTATACATAGTGACATTGTTTCTCTTGTTTAAAAAATAATGAAGTAGCTTGGATGATTTATCCTGAATGGGGAGCATGGCGCCTGTGTGATGTCTGAATATTCATCTGGTTTGGTTGGTAACATTTAATTTTGATGTGCCTCAAAATCCAAGGCTTCCACTTTTTGACCTAGAATGGTAACATGAAAAATCTTTTTCAGCGAGTCTTTTCTCTTTTTATAAGTTCATTGAAAAATTTTCATTTGCTCAATGAGTTTTTATTTGCTTGTTCTGATGTGGCCTTGCAAGTTAACAGGGATAAACTCAACCTGGCTGATAGCAACACCATTCCTAGGTCATCCTTAAGCCTCCAGGGCAACTGGGTATTTAGGAAGGTGTGGGCAGGCTTCAATGCTTCCTGCAGGGGGTAGTTTTACATGCTTTTTCAAGCGGTTGTTTAGGAATTCAACAAGGAATCACTACAGGGATGAGGGCCAATAGCAGTGACTCTTTAACGGCGACATAAAAAGCCACCACTATTGACTGAGCAATAACAACGACTTTAGATATCCATGTGAATACCTTGGCCCCGAACAATTGTCGCCATTATGGACATGTCTATAACGATGCCTTCAGATATCGCCGTTATAGGTATGTTTATAACTGTGACATTATATGGTCGTTAACTATGCCGCCATTATAAACATACCTATATTGTTGACCTTAGCTATCGCCATTAGAAGTATGTTTATAACTGAGACATTATATGGCCCCTATGAGGATGAGGATCAATAGCGGTGATGCTTTAATGACGATAATAAAAATCACCACAATTGATCAACTAGAATATATATATCATCGTTATAAACATACTTATAACAGTGACTTTATATATCCCGTTAAAGACATGTCCTTAATGGCGACATTATTTGGCCGTTAAATATTGTCATTAAAAATACTTTAACGGTAATATTTAATGACTGACCATTAAAGATCAATAACGGTGACATATAAATATCGTTGTTATAAGGTTTTACTTTGTAATGATGACCTTGTATATCGCTGTTATATGGTACACTTATGGACTCTATAACGACAACATTTATGTCATTGTTATAGATTACTCTATAATGACAAGATAAATGACATCATTATTGAGTTTGAAATTAGGGTTCGACGGGCACTTTTGAATTTTTTTTGCTCTCTCTCTCTTTCTCTGGCCTCCCTGCTTGGGTGATGTTGTCAGACCCTGGCCTAACTACTCCCTGCTCGGGTGATGTCACCAGACCCCGACCTCCCTCTCAAAGGTATCTCTCTCTCTCTTCTTCCTCTTTTTCTTCTCTTCTCTTTATTATTATTATTATTATTATTATTATTATTATTATTATTATTATTATTATTATTAGTCCCCCCTCATTGTCGTAGGTGTCGAACCCAGGCCCAGCTAGGTTCGGCTCTGCAAGGGAGTTGGCAGGTTGTTTGATGCATCTGAAGTATACTATTTTGATTTTTAACTAGATTTTTGCTAAATATTTCTAAAATTAGGTTTGATTTGATCTTGAATATTTATATTTTAGGATTTAGTATGGTAATGATGTGTATTACTTCTTTCTTTTCTCTTCTTCTTGGTTAGCATTTTTTTTCTTTGATCCTTAGTTGATTTGATCGAGATTTCAGATTATCTACTTAAGGTGAGTTAGTTTTTATTGCATTGATATGGTTGATTTGTTAGCCATTAGTTAGATTTTCATTTTTGTGAATTTAGGGCACCATGATAGCTCCATGTTATTAGATGAGATTTGATGATATGAATGTTGATTATGATGGTACCTTGTTGATATAAGACCTATTCAGTTTTACTTATTTTGGACTTTTAAAATAATAGTGGTACTTTTCTTTCACTTTGTATTGATATAGTGTTATTGAATATTGTGAAACATGAAGATGTTGTTGCTTTCTCATTTTAAATGTTTGTCAATGTGTCTGTATTCATGTTTCCATGGCCATGCTATCATAATATAGTCCTTGCAAATGTGATTAGCTTAATAAGAACAAAGCAAATGTTTGTCAATGTGTCTGTATTCATGTTTCCATGGCCATGCTATCATAATATAGTCCTTGCAAATGTGATTAGCTTAATAAGAACAAAGCTCTATTGCTACACAACTTACGTGAGCATTGCAACATAGACCAAAAAATAGAAAGCGTGAAAGAAAGAAGTCTTTTAAAGTAGTATCCAACATCCAACTTTATCATGAGATGAAACTGTAAAATTAAAATTGTCATAATGTGAAAACAACTAAACAACTATAGATATGAAAAGCCATCATTTTAGAGATCCTATTTGAAAATATAACACACACTAAATTTCCTTCATGAGTACTAGAGTTTGTCATCCATCAATTAATTTTTTCTTTCATAGAGTTAAGCAATCAAATCAATTTATTTTGATGTTTCATATAAACTGGTTAAAAAAAACTCAATCACCATCTAAAAGGAGCACGTTATCTAAATTTTTGAGATTTTATGCAAGGTCTAAAATCTATGACAATAAAGGAAAAAATATATAGCATAACAATCTTTTGTTGTTATGGGATAAGTCTCTTAATAATTTTATAAATAAGGGAACTACAAAAATATCAAGAAGGAATTTGTTCAAGTATTTTGCATGCAAGGGAGTTGAAGGTACAAGGATCCAACCAATCCTCTAGCCTTTTTCTTCTATTCTCTCTCCCTCTCTCGCTTATGAGGTCATGTGATTGCAATTGATTTGAGGTCATATGAATGTAAATCACATAAGGTGGAATATGTTATATGTACTATTATAATGAATATCGATAAAGTAACACATAATAAACGTAAATTGGTTTATAAAGGATAAAATTGACATATTTAAATAAAAGTATTTTATTTTCAAAACAAATCAATTAATAGCATGCAATATATGCAATGCTTATATTAATTTGTCATATTTTTATGTTTTTTATGTGATTCATTTAACTTTATATAAGATAAATGGTTGTTAAGAACCATATGAGAAATTAGAATTTAGAATAAATTTAAGTAAAAATATAATGTATGTAAGAATGAAACCTTGATTACCTAAATGTATTTTGATTACAACACAGGTGAAGAAGGATGACCCTTTGTTGCCTAAAAGTCCTAATTGGTTGGTAGACTCATAGCTAGACCCAGAATTTGATATAAATACAGTTGAACATCTACCTATTGAAACATTGATAAAGCATCTAGGGTCACAAAGGAAGTATATTATAAGTGCATGTGTTATTGCTCTGTCTTCTGCCTTTGTGTTCTTTTTTTTATTAAAAATGAGTTCAAAAATCTATATCAATTTTTCATAATATATATCAAATTTAATGTTATTATTGTATGATAGTGAATATTCTTGTATAATTCAATTTTATACAATGCAGTTTGATCTAATATTGTTTGCACAAAATTAATTAATAAATATTGATATATAGTCCTTCATGATGAGAACGTGCATGTTCTTCCTCCCTGTAGAATGGTTCACCACTCGCCAACCAAGGTAAACACCTAGACCAGATCCACTTCATATCACACATGGGTGATACTTCATGGAAGGAAAATATGCCTCCCTAAACACCACAGGCCACTGCAGTTTCAGAACCGTTCACGGAGGCCTTAGGTAAATATTAGTCTAGTATTTTTTTTGTATAATTAAAACTTTATTATTGTCATTTTGATTAATATTTTTTTTTCTTACAATAAATTAGCAATTGTAGAATTTTCTCAACACAAATGTGAGAAAAATAAATGTGTAGTCCACCAGAAGCAAATCAAGCAACGAAAGACTTCAGTAAGTATCAAGCCTATGATACAAGGAGTCGTGGGCACGGCCGCCTCTGTATTCTCTAAGAGTCTTTCGTGCATCATTAGGGAGCGGGCCAACATGACTCACAAGTCATGGATAAAGGTCCTAGAGGACGAGAAGATGGTATTGCGTAAGGCAATTTACATAAGTATATTGTCTAACTATGTTTTGATAAACAGATTAATAAAAAAAAGTGTTTCTAAATATATTATGATAATTTAGTGCATGCGGAGTTTGATTTATATAAGGATATAGCTGAATATTGTGCTAACGTAGATAAACAGTTTTAGCTATCATACTCAAGGGTGCGAGAAGGTTTTTACAAGTATTACAAGAAATTTAAAAACTATGACGAACAAGCAAAACATCCGCCCGAGGGAGTCGATTCTAAAGTGTGGAAAGGGATTTGCAACTTTTTCAATGGACACTATTGGACGATAAACATTGGATATATATTCATAAGTAAATAAATATTCAAATTTTTAGACTTTTCTGAACTAATTGATCTTTCTTTTGTTAATAGCGAACATCAAAGAAAAATTCTGTGAATAGAGCAAAATAGATCATCCAGCATACCAGTGGATCATCTTCGTACATCCATAGGTTGTATATGATGGTAAGTTTCTTATTTTCTAGCCTTTTTTTTTCATATAGTAGTATAGTGTTAAATATGTTTGATTTAATATATTTTGAATTTGTTATTTGCAGACTGAAATAGATGGGCAGGAACTGACGACAAGTACGTTCTATAAAGAGATGCACACTCATTCAGATTGCATAGCATTTATCTGCAGCAAAACAAAAGACACATTTGCAATAACTCACACTTTATAGCAGTGAAGCAGAATCTACATTCCTTTATTCTATTTTGTACATTATCATTAGTTACTGATAATCAAATATTAATGTTGTGCAGAATAAGCTGCATCCTATAGAGATTAAAAGTGATGAAACATGTTCTTCATAAAGAAGCGTGTTGATGTCGCAATGAGACATCTTTGCAAAAGTCCTTGAGGAGCGGTCCTAACATGTGAGAAGGATGTGTGCATTTTTCATTCCATCCAAAAGTTAAACCCTTTTTTAAGAACTATCTTCTCAACTGGAGGCAACACAGTTGGAGCTCCAATAATTAAGAGAACAACTGAAGCGAGAGAAAGAAGACCGAAAGCGAGAAAAATAAGATTGGAGAACGACAAAGAAGAAAATAAGAAGTTTAGAGAGTAGATGCAGACTTTCATAGATTTTCTCAGACATAACCTCCCATCCTAGATCTCTCTTATTTTCTTATAGATAAGACCGACAGATGTATCTTTGTTGAATGAACATGTTATAGTTTTTTATGTCATGTTATGTTTTAAGTATACATGTTTGTTTATAGTTTATTTTTTTATTTGGCCTTTATTAATTTTTTGTTGTTATAGTTAGTGTGAAATTGATTATATATATATATATATATATATATATATATATATATATATATATATATATATATATATATATATATATATATATATTGTTGAATTGAAGTTGATATTCTCTTGAATGCGAAAAAATGTTTTGTTAATGTTATCTTTATGCTTTTCCAGATTCTCATATAAGTGTAGGAAAAGGCAAAAGCATTATTGAGTCTTTAATCGTAATATGATTAAA
Source organism: Nuphar pumila (assembly GCF_984573655.1). NCBI lineage: Eukaryota > Viridiplantae > Streptophyta > Magnoliopsida > Nymphaeales > Nymphaeaceae > Nuphar > Nuphar pumila. The sequence goes on along the minus strand of NC_143263.1, from coordinate 74,805,403 downwards.
ATATTTATAAATTATCAGACTGAATTATTATATTGCTATTATCATTATTAACATTGTTATAATTGAATTGTTAGATTATAATCATTCTTTAAGCGTGTTTATTATAGGTTTGAAGAGGATGTAAAAGAAGGGTTTGAAGAGGATGCATATTTATTTTTTGAAGTGTATGTTTATTTTTTAATGTAGGTTTGAAGTTGAATGTTTGAGGGGGTTAGAGAGAATGAATGTTTGAGGAGGTTAGAGAAGTATGTTTGTTTTTTGAAATATATGATTGTATTTGAATGTATGTTTGAAGTTCAATGTTTAAGGATGTTGGAGATGATGAATGTTTCAGGAGGTTGGAGAAGTGTCCTTATTTTCTGAAGTGTATGTTTATATTTGAATGTATATTTGAAGTTGAATGTTTGAAAGGGTTGGAGATGATGAATGTTTGAGGAGGTTATAAAAGTGTGCTTGTTTTTTGAAGTTTATGTTTATATTTGAATGTTTGAGGAGGTTGGAGAAGAGTATGTTTATATTTTGTTTAATGTAATGTAAAAAAAATTAAAACTAATATAAAGATTTATTTTTGCAAGTTTAAGGCCTATAATGGTGACATTTTTGTGTTGCCATTATAAGCCTTAAATACTGTCATCGTTACAACTTATAACAACAATTTACTTGTTGTTATAAACTATAACAGTGAGTTAATTCTCCCCGTTACAGGCTATAATGATGACACAAAAATATCATTTTTATAGGGTGGGTAGTCGTTAGTAGTGTTCCCAGTTCTGGTGAGATTCGTCATCAGTGTTAAGTCATACATTAACGATGACCTATAAATGTCACTATTATTACTCAACTAAGGCAAAAAATTGACGATTATTATTTGTCACCATTATAGACTTATATAGTAGTGATAAATAGGCTAATAACGGTGAGAAACGTCACCGCTATTGACCCTCGTCCTTGTAGTGAATATAGAGTATGAAGAATGGTGAAGGGGCTGAGAAAAGAACCTAAAAGTGGATAAAAATTTAGATGACTCTTGAAACTAAACTGGATTTTTTGCAGAAGCATATACTTTCACGCCCAACTTTCAACAGTCAAGCAATCATTTTTCTTTCCGTACTCTGATACAAAAGACGACAACTTTGGGAAAAGCTGCGTTTAGCTAGTGTATAACGACAGACAATTGCAACTTTAACGTTTCACAGCAGTTTCGTCAGGAAACGTTTTTCCTGTGGACCTCATCACAGTGTTAATTTGTAAGTTTTACTTGTAGGGAGCAATATTTAAAAAACAAGTGAACGAGTGATTGGCTCCTACTAACAGTAAAGGGTGTGGATAGTCGCAAATTTTCATTTTTTCGGTACTTTCTTTTGGAATCTGATGTTACAGATGTGATCTACATGATTTTTTTTAGTAGGAATTGTTAGGAAAGTTTTAAAATTGATGATTTCTTTCCACCAAAAGTGTTTTAAAAACTTTAGTCCCATATCTAAGAGAAATCAGTTTTTCTAGTGGTTTAAATACAAACTTTGTTCTCCATTCTTTACTTTGGTAAGCCTTGTGTCCATGGGTGGCTTGCGGATGTTGTTGTGCATCGTGCAGCAACGGACGCGTCGTTCGCGCGCACACGCGCGCGAGCACGCGCGTGCGTGCGCATGGGCGCTTGAGGCGCAATGTGGTGTTTTGATGGCGCACTTTGCACGCTTGCAGCAGTGCGAGGTGCATATGAGGCGCAAATATCCGTTTTGATTTTTCGGTTTTGAGATATCTGGCCGTTTGAAAAGTTTATATCATTTATATTGAGATTAAGGCGCTTTGTGACTGTTGGACGGTTTTGGAGGCCTTTGATTAACAGTCAAAGGTGGGTGACCGTTCAGGTACCTTTTTGTCCTATTTTCAAACCGTCGAATTTATGGCCATTAATCTCATTTATCGCAAAACGTTTTGGCCACTCTAAAAGTCTATAAATTCTTCTATTTTCATCTTTTGAGGATCATCAAAATCTCTGACTCTCCAGTTTTCTCCTTTCTTTCTTCTCGGTTTGGCTTGCAGAGTTCATGTGTGGGAGAGGTCATCTGTTCTTGCGAAGCAGTGACTCTCTTGAGGTTCAAGCCTAGTTGTATCCTGGGAACTCAGTTGTAACAAAACCCTTTTTCGCATCTTCGAAATTTCCGGAGTGGGGCGATTGAAGTTCTAAAGATAGCGATCTTAAGAACGTGCCTATAGGCTTGAAATCTCTTTTCAGAAACCCAATTTTCACGAGGTTGGTATAACAATTTTAGAACTTCAATTATGGCCTCTGGTTCGACATCCAACTCCATCAATCTGCTTAGCCGTGACCTTGAAAAACTCGATCGATTTGATGGGTCAAACTTCAAGCGGTGGCAATCAAAGGTATCTTTCTTGCTGTCCGAGCTGCATATCGACTATGTCCTCAAAAAGCCTTGTCCCACTGTCGTTGCTGGAGAAGTTGAGACAGAAGAATAGAAGAAAGAGCGAGAGAAGTGGCATACTGACAACTACAGATGCAAAGGGCATATCCTGAACACTTTAGCCGATTCACTCTTTGACCTGTATTCACCATTGGAGTCGGCTGGAGAATTGTGGAATGCTCTCGAGATCAAGTACAATGCAGAAGATGCTGGTAACAAAAGGTTTATCGTAGATCAGTATGTTAATTTTTCTATTGTTGATGATAAGCCTATACTTGCTCAAATTCATGAGATGCAAATACTGGCCTATAAGATCAAAGGAGAAGGTATGTATCTTGATGATGACTTCCAAGTTGCTGTCATCATTGGGAAACTGTCGGATTCCTGGAAAGAATATAGGAATCACCTAAAACATAAAAATGAGAAAATCACTTTAGATGGCCTTCTTAAGGACATCCGAATTGAGGAAGAGACTCGTCTTCGTGACAAAAAGAATTCGAGTCCTAAAGAAGGTTATCCTAAAGTGAACTTTGTTAGTAACAAGGGTGGCAAAATCATGAAAACCCAGAAAATAAAAAAAAAAATTGTGAAAGGGAAAAAGCCAACTGATAAAAAGAAAATTAGTTGTTATGTTTGTGGCAAGTTTGGCCATTTTGCTAGAGAATGCAGAGAACGGAAGAGGACTGGTCCTAAGCCAAATGAGTCAGAGGAGAGGCTTGTTGCTGTAATCTCTGAAACCTTTATGGTTGCTGCAAATAAGGACTGGTACCTGGATACTGGAAGCACTGTTCATGTGGCAAACGATAGGAACTTGTTCAAATTGTATGAAGTAGTGGGGGAGGGATGCAATCTCTTTATGGGAAACTCTTCCTCAACTAAAGTGCTGGGAAAAGGGAGTGTGGAAATTAAGTTCACCTCCGGGAAAGTCCTAACACTTGAGAATGTCCACTATGCTCCAGAAGTTCGAAAAAATTTAATCTCTGCAGATCTCCTGTCACGAAATGGTTTTAAGATTGTTATTGAGTCTGGGATTGTAACTGTGACCAAAGGAAAAATCTTTGTAGGAAAAGGGTTTGCCACTGGTGGTATGTTCAAGATGAGCATAAATGAAGCTACTACTTCTGTTTATATGGTTGACTCCTATTTTCTTTGGCATTCACGATTAGGACATATAAATTCTTGTTGCATTCATAATATGAATAACTTTGGTCTTCTTCCGTGTCATGTGAGAATAGAACATAAACATAAGTGTGAGACATGCATTCAAACTAAGCTAACTAGACTCCTGTTTCCTAGTGTAGAAAAGAATTATAAATTGCTTGAATTAGTGCATTCTGATATGTGTACAATGGATAATGTTTTGAGTCATGGTGGCAATAGGTACTTTATTACTTTTATAGATGATTACTCAAAATTTTGTTATGTTTATTTGTTGAAACATAAATCTGAAGCATTTTCCAAATTTCTTCTTTATCTAGCTGAAGTACAAAATAGGTTTAAAACAAAGATTGTACATTTAAGAACAGATAGAGGAGGTGAATACTTAGGTGGAGAATTTGATAAATTTTGTGAAGATAATGGCATTATCCATCAAACGTCAGCTCCTAGAACTCCTGAACAGAATGGAGTAGCAGAAAGGAAAAACAGAACACTTGTAGAAATGATGAATGCTATGCTGCTCAATACGGGTTTGCATTCCAACTTATGGGGAGAGGCTATACTTTCTGCTTGTTATATTCTTAATCGAGTTCCTTATTCCAAATCTGATAAATCACCTTATGAATTGTGTTTTGGTAAGAAACCTAATCTGAGTTATTTTCGTGTTTGGGGTTGTTTAGCATATGTTAAAATTCCAGAAAATAAAAGGAAGAAGGTTGGACCTAAAGCATTTAAATGTGCATTTGTTGGGTATGCTGAACATAGTAAAGCTTATAGATTTCTGGACATTGTTAATGATGTTATTGTAGAATCTAGAGATGCATCTTTCATAGAACATAAAAATGCATTTGATTCTCTTCTTGATGGCAGTCGAATTATAGTAGATGAACTTCTTGTAAATGACATGATTGAATATTCTAATGAATGTGTTGATGAACCAGAAACTGAAGTTAGACTCAGTAAACGCATTAGAAAACCAACTAATTTTGGTTTTGACTTTTATACATTTCTAATTGAGAATGATCCTGTGTCTTTTCAAGAGGCTATGTCTTCTCAAGATGCTGCCTTTTAGAGAGAAGCTATAAATGATGAAATAGAATCAATTATGTCTAATAATGTTTGGAAATTAGTGGATTTACCTGTTGGTTGCAAAACTATTGGCTGCAAATGGATTTTCAAAAAGAAATTAAAAGCTGATGGTACAATCGATAAATTTAAAGCACGTTTGGTTGCAAAAGGCTTTAAACAAAAAGAAGGTATTGATTATTTTGATACTTTTGCTCCTGTAACCAGAATATCTACTATTAGAATTCTGATTGCCATGGCTGCCATATATAAGCTTCAAATCCATCAAATGGACGTGAAAATGGCATTTTTAAATGGAGAATTAGATGAAGAGATATATATGGAGCAACCTGAAGGTTTTGTAGTGCTAGGGCAAGAGCGCAAAGTTTGCAAACTTGAGAAATCCTTATATGGATTAAAGTAAGCCCCTAAGCAATGGCATGAAAAATTTGATAGTTCTCTGGTGCATAATGGTTTTAAAATTCATGATGTGGACAAATGTGTCTACAGTAAAGTAGATAGTAGCTCAATTATTATTATTTGTTTATATGTTGATGATATGCTTATTTTGGGTAACAATAGTGAATGCATAAATCAAACAAAAGGATTTTTATCTTCCTTGTTTTGTATGAAAGACTTGGGTGTGGCAGATGTTATTTTAGAAATCAAAATTATAAGAAATAAAAATGGCATTGTATTATGTCAATCACATTATATTGAGAAAATTCTTACAAAGTACGGATATCTTAATAGTTCACCAGCATGCACCCCATATGATCCAAATATGAAATTGACTCCTAATGACGGTGCTAGTGTTCAACAATTAAAATTTGCCAGTGTTGTAGGTAGCCTTATGTATGCAATGAACTGCACAAGGCCTGACATTGTCTATGCAATGAGTAAAGTGTGTAGATACACTAATAATCCTGGTCATCAACACTGGAATGCAGTGAACATGATTCCTAGATATCTAAAGCATACTTTAGACTATGGAATTCACTATACCGAGTTTCCTGCTGTTATTGAAGGGTATAGTGATGCAAGTTGGAATACTGATTTTGAAGATTCCAAGTCTATGAGTGGTTGGGTTTTTACCCTTGGAGGAGGAGCAGTTGCATGGGGGTCTAAGAAACAGACCTGTATAACTCATTCTACAATGGAATCTGAGTTTATTGCTTTGGCATCTGCTTGTAGAGAAGCTGAATGGCTTAAGAATATGCTAGTGGATATTCCACTAGGTGAGAAGCCTATATCTGCTATTTCAATGTTTTGTGATAGCCAATCAGCTATATGTAAAGCAGGTAATATGAAATACAATGGGAAGTCTAGACATATTAGTCTAAGACACAGTTTTATAAGACAAATGATTGATGACAATATTATTTCATTGAAATATGTGAAGTCATGTCAAAATTTGGCAGACCCATTTACGAAAGGCCTTTCGAGAGATGTCATCAATAAAACATCGAGGGGAATGGGAATTAAGCCAATTAAGTCATCACCTAAGGATACTCAACCTAGAGCGCTGGAGATCCCACATGCATAGGTTCAATGGGAAACGAATTGGTGAATGACAGATATTGAGCATATTTATGTAAGCCCATTACTGATGTGTGCTCATGAGCTGTAACTAATATGAGGGTTGAGCTAATAGCTCTTAATGAGTTTGTAGGCCTTAAGGCTAAGGTGTGTGTTACAGTACACCCAGACAAACTCACCTATATGAGTGTAGAAATGTGAGCCGTTTCTTATGAGAATTGGCAATTCTCTAGAGCACTCATGAATCCAGGAAAGCACAAGGCTCTAAATTTGCCAACATGAAATCCACACAATTGAACTTTTGGAAACCTATGTATGATTGAAAACTCCGTTAACAATATAAGGAGCTAAGTTCAAGGTAAGTCCACTTAGCACCTTGGTTAATTTAGGTTTTCTTTCAAATAGTGGGGGTTCAAGTCATGCAGACACTCTCACTGATGCATAAGTTTCTATGCAAGCCAACTATATTTTAAAACTAGTGGGGGATTGTTAGGAAAGTTTTAAAATTGATGATTTCTTTCCACCAAAAGTGTTTTAAAAACTTTAGTCTCATATCTAAGAGAAATCAGTTTTTCTAGTGGTTTAAATACAAACTTTGTTCTCCATTCTTTACTTTGGTAAGCCTTGTGTCCATGGGTGGCTTGCGGACGTTGTTGTGCATCGTGCAGCAACGGACGCGTCGTTCGCGCGCACGCGCGCGCGCGCGCGTGCGTGCGCAAGGGCGCTTGAGGCGCAATGTGGCGTTTTGATGGCGCACTTTGCACGCTCGCAGCGGTGCGAGGTGCATATGAGGCGCAAATATCCGTTTTGATTTTTCGGTTTTGAGATATCTGGCCGTTTGAAATGTTTATATCATTTATATTGAGATTAAGGCGCTTTGTGACTGTTGGACAGTTTTGGAGGCCTTTGATTAACAGTCAAAGGTGGGTGACCGTTCAGGTACCTTTTTGTCCTATTTTCAAACCGTCGAATTTATGGCCATTAATCTCATTTATCGCAAAACGTTTTGGCCACTCTAAAAGTCTATAAATTCTTCTATTTTCGTCTTTTGAGGATCATCAGAATCTCTGACTCTCCAGTTTTCTCCTTTCTTTCTTCTCGGTTTGGCTTGCAGAGTTCATGTGTGGGAGAGGTCATCTGTTCTTGCGAAGCAGTAACTCTCTTGAGGTTCAAGCCTAGTTGTATCCTGGGAACTCAGTCGTAACAAAACCCTTTTTCGCATCTTCGAAATTTCCGGAGTGGGGCGATTGAAGTTCTAAAGATAGCGATCTTAAGAACGTGCCTCTAGGCTTGAAATCTCTTTTCAGAAATCCAATTTTCACGAGGTTGGTATAACAGGAATCAGCTTTTGAATAATCCGATTATGACATGTAAGCATGTTCTTATAAGGATTCGAAAATCAATGGCTTAATAATTTTATAAATTTTAAAGCTCATAAAATCATATTTTTCGGTCGAAAGAGCACAATCCAACAGTTGATCCTTACAAATAGATGCTGAACACATCTGTGAGGTCTGATTTACCAAACATGACTTAGAACATTAAAAACCTGGATCTGACTTTTTGAGCTTAACTGGAAATGAAATTTGGTGAGCACGTTTACGCCTTGGTTGATATCGATTTCATGGGAAGTGGCAGCAACCATCTTTGTTGAAGGATTATCCTCAGCATCTTGATGGCTTCTACCTCTACCAGCAACTACATGTTAGGCTACTAATAAATAAAGGAGGGATGAAAAGAATACCTGCATGAATAGCTAGTGGACATGGTTGTGACACAGCTAGTAAGGCCCTTTTTCAGCCTTATCTGGAAGAACACAGCAAGTCTTTATGAACAATATTCACATAAAGCCATCTTAATACCTTGCTAAATTTTAGACAGAAAAACAATTCACGAACCAAGTACTAAATTTTATTTTTTTTGAGAGAAGTGAACCAAGTACTAAATAGAAAATTACTGTTGCACAATTTCATACCTTCACATTTTCTTCACAATGCTTGACAACAGACAGAATGCTTGAATAACGACCATGCACCAGCGTGTATGCCCATAGCAGAAGTTTACGTGGGATACTGAGATCAAGAATGTAGATACTAGGCACAGGAATATTTTCAGTTCCTAGCAATGATGGAGCCCGTGCTGATCGAGACGCTGTTGTGTACAGTTTGATACCAGAGGGATATGTTCCACAGTAGCTATCACGGTAGAAGCTGTAAGCAGATCCAAGTAAAGTGGCCGCAGTTTGCATGTTTTCTGTCACTGCTTTCTTTATTGGCAAATTCTTAATTTTTGATATTGCCCAGCTTCCTTTAGGTTCAAGTTCTTTCTGGTGAACTGGGTCTTCAATTGATAACTCCAAAGTTCACTCTCTTGTATATAAAGCTGCACGTTATTATCTGAGCTATTTGCCAGTTGATGAGTACGGTCTATCTGAGCTGCATCAGAAGATGGTGTGATTGAAGCTAAGCTGGAAATAATAGAGCGACACCAAGCTAAGGATGCATGATTACAAATTCTAGCGCAGTTGTTACTAGGGAAACACACTTGCGAAAGCTACGTTGTTAATGTTGTATAAGGTAGCATATATATATATATATATATATATATATATATATATATATATATTCAATACTAACATGGCCAGCGTGCAGTTGTCAGAGTATGGTAGGTATTATATAGACCCATGCATAGCCAACTGAACATTGGGTCGGGTTTGGTTTAGACCCAGGTGGAACCAGATCTGATCTCAATTTTCAGGTATGGTATCACGTCCGGACTCGGATCTAATCAGACTTGCCCTAAGAGAAACCATACCCGGACCCAATAAGAACTACATGAACCAGACCCGAGCCATACTTGGTAAAATTATATATTTTTATCATTTTTACATTGAAGTATAAAATTTCACAGACTATACCCAGCTCCATGTATTAATCGGACCTTCGGGTATAGACCCGGGTCTTCTTATTTATCACCATACCCAGACCCTATAGGGTTTGGTATGCGTCAGGTCCGGGTAAACCCGGCCCATTGACACTCCTACATAAAACCCTTGAGTTCCCTCCTGTTCATGGGGGAGTAATATTGTTTTGTCTTTTTAGAAGCAATATTTCCTAAAAACCCTAAATAAAAGAGAAAAAAATAACACCAATAATCACATACGAATGCCATTTATAAATAAAAGTTATTTTTAAAAGTAATACATATAAAAAGTAGAAAATACTAAAAAAGAAAAAGATAGATGTCAGGATAGTGTCTAGTGGAAAAGTTTTCTCATGTGGGGGCAAAACTTCTTGGAAGTCATTTTCCTTTATTAAAATAACAACACAAAAACTGTCTTAAAAGATGAAAATATAATAAAACCAACTTTTTCAAAATGTTCAAAGAAATGTTAAGTATAGAAAACTTTAAAAGTAGTTCATATGCTCAAGTTAGGCTTGTTAGCAATGGAAGACAACTTCAATACTTGTCATCCAAGTTTCACACCACGTATCAACATTAGTATTTTTTTCAACTCTTTACATAAAAAAAAGGAAGTTTTAATATGAGTACTTGTTCTCTTGCTTCATTTTCTCAGACAAGTGACCCATGATGCAGTTCAATAGTGTTCCTGTCCAGTGTGAACTTGGATCTGACTTTATGTGAATAGGCTCTGCTATGAATTTGGATCAACCCCAACCATAGTTCATTCGTTTTCTGCACATAATTGGAACATGTGCATACACCCGACCTAAATGCTTGCCATGATAACATATTATTTGTATACGAACCCAGCAACGATTTATGCTCTAGCCCATATGAACTGTGAATTAGGGAAGTAAACGGATCAGATTCAGGTTGAATCCAAATCCACTAATCAAATTCAGCAACAGAATTGGCATCCGATTAATAAGATCAGTTTGTTATCAAATATTACTTCTAATCCGAATAGGTGTAAACGACACATCCAAGCTATTTAAACCAGACGGATCTGGATTCAGTTTTGAACCGATGATGTAAAATCTGATGAAGTCAGATTTCAATAATGCCTAGATCCAAATTGAATCCGAGATGTTTAGATCCCCATTGTGGTGGCATAGATGTCATTCTCAAGAAATGTGGTGGAGGGGAGGATGGGCCTGTTTGTATTTTGGTCGGATGTAGTCAATACCAAATACGACTAATCAGATATTGGCTAATTAGACTCGGATTCGGATGGAAAAAAGCTAATACCGAACCTTAAAAAATAGATGTAATTGCATACGGTCATGAAATCCTATAGGATTTGATCCCTGCGGTTTGAGAGTAGTGGTATTACCAAAACACATTGAGACTGGAGTTGGCAGATGCGACACTATATTTCAGCACCATTCACAGGAGGATGTTCTTGGCAACTCCTTCCTCAATACCACATTTTGTGAAAACTATATTTAGGCAACACATGAAAATGATGTTTCCATCTCAATGCAAGGCTCCCAAACAGAGTTTTAGTGGCTCATTATGTTTTACCAACTCAATCTGGAGCTGTAAATAGGGATGCAAACAGATCGGATCTGGATCAGGTTGGCAAAGCCAAAAATCATAAAATGTCCATACTGGACTCTCTGTTTGCATCCCTAGCTGTAAATGAATGCCATATGAGCTGGATGACAATTCTTCTGAATCTGATTTTGTGTTTTTTCAATGGACCATTAAGCCTAAACCTTAATCTAGATTTAAAAAAGATCCATGAAGTACATTCTAATCCTTATCCTAAATTACATGGTAATGCCGATCCAGTAAAAAATGGTCAACATGAATTTTACATGTAAAATATGCATGTAAATATAAATGGACCGGAATTGACTCAGATCCAAATTTAGATCTAGCCAAAAACAAAACCAATCATCTGAGTTTGAAAATGGTCAAACAGGTGGATTTTAATCCGATTTGAATGCACATATGGATCTTATTTAAGATCCATATCCGAGAAAAATGTATTTGTTCCAGATTAGAGATCCCAACGAATCTGATCTGTTTGCAGTTACATGAAATCAAGCCTAGGGGTGTTAATGAATCGGGTCCTGGATCCAACCGTACCAAACCCTATAGGGTCAGGGTTTTGTGATAAGAGAAAAAGGTCCAATTAGAAAACTGGGTTGGACCCAAATGAAACTGGGTATGGTTTGTAAAATTTCATACCAGACCTGGGCCTGACCTGAGTTCAGATTATGACCTGTGATTTTTCAATATAAAATAACTACATTGAAACAATCATTTGGCACGAAATATACGTATGCTAAAACAAATCTAAAATCAGTAAAAGTAAAGTAACGAACCACCAACCGTAGCCAAACTAATAATGACAAAAATAAAGTCTTGCCTCTCAAAAGACAATTTTGTTATAGACAACATGCTTCCAACATATCCTTCATACAGAAAGATCCAATAATGCAAAAATTATGTTTTCTAAAACAAGAGAGTTTTTTTTCAAGACCTGAATTATACCTTCTGGAAAAATTTATATAATCTTATTTGGACTTTGGAGCACTTCCATGTTAAAAGCATTGTTACACTTTGCACAGAATCACGACGTTTCATACTCTGAACAAACCATGGCCTCTTATCAAGTTTTATGCCTACTAAAAGAAAGAAGAAAACATGAAACACAAGATTAAAAAGAAACAGAGAACATGAAACACCAAGATAATGAAAATAGTGGTCGTACCTTAACCGACTCTTAAGGGGTGGGCCAAACTCCACCACCCACATCGATGATGCAGCTTGCGAACAATGACAACATGGCTCTAGAGTTCAAGGGCAGTGAATGGTTGATGCCCAGATTAACCATGAAGAGTGGCAGTGTGCCGACTGGCAACACCATCAAAAGCTTGAGTCACCTTCCTCCAATACCAGCTGCATCAACAAGCTAAGTTGCATCTTTAGAGGTCCAAATGACATGCACCACCAAGAGAGGAGGAGAGGAGCAGAATGAGAAAGGAGGCAAAGAGAGGACCTAGCCAAAAAAAACATAGAGCTAGTGACCAGGTAAAACACCCGAAGTAAGAGCCAAAGAAAAGGGCAGATGAGGAAGATGGTGGAGAGTAAGAGGAAGGAAGATATCGACAAGACAAATCACCATTTGGGGAACACATTTTCTTCTTCTTCAAGTTTACTTTCTTTTCCATGGTCCTGCATCAGGTGAAAGGCAAGGCAGAGGAGGGTGGTAGTTTTTTATGGCTGTCCGGAGACAGAAGAGGTCAGAAAATTTGTTGTCATTCATTGAAAGACGGCAACCTTGCAGTTGCTGTGGTTCCATGAGAGAGAGGCGAGATGCCAAGAGCTCTTTTTCTTGTTAAAAAGAGGTAAAACCGATGAAAAATCTAAACCAATATATCGCATGTGCCGGCCGCCGTTCCTGTGCCGGGGAGGCACCACCACTACCATGCCAAGGGTGGTGGGGGGAGGAGCTTCTGCAGGGTGAAGCATGCCGGGGAGAAGGAGGTGATGTCGGAGGCCTATCAATGGTTCAAGTAAAAAGAGGAAAAACCAAGAAAATAAAAAGAAAAAAAAACATTTGATTGCGGTGAGAGGATCAGGAAACCAACCTGCGGTAAAAAGGGTGGACGAAGAACTTGTGGTTCTCGCATTATAGTCCGTGGAGGAAGGGGGTGCCACCACTCTATAACAAAAGCATTTGTTCCATATAAAATCTAACAATACTACTAATGCAAAAAGACACCTGTGTGAAGTTTTTTTTGGCGTCGAGCCCTTTGTTTTATCATATAGCCGGTAAGCGATTTTTAAGGTTGGGGTTGATATGTGTCATGCTTATATTTTGACACATAGTGGTGTTTGACCCATCAGTCGTGTGTGACATGTAGAAATAAGTTATAATACGTTTTTGAGAGAGATAAATAGTTGGTCTTTTGTAGTGTTGGAGTATGTGGTGTCTTTATGTATCCACGTGTTGTAAGAATGAGATGGTGTTGAAGTATTGTCGTAGTATACAGTAAATAGGATGATGATTTTGATTAAAGTGAGAGTGTGAGAAATGAAGAGACGGCACGTGGAGAGAGAGAGGGTGTGGGCAGTTATTTTTTTGTCATTTAATTATGTTATTTGTCAAAAGACAAAACCACTCATCCATCTTTACTACTACAACAAACAAAGTAGGAAGAAGGCATAAGGGTATTTTTTTTGTAATTTATGATCATATTTTGAGTTGAAAACACGCAAGAGGATACGAGAGAGAGAGAGGCAAAAGCATCAACACATATCCCTTTGTTCTACAACACGTTGCATGCTTAGTGTTTAACCATATTCATGCTTAATCCACTAGGCAACACATTGCATGCTATACATTTATCAATGTTTAAAGGATCAACAAATACTTGATCCATTGGACAACACGTTGCACGATGTTAAAATGTACATATGTATATAATATGTATATTATATATATATATATATTATATTTCTTATTTTTTATTTTATTATTATTTTTAGCTAGTTTAGTTTGAACGAGTCTCGTCAAATTTGAGCATACCAACAAAGCATAAGCATATCTCAAAAATATGTATTTTCTTAAAGACATTGCACATGTGTACAACTTACAAAACAAAGTTCGAACAATGACTCAAAAAGATAAAAGTATTAAGAAATACTACAATGAATTGTTCGAACTTTAGGAATAATTATCCATTCTTGAAACCAAGTGGCATAGACTGAAAGATATAGAACTTTGGTAAAAACAACTCGATGTGAAACACTTCTATCACTTTATAAATGGTTTGAGATCGGAGTTTGAGAGTACCAAATCGGTTCTTCTCCATAGAGGAAAAATTCCTTCTATTGTTGACATCATTGAAGAGTTGAATAAGGAAGATAATAGGTTAAAAGGGCATTCTTTGAAAAATGAAGACGACTGCATTTTAGTAGTCTCTAGACCCGAAAACTACATGTGCCCTTACAAGCCACTTCATTGGAAGAAAGAAAAATGAGTATGATAACAAGCCTTAGTGGAAACAAGGCAATGAATATAACAAGAAAAATATTATTTGTTATAAACCTCAATGTCTTAGATTTAGAAAGAAGAAAGAAAAGAAGGTGGCTTTAGTTGGATCTACTCAAGAATCAAGTAAAACTAATAAATCTCATGATGCACCTATATCTATGTCACAACTTATGGAGATTCTCCAACCTTTACTTAAACATGTATTTTCTTCAAGTGGAGCATCAACTAGAGTTGTGGTTTATTCCTTTTTCGATCTCGGTAAAACTCCTTTGTTTCTTGACTTTGGTGCTTCTTTTCATATGACGCTCAATCGCAACATTTTATCAGAATGTCATATTAACTCAAGCGTATCAAATGTTTTTATAGCCGATGGTACATCTCTTGAAATAAAAGGAATTTAAAATTTTGAAAATACTTTGCAAGATTTTAAAAAGTTATTATTTCAAAAGGTATATTCCTAAATTAAATTTAAATCTTTTGTCTATTTCTCAAATATTTGACCATAGATGTAATGTCTCATTTTCTTCTAATGGTTGAGTGCAGGATCGTCAGTCAGGGAAGCTGATTGGGGAAGGTCATAGAGAATGAGGCCTCTACTACATAGATTTTTTGAAAATACCCAAGGATACATTTTCTTACAATGTTCAGAAAATTGATTTGGATTTATGGCACAAACGACTTGGTCATCCTAATGTATCCAAAATTCAATACTTTCTAAATCTGAAAAAATTTTGTAACTGAAAATTTCAAATGTAAATATTGCATTCTTTGTAAAATAAAGAGATTACCATTTCATGAAAGAACTTTTATTTCCTCTAGACCGCTTGAGTTAATATATTTAGATGTTTGGGGCCAGCACCAGTTGTGTCCAATAGTGGATATGTTTACTATGTGATTTTTATTGATGATTTCTCTAAACATACTTGGATTTACTTCCTTAGGTATAAATATGAAGTCTTTTTACAAATATTTCACAACTTAGTCAAAAATAAGTTTAAAAATGACATTTCTATTTTTTGCATTGATTCAAGGGAAGAATTCTTATCAAAAGAATTTAAAAATTATCTAAACTTACATGGCATCACATAAAAAATATTGTCCTCACACCACAACCAAATGGTTTGGTAGAACAAAAACATAAACACATTATAGAAACAACTAAAACTTTACTAATAGCAAATCAAGTACCAAAGGATTTTTGGGCTGAAAAAGCCTTAATTGCCACATATCTTAATGTCATCTTCTTCTCTAAAAACATAACACAAGTTGAAAAACTTTTTAAATTAACTGTTGATTACTCTAGACTGAGAATTTTTTGATGTAAATGTTTTGTTTTTACTAACAAAAATGATAAACTCTCCCCTCGGGCTATTCCCTGTACATTTTTAGGTTATGCGGATAACCAAAAAGACTATTGGTGCTTTGATCTTAAAAGTAGAAAGTTGTATGTTTCAAGAAATGTGTCATTTTTAGAAAATGAAAGTTTCTTTGATTTTGAAGTTGAGGAAGTAATTGAGTATTCATTTTTATTTGATTTGATTCCAAATTATGAAAAACATGATCATGAATATGATCTTGATGATGGTATTGATATAATGGATGAGTGTAATCATGATAATGGTTCTATAATTAATGAAGAACATTCAAATAGGAACCAAAACTATTTGTAGTATTCCAGACGCGAGGATCCTAATCACCCATATGCACTAGAAAAGTATGCTAAACAATATGAAGTTCAAACCAGAAGATTATCTAGGATCTCTATACCACCTAGAAAATTTGTATATTGAGTCATTTCCCCTAAAATATAAAGCATCATTGCATTAATTCACTCATATATAGAACCTTCAACCTATGCTCAAGCCAAAAAACATTCTGAGTGGATCGAGGCTATGAGAATAGAGTGAGAAGCTTTTCAAAAGGTGAATACTTGAATCATCCAAGATGTCCCACAAGAAAAGAAACTTATAGATTGGAGGTGGGTATATAAAATCAAAACCAAGAGTGATGAAACTCTTGAAAGATATAAAGTCAGATTGATTGCTAAAGATTATTCCCAAGAATATGGCATAGATCACGAAAAAAAATTTGCACTAGTTGCCAAAATGACCAATGTTAGGACTCTAGTAGCCGTAGCTTCAGTTAGAAAATTGCATATATTTCAAATAGATGTCAAAAATGTTTTTCTTAATGGAAACTTAGTTGAAGAAATCTACATGGAGAAACCTCTTGGTATAAATGTTTTTAAAGGTAAAACTCTTTGTCTAAAAAAGGCTTTTTATGGCTTTAAGCAAGAACCAAAAGCTTGGTAATGACAGGTTTAGTCATGTCATGATTGACTTTGGATTCAGATCTTGCTTGACTGACTCTGTCTTGTTTATTAAGATTTTTTATTTAAGTATTATTATCTTACTTCTCAATGTGGATGATATGATCATCAACGGAGGAGACAAATAGGGAACTGAAAATATTAAAAGAATTCTCAAAAAGCATTTTGAAATGACTAATTTAGGGTTCTTGAAATATTTTCTAGGAATTGAAGTTGCTTATTCTCCTAGAGGGTACTTGTTATCTTAATCTAAGTTTGATTTTGATATTGTTTTCAGGTCCAAAATCATGAATGATAAAAAAGTTGATACTCCTGAGATTTTCAACACCAAAATGTGAATTGATGACGGAGAACCTCTTGAAGATCCTACTCCTTACAGACAACTTATTGGAGGACTCTCTTATCTTTCAATTACAAGACCTGATATAACACACATACACACAATTAGTCAATTTCAACACGCTCCTACTTTTGTTCACATGGGAGCAGTTCTATGTATTATTCGATATATTAAAATTTTACTAACTCAAGGACTTTTTTGTCTACTTCATCTTCGCTAGATTTAAATGCTTACACTGATGCTGACTGAGGAGGTAATCCCAATAACAGACACTCAACCATGGGTTTTTGTGTTTTTAAGTGAATCGTTGATTTTGTGGCGATATAAAAAGCAACAAAAGGTTTTGCTTTCATCAACTGAAGTTGAATATCAAGCAATAAAAAGTACAACAATGGAGGTGGTCTGGATCAAAAGATTGTTCGCTGCTATGGGAGCTCAAATAATTGATGCATCATGCATGTGTTGTGACAATAAGAGTGTGATAACGGACTAAATATATTGAAATGAACAGTTACTATGTTCAAGAGGATTATCTTCATGGGACTATAGATCTCCTTATGTGTCATATGAATATCAGTTAACAGATTTCTTCACCAAACCTCTCGTTGCTCTCAGATATCACCTTCTTTTAAACAAACTTTCGGTTATTGTACCATAAGTTTGAGGAGTGTTAAAATGCACATATATATAATATATATTATATATATTTTTCTTCATTTCTTTTTTTTTAATTATTTTTTGTATCTAGTTCAGTTTGAACTAAATAGACTGACTAGTCAACTAAAAGTTGACTAGTCTTGGAGTTGTTGGAGCTAGTCCAACGAATACAAATAGAGTCATTGGATTAGCTCCGACTCTATTTGAGTCTCATTTTCCCACTCATCTCATGTATATAAATAGGAGTCACCCCCTCTTTAAATATATGCTTCTTGCATTTTAGTGGGTGAATAAAATATTTATTTTTTAAGTGTTCTTGTGAATACCCCTTGTGTGGGTTTTGGTAGTGTGCCCTTTTGTGGACACTTCTTCTTCTTCTCTTGGATCCTTGAAGGACATATTTTGTGTGTTTGGAAGATTCTTGTTCCTTTACACATGATGTGTCTTTATCCTTGGCAATAGATAGCTACAACCGGGTGTTTGTTCCAGGGGTTGGATTCACTCCAGGAGTCCGCGTGAGAATCTGACGGTGATGTTTGGGTGGGGTTGTTTCTAGGAGTGTAGGGGTAATCTATCGATGAGGTTTTGGTGGGTTTGGGAATGATATAAATTTGGGATCTGCAGCATTAGTGCCAATCTTTGCAACCAGTTAAAGGCATGTGAGTGATGAACATGTGCATGCATGAGTGGGTTGGTGCTTAAGATGCGGGAGAGAGATGAGGCCAGTGCAAGAGATCCAACGTCTCACCGAGACATCACTGAGGCATCGCCACCTCTTCGGCGAGCACTATTGGGTTGCTCGTTCATATGCACTCCTCCTTAATGGAGGGCCTAGAGAGAGTTGGAGGTGAGGGTGGCGCAGGAGATCCGGCATCTAGCCAAGATGAAGTTGAGGCAATGTCGCCCTTCGATGAGGTGGGCACCATCGGGAAGCTCGTTCGTATGTGGATGGCCCCAAGGAGAATGCACTTGTCACCCCTCAAGCTCACTGTTAAAGACGAGAGGGAGGCCTGATTGTTACTTTTGTTTGTTAGGAAAAGGATTTTGCAGATTTGTAAAGGGATTTGTTGTATCAACATCCTTCTTTTGCTACTGGATAGTAATACTTGCATATTCAATATAGGTTAGAGAAGGTTTCAATCTCAGATAAAATTCTCACTTACCGAGGGTTTCACATTCAAGCTTTTCATTTTGATATTTTGACAGGTTCAACCTTTTATTTGTCAGATTTTCATTTATTATAGAAATATACAAGCTTTCTATTTTGAATTTTTGACATGTCCTTCCTTTTATTGTCAATTTTTCATTTATTATAGAAATGTGCAAGCTCTCTATTTTGATATTTTATTATAGAAAGCAATTCACAAAACACATTTTATTATAGAAAGGGAGACAAATCAATGACAATTGCAAAAAGAAATTACCAAAAATGTGGTAAGCAATATGAAAGAATATCCTTCCATCAATCCAACTCATAAAACAAACACACTAAAGGAAACAACTTGAAAAGACAAAGTTGAAAGTCTATACCATCAAATTAGGACTGGTCATACTCTATCATAAATAAAAAACTGACAAATAAAAAGGACCTATCAAAATATCAAAATAGAAAGCTTGCATATTTCTATAATAAATAAAAAACTGACAATAAAAGGAAAGACATGTCAAAATATTAAAATAGAAAGCTTGCATATTTCTATAATAAATGAAAAACGGACAATAAAAGGACATGTCAAAATATCAAAATAGAAAGCTTGCACATTTCTATAATAAATGAAAATCTGACAAATAAAAAGAACCTATCAAAATATCAAAATGAAAAGCTTGCATGTGAAACATCAAAATGAAAAGCTTGCATGTGAAACCCTCGGTAAGTGAGAATTGCATATGAAACCTTTTCTAACCTATATTGAATATGCAAGCATTATTATATAGTGGCAAAAAAAAAAGATGTTGATACAACAAATACCTTTACAAATTCTGCAAAATCCTTTTCCCAACAAGAGAGTAACAATTAGACATCACTCTCATCTTTAACGGTGAGCTTGAGGGGCAACGAGCGTGGCCTCCTTGGGGTCGTCCATCGGGGAAGAGAGCAAATGAATGAGCGGTCTGATGGTTCCCACCTCATCAAAGGGGTGGCAATGCCTTGACAACGTCTTGGCGAGATGTCAGATCTCCTTCTCTGCCCTTACCTCCAACTCTTTCTGGGCCATCCATAAGGGAGGAGATCATATGCACGAGCAGCCTGATAGTACCTACCTTGCTGAAGAGGCGGTGATGCCTCAGCAACATCTCCGCGAGATGCTAACCCTCACATCTCTCTTGCGCATTTCAAGCATCAACTCACTCATGCATGCACATGTGCATCACACACATGGCTTTAACTAGTTGCAAAGACTCGCACCAATGTTGCAATCTCATATTTATATCATTCGCAAACCCACCAAAACGTCACTGACACATCGCCCCTACACTCCTAGAAACAACCCCACCCAAACGTCATTGATAGATTCCCACCTAGACTCCTGGAGTGAACACCTGGTTGTTTCGTGTCTACACAGCATGACATAATGCTTATCCAACCTCTTGGAGTGAACACCTGATTATAGCTATCTATTGCCCTTTAATATATATCATGAACAAGGATAGACACGTAGCGTGCAACGTGTTGTCCAGTGGATCAAGTATTTATTGATCCTTGAAACATTGATAGACACATAGCATGTAATGTGTTGCCCAGTGGATCAAGCACGAATATGGTTAAACATGTAGCATACAATGTGTTATAGAACACATGAATATGAGTTGATGTTTTTGCCTTTCTTTCTCTCTCATCCTCTGGTTATTCTAAACTCAAAATATGATCGCAAATTACAAAAAAACACTTTCATGCCCTCTTCCTACTTTTCTTGTTGTAGTAGTGAAGTGTTAAATTATATATCAAATCTTGTAATCTCATATATATTTTATATATATAAGGTGATACATATACATATATTATATATATGCATATGTATCTACCTAATTATATATATATATATATATATTTAATGTTAGTCGTAGGGGTAGTTTAGTCATTTTACCTTTTTGCGCATATTCACCTTACGAATATTCTTGTAATTTTGTTTTTCCTTTTCTTCTTTTTTATTTTTTATTTCATTTCTTTTTTACCAAGTCAACTACCTTGGAGGGCCCACTCTTATAGACATTGGGCCCTTCCAACGGTCACAATTGTGACCGTTTGAGGGGCTCCAACATCTATAAGTGGAGCCCCTCCAAGGCTCTCTATTGTGTATAAATAGGGGGTTTTCCCTTGTTTGTATGGCTTTGGGTCAAAGCCTAAGTGTTTGATAAAGGCTATATTCATTGTTTAGTGTGTGCATTTGTGAGATTGATTGATTTGTGCTGTTGTGCACAAGTGTTCTTAGTGTTCTTGTTGTGCATGTGTGCACTTCTCTTTTATCAAGAATATTGGGTCGTGATTATAATATCTTGTTGAAGATATTTTTACATGGTATCAGAGCAAAGGTTTTAAGGAAGGAATATCGTGTGTTTCTCCATATTCTTGGATACCTCAAAAAATGTGCCTTCAAGCTATTGGAGATTGGAGTGAATCATTTGAGGTACGTGTTCTTTTTTTATTTCTATCCTCTCTAATGGGCGAAAAGGACTCTCACTTCTCCCTCAGGTTTAAACTCAATGGTTCAAACTATCATGTTTGGGTCGGTAATATGGAAGCCCATATTAAAGGGAAGGGGCTTTGGGGGTATGTTCAAGGTTCGATACCAGAACCAGAACCAAAAATTACCATTATGGAAAAATGAGATACAAAGATTCTTGAAGGAGAAGAGAGGCAAAAGGCTCTTAAGAATTATTCAAAGAAACATGCCGAATGGGAAATGAAAAACTTCAAGATATTATCTTGGTTCTCATTCGTTGAAACTAAGATCAATGCCAACATCATCAAATTCAAGAAGGCTTCCGAAGCTTGGCTATACCTCAAAAAAATGTACACTTCAAGAGATTTATCCCACAAATACTACCTTCAAAAGAGGGCTTTGACCTTACAACAAAATGAGATGACTATTCGGGAATACTTTGCCGAATTGTGTTTCATTTGGGACGAGCTTGCTATGCTTGAACTCAAATGGAGTGGTGAAGCTATCGAGCTTAGACACAAACAACTTGAGGAAGATCGCTTTTTTAATTTCTTAAATGGTCTTAGACCTGAATTTAAACAAATTCGGTCATCTCTTTTTTCTTCTTTCACATCACCCGCTATTGAAGATGTTATTACCAAATTGAGTGGGGAAGAAATCCGTATGGGCATTAGTAAAAGCAATCCTAGCATCCTTGCAACCTCCTCTATTCAAGAAGAAAGTGAAGGAGTGAATGTCATTTCAAGACCGGGTAACCATGTGAAGACTTACAAACCTCCTCATTTTGAGAATAAAAATCAATGAGGAAATTGGCAAAATGGAAAAAGAGACTATAGCAAACTAACTTGTCATTTTTGTAAAGAACCGGGGCATATCAAACCTATTTGCCCAAAATGAAAGAAATGACTTGCAATGGCTACCACATCTCAACCGGAAGAATGGCCATCCTCTTCCAATGGGTCTCTTTCTCTACAACAAATTATGGAAGCTCTTTAACATCTTCTCAAGGGAAGAACTTTCGGAGCCGCTATGACAACATCTTCACCTCCCGGTAAGATATCTTGGCTTTTAGATTCCGGTGTATCATTTCATATGACCCCAAGTGCTTGTTCTCTTTCCGAATACTCTAAAAACTCTTTTTCATTTTTTGTCTCAACGGCGGATACAACATCTCTTGAAATTAAAAGAATAGGCAATTTCAAAAAACAAGATTTTTTTATTCCAAAAATTAGATTCATACCAAAACTAAATTTGAATTTGCTTTCGGTTTCTCAACTCTCGGACCATGGTTGCGATATAAAATTTTCTTTTGATAAATGTTGGATACAGAATCGCTGATCTGGGAGGTTGATTGGGGAAGGCTCTAGGAGAGGAGATCTCTACTATGTTGACTCTCTTCAAGTTCTTAAGAATCAATTTTGTAACGTTGTCCAAAATAAGGATATTCATGTATGGCATAAGAGACTTTAACATCCCACATTGTTAAAATTTCATATTTACCTTTTGTTAAACACCTTTGTAAAGAAAATTTTGTATGTGATGAATGTATTCTTGGAAAAATGAAAAGTTTACCCTTTTATCAAAGATCCATGTTTACAACAAAACCTTTTGAAATCATTCATTCCGACGTATGGGGTCTGACTCCTGTGATATCTAAAAGAGAATTCTCATATTATGTGATTTTTGTTGATGATTACACTAGGTATTGTTGGATATATTTTCTCAAGCATAAACATGAAGTTTTTTTTACTTTCAAAACTTTTCATATGATGATTTTAAATCAATTCAATGAAAACTTAAAAATTCTTAGGTCCAACTCCGAAGGAGAATACCTCTCAAATGAATTCAAGAGTTATCTTGAAAGTTGTAGTATCATCCATCAAAAATCTTGCCCAAAAACTCCTCAACAAAACGGATTATCCGAACGAAAGCATAGGCATATTATTGAAACAACTCGAACTTTACTTATTTTACAAAACATCCCAAAAAACCTCTGGGCTAAGGCAACCCTTACTTCGGTCTATCTCATAAATAGACTTCCATCAAAAAATTTGAACAAAATTTATCCTTTTGAAAAAATATACGAGAAGGAACCCGACTATAGTAGATTAAGGGTTTTTGGTTGTAAATGTTTTGTCCTTACGAATAAAAATGATAGGCTTTCTCCAAAGGCCATTTCTTGTGCCTTTCTTGGTTATTCAGAAACCCAAAAGGGTTTTAGGTGTTATGATGTTAGAAATTACAAATTATATGTTTCAAAAAATGTGAGTTTTTTGAAAAATCTTAGTGGTTTCGAAAGCCTTGTATCTCATAATGAGAATGTGGATTATTTCTTTCTATTTGAAATGTTAGCTAAAGATGATGATACAAGTGATGATGAGTCAACTCCGAATACCTTAAGCGATAATGAAACCGAAGAAACTATCACCTCTTTGCTCTCTCCTCCTCGTCAACATATCGATGAGGGATCTTCTAGAGAACCCATCACCTATGTTCATAGAGATAAAAACACCTTCAGAAGCGCTCTTGAAAGATATGATGCACCAGTAGAACTGTCTCTCCAAGAGAGGAGAACCTGCAAAGAACCAAAAGACCTAGGAAAGCTCCCTCTAGGTTTATCTCATATGACTCTTTTTCACCTAAATATAGGGTATCTCTTAGTGTTATTCATTCTTACGTAGAACCTAGAAATTTTGAGGAAGCAGGAAAATGTTCTGAATGGGTAGAAGCTATGGAGAATGAATTTGGTCCTCTAAGAATAGTCAAAACTTGGGAGTTCCAAGATCTCCCTAAGGGTAAAAAACCAATAGGATGTAGGTGGGTATTTAAGGTAAAAACTAAGAGCGATATAAGGCTCGATTAGTTGCAAAGGGATATAGTCAAGAATATGAGATTAACTATGAAGAAACCTTTGCTCATGTGGCCCAAATGGCCATTGTCTGATGTCTCATCATTGTTGCCTCAATCAACAAATGGATGTTAAAAACGCCTTCCTAAATGGTGATCTGAATGAAGAAGTATATATGGATGCTCTACCAGGAATGAAGACTCTCAAAGGGAAAGTGATTCGTCTTCGCAAAGCACTTTATGTTTTAAAACAAGCCCCCAAGGCTTGGTATGATAGATTTAACTCCGTAACGTTAGAAAATGGTTTCTCATCCTGTTTTACTGACACTGCCTTATTTGTTAGAAAAACCAATGTAGAGATAGTCATTCTGTTTTTATATTTCGATGATATGCTTATAACCAAAAGTGATTCTAAAGGGGTTAAAAGCATAAAATCAGTTTTGAAGGATAGAGTTGAAATGTTTGATTTGAGATTCCTAACTTATTTTTTGGGTATTGAAGTAACATACTCTCATAGAGGGTATTTTTTATCTCAAACTAAGTTTGCTTCTGAGATTATTGACAACTCAGGTATTACGAATGATAAGGTTTGTGAAACTCCTCCTATAGTGGGAGCCAAAATGAAGATTGATGATGGTGTTCCTCTCTCTGATCTCACCTCCTACAGACAGCTTGTGGGATCATTGATGTATCTGAGTATTAGTAGACCAGATATTTCTCATACAGTTCATATTGCAAGTCAGTTTCAACATGCACCAACATCAGTCCAAATGAGTGCAATTCTACGGGTCGTAAGATACACAAAGGGTACATTAAATAAGGGAGTATTCTTATCCTCTTCTTCTGAATTAAAGTTAGTTGCTAATACTGATTCTGACTGGGGAGGTAACCCAAATAATCGCCACTCCACCACTGGTTTTTGTGTGTTCTTAGAAGATTCGTTGATCTCATGGAGATGTAAGAAGCAACAAAGAGTATCTCTATCGTCAATTGAAGTTGAATATCGGGCCATG
Organism: Nuphar pumila; assembly: GCF_984573655.1. Classification (NCBI taxonomy): domain Eukaryota; kingdom Viridiplantae; phylum Streptophyta; class Magnoliopsida; order Nymphaeales; family Nymphaeaceae; genus Nuphar; species Nuphar pumila. The sequence goes on along the minus strand of NC_143263.1, from coordinate 74,780,395 downwards.
GAAACTACTATCATAGAAATTGTATGGATTCATCAGCTGCTAGAAGACATGGGGATCACAATAGAAGGGTCCATTAAGGTATCTTGTGATATTGATAGTGCAATTTATATTGCCAAAAATCATATATTACATGAGCGGACTAAGCACATTGAGATGGACTGTCACTATGTTCATGAAGCCTATCTAAAAGGAGTCATAGATCTTTCATATGTTACTTGAAAATATCAGTTGGCAGATTTCTTCACCAAAGCTTTGTGCGCTCCGCGATTCAATTTTCTCCTTAGCAAACTTTCAATCATTCTGCCCTAAGTTTGAGGGGGGGTGTTAAATTATGTATCAAATCTTGTAATCTCATATATATTTTTTTATATATATAATGTTAGTTATAAGGGTAGTTTAGTCATTTCATATTTCTTGAGCATATTCACCTTACGAATATGCTTGTAATTTTGTTTTTTCTTTTCTTCTTTTTTATTTTTTATTTCTTCTTTTTTACCAAGTCAACTACCTTGGAGGGCCAACTCTTATAGACGTTGGGCCCTTCCAACGGTCACAATTGTGACTGTTGGAGGGGCTCCAACGTCTATAAGTGGAGCCCCTCCAAGGCTCTCTATTGTGTATAAATAGGGGTTCTCCCCTTGTTATTTGTATGGCTTTGGGTCAAAGCCCAAGTGTTCAATAAAGGCTATATTCATTGTTTAGTGTGTGCATTTGTGAGATTGATTGATTTGTGCTGTTGTGCACAAGTGTTCTTAGTGTTCTTGTTGTGCATGTGTGCACTTATCTTTCATCAAGAATATCGGGTCTTGATTATAATATCTTGTTGAAGATATTTTTACATGAAGATGGATGGGTGGTTTCGTCTTTTGACAAACAACATAATTATTAGAAAAAAATAACAGACCACACCCTCTCTCTCTATTTCTCACATACTTCCTTAAACCAAAACCACCATTCTATTTACTGTCTACCACCACATACTTCAACACCATTTCATTCCATCAACACGTGGATACACACACACCATATACTCCAACACCACAACAGACCACAACTCTCTCTATCTCTCTCTCAAAAACGTGTTATGACTCACCTTCACATGTCATACAAGACTCATGGATCTCACACCACTAAGTGTTTGTCAAAATAGAAGCACGACACATATCAACTCCAACCTTAAAAACCATTAACCAGCTAGACAACAAAACAAAGGACTCGCTTAACACCAAAAAAGAGTCACACATGAGTCTCTTTCAACCTTAGTAGTATTGTTAGATTCGTCAACTTTGGGTTCTTGAAACACTTTTGGATTCTTTCATTTATTACTTCAAGTGTGTCAAGCCTCATATCAATTTCCAAAAAATGTATGTATTGATGAATATAACTGCCACAAAATGTGTTAGAATGCAAATCATTCATATAAGAGTTAATGTTAAACAACTAATAAAAGTACTGCATTCACTTGATTCACCTGTAGAGAGTACTCTCCGGAACCCCTGAGCCAGATGAAGTATTCAGTTCAGGTAAACCAATGTTTTAAAACTCGCTGAGTCAACTCGTTGACTCGGCTCGGCTCGGCCCTCCAGTGAGTCAACCCGACAAGGCAAACTCGGTTTGCCAAAACTCGGGCTTGACTCAGCCTGACTCGGGCGAGTTCTGGGATGTTTGAAATTTGATTTTTGAGTTTCAAATTACAGTTTTGAAATATATATGTACATATATTTTAACAAGGGTTACCCCCAGATTTTGTATAAAAAAGAAAATAAAAATTATTTAAAGATAAAAAATCATTTAAATCCATAGAATAAAATCGCCATGCTATTCGAACTATTGTTCACCCTGTGCTATCAACTTATTCTAGCAAAATATTTTAAAGAAATGATTCTCACTATATATGGAGGGTCAAATGTGCCTATAAGAAGTCACATTTAGGTTTCATCATCCATTTGTTATGTGAACAAGCATTGTACATATTCAAATATTAGTAGTCTTTTTATAGTTGTGCCATTAATATATTTCCTGCATAGTTTTCATATTATCATACATCAGAAAATTGCTTATTTATGTTGATATTGGGCATTCTTTAAACTTTCAATATGCACATATATCCCTATTTTACATTTATGGACTTGTTAGAGACTATGTCACACGGACTCGGCTCCAAGGTCGACGCACCCGCGTCGACACACACCGACACGGGTGCGGCTCGGACTCGGTCAACCCGACTCTGGGTGCGGTCAATGCACCCAAGGTCATTTTTGTCCATCTTTTGAAATTTTATTTTGTAAAAGAAAATTTCTGGGCTACACAATTAAAAAAAATCTTGGGGGGGGAGGGGTGGGGGTGGGGGGCTGCACAGTGGACTGTTCTGTCTTTGCACTTTATATATATATATATAATATTTATATAGCCGAGTCCTCGTGTCCAAAAATTTTAAAATTGCGCCGCACCCGTATCGCACTCGCACCCATGTGACATAGGTTAGAGAGGGAATTGAAACTTTTAAAACAAGCTAGCATAGATGATTGGCCATTTTAGGAACAGTAGGTAGTAGCAGACTGAACTCATGGTGACCACATCCTCTAATTCAAGTCATGAATTAGTCAAAGTGCTTGTATAAATATCAAATTCAAGCAAACCTCTATAGCTCTTTGCAGTTTTTATATTCTTACAGACATTTGGAGACTATATGTTTACTCAAAAACATGGTTTGAGACAAATTATATATTGTTTTTCTTTTAAAATCAAAAGTTAACAAAACCCGGTCCGAGTCACCGAGTTGACCCGCCGAGTTACGAGTCAATAAAGAACGAGTCAAGTTCCGAGTCACTGGTTTTAAAACCTTGAGGTAAACTGCATATCTTATTCCATATGCTTCCATTTTCAATGAATACATGGAATAGTGTCTCCAACATACCCTTAACTGTGCTGGAACCAACTGCCTCAGCTTGCTGGATGGTGGAAAAGAGGGCTTGGATGTATCTTCCAAGGGCAACTGGAACTATATCTTCAAGACTCAGAGAAAACTGGAGACGGGAAAGCTAAATTAAGACATGTCTGTTCTTCACATATAATTTCGTTAAGGGTCTAAGATCATAGGTGTTTGCATGCATGGATACATGTGCATGAACATCCGTATTAGTTGTGCATGTGTACTTGTGTAGATAAGAGAGATTTATTACTTTAGATATACCAGATATTAAGCAGAACTAAACAAAAGGAGGGCAGAGATATAGAGCCATTGATTACCCTTCTGTCTGTACAAAGAGATGTGTAAGCTCGCTCCAGACTACAGAAATCCCCAGAATTTTCTAACACATTCAGATATAGAAGTGTATATTTTCTAATGCAAGTAATAAATTTACAAGAGCTTTCAGGCAAGCCAACAAGTCCAGGGTTCTTCGCCTGGAAGAAGAGAAATGAGACTGAGCATATATGATATCCTTAAATAAGAACAAGTATCTCATCAATATCTCAATCATGAATAATCTGTCAACAACTAAGCAGCACAGGCTTTCAGCAACATCCATACAATGCTAACCTGAAGTGCATGTAAATCATGTTTTCCACAAGAATTTAGTAACTTCAAACGAGATGCATGTGTCCTGTATACAGCATCCATAGCAAACTTGGTAAAATTTCTGTTTCCCAAATCCCATGTCTTTTGAATCATGCTTCTCATAACAAGAGAAGTGAGATTTGGAAGTGTCTAATTCTCAGCTTTGACAGCTTCTAAAGTGGCTTCCAGAAAGCGAGCTTCCAAGGATATGAAGCTTTTGGCAACCATGGGCAAATCTTCACCGCAACTGCAACTAAAAGATGCTATTTTCAGTGCATTATAGTTCCTGAGAATCACACATCATATTCAATATCAGCCAAAGCAAACACTGGAATTTCCCCTCAGTTCTTTTTAGGAGAATTGCTTATAGATAATGAATAGAACACCACATTAACTATTGCAACATTTACTCCTATCTAGTGTTTTTTAAACTAGTTCGTGACGTTATTGATCACAAATTGAAGACTATGTCACTTAGGTGTGGATGTAGATGCAGCAATGCGGCACTTTAAAAAAACTTGGGTGCAGGGCTGTGGGGATATATATATATATATATATATATATATATATATATATAATTTTTAACAGTTTTAAGTTAACACTAATGAAATAAAAATAATTATCATATCATCAATTCATCATGCATAAATTCATGCAATAAATCAAATTTACAATCTATAATTGCTATTCCTTATAAGTGTATGTGTGTGCATTTATGTATTTATATATATAATATAGATAAAACTGGACTTGGTTAGGGTTAACTGAATCTACTTTTGGACAGAAATGGACCTCAGTGTGGTTGACTTCACCTGACACAAAGGAAGCCGTGTCCAAGTGTGTGGTGCCCCGTTAGAAGAGTCCGTGTTACATAGATTGAAGATAATTATATGATACAAGGGGGTGGCTGTATTTACAAGGCAAAGGGACATGCATCCACTTGACAGAAGCATATCTGACAAGTAGCAACTCAAGGAGACCTGAAAATGCTAAGAGCAGTGTTCTAGAAGTCACCATGGAACTAGAAAAGGTTTAGTCAACTCAATGCAACTTATACACCTAGGCAAAGAATTAATGGTCCAAAAGTTTGTCAAATTATACATAAAGATACAAAGAAATCATTCGGCAATGATTACTTAAGTCCACTGACTATTGAAATCAATTCACTTGAAGAACCAGTTTAGTTAACAAAACTATGATTGATTTGAAAATTTTAGACTGACTCAAGTAGTTGCCTGCATTAAAAAGAGTTTGAACATTTTATTCTCAAGGGTGAACCATTTACTTTATGGGGACAAATCAAATGAAACAACATTTTCTCATTCTCCAATCGTTAAATACTTCTTTTTATGGGTATATTTTCCTGTGAGATGTATCATTCTTTTTACATATTAATATAGGAGCTTGACAAACACAAAGTGGTTGCATCTGCCTTCTGTTGGGACCAGCGATAGAAGAAGGAACGCCAAAAAAGTCACCGAGTCAGGAGAGCCACCCTCTATTGCTTCCAACTTGGGTTTCATGTGCCCTCTGTTGTGAAATATACATTGTTGACAACATTATGGTAAACAAAATTACGGAAATAACACTTACTACAGATAAAAACCACAAACACAGAACCAAGTATACCTTTCTTGTTCCTGCGCTCCTGCTCAAATTGCAGTTGGTTATTATGTGTTGTGCCATTATAAGCTGTCACATGGGTGCGGGTGCGGGTGCGGGTGCGAGGTTGCGGTACTTTCAAAAAACTTGGGTGCCGGGGTGCGGCAAAAATATAAAGAAATAAAGAAATAAATATATATATTCCAAAAGTTGGACATAAATGACCCTGGGTGTGTCCACGCACCCAGGGTCAGGTTGACTGCACCAGGTGCCACACCCGCACGCACACCCACGTCGACGCAGGTGCGGCACCCAGTTGGCCGAGTCCCTGTGACATAGATTATAAGCCAATGTCTAACAAATAGCCCTTACAAGCATCAAGTTTTTACATTGAATCCTTTTCGAAAAGGATCTGCTAATTGAGGATAAAGAAGCCACATAAAGGAAAAGATGAGATTATCCCCAAAAATAAGGAATGTATTTTAGCCACTAAATAAACATTGTCTACAATGGATGACTATACAAATTTGAAGATATGATCATAGTGACAAAAGTAAAAAACTGCAAAATCTCGACAGCCAAAAACTTGCAAAAACTATAAAAAAAAAATTGTAAATCTCACATTTTTTTGGCAAAATCTCAGCAATAAAAAATAAATTAAAATATAAAAAATAAATTTGTATAAAGAAATAAAAATACAAAAATATTAAAGAATAAAAAACACATGATTTTTTTACGATAAATAGCCGATAAAAACATAAATATCATGTTTAAAATGGGATATTTATGTTTCTGCTGAAAAAAACACAAGAAATTGTCGTTTTTAACTTTCAGGTAATTTCTCACGATATTTTTGCGAGATTTGTCACTATGGATATGATCAAGCAACAAGCTATCAGCAATTTACCCTTAGTTTTTGTTTTAAATAATTTTCACCTGTTGTTTGGTCCAAGAAAATTCAACTAGAAAAAAGAGAACAATGATGGTCCCACTTCAGGGTCGTTCATTCTAGTGCCCAATCATAACATGATGAAGTATATAACAAACAGTATTACTAGCTTTTAGGGTCAAGGCACCTTTCTTTTTCCTTTTTCCTGTGAGATACTGAATGGATGACCCTAATGCAGTGTTAAGTAACACAAACAGAATTGAGAAATGAGAAGAGATGAAGTCACTGGGCTTGAAGAGAACATGAAGAAGGGAGATAAATAGTAGAAGTCAGGTTCAAAAATGTAATGGAAAGAAAGAAGGGAAAGAAATATGAGACTGTACATAAGGGAATAAGACAATAGATATTAAGAATAATAGAGTCGCCTCTAGGGACAGATCTGGTTTGATAAGTGATAACCATGTTAAGATAAGGAATGTAACAAAAGGAAAGAAGCAATCATGAAGACAAGGGAGTGCTTCATGACTGTTTCAAACCTCCACATCCTATTGCCCATTGTACGTCTTGAATGATGGGCCTAACAATCTTCTCTCAATACTTAAATATGATAATCTCAAGGCTAACCTAGCAATCCCACTTCATCACTGGAAAGCCTGTTAGAATTTGTTGCTCCATTCCTTCCTGTCTAGAGTTATAAGTCGAGTCAACCCACAATATTTCACATCCCTCCTCCTAGTCTTCCTTCAAATTTATATGCTGTCATCCTTTTTTTAATTCTTCATATTTGCAACTTGGAAACCTTTTCCATAGGTGTTGTGGTAAGTTTATGTGCAATATGTCTAAACTATTTTGGCCAACACACATGAACTTTTCATAAAGAAACTGTTGAGTCACCAACAAGAAACAGTGTTCAACATGATCAAATATTACTTCCTATTATATTTGGGCAATCCAGGCCAGATCATGGTTAGAACATCTCTTCGTTGCACATGCATGAAAATACCTTTGAATTGTATAAAGAATAGATTTAAAATTAGAGGGCTTCCCTTTAAATATCTGTTTGTTCCTTTGAAAGCCAAACTGACCGCCACACTGATAGCAACCACCATTTCCATACGAGTTTCCATCTATTTCTCTTTCACATAGCAGCTGGTCCCAGAGAGAGTTCTCAGATACAAACAGCCGGTAAGAGGCACAAAATGATGTCATGAAAAACTACATTAAAATCTAATGGAAGTAAAAGCAATACCATAAGAGAAGCTCTGCAGTCTCCTCCTCTGCACAACACAGGTAGCAAGTGCATGTTCCTCTTCATATTGTTCTGGGTGTTGATTTTATTCAACGATGACACTCATGCAAAAAAATTTGCTCTAGGAGATGGACCAAACCTCAAAGGGCATTCTTAGGAAAATACCCACCCAGGCTGGAAAAGAGAGCAACAAAAGGATGCAGTGGAGAACCTCTCACACCTCCATGGGAATAAGTCCTCCATATCAGTTGGTTTGCAGCCTGTTAAGTTCATCAAATCAATCCATTTCTCGAATTCCATATCCTCCAAGTTTCTTCTAAATTGGACGCACCATTCCCATATAGATTGCCAACATTCACAAATGATGGCATCCTTTTGCGAGCAATATGATATAATCCTGGATAGAGTTTGCAGCATATGAAGACTGCATCGTCTTTCATTTCAAAATCTTATGTTGTTTCCTTTTCCGAGCTTAATATCCAACAACGAAATGAAGCTGTTGAAGACTGACAAACAATCTTTCCACATGAAATTTCTAATATGACTAACATATAAGGGAATATGGAACAGGGTTGAAAATGTAGTATCTGTGTGACATAGTGGCCCATATAACTTGTATTGCACCTTCAGGAGTCTCGACCATAAACTGTCTTCTGCACAAGCATCTTCTATCATATTGATTTCTTATCCCATCCCTATTTATTGATCCACATGTCCTTCCACAACATGCACTCTTTATTCCTATCATTTCTTAGTTGTCCAACCTTGACACAATATAAGAGTGCATGTTTCTGGTGCAGACCGAAGTAGCACGAAATTGTACAACACACACCTTATCATTTGTATCCTTTAACATTAGCCATCACAACAAAAGTATACGCTACTTTCAGAGTATGGTTTCTAGTCCTAAACATGAGCGTTTCTTGCATATGATTACTATTTTATAAGGTTCAGAAATGTTATACAGAAAGTAGTACACAAACAATCCCTTTTTTGCCATATTCCACTGCATGATATAGAAAACAGCATCAATTAAATAAATCATAAAACCAACTTTCATGAAGATTTATATTTTAATGTACAGTACTTGTCTGGCAACAAAAGGTTATGCTTATGAGAATTGATTTATAACATGAAAGCAGAAACGACTGTTTGAGGAGAAGTAGAAACAATAGAAATCTGCCTTTACTATTCATCCAGGCCAGTGTTGTCTATCATTTCCAGCATTCTCCTAATTCAGAAGTGTATCATTTTAAGTTCTTCAATATGACGCCTGCAAATTCAAAAAAAAAAACTCTACATGGTTATACAATTTAATCTACAGTTTTTGAATCCCAATAGAATCTTCATATGTTGCAAGAGACCAACTAGACAAGCCTTAGGTGTCTTAATTATTGATGTGTTACATAACTAAAACATGTGGTGTTTCATGCTTGAAACAATGTTGAAAATAATAAAGTATGAACTTATATGTTAAAAACCTTTCCATTCTGACACTTCTGGACAAGAGCATCACAGTAAGCAATACAGGAACCATCACCATACACAGGAGCTCCAGTGAGTGGCCACTGATAATGTAATGGTTGGCATCATAAATTCTCTTGTCTGCATTGGATTCAAATTTTGCCAAAATATAAAAACCTGCAAACAGCAAACTGTTCTGTTTTAGCAAAAATGAGAAATTCGTAAAACAAGATATCAGATACTAGACCACGTGTGTAAAATTTCCATTTGTAGTTTATATGAGCACTTGAAATATCTCAATCATTTGTAAAAATCAACTCATAGCATATATCAGTAGACAACAGTGTATTGTATGATAATGTCATATGATGCAATGAGTTGGCATTCAATGCATCAAAAAACAACTGAAAACACACGTCTGAAAGTTCCACATGTACAATTTTCTTCATAAACTTAAGATGCCAATATCTGCATCAAAAGTTTGTAGTATGACATGTTAAATTTAAGATCACATACATAACACATGTATGTATGTATGTATGCATGTATGTGTATGTATGGACACACACACATGCATGCACATAGGTCCACATCATCAAAGCACACAGAAATCGGACTTTAGAACAACACTATATTGATCAGGGAAAGGAAAATCAGAAGATGGGTAAAGTAAAAACCTGAAGAATGAGGATGTGGAATGATCAGAAATCAATGAAACGAATGTAAAAGAGGATGGATTGGTACCAAAGAAATTGCGCATGTCGGAGAATATGTGGTATTCTTGGAGTGGCCACCATGAGGCAGAGCCAACACGGGAATGCACCTCCCCATATCCGAGCACGCTTTACCTTCGGACTCACCTCTCTCTCTCTCTCTCTCATACCAGAGGGCAAGAGCCAGAGGGTCGTTTGTCCCCAATCTCTCATGTGACCCTGTTTGACAGAGTCATTAGTGGGTCACATTATTGGCCAAATAATGGGGTTAGTGGGTGGGAGTTACGTGAACGTGGAGAGACCACATTCACGTAACTGCCTTATTTCTCCATTATATAAAGGGTTAGGAGGCTGCGAAGATGATGAGTGTTCGTAGCATTTCTTTGCCAAAATACTGTTTCACATTCAGACTCTGCAGAAAGGGTCCTGCTCACCGTCGACCTAAGGCCTGGGCTCATTGTGGGCGTCGACCGGCTGAGGAGAATGTCGAACTTCCTACACAAACTATGGCGAATTCAGGTACGCTCCCTGTCATTGTTAATTTTACAGGGTTTCGCCAACATTGGGTTATGGGCCATAACCCGGTTCTGTTATGGACCGGGTTCGGTTTGGACCAGGTCGTACCCGGGGTTCGGTTGGGACCAGGTCGAACCCGGGGTCCATTTAGGACCGGTTCTGTTATGGACCAGGTCTGACCCGGGTCTATTTTGGACCGGGTCTAACCCGGGTTTTAGTTTAGGTCGGGTCCGACCCGTATTAAGTATGGGTCGGGTCTTACCCGGATCCCATTTAAACCGGATCGGATCCATGTAATGCAGGATCCGAACACTATTAAGACCGAATCGGATCAGGAACCTGATCCGACCCCTTCCGGAACTGGTTCAGAGTCGTTTTTGATCGGTTCTTTCCAGTTTTTCACCGGTTCCGAAATGTTGAGACTCTGTTTTCATAAATATAAAGAGATATAGGGATTTTAGCATACGATTATAGGGTTTTATGAACTTTTGTTCGTATTAAGTATCGATTTATAAGGTTCAGAACCGGTTTGGGGCGGTTTCAGACCGGTTCAGAGTGTTTTTAGATCGGTTCCTACTTGAGGACTCTGGGTTTTACCCATATGAGCATGTTTTTGTTATTTTTCATGCTTTATAAAGTATTTATTTTGAATAATGCATGACTTATGCATGCTAATTCATGTATTTTGTGTTGGTTAAGTTGTGCATGATAAATTTAAGCATGAATTGTAACTTAATTCATGACAATTAGTTTATGCATATTTGTTGAAGTATGAACTTATATTATGTCATGAATATACATGCATTAAAATGTGTGCATGGGCGTGCTACATAATACGAATAGGATTTTCGGTAAAATATTTTGATTGACCGATTCATGTAATCACCAAGGTGATCTGAGTCGTGTTAATTAAGGATTCTTTGGACCGTATTAAGATTCGTAATTATGATTGTGTGTGAATTTATTAAACATCGATTCTGCCCAAAGGTATGTCATTGTGTTCCAAATTTACACAGGGTGTGATAGTAGATGTGTATTCCAGCCCATGAAGCATGTTTGTACCCAAAGGTACAATGTTGAATTGTCTCTGGATTCATGATCTACTAGTTTCACCAACTGAAGTCAATTCCTTGAGAATTGAAGAGACGGAACAATTATGAGTATTATCGTTTTCACCAAAGTGAAACGATAATTGCTCAACTATGTTTGTCTCAAAAAAGGTGAAAATAAAGGGTCTCACTTTTACTTTTTCAACACGAGTCTCGTCTGAGCAATAATAGTAATGTCTTTTCGTTTTCGTTCCTTGATTTATCAGGTTTCTTCTATATCGACGGTTCAAGTAGTACCCCTATCTTAGACGGATCAAATTTTTCTGATTGGAAAGAAATTGTATTATTCACTTTGGGCTATATGGATTTAGATATGACCCTTAGAATTGACGAACCTCTCGCTCTTACAGAACAGAGTACAGCCGATCAAAAGGTTGCCTCTAAGAAGTGGGAGCGCTCGAACAGACTTAGCCTGTTGCTTTTGCAATCTCGGGTGGCTTAGAATATTCGAGGCGTCATTCCTCATTGTAAGACAGTTAAGGAACATCTGGGAGCCATTGAGGCTCAGTTCGTCACGTCTAATAAGGCAAGGGCTAGTACGCTCATATCCAAATTAGTGTCTATGAAATATGTTGGTGACAGTCATATCCAACAACACATTTTGGAAATGAGGAATATTGCGACTTAACTGAATGACATGAAGTTCGCCATCTCTGACTCCTTCTTAGTCCATATGATCTTAACCTCGTTACCTACTGAGTATGGACCTTTTAAAATCTCCTACAACACACATAATAATGAGTGGTCTTTTAATGACCTATTGGCTAAGTGTGTTGAGTAAGATGAGAGATTGAAGGGTGAGAGGGTGCCAAGTGCACACATGGCCTCTCATAAGGATAAATAGAGGTCGAGGCCAAAGAAAAGCTCTTTCAAAAGAAAGAATCAAAAGAGAGCCAATGGGGAGAGTTCGAACTCTCAGGCGAAAACTAGATCCCAGTTAAAAGGCCCTTCTATAAAGTGTTTCTTCTGCAAAAAGAAAGGGCATAAGAAGATGGACTGTTTGAAGTTCAAGAAGTGGCTCGAAAATAAAGGTAATAAGTCATTCGTTTCTCATGAGTGCAATCTAATTCGTGTTCCATTGCATAGTTGGTGGATTGATTCTGATGCCACGGTGCACATTGCCAACTCTTTGCAGGCATTTCTGAACAAAAGGGAACCAACAGAGAATGAAAGAAGCATCTTCTCAGGAAATAATATGCGTTCGCATGTCAAGAGCGTTGGGACCTGCAGAATTGTGTTGGAGTCAGGATTTATATTGGATTTGGTCGATACTTTTTATGTTTTATCTTATAGTCGGAACCTAATTTCAATTTCAAAACTTGATAAGTTTGATTTTGTATTTAAATTTGAAAAATCTGAACTTATTATTATAAAAAATTCAATGAATATAGGTTCTGCATATATGTGTGATGGTTTGTATCGATTAAGAACCAAATTCCAAATTCAGGAATCTCATTCCATTGAGAACACAATGATTGACAATAAACGTGGCCTAAAGGATGATCAATCCTATTTGCTTTGGCATCGAAGATTAGGACATATCTCGAAAGAGAGAGTCCAAAGACTCGTGAAAGAGGAAATCCTTGGATCCCTTGATTTTACGAATATAGAGTCATGTGTTGACTGCATAAAGGCTAAGCAGTCTAACACATATAAGAAAGATGCCAAATGCAAGAATGAAAAGTTAGAAATAGTGCATACGGATGTCTGCGGCCCTTTTTCACCGTGTTATACGGGTGAAAAATATTTTGTCACCTTTATAGACGATTACTCACGGTATATGTATCTCTACTTATTATCTGAAAAATTAGAGGTCTTTCAGGTTTTTAGGGACTTCAATAAAGAAGTAGAGAAACAAACTGGTGAAGTTATTAAGGTTGTCAGGTCAGATAGAGGTGATGAATATTATGGTCGTTTCACTGAGATGGGACAAAAGGAAAGTCCATTAGCGCGGTTTCTAAAAGAGGAAGGCATTGTACCTCAGTATACTATGCCTGGTAGTGCTTACCAGAATGGTGTAGCTGAAAGGAGAAACCGTACGCTTAAAGAAATGGTTTGAGCGATGTTGAATCACTTAAACCTTCCTTTGACCTTGTGGGGTGAAGCTCTTAGTACAACAATGCATATTGTGAATAAGGTTCCTACGAAGGCTGTTCAAAAGACTCCTTACGAGTTATGGATAGGTAGAAAACCTTCTTTATCATATATGCGCATATGGGGATGTCCAGCAGAAGCTAAATTGTATAACCCACATATAAAAGCTTTTGATCCTAGGACAACTAGTGGTTTCTTCATTGGTTATCCAGAAAGATCGAAAGGCTTTAGGTTTTATTGTCCATCTCATACACCACATATAGTGGAAACTGATAAAGCAAGATTTCTTGAAAATGGTTCTATTGGGATAGATGCATCTCAAAATATTGATTTTAAGGAAATGCAGGATTCAGGTTTCTCACCTGCTAAGAATAAATACTCGACTTTCTCTATCATTATTCATTCAAGTAATGTAAGAGAAAGTCCAGTCAATGAACATCAATCCCAACTAGATTCGGTTGTTAATGAGGATATACAACAACAACAAGATACAGAGGCTCATTTTGAACCACCTGTAGCACCTGTATGGAGGTCCACCAGAATTAGGAAATCTGCTATCCATCCGGACTATGTGGTGTATTTACAAGAGTCAAATGATTTCATAGACATTGATGAAGATCCATTTACATTTGCAGAAGCCATTGAAAGTGAAAGATCAACACATTGAATCAATGCCATGAAAGAAGAGCTTGATTCTATGACAAAGAACCAAGTGTGGGATCTTGTACCTCGACCTGATGGAGTTAGACCTGTTGGTTGTAAATGGGTTTATAAAACCAAAACATACTCTAAAGGTCATGTGGAGAGGTACAAGGCTAGGCTTGTTGCAAAAGGTTTCACACAGATAGAGGGCATTGATTGTAATGAGACTTTTTCTCCTGTCTCAACTAAGGAATCATTGAGGATAATCATGGCCCTCGTAGCTCATTTTGATTTAGAGTTGTATCAGATGGATGTGAAAACTGCCTTCCTAAATGGGGATCTGGATGAGGAGGTATACATGCAACAACCTCCTGGTTTCAGTATAGATGACTCGAATAACTTAGTTTGCAAATTGAATAAGTCAATTTATGGACTTAAACAGGCCTCCCGCCAGTGATATAAGAAGTTCAATCAGGTAATAATGAACTTTGGATTCACTGAAAACATTATTGATCAGTGTATTTACATTAAGACTAGTGATAGTAAGTTCATAATTTTGATTTTATATATTGACGATATTCTTCTTGCAACTAATGATTTGAGTCTTTTACATGAAACAAAAGACTTTCTTTCCTCTCATTTCGATATGACAAACATGGGTGAGGCTACTTATGTCCTTGGAATTTAGATCCATCGTAACAGAACTAAGGGTGTCCTTGGCCTATCTCAGAAATCCTATATCCTTAAGGTTCTTAAAAGATATGGGATGGAGAATTGTTCTCCTAGTTCGGCACCTATAGTGAAAATGGATAAATTGAGCTTAAAGGACTGTCCTCAGGATGATATTGCAAAGGCTCAGATGGATGCTGTCCCATATGCTTCAGCAGTTGGGAGTTTACAGTACGTGCAGACTTGCACTCGACCTGATATAGCATTTGCTGTGGGAATGCTTGGTAGATATCAGTCAAATTCAGGCATTGCGCACTGGAAGGCAGCAAAGAAGGTCATGCACTATTTATAAGGAACGAAAGACTATATGTTGACCTACAGGAAAGCTGACCACCTAGAGGTCGTTGGATACTCTGATGCGGACTTAGGAGGGTGTATTGACAGTAGAAAATCCACTACTCGATACATTTTTCTTCTAGCGGGTGGTGATGTCTCATGAAGAAGTGGAAAGTAGTCTACCACTGCTGCTCATACCATGGAGGCAGAATTTATTGCTCTATACGAGACTTTGTCACATGCCATTTGGATAAGAAAATTCATTATGGGTCTTGGTATAGTGGACTCTATTGAGAGACCACTAAAGATCTTTTGTGACAATGAAGCAGCCATGTCCTTTTCAAATAACAATAAGAGCACAACATCGTGTTGACACATGGAGTTAAAATATTTTGTTGTTAAATAAAGGACTGAGAATCATCTGGTATGTATTGATACAATTGGGACGAAAGAAATGACTACGGATCCCCTTACTAAAGGGCTAGCACCGGGATTATATTCCCAACATGTAAAGGGGATGGGTCTTTTTGATTCTTTCTGATGTATGACAATACATTATGTGATCACATTTGTGTTAATGTTTTGATTCTCTGAGGTTTTGTGTTATTGTTGATTTTGCATAAAGAATCTCTCATATGGGTTAGAGAGAATAGCAGAATAACAATATTAAAGAACCAATAGAATAGGTGAGAGACCAACCTATTCATAAAGGTAATTTCTTTACATGCCTAAGCACTGAAGGTGAATTGTAGAGTAGTACAAGGAAATATGACATTTCATAAAGAAGTGTTCATATCCTTGACTCATACGATTCATCATTGTGATAAAGGGTGGCATATGAACCCACATAAAGAATTAAATCAAGATAACAGTATACACCTCGATTTAGTACACTTTTGGTGTCAATGGGTCAAGTGGGAGAATGTTGGACTTTGGGTTTAAGAGTCCAACCCACAGTGTGACCCGATTTGACACAGCCATTAGTGGGTCACATTAGTGGCCAAATAATGGGGTTAGTGGGTAGGAGTTACGTGAATGTGGAGAGACCACATTCACGTAACTGCCTTATTTCCCCATTATATAAAGGGTTAGGAGGCTGCGAAGATGATGAGTGTTTGTAGCATTTCCCTGCCAAAATACTGTTCCACATTCAGACTCTGCGGAAAGGGTCCTGCTCACCGTCGACCTAAGGCTTGGGCTCATTGTGGGCGTCGACCGACTGAGGAGAATGCCGAACTTCCTACACAAACTATGGTGAATTCAGGTACGCTCTCTGTCATTGCTAATTTTACAGGGTTTCGCCAACATCCCCCCCTTCCCTTTCCTTTCTTCTTACACTCTTCCAGCCCTATCCTGCTTTTTATGGTAACCCCTGCTCCCATCGACGTCGAAGAAGTTCCGGTGACTCTTAAGCGTAGTGACCTCTACAACAACGTTGTCCCTCGCCGGAGCTACCATCGCCCGACCTCTCGACCTCCTCTGCAGCGACGCCCTTCACTGCGCATAAGCCACCATCGTCCCTCCTCCTCTGCTGTGGCACCCCTAGCTAAGTCGGAACCTCCATCGCCCAACCTTCTTTGCAGTGACGCCCTTCTCCGTGCGGGATCCACCATCGCCCGATCAACTCTGCAGCGACACCCATCGCCGCTCAGGAGCCACCGTCGCCAGAATTCCCCTCCAGCTTCGCCCTGCCTTCGCCCGACCTTAGGGTCATCCTCTGCAAGGTCGTCCC
Source organism: Nuphar pumila (assembly GCF_984573655.1). NCBI lineage: Eukaryota > Viridiplantae > Streptophyta > Magnoliopsida > Nymphaeales > Nymphaeaceae > Nuphar > Nuphar pumila. The sequence continues at coordinate 74,763,821 of NC_143263.1, read as the reverse complement.
TTGCCGCATCGAAGCCACCATCGCCCGACCTCTACAGAGTCGTCCCTCACTGCAACCGAAGCCAACACCAACTGCAATCGCCCACCATCCCTCAGGCAGCAAGATCTCTGGCATTTTTAGAGGTTTTATAACTGCTGAAAAGGTCGACCTCCCACTGCAACCGTCCACCATCCCTCCGACAGCTAGGTGCTCTCTCTCTCTCTCCTTTTTTCCTCATGAGTTGCTCGTCGCGTGTTTTCTGGGATCTTGCTTCTGATCGCTCTTTGAGAGCAAATTGGAGGGCCCTCCATATCATTCAAGATGCTCTTAATGACTGGGGCGCAGCATTCGCCCTTCGACGGTGGGGTTTCGATGTTGAGCTACCGTTCAGACTCAAGCATCGATTATTTTTCAATCTCTCGGATGTCTTCGGTTCATGCCTGGATGCAGTCTCTCTTCATATCTCGAACGTCAGAAAATTTATTTGTTCCATTAGGAGAGAGTCTCTCGAAGCCTGTTCTGTCATGACGTTGCTTGACCCGCCTTTCTTTTTTCGAAAGCTTCTACATTGGGTCGATGATCGAGGCTGGCAACAGGTTCAACCTTCATGGCAACACTCTTTTTGTGACCTTCGCACAAGATCTCAGTTGTGTCGTGCTAGACTAAGAGATTGGTAGTGCATTTCATGTTTTTCTCTAAATTTTCAGAAACGCTTTGATTGTCATAGGTGTGGTTCATTTTTCCTTGCTTGTCGTCATTCTTTTTGGAAACGAAGGCGAATAAGTGTTCCTCACAACCATTCAACCAGGAAGCCTCTTGACTCCCACGAATCTCTTGTGTTGGGGAGCCACTTTGCATGTCAGAGTTCTAAGCGACCTTCGCGACATACTTCTTTTTTGTCATGGGTGTAGATTAAAGATTTTCAGCAGCTGAAGATTTTTTTTCGTGTCATCAAGATTGGGACTATCTGGGTCCCGATCCAATTATCACATGCTCTGCCCAGGCAGTTCACCGGAAAATCCTTTTCTACTACCGTTCTAGCTATATTATCTACACCTCCGGCGTACGTTGCCAAACCCAACACGTCTGTTCAACTTCTCGTATCTTGTTTTCAACGACCGTCGAATGTACTGCCGGGGGGGGGCATGATTTCTGCCGCAACTAGTTTTGATTATTATCCTACCAGTGATAAGTCCATTATTATTTCTCATGTTCATGCCCATCATGGTTTCTCTGTCAGTGGCTCTGTGCCTTTCACGACTAGGGCCCCTTCTCGAGGTGGATTGGCAGCTTGGTTAGACAGTCATGCAAAAGATGAGAAAAGGTCAATTTTGCCATCGTCCTTCATTATTTTTCATTAAAGCATTTTGATTATATGGCGGTTCACATTATAGCGTTTAATGCTCGTTCCACTGAGGCTCACAGATGCATGATTATTGGTCTATTGGTTTCTTTTCCTTTATCGTCAGCTGTCAATGAGGCCACTACTACTGTCTCTACCGTCACTGATTCTGTGTGTAGTTTTTGGAGGTGTGTGGCTCTACATTCTGCTGCACCGGTTCCTCGACAGTTCCCCACTCTATCGCCTTTGGGTGTTGAGGTTGAAGAGGCAGCCCAAATGCTTGATATCTCTCTCTCTTCATCGCAGTTGATTCATATAACTGTCGATATGGTATCTACCATCTCGGCAGTCTCTACTATCCCAGGTGGCTCCTTAGATCATTCACTTGATGTTGTCTCTGGTCTAAGGGGTGATTCTCCAGGTTTTTCGAGGGCTACTAAACGTACGAAGGTTGTTCGGCACCGGCATGTCGGCAGTGGTAGTAGAAGAAAGAGGAGCAACCCTCTCAATGTAATGACTTTCGATGGCAGGTCTCCATGAAGGTCAGTGAGGCCACACACTCCCCGGATTTATCCAGATTGTGTGTCATGAAGTCTCTTTGTTGGAATATCAGGGGCTTGAATTGCCCCTCTAAGCGTACGTTTTTGGCTAATTAGGTTAGACAGGAGAAGCCTGACCTGATTGCTATATGTGAAACTAAGATGGAAGAAGTTTCTCGTTCTGTTGCCTCTGGTATATGGATGAGTGCTGACTATTTTTTTAAGCCTGCGATCAACAATGCTAGTGGTATCCTTATTTTGGGGAAACAATCTTTAAATATTTCTCAACTGGACATGGGTCTGGCTTGCTTTCTGGAACAACTTAAATAGAATCGTCCTCTCAAACGGGTAGTATCATTTTCTTATTGGGGACTTTAATTGTCTTTTGTCTATTCAGGATTCTAATAACCTCGTTCTTCTCAATGCATCCATGCGAGGTTTTCAAGATTTTTTTAATCAACATCACCTTTACCCAATTCCTTTTATTGAAGAGCATTACTCTTGGTCTAATAGGCGGATTCGCCCATGCTGCAGAGTTCTTGACAGGGTTTTTGTCACTCCAAATTTGTTGAATCTCATTCCCGATATCAAGTGTGTCTTGCTGGCTCCCTCTATCTCGGACCATGGTCAGTTAATCACTATTTGGGGGGATGGTTTTAAATACGCCAGGAGTTTTGTGTTTGAACAATGGTGGCTCAAAGAACCAGACTTTCACACTACTATTTCAGACTCTTAGAACAAGCCTTCCAATGAGCAGTGAGCAACTATCTGGTGTCATGAGAAGTTGTCTCGTCTCGCTAAGGATATCAAAGCTTGGCTCCATAATCGAGATGTGGCTAAATTTCAGCAAATGGCTACTTGGGAGCAAGAGATTTCAACATTGTATCAAACAATGTCTTGCCCAGAGTTTCTATCTGATTCTCACCTGCAGAGTTTGCAGGGTAGATCTATTGAGTTATCAATGCTTTTGAAGAACTAGAGGGTCAAAGAGGAAATTAGATGGAAGCAACGAGCAAGGGTGAAATGGCTTGCGGCCGGAGACGATAATACTAAATGTTTTCACTCATATGCTCCTCATCGTCATAGCAGAAATGTTGTCACATCAATCACCATTGGGAGTGTTGCGTACCTTAATCAACACGTTATTTCAGTTGTCACTCAGTATTTTAAAGATTTATATTCTGTTTCACTTACTGCGAAGGGTGTCATTTGTCATGTTTCTGTCGGCTCGATTCAGCAAGATCAAGCCAGAATTATGCAAATGAAGTTCTCTGAAGATGAGATTTTTAGGGCCATCAAAGGTTTGTCAGGGTGAAAAGCTTCCGATTCTGATGGGTTTCATGTGGATTTCTTCAGAATTTTTTGGTCTTGTGTGAAGCCTGATATTATTAACATGTTTGATGAGTTCTATCGTAACTCCAGATTGCCTATTCAAACCCACTTAGCAATTATTTCTTTAATTCCGAAAGAGGATGCTGCCACTGATATCACTAGATTTCACCCGATTTCTGTTATGAGTGCCCTTTATCGGATGATTGCTAAGGTATTGGCTAATAGGTTGAAGGTCATGACTTACCAATTTTTTTTGAACTCTCAGTTCGCCTTTATCCACAATAAGATGATTTACCATTCATTCATCTTGGCCTCTGAAGTCATTCACTCCTTACATCTTAGTGGCCAACCGTATTTTTCTCTTAAATTAGATTTTCATAAAGCCTTTGATTCTGTGCATTGGCCCTTCTTATTTCAAATGTTATCCAATTTTGGCATTGGTCGTCGTTTTTCTTGGTGGGTGAGGGAATTGGTCTCTAATGCTCATGCCATGATTAAGATTAACGACACTAGAGGTGGCCGGATCAAGTTGGGGTGTGGATTAAGGCAAGGCTGCCCTCTCTCGCCTTTGTTGTTCAATGCCATTGTTGAGGGTCTCGTGGTGTTGCTCAAGCGTGCTGTGGAGAAGCGCCTGATAGATCCCCTAGATGTTCCAGATTTTTCGGACCATATTCTTATTTATGCTAATGATTTGATTATTTTTGGGCGAGCAAACGTGCATCAGATGCATAGATTCAAGTTTATTCTCCAATTCTTTCTTTCTCTTTCTGAGCTTTCTCTAAATGATAGCAAATGCTCTTTTACTATGTTCAATGTTCAGTCTCCTATGCTTGCAGCGGGTCAACAGATTTTTAATTGTGTAATCTCTGAGTTGCCGATGACGTATTTGGGTCTGCCGTTACATGTGAAGCGCCTCTCTTCCGCTGCTTGAGCTCCAACTATTCAAAAAGTGAAAAGCAAGCTTTTTTCGTGGCAGGTGTCTTATCTCTCTATTGCTGGCCGTCTGACTTTAATCAGACATGTTCTTTCATCTATCTCTGAATTCTTCATGTCAATGTTCGTGATGCATGTGGGCGTGGAGAAGCAAATTTGTTGTTTAATGATAGATTTTGTTTTGTCTGGGTGTCAACTTAAGAGTAAGCGTCATTTGGTTGGTTGGCGAACGATGGTGTTACCTAGGCGTATGGCTGGCTTAGGTGTTTTTGCTCTAAGACAGAGGAGTATTGCTCTTGTGGCCAAGCAATGTTGGATGACTCATCAACCAAGCTCTCCATGTGCTCGCTTGCTTCATGCTAAATATGGTACTCCTGATTTATCTCATTTTCGCCATGGAACCCGGGGGTTGGCGATCTCGCACTTGCGAAGCATGTGGCTGAGAGCCGTATCGTCCTTCAGAGATCAAACTGGGAATGTTGGAAATTATGATCAGTGGTTGCAATGGGCGATTGCACCAAATGGTGCGTTCCACACCCACAAAGTATATAGATCGTTGCTCCTCCTAAGGGCAGATTGGTTTCCTGAGTGTGCGTTATGTGGTAAGGGCCCTTCTCCAAGATCTCGGGTCTTGGCTTCGTTAATTTTGCATGATAGGGTTTAGACTCACAGTTATTTAAAGAAGTTGGGCTTTCTGTTTCCAAGTTGGTGTGTGTTGTGTCAAGCTGCTGAAGAAACTACTTTTCATTTATTTTGGTCCTGCCCAATCTTTGTGGCCCTATTTAATAGGACGTGGAGATCTCCGAACGTAATTGTCAAAGACGATTCTTTTGCGCTTGATTTGCTCCTTGGCCCTATTGAAATTAGACGATGCAAGCGGTGAAGACTGATCTGAAAGACATGGTTGCTTACTATTTGGTGATTTGTTTGGATGGCACCCAATGATGCTACTTTCCGTCAAATTCCAGTCATCCTTAATCATCTTGTCCATAAAATCCTGGTTGACGTATATGCGATTTTACGTATGCATCTTAGAGACCTCTGCTTTCATCTGAACAACATTCACTCAATGGTGGTTTCTTCTAATCCAGTGGATCCTAGTTGAGCTGGCTTTGTTGTTTGTTGCTAGCTGTCTGTACTTTCTTTTTTTTAGCTTTTGTTTTTTCTATATTTTAGTTTTGTTTTCTATTTTGTTCGGTTCATGGGTTCAACATTTTGTTGATCTTCATGAGTATTAATGTTGATCTTCTTTCGGCTCTCTCTCTCTCTCCAGCTCTTTTTGGCAATTTGTTGAACAAATTATAAAAAAATGTCTAATTTTTAGCATATTTGCAAAGACGGACTTAGCTTTTAAGAAACTACAAGTAACCGTCTAAGTTGAGAAGCCTGTTTCAGATCACTGACCAAGCATTGGTGACGGAACTACGGCTGAAGGGACTAGAGTGCAGGAGCAATCACGCGGGTTAGACAACTTGGGGAGGCTTCAGAGCTTGTGGATGTGAAGAGATCAAACATATGATAGTGGCTATGAATGTGAAGTTATAGATCAATTATCACTTAATAAAGATTCCAGTGCATCTCATGTTTATGAGGTGGCATCAAATCAAGCAATTAAAGTAACATAAACTCGAGGAACTGGGGGAAGTTCTTCATGACGGGTGTATAGGGCAGAACAATTTTTCAGATACCTTTGAAGATTAGATAGAAAGTAGACCATTGGCCTCATTTCATCTTTAGAAAGATGCCTTGCAATGGTTTTGCCGGCTAAAGCCAACACACAAAAACCTTCATTTGTGTGCGTTTTGGACTGACTGAGTATGAAGATATCCATGGTGCCCTCACAAAACTGCAGTAAATTAATTCTGTTAAGGAAACTTAACCGAGTTTGAGAGGTTGGTTAATAGGGCTGAAGGTTGGACTGGACATGTTTTAATTGGCTGTTTTGTTAGTGCTCCTAAAGGCGAAATAAGTGTAGATGTGCAAATGTTCAGAGCAACAAGTTTGAGCCAACAGTGGGTTCGGCATGGTTGCAAGAGGAAAAATTAGCAAATACAAGAACACCAAAACAAGAGCATCATGCCGTGTGCAAGTTCTTCTATGGTAACCAACTATGGAGTGAAGGAGATGGAGAATTATGGAGGAAATTTGGTGGGTTTAGGATATATATATATATATATATATATATATATATATATATATATATATATATATATATATATATAGAGAGAGAGAGAGAGAGAGAGAGAGAGAGAGAGAGAGTTGTGAGGGAATTAAGGGAAATCCCAATGGGAGAATCAATTGAGCTTACCTCTGTCAAGTTAGAGTCATTCATTCTAAAGATTAGAGAGGCCAAGAGAGATGATTCTCATTCAAGAAGGAAGGCAATGACTACAAATGACCTAATGAGTCTAATTATAGGCTATCTTAGGCCTAAAAGACCATGGTATTCCTGTCTAAAACGGGTTGTGCCAGCACATTGACTGATTAATCCAATCACCCATCAGGAAAATAAGGAATTTCCTTGAACAAAAAAAATTATTGAGTGCTCATGCGAAGCCATTAGTGATGCACCACCTTGATTTTCTCGTGGGCAATCTTTAGTCATTTGGCTTACCTTTTAGCTCTCATAGTTTTCCAACCTTTGGTTGGTAAACGTTGCCTCCATAAGAATTCTAATATGTAATGTTCATCAATTGAAAACCATAAAAGCCTAACAAGTATGTGTGAGCACCATGCCAGGATTGCAACTGCAACCCAAAACCCAAATGAAACTAAACCCAATAATAACTTGATCCAGCTTGCAAAATGAAATTCCATGCAGTACCAATCTGAAGTCCATCCCTATACGCGGATGTAAATAGATTGGATTCGGTTTGATTGCAGACATATCAAATCTAATATTTTATCGGATTGTCCTAATGAGAGAAAAGCTATTACTGGATCTGTTTTACGTGTGTTTCAATTTGTATTTGGACATACAACTCTTTGACCAAGTCCGAACCTTTTAACTACACATGAAATGCCCGATATCTAATTCGACTAAAATGTAAATCAGTCAATTGGATATCCAAACCAAACTCGATCCACCGACACCTTTTCTGTTTGGATTTTTTTTTTAGCTAGACCAAAGGTAAAACCTTCCACCACCGGCTATACATCTATTGGTAAAACCTTTGAGGTCTCTATTTGCCTACCAAAGAATACATCAGCTTCAACCTTGTGAAGAGGGATGTCTCCTGTGTGTATCGAACCATTGACATATCCCAGTAGGGTGCAATGTTCTCTGCAAGTAAGCCATTTCAGTCCAAACAACTCCTAGAGGCTACAATCTGACCAAAGTCCCAAACAAATTACATGAGATAACAACATGGTAATTTTTCATATGTAGTGAAAGATTTTATACTGATAATTGTAACTGGTAGGGTCTGTCTAACTCCATCTTGCTGATCAAGAAAGAGAAGACAGTAATTATTTATTGAAAAAGGTGCTGACCCCTTCATCTCAGGTTCAATTCTCACCGGGTGTTTGTGGGTGTTTTACACTAGTGAGGATTCGTAAGCGCTTAGGTGTCGATGACCCCACCTGGAGATTACCTGCTCGGGTGGAGAAATTCGTCATAAAAAAAAATTATTCGATGAAAAAAACGCTTTTCTTTATGAAAAAAACCCTTAAAACACAATAATAATAAAAGAAATGAATCTTTTCAATAATCCATGTTCTTTTACTCATTTTCCTCTCTCTCTCTCGTTCAGACCAAACGAAGATTGCGAGCTGCTCTCCCTCTCTGATTCCTCTATCATTCCTCCGTTTTTGTAGAGAACTGGGGCTCGGGATCGAACGAGGGAGTATCCCTATGAAGGTGGTGCCCCTTGAATTGCCTGGTGGTAACGATCTTGCGTTCAGAAGGAGTTGGGTTTCTTTGCGTATTCCTCTTGGATCTGATCTCCGGAGAAGTAGAAGAAGGGAGTGAAGAGCGGAAGAAGAGAGAGAGAGGGGGAAAGGAGCGCTGGGAATCTATGGCCGGGGCCGCCTCGGCGCTCTTCCTTCTCGACATAAAGGGGCGGGTGTTGGTGTGGCGCGACTACCGCGGGGATGTCTCGGCGACGCAGGCGGAACGTTTCTTCATGAAGCTCATCGAGAAGGAGGTAATTTTTATGCCTGTTTTTTCCATTCTTTGTCTAAAAGTTTCCGTGTTTTTTTCAATTGGATTGACGCAAGATCGGGCAGATTTGCTTCGATTTACTGTGTTTCTTTGCTAATCTGCGTTGTTGGTTGGTGAGATTTGGTCTGCATTTGCAGTTGGAACTATGCTTTTTTGCTGAATTGAATGCAATGTCGTCAGAATTGGGGTTGATTGCGTCTCCGTTTTGTTTTTGCTGTGTTGAGTTTTGTATTGTCATGATTTTGAGCGCTGATTCTGATGCTGAATTTGGCTATTTTGTTGCGTAAATATGTGGTTTTCCAATGCTGATCTATTTTGTCTTTATTTGGAGAGTTTTTGCTTTCATATGGGTTTAGTTTGATTAGTCTTTCTTTCGACCACAGATCTGTTTTATCTTTCCTTCTATTCAGTAAAACATGGTTTGTTGTTTTGGTGTTAGACTATCTTCTACCATCATCATATCGTTAGCTTAGTTAGAATGCAAAACTAATTGCAGAATGTCAATGGAATTTCACTGGTTATTGTGACGGTTTTTTTCCCTATTTGAGATTAATTACTTTTTTGTTTGTTTTAATAGTTCATGAAGGAGAAAGCTTTTTTTTTCTACTTCTTTGTACAGAAATATTTTTTGCCACTGCTACTCATTATATTTGTACATTCTGTCCAGCTTAGGTATCCTCGATTTCAGATAGAATTTTCTTTTGTGTACTTTGAGATTTAGTGAGTTCCTCATCATAGTCAAATTTCAACAGGATTTGCAAGCACCCTCTCTACACAGCCCCCACCCTGCCCTTATGCCCCCACTCCACAAGCCGAATTTTAGTGTAGTGCATAATTTGAGCCATAGTAATACAAGCTTCCCTGCAAACTCATAGACCGTCTCCCTAGAAGCACATGTTATAAAGACCACAACTCTATTTTCTTGCAGATGTGGCATTCTTGTGTTTGCATTTCTGCAAATCTTAGTTTCAAACTAAGGAACTTGTAGCCTGGTATTAGACTTCCTATATTAGAAGTCATGCTTCCTTTCAATTATTAAATATGGAATGATGCTAAAACTTGTGTAGCATGATATATATGTGTAATAAGCGTCACACCATTTGTTGATTTCTGTATCTGTTTTCTGGCCCTTGTTATTCTCTAATGTGATGTTTCCATGGAAATTTTATACGATTGCTCCAAAATTTCCTGAAAAAATGCCTCTCTTAAAGTCTTCATATGTGTGCCTGTGTATGCACCCCTCTATTTGGTGGTACTGGTGATCTGGTGAAGCATGGATGTGTGGATATGCTTACAACTAACTTGCTGTGTTCTTTAGGTTGTGTTTGGATTAAGGGAATTTGGTGGAATTGGAATCCATGTCCACTAAATTCTTTGGCTATTATCCAGCATCATAGGAGAATTTTAGTGGAATTGGATCCAATTCCACTGCATCACCTGCATCCATATGTAGTTTGTACAAGCACGTTAGCTGTACAAAGAAGTAGCAGCGGCAAAAAATATTTTTCCCTGACGGTTTTTTTCCCTATTTGAGATTAATTACTTTTTTGTTTGTTTTAATAGTTCATGAAGGAGAAAGCTTTTTTTTCTACTTCTTTGTACATAAATATTTTTTGCCACTGCTACTATTATCCAGCATCCTTAAAGTAATCTCATTAACTTTTGCGCAAGCACAAGCACACATTTTGGAACTCCTCTCATGCTACTGATCTTCTTAGTTTATTTATTTGTAGTTAAGGTTCTTTGTCTTTTTTATTTTTCTTGCAGAAAAGATCTGGTTCATCTTAAAAAAAAAATTATAATAAAATTTTTATTTATTTTCCAGTTGGGTTTCATTGTTTTGGTTCTTTCTCCAAATAAACTGACTATTAGGTTCATTTGTAAAAGAGGCAATTTTAATTGTATGTCAATGTGCTATATTGAATACTTTCAATTACATATGACAGGGGGATCCTGACTCTCAAAATCCAGTTGTGTATGACAATGGTGTGACATACATGTTCTTTCAACACAACAATGTTTATCTCATGATAGCTGCCAGACAGAACTGTAATGCTGCTAGTCTTCTCCTGTTTCTGCACCGAGTTGTTGATGTAAGGTTTCTTAATACAAATAACTTTTCCTTGGATACTCTTTGCATTGTTTGTGCATCACAGTCTGTTCTTCACATTGTTATATCTCATTAAAGTTGCTTCAAAGGACAAGCTATATTGAAATCTAGTTTAACAAATATCCTTGCAAAAATTTGGTACCACATTTAATTATTTAGTGTATGTTTTGCTTGATAATTATGACAATTATTTTGATATATCTGGATATGTTTGTCTTGTGGCAGGTCTTTAAGCATTATTTTGAAGAATTAGAAGAAGAATCTCTTAGAGATAATTTTGTTGTTGTGGTAAGATGATTTTTTTAGTTTTCTTTATTGTTATTTGTATTGTGCAAGATACTTAGTTTGTGATTTAGATTCTTGGTAAGAAAATTGGCTTGTTTGTGTATGCGTGAATGCTCAAGTTTCATCTGCCTTTCAAGTTTAAGATCACATTTCATAGGTAGTGCACATAATCGAGGCCCCATTTGTTTCCTAAACAAGATTATTTCCTCCATTATTGTTCTCCTGTACTGATTTTTAGTTGCTCTCTCAGTACGAATTGCTTGATGAAATGATGGACTTTGGCTATCCTCAATATACCGAGGCAAAGATTCTCAGTGAGTTTATTAAAACAGATGCTTATAGGATGGAAGTCACACAGCGACCTCCCATGGCTGTAACAAATGCAGTATCATGGCGTAGTGAAGGAATACGATACAAGAAAAATGAAGTAGGTCTAGTTTTGTTTCTCCTACAAAAGTTCTACTTAAATTTTTTCCAATATCTTATTATGGGTACTTAGAGCATGCATTTTTTTCTCAGGTGTTTTTGGATGTGGTGGAAAGTGTCAACATACTTGTAAATAGCAATGGCCAGATTATTCGATCTGATGTAGTTGGTGCATTAAAAATGAGAACATATTTGAGGTATGCCTATGCCATATTCCCTTGGTTTGTGCATGGCATTGTCCAATCTACACATTTGTTTTGTTTCTTAGCAAGGAGATCAACTAAGTTGTTATGTTTGCATATCCACAAATGAAAACCTTGTATCCTTTTCTTTCCCCCTTCTTTTTCTTTCTAATTTGTGTTTTGGGATGGTTGATAATTGAGGCCTGGTGCACTGAAACTCCAGGCCCTCTAACCTCCTCCATCTATTCATTTGATAGCCAATAGCACCTTTATAATCAGACACCAGTGAATGATGTTAAGAATATTTCTACAAAAGTATATCATTACACACATGCACATGCACACGAGGCCTGTGTGTGTGTGCGTTTGGAAAGAGCCAGGTCCTGAAGAATGTTGTCTGTATCAGATGTAGTGACCAAAGGTGGACATGTATATGTGTTTGCATGTACTTACATGTGGCACAAAAGGCTAGATAGATGTATAGGTATATCTAGAAAATCAAGGTGAAGGATTTAGCCAAATGTTCAGCATTTCATAGTTGTCATGTTTCTCTCCTTCCCTTGCAATCTTGGAACAAATTCTTAGAACTAATCTATCCTTGTTTTTTCCAGTGGAATGCCAGAGTGTAAGCTAGGGCTGAATGATCGGGTACTCTTGGAGGCTCAAGGTCGATCAACAAAGGGCAAAGCAATTGATCTGGATGACATAAAGTTTCACCAGTACATAATCAACCTGTTCTCTCTCTCTCTCTCTCTACTGGTCTAAAGAAGTAAAAGGATGTTGTTCCAATTGTTTATGAGGAACTTAGGTTTCTGATTAAATCATCTTTGTTTCAGATGTGTGCGCTTGGCCCGTTTTGAGAATGACCGTACGATATCATTCATACCCCCTGATGGATCTTTTGATCTGATGACATACAGACTGAGCATGCAGGTCTCTCTCTCTCTCTTTCTCTCTCTCTCTCTCTCTCTGCATATGAAGCCTACATTTGTTAATTCTTCTAGGTAAAACCTTTGATATGGGTGGAAGCTCAAGTTGAAAGGCATTCAAGAAGTCGTATAGAATTCGTGGTTAAGGCCAGGAGTCAATTCAAGGAACGTAGGTGGGTCTTTTTTCCTTCTTGGATAACTTGAGTTCGTCAATCCATTGTTTTGGTTCCAATATCCAATCCTGATTGTTTTGTGGTATTATTTGTACTATTGTTTACAGCACTGCGACGAATGTGGAAATTGAGCTACCTGTGCCCCCAGATGCCACCAACCCTAATGTACGGACTTCTATGGGTTCTGCTGCATATGCTCCTGAAAATGATGCATTAGTATGGAAAATAAAGTCATTTCCTGGTGGAAAGGTGTGTCTCGAGTTGAGTTTAATATTGTTCTTTCTTCTTGATTCTCATGGGAAGAAGCTAGTGAATTTTTACAGGTGATCAATGATGTGCACTGTAATTTTTTTTTTAATAATCATGGTTGACCATTCTATTTGATTGTATAGGAGTATATGTTGAGGGCACAGTTCAGTCTGCCAAGCATAACTTCAGAAGAAGCAACTCCTGAGAAGAAGGCTCCTATTCGAGTAAAGTTTGAAATTCCATACTTTACAGTCTCAGGAATACAGGTTATTTTCTTGTCCCATCTATGTTTCTCCACTTTGAAGTTTGTTACTTGTTTACCTCGTGTGCCATGGACAATGTTCCATGGGTACAGCTCTGAAGGATTTTGTGTCACTTTTCTAATGATAAGAACAATGATGGTGGCTTAAGGACAAGCAGTAGTTAGATCTAGCCTCTAGCAATCTCATTCAACTCCTCCCTTATGATCTTATTATCTCAGAAACGTGAATTTACTTAGAAGTTGTTTTATGATATCTAATTTTTTTTTGACAGAGAAGCATAAAACTTTTCATTAAAAGCAGGTGACAAGTAGTCACCAGAAACAGATACAATAACTGGAAAAGACCTATAAAAAAAAGAGTTGTCCCTGGCAAAAGGAAATATGAAAGATGATTTCTTCTTTTTTATATCGAAGACATTTCTATTTTTTTCCTGCCACTTATGCAATAACGCAAGGAAAACCCACCATTTCCACACTTGCCACCACCTCTTACCCTTCCTAGCCCAATAAGTAAGCACTAAGACCTTATGCGCAGATGTTCCCATTTCCACTCTGGCCAAGCAAGGGTGACAATATTTCTGAAGAAACGATAAGTCCAGAACAAATACAAACGTGAATTCCTCCTCAACACCACACAAATAACAGAGACTGTGGGTTGGGACCCTATGTATAAATATCAGCCACACAAGTCCAAAACAGATACCATGTGGGTTCCTCCTGAATACTGCACGAGTAGCTGCAACTAGCAAGGTGAAAGACCCTCTTTGTTAGGTGAGAGTGGGTTGGGTTGGGACCTTATCCATCAATAGCATCCACACGAAAACAGTGCTCTAGGATTTCGGTTAGGATCCCAAATGGACTATGTGAGAAAGGCTCTGCTGAGTTCAACAAACTTGACTTTTCACATCATTAAATAATATCATCCTCTACTCTGCAAACAGTAAATCAAGTGGGATCTTGGTTGAGACTCTTGAGAGAGAGCTATTTCTCCATCTCCCTTGTAGTTAATCACCTTCTACAAGTAAAATCTCAAGCTCCTCCAGCCATCCAAGAGTAAGCAACGACACCATCCTTATTCATTCTGAGGTCTGAGTTCAAATATGATTTGGTATTACACTTGACTGGTGCCAAATTAATGCATGGGTATTGGTGCTGTCCAAGGGTAACACCTTACACCCTATGCCACAAGGATACTACAACTTTTTCCTATCATGTCTACTTATATTCTATTCTCAAATGCAATAGTACACAAGAGCAGTGCATCTGATGTCCCTTAACCGTGTCCTTGTGACATAGCTTACACCAACCTTTCCAAATACTTTTGCTATCTTTCCACAATCAACCTTTTCCAGCTTCATGGTAATCCCTTGACTCCATAATTTTCTCTTAGTAATGTAACCCATCAATTATTTTCGTGAAATAGTTGGACTAACATTTCATCGTAAAGGACTTATTTAAACGATCTAATGTTTTTAACTTTTGATCACAAGTCCATCAAATGCATGCTTATCATTGGCAAGCCCATTCAAAAGGCAGAAGGCTAAAATCTTCATAGTGTCCTCTTAGTGCTTCTTGGCAACATGTATAAAGGCAGGAGTTGAGAAGGGATTTTGAGCAGCACATACTTAATCAAGATAATTCTGCCTCCTGAGTATGTAGAGGACAATGTCTACAATTTCTTGTTGACCCTGTTCTCCACTGCCTCCCACCACTCTAGAAATTTCCCTATGAATGTTCAAATCAAGGTATTTCATGAGATCCAGCTTGTAATCGGTTACAGGGATACTTCAATTTATGCTCATTTTGTGTCCCCTTATGTACTAAATGGAAAACTGCAGAAAAATGATGTACTGTCTTTTTGGGTGTGTCCTTGTGACAGCTTGCAACTTAAAATATCCATGCCTATGCTGTACTCAATGTTAAACATCACTAGCTCAAATTTGCATTTATTGATATTAACAATTGACACTAAAGCAAAATGTTTCAACAACCATGTTTTCTACATCTGATTTTTACTATCTAACCCTAAAAGTCAGCATATCATTTGCATTAAAGAGGGGATACTTGGTAATGAGATAAAATTATGAAACCTTATTAGGACTCTTCGCAGACAATATCAAATAAAAGAGGTGAGATAGGATCATTTTGCTGCCAGCCTCTTCTGAAAGGAAAGGGATAACTGCTAGAATCATCTCTATTTCTTTCATGCAACCAACCAGAAAATCCCATCTCACCTTGCATAATCCCAGGAGTGTTCGAAAAGCTCCATTGGTAAATCCATTTCAGCCTGGCCTTTAGTTCTGCCATGCTCCAGAGTCCATACTGCATTCTTCACTTCCTCTATGAAAGGATACACCAGTCATATCCTGTCTACCTCTTGCATCTAGTTAAAAGGAAGCCCTGATAAGGATCTTGTAGTCCCAAGATTACAATTCAATTTCTCTTTGAAAAACTCGGCCAATTTTTAACAATCTGCTTCCTTTCTGCCATCAATACATGGTGTTTATAGCAGGGATGTGATTAAGGTAAATTCAACAATGTACAATTTCTCTCTTAACAACTTCATTTCTGTTTTTTTGGCCAAGAATATGATCACTTGGGAATACAACTGTGATAGATGATTCTCTTGAAACAGCTAAAACTAAGGTTAGATCAGAATAGTTGGAAAGAAGATACCGTTGATTCTGGCATGGAATTGCTATCTATGACTTCCAACAACTTCTGGAAATTAACATCATTGATGGATAGTGTTGAATATATTGCTTCCAAAACTGGTAAATATATAAAATTCAATGTGAAAATGCCAAATAAATAGAGCCTGCATTTGAAGCCAATAGGACTTGCTCTCTGCAATTTATGTGCTGTCATAACTGTAGTTTGGTACATTCAGGACCTTCTCAAAAGAAATATTGAGAAATCTGTATTGGAGTGCGTTGTTACAACAGTTCTTTGTCTCGGTTATCTTAACAGGTACACTAACAAACTCTTGCACAAAAATCGCATATTACCATGTGACACTGTTGACTTCTAATAGTATATCCTTTCCAACATTTGGAAAATTCAATATTATGCAGATTTCACATACCTGTTTCCATCTATTCCACCCCTTTAAAGACTCACATTCTTGTATAATTTTGTTTTAACTTTCTAAAAATCCAATTAAACATTGATATCTGGATCTATCTTAATAAAAGGGCCCTGGACCCCATCTTGGCCATCCACAAGAAAAGGGAAATCTAAATGGTATGAAGAATAATGATTCTTCTTGATAAAAAAAAAATTACCATGCCTCTGCCTATGTGCACATCTACATGGATACTCCTAACCTGATGTGGGAATAATATTTGCCACCCTGAACCTCAATGCAAACTTTCTGATGGAAGCATAAAATGGGACACGTTCATCTTTAACTGTGTTGAATACCAGTATATAGCATCAAGTCCAGTCTGAGAGAAAAGTTGGTGGTATTGGAGCTGAAGGACCTGCTAAATTTTGTTCAGATGCACGAACAACTGATTAACAACTTCTCGCTCTTGCTGCTCTTGCTCTGGGGGATGCTGAATTCATTTGTCTCCTAATCTTGCAGGTTCGGTACCTTAAAATCATCGAAAAGAGTGGATATCAGGCCCTTCCCTGGGTGAGATACATAACAATGGCTGGTGAATATGAACTGAGGCTCGTGTGATGTGCTTCTCAACCTCCACTCCACATTCTTAGTTTGCCATCATCAATGAGCATGTGCAAATTGTATTTGATCTTTCTATCTTATTCATTAATTGCCTTCTCTAGTGCTTCCTTGCATTTTCTTCTGTTTTCCTTTGTTTTTTTCTCCTTTTGTTTTTGTTTCTTATAACATTGTATGCTGTAAGGGTGCATTGGTCACCCAAAAGATTGTCACCAATTTTTTTTATAGTTAAAGTTATGTGCCAAGAGTTTGAATTTTCACTTTGTAGTTTGTACACATTTCAGAAGCATGATGGGATAGAATACAACTAGCTTTTAGAGAAGAGATGTATGAGATGGTAAACAAAATGTGACTTGCCTTTAAACTGGCCTCTTTCATTCGATATGAATGTCTTGTAGATTTTATCGGTTAGAATAGTGCCCAGAAAAAGGGCCACCTGATGGCCCTTTTTGGGCCAGCGAAGAATTTGTAGCAAACTGAGTGTAAGACATCGTCTTATTATATCAACCTAGCTAAAGTACTGACTGGCAAGCGGCCCACTCATCAGTTGAGGGTGTAACTGGATTGGATATGGTCATATCACAACAAATTCGAATCTGAACCTGGAAATGCATGTGAGTATCCGAATCTGAGTTCAGATGTGAATGAGATCAGATGAGATATTGTTGAATCCAGATCCAGAAGATATATGGCAGTTCTGGACCCTGTTGGAAAGACCAAGTGATAACAGAAATATATGGCTATTAAATTCAGACATGGTTTTGCACCAGAATATGGATCCAACACCTATGATTGATCTCGCTGTTGACTAATCTTATCCAAATTCGGATCTTAGCTATGGATCCATGTTTGCATATAATCTGTCAGATTCAAATCAGTTATCTGCCTAAACCTGATTCATTTGCACCCCAAACCATGACCTTCAACTTATAAATTAAAAACTAGATTTGGATATTTGCCGGTATGGGATGTCCGAACCTAATGGTGGTCTCTCCATGTTACCTACACTTTTCAAACTCCAACATAAACCCAACCGTTCATCTGCAAATTAAACTCCCACAAACCCAACTGTTCAGCTATCAGGCATACATGGGGGCTTATCCCCAACCATAAAGGACATAAATGGGTGGGGTTTGATTTGGATGTAGACTTTATTGAACCCTCTGAGGTGGATTCAGATTGAGATGGAAGAAGGTAGTACCAAAAGTACCAGATCTGACTAGCTTATAATAGTTAATCAGATATACTTTGAGCAGTATTCAGTTCGGACTCATTTTAATTCAGATGTAGAACTGCATATCTGTTGTGAATCTGATTGTTAATTGGATGCACTTTGCTCTACTGAAACCAATTAAATAGCTTTGGTGCCCAGAAAGGCTCCCTCCCTGGCTATGTAGGTCGGCTTAAGGCTTTGAAGTTAAAGGAGGTCAAGAGTTCGATGCCTCGGTTAAGCCATTGACGTCCATATATACATGTCATTAACATCCTCAATGATGACGGTTTGATTTGAGACATAAATCATGCTCTAGGCGTTGAAACAGAGCAAAACGTCTATTATAAATGACCATTACATGAAGTTAATTCCCAAACTTACAAAACCACTACCCATATAAATAAAACTGCATACACCCACATGACCAACACAAGCAGGCAAGAGAGAGAGAGAGAGAGAGAGAGAGAGAGAGAGAGAGAGAGATGGGTTCAAAGGGAAGTGCTATCCTTGTGGCATGCCTGATGATGTCTGTGCTTACAGATTGCATTAATGGCGAAGACCAAGACACATTTCCGACCTTGTGTATTTGGCTTTGCTTCAAAGAGTGCTATCTAATGTTTGATGCAGGAAGGAATGCTGCTGGAACAACCAAATGCAAGGACTTTTGTAACAGGATTTGCCATTCCCCAGCGCTTCGACCTCCATATTCTCACCAAACTGCACCAGCACCCTTCCCTTCTTCAGCTTGAAGGCAGTGCAGTCTTGCTAGAACTGGGCAACCAACAGACCCCTTTTTTTTCTCTTTTTTCTTCTTTTTTTCCCTCCTCTCCTTTCTTGGTCACAAATAAGCCCACTTTGGATCAGTGAGTTCTTGCAAATATAATCGCATCATGTGTTTCATCTATAATATTTGTGCATTGGTGCTGTGAGGGAGTTGGATTATGGGCCTAATCCAACAAGGTTGGGCACATCCAAGTTGGTTTTGATAGGGTTGTGGACTTGGTTTGGGTATTTCAAACAATGATGGAGACCTGTTACAAACATCGAACTCAGGATTGAGCTACACCATGATCAATGAATCACATTATTCACCTGGTTCTGGCTGGGGGATCACTTGACTTAGCTTACACACAAGGGTCCATCCAAAGTCTCACCTTCCTTGAATGTTTAAGCTGACCAACCTAGCCAAGTGAGTGGAGCCCTTGTGAGCCAAATATGATGTTCATGCACTATTCAGTGGAAAACAAATTTTGGATCGTGTGATCATGATGTATAGATGCAGATTTTCCAAGAGATAGAAATCAGTGATGATCTACAATGTACCAAAATTTGAGGACTCACTGCATGACTGGTGAGCAAAAACCAAACGTAGAAGTGGTCTCTAATGAATCATGTGAACTCGATAAAAATTCCTTGATTTGGGTCTAGTTTAGATGTAAAATGGATGGGGTCTATAATCTATACTACTTCTTAATGACAGAACAGGGGCATTGGAATGCAAAAATATTTTATTTTATAATCTTCTTAAAAATGACATCTAGGTTATTCTAGGTGTAGATGTCATTCTTAAAATTGTGACATACTTCTATTATAGTGCCCCCGTCACACACGAGAGAGAGAGAGAGAGAGAGAGAGAGAGAGAGAGGAAACTCTGTGAACCGAACCCATGTTTGTAGCAACTTTGACTTACTGTAGCCCACAAGGGCTCTGCTCTTACGGTAGGGGTGACTTGTGAATGCAGCTAAGTTGATGGGATATCACGAATTCAAAACCCACAGGGAGCATCCCTTGCCACAAGAATGAATCTAAGTGTACTCAGTGGGCAGGGGGAGCCGAATTTTGCTTTTACACATTTAAACCTAAAAAAGTTACGAATTGACAAAGCTTTGACTGCATAGATAAAGTTTAGTTGAGTTCAAATCACAGGTTTACTTGTTAGTAAACTATGTTAATGTATATCCGAACCGAACTGAACCACATCTAATTGTAGGTGTATAAGCACTGATTTGGAAGGTCTTCACGAGCTCTATAGTTGTCTATAGCAGGGATTGTAATTGGGTGGAGTATATCAGAACCGAACTGAACCGATGTCCCAAATTACTAGACCTATGGGCATAAACGGTTTAGAATTTAGGTCAAATATCTGACCAAGTCCGATTTCATTTAGTTGGATTTGGTAGCCAAAAGAGGATCTGATTAATAATTGGGTCTGGATATAGTATCATTGTGTCTGAATTTGAGTCCAAATCTGAAAAGGATCCAAATCCAGCTAAAGTCCGAATCCAAGTACATGTAAATTAATGTCATATTTTAAGCAAGTCAGATCCAGATTCAGTTTTGGATGATCCACATCTGACTTCGAAGCTGGATTCGAATCGGGATATGATTATGTCAGGTTTGATTAAGTCAAACTCGGCAATGCCTAGATCCAACCCAAATTCTGAAAGTTTACATCCCTAACTAGGCTTGAATTTGGCCAGATCTTGATAGATCC
Organism: Nuphar pumila; assembly: GCF_984573655.1. NCBI lineage: Eukaryota > Viridiplantae > Streptophyta > Magnoliopsida > Nymphaeales > Nymphaeaceae > Nuphar > Nuphar pumila. The sequence continues at coordinate 74,743,526 of NC_143263.1, read as the reverse complement.
ATGGTTTCAGGTCATGGCTAAACTTTAGACCCATTTAAAAAATGGGTCAGTCCTTGGGTATGGCAAATATAGACTTAAACCTGATTGGGTCAGACCCACTTATACCAGAACCAAACAGTTCTATGCAATTTCTATCCAAATTAACCGAACCTGAACACTAACCCGATATGTACCCGAGCTTTGTTTCATACCCTACCCAAACAATTCTATATAAAATGTGCCTGACCTGACCATTATCAAAACTCACATCGTACCTACCCAAACGGATGTATATAATATGCACCTTTGGTCTGAATCACTAGCTTAGATTGGATCCACAATCCAACATATTGATCCAATTTGAATAGCTTAATGGACCGTATGAACTCCTAGACAAGTCACAAGATATGTAGAGAACCTAGATAAGGTATCTTATATAAATCCAATTTTCTGCCTGACTTGCATTGAGTTAACCGCAATGGACCAAATGGACCCTGTGCTATTTGGACCTGTCTTGTACCTATGCTTTTCAGTCTGTACGCTCCCCACCCAGGCATAACCCATTGACACCAAATTAACATGGATATGCTAAATGGCTAAATTTGCATTAAACAAGGTTGAAATGGGTCTACTTGAGACTTGACGTGTTTACACCCCACTTAGTTCGCAGCCTAACCTGTTGACCCATATGAGGCCCACAATCTTTAATGATGGTGGGTTAATTTGGAAATGGATCCGAATCAAAATGGGTCGGGTTTGGGTCTATTTTTTAAACCCAATTAAAAAGTGGGTCTATTTAAGATCATACTTGTTTGGACCTGAACTGTTAACCCATGCAGGTCTATGAATTTTAGGCATACTTAAACTCGGAGCTGAACCCAAACCAACTTGGGTTGGGTGGCAGACTAATTTTCGGACTTGATTCAAAAGTAGGTCGACCTAAGACTTTTTTCAAACATAGACCAAACCCGACCTGGTTACATCCCCTAACTACAGAGATCAATACAATTAATTATTTTTTTTATAAATAAATAACATTTCAAGAGAGAAACAAGTCGATGTAAGTTTATTTGCCTAAGCTAACATGATCAACGCTTGACTGCAAGGTTTAAAGGATGAGAATATGGTTCTGAAAATTAACAAAAAAATCAAGAATAGGTTTCAAGGTTTCTGATGCACAACACTGGTTTTGGGGGATGTAGAAAAGGAACAAACTCATGCAAAGATGATAACCAGGTTACACATCAAGCATGCACACACAAACAGAATTACGTGGTCCCGTCCGTACGACAATAACTTTCTAAAAAAAATAAAATCTATCTTAATATTGTACAAAAATAAAATAGATCCAAAATATAATTGGATCCAAACAGTCCCTTAGGGATCTGGCTCTTCTACTCGGCTTCTGCATCATTCTCTCCGGGTTGAAAAAGACTTATCATCAGGTCTAGTTCATGTTTTTTTGCTTTTTCCAATTCTATTCCACTTATGGGTCCACAATATTAAATCGGATCTCCACGCTTCTCCAAGAGCTGAATGAGCCAAGTAGCTAGAATCTTCTCCATAGTGCACACGAAAACTTGCAGGGCACTTACCAAACCAACCATAGTCATACGAACCTCTGTACTGATCTGGATCATATGGATCTAGAGTTGATCTAAGCATTTACTGGGTTTTGAAAGAGGTTTCAGATTGGGCTTGAAATGGGGCTCTACTATTTTGGTATGAGTAATTTTGAAAATGGAAGTGGAGATAGGTGATTGCAGACCCTCATCATCTGTTAATATATCTTCTCACTTGAATCACGTATTCCAATGATATAACTTTAGAGAAGTTTGGTTTAATATCTATGTGAAACTATAGCCCAAAATATACCTGGTAATCTGCTTGCTCTCAGTCTCTTAGATCTGAGCTTGGGATCTAAGACAATAACATTCTTCGGTGTTCTATGAAACAAATTTAGAACCTTGAGAAAGTAAGCAATATTGCACATATGCTCGACCTGCTTCAGTATCTCCGCAGGCTTGAACTGGGTTAGACTTGGTGGATCAACCTTTTTACAATGTTGGACCTTGGTGAGAGTAAATGGGACTTGTGGGTTATGGGTTTGTGACTAGGTTAGGGAAGGATCATAAAATGGGTTCAAGTTTTACCACTTTTTTGATTGGATAGGAGCATAATAGGATAGGGTTTATAGGGTTTAAGATTAGATCCGGGTCACACAAGGTCGGTTTTTGGTTTGGATAAGAGAAACTAGCTTTAAAAGGCCAAGAATCAGTCTGCATGCCTTGAAAATGGGTCAGTTTGGGGTTCGAACCAGTGGTTGTTACATCAGAACCACTTGAATGAGCCACTATCGGATCAAACCATTTTTGAAATGAACCAGTTCTCTTCATTCATCGTGAGAGAGGGGTGATGGGGTGGGGTCATTTCCACGGTTATGTAGGAAGCAGATCAGGTCATGCTGAACAACATGAGCGTTTTTGCTCATGCCGATATCGTGGCCATCCAATTTGCATTCACGTGGCATTCATCCAAAATGCAAACAGACGGCCACGATGTGGGCATGAGCAAAAACGCTCATGTTCAGCATGACCTGATCTGCTTCAGGTTAGGTAGGGTATTAAATCTGTAGGTTTCAGGAGTATCTTGCTGATCCCTACATCAGCTGGTATCACCAAACGACTATATCATATGGCTACCTATTTGACCCAGACCCAACCTGACATACCCTATAGGGTTAGGGTTTGGTGAAAAAACAAGAAGGTCTGACTAGAATTTGGGTCGGACTCAAAGGGTCTAATTAAGATATGGAGTCGGGTATGGTTTGTGAATTTTTTTGGGCCCTGACTGGAGTTTCAACTAAGATCTGCAATTTTTCAATGTAAAAAAGATTAAAAAAAATCATTATTTTATTAGGTATGGTTCCCGTCTGATTCATGAAATCCTTATTGGATCCGAGTATGGTTTTTCTTATGGTGAATTTGATTAAATGCAGCACTGAACCCAATACCTTCATCTCAAATCAGGTCTGAGTTTGCTTCTACTTGAATCTCAACCAAACCCAACCCAACCCGTTGACTGGCTACCTAGATGAACAAGAAGCATGGCCACCGCTAAATAATCACCGCAATACGTCTTCATCTATGGTGGATCAGTCTAACTATGTGTTCTACCAAGTTGCAACAACAAACTATCGACTGCACGACACCAGCACCTTTGACGTACAACCACCGATTGTGCAAAGCCAGGGCTACCCCCGCTTGCCCGAGCATCGATCTGCACCGGTCAGAGGTATTAGGATTGCCTAAAAATCCCTGGATGCATGGAGAGTTCTTTGAGCCACCGCCACAGGCCAGGTGAGGACCCTTTTCTAACCTGGCCTTGTCTGGCTACCTCCTGCCGAATAGGATCGACTGGTGGGATCTCTCATCGCTGGTGGCAGCCTCCCCTCCCGCCCCTTCTTCCTCCATTTCTGCTTTGCCTTCTTGTCCTCCATACGCCCCTCCATCCCTAACCACCACCGACTACCCAACAATTCACCATTGGCCACTAGCCCACATCCCCTCTTTCTGCCTCCACTCTCCCATCTCCATATACCTACGGGCCCTGTCAGTCGGCCAACCATGGTAGGGCATGGGCCGGCTGCTAGTCGCCAATCACCCACCACCACCGACAACAAGTTTGGCCGGCGGCCTTGTCAGACTCGTCAGATGCCCGTCACCAAGGGCTGAGCCAGAAATTTAATTCATAGTGGGCACAAATGCACAGTACTTGAGAATCAGCTCATTCGTCATTGACTTGTAACTCAGTGATTTGTCCGGCTGCATTTAGTCATCTATTAACAAAAAATCAAAGTACCAAAGTATACATTTAGATGAAATAGTTTAAGTAACAATACTAACAACATCTACCAAATTTATTCTAACTTGGGTTTTGCTTCTAATATTCATAAATTCATTCAAACACGTTTTAACATGCACGCTCATCAATTCAATAAGTGTTAATTTATTCAGTGCATACAGAAAATTTGTGCAAACATTTAAAGTTTAAACGGAAACTTATATCATTCAAACATAAATATAAATTCTTCCTACTAACATTTAAATATAAATATAAATTCATTCAAATACATTCTAAATTGCTTGCCCATCAAACATTCATAACTTCATAATCTACATATCAATTTATTCACTGCTCATAAATTCTTTCAAACATTCAAAGTTCAAATGCAAACATAAATTCTTTCTAATATTTAAACACATACATAAATCCATTCAAAAACATTTTAACATGTCGATCAAACATTCAAACATGTAACTTCATAACCTAATCAATTCATTCAAAATTATAAATTTATTTCTTGCTCATAAATTCTTTAAAACATTCAAAGTTTAAACACAAACTTATATCATTCAAATACAAACTCATTCATTAAAAAAAAACTTTCATGAACAATGCAGTGTGACTAAGCTTAAGCTTCAATCTTGAAATGCATTTAACAAGACGTGACAAAGAAATATAAACATCCTGCAAATAAATAGTAATTTAATTAGTTAATCTTTTAAAAAATTTATAAAAAACATCATACATGTTTTATAATTAATTATAAAAAATACACACCACCCAAAACAAATTAAAGCATAAAACATATTTAGTAAATTTTATCTTTTACCAATTTATCTTTATGATAAGGCTAATAAATGAAACCACCAACCCAATGCACAAAAGATAATAAAACTAAAAAGAAACTGAAATATATGCTAATTGAAACAAAAAAAAATAAATACGTGTTAATTAAAAAATAAAACATAAAACATAAAACATAAAACCTAAATTAAATATTTATTTTATTTACAAACAAAATAAAAGTTTAAATGCTATTAAAAAACACAAAAAACTCTAAAACCTAATTAAATATTTATGCTATTTAAAAAAAATAAAATGAATACCTTAATCCAACAAACATCATTCATAGTTTTCATACATTAACTAATTGAAACAAAAAATACCAAACCCCCTACATTTCTAACAAAAACCAAGCATGTGGATCATGTATAATGTTGATTTAAAAAGTAAAAAATAACTAATTAATATTTGTCCCATTAAAAATCTAAATGCTAATTGAAAAAAAATGCAAAAAACTCTAAACATGCACGTATGTTATTCAAGCATGTAGAATCATATTTAATGTTAATTAAAAAAATACAAAAATATATAAATTAAATATTCATCTCATTTATAAACAAAATAAAACTCTAAATGCTATTAAAAAGCACAAATAATTTTAAAACCTAATTAAATATTCATGCTATTTAAAAAAACTAAATGAAAACTTCAATCCTAACAAACTTTACTCATAATTTTCATACATAAACTAATTAAAATAAAAAATATCAAAAGTCATAAATGTCTATCTAAAATCAAGCATGTAGATCATGTATAATATTGATTTAAAAAAATATAAAATATAATTAATATTCATTTCATTAAAAATCTAAATTCTAATTGAGAAAAAATATAAAAAATCCTAAACCTAAATGTTGATCGAAAACTTAATTCTTACATAATCAAGTATGCATTTATGCTCTAAACACTAGAGAGGATAGACCTCATGTGCACTACAACAATGGCATGGGCAGTGCGTTGGATGGCTATGCCGCTGTCAGGTCGTCGGGGAGAGGGGTTACACAGGAAGTCGTGAGAGAGAGAGAGAGAGAGAGAGAGAGAGAGAGAGAGAGAGAGAGAGAGGCTTATCGATGTGAGCTTGTGGGTACACAGGCAAGGGCAGAGCCGCAAAGGGCTAGAGAGAGAAGGTCCCACTGCCCACATGTAGAGTTACGAGTAGGGCAGAGCTGCGGAGGGAGCAAGAGAGAAAGAGAGGGAGAGTGAAGGCCTGACTATGAGGTAGAAGGCATAGACCAAGCTGCAAAAAGGGAACCACCACCACAAGTGGGGTCACGAGGAGGGCAATCATGACCAGGAGCTAACCAAAAGAGAAATAAAGGTAGAGTGGCTGAGTGAGGGCTCGAGCTGCCGACTATAGGGTCACACCCTTGTCAGAAGGGGCAAAGCCGCAAAGAGGGGGTTGTAAGCCCACAACCTAGGTCGTAGGAGGGGCAAAATCACATAATTGAGAGAGAGAGAGAGAGATTAGGAAAATTGAGAAAGCTGAAAGGGGAGGGGCCCGACCTTATGGGTTGTTGGTCTGGACACTAGAATTATAGTTATGTGGGTCAGGGTGGGCATTGTCGACCCTATACCCTCTTGAGGGGTCAAAGCGGGTCAAGGTGGGCACATGCCCACCCTCCTCTTAATGTGGTTCCACCTCTGCCCACCATTGACTGTGGGTGAGGGAGAGTTCACAAACCCTAGCTGCTTCCCCTCTCCCCTCTATCGCGAGAGAGCCCCTCCCGATGGGACCAAACTTGTTTCCATCAAAATTGGTTCTATCTCCCCGGTACAACTCCAACAATCTCTCCCTTTGGCTATTTTCCCAACCTCTAGATCGAGTTTAGGAATTCAAAACCAGTTTCAGCCCTCTTTAGACCCACCAAACCACTCTTTGAACCCATTTAACCCTCATCTGGATCATTACTTGTCTCAAAACCCACCAGAATCGACAATACAACCCAAAATCCCTCAAACCCGACAAAATATGACTCATTAAACCACCAATACCCCTCTTATGATCCATATCCAATTCAAAACCCATCTACACATGTCCAGTATAACCCAAATACCTACTATGACCCAAATCACTTTCCAAACCAAAAATATCCTATTCCAACTCATTTTCCTACTTGTCTAAGCCCTAACCTGACCCAAGATCTAAAAACTCCAACAACCTTGGCTCAAACCCATAAACCTATCCACTTAAACCCTGAGTCAACTCAAGATCTATAACCCAAGCAAAAGCAAACCCCATCCCAAGCTCAGAATAACCCAGAATTCCTAAGATCAGATCCCACCAAGGTCCAAGTCAAGCATATGATTAATCAAGTGGATCCAAATTCGCATGTGGCCCATGGAGATCCAATGGCAAAATTTAAGGTAGGTCTAGCTCGTTTGCAATGTCCTTGTTTCCATCAATGTAATAGATCTAGTAGATCATGTTCGTCATGTGGGCATCCTCGGTTCAAGCCAAAGACAAAGGGCAATGGTAGCACGATGTCAAAAGAAGTGTCATACAAGTCGCTCTGCTACTTCCCTCTCACCCCTATATTGCAACGATTAATTGTATATGTCTTCAAGGACAGCTACACACATGAGATAGCAATGCAAATAAAGTTTGACATGATGAAAACAAGATCACGCATTCTGTTGATGTAAAAGCTTGAAAGCACTTTAATTATACTCATCATACCTTTTCAATGGAAGTAAGAAATGTTAGGCTCGATTTATGTACAGATGGATTTAATCCATTTGGAGGTAGATCAAACCCATATTCGTGTTGGCCAATATTTGTCACCCCATACAACCTTCCTCCAAGCTTGTGTATGAAGCGTCAAAATCTTTTCTTGTCTCTATTGATCCCTGACCCGACGTTTTTGGGCCAAAATCTTGATGTATATTTAAGGTCATTGATTGATGAACTGAAAATACTGTGAGATGATGGTGTTCTCATGTACGATGCCCGCAAAAAATAAAACTTTAATATGAAGGTTGTTGTTCTATGGACAATTAATGACTTTCCTGTATGTGGTATGTTATCTGGTTGGAGCACACATGGAAGGTTGACATGTCTGTACTGCATGGAGGATACAAAATATTTTAGATCGATGCATGGAAGGAAGCCATGTTGGTTTGATTATCACCATCGATTTCTATCCAGCGACCATCCATTTCGACGATAAAGGAATGTGTTCAAAGCAGACACAACTGAAATAGAAGGTCCACCTACATGATTGTCTGTCATAGAGATTTTAAGACGATTACGATATTTTCCATATGGACTGACAGATGCCCGTAGTGCGAGGCCCTTCCTTGAGTTTAGGAAGGATCACAATTGGACAAAAAAATCTACAATTTGGGAACTACCATATTGGTCGACCTTATTGATACAACATAATTTGGATGTGATGCATGTGGAGAAAAATGTGTTTGATAATGTGTTCAATATGGTAATGAATGTTAAAGGAAAAAAGAAGGATAATCCGAAGGCCCGTATGAATTTAAAAATAATATGTAAAAGACCAGAATTGAAACTCAAAGAGTATAATGACAAAGTACTTAAACCAAAGGCAAGATACGTGCTTGGACCAGATCAAGTAAAGCAGGTAGGCGGAGCTGGGGGGGAGAACTGGGCTGTAGCCCAGTCCTGCCTCCCGGTCCAGTTATTTTTTTTTTAAAAGCCCAGTCCTAGCCCATCTCTGATTCCATATGAAATAGATTTTTATCCATTTTTGTAGCCCAGCCCTGACTGTAGCAAATAGTTTGATTTGCCCATATGAAATAGATTTTTATTAATAATTGTAGCCATTTTTTATTTTATCTCAAAAAAAAAAAAAAATTTGGGGGGGCGCTGCCCCCAAACCCCAGACTATCACACCAACCCTGTTTGCGCCCCCCCCCCCCATGAATCCTAGCTATGCCACTAAGTACAAGAGTACACAAAAGAATTCTAACTCCTAGCAAAACAAGCTCAGATTAAAGAGATTGTTGAGAAAGCAAATTACTAGGTATATTGGTGGGCTTGAGTTTCGCATATCTAACAAATTAAGGCATATCAGAGTCACATCTTTAGAGCAAGCAATTCAAAATGCATTGGATCTTGAAGCAAAGGTTGAGACAAAAAGAAGAGAAACCCCTACATATTCCTAAAACTACACAGACCCAAGTAAGAGACCTATGTAAAGCCCAATTCAAAGGAACCTACCCTAAAACCTCTCTCAGAAACCATCCCAAACCTAGATCCATATAAAGAAGATTTAGATCCAAAATCAATTAGCGGTCCAAAACCTATCTTATTGGATCTACTTAATTCCACCTTAGAATCCATTATTGAATCCTTAAATAAATTCATTACGGACTTAAACTCAAGTTAGTCATATCCAAACTAAAGTGAACCTTCCCATCTTTTTACCCAATACCAAAAACCAATTGGATATACCTCCTAGTGAATCATTCCAAACCAAACCTTGTATTTGAATGTAAAAGTTTTCCCCAACATAAAACTGGTCCAAGTGGTAGATTTGATTAAGGACCAACAACAACATGTGGAGCATGGAGAAATAAATATTTTGGTGCAATAGATCCAATTCATTTGCATGACAACTTCAGATTGGAGCATACTTGTATTAGATATGTTTGATCCATTTGATCCCAGTCTAAGTAGAGGTCTTGACTATGGATGGTTTGACAAGAGCATACCTGACTTTTTTGCACTTTTCATAATGGGTTCTGATCATTATCTCCCGTTTGAAAATCATGGTTACGTTCAAATTGCATATTGTGAAGACTTTAAAGCAAAACTAGAAGCAGAAGCAAGATTTAGACTTGAGGTCAAGTTTTCTCTAACGTGACGATAATGATGCAAGAGCAGATCAACTTAAACCAAGTCTAGCAGGGTCCATTTGGATCCATCTTAGTTTTTAGGCTCTTTTATTATTTAGATATTTGATCATATGATTGATCCATACTTTAGGATAAGTCTTATTTATTATAAAATGTTTTCAAATTAAGAAGTTAGTTTGTTTTAGAATTAATAAACCTCCATCTTTAAAAGGATGTGAGCGCTAGATGTCAAATCATCTCTTTATTTCTTGCTTTATTTCAGCTTTTCTTAGATAATTGGTAGAGATAGTTATAGTTTGATAGTTTTGTTTTTCATAAGGGTGTAGCAAAAAAAAAAAATTTGTGTGATTGTCGGGGGTTCGGGGGCAGTACCCCCGAATTTCGTTTTTTTGAGATAAAATAAAAAATGGCTACAATTATTAATAAAAATTTATTTCATGTGGACAAATCAAACTATTTGCTGCAGTCAGGGTTGGGCTACAAAAATGGATAAAAATCTATTTCATATGGAATCAGGGCTGGGCTGGGACTGGGCTTTTAAAATTATTTTTTTTAACTGTTTCGGGAGGAGGATCTTTTTGGCAACTCCATCTCTCAACGTCACACAGTGGCAAAACAATATTTTGGCTACACTGAAGCCATGTTTCCATCCCATTGGAAGGCTTCCAAACATAGCCTAAGACACATTGGATGCCGATTCATCTAGAAGATGAATGGCATTCAAAACCCATAAAAAAAAGAATGTTCTCCACTTAGATGGGCCCCACAAGATTTTCAATGTCATCCAATTTTCAAATGAGCGGCATCAATTGCAGAAAAATGGACCAAGGAGGTTCCATGCATCTCTTTGGTAGGTGCAGTTTGTGCAAGTCACCATGTGATGAGATGTTTCAAATTGAAACCCCAATGGCATGAGTGGTTAAACCCCACTGGAGCCACTGGTATGGGTGGTTGGCTCGTGTACTGGAAAGGAAGGGGACCTTAATCCCGCAGCTAGATCATAAAAAAAAAGAACAAAAAAAAAACTGCTGAAATTCATCCAAACATGAAAGTGTTAGTATATTTTTGGGTACCGTTCATTTTTCTGATGGACGGCATCCAAGCGGCCTTGGACAGTTTCCTGTTCAAGGCTTCTTGAACCTGATCTGCACTCATAAAGCATCCTCTTGGGCGTTGCAAAGTGAGCCCAACGGCTCGCTTAAATGCCCATTATATACATACAAGTTACTTCACAGTTACAAAACCATTACCCACACATACAGATAAAACTGCAGACACCTACATAACGAGAGAGAGAGAGAGAGAGAGAGAGAGAGAGAGAGAGAGAGAGAGAGAGAGAGATGGGTTCAAAGGGAAGTGCTACTATCCTTCTCGCATGGCTGATGATGTCTCTGCTTGCAAACTGCCACGAGGAAGATCCACATCCTTATCACTTGTGTAAGAGTGATTGCTTTCCACATTGCGTACAAGAGTTGGATGGAGCGGTCGATCCCTCTGTAACAGCCTTCTGCTACATTCTCTGTAAAAAGATTTGCATTCGGCTCGTGAAAGAACATCGAAAGTGGATCCACCAAACTCCACCACCACCACCACCACCACCTTTGTCAGCTTGAAGTCAGTGCAGTCAGTCATGCTTGAATTTGAATTGGGCAACCAACAAACTCTTTTTTGTTTTTTCTCTACTTGGTCACAAATAAGCCCACTTTGGATCATTGGTGTTCTTGCAAAACATAATAGCATCATGTGTTTCATCTTTAATCTTTATGAATTCCTGTTGCAACGGTAATTTATGGACCTAATCCAACTAGTCTGGCCACACCAAGTTGGTTTTGATAGTCTTGTGGGACTGGGTTTGTGGACTTGGTGAAGCTATTTCAAACAACTATGGAAACCTGTCGCAACAGCGAACTCAAGATTGAACTATATCACAATCACACAAGATCAATGAACCTCAGTTATTTTTCTGGTTTTGTTTTTTCATTATCTGACAAACGACATTAACTAGAAAAGATCTGTTTTGCATACGATAACCACCAGATTCATTAATAAAGAACTGATTAACAAGAGCTCCAAAATTCCCAAAACTCAAACAAGTGACAAATTACATCATTCCTCTGGAAGGTTTCTTGTGAACCCATGAGAGTAACCGTTATTTCCACAAACACATGGATATGGCTGTGGGTGGGCGGGTCCCACAATACTAAGACTCAAACCCACATTGAAGGTGGCAGGTTTTTTTTTACCTCCTTTTCAACTTGCTTAGGATGGTTCTCCTCATCTGGTAGGGATGACTTGTAAACGTCACCAAGTTGATAGGATTTTGTGAGTTGGAGAATCATGTCTTTTGCTGTGAGGCAAAGCCAGGTGTACTCTTGTTATTGGCAAGGACATAAGGTTTTACACTAATGAACTCGGCAGTTTTTGCCTAATTATCAAGAAGAAAAAAAAATTCAATTTCCAAATCAAATTTTTTGATGTGTAACCACCTAGTCTTACATGCCCCCACCGTAAACATAAGAAAAAATTCTTAAATGCGTAGTAGTAGTTCGTAGGGGTGGGACCAAGGATGAAAACATCCCTCTTTGGCTCTCATATATATTCAGTTGTGGAACCAATCATGTGGATCTCCAATCTCACTATAGGAGTACCACAACGATTTGAGGGTTTTAACCTTAATTCGTTACATGTAATGAGAACTTTGGATCTGGTTCCAGTTAGGGAAGGATAGTTTAGACTCCAAACGATCATCTAAGCTTGGCCAACTTGGCTAAATAGCATAATTAACCCAATATAAGACCTGAATCGGGTCGAAATAGAGGTCCGATCAGGTAGGCATGGACCATTGATAGACTGTAATTCATACTGAATTTGGCTTTTTAAAATTTGGTTACGGGGCTTTTCATTTCATTGATCATATCAATTTGAGGGGTTAGTTAAGCAAAGCTAGTTCCTTGAAAAAAAGAACAGAAATTTTGAAGGAAAGCTAGTTAGCCTACATGAGCCATATGGTATTTGAGAAGTTCCAAATTTTCAATTTGATATCGTTACCATTTTGGTTGGCAAATCATTTGGTTCTTCAATCAACGGATTCAGAAGCCATTTTTATTTCCATTTCAACTTATCCACATCTAAGCATGCAAAGAAAATGTGGGATAAATTGGGTTAAGGCTTTGAGGATCAAAATGCAAGACATCAACTCATCCCAATTTTGGGAAACCAAGGGGCCCCAGTTTTCTCATAGGAAAACTGGGTGTTTTGGGCAACCCATTAGCTAGCAACTTCACCAAAATCAAGATCTGGACATGCTCCCAGATAAGGAGCTTACAACCGATAGGGCAAGAAAGAGCTAAGTCATCCTGTCAACATAGCACATGACCATTAGACCACCCAAGGAACTGCAACTGAGTGAAGAATAATTCGGTTTAATAAGTATATCACCAACTTCCCTACGAGTTGGCATGAACCTAGGCAAGATGACTCCTTTCAACACCTGGTTGGGCCACTGGATGCAGGTTTTCTACAACCATAGTGAGACTAAGACAGCATCTCAATGGGGCAATATAATTTCTAAACAAAACTCAGATAATATGAGATATTGCATCAAGTGGCAAAAAAAAAATCCGATTTCCACTTTTTCTAAATGGTAAGCCTATGCATCTACAACCTACATAAGGTCTACATACATGACAAGGGATCCTTCTGCTAACGGTCACAAGAAAGGCTAATATCTAGAAAATATTGAAGTCGATCCCAGTAATAGGTTCTGCTTTTTTATGTAGATGACAACACACAGTAGAAGCAACCAATATAACAACTGAAAGAAGGAACAAACGGACCTCTTAAACTCTTTAAGCAAACTGTTGAACTTTAACAGGATCCATTGCCAAGATCCAATAAAGAAAGGGTAAAATATTGCCAGAAAAACCAAGTTCTCAAAACAACCCCATTATCATGATACTTTACACAATGAATAAGAGGGGTTCCTCATCGGCCAAACCAACCTCTCTGTGGTTGTATTTCTCCATCATTCATCAGTTTGTCGAGTACCACATTGAGATCAACTGACAGTCCATTCTTTCTCAGCGTCCGAACTGTAGCACACACTTGGTCTCTTGAGAACCCCATTGTAGCAACTTTCTCAACCACATCGTCAATGGGAACACGGTTTCCTGTCCCAGAACTTGAGCTTCCAACAACACCAGAAGCAGTTGGTAGCGCTTGAGGAAACACCTGGGCTGTTGGCAAACGTGGGTAACCGCTTCCACCAGTTGGAGCAGAGGGAGGGAGCTGTGATGGCTTCACTGGAGGGCCACATAACGAGAAGGTGACCTTGAGTAACCATACGAATCACTGAAATTAGGGCCAGAGGGAGGGCCATACCCAGAAGGATATGGAACCTGCCCAGAACCAGTCCTGCTTGAAGGTGGTTCATACATGTGAGAGGGCCCATAGAAGGGCTGAGCTCCAGGTGGAGGCATGTAAGAAACCATTTCCTCTGAGTGATGTGATGGCGGAGGAGGAGGATTTTAATATGGGAGATTCAGTTGGTGCTGTTGAGGTTGCTGAGGGTATTGTGGAAGAGGGTTTCCACTCAGAGGAGGCACCATTTGATAGTGCTGAGACGGTAACTGATATTGCTGTTGTTGAGGCTCTTGTGGTTGAGGTGGCAATTGATACTGTGGATGTGGTGGCTCAGTCTGAGGAGCAGGCAATGGTGAGTAGAAAGGTGGCTGGATTGGTGATAATTGGGGTGGGGAAGCCTGAATAGGAGGTGACATTTGTTGCTGGGGAGGTGGCGGAGCATTCGGCGGAGGAGCATTTAGAGGTGGAGGGAGAGCAGGGAGAGGAGGTGGATGCAGAGGTGATTGAAGATGCTGTGGAGCTGGAGGCACTGCTGGCTGCTGTTGGAGAGCTTCTGCTTGAGTGGATTTAGGGGTTTCTGGAGCCTGAGACTCTGCCTTTGATAGTTGCAGCTTTGCATGCTGCGAGTGTGCTTCCGCAATTTCTTTTTTGTCTCGGAGCACCTGGACACCAGTACTTGCCTGCATTTTTAAGTGGCAAGTAGCTCAGATAGATGAAGCTAGTTTGAGAAATGCACAGAAATTGGAAACCAAACACAGACCAAGTGTTACTGGACTACATGATTTCTACATCATGGAGTAATCAAATACTATAAAACTCCTGGTTACATACATAAAACAAATACTTGGGACAGGGAAATAGGGTGCCATTAGCATGCAGGGTTGATCAGACTAGGACTTATGTGAATCAGGTCAAATCACACATGAAAATTCAACCTTTCAAGCATTTCACTTCAGCAAGAGTTTTCGCTTTAACTGTGCCTCCATAGTCATGAGTGGTTCACAGTTGGCAGTAAATGGAGTCGGCTGGTTAAAAGTTTGTGACTCTGAAAAAGCATTTGGAGACTAACAATCACCAAATCCAAATAAAATAGACAATAGTATAATAGCTGCAGTTGCAGCTGAAGACTACTAATTCTGCTAGTGTGAATTAGTTTCCCAATTTGGCATTTTAATTGACAAAGAAGAAAAAGTTTACAGGATGACCTACTTTAGGTAATGATTTGATTGTAATAATATAGCAGTAATCCATTCTCCTAGCTAAAATCAAGAATTAGAATTTCTTTAAGACTAAATGGCTGTTATACTACTCTAGCATAAATGCTTCACGACTGATAAACTAAATTAGTTGAGGGCAACATCCTACTCCTTTTCCTTGTAAACGTCGCGGCCAAGTACTAGAAATTACTACATCTAAGTTTCTCAGATGGCCTGGTATAAATGAAACCCCAGTATCTGGTACTGTGAACTCTACTTTCACCAAGGATCAATTAGGATAAGCACCACAAGGGCCAACATCAGACTCAGCTTGGTCAGAACCAGGTTAAATTAGGACTTGGAATTCCGTGGGTACTTTAGTTGGAGTAGCATGGCCAATATGGAGCAAGTGTACCTGGGTGGATGCAATTTGAACCTAAATAAGTTTGAGCTAGGAGAGTGGGTCCATACATGCTTTATCCCGATTGGTTGAATCTGGGTGTAGCCAGATGCATGTTAACTGGACATGGAGGGTTAGATTAGAAACAAGATTTGAGTTGCACCTACTTGACCACATGGATCATGATATGGGTTGGTTTGGGATTAAGAGATGCATGCCTTCATTTGATTAGATAGGAAAGACAGAGAAAAACATGACTTCACAAAACTTGCACGTACATTAAACCAGTTCCTGATCAACCTGCACGGAGTTGGCTTTTTATCACTCTTAAGTTTACCAATTCATCTTCCATAAAAACCTGGTTCCTGTCGTTCATAATTTGTATTCATATTCTATGATGATAATTGATGGAAGGGTGACACAACTATCTTGGGTACTTAGGCACATTACAAACCCATGGTGCCAATGGACTGAACTTCAGCAATTCTGATTGTTATTAGCATGCATTTTGAAAAATCACATGCGCATAAGGAACCAAAGATATCCAGAATAAAAGCAAATAGTGTTATCCATGATGAAAGATAAAATCATTGATGATGAAAACACTCTCCGGAATCAGGTAACAAGCTAACAGGAAGTATCATCAACTCCAAAGGTTGCTACCACAACTCCATGAATAGCATGAAACTACCACCATACTAAAAAAAGTGTCTGCAAGAAAACGGGGAATGAAGAACAAGAAAGTATAGGAGTGATTTTTTGGCATGACAAATAGCAACAACACAACATTCATCAAATACCATCAATCAAAAATTCCAACTTAAATGTTTTTTTCTCTTTTCTTTTCTGAATAGGTGCAAGCAATTGATCAATGAAATGCACAAAAAAGAAGACACCTGAGAGCACTACATCATGGAAAATGTGAGGGCTATTTAAAACACAACGCTTGAACTATGAAACACACAATGACATGAGAGGAAAAACACATTCACAAGTACAGACGAGATGCAGAAAACCACGAGTAAACAACCAATGGAAGGCAATGCAAACTTTTCAAGTTTTTCCAAACCTAGTATGAAACATGAAATCACCTATTAAGACAATGTGACAAACACTGGAAAACTTTAACTAAACAAGGCAATGTAAATGGTGATAAATGCGTAGAAAAAGCCAAAGCACCTCTCTTAAAATGTTTTACAGCCGTGTCACTTTTCCATCAGTGTGCTCGTGATGATTCTGAACTGAGACCTTCACCTCATCTACTGAGACTAAAAGATGGAGAGCTCTGCTTTCCAGCTGTGTCAGACTCATGAAGAAGGTTATCAGCATGTTTTTTTCATTGTTCAGTCAACCTCAGATACTGCAGATTTATCATAAACATCCTTATCCCGTTCTTGAGAGCTTTTCATTGGTTCTGTAACACCCCAACATTTAGATGTAAAATTTTGGATAATTTTTTTTTTTTGAAATGGCGGACGTGAAAAAACCAAGTGTTGGGTAAATTCCAGATGAGATAGAGAATTACTGAATAATTTCATTCATAGATCAAAATGTCAATTACATCACATAAATGAGAACCAAACAACTAATCAGAATCTAACCTAAAATACTGAAATAAATGAGATCCCTTGACCACATCCAGACGACGCCCCGATACTCTGATTTACTCGCTACTTGAAAAAGATTTAAAGCAGAAGAGTCAGACTCCCCGGTCTGCGTAAGAAGTATTATATTCATATGTGGTGCTCAATGTCTTGTATACAAATATGTGTAACAATTTAATTTCAAAGCTAGCATATAATTTGTGCTATTATAAGGAAGTAAGCATGATTCCTACATCACCATACAATACAGGAGATAAACAGAGCTATAGCTAAGTTTTATTCATACCAGCATGAACTTATTTCTATCATTTCTACATATTTCATGTCAATAATTTTTACAATTTTTCAAGAACAAGTTTCTAGACCAATTCAATTCCTTTTTGTGTTTATCTTACTCTTACCCTATGGGTACGCACAGACATTGTAAAACCTATGAATTTTAATGAATTTTCAATGAAATAAAAATGTAAAATTGTGTGAAATAATATGGTTTCTATCATATTCAATGCGATTTCAATGCTTGCGGGTTAGTAGAAGGAACCTGATAACGAATACTAGAAATGAGACTTGGATCCAGACTTTAGTGATGTTCAAAGATCCGACTCGGTTCGCAAGGCTAAGTTGAGGAATTCGATTATTCCAAGACGATAACGTGAGATCCGAAGCACATTAAATGTAAAATAGTGCGAAGACGGGAAAACTTGAGAAAAATCCGCATGAAAATGCGAAAATCCACCAACTATGGAAACGTCCCAAGAAGACATATAAGAAATTTCTTTGCACAATCAAACAACAAGTGGTGAAGTAGTGTTGTGGTAGGATGCACGGTTGTGTGAAGCCACAACCCTAGTTCAAAACCCACGGTGTGCCTATATAAAAAGGAAAAACGTTTCTTTTTTTTATATAGAATCTAGAACGGAACCAAAAGGGTTAAATAAAATAAAATCCACACACTTTGCAATGAAAACAAAGATAACACAAGTGGTGGGGTTCGTTGACCCTTTGATTGAAGACTACGGTTTGAAACCCCTTGTGCACAGAATACCTTTTTGCACAAAAGGCCATATTTTTACCTTGTTGAAATGGCAAAAACGTGGTCTCAAGATTTTAGCCTATATTTTTGGCTTTTTCTCTACCAAAAATGTGAGAGGAGTTGCTACTCCTCTTACTTTACCAAAAGATGGGGGGAATCTCATGTAATGGGATGAAGGGTACCACAGTAAAGGGAAACAGGGGGAAGAAGTTGGAAAATTTTACACATGGAGAAAAGGACGATATTGGAAAAGAATCAATCCCAGCAAAAATCGTGGGATTGGGATTGGAGGTTGATGCTGGAATTTTGAAAATCCACCTAAGGGGAGACAAAATAGGGTAGGGAGGCTTTTGAAAATCGTGGAGCATGATTTCCTCTCTCTCTCTCTCTCTCTCGGTGATCAGCTGCCATTGTTGGACGTGGAAGCTACTCCTCCTCGTGATGACGTGCTGCTCCATCGCGAAGAAGAAGCATCATCCTTGTCGGCTTGAAGCTTCGAACAAGGTAAGGAGTATCACATTTTACATGCGTTAGATGCCCTGCGGCATAAATATGTTGTAGTGCCGTCAATACGGGTAGGATGGCACTATCGACACGGGGGTGGTCGGCGTCAAGAGTCATGTTGGGGCGTGGGTTGTCCGATCTCATTTGAGGACACCATCCACACCACAACAGTGTGATTAGTTTCTTGAAACAACACTTTCACGCTGGAAGAATAAGAACTAGATGTGGTTAATGCATAGTGTAGGTTTAGATCTATTTTGTAAGCAAGTTGTTTTGTTAATACATGTTGATTATAGAACTCGTACTGCTTAATAGATGCACACACACGATTTAACACACAAACTGAAAGTTGTCCACGCATGCACATCAAACACATTGATCAACTATAGCTAAGTGGAATATCGTGGATGAGGCTGATCGAAGATGTGTTTTCTGATTTGGCGATTTGGGGCATAGCAATAAAAAAAAACATGTAACCATGAGACCGTATTTTGCTAATATCAGATGTTTCTCTTTTTAAGCATATACATCATTGCTATGTTTTGAAATGTTCGGGTATTTGTTCTGAGAGAAAAAAATCTATATATCACCTGTATGACTAAATTGTAGTTGAAATAACAGTTGAAAGATTGTTCTAGACTTCATACATATTCCTATGAAAAAAAGAAAAAAAATATCAATGTTATATATATCCAGGGTGTGTTTTCATAAAGGAATAGGTATTGTTTTTATGCGACATTCTAGACCAGATCCTTGAATTATGTATGCATCTATATCAACCATGACGTAGTAAGTGGGATGAAGGGTTGGAAACATATCTAGAATGGCTGTTACACTGCTTCTTTCTTTTATTTGCACTTTGAATCATTGTCACCATCCATAACGTGATTCAGTCCTCATTTTCTTATATGCTTCATTCAAACATAGACTGGTGAAAAATCTTGTTTCAACTGGTTTCAAATGGTCATGTTCAAATCCCATTGTAAAGTAAATGAAGAAATATTTTTAACACCTGATTATAAAACCGCTATAGCGGTTGACCATCATTTTTTTTTATTCGACAGATATTTTCAGAAGTTAGCAACATATTTGTTGTAGTTTTAATCATGCTAAACAATGACTCAAAACATAAATCCATATCTATGATCACCATATTTTTTTTGGACAGATCTATATAGTGATCCATATTATACCATTAGTATTGTCTCTGCTGGAGCATTGGTAAGGTTAGCTAGAGTTAGTGGATGTTTGATTACTCTCTTCTACGTGTAGTGGATTTTAATTCTCTAGTGTGTTACGTTTGAGAACTGAATAGGTAGGTATGAATAAGCTTAATAAAGTAAGGGTGCAACAAAGAGAAGTTGCTGAGAATACGCACGACAGGATCGTGACCCACCTCGCAGGGCAGCACCCACTGCCCCTGTTGATGCTGTCGGCACCAACGCCAGCGTGCAAGTTGTGCACACAGGGCCTGCACTTAGTATGGGTCAAGGCATGCTAGCTAGACCAGCATCTAAATAACATTGCTAGACACCATTGGTCCGGCGTGAGCTATGGTCCCTGCTGGTGTCACGGGGATGCAACTTAGAAGACATGTTTCCAGGTGATACTTCATGGATCTACTGGGAACTAGTTGAGCCGGTAGTCTCCCTCTTGACGAAAGGTAGTAGGTGTTGCCTTTGCGCAAGCCTAGCTGGCTGGATCGAGGGGTTTAGTCCCTCTCTAGCTTGGGATTTAGGGATGTTGTGGCAGTGGCGCTGACCACTGCTCATGATGGTCAGTCGGTCATAGGGGTATTGCCATGCCCTGCTGGATTAGACCGTAGAGCTGCACCACTAATGTGAGTGCAGCAGAGAATGGGTAACCCCATTTGGGTGCTCGTTAGACCTTGCACACCTAAGTGGTGAATGGGATCCTCATCGAGCGCAAGTAACAGTTAGTATCTATTATTGTTGGTGCCACCTTGAGGCGGCGGCCACACGGCCATCGCACGGGCGTGCTTAGGCAGCTCGATGCGGGGTGTGAAGTTCATGTGACTTCAATCCAAGTACACATAAAGAAAGAGGTGTGCATATAAAAGTTAAACAAAGCTTGCCGCGAATATGGGATTGATCATGGGTACGAAAGAGTACGCCATAGCTCAAAAAGTAAATGTTTGAATGTGGGCTCTGGGTTGAGCCAAATTCTGAGAAAATTATACGCCTTGGCGGTGCTTATGGCACCCAGACTATAAAATGCATACAATGTGTGTGAACCTAGTGACGGGTTCAGAATTTTTGGAAATCCCTTGTGATGCGATGGCTCACACAAGAAAATAAATTAACAATAAAAATGTATGCTTAATCATAAAATTCATGAGACTCTGGGAAAAACGAAAGACGGTATATGTTACCGGACTCTTTGGGCTCTAGGTACACCTGAAAGACAGTGTATGTTACCAGACCCCTCGTGGTGCGATGGCTCGCACAAGAACATAAATAAAAAATATAAATGAATGCATAAATATAAAATTTTTGAGATTATGGGTATACATGAAAGATGGTATATATTACCAGATTCTCTGGGCTCTGGGTACACCTGAAAGACGATGTATGTTATCAGACCCATGGTCTACCTTGGAGAGGGTAGGTGGTACAAGTTTCGTGGACGTTTATGTTTTCGTGAGAGCTAGGCGTCTCACTGTATGGTCTCGGTCCGCTACGATGTCTATGCCTGTGCGTACCCACAGGGTAAGAGTAAGATAAACACAAAAAGAAATTAAATTGGTCTACAAACTTGTTCTTGAGAAATTGTGGAAATTATTGACAGAAAGCTCATGCTAGTATGAATAAACTTATCTATAACCCTGTTTATCTCCTGTACTGTATAGTGATGTAGAAAGCATGCTTATTTCTTTATAATAGCACAAATTACATGCTAGCTCTGAAATTAAATTGCTGCACATATTTATACACAGGACACTGAACACCACATATGAATATAATACTTCTTACGCAGACAAGGAAGTCTAACCCTTCTGCTTTAAATCTTTTTCAGGTAGTAAGTAAACGGAGCATCGTGGTGTCTGATTTGGAAGTAGTCAAGAGATCTCAGTTTTCAGTGTTTCCTGTTTAGACTCTGATTAGTTGGATTAATATTTTCATTTATGAGATATAGCTAATACTTTAAATTAATAAATGGAATGATTTCAGTACCTCTCTGTTTTACCTATAATTCGCCCGACACTTGGACTTGTCACTTTCCCTATTTAAAAAAAAAAAAAATTTATCCAAAAATTTCACGTCGAAATTTTTGGGGTGTTACAGGCATAGACACCGTAGCGGACTGAGACCATACGGTGAGATGCCTAACTCTCATGAAAACATGAATGTCCATGAAACTTGTACCACCTACCCTCTCCAAGGTAAACTATGGGTTCAGTAACATATACCGTCTTTCAGGTATACCTAGAGCTCGGAGAATCCGGTAACATATACTGTCTTTCAGGTATACCCAGAATCTTAAAGGTTTTATGTTTTATTTAACCTTTTCCTTATAACCATGTGCGAACTATCGCACCATGAGGGGTTCGGTAACATACACCGTCTTTCAGGTATACCTAGAGCCTCACGAACCTCATACTTAGTGTAAAACCCGCAATTTAAAAAAAAAAAATTGTTTTGGACCTGGGTCGGGTCGGGTCCAGACCCGAGCCCCTTTTCTTTAGGGTTTTAAGTAACCCGAACTCTCCCGAGCATTTCCGAGCGCCGCACCTCCTCCCCTTCGCTTGCGGGCAGATTAGGGAAACCCACCAAAAGTTTTCCCATTCGTTGCCCCCCACTAGACGTTGCAGGCAGGGGCTCAACCCCTGCCACTTTTCTATTGTCGACAGGGGCTCAGCCCCTGCCACTTAATCGTTGCTGGCAGGGGCTCAGCCCCTGCCACTTTAACGTTGCTGGCAAGGGCTCAACCCCTGCCACTTTAACGTTGCTGGCAGGGGCTCAACCCCTGCCACTTAATTGTTGCCGGCAGGGGCTCAGCCCCTGCCACTTTGTTGTTGTCAGCAGGGGCTCAGCTCCTGCCACTTCGTTGTGCTCGGCAGGGGCTGACCCCCCTGCCGCCTCGGTGTTTTCGACAGAGGGCTCAGTCCCTGTCACCCCGCGGCTGTCTGCAGGCAAGGGCTCGCCCCTTGTCATTCTTTTTTTTTCTGATCTCGGCCAGCAGGGGCACACCCCTGCTGCCCCTCTTTTTCAATCAGCAGGCCTGTTTCTCTATTTCTCCGCATGATAATTAACGTAGCACTTTTGCAGACTTCGTATCGAACCCCGCTCTGGCTCCGCGGCCTGAGCCTCGTATCATCTACACGCGTAGACGCACGCAGCTGCACGACATCCCGAGGTAGGGGAAAGTCGCACGAAGAGTTTGTATGAACAAAATAAAATAAGACTTCTGAGATAAAATAGTTATTTTGCATACATGCTTATCTGAAGAAGTACTTGCTGGTCAGAGTTTTACTCTTTTTGATTCTTTTGAAATTGCACGCTCAATGGTAGACTCATTTTAGAAAGAATCAAGTAGTTAATTGGCTTACCTGTTACCTGTAGGATTACTTAACTCGTGATTGTCTGTTCTGCATGCTTATTCTGTTGGAACTGCATACTTAAGATAAACTTTATGAATAGACTCATTTATGGAGAGGAAACCACTGAAATTGCTATTGTAACCGAACCTTAAGGCATGTACGGTATGAATTTTATGTGAGGTCATGGAGTATCTTGAAGTGGGAATCAACACTTTATTGTTTTGATGTGATATTATCGGCCTCCACAGGCCAATTGCTCAAAAGAGTAATACATGTCATGTATGATCCAAAAGAATCATAAAACATTATATGTTGCCCTCTCATCGTAGTCGTACCTCTAGGGAGGTACAACCGTACTTTTGGACAAGTACGTCCCATGTGGGTTACGATGGTTGGAGGATGAGGTTGTAGCAACCTCGATGCGTGCAATTAGCACAATGCTGAGATCACATAAATGGTGACCATTCGCCTTCACAGGCAAGATGCTCGAGTGGGTCTAATAGACCAGAGCATGTATGATGGGGCGGCGGTTAAGAAACCCCCGTCGTACCCATTCGACCTTCACGGTTCATCAAGGGAGATGATGGATGGTACAAAAACTCCGATGGACAGGTTGTTAACAACCACCCCACGGGCAAAAGACTCGGCTTCCCCAGTCATCGGAGTTAGGGGAATTGAGATTACCATAAATTATCCTAGGTGGTAACTCCCAGGCACTTTTGCAGAAGTTGGATGCATCCATGGGCCACGAATGCCTTTGGGGATTTACTCTCTTGGTCACTGACCGTCCCCTTAGGAGCGGACTCAGTCAGCCATCCGGGTTAATGAAAACACCTGACATAATAAACCCCCGGATCGGTCTCGGCTGTTTCTACGTTTCGCGTCTGTGCGTACCCACAGGCCAGATAATATCAGAACTTAAAGAATATCTTCATGGATAGTTGTAGATGATTGAAACTTACACTGCTTGAAATGCTTCAACTAACAACTCTTTGCACATATTACATTTGTTAGAATAGATTACAGTTGTATTGATTGCTTAAATATCATAACTGCTTATCTCATGAATGTCTGTTTTATTTTCATTCTACTAATCTGTTCGTGCACCTACTGGTTTGTTATGAAACTGACCCATTTTATGGGCAGGTGAGGAGTAGGACTTCACTGGCGGCCGATGGCGTGGTGCAATATGGATCAAGACTTATCTTCTTTCTGCTGGCGGCTTGGCTCTGGGTCTTTTTGGAGTTTTCTTTAGATTTATTGAACTTTGGAACAAAATGCTCATTTTGTAATAAACTGCAGATTTTTAATCTATTGCCTTATTTCTACAATTCCTTTAACCGGTTGTACATGTGAATGATGGTTTTTCAGCTAACGTACCCAGGATTGTTGACTTGTGTTCCTTTCTAAAGGTCTTCCGCTGTCGTTTTTAAAAGTTAAAACTTTAAATCTTTGAAAGGTTTTTTCGATAAGGTTTTCGAAATCACAAGTTGAAATTTTGGGGCGTTACAACTTGGTATCAGAGCCAGGTTAGAAAGAGGTGAAATCTTGACTATTGAGATTCCCATCGCGCTGTAAGTAAGTCTTTGATATTTTATAGCATGTTTAGACTAAATTATATTCTTGTTTTATTCGTAGTACCGTTGGATAGATGGATCCGTTTACTGGTTCTAGTGGTAGTCGCGGTAGGGGCACGCGTAGAGTACGTGGCCGTTCCGTAAGGGAGAGGGGCGGACATGAGATGTTCGGGGCTGGTTACTGGGCTAACTGCCCTCCTCTACCCATTTTTACGGATGAGCAAGGCTTCCCACTACCGATCGCCTACCAGATACCCTTGGCAACAGCGTGGGCTGAGGTGCATGCTCGAGAAGGTGGTTTCGTGCCTTCACACGTTCGGGTGCACCATCAGATACCACAGGAGTCATCGGGAGATTTTGTTCCCCCTGAGTTAGCAGAGGAGTGTGTTTTCTGCGGAGAAACAGGGCACACCATGAATGCTTGCCTCCACAAGGCCGAGCATGATGACAAGATCGCAATTTCGACTGCAGGCGAGCAACCGCCACCTCCAGCAGACCCAGTGGGCGATGTATCACCCACATACACACCTACGACGGATTCTTCAGATTATAGTCTTGGCTCACCGGAATATACTCCGACGACGCCTCTTTACGGGCAGGAGACCTCCTACGAGGAGCCACTTCCCTTCACCCCTAAGCGCAGATTCAGGCGCACAGGCAATAGAAGAGAATATCTTAGGAAGTACTCTAGCCGTCCCTAAAGAGAGGTAGCACTTACCCAGTTTTGTTGGAGTCTGTGAACTCATTTATAATTACGGAATAGAACTTTTGCTTATGTACCAGCACAGCTGGATTCTAAATATTTGACTTTCGTAATAAAGATCTATGTTTTTGCCTTTGCTCCTATACTTATGCCTACTTGTACGTCTTCAGTATTTTTGACCTTAATCTTGGTTGCTTTTTAAGGATGGCGGGAAACTCAAGCAACAGCATGACTGATGAGTTGCGTGAGCAGAGGGGATTCATGATGGATACCCTCAACTCCTTAGCTGAGGCAATTCGTAACCAGGGTCGCCCCCATCAGGATCCGGGTTCCCTTGTTGGGAATGCACCAACTGCCACCTATGAAAAATTTCTGAAGCTGAACCCTCCTACCTTCTCTGGCAAGGTTGACCCTGACTTAGCGGAGAGTTGGGTCAAAGAGGTGGAACGGGTATTCCAAGTGTTGTCCGTCCCTGACGATAAGAAGACGATGTTCAGGTTCTTTCGATTGAAGGACGACGCTCGCGAATGGTGGGACACTACCCGGGAGGTGCAGTTTCCAGGTGCTGAAGTAATTCCGTGGGAGGCCTTCCGAAGGACTTTTCTCGGAAACTATTTCCCTCCTCATGCGAGGGAAAAGAAGAAGGTGGAATTTCTAGAGCTGTGCCAAGGCAGCTTAAGTTTGAACGAATATATCGCCAAATTTCAACGGTTGGAGCGCTATTGTCCTCACCTATTCAAGGATGATCATGAGCGGGCTGGGAAGTTCATTCGCGGACTGAAGGAAGGACTCATACATAGGGTTCTCACCAGCATGCCCGCGACTTTTTCTGCGGCGGTAGCAGCAGCCACCTTACTGAACGAGGATTGGGAGCGTTCAAAAAGTGTGCAAGCCAAAAAGTCACCCCAGACAGATGGGGATCAAAAGAAGACCTATCCCGGCGGCCCAGGGCAACGACCACCATTTCCAGTGAAGACTGAGGGAGGGAAGAAACAGTTCCCTCCGACAAAGCGCCAACGACAGCAGCGCCATCCACCGTCCAGGCAACCGTCTGGTGATAACTGCCCCAGGTGCAAGAGGCCTCACGTGGGACAATCTTGTCCACGGGACACTGGTGGATGCCTGTACTGTGGCAAGATGGGCCATTTCATACGCGACTGCCGGAAGAAAGCAGCAGATGACCTCAAGCGAACCAGCAACGTATCTCAGCCTCCTCGACCACCTCATCAGCAACAACAGCGAGCACAACCAAGCAGTGGTAGGGAGTCGGGTCGAGTTTATGCAGCCACGGTCGAACAATTGACGAAAGGGGATCTCGTTCAAGGTACCATTCTTGTTGCTGATCAAGCAACTTTTGCACTCTTTGATTGTGGTGTTACACACTCGTTTGTTTTAGAAAAATTCGTAAAACAATTTCATATAACTGTAAAAACACTTGATAATGCTCTAGACGTGTATAACCCCGTTGGGAAGAACACAGTTTGCACCACTTACATACCTGAATTGGACGTAGTTGTGGCAGGGCGGCATTTGCCTGCTTGTGCTATCCTGCTGGAGATGACTGAATTTGACGTCATCCTAGGCATGGATTGGTTGCACAAGTATCATGCCAAGATCTTTTGCCGTGATGGCAAGATCGTTTTATCACCTCCAGGCTCTTCGAGAGTAAAATTCAGAATTCCCAGACCTGTTCGAGCAAGCGGATGATCTCGGCGCTTAAGGCACAGAACTTCTTGCGGAAGGGATGCACTGCCTTTTTGGTTAGTGTTATCCAATCGAATTCAATGCCCATCAGTGAGCTGGATGTTGTTCGCGATTACCCCGACGTTTTTCCTAAAGAGCTGTCGGGACTTCCCTCGTCTCGTGAGGTAGAATTCAATATTGAATTGCTACCAGGTACGACGCCAATCTCCAAAGCACCCTACAGAATGGCGCCAGCTGAGCTTGGGGAGCTTAAGAAGCAGTTGCAGGAGTTGTTAGATCAGAGATTCATTCGCCCCAGCGTTTCTCCTTGGGGAGCTCCTGTGCTCTTCGTGAAGAAGAAGGACGGGACCTTGCGTCTGTGCATCGACTATCGAATGCTCAACCAGGCCACAATAAAAAACAAGTACCCATTGCCGCGTATCGAAGACTTGTTCGATCAGTTGCAGAAGGCTAAGGTTTTCTCAAAAATCGATCTTAGGTCTGGATACCATCAGCTCAGAATTAGGAATGATGATATTCCTAAGACGGCTTTTCAGACGAGATACGGTCATTACGAGTTCACAGTCATGCCGTTCGGACTAACCAATGCCCCCGCAGCTTTTATGGACTTAATGAATAGGGTGTTCAAGCCATTTTTGGACACCTTCGTGATCGTATTCATCGACGACATCTTGGTGTACTCAGAAAGTCGAGAGCAACATCGAGAGCACCTAACAATTGTGTTGGAGACCCTGCGAAAGGAACGTTTGTATGCCAAGTTCTCTAAATGCGAATTCTGGCTGGAAGAAGTTATGTTTTTGGGACACGTTATTTCTAAGGAAGGAGTGTCCGTGGACCCTGCAAAGGTTGAGGCTGTACTTAGTTGGCAGCAACCAAAGAACGCACGTGATATCAGAAGTTTTCTTGGACTAGCGGGTTACTACAGAAGATTCATTCAGGATTTTTCTAAAATTGCGTTACCCCTGACGAAGTTGCTGAAGAAAGAGACTAAATTTTTATGGGACGGGAAGTGCGAGGCGAGTTTTCAGTTATTGAAGGAGCGACTTACCAGTGCTCCTATTTTGACCTTACCTTCTGGTAAAGGCGGATTCGTGATTTATACTGATGCCTCTGGGTCAGGCCTAGGGGCCGTGCTGATGCAGAATGGGAAAGTGATCGCTTACGCTTCTCGGCAACTTAAAATTCACGAGAAGAACTACCCAACTCACGATTTAGAGTTAGCTGCGGTGGTGTTCGATATGGCGACATTACTTGTATGGGGAGCAGTTTGAAGCATTCACCGATCATAAGAGCCTTAAGTATCTATTCTCGCAGAAAGAATTGAACATGAGACAACGACGTTGGCTTGAATTCCTCAAGGATTACGACTTCACCCTCTCCTACCACCTAGGAAAGGCGAACGTCGTGGCTAACGCTCTCAGCCGCAAAGCACCGAAAGTTTCGATTAATGCCTTATTTGCTGGATGGAGGTTGGTCGAAGACCTAGCCTCTTGGGAACCTTTCGCAATCACTCAAGGTTCAATCGGTCTATCCCACCTTGTTGCTCAACCTGAGCTAATTGCGAGGATCATCAATGGACAGAAAACTGATGCACGCTACGAGAAGTTGAAGGCTCAAGCGATATTGGCAGATACACCTTTTCGTCTGAAGGAGGATGGAAGTATATGGTTGAAGGAGCGCCTTTGGGTTCCTGACGACCCGATCATCCGAGATGAAATTCTTGCGAAAGCCCACAAGTCTAGATACACCATTCACCCTGGCGGCACGAAGATGTTCAAGGACCTACAATGCAATTATTGGTGGAACGGTATGAAGCGAGACATGACTGAGTATGTCTCGAAGTGTTTAACGTATCAGCAAATCAAGATCGAGCACCAGAGACTCGGTGGGGTCATGCAGCAGATAGAGATCCCTCTATGGAAGTGGGAGGATGTTACCATGGACTTCATAGTCGGTCTTCCGAGGACGCGGAGGAAGCATGACGCGATTTGGGTGATCGTCGATAGACTCACCAAGTCGGCTCACTTCCTACCTATCCGTCTCAACCAATCGTTGGATAGTCTCGGTGATCTGTATGTTAGAGAGATTGTGAGATTGCACGGTGTTCCAGTCTCGATTATCTCCGATCGTAATCCTAGATTCACTTCAAGGTTTTGGGGGCAACTTCAGCTCGCTTTGGGCACAAAGCTGAAGTTTAGTACTGCGTTTCACGCTCAGACTGACGGGCAGTCGGAACGTACGATTCAGACCTTGGAAGACATGCTTCGAGCCTGTATGATGAACTGGAAGGGAGAGTGGGATTCCCACATCAGTTTGGCGGAATTCGCGTATAACAACAGCTATCATGCGAGCATCGGGATGGCCCCATACGAAGCTTTGTATGGGAGGCCATGTCGATCACCTGTTTACTGGGACGAGGTTGGCGAACGAAGATTGGAGGCACCTATAGTTTTGCAACACTATACTCAACAAGTGCAGATGATTCGAGAACGACTCCGTACCGCTCAGAGTCGGCAGAAAAACTATGCAGATAAACACCGACGAGAGCTTACCTTCGATATTGGCGAGATGGTTTTTGTTAAGGTATCGCCGACGAAGAGCGTATTTCGGTTCGGGAAGAAGGGAAAGCTAAGTCCTAGATACGTTGGACCGTTCGAAATCCTGGAGCAGATTGGAGAAGCAGCTTATCGCGTGGCGTTACCTCCTCATTACGCCCAGATCCATAATGTTTTGCACGTATCCATGCTGAGGAAGTGTGTTCACGATCCATCACACATCATTCATTATGATGATGTGGACATTAGAGGGGACTTGACATTCGAAGAAAGACCAGTGGAGATAGTCGACCGTCGTGACCAAGTGCTAAGATCAAAGACCATTTTCTTTGTAAAGGTTCGGTGGCAACATCATGGAATTGACGAATGTACTTGGGAACCTGAGAACGATATCAGGAAAAATTATCCTGACCTGTATTTTGATTCTTCAAGGCAATAAATATTTCGCGGACGAAATTCTTTTAATAAGGGTAGGATGTAAAACCCGCAATTAAAAAAAAAAAATTGTTTTGGACCCGGGTCGGGTCGGGTCGGGTCCGGACCCGACCCGAGCCCCTTTTCTTTAGGGTTTTAAGTAACCCGAGCATTTCCGAGCGCCGCACCTCCTCCCCTTCGCTTGCGGGCAGATTAGAGAAACCCACCAAGGGTTTCCCCATTCGTTGCCCCCCTGCGCCTTTAAGAAAGACGTTGGAGGGTGAAGGGAGTCACGCCTCCCTCTCGCAGCCCTCGCCCCCCCTCCGCACCGGTCTCCTCCCTCGTTGCGCACGCCGCCGACGCCGGCCACCGTCTCCCAGGTACGTCGTCTTCCCTTTTCTCCTCCCTCTTCTCTTCCTCACCCCCCCCCCTCTCTGTCACCTCGTCGGGAGGTCGGCAGGCGGCGCATAGCCCTGCCGCCTCTCTTGTGCCCTTCGAAGGGTCGACAGGGAGCCCTCAGGCCCCTGTCACCTTTCCTCCCCCCCTTTTTTTTTCTATTGGGGCTGTCGAAGGGCCGACAGGGGTCCAGTCACCCCTGCGGGACCTTTTTTTTTTTTTCGTTGTTTTGGGGTCGCCGTGACTCGGTCTGGCAGGGGCTGAGGCCCCTGCCATTCGTTGGATCTGCCAGGCAAGGGCCGAGGCCCTGCCACCTTATTGCCATCGGCAGGGGCTGGGCCCCTGCTGTTTCGTGTCTGTCGGCAGGGGCTCAGCCCCTGCCGATTCGATGTTTCCGGCAGGGGCTCAGCCCCTGCCACTAGACGTTGCTGGCAAGGGCTCAACCCCTGCCACTTTTCTATTGCCGGCAGGGGCTCAGCCCCTGCCACTTTAACGTTGGCTGGCAGGGGCTCAGCCCCTGCCACATTTATATTGTCGGCAGGGGCTCAGCCCCTGCCACTTTTATTTTGCCGGCAGGGGCTCAACCCCTGCCACTTTAACGTTGCTGGCAGGGGCTCAACCCCTGCCACTTAATTGTTGCTGGCAGGGGCTCAACCCCTGCCACTTTGATGTTGCCGGCAGGGGCTCAGCCCCTGCCACTTTGTTGTTGTCGGCAGGGGCTCAGCCCCTGCCACTTCGTTGTGCTCGGCAGGGGCTGACCCCCCTGCCGCCTCGGTGTTTTCGACAGAGGGCTCAGTCCCTGTCACCCCGCGGCTGTCTGCAGGCAAGGGCTCGCCCCTTGTCATTCTTTTTTTTTCTGATCTCGGCCAGCAGGGGCACACCCCTGCTGCCCCTCTTTTTCAATCAGCAGGCCTGTTTCTCTATTTCTCCGCATGATAATTAACGTAGCACTTTTGCAGACTTCGTATCGAACCCCGCTCTGGCTCCGCGGCCTGAGCCTCGTATCATCTACACGCGTAGACGCACGCAGCTGCACGACATCCCGAGGTAGGGGAAAGTCGCACGAAGAGTTTGTATGAACAAAATAAAATAAGACTTCTGAGATAAAATAGTTATTTTGCATACATGCTTATCTGAAGAAGTACTTGCTGGTCAGAGTTTTACTCTTTTTGATTCTTTTGAAATTGCACGCTCAATGGTAGACTCATTTTAGAAAGAATCAAGTAGTTAATTGGCTTACCTGTTACCTGTAGGATTACTTAACTCGTGATTGTCTGTTCTGCATGCTTATTCTGTTGGAACTGCATACTTAAGATAAACTTTATGAATAGACTCATTTATGGAGAGGAAACCACTGAAATTGCTATTGTAACCGAACCTTAAGGCATGTACGGTATGAATTTTATGTGAGGTCATGGAGTATCTTGAAGTGGGAATCAACACTTTATTGTTTTGATGTGATATTATCGGCCTCCACAGGCCAATTGCTCAAAAGAGTAATACATGTCATGTATGATCCAAAAGAATCATAAAACATTATATGTTGCCCTCTCATCGTAGTCGTACCTCTAGGGAGGTACAACCGTACTTTTGGACAAGTACGTCCCATGTGGGTTACGATGGTTGGAGGATGAGGTTGTAGCAACCTCGATGCGTGCAATTAGCACAATGCTGAGATCACATAAATGGTGACCATTCGCCTTCACAGGCAAGATGCTCGAGTGGGTCTAATAGACCAGAGCATGTATGATGGGGCGGCGGTTAAGAAACCCCCGTCGTACCCATTCGACCTTCACGGTTCATCAAGGGAGATGATGGATGGTACAAAAACTCCGATGGACAGGTTGTTAACAACCACCCCACGGGCAAAAGACTCGGCTTCCCCAGTCATCGGAGTTAGGGGAATTGAGATTACCATAAATTATCCTAGGTGGTAACTCCCAGGCACTTTTGCAGAAGTTGGATGCATCCATGGGCCACGAATGCCTTTGGGGATTTACTCTCTTGGTCACTGACCGTCCCCTTAGGAGCGGACTCAGTCAGCCATCCGGGTTAATGAAAACACCTGACATAATAAACCCCCGGATCGGTCTCGGCTGTTTCTACGTTTCGCGTCTGTGCGTACCCACAGGCCAGATAATATCAGAACTTAAAGAATATCTTCATGGATAGTTGTAGATGATTGAAACTTACACTGCTTGAAATGCTTCAACTAACAACTCTTTGCACATATTACATTTGTTAGAATAGATTACAGTTGTATTGATTGCTTAAATATCATAACTGCTTATCTCATGAATGTCTGTTTTATTTTCATTCTACTAATCTGTTCGTGCACCTACTGGTTTGTTATGAAACTGACCCATTTTATGGGCAGGTGAGGAGTAGGACTTCACTGGCGGCCGATGGCGTGGTGCAATATGGATCAAGACTTATCTTCTTTCTGCTGGCGGCTTGGCTCTGGGTCTTTTTGGAGTTTTCTTTAGATTTATTGAACTTTGGAACAAAATGCTCATTTTGTAATAAACTGCAGATTTTTAATCTATTGCCTTATTTCTACAATTCCTTTAACCGGTTGTACATGTGAATGATGGTTTTTCAGCTAACGTACCCAGGATTGTTGACTTGTGTTCCTTTCTAAAGGTCTTCCGCTGTCGTTTTTAAAAGTTAAAACTTTAAATCTTTGAAAGGTTTTTTCGATAAGGTTTTCGAAATCACAAGTTGAAATTTTGGGGCGTTACACTTAGGCATACATTTGATTTCTCAATTATTTTCCTGTGCGAGTCGTCGCACCACAGGGGATTCTAAGAATCCCGAACCCGACTTAGGGTTCACACACATTGTATGCATTTTAGAGACAAGGTGCCATAAACACCATCAAAGTAGCATTTCTCAGAACATGGCTCGACACGGAGCCCACATTTCACCTTTAAGTCTTGAGCGAGGTTGTATGCACCTGCACCCCATGTACTATGCCATCCATGTGGCATGGTTTGCTTACTTTATATATACACATTCTTTTTTTTTCTTTTCCTTAGATGTGCTCTTATTGAAGTCACATGGACTTCTCCCACTACGTCGGGCTGCCATAAGCCCTCCCGTAGCGTGGTCGTGTAATCGCCGCCTCAAGGTGGCACCAAACAACCATGGATACAAATTGTTACTCGTGCTCGATAAGGAGCTCATCCGCCACCTAGACGTGCAAGGCCCAACGAGCACTCGAATGGGGTTACCCATTCTCTATTGCACTCACCCTAGTGATGCAACGCTACGGTCTACTCCATCAGGTCACAGCAGAACCCCTATGGCTGACCGACCATCATGAGCAGTGGCCGACGCCATCGCCATAACATCCCTAAATCCCAAGACTAAAAGGGAACTCAACCCCTCGATCCAACCAACTAGACTTGCTCGAAGGCAGCACCTACTACCTTCGGTCAAGAGGGAGTCTACTGGACTCAACCAGTTCCCAGTAGATCTTTGAAACACCACCCGGAACGTGTCTTCTAAGCTGCAACCACGCGACGCCAACAGGGACCTTAGCCCACGCCGGACCAGTGGTGTCCAGCAATGTTACTTAAATGCTGGTCTGACCAACATACCTTGACCCATACTGAGTGCAGGTCCACCGTGCTCAACTTTGCCTATTGGTGTTGGTGGCCCTCGGCAAACCCTTGTCAGCCTGCAGCACATAACCGGCCCTTGACGTGTAATATGGCTCCGTAGCCAGTAGAGCAGCAGTGCCATTGGCATAAGCGGTGCCAACAACACCAGCAGGAGCAGCGTGTGCTACCCTGCGAGGTGGGTCACAACCCTGTCGTAGCATTCTCAGCAGCTTCACTTTGCTGCACCCTTACTTTAACAAGCTTATTCGGACCTACCTATTCACTTCTCAAATGAAACACGTTAGCGAATTGAAATCAGCAAGCCCTATTGCAAGCATACAGGAAACTAGCGTCCAAGCCCCACGACTCGTCCACATTAAGGCGACGCTCAGATATCAAAAAAAAATCTAAAGTACACATAAAAGAGAGTATTCAGACATCCGACTAGCTCTAGCTAACCTTACCAATGCTCCAGCAGAGACAATACCAACGATGTGATCTGGTTCACGGTATAAATCTGTGCAAAACAACTATAGTACTCCTACATATAGACCTACGGTTCAGATCTGTCAAAAATTTAAAATAATGATGAAACTTGTTGATTCACGATATGTTAAATATGGTCTTGACCAAAATATTTCTTTTCATACAAGAATTAATAGCAAAAGAGATATTACCATGTAACACAAAATCAACATGTAATTGGGGAAGATAGCATCGCCAAATATGACTATCGATCTGAGACTAAACTCAATCGTTGTATTATATACAGTCACCTAATTCAGTAGGACATGAGTGATGATCATGTCAATATTCAGTTGCAAACCTACTACTCATAGCCAGAGTAATAAAAGAAGATCAGGGTAACCCCTACAACATTTGGTCCCATGGTCATCCAACATTCCCTAGACTAAACATAAAGACATAAGAGCAATCCCTAAGCGGTTGTAAAATAAATATTTTTTTATTCCATAATCCATTTCTACATAACGTTAAAATACTGAATCCAAGAGCACCGACGTCACATGTACATAGTCACCAATTCATTCAAACAAATATACATTATGATGATTCTTATAAGGAAAGAGGCTCCACCCACTGTAAATGTGTAACTAGGTGAATCGTGGAACCACCCTATCACATAACCCTTACGAGTTACGTGATGGCATCCTAGGTCGGTTCACCCAGTAGACATTATCCTTTTTTTTGTATGGAGCTTAGCACAAAGTCGGGTACACGTTGGTAGCAGCATTGCACGGCTCCCTCAGCATCCATCATGGCAAAAAACATTAGCCGGACCACACCGTATCGCTACATAGGCGAAAAGGTGGCTCATCCCAACCTCGAGCGGCCTCGATGCCTTACCGCCCGCACGAGTCAATGGTGCTATCCCAAACAGCCTTGATAACGCTGCAGCATGGTTGTGCTACAGACCATTGAACACTTGCATACAAAACAATACTCCTTACCTTGTTCGAAGCTTCAAGCCGAGAAGGAGGACGCTTCTTCTTCGCGATGGAGCAGCACGTCGTCACGAGGAGGAGTAGCTTCCACATCCAACAATGGCAGTCGATCACCAAGAGAGAGAGAGAGAGAGAGAGAATGTTAAGAGGGGTCTCCACGATTTTCTCAAAGGCCCCTAATTTAACTCCACCCACTTAGGTGGGTTTTCAAAAGTTCAAACACATGAATCTCCCTCAATCCCACTATTTTTGGTGGGTGCTTACCATTTCCAAAAACAGCCCCCCTCCCCTTTGGCTAAAATCTCTCCAACTTCCCTTTTTTATTGTTTTAGTGGCACCCTTCTTTCCCATTTGGTGGGATTCCCCTATCTTCTTGGAAGAGGGGAAAAAATAGCCAATTCCCACACATTTTTCGTGGGAGATGGGCTATAAAGTAGGAATTCACAAGCTCCACGATTTTACTTTTTTACTAATGTAAAAATCATGTTTTTTTTGTGCAAAAAGGTATTACGCACATAGGGGGTTTCGAACCGTAGTCTTTCACCAAAGGGGCAACAAACTCCACCACTTGTGTTATTATTGATTTCGTTGCAAAGTGTGTCAACTTTATTATATTTATCCCTTTTTGTGTCATTCCGGATTCCATGTAAAATAAAAACGTTTTTCCTTTCTACGTAAGCGCACCGTGGGTTTTGAACTAGGGTTGTGGCTTCACACAACCGTACATCCTACCACAACGCTACTTCACCACTTGTTGTTTGTTTTCGCAAAGAAATTTCCTATATGTCTTCTTGGGACGTTTCCCTAGTTGGTGGATTTTCGCATTTCCACGCAGGTTTTTCTCAAGTTTTCCCGTCTTCGCACTATCTTACATTTAATGTACTTCGGATCTCACACTATCATCCTGAAATAATCGAATTCCTCAACTTAGCCTTACGAACCGGGTCGGATCTTCGGACCTCACTAAAGTCTGGATCCAAGTCTCATTTCTAGTATTCGTTATCGGGTTCACTCTACTAACCCACAAGCATTGAAATCGCATTGAATATGACAAAAACCATATTATTTCACACAATTTTACATTTTTATTTTATTGAAATTCCTTAAAATTCATGGATTTTACAAGCTGTAATTCTGTAAAAGGTCAACAAAGAGGATTTTAGAACAAACAGGGTGAATGTCATAAAACAGCAGAATCCAAATAATATATTCCAAAATAATTATCCAAGTCCCACTTTTTTTGCATATCTTTATGGGATGTACCACATGACTAGGTTCATTTATCATTTACTTGAAACTTAAACACTAGACAATAGTACAGAATGCATTTTTGTCCAGTGGAAGCTGTTTACTGTGACATAAAGAAGCAACCACAAGAAACAAATGTCTAACAAACTTTTCCCTGAACAAACTTCTGATATGTTACTGTAAAATGAGTTGACATAAAAAAAAACAGAACAAAATTGATCACAAATTGAATATTTATGTCTCACTTCTCTAATAAAAATAATAAAAACAGTTAACATATATGCTTGATATGCCACAACTCAGCAGTGGGAGCTAATATCTATGACCAGTTACAAATTCATCAGGGATCTGTGACCAAGTAATGAATCAAATATTTGAATTCTCATTATAAAGAGTTGCATGAGCACCCATATAACTGATGCACTGATGCTTGCTGGCAACACTATATATGATGATGATACTGACTATGATAAGTTACAGTGGCAATTTAGCATGTTTTCTTGTTTCCTGCAATTTAGCATGTTTTCTTGTTTCCATATACCCAACAGTGAGCTATATTTGACTCTTTCAATATGTTCTAACACGTTATATCATAGCCAAAAAGCTTTATGATTTTTCAAGAGCATCGCAAATAAACCATCTATCCTAGACTAATGTTTCCATAACCAAGACAACACCCAAATTATCAGAGTGGAGTCAACCTTAACAAATGAAAATTGTAGTATGCTATGTCATATGTCCTAATAGTTAGTTCCAGTGAGGAGTAAACCATAATAAGGTATTCTGGTACAATACCATCATAATCATACTATTGTCATCACTTCTAACTACATAAGGTTGACTTTATTGGTCTTGTTTTTCCATCCCATCCAAGGTAGAACTTCAACCACCCTATAGTCCTTCATAGTGCACCCACAATCTCCATCGTAGTCTTTGTCAGTCTTCTTGCCTTTCCTAATTCCTTCTATCAGTGTCTTGTCAACCTTTTTATACTAGTGCTGCCATAGGCATAGTTGGCAAACTCATGACTCGGGCTTGGATCACCTAATCCTTGACTTGCGAGTCAATAGGTTGACTCGGTGACTCAGATGAGTCAGGACTCTATATTTTATAGTGTAAGCACATGAATAAGACATGGAAATAACTAAACTTCAAGTTAATACGTCAACAGTTAAGTTACAAAATCATATAATTATACATGATTATTACCTTTTTTCATTGAATAATATTAGATTCTTCATAACAAATGACTTTATATAAGAATTGTTGTGCATTAAAATCATAAAATACATGATAAAAAAAAAGTATAATCAGCATTAGGATCGGTAACCTGAATCAGTGACTCATTAGGGTTCCGATCCGAGTCGACTCAGGCGATTCCTGAGTCAACTTGCCGGGTTTGCCAACAATGGCCAAAGGTCTTTGTCAACCATATCCAAAACACTGTAGAGACACTGATTTCCCTTCTGTTATCTTTGGCCCTGCTCACAAACGTCCAACAATATGTTATTTTTAATTTTATCCTTCTTTGGTATTTTGTATATCCATGAAAATTTTGTGAGTATGCACTTTGTCTTCTTGGTGTGCTTTAGTTGCTCAACATTAGCACATTATAAAAATGATGGTTTGGTCATATCACATTGTGGCCCCTTAATTGTAGATAGACTCACTTATCACATAATGCCCTACCAGTTTGTCTCTAATTCATTTCACCAGCATAGATTGATGACTTCATCAAACCAACCATCTTGTCATATAATATAGCTTACAATTGAGATTTCTTGCATGGCTGTATTGTAAAGTTATTTATCTTAACTGCACATCCTCTTCACTAACCTTCTTATTAAATTTCATTCTTTTCATTCTAATGTCGTGATTCAACATCAAACACAAACTTTTCCAGCTATAAATCCTGTAATTCATCATGTCCTCAAGTTTGAAGATCATCCAATGAATATAGTTCATGATCTTCAAAGGCATCATGTTTTATCCTAGAAAGTAGTCTCACCACTCATTTACATAGTATGAGTTTTACTTTAAAGCAATCTCACATTTTTATCATCATTAAAGAACTATTCGCAATAGTAAAACTACTGTTCTCCTCAGAAAGTTGTCACCAAGTTTCAACTTACCACATTGCAGATGCAATATACTCTCCATGGCCAAAATGGTCTAAAATGACTCAAAAATACAATCGGAACAAAGTTCTGATGAAAGGCAAGCTGGGGGCACTCCCCATGGGATTTCTACACCCCCTATGTGAAACTTTTCAGTCAACTGTATGAGGGTTAGGGAAAATTACAGCTCCAATGAATGTTTGAGGAAGAGTATTAAATATGAATCTAGTATAATAAGAAATATCCCACACCCAATAGTAGTGAGGTCACAAAACTTATATTTAAAAGATCAAACTATTGCTGTAAAATCAAGTCTAAGCAGTGACCTTTGTTACTGAAAAATGATAATATCACCAACTTCACAGAAAAAAAGAAAAGATGGGGAGGCATATAAACAAGAAGAAAAAGGTGCAAAAAGTTTGTAGTGTTATGGAAATAATATTTCAATCCAATATGAAAACATATCTCCTGTCCTCCCTTATTCATAACATTTTCCTCAATGACTACAGTTCTCTTAGAACACCTCCATTGCCTCCATTCATCACGCACAACTCACCTTTGATCTCTTACAATATACTTGTTTAAAATTCCACAGCATGGCAACCGAAAATACATCAATTTATTCACAACTTCTCATTTAAAGAAAATTTCCTTAGTTTTTATTGTGCCTTAAGCTGTCCTTGTCGAAAAATGTATTATGAATTTCATCTATGAAAAAGAAATCCAAACCGTTTTGGATCCTTTAATACAACAGAAGTGGTGAGATAGAAATCAACTGAGGTCATACCAAAGCCACGAAATAAATAAATACAAGCTAGACAGAAAATAAACCTCATGTTCACATATTAAATGAAAACAAGCCATATTTCACTGCAATCCAAACTTACCAAGATCCAAAATACCGGTCATTTTGAACAGAAGTTATTCAAAAAACCCAAGAATTATGAAAAACAAAAACCTCATAATGCCTAACAACTAAAAATGTGTTAATTCATGGACTGTAGAATTTCTCAAAGCACCATATTACTCAATTGAATAAATTCCTTTAATTGTTAAAAGGAAATTTCAGTAGGAAGTCCAAAGAGACTAAAGTTTTGATTCGAAAACAAAATACATTCAATTGCCCGATATCTCTCTCACAGAGAGAATAGACAAAGAAAAACCAATTTTCCCAAAAACAGCCCCTCTCGCTGATCAACAATTTGCATCTTGCCTTAAGCTAAAACTCGAAAAACAGTTTAAACTAAAAAAATTAGTGCCCCAAAAATAAAGAAAACAAGGAACAACATCAATAACATCTAGACTCAACCACTCTAAACCAACAAAGCTAAAAAACCACCGGTTACCTACGCAATACAATTAAATTTGCTAACACACATCAATGAAAAAGGAACAATGTAAACCTCACTTAAATTAAGAACGGTCGCCCTAAATCAACGAATTCCCATCACCAACACTAAGAAACCGTACACGAAACGAATCAAATTCAAAACATACCCATCTCACCAAACCTCAAAGATGGCACTAGGGAGAGAAGACGAAGAAAAGCAAGAAAAACATATACTGTATACGACGACGAGGGCTTCGAATCGGCGGAGGAACAAATCCTGGCTCCATCAGAAACGGGAGAACCAGTCGAAATCGGGTGAATTGGTTGGAAGTCGTAGCTGGGGAGCAGCTCGTCCTTATTTGAGCCGTTCTGGCCGTCGGATGGCTTCAATAGCTCGAAGAATTTGTCCTTCTGCGATCCCGATAGACCCATGATCTGATTATCCATGAAATGTGATGAATTCATCGCCAATCCGATTGGATGATGGTGGGGAGATCAAGTTTGTACAGAGAATCGATCGATCGGTGGTGGCGAAGAGAGAGAGGTCGTACCAAATTTAATTCTGAGTTGGATTTTCAGTTCATGGGTGCAAATGGATCAGATGAGGACCGGAATATTATAGATCCTACCCACGATTCGACACGCATGCAACATATTTGGATTCGAATCCGGATTAAAAAAGATCTCGTAAAAATAGATTAAAAAGTAAAAACAAGCTGTTTACATTGGAAAGAAATGTAAAAGAACAGGGTTTGATCTAAACCAAACATAGATATATAAAATACTGCTCCTAATTTTTTCCATATCCGAAAATTGTTTGATTAGGGAAAACCAAATATGATGAGAATTCAAATCTTACTTTAAGAATACATATATTTTCGTAAATAACTAAAAGGTTTTTGTTGATTAGGCCAATGGCTTTAACGTGGAATTACATGAAAGCAGAAACGTTATGTGACATTTAGGAAAATATTAGCTGCACTCTAGAGTACCACATCTCTAACTAAATCATATAGGTGTGAGCCTTATTTGATGAAACTGCGGTTCATTTTGTTAGAGAATGCACTTTAGATCGAGTGGCTTGGACATACCAGTAGGGGTCTCAACGGGCCTGGTTTACCCAGACCCAACCCGAACCAAACCCTATAGGGTCCGGGTATGGTGATAAATAAGAAGACCCGATTAAGACGTGGGTTCGGACCCAGGTATAGATTGTAAAATTTTATACCAGACTTGGATCCGACCCGAGTTCCGATTAAGACCGGAAAGTTTTCAATGTAAAAATGATAAAAAAATATGGCTTTATTGTGTATGGTCTGGGTTTGGTTCGAGTAGTTTCTATCCGGTTTGGGTATGTTTTTTTTATAGTGGACCTGATTAGACCCAGGTTCAGACCCAATACCACAAACGAAAATCTAGTCCATTACACCTGAATCTTAACCAAACCCGACCGTTGACACCCCTACATCCCAGCATGATTTTGTCAATTATAAAATTTTGGCACATCGCGCTCCATTGAATTTTGCAGCCCTCAAAATCAAACAATCTAAAACAGGGTTTTTGACTAAACAAACGGGGCTCTTAAGAAAGTGGCTTTGCTCGTTTTATATTTTTTTGGTGGGTGATAGATTATATCCATATGTCTTGATCTACAAAATAAAAAATTAATCAAGAAAATGTGAAAGGAACAAGATGTTTCTATTACACCACAGGGTAGCCAATCTTTTCCGGCGAAGTGAGCCTGAAAGAAACTCTTACAAGTGGGCTTATTGTGACCAAGAAACAGAGGAAATAAAAAGAAGAGGCTTGTTGGTTTCCCAATTCTAGCATCACTCCACTGACTTTAAGCTGAGGAAGGGGTTGGTGCTGCTGGTGCTGGAGTTCGGTGCGAGTGTGGTCGGTGTGCAATCAGGCCCCCACCGCAGAGCTTGCGACAGAGGGAGTAGCAATGGAACACAAAGAAGCTGCTGGCTGAATGAAACTCATCGATGCATTGTGGGGCGCAATCCCTGATGCACGAGAAATGAGGATCTCTAACAGGTATCGTCACATCAAATGCTTGGCTGCAGCTTGCAAGCACAGACATCATCAGCCATGCAACAATGATAGCACCACTCCCCTTTGAACCCATCTCTCTCTCTCTCTCTCTCTCTCTCTCTTTTGCCTGCTCGTGTTGGTTGTGTGGGTGTATGATATATATGTATGCAGAATGGTTTTGTAACGTTGTGAAGTAACTTGCAGGTATAGTTTGGCCATTTAAAGAAGCCGTTGCTCTCTCTCTTTCAACGTCTGGAGAATAATCTCCCATCAAATCGTCATGACTGAGGATGTTAATGCTATGTAATGCAGGGATGTCAACGGTTTAGATTTGGATAGGATATCTGGCTTAATCCGAACTTATGTTGTTAGTTTCGATCAGAACAGCAAAATCTATCCAAGTAACAATCAGATCCAGAATTGGTATGAAGTTCTACATCTGAATCCTAATCTGAGTTCGAGTTCAGGCAGAATTCAAATGTAATTATCTGTAGAAGTATATCCAACTAACTATTTTGAGCTAGTCAGATCCAGATTAATCTGGTACGACCCTCTTGCATCCAAAAATGAAAATTTTAGAATCATCCCAAGAACTTTTTCTGACTAAAAACTTGAGAATCTTGTTCCTAAGCTAGTTGTATGGTTGACTGCTGTGAATCCTTAACATTAGCAATGAAATGACTTTTCTAACCATGAAGAACCTGCCTAGGAAAAGCTCTACATCAGATCAATTTTGTAAAAATAGACCTTGCAATGGATCATCTTTAGGCTCTATAATGGGCAACCAGAGCAAGATTGCATGTAAGTCAATTGAGATATATGAGCAAAACGTGCTACATACATACAAATTAGATGATTTTCACCTTCTAGAAGCATTAAAGCTACACTGAAACTTGGGTAGGATTCATGGACTTTCTCCAAACTAATCGATGCTTCCCGTGAATGGGTATGATATTTTATTTCATATGCAAGGTTTTTTTTTCCTCAATAACATGAAAGTAAGTCCATCATTTAACTACTATATATTTCTTTCCACTACATAGATCTAAAAAGATTCAATATAGGTCTCTAAGATGCACTAACACCTTCAAGCTAGGTGCTTTTCTTATATCAATATTTATCTCTCCAGTTTTGGGTCCGAGTTGCAGTTACTAATACTAGATCATGCTTACCAATGGGGGCTCCAGTGCTAAGAAACACTCAAGTAAGAAAACAAATAAACAAGAACAATCAAAACACAAAGAAGAGGGACAAAGATTTACGTGGAAAAACCTCCCCTCAAATCCGAGAGAGAGTAAAAAACCATGGTCACCCAGAGAAAAATCTTTATTACTCTTTTCCGACTGTTACAAGAGAGAAAAAAAATAAAAATTTATAAGGCAAGGGTGACAACCCTAAGCCTAAACAAGTCGGGTCTGATCCAAAAGAAACCAAGTCCCAAACATAAGCCCCAAAACAAAATTCTTTCGGGGGGCGCTGCCTCCCACTTGGGGGAGCCCTCAGACCCTACTGCAAGGGAAAAAAACTATAAATTAGGCTCCACAACTCATCAATCTCTCACTTGGAGACTGATACAAAAAGGACCTTCATCTATCTTGTCTTCTCAATCTCTTCTCTGCATCTCTGGAATGACAACCCTCTCTCATGCTCAATGAAGGAGTCCAATTGAGGCAATGCACAACCTCAATTTCTCAGTGGTCACACCCTTTGTCAATATGTCTGCTGGATTCTTGGCACGAAGGATCTTTTCTAATGACAATGTCCCATCATTTATCATCTCTCGAATGTAATGATACCTCAATTGAATGTGCTTTGTCCTTAAATGAAATATTGGATTCTTTGCAA
Organism: Nuphar pumila; assembly: GCF_984573655.1. Taxonomy (NCBI): domain Eukaryota; kingdom Viridiplantae; phylum Streptophyta; class Magnoliopsida; order Nymphaeales; family Nymphaeaceae; genus Nuphar; species Nuphar pumila. Next base: position 74,699,377 of record NC_143263.1, on the reverse strand, counting down.
GGCACAAAGCACTCTGACTGTCACTGAAGAGAACACTTTTGTCATGTTCCTTGCCGATCTCCTTCAAAAAATTCTTCAACCACACCATCTTCTTTCCGACCTAAAAAATTACAATATATTCAGCTTCTGTGGTTGAGAGGGCAAAACATTTATGAAGTCTTGACATCCAGCTGATCATTATGTTACCAAGTGTAAATACATATCCAGAAGTGTTCTTCCATCCGTCCACGTCTCCACCAAGGTCTGCATCTAAAAAACCTTGCAAGTTTGCACTTCTCTCACTGAAATTAAGTGACATACTTGATGTCCCCTTCAAATATCTCAATAGCCACTTCACAGCTTCCCAATGCTCTGGTTCGAGATCCACCATAAAACGGCTCACAACTCCCACTGCATAAGCAATGTTCAGTTTGGTGCACACCATGTCATACATGAGACTGCCAATGACTGAGGCATATGGGACCTTAGCCATTTTTTCTCGCTCCTCGTCTGTCTTTAGTGACTGCTCCTTGGAGAGTTTGAAGTGACTTCCCAGTGGGGTGCTCCTAGGCTTTGCATCTTGAACTTTAAACCTCTCCACCACATTTTCAATATATTTTTCCTATGATAGGTTTAGAGTTCCCTTCTCTCTATCCCGAGTAATCCGCATACCAAGAATCTAGTTTGTTGGACCCAAGTCTTTCATCACAAACTCTTTTGATAATTGCCGCTTAAGTATGCTGATTTCCTGCATGCTAGAACCTGCAACAAGCATGTCATCTAGATACAAAAGCAAAGTTCTTATAGTAACAATAATGATTCAACTCGGATCTGGTGAACCCACAATTACATATGAAGGTGTCAAACTTCTTATACCATTGCCTAGGGGCTTGTTTTAGGTCATATAAACTCTTTTTTAGTTTGTACACCGTCTTCTTTCTTCGGAGCCTTAAACCCTTTCGACTGCACCATATAGATTTTCTCCTCTAAGTCCCCATGAAAAAAAATTGTTTTCACATCCAACTGCTTTATGTACAAGTTTTATGCAACCACAATACTAAGAATTATCTTGATGGTAGTCAACTTCACCATGGGAAAGAATATCTCAGTGTAGTCAATCCCCTCCTTTTGCAAGAATCCATTAACTACCAATCTTGACTTGTACCTTTTGCTGCCATCAGGCTCATCTTTCACTTTATACACCCATTTGTTCAGTAATGCTTTCTTCCCCTTTGGTAATTTGGTTAGCACCCAAGTCTCATTCTTTTGCAAAGACTTGATTTCATCTTGCATTGCTAACTCTCACTTAACTGAATCTTTCACTTGCATTGCCTCAAAAAAATGTTCTGGTTCACCAGAGTCAGTCAACAATAAATAGTGTAAAGATGGGGAATATCGAGTCAAAGTTTTAGGTACTCAAACATATCTCCTCAACTTAGGTGCAGAAGTGGTTGGCTTTATGTTAGAGTCTACCTCGATAGTCTTAGAATTCTCAATAGGGGTATTTGTTGAGATTTTCTCCAAATCAATCTCTCTCGTCATTTCTCCCTGTTTCCCTGTACCCTCTGATTCTACAACGGGACTATCCTTGTAGAATATATTATCATTGAATGTTACATCATTAATTCTTATTACTTTTTGGCTTTGTTTATCCCAGAAACGATAACCAAAATAATTTGAACTATATCCAATAAACTAACATCTTAGGGCCTTAGCATCTAGCTTATCCATTTTCTTAGAGTCAATGTGTACATAGGAAATATAACCAAAAATTCTTAAATGAGAGAGATTTACCTTCTTTCTTGTCCATTCTTCTTCCAACAACTTTAGATCGAGTGGGACTGAGGGACCTCAGTTGATAAGATAAGCTGTGGTGTTGAATGCATCAGCCCAGAATGCCTTTGGCAAACCCGCCTGCAGTCCCATACTCCTTACACGCTCATTGAGAGTTTGATTCATCCTCTTAGCGACTCTATTTTGTTGTAGTCAATTTGGAACAGTCTGAGTCATTTTAATTATGTTTTCTGCACAAAATGCTTTGAACTCTACACTGTCATACTCGCCCCCATTGTTAGATCGTAAGCTCTTGACCTTTAACCCAGTCTCATTTTCCACATCTATTTTCTACTTCTTAAAAGTGACAAACATATCAGATTTATTTTTCAAAAAATAAACCCATACCTTCGTGGTGGAATCATCAATGAAGGTCACATAGTATCGTGAGCCTCCAAGGAAACAGACAGGGGCTGACTCCCAAACATCATTGTGCACCAACTCTAGTTTCTCTACTTTCGGTTCTCTTCCGATATTGGAGAAACTGACCCATTTTTGTTTGCCTAACACACAATCCTCACAGAAACCAGCATATACAGACTTCAAATCTGGTAGTAACCCTTTTAATGCTAGCACTTTCATCCCTTTCTCGCTCATGTGGCCAAGTCTACAATGTCATAACTTAGCATCTGCTTTCGAACTCAAAGATGCAATAATGTCCCTATTGTTATCAGTCATGTAAAGGGTCCCCAATTTTCTTCCCTGTGCAACAACCAAGATCCCTTTCACAATTTTCCAAGAGTCATTACCAAATACCATTTTATATCCGACACTATCCAACTAACCTATTGAGATCAAATTTCTTTTTAAATCGGGTATATAACGAACATTATGCAATGCCCATTTGGACCCACAAGCAATCCTAATATGCACATCACCCCTCTCCATAATATTTAACTATTGATCATCAGCTAAATAAACCTTACCAAGCTTTTTGGCCATGAAGTTGTGCATAAGCTCTTTGCACAGAGTGGAGTGAAATGAGGCACCTGAGTCTAGAATCCATGACTCGATCGGACTGTCCACGCTCAAGATCGAAGCATCCTCAAATGTTGTTTCTTCAACTGTCGCAGTTACAAACTGATCATTTTCTTGGTTCTGGTTTTGTTTCTTTCTTGGGGCTTTACAATCTCATTTTAGGTGACCTTTCTTGTCGCAGTTCCAGCACACAAGATCACCTTGAGGTCTCGACTTACTCCTTCCTTTTGACCTTGACTTTCCACGGTTTGAATTTTGACCCCGTTGAAAGGGTCTCCCTCTACCTTCGGTACTCAAGGTAGCACCTGAAGATTCTTCTGACTCCTTTCTGTGAATATCTTCACTAAGAATTAGGTCTCGAATTTCCAAAAGTTTCAATTTCTTTTGCCTAAAAGAACTGCTAACCACGGTTACAGTCGCACCCCAACTCTCGGGTAAGGAGGAGAGTAAAATAAGGGCTTTTACCTCATCATCAAAATCAATACTCACATAACTCAACTGACTCGTGATGGTGTTGAACTCGTTGATATGATTGGTCACAGAATCCCCTTTAGCCATCTTCAGATTAAATAACCGACACATCAAGTACACCTTATTAGAGGCGGATGGCTTCTCGTATATGTTTGATAGTGCTGTCATCAAATCCGTTATTGTCTTCTCATTTGTAATGTTAAATGCAACATTGCGAGACAGGGTGAGACGAATCATACCTAGGGCTTGCCGATCTAACACGATCTAACAATAGTCATTCTTCTTCCTTCACCGCCTCAAGTTTCTTTCCCAATAGAGGCTCATATAGTTTCTTTTGATACAACAGATCCTTAATCTACATCTTTCAAAAATTGAAATTCTTGCTATCAAACCAATCGATCTTTATCTTCCCCTCTTTCATTCTTACTTCGACAAATTTCTTTCTGTTTTAGTGAGATCGCAGTACAATAGATATTTACGTACTTATAAATCACTTTGACTCAAGGCTACAGAATGACGAAAATTCACGTTCTACTGCCGATGAGTGTTTCTCACAAGAAAAGAAAACTTGAACCTCGCTCTGATACCAATTGATAGGAAACACTCAAGCAAGAAAACGAAGAAACAAGAACAATCAAAACACAAAGAAGAGAGACACAAAGATTTACGTGGAAAAACCTCTCCTCAAATCCGAGAGAGAGTAAAAAACCACAGCCACCCAAAGACCGGCACGGGGGGAGCACCCGGACCCCCTACTGTAAGAGCAAAAAACTCTGAATCAGGCTCCACAACTCATCATCCAACTGGTTTGGTAGGAGCTGTTAGTGCATGTCACCATGGGTTGGGACATTGAAAGTTCAAAACCCAATGGTATGTTGTGTAACTGGTGGGTTGGGTCTGCCTAACCCCAGCTTTCCTTTCAAAAAAGAAAAATTCTCGATCTTGCTTGCAAGTATGAACATGTTATGGTAAATTGCTCACATGGGCTCCACTCATCTGGTAGGAGCAACTTGTGAACATCACCAAGATGTCGGGACATCACAAGTTCAAAACCTGTAGGTGGCATCCCCTGCCACAAGGTTGAAGCTGGGTGTACTTCCCAGTGAGCAGGAGGGACCTCAAGGGTTTTACCAACCGGAGGCCGGTTGGTGATTGGGGTGGGGGAGTTTTTCTCTTGGATTATCCAAAAAAAAATGTTGCAGTAGATTGTTTAAGCAGAGGCTGTGATTATTAAGGCAGGCAGACTTTCCCTGTTGTCAAAATTTGGAAATTATCTATGATATCGGGTGGATATGCCTTTTTCTACTAGAAAACATGTCTTGGTTCTAATTGGCAGAACTAAATCCATCAGATGTAGGCATGTCTTGAGGATTTCACATTGATCGAGTTATTTATCATCCAATTTTTTTTCTTGTAAAAAGAAGAAGAAATTTATTAAAACAAAGATAACAATGCACATAAATTGGTTGCAAGTAGCGCCAGCAAGAATTTACATCCTTCCTATGCTGAAAACACCCGGCCAATTCAACTTTGAAGAATGTGATTTTTAACAGAGTATATGATTATTACTTGCAAAGTTATTTAGTACCTGATTAAGTTTCAACATGTCCGAGTCTGCCAAACACTTGCGGACAAGCTGGAACGAACTGAACCAAGTTCCATGACCTAGTTTGGCCTTGAGGGGTCATTTTTAGACCTTTATCCATAGTTTAAAAACTTACTGGGTCAAGCCGGTGGTGACTCGGTTGACTCGACTCGGATCTCAGTCACTGGGTCAAAATGAGTACAGACTTGTTTTGAACAAAACATGGCTGAGTCATGCATATATATATACATATATAACATATTTCATATATAATTACATATATTATATAAAATATAATATAAATATTATGTATATTATATATAAAAATATGGTTATACATATATTAATAAAATTATACATTAAATATATTATAAACAATATCATATATTTGATAAAATATTATAAAATATACATACTATATACATATATTTATTTATTTTATATAAAATATAAAGTTAACAGGTTAAAAGGATGAGCCAAGTATCTCACCATTATATCCTATCTGGCCGTTAAAGATTGCTACACCACTATTGATGTTCCCAGTTCTGCAGCGATTCTTCGCTGCTAGTGGTTCACCCTTTAACGGTGAGCTATAAATATGACCATTATTACTCAACAAAGGCAATTTATTTTTTGACTTTTCAGCGAAAATGAGTGCAGCTATAGGACTACAACAACGAGATATGGGCCAATAGCAGCGAGATATATCACCCCTATTGACTTGCATCCTTGTAGTGACATGACCCGGCCAAATCACAGGTCATTCAAGGACGAGCCAAGTGATAAGTCAACTAGTTTTAAAACCATGCCTTTATCTACAGCTAAACAAGCCTTTGTATTAGTTTGATGAAGTCCACTTGATAAAATCAGGATCCAATCTTTACTTTTTTTAACTAAAATTAGATCTACTTGGGACAATACTCTGATTAGTTCCTAAGTTGGACGGAATTCAAGAAAGACTGTTAGGCAAGAAATCGGGTCTCTTCCACCCAATTCGTCAGTTTCTTGAGTAAGTGCATGGGAAATCCAGGGCTTCATACAGACAAACAGCTGGTCCATGCATTATTTAAAGATGCAAATGTTATTACAAGAATAGTGCCACAAAAGGAACACATCAATTATTTAAACTCATGTTTCTAGTCACTTCCCTTATACGATTAAATTAATATTAAAAATATTGGGAAAGGAGAGATCTTTCCCCTGGATGATGCTTCCAAGTGTGATTCGGAAAGCAGTTGTTTTCCTCAATGAACCATATGTTCGGCTCCTCTCAGTAACCAATGTAACCTTTTGCTGGTATTGCACAACATATCTGCCGCCTCCTAGCTGCCAAAAAAGAAGAAAAGAAAGTATGATTATACCATTAAAATATGTGTTACGTATAACTTAATACAACCTGAAAAATATCGGAGTTCAACGTGAGCCGTATCACACACACACACTCTCAAGCAAACACAATGCACAAGTTTTAATGTGGTTCAGCTAAACTTCAAGCCTAAGTCCACAATAGAACTCTCTCTTTTCCACTTAACTTCTGAAAGAGGGGTCTTGTATATTTATAACCCAACCAGGTACAAGCCTTTTAGACAGGTTTACATTAAGGGTATGTTCGGCAGCTCCTTTTTAGAAGGATTTGAAATCTTTTTTATTTCAAATCCTGTGATCTCAAATCACACTTCTTTTTCTGTGATTTGAGTTCCCATACATTTTACAAAGTGATTCTAAAAAGTAAGGAAACAAGTACAAATCACAGGTGGCCCCCCTGTGATTTTAGATCTCATGTTCAGTTGCTCCTTTTCAATTTGAGAAAGTGATTTAAAAAGATTTCAAATCCTTTCAGAGACCTGTTCACAATAGGAGGCCTTTCTATAATCAAATTCCTTGCACGATTGTAAGACTTGAAAACCAAAGAACCTAAGTCTTTGGAAGCCAATCTGGATTCCTCATCTTTCCTTTGACTGTTTTGTCTTTCAACCGATCTTCTCTAGAGCTTTCCTTGCTTGCTAACTTGGTCACTGGAACCATTAAGGAAGCCTCTTATTCAACACCCCCATTATAACTGAAACATGGTTCGGGTAAAGGTTTTGTAAGAATATCTGCCAGTTGATCTTCTTAAATAAATTGAACTTCAAGCTCCTTATCTTTTACCTTTTCAGGGTAAAGGTTTTGTAAGAATATCTGTCAGGTGATCTTCATAAATAAATTGAACTTCAAGCTCCTTCTTCATTCTGGCAAGAAATACTAGATTTGCTGAGAGATAAGTTGCCCCGTGATTATCACACCAAGTGGGACATTCATGATTTGCTGAATTTGCAACTCTAGTAACATGATTTCTGAAATAACTTATACTAACACTTTATATTCAACTTATGTACTAGATTTAGCAAATGTATGCTGCTTGGCCAAACTCTAAAAAGATAAAGTTCAAACCAAGAAAGGTAAGGTAGCCACTAATTGACCCTTGATCATCTGGGCATCCAACCAAAGTTCATCCCAATAAACTGACAGTTGAAAAGAAAATGTTTTATGAATATTCAATCCCATTAATATTGTACCTTGAAGATACCTAAGAATCCATTTGACGTGGTTCCAATACTCTTGGGTTGGCATGTGCTTATTGACATGTTTTGTTCACGAAGTATGGGATATCAAGATGAGCCAACGTAATATATTGTAATGCTTCAAGAATGCTATGATATCTAGTAGTGTCATGTAACACCCCGATCTAGGACATCGAAAGTCCGAGTTCGGTTGGTATTACTTTTTAAAGGAAAAAGTTCAAAGTTTACACAGAGAAACATGGCTAATTTTTTTTTTTTTTTTGCTTTTTTATCATTCAATAACTCACTTTCTTTATAATATTCATCATTTATAACAAAAGCAAATAACAAATACATTATTTTTCAATGACATAAAAATAAAAACTATAAAATGCTATGTCAAAAAAGGAGTTGGTCAAGTCCCGCCTATGCTAGTGTGTCTGCAACTTACAGATGTAATTAAATATGGGGGTGAGTCTACAACCCAGTAAAACATAATTATAAGCAAATAAACACTTAACTTACAACTGTAGTGGACTCTAAGCCACTAGTCTTAGTTTAGTTTTCGACATACCACACAAGTTTGTATATTTTTAATTACCCTCATTAACTTTCAAGAATTCTCTCATAACCAACTATCCCTAGGTCGACTATACCGATAATAGCCGTCTATAGGTGTAGCAACCCGTGTAGAACACCCAAATTCTACAATGTTGGTTAGACAATGAACTATACACTCTCAGAGGTCCCCGAACCGCCAAGCACTACAGTAAAACCACCACGGGGACTCCACCGATAGCTAGCCGGGAGATCAGGCTCTCAATCTTGGTATGATTCATGTTACATCCTAACGATGATGGTTATCAACCATCCATGGTCCTCAAGAATCCCAACCCAGTGTGAGTGTAACCCTAAGTCATATCTAAGTTCAACACATTGAACCACATTCTCAAACTCAAATTTCACTCATTCTCTCACGAGTGATGTCGCAAACTGATCACAACGGATCTCACTCTTTAATCTCATGATGAAATTAAGACTCACACTATCTCTCACTAAGTATGCAACGATATAGTGTCTCTACATTGTTAAATCACGAGCGGCCCACTCTCCGTGGTGGCTACACTCTGACCGCGAACCAAGTAGCCCTTGTCACTGGTCACCACTTCCAGAATTTAAGGGGTTATGCATGTTGATCTCAATATATCCATTCACACACCATGAATAAAATAAATAAGATTTTAATTTAAACATAATCTCATCACAATGCATGTTATTAATAATCACACAGACATGCTATCACAAATACAATCTCTTTCTAACATGCATGACATACCATAACAAACATGTATATCACAAATAACATATTTATGAAATCAATTCATAATATCAAGCATGGAAATTTTATGCATGTCATGGTCTCACTAAAAATTATCATGCTAATCATATTCATTTACAACATTACTATAACATGCAACGTAAAAATATTTATTTACTTCTAAAATTGCTCATAATATCTCTTATCTCAAATACAAATATTGTGCTCTAGATTAAATTGAGTCTCAAGGCGCTCTGACAGTAGAATCTGGTCATTACGTAAATATATTCGCATTAATGCACAGAACTTCTTACCAAAATACTCCTCCCGAATTGAATCATGAAACCTTAATTTTTGTGTCACTAATTTAATCAAAATCAATGGATCAGTGAATTTCCCTCTACGATACGAGTCCAACGCACCAAACTTCACTCAATTATGAGTTCGAAGTACAAAGTTATGCCCATTTTACCAAAATAGATCTTGAGTATCCAAAAGGGTATTTTAGTTATTTTAGATTTATGTATAATTTGATACTAATTCAGATCCAACACTATCTAACTAGATCCAGACCCACTACTCATCTGGATCCAAAACAACCTAACTGGATCCAGAATGGTCTGACTGGATCTAGACAGTCTAACTGGATCCAGACCCATTTCTGATATGGATCTAAGACTGATCCAATCTGATCCAGAACCCTCAGTCTAGAATTAGAATAGGTCCATATCAAACTAGATCTGAGCTAAGAACCCAGATCCAGTTAGACTGAACCCGTTTGGTCTGACTCGGGTTGATCCAAATCGGTTCAGCTTAGACCCGATACGGTCTGAACTGGTTCAGTTTAAACCGGTTCGGTCTGAACCAACCCACATAAATCGGTTCGGCTAGACCCAATTTGGTCTGAACTGGTTTGACCTGAACCGGTACAACCAACATTTTTTTTTCATACTGACTTGACCTCGAGTTCAATCTGGGCGCGACCCAGACTGACCCAGTTTGGTCTGAGTTGCACCTAGACCGATCCTCGATTTCACCATTTTTTTTAATACAGACTCAGTCCGGGCACGACCCAAACCGACCCTCGGTCTACCCTAAAAAGGCCAAAAGGGGCAAATCCCCTTTCATTTACAAAGAGGGGTCAGCCACCAGTCAGCCCTCTCCTCTGTACCCAACAGGGTACAAGTCAATCACCGGCGTCGACTGACCCTCCCTGTGATAGAGGGATCGACCACTGGTGTCAGCCGACTGACCCTCTCTCTCTCTCTCGCACGCATCTTCTCTGATTTTTTTTCCTTTTCCCTATATCTCACCGGCAGCAATGGCTGTCGACCCTCACCTCTTTTCCCAAAAAGAAGGTAGGACGAAGAAAAAGAAGAAGATGAAGGAGTTGGAGAGTTTTACCTCATCGCTGGCGTCAGAATCCTTTAAACTCTGCCTTTTTTTTCTTCCTTTCCTCCCTCTGCTTCTTCTTGCTCGAGTGAGGGGGAGGGGCGCACCGTGAGGGCTATAAATAGCCCCGTGGGGTGAGGATAACCCTTGACTCTGATGGGGAATGCGGTTTCCCCAAATGGAAAACCGACTTTTCCTTAATAATTTTTTTTCGATGTTTATCTCTTTTAACTGCTTCGTTGGAGGGTGTTTTATAATTCTACCCCCCCTTAAAAGAAGATTCGTCCTGAATCTTACCTGTAAACAATTATAGAAATTGTTCATGGATGTCTAATTCACGCTCTCATGTAACCTCATTATTATTGTAATGACTTCATCTAACTAATACTAGAGACATCTCTTTGTTTCTCAGTTTCTGCACTTTAGCATCCAAGATTTCAATAGGCTTCTCTCTTATGCTTAAGTTATCTTGAATTTTCACCACTGACCCAACAATATCCAGTATGTGGGAGGCATCGGGCACATACTTTCACAACATAGATACGTGAAACACGTTGTGAATTCGAGACAAGGAAGGTAGCAAAGTCAGTCTGTATGTTGTCTGACCAACTCTCACGAGTATCTCGACGGGTCCAATATATCTTGGATTCAATTTTCTTCTTCGACCAAAATGCATCAATCCCTTGAAAGGACATATCTTCAAAAATACATGTTCACCTTGCTCAAATTCTAACTCATAATGTCTTTGGACTGCGTAACTTTTCTACCGACTTTATGGTGCCAGAAGATGCTCTCGAATAAATCTCACTTGGTCTGCCATCCGCTGCACCAAATCAGACTCTAACAACCTTCTTTCTCTGACTTCATCCCAACACAAAGGTGCGACAACGTCGACCATACAGCGCCTCAAATGGAGTCATGCCTATACTTGCTTGAAAGCTATTATTGTAGGCAAACTCCATCAAAGGTAGAATGTTGTTCTACGAGTCACTATACTCTAAGGTACATGCACGTAGTATGTCTTCTAGGGTCTGAATGGTTCGTTCTGACTGTCCGTCAGACTGGGGATCAAATGTTGTGCTCATCTTTAATTGTGTCTCCATAGCTTCTTGAAAACTCTGCCAGAATCGCGATGTGAACTTCGAGTCTCTATCTAAAACAATTGAGTCTGGTACTCCATGAAGTATGACAATATCTTTGATGAACAATTGTGCCAACTGGTCACAAAAGTGAGTTGTTTTACATGCCAAAAAGTGAATTGACTTAGTTAGTCTGTCAACAATTACCCATAACGAATTCATCTCATTCTTGGTTCTTGAAAGTTCTGAGACAAAATCCATAGTGATATATGCCCATTTTCATTCAGGTATGGGGAGTGGTTGTAGTAATCCACCGGGTCGTTGGTGCTCAATCTTCACTTGCTGGCACACCAGATACTTGCTTATAAATTCAGCAATGTCTTTCTTCATACCACTCCACCAAAAGTTATCTTTTAAATCCCGATACATTTTGGTGCTGCCAGGGTGGATGGCATATCTTGAGTGGTGTGCCTCGCTCAATAACTGGTGTCTAAGCTGACTATCATTTGGAATGCACACTCTAGTATGAAATTTGAAAAGTCTTTGATCATCAACTCTGAAGTCTGACTCTCCACTTTTCGTAATGTTTTGCCTCACTTGGGCCAACTCTGGATCTAAGGGTTGCTTTTTCTTATTTTGATCCCACAATTCTGACCTTAATGTGGTTTGCACAAATAATAATCGTTCTGGTAAGCATTGGGCTTCTGCTTTCTGATGCACGACCGAGGAAAATAAATCCCAATCTGCGAGTCTGGCTAATGCTCCTGACTTCCTACTAAGAGCATTAGTGACTATATTCGCTTTTTCCGGATAATACTTCAGCTCAAAATCATAATCTTTTAAAAATTTCAGTCATCTCCTTTGTCTCAAGTTCAAGTCTCTTTGCGAAAACAAGTATTTAAAGTTTTGATGGTGGGTAAAAACTTTAAATTATTCACCATATAAGTAGTGTCTCTATATCTTGAGGGCGAAAATGATTGCTGCAAGCTCTAAGTCATGCATTGAATAGTTGACTTCATGCATTTTGAGTTGGCGAGATGCGTAAGCTATCACCTTACCATGTTGCATCAGAACACAACCTAATCCGTTATGATAGACATCACTATAAATAGTGAAACCTCCGGATCTAGAAGACAAGACAAATACTGGAGCAATGGTCAAACACTTCTTTATCTCCTGAAAACTCTGCTCACACTTGTCATTCCACTCAAACTTTATGTCTTTCTTAGTGAGCTTTATCATTGAAGCTGCTAATAGAAAAAACCCTTCCACGAATCGCCAGTAGTACCAAGCTAATCTGAAGAAACTATGAATCTTGGTAGGATTCTTGGGTCTAGACCAATTGGTGATTGTTTCTATCTTCGCAGGATCTATTATAATTTCATCTTTAGAAACAATGTGTCCAAGAAAAGACACTTGTTCAAACCAAAATGCACACTTTAATAATTTGGTGTAGAGTTGATGTTCTCTGAGTGTCTACAGAACTATCCTCAGGTATTCTTTACATTCCTCTCTCGTGGTGGAATAAATGAGAGTGTCATCAACAAATACCACCGCAAACTTATCCAAATATGATCTAAAAACTCTATTCATCATATCCATGAAGGTTGTTGGTGCATTAGTTAGGCCAAAAGGTATGACCAAGAATTCATAATGGCCATATCTTGATCTAAATGTCGTCTTAGCTACATCTTCTTTCTTAATTTTCAGCTGATGATAACCCGATCTCAGATCCAACTTCGAGAAACATACAGCTCCTTAAAATTGATCGAATAAGTCATCAATCTGTGGCAATGGATATTTATTCTTGATGGTCACTGCATTTAGTTGCCTATAATCTATGCATATTTACAATGATCCATCCTTCTTCTTGATGAACAGAATTGGAGCACCCCAAGGAGATACTGACGGTCGAATAAATCCTTTCTCCAGTAACTCTTGTAGTTGCTCCTTAAGTTTCTTAAGTTCTGCGGGTCCCATCCGATCAGAGGCCTTCGAAATGGGAGTTGTTCCTGGGACAAGGTCTATCTGGAATTCAATTTCTCGATCGGAAGGGAGACTTGGAAGGTCCTTTAAAAAAACATCAGCATATTCTTGAACTATGTCCACGTTAGATATGGTGAGATCTTCTCTCTCTTCGGTCTTCATGTAGGCCATAAATCCCATGCATCCTTCTTGAATGTATCTGTTGGCCTTCAGGCGAGATATGATCATTGGTTTCAGTAGTTTTCTAACATTCTGATATGTGAAAGTTGGAGTCTGGGGGTTTTAAAAACTGATAATTTTCTTTCTACAGTCAATGGTAGCATGATGGTTCGACAACCAGTCTATACCGAGAACGACATCTATGTCCTTGAAATTGAGTTGCAATAAGTCCATAGGCAACTCACGATTTTTTATTTTCACTATGCAATTATTATATACTATGTCCACAACGGTGGATTCGCCTACAGGTGTTTCTATCAAGTAAGAAATACTCAATCGTGAAGGTACAATGGGTAACCGTTTCCCAAAAGTTGAAGTAGTCAAACTATGTGTAGCTCCGGAGTCAAACAATACATGTGCTAGAATACCAAAAATAGGAAGTGTACCTTCAACCACTCTAGGACTAGCAAGAGCTTCTTAAAGAGCCGCCGCACATTCTGGTACAACGGGCTTCTACTTCGGGGGTGCACTGCTTCTTCGATCTAGTTGAGAGCAGTCATTGGCATAGTGGCCCATCTGTTGGCAGTTAAAACACCTCACATTTCTTAGGTCACATTTTCCCTCGTGCCTCTAAAGACCACAAGTCCTGCATGCATTGTCTGATTGGGCTAGCTTTTGAATCTTTTGCCTCTTTGCTTGTGATCCCCCCATATTCTTGATTTGCTTACCCTGGTTCTAACCAGGGGTTTGACCTCCAAACTGTCTCTTGTTTTCCTATTAGAATCTTCCTCTATACTAAAACTTCATTTGAGAGGACTCTGTCACATTGCTACCATTGTGCTGGGTCTTGTCTTCAGTCTTAGGCTTTTCCTTTTTTTGGGGTTTTTCTTTCGTCCTCATCTCTCAGAACTCGTATATGGAGGCGTAGTCCACGAGCCAACTATATTTTTTATCTGTTGTAAGCCGACCAACCTCAGAATTTTGGGTCTCAAGCCCCTCTCAAAACGTCTGTACTTCTCTTTCTCATTTGCCACCAAAGACTTGTTAAAACGAGAAAGAGAGTTGAAACGAGTTGTATACTGGGCTATGGTCATATCACCCTGCTTCAGCTTCCTGAATTCCTCTTCTTTTTCCACTCTCTAACACTTTGAAAAGAATTGCCTGTAGAATCTTATCATGAAGGTAGACAAAGGCAAATACGTGTACTGCTCCAAGGTATCCCTGATGGATCTCCACCAATGCTCCGTATCGCCGATCAAATTTGACACAACTATCCACACTCTCTGATCTCTTGGACATTGTATGTCATCCAAGGCATTTTCCACTTGCATTAGCCAATTTTCCACTGCAACATCATCAGGAGTGCCATCGAAAAGCAAAGGTTGCATGTTCTTGAACCTTTCATCCCAATAGGTGATGCCAGAAATAACCGTTTGAGGCTGACTTTGCTGAGCTCGGGTCACTTATAAGAGTTCATATAAGATTTGATTCATGGTGTACTCAGAAGGTATCTTTATTCTCTCTCCTACTGAGCTTCCTACTGGCGATCCCTGTGGGATCTTCATACTATGCACTTCATCCTCACAAGGAGCTTGACTTTTAGGAGCACCAGCATACAAAGGCGCTCGATGATCTTGAGTATCCTCTATCGTGAGGGGTGATGAAGGTGCCCTTCGGGATGGTCCAGCAAGGTGCTCTCTATCCTCAGTTGCTGCATCGAGTCAACCCATCTCTTGCCTAGCGGCCACAATGTCCTTAGATAGATAAGATGTTCTCCTACGGGTGACCATATATGCTGCGTTGAAATTATCACGTAATGAGGTTATCATTATTTGGTTCGTTTATACTCATATAAATTTTATTACATGCAAATGATTATGATACTCATTGATCAAAAATATCTTATTTTATTTCATTAATCAATCTAGTACATGTTAAAGACTTATTACTAGCAAGCAAGAAGAAAAACAATGCAAGACAAAAAGATAAAACTTAAATAAATAAGCTAACTATTCCTAGCGTTCTGCCACATCACTCTTCAATCCACTCGAAGCTTGGTCCTTTCCCTGAACTCCTTCGTGTCTAATGACGGTGATTCGCAGGAAGGACATTCAGGTCATACTAGGGAGAAGCTGAAGTATATGTAGGTGTGGAAGGACTGTGGGTAAGGGAGGCAGGAGTGTAGGTAGGTGAGGCAGGATCATCAGTGGGGTCTTCATCTTCACCTCCTTCCTTTGAACTCCTCGAGGCTACATGTCTGCTTCAGCAGCCTGCTATGTTGCTTCTGCAGCCTGAATCACCCAACTAGTTTCTTAAAAAAGAAACTCTTCAACTAGATGTAAAGCTCCTCGATTGGCTGCACTCATTGCAACTGCATAACTAGCTCAGAACATATATCGTCTTCATGCACTGGTCATACGAGAACCTCCTCGAGATGCAAAGTTTGCACTAGGGGATATTCTCTTTATGATTCCTTATCGAGCCACCATCCAATCTCTCCTCATTTGGGCACATACTGATTGTGCTCTCTGACAGTGGGACTGGTGAGTCCCTCGCCCGCAGGATTGCGTCTGCCACACCCGAGTAGTATCAGAGTAGCTCTGTCGATAAATGTCACTCTCCCCGACAATGATATAAATCGACAGGGGTTGTGGTGTCAGATCTCTAACTATTTGAGTCATGCTTTCCACAACTCCAGTCGCTATTGCCATTATAGCGACAAACTCCTCTCTTTCTACATCTAGTGGCTTCAAAGGGTCTTATGCGCTAGGAACTTTGTGATTGTTGTGCTCGCTAACAATTTCTTAATCACAAAACAACCTACTTACTAACGTATTTTTATCGAGCAGAGACTTATATCCATATTTTATGTCATTGAACTCGTTATGAATGATGAACTTCTTTGTGTGAACCTGACACTGATACCACTTTTGTAACACTCCGATCTGGAACTCGAAAGTCTGAGTTCAGTTGGTATTACTTTCCAAAGGAAAAAGTTCAAATTTCACATAGACAAACATGACTATTTTTTTTTTTGCTTTTTTTTATCATTCAATAACTCACTTTATTTACAATGTTCATCATTCATAACAAAAAAAAAGTAACAAATACATTATTGTTCAATGACATAAAAATAAAAATTACCAAATGCTCTGCCGAAAAAGGAGTTGGTCAAGTCCCGCCTGCGTTAGTGTGCCTGCAACCTATAGTTGTAATTAAACATGTGAGTGAGTCTACAACCCAGTAAAGAATAATTATAAGCAAATAAACACTTAACTTACAATTGTAGTGTGCTTTAAGCCCGTAGTCTTAGTTTAGTTTTTGACACACCACACAAGTTTGTATATTATAAATTACCCCCATTAACTTTCAAACACTCTCTCATAACCAACTATCCCTAGGTCGGCTATACCAGTAATAGTCGTTTATGGGTGTAGCAACCCACGTAAAACACCTCAATTCTATAATGTTGGCTAGACAATGAACCATACACTCTTATTGGTCCCCGGATCACCAGCCACTGCAGTGAAACCACCACGGAGAAACCACCAATAGCTAGCCGGGAGGTTAGACTCTCAATATCGGTTGATTCTGTTACGACAATGAAGCCATACATGATACTTCAAGTACAAGGTTTTGATGATGAGCAAGTGGAATCAACTGCATTTCAGCGAAGGCTATGAAGAAATTGAAGAATTCAGTGAAGAATCTTTGAAGACTAGTGTGTAAATGTTTATTTCATTAAAAGTCTTAGATTCTTGTAAGAGCCTTACTTAGAGTGCATATTTAGGTTGCATTTCACCTTAAAAGTCTTTAGAAAAACTTTTCTAAAAAGAACCCTCATGAATTTTTTTTTAGAAAACTCTTTTCTTAAATTTTCATGTTTATTAGTCGACCAATAGACTTACCAGTCGACTAATCCTTTCGCGCCATATTTTTAAATAGTCATTTTTGTCAAATTAGTCAACCGAAGGTTTTATCAGTCGACTGGACAAAATGTCTGTTTTTTGGAAAATTAGCAGCAGTCGACTAATGGTTTTATCAGTCGACTGAACAGAACATGTGTTTTCTGAAAATTTAGCAGCAGTCGACTAATGCTTTTTATCAGTCGACCGAACAGAATGTTTGTTTTTCAGAAGTTTTTAGCAGCAGTCGACTAAAAGGTTTTTCAGTCTACTGATGATATTATCAGTCGACTAACTTTTCTCAAGTCAACTAAGTTTCAAAAGTTCAGATTTTCAAACGACTCGATTAAGAGATCAGTCGACCGACGATAACTGTCAGTCTACTAATAACTAACTATTAGTCGACTAACTGATGTTTCAGTCGACTAATTTTGCCATTTTCCTGAAACTTCAAAAAGGTGTCTTTTCATTTTTCAAACATTTTGATCGTTCGAAATAGACAGTTTTGATACCCTTTCATACTCTCAATGTATGAAAAACTTTAACTATAAATATGAGTGCATTGTACACTAAAAAACAACAAGAATTCAATCGATTTGAATCATTTACTTATTGCTTTTCACTCCTATTCATTCAAGTATTTGTTTTCTCACTCACGTGATATTTTCACTTCAGTTTTTCACTCAAATCACTTTGAGAGATAGTGAATTCGTGAGTAGAGTATTTCAACAACCTCAAAAGCCAATAGCATCTCATTTGCATTCAAAAGGAAGGCTCATAGGTTGTTTTGTAAGTTGTTACTTATTTTCTGTAAAAAGAAGGACTCCTTGGTGTAAAGGAGTTGTTTGCTTTCAGTACGGTTGTTACTGAAAGTGGGACCGGTTATGGTCTGTGTGATCTTGTAGTTTACAAGGTTGATAGTGAAAATCTCAAGCGAGTTTTGCTTGGGGACTGGATGTAGGTCGGGTTAGACCAAACTAGGATAAAATCTTGTGTTCTTTGTGTGTTTGCTTTGAGATTTGCAAAATCATTAAATATTCCACAGACAATTTTTAAAAGCACTATTCACCCCCCCTCTAGTACTCGTTGCCTCGATCCTAGTGCACTTTCATTTGGTATCAGAGCACAGGTTTGCTATTACTTTGATTTGACCACCATCTAGCATGGCAACTACAACATCTCAGCACAAAGAAGGAAGCTCCTCTGTTCGTCCTCCTCTTTTCGACGGAACAAACTATGGATACTGGAAAGTAAGAATGACAATATTCTTGCAATCCATGGATCTCGATATCTGGAGAGTTGTTTCAGAAAAGTACCAAACTCCATCAACTGATTTCAGCCGATGGACCGATGATGAAAAGAAGACTCCTTCACTGAATGCCAAAGCCATGAATGCATTATATTGTGGCGTTGACAAGGTAGAATTCAACCGCATCTCTCAATGCTCTACAACAAATGAAATTTGGCATACTCTTCTAGTAACTCACGAAGGTACGTCAAAGGTAAAGGAATCTAAAATTGCTTCTTTAGTTCATAAATTTGAATTGTTCAAAATTAAGCAAAATGAATCTATATCGGACATGGTAACTAGAATGACCGATATAACTAACACTTTGAAATCCCTTGGAAAAGAATATTCACAAGTGGATTTAGTCAGAAAGATTCTAAGGTGTTTAACTCCTGAATGGGAGAGAAAAACCACTGCTATTGAAGAAGCAAATGATCTCAATACTCTCACTCTTGAAGACTTAGTTGGTAACCTAATGGCATATGAGGTCCAACTTCAAGACAGACAAGAAGAAGAGCCTAAGAAGAAATCTCTTGCTTTTAAGGCTACTTCTGACTCAGAAAATTCAGAAGAAGATGAAGATGAAGATGAAGATGAAGATGAAGATATTGCCCTCATCACAAGGCAATTCAGAAGATTCATCAAAAAAGGAAGATTTCAAAGAAAGGTAAAGAAAGCAGATTCTTCCATTCCCAATAAAGTCAAGTGCTTTAACTGCAAAAAGGCAGGACATATCAAGAAAGATTGTCCTCTTCTCAAAATCAAGCCCAAGGACCAATTCAAGAAGAAAAAGGCATTTCAAGCATGTTGGGATGATAGTGACTCCTCTTCCGATGAAGAATCAAATGAAGAAGTCGCCAACATGTGTTTTGTAGCACAAGAAGATTCGGTAAGTCAATTTGACTATGATGAGTTATTTGAAGCATTTAATGATTTATATGCTAAATTTAAGAGTCTTAGTTCTAAAAATAAAGAGTTAAAACTGAAAATTTAACTCTTGACTCTCAAAATAAAGTGTTACTTCAAGAAATAGAAGATCTCAAGAAGAAAAATTCTTGCCAAGCACTTGAGATAAAAGAAATTGGAGTTAGAACCAATCTCTTACAAAAAGAAATATCTAGTTTTAAAGAAAAGTCAAATGATCTTCTTTCTATAGTGACCAAATTCACAAATAGTCAAGAGAATCTAGAAAAACTTCTTGGTTCTCAAAGATGCTCGGTTAATAAAACCGGATTGGGATATAGCTTCTTTGATACTCAAAATAGACCAAACTATGTGGTGAAAAATCAAAGACATTATTCTCAACCTTTTGTTCATAAAACTAAACTTTCTAGTTCTAATAGAAATGCATCTAGATATGATTATTCTAGACATGTTTATTCTAAATCCTTTTATAGAAAGAATATTTATTATCAAAGGAAACCAAAATCCAAATGGATATGGGTTTCTAAGACTAACTCTCATTGACCCGAAAATAGAAAGGGGTCAAATGCTCTGTTTTCTGATTTTGTTGTAGGTACACAACATAAGGAGCAAATGGATATTGGACAGCGGCTGTTCCAAACATATGACTGGAAGGCCGGAGTTATTTTCCACCCTCCAAAATAAGGATGGAGGAACCATCACCTTTGGTGACAATAACAAGGAAAAAGTGATAGGCATTGGTAATATTGGTAATCCAAAATTTCCTTTGATAGAAAATGTTCTTTTAGTAGATGGTTTAATGCATAATTTAATATCTATTAGTCAATTATGTGATAAAGGTTTTCATGTGTATTTTGAAAATGATTTATGCTTAATTTCTGATTTTCAATCTAAAAAGATCATTTTTAAAGGTAAAAGAACAAACAATGTGTATGAACTATATCTAGATGAATTACCCTCTTTTAATGAAAAATGTCTTATTGTTTCAAATGAAATTCAATGGTTATGGCACAAGAGACTTGGACATGTTAACTTTAAAATTATTTCAAAGTTATCCAAGAATGATCTTGTAAGAGGCCTACCTAGAATACCATATAAAAAGGATCACTTATGTGATGCTTGTCAAAGGGGTAAACAAATCAAGAGTTCTTTTAAAGCAAAAGATATAGTTTCAACAAAATGTCCTCTTGAACTTTTACATTTAGATCTATTTGGACCATCTAGAATTCAAAGTTTGAATGGTAGCAAGTATGCTTTTGTTATAGTAGATGATTATTCTCGGTTTACATGGGTGATTTTTCTAAAAAGCAAAAATGATGCTTTTTCAGAATTTTCTAAACTTTATAGAAGAATTACAAATGAAAAATCTACATCTATTATTAAAATTCGTAGTGATCATGGTGGTGAATTTGAAAATGAATCTTTTCTAAAGTTTTGTGATTTACATGGTATATTTCACAACTTTGTTTTTCCTAGAGCGGCTCCACAAAATGGAGTTGTTGAAAGAAAGAATAGAACTTTGCAAGAATGTGCTAGAACCATACTTCAAGATAAAAATTTACCAAAATACTTTTGGGCTGAAGCAATTAATACAACATGTTATGTCTTAAATCGTGTTCTTATTCGACCAATTTTACATAAAACATGTTTTGAATTATATTATGATCGTATACCAAAGATCTCATATTTCAAAATTTTTGATAGTAAATGTTTCTTGTTAAATACCAAAGATAATCTTGATAAGTTTGATTCAAAATCAGATGAATCAATATTTCTTGGATATTCTTCTAGAAGTAAAGCATATCGTATTTTCAATAAAAGAACATCTTGTATTGAAGAATCTTTACATGTTGCATTTGATGAGAATTGTGAGCAGGTTATACCTCTAAGCGAAGGAGAAGAAGTAATACTTCAAGAAGAACCCTTGATAGAGAGTACTTCACAAGAAAATATTCCTCTTCAACCGGTTTGGAAAGAAGTTCCTAATCATCCACATGAACAAGTTATTGGTGAAATAAAGAGTGGTGTCCAAACTAGAAGGCAGTTAGAAAAATATATTGCAAATGTTGCTTTCATATCTAAATTAGAACCAAAGAATATCAATGAGGCTTGTGTTGATGAATTTTGGCTTTTGGCCATGTCTGAAGAACTTAACCAATTTACTAACAATGATGTTTGGGATCTAGTTGATAGACCAAAGGATCATCCGGTAATTGGAACAAGATGGGTCTTCTGAAATAAGCTGAATGAAAATGGTGAAGTCATTCGTAACAAAGCAAGGCTAGTGGCACAAGGCTATAATCAAGAAGAAGGCATAGATTTTGATGAAACCTATGCACCATTGGCTCGATTAGAGTCAATACGAATGATGCTTGCTTTTGCTAGTTACATGAACTTCAAGTTATATCAAATTGATGTTAAGAGTGCAATCTTAAATGGACACATCAATGAAGAAGTTTATGTAGAGCAACCTCCAGGCTTTGAAAATGAGAAATATCCAGAAAAAGTCTACAAATTGAAAAGAGCTTTGTATGGACTCAAACAAGCACCAAGAGCGTGGTATGAAAGACTACGAAACTTTCTAGAACAATCTGGTTTTTCCATTGGTCGGGTAGACTCCACTTTATTTATTAAAAATCTTAATTCAGATATTCTTATTGTACAAATTTATGTTGTTGACATAATATTTGGTTCTACTAATGATTCTCTTTGTAAAGAATTTGCTAAAGCTATGCAGGAAGAGTTTGAAATGAGCTTGATAGGCGAATTAAACTACTTCCTTGGACTTCAAATAAAGCAAACTGAAGAAGGAATCTTCATCAATCAGGCTAAGTATACAAAAGAACTTCTCAAGAGATTTGGGATGGACTCATCGAAATCAAGAAGGAATCCTATGAGTACAACTACTTCTCTTGATAAAGATGAAAATGGTAAAAGTGTAGATACTAAGCTCTACAGAGGTATGATCGGATCTCTATTATACTTAACTGCTAGTCGACCTGATATTATGTTTAGTGTTTGTATGTGTGCAAGATTTCAAGCTAATCCAAAGGAATCTCATTTAACTGCAGTAAAACAAATTCTTCGTTATTTGAAAGATACTTCAGATTTCGGTTTGTTTTACCCAAAATCATCTTCCTTTGATTTGATTTCATATAGTGATGCAAATTTTGCAGGAAGTAAATCTGATCGTAAGAGTACTAGTGGAACTTGTCATTTCTTAGGAAATTCTTTAGTCTCTTGATTTAGTAAAAAACAAAATTCAGTATCACTCTCAACAACTGAAGCAGAATATATAGCGGCTAGTTTAGCATATTCACAAGTACTATGGATGAAACAAACCTTAAAAGATTTCGGTTTGAATTACTCCACAACAACTATTTATTGTGATAACACTAGTGCAATAAATCTTTCAAAAAATCCTATTCAGCACTCAAGAACTAAGCATATTGAAGTTAGACATCATTTTTTAAGAGATCATGTGTTAAAAGAAGATATTTCGTTAAATTTTATTTCCACTAAAGAACAACATGCCGATATCTTCACTAAACCTCTTAAAAATGAAGATTTTATGAGAATTAGGAGAGAACTAGGTATTTGCTCATTTTTGGATTTATAAAAATGCTGATTTTTGAACAAAATCTCAAAATCACACTATATTAGTTGACCGATAAAATTCTAGTAGACTGGTATTTTAAATTTTGGAATATATCGCACCATATTAGTCGACCGATATATTTCTAGTCGACTGATGATATTTTTTAGAATGAGTCGCACATTCTTAGTCGACCGATAAAGATTTAGTCGACTAAATTTTTTTTAAAATTTTAAAATGAAGGGACCCGATACCCCTTGGATTTCTAAAACACCCGTTCTTTTAAAAATAAGCATCGTTTCACTTCGTTTTTGTATCTTTTCGTTTTTCTTAAAAACGAAACCCTTAAAAATGAAAACCCTCTTTCTCTTTTGCCTCTCTTTCTTCCGAAAAACCCTCGGAGTGCCATTCGATCCCATTTTCGTCGGGATTTTCTTGCCGTGACAAGGAGACGCCGGAGTCTTCTGGTCATGATCTTGAAACGCCGGAATCCTCCTGCAGTAACTGGCGCATCTTCAAAACATGCTGGAACCCTCTTGTGTGACAGTCATTGCTGGAATCCCCTTGTGGCCGACTTCTCACTCGCCGTCAGCCATTGTATCCTCCTCTGGTTCTGTTTCACATCGCCAGACAACGTTCTACTTCTGCCGGAAATCATTTGGAAGCCGTCATTGTTTTTGGTAACCTTTTTTTACCATGCCTCGTACGAAGTCTGCATCTGCAAAAGGTTTAGGTTCTCCTCCTCCTACACCTACTTCAAGACATGGTTTTTCACTCAGATTACTCTGAAATCCTCTTTTGTATGATACTTTTGGATCAATTTCTGCACTACCTATTTTACCAGGCCGAAATGTTCTATTTTACTTGTTTTCTCGTTACAAAATAAGAGAATTATTTCTTGGTATTTCACATCTTTTTGATGCTTGTGCAGATACCCTTCACTATCCTTTTCTTATTCACTTGTTTTACACGAATTTACAAATGGATCATGAAACTGAAGTTTTGTCCTCTCTTGTTCGTGATGTTGAAATCGAGTTTGATTCGAAATTACTTGGAGAAATTCTTGAAATTCCACCTTCAGACACTCTTTTCAACACTATTGAATTGAATGATGATAGAGTTTTTGAACAAATTCTTCTTCCAGGAGCACCTCACTGCCCTCATTTCAAAAATACTAATCTTCAAACTCATGCACGTATTGCTGGACGAATCCTTGCCCACAATGTTCTACCCAAAACTGGTTCTTTTGATTATTATTCCGTAGATCTATCTACGGCTCTTTATGTTTTATTTGGAAATATTTCTGTCAACTGGGCCAATGTGTATTTTACAAATTTGTGGAAACAAAAACCATTTCTTCCTTATGGTTGTCTTTTAACCCGTATTTTTAGATATTTCAAAGTTCCTTTAACAAATGAAAAATACATTGAGCAAAAAGAGTTCTTTGATCAAACAATTTTTAAAAGAATGAAAATTAAATATCTGCCTCCTTTAAATGTTGATCAAATTGAACCATCTGATCCTATTGAACCATCAATTTCTGAACCTTCACCTTCTGCGACACCTTCATCTCATGCAAAAAGAAAGAAATTTTTGACAAGTCAAGACCATGATGAAGTTATGCAGAGACTGAAAGCTTTAGAGCTGCATCAACATACTTTTCGTGAAGATGTGACTCAACAACTATCTTCGATTCAGAAAGAGATTACTTCAATCAAGGATTTGCTCAACTCACTTTTCTAATCTTTGTTGTCTGAACTTTCATACTTTATGGGTTGTAATATTTTAAACTTGTATCTCTATTTTGCTTATGCTATTTCTGCCCTTACTCTTTTTTGATTCTGACAAAGGGGGAGAAAAAGATGATGATAGTAATTAACAGGAGATCTTGCATGAGAAATGCAAAATTAAGAGAAAAAAAAAGCTTTGAATGAATGTATTTCTAAATGCATGAAGAAATGATGAATGAAAATGCAAACCAATCAATATGTGATATATGTGCTTTAAATGTTCTAACTTTTAATGTTTTGCAGCATATTGATAGGGGGAGTAAAATCTTCATCTATGCATCTAAATGCTTCATCTTTGATTAAGTTTGTCATCATAAAAAAGGGAGAGATTGTTACGACAATGAAGCCATACATGATACTTCAAGTACAAGGTTTTGATGATGAGCAAGTGAAATCAACTGCATTTCAGCGAAGGCTATGAAGAAATTGAATAATTCAGTGAAGAATCTTTGAAGACTAGTGTGCAAATGTTTATTTCATTAAAAGTCTTAGATTCTTGTAAGAGCCTTACTTAGAGTGCATATTTAGGTTGCATTTCACCTTAAAAGTCTTTAGAAAAACTTTTCTAAAAAGAACCCTCATGATTTTTTTTTTAGAAAACTCTTTTCTTAAATTTTCATGTTTATTAGTCGACCAATAGACTTACCAGTCGACTAATCCTTTCGCGCCATATTTTCTAAATAGTCATTTTTGTCAAATTAGTCGACCGAAGGTTTTATCAGTCGACTGGACAGAATGTTTGTTTTCTAGAAAATTAGCAGCAGTCGACTAATGGTTTTATCAGTCGACTGAACAGAACATGGGTTTTCTGAAAATTTAGCAGCAGTCGACTAATGCTTTTTATCAGTCGTCCGAACAGAATGTTTGTTTTTCAGAAGTTTTTAGCAGCAGTCGACTAAAAGGTTTTTCAGTCTACTGATGATATTATCAGTCAACTAACTTTTCTCAAGTCAACTAAGTTTCAAAAGTTCAGATTTTCAAACGGCTCGATTAACAGATCAGTCGACCGACGATAACTGTCACTCTACTAATAACTAACTATTAGTCGACTAACTGATGTTTCAGTCGACTAATTTTGCCGTTTTTCTGAAACTTCAAAAAGGTGTGTCTTTTCATATTTCAAACATTTTGATTGTTCGAAATGGACAGTTTTGATACCCTTTCATACTCTCAATGTATGGAAAACTTTAACTATAAATATGAGTGCATTGTACACTAAAAAACAACAAGAATTCACTCGATTTGAATCATTTACTTATTGCTTTTCACTCCTATTCATTCAAGTATTTGTTTTCTCACTCACGTGATATTTTCACTTCAGTTTTCACTCAAATCACTTTGAGAGATAGTGAATTCGTGAGTAGAGTATTTCAACAACCTCAAAAGCCAATAGCATCTCATTTGCATTCAAAAGGAAGGCTCATAGGTTGTTTTGTAAGTTGTTACTTATTTTCTGTAAAAAGAAGGACTCCTTGGTGTAAAGGAGTTGTTTGTTTTCAGTACGGTTGTTACTGAAAGTGGGACCGGTTATGGTCTGTGTGATCTTGTAGTTTACAAGGTTGATAGTGAAAATCTCAAGCGGGTTTTGCTTGGGGACTGGATGTAGGTCGGGTTAGACCGAACCAGGATAAAATCTTGTGTTCTTTGTGTGTTTGCTTTGAGATTTGCAAAATCATTAAATATTCCGCAGACAATTTTTAAAAGCACTATTCACCCCCCCTCTAGTACTCGTTGCCTCGATCCTAGTGCACTTTCAGATTCATGCTACAACTTAACCATGATGGTTATCAACCATCCATGGTCCTCTAGAGTCCCAACCCAGTGTGAGTGTAACCCTAAGTTATATCTAAGTTCAACACATTGAACCACATTCTCAAACTTGAATTTCACTCATTCTCTCATGAGTGATGTCATAAACTGATCTCGATAGATCTCACTCTTTAATCTCATGATGACATTAAGACTCACACTATCTCTCACTAAGCACGCAACGATGTAGTGTCTCTACATCGTTAAGTCACTGGTGGCCCACTCTCTGTGGTGGCTGCACTCTAGCCGCGAACCAGATAGCCCTTGTCACAGGTTGCCACTTCCGAAATTTAAGGGATTATGCATTTCGATCTCAATATATTCATTTACACACCATGAATAGAATAAATGGAACTCAAATCTAAATATAATCTCATCATAATGCATGTTATTAATAATCACATATACATGCTATCACAAATTCAATCTCTTTCTAACATGCATGACATACCATAACTAACATGTATATCACAACTAATATACTTATGAAATCAATTTATAATGTCAAGCATGAAAATTTTATGCATGTCATGGTCTCACTAAAAAATATCATGCTAATCATATTTATTTACAACATTACTATAACATACAATGTAAAAATGTTTATTTACTTTTAAAAGTGTCAATAATATCTCTTACCTCAAATGCAAATACTGTGCTCTAGATGAAATTGAGTCTCAAGACGCTCTGATAATAGAATCTGGTTATTACATAAACATATTCTTATTAATGCATAAAACTTCTTACCAAAATAGCCCTCCTGAATTGACTCATGAAATCTCGATTTTTGTGTCATTAATTTAACCAAAATCAATGAACCGGTGGATTCCCCTCTACAATACTTGTCTAACTCACCAAATTCCACTCAATTCTGAGTTTGGGGTGCAAAGTTATGCCCGTTTTACCAAAATAGATCTCGAGTATCCAAAAGGGTAATTTGGTTATTTCAGATTTATGTATAATTTGATACTAATTCACCACCCAATCTAGATCCATTTATGATCTGGATCTAACACTATCTAACTGGATCCATATCCATTACTCATCTGGATCCAGAACAGTCTGACTGGATCCAAACCCATTTTTGATATGGATCCAAGACTAATCCGATCTGTTATAGAACAGTCAGTCTGGATCCAGAACAGGTCCAGATCAAACTGAATATGAACTAAGAATCCAGATCCAGTCAGACTGAACCGATTTGGTCTGACTCAGGTTGATCCATACCAATTCGGCTCAGGCCTGATTCAGTCTAAATTGGTTCAGTTCAGACCAGTTCGTTCTGAACCAACCCACATAAACCAGTTCAGCTAGACTCAGTTTGATCTAAACCGGTTCGACCCAAACCGTTTTAACCAATATTTTCTTGCTTTTTTTTTCATACTTACCCAACTTCGGGTTTGGTCTGGACGCGACCCAAACCGACCCAGTTCGGTCTGGGTCGCACACAGACTGACCCTCGGTTTCACCATTTTTTTTTAATACAGACTCAGTCTGGGCATGACTCAAACCGACCCGGTTCGGTCTAGGTCACACCCAGACCGACCCTAGGTCTGCCCTAAAAAGGCCGAAAGGGGCAAAGCCCCTTTCGTTTATAGAGAGGTGGCGACCACCGGCCGACCCTCTCCTCTGTACCCAACAGGGTATGAGTCGGCCGCCAGCGCCGACCGACCCTCCCTGTGACAGAGGTATCGACCACCGGCGTCGGCCGACAGGCCGACCTTCTTTCTCTCTCGCATCTTCTTTGATTTTTTTCCTTTTCCCTACATCTCACCGATAGCAAAGGATGTCGGCCTACCTCTGCAAATCACCGGCAGCCATGGCTTCCTTCCCTCACCCCTTTTCCCAAAAAGAAAGTAGGACGAAGAAATAGAAGAAGATGAAGGAGGTGGAGGGTTTTACCTCATCGCTGGTGCCAGAATCCGGTAAGCTTCACTTTTTTTTTCTTCCTTTGCTCCCTATGCTCTCTCTGCTTCCTCTTGCTCGAGTGAGGGAGAGGAGCGCACCGTGAGGGCTATTTATAGTCCTCATGGGGGGATGAGGATAACCCCCCCCCCCACCCACCCACCCGACGATCGTGGGGGTGAGATTTATCTTCATCCTTCGATTTTTTTCACGGGGAACATAGTTTCCCCAAATGGGAAACTGACTTTCCCTTAATATTTTTTTTTATATTTATCCCCTCTGACTGCTCTGTCGTAGCGGGGTTTACACGTCATCAAGCAGCTCACCAACATACTTAGATAAAATACATTAGTTGTTGCTCGCATGAAAACTACACTATAAGGATTTACATCAATAGTGACGAGATATAGGCCTATAATAACGAGAATTCTCGACAACAAGTCACCAAAAAAATAGCATTTATTAAGTAATAACGGTGACATTTATAGCTCATTGTTAAAGGGTGAATCAACACCAACAATGAATGTCTCCAGAACTGGATTTATCAATAGTGGTGTGACAATCTTTAAGGCCAAGGTTGTTTTAATGGTAAGATAGGATATAAAGGCGAGATCCCTAACTCACCACTATGACGGTGAGATCTCTATCTTGCCATTATAGACTATAATAGGGATAATTGACTCCTCGTCATAAGCTATAACAAAAAGATAGAGATCTCACCATTATTGATCTATAACCTGCAAAAAAAAACAAAAAATTAACGGATGATATAAAAAGAACATAATTAGGCTTGTCATGTCAAAGATGATATTTCTAGAGTGGTTAGAAGTAAACCTATCAAGGTGGAGTGACCTCAATGAAGATCATGAAGATACATATAACTAAGTGCATTCAATCATTGAGAACAAACCTCATGTCAAGTCATTAGCTTGACAAAAGCATACAATAAAATCACTTTCCAATTTAAACATGACTAAATGGCAAAACTAATGCAAAAGCCTTTAAACTTAGAAATTACTAGCAAAACACAAAGTCCCTAGTCTAAAAGCTGAACTTATGAATCCCAGGAAAAATGAGACAACTGGTAGTATTTTGCTATGAGAAAATGAAAGCAACATGCATGATCACATGAAAAGGATCAGTAAAATGCCTAGCAATAGTCCTCAAAATAAAACTTTCATTGTTTCATAAGGCATTATAGAATAGATTTATAAATAAGTATTATGCTAAAGAAATTAGTGTTCAACAATCATATTCAACTTTAGTCTGGATTTGAGCCTAACCACATCAATGGAAACTTGAGGTAAAAAAATAAAAATGAAACAAAACATAAACATGAGGCAAAAAAATGGAGATGACAAAAAGTTGACTAAAGGGCAAAATTAATGCAAAAGCCTCTAAACTCAGAAGTAACTAGCAAAACACAAAGTCCCTAGGCTAGAGGCTGAACTTATGAATCCCAGGAAAAATGAGACAGCTGGTAGTATTTTGCTATGAGAAAACAAAAAACAACACATGCCCACATGAAAAGGATTAGTAAAGTGCACAACAATAGTCCTCAGTAAAGTGCACAACAATAGTCCTGAAAATAAAACTTGCATTGTTTCATAAGGCATTATAGAATATATGTATAAATAAGTATTATGCAAATAAGTGTTCAACTAACAATCATATTCAACTTTAGTTTGCATTTGAGCCTAACAGGATCGATAAAAACTTGAGGTAAAAAAATAAAAACAAAACAAAACATAAATGTGAGGTAAAAAATATGAGCCCTTAAAAAAATAAAAATAAAACAAAAAAATGAAACATCATCCCAAAAATGAAATGTGAGCCCAAAAAATGAAACATAAACCCAAAAATCAACATAAACGGGGATTTTTCTAAAGTTCATTAACAAATCAATTAGGCTTCTTGATCCCTTAAATCCACAAAAAATACTAACGATTTTTCAAGCATTCTATTCAATTAAACACATAAAAAAAGGGTTTTTTTGGGGTTCGACAACACAATCAATTAGGCTTTGTCATCACCTTAATACACAATAATGCTAATATTTTTTTTAAACAATTTCTCTAATTGCAAAAGGAGTGAAACCCAAAAATCATTGATCAAAATGCAAGACGTACATATAAAAATCAAAAGAAAGGAAGTAATTTCACAATTGACCATACAAACACAAAGACATGCAACCAACTCAACTAGAGAAAATTAGGGCTTTCAATGAGAGTGATAGAGAGAGAGGATCTCTTGCCTTCACGGGGTCGACGAGGGGGATCGATTTGAGGAGGCCTGTGACTAAATCCACGACCCTTTTCTTGTTCAAGAACGTCGACGGAGAAGCATACACTACTCCAAAGAAGACCCTAGCACCCATCACAAGGCCCCGAGCCAGGGTTATTCCCCTGCCATGTGCGAGGCTCCACACGAGCTATAGAAGACAAGATTTTGCACGTGCCGCCTGCATTGTCCCTCCTAGATCAAAACCCTAGATTTCCCCTTATTTCTTGAAAATTTCTCCTTTTTGGGGATATTATTCAGTGCTTGAAGGCGACGTATAAAATGAGAGTTTGGGTGGTGGCATTAGGGTTAGGGTTAGGTTTGGAGAGGATGAGGTGCATCAAAGGAGAGGAGGAGCTGACAATGAGGGTGAGGGGCCTCTTGTGAGGCGAATAGGGTTAGGTATGAGAGAGAGAGAGAGAGAGAGAGAGAGAGAGAGAGGGCCCATCAGGCCATGAGGAGTGTTTTTATCAACACTCTATAACAGTAACATAACTAAAACCCTATAATGGCGAGAGTAAGCTTCTCTGACTGTTAGATATTGTCATTAAAGACCAATAACGATGATATATCTCACATCACGGCAAGACACAATTTTTATGCCTTGAGGTGCATTTTTAACAACACTCTGTAATGGTGACATAATTGTCATCATTATAGACTAAAACCCTATAACAATAAGAGCCAGATCTTGCCATTATTGATCTATAATGACAAGCTTCTCCGAGCATTAGATATTGCCGTTAAGGATCAATAACGCTGATATATCTCGCCTCAAGGCAAGACATTTTTTTCATCTTAAGGCATATTTTTAACAACACTGACGTCACTCTATAACGGCACCATAATTGTTATCTTGATAAAGTAAAATCCTATGATGGGGAGATGTGTGCAGGGGCAAGGCATTACAACAGATATTCAACTCATTGTTATTGATGAAGCTAATAACGGCGAGATTTATGGTCGTAGTAGAGTAATAGTGGTGAGATTCATGGCTCACTGTTATTGATGAAGCTAATAGCAAAGACAAAAATCATGTCGTTATTGCTTGATCAATAGTGGTGAGATTTTTTCTCGCTAAAAAAGAATCACCGCTATTGACCCTCATCCTTGTAGTATCAGTTTTGCTTCTAACATTCGCGCATGACCCAAGACATTGAGGATATATTTTTTTCTAAGAATGGATCAGTCTATGTGTTGTAGGTAAGGTTTCAATACCAAGAAAATAGTGGAGAGGACCTAGATCCATAATAAAAAACTCTTCTCCAAAACTATTTATTAACTTCCTCACCTTTGAATATATGTCTTATGTTATGATAATATCAACATAGATAAACACAAAATACTTCACAAAGGAGATGTATCAGACAATGCCAAGATGCACAAGATAAATCTCAACATGATTGAACCGAGGTCTTGGAACTTGTTTTAAACCATATAAAGCAGGCTCTAACTTGCACACATTGATTACCCATGTATTATTAACCTAATCGGGTGCTTAATTGGTTATAGTGTGCAAAAGAGAGTTTTTCTAGTTATTGCTGTCTTATAGATAATGAAAATAAAGCAACAGGTGAAAATTTTGAGTCTGTTGGGCATGGTGCACCAGTAAGTTGAGACTATGGATGGATTTATCTGTATATAAGAACTCAGGTATCCCCAACCAGCTCATAACTGACCTAACATGTGTCTCATATATTGATCTTGTTTGGATAGAGCTCAATTAGGGATGCAAATGGGTCGGATCCAGGAAGGCGGTTTTACAATTTTTAACTGTTCCGGATCAGACTCCCCCATGTACTTAGCTGTTCCAGATCTGAACTGTTTGCTTCCCTAAGGTCAGACCTCTGTGCCAGGTCTCTCCATCATTGTTCGTAACACACATAAACCAGGTTTCACAACCCAGTCTCATAAGCATATCAAAACCATTGTTGGCAAACCTGGCAAGTTGATTCGGATCAGACCCCAAATAAATATATATTTTTTAATATAAACATTAAACATCAATATATACAAGTATATATTTGCATAAATATATAAATGTTTTAAATAAATACATAAACATATGAAGATATATATATATATACATATATATATATATACATAAATGTATATTATATATTATTGTAAAAAAAATATAAATATGTAAATATGTATAGCTATAAACTTGGATGTATAAGTATAAATGAATAATATATAAATGTAAACATAAATATGTTATAAATATATTATTTATATGTAAAATAATTAACACATATTCATATACAATATACAAATATAAAAATAAAAATAAATATATATACATAAAATAAATATATCATTGTAAACAAATAAATAGATATATTAAACATAGATATTTTATATTAAGTAACTAAATACATATAAATTAATTTGTGAAAAGTAAATAAATCATACGCATAAAATTTAAAGAATTGGTACGTTATATACATTCACATATATATATATATATATAAATATATAAATATATAAATATATATTAAATTCATAAACTTGTTTTAGTCATTGTCACCTATATCTTCATCGGCAATCTCTCACCAAGGGTTCTTTTTGAGATTTTTTTTGCAAAAAAAGTGGGTTTTTTTAGAAAGTTTCTGAAATCCTTAAATTTCTAAGATTTTAAATATTAAAGAGAAGCTTATTCTTTAGTTTTAAAAATAAAAAATATTGCAAAAATTTTGTGATGTTATCCCAATATTCTGGCGATATTTTGACAATATCACCATATATTGTCAATAATTTCAACTTACACTAAAATAAATAATTATTTGTGGTGTTAAGCCGTGGTTGTAGGTTCCTGCGAACCCAACCAGTGTCTCATTTATGCGTGTGATTTTCTGACGTTTTGCTTTACCCCCCTAGGGTTAGAGAGAGAGAGAGAGAGTCGTGCCCTAGGCCAGGTCCTCAGAGAGGTTGAGTTGCGAATTGTCCTAGGGCCTGCCCTTTCTCAGGACACTCGTTCCCCAAGACACGTGGCAGTACCACCATTTTGGAGGATGGGCCTCACCCTGATAGTGCCTACAAGTTGTACATTTGGTGTTTCATGCACTGGTCATCATGTGTGCGTGAATTAGAGTAAAAGTTTTGTTCTAGAATTTTTTTTTTCTTGAGGATCCAAACTAAGTCTCTTGCTTTTAAAAAAGACATTTTCAGGACCCAACTTCTTCTTGGAACTGTCCCACAGAGACCTTAATTTGGGTATGGTCTAATTAACCATGGGGTTTTGTATGATAAAATTATTAAGCTGCTCCAATTTTATAACAAAATAGGCAAAAGACACCACCTCAAAGCAAAGGCTAAACCTCCCAGCTGGCACATGGGTGTGTCCATAGCTTTCACAGGTGGGCCACGCAAGGAATGGTAGTCGTGGACCCCACCTGAAGCCTATTCGAAAGGGGTGGGTCGGGCCCATTAAGTGACCCGGTTCTCTACAAGGGTTCCTTGTTATAAGAAGAAAAACATAGACTAAGCTAATCACTGAAACTGGTCAACATATATCTAGAGTCAATAAGCACAAAATAGCTAATTAGATCTGTGAGTGTGTATAGGGACTTGAGTATCCCCAACCAGAACCACGTTACGTTACAATTGGACTCATATAGTTCAATCCTGAGTTTGATATTGTGCTCGGCCTCCATCATTTTTTGGAATACCCAAACCAAGTCTACACAACCCAGTCCTAAAAAGCCTATCAAACCAACTTGGTGTTCCCAAACTTTATGGATTAGGCCCATAATCCAATCCGTTTATCATCACAACACGAATAGAGATGTAAGCAGTTTGGATTCAAGATGTGTGTGGCCAATACCAGATCCGATTCGGATATTGGTTAAACATATTCGGGTTAGGATGGTGAAAAGCTCATACCGATTGAATTCTGTAGTAAAAAATCAAAACCATCTGTGCATTCCATTATAATCATATATGGTTTTGGCTTACCAAATGCAACTGAACAAAGACGGATTCAGTCAGACAATAGATAAATTTCCTTCCATTGACACCCCTTAAACACATGCAGAAACAAGTGTGCTTATTGTGACCAAGAAACAGAGAAAAAAACACACACAGAAAGGAGGCTTCTAGGCTGCCGATTCTAGCATGACTGCACTGGCTGAGTTCAAGCTGAGGAAGGGGTTGGTGCTGCTGGTGCTGGAGTTCGGCTAGAGTGTGGTCGGTTTGCAATCAGGCCTCCACCGCAGAGCTTGCGACAGAGGGAGTAGCAATGGAACACAAAGAAGCTGCTGGCTGAATGAAACTCATCGATGCATTGTGGGGCGCAATCCCTGATACACGAGAAATGAGGATCTCTAACAGGTATCGTCACATCAAATGCTTGGCTGCAGCTTGCAAGCACAGACAACATCAGCCATGCAACAATGATAGCACCACTCCCCTTTGAACCCATCTCTCTCTCTCTCTCTCTCTCTCTCTCTCTCTCTCTCTCTCTCGTGTTGGTTACGTGGGTGTATGCAGTTTATATATAAAGCGTAATGGTTTTGTAACTCTGTTGAATTAATTTGTATGTTTACAATGACCATTAAAAGGAGCCGTTGTGCTATTTATGGTTCAACGCCAAAGGATGATTTATGTCTCCCATCAAACCGTCATGACTGAGGATGTTAATGCTACGTAGGAATGATGTCAACGGTTCAGATTTGAATAGGATATCTGGATTAATCCATTAACATTCAGATCCAGATTCGGTATGAAGTTCTACATCCAAATCGGAATCTGAACTGGAGTTCGAACTGAATTCAAGTCTGATTATCTGTGAAAATGTATTCAATTAACTAATTTGAGCTCCTAAGATCTAGATTAATTTGGTACTTACAACCCTCTTTTCATCCAAAAATGAAATTTCTAGAATCATCACAAGAACCTATGCGACAAAGACATGCATCTGATACAGGGACGCGTGATGCAGGTTAGACTCGGAAGTTCCAAATTTTTTCGCAAAATAGACACTAGAACATGGAATTTCTTAATTTTTAATCAATAAACATAATTTTTAATATTTTTATATTAAAAAGGATACATTGAAAAAGATAGACTGATGTACGGAATGCAACCACGTAACCTGGTCTAACGTGGCTTGGCCGTTGGCATTGCCAAATGTGATCTAATTGGATAATAAAACATAATCAAATTTAAACATAAATATGGATACCCCTTAATCTGACTAGCCTTTTATGCTTACTGAGTTCAAGTTCACATATAATTAGATCCACAATTTTAACTTGGTCCATTATCCCCACAGTAGATGGGCATTACCAAACACAAGTATATGGGTTTAAGTAGTAAGATATCCAAGCTGAACCCATGTCTTTGACATCTCTAATTAATGATGGGAAGAATAGCCATTACAGAACAAAAAATGTAAAGATGTACCATTGAAACAACTATATGGAAAAAGCTGCATTTCAACTAAGAGCTTTAGAACCTGTACTTTTGGTCTCTCTTGCTGGAGGCTTTTACGCCATTTTCTCTTTTCAGAGAGTTTTACAAAGAAATCAGAACTTATAGAATATGATTTGAGACATTTTTAATATCTTCCAACCCGACTAAAAAAGATAGTTTGCACTTTAATTTGATATGAAATCACAAAATGGGATGAGGGAATGAAAAGGAAATAGAAATTACCTTTCTTTATCGGGGCTGTTTGTATTTATTGTGAAATCACCGTAACAGGAGATATGACTTTATCTCTATGCATATCTGTCACATACAAGAAAAGAAGAGTGGTTGATGAAACCCAATATCATAAAAAAATAAAAGTTGGTTGGATGAATATGATATTAAATATCACATCATAATGAAAGTCAACAAATGAAGTGTTTACAGAATAAGTGCTTCAGATTTAGATCATAAGTATAAAAGAAGAATAAAAAAGCCAAATGGAAGCAGAAATGATACAAAAATTGAAGATGTAAAACAGAAAGACAAAAAGGTATATATATTCTTTAGTACATATATTCGACCAGTATATATATTGTTATAATAAGAAGATATCTCTGAAAATTCAGAATGACCACTTGGTTCAATTGACCTTTTAGCTGATAACTACATTTCACTAGGACTCAAAAGAATTGCTTTAATAAACTGGAACCATATATAGTCAAGAGCAAAGTTGGATATTTCTTGAGAAATTCATTGTCTTGCACTTCATTGAAAGTTGATATACAAAGTAAACATCTGTAAGGCATACTTTTGCTCCCTTTGGCATTGCAGACACCAAGATTCCAAAGCATTCATGCTTTTCTTGCAGCACCACATCTCTATATATTTGGTCATTATATATTTATTGTGAAATCACCATAACAGGAGATATGACTACTCTTGTCTCTATACATATCTGTCACATACAAGAAAAGAACAATAGTTGATGAAACCCAACATCATAAAAAAAGCATAAGTTGGTTGGATGAATATGATATTAAACATCACATCATAATGAAAGTCAACAAATGAAGTGTTTCTAGAATAGGTGCTTCAGATTTAGATAAGTATAAAAGAAGAATAAAAATGTCAAATGGGGGAGAAATGATACAAAAATTGAAGATGTAAAACAAAACTACAAAAGGTATATATATTCTTTATTACATACATTTGATGAGTATATATATTGTTATAATAAGAAGATATCTCTGAAAATTTAGAATGACCACTTGGTTCAATTGACCTTTTAGCTGATAACTACATTTCACTAGGACTCGAAAGAATTGCTTTTCTTGAGATTTATCTGGAAGTCTTCATATTATTTCATAATTTCAATGATTTGAATACAAAATCATCGATTAGTTCTTCACTTAAAGGAATTTGTAACTGAGAATATCAAAATAAATGCAAGATTTTTTTTTAACAATTTGCTAATGAACTTGCAAATAAAGAATTACCATTAGCTCATTAAACTCTAAATATCATTAGCATTGATAGCATTTGTATCTTTTGCTTCACTTTCCTATTAACCAACCAACATAGATTTTATTAGCAAGTGATAATAGCAGATAAAAGAGTGAGTAAAAAATAAAATTCACCACATTCATATCTTCCAAGAATATGTAACATTGTGGATCCTTCGATGATGATGAACCTATAAATAAAAAAAACAATGTATTAGTTACATATTATAACATAAGCATTCACTAATTATAAAATTATTATTTCATTACCTTGTGCTTAAGCCCACAACCAATTTTGAGAGCACATCAAAGCAACTACTGTAGTTGGAAGAAGTCTGGTACGATGTGGACTTACCACCCTCCTGCATCTACTAAAAGCAGACTCTGAAGCAACTGTGGAGATAAGAATAATAAATATATCCTTTATAATCTTTTATAGAAGATGATACTTGGGACCATTTGACTTTCAAAAATATAGTATATCAAAATCTGTAGTTCTTGGCATCATCCCATCTTTTAAGTAATGTTTCAACTCCAATCTCCCACATGTTTTTCCATATCTTTAGATTGTATAAACTTATTAAAGTCAGAAAGATTATCAATTAGTAGACATTTGGATCCAATACTTGATTGAAGAGGAGGAGGAGAAAGTTGAGGTTCATTGGACTTGTTTTCTTGTTTTTTATATTCACTAATCAACTCCAAACAAAGATTATTAATCCTCGTGATTTCATTTAAAGCCTCGTTATCTCCATAAATCTTCTTGTAATAATACTTTAACATACTCAACTTGTATCTTGGATCTAAAATCGTGGCCACTCCCATAATACCATAGATCATACTCCAATACTTATTAAATTTTTTTAGCATTTTAAGCGTCATATTTTTCACCACTTCTTTTAGATCCCTGAGCCACTTAGTCATCTTAACTCTAATCTCACAAATAATTGGAAAGTAGGCATTTACTATAAGATACTTTGTACCTGAAAATAATTTTGTTGCGCGATGAAATAAATCTAATTTCTCATAATTATCTTGTATCACCTCTCAATCATCTTCTGTCGAACAACGCTTATAGTGAGGATCTCGATATGTCAAACAAGTAAAATATCTTTATAAAGCAAAGCTGTTGGAAGTATGAGAAAAGTTGAGTTCCATCGAGTTTTAACACCAAGAGCAAGTTTTTTTATAATTAAAATATGCATCTGATAGTCAGCCTCTTCAAATCTTTGTATTCTCATGGGAGATGATGTCCAATAAGCAACACTATCAAGAATTCTTTCAATTCTTTCTCTAATCACAACTAAACCATCTTGGACAATCAAGTTGATAATACGTACACAACAATGCACATGAAACAACTACCCATGTAATATTAATGGACCAAATGAAAGTTTATCCAATAAAATATCCATAACTGCATCATTAGTGGTGTAATTATCTATCATCAAACTTATCAGCTTCTTATCAAGGTTTCACTCGAACAAACAATTCATCAAACACTCAACAAGAACTTCCTTAGTATGTCGACAAGGCACATATAAAAACCAAAACATAATATAATGAAGGTGATTAAATATTGATATTGAAAAAATATGTTAGTAAGGATTGAAAGAAAAAATGATTGACATTTGACAAGTACCTTATGATTTGACTTTGCAAGCTCCAAAAATTATCAATAAAGTGTGTAATGATAACCATGTATCCCTTCTTTTGATTGGTAGATGACTATATGTCCATAGTGATGGCAACTCTACTCTTAGTTTTTTCCAACAACTTCATTGTCTTGTCTCCTTTCATATTATAATTTTTTTGAATATCTTTCTTTACAGTGTTTTGAGTAATCATTTTGAACAAGGGTTAAAGAGTATTAGAATATTTTCTAAACTCATAATGATCAACCATACTAAGAGGATATTCATGTAGAATAATCATCATAGCAAGATCCCTTCTCTCAGCATCTTGAATAAATTGCTAATTCTCTATTATTTTTTCGGCATTCACTGTAGCTTTGATTGTGACCATAATATATTACTGAATATTATTATGCTTAACCTTAGGACAAATCTTAATATGATCATGAAAATGAGTAGTTTCAACCTTGGCACCACCAGCAAGACATTTATGACAATGATTATACTCTAACTTATCATTTTCACCAATCTTTTTTCTAGTGAAATATTTTTATACAACTGATTTATGCCTACTTGTCTGTTCAAGTGCTAATGTAACCGAATTAGTTGATTAATCTTCATTAACTTTCATTGAAACATGGTTGCTATCAACTGGTGTTACCGGAGCTTGAGACATAATATGTAAACTTAAAGGTTGAGAAATTAAATTATTGGTTCTTGGTTCTTCCTCTTCCATATCAAATTATTGTCCACCAACTTATAGATCTATAAAACATCCACAAAAAATTGACATACATAATACATTGCAGTTAAAAATAACAAATAATAAAAAAACATTATAACAAATATAAATAAAATAATCAAATCATGGGAAGGGACAAATGCAAAAATGACTTAAAATTTGTTATAATTAGTAAGACACAAAGTCAAAATCAAATTTGACCAAATAACTGTATCATGAGCCATTTTTTATGTTGTAAGTGATTTACAACATGATGTCTCCACAACCATGTAAAGATTACATGCACAACTTAGAAAACTTAGCCATTAGTCAAATGAATCTTATTTGTTAAAATATTGCAAAAGAAGCATTTGAGTCAACCCACATGCCACCCTTATCTGTCAAAATATTGTAGAAAGGCAATTTATGTAATTTTCTCATTTGATATGAACATAATTGAAAAGTACTTTTATCATAAGGCAAGTTAAAGCATTCAATAATGTTTTGCACAATCTTAAGATTAGCATGTACATCCCTACTATGTCAATTATAAAAGAAGTCTTTTATATAACAAAAACATTTTGATCTATACTAGAAAAATTAAGAGAATATAGACCATCCCCCGATTTCCCTTTCAAAGAATATAGACCATCCTCCAAACATTTCTCAAAAAATCATTCCTTATGTGTTTTTATAAATCACTCCATACCTTTTTTGCCATTAGCTCAAACTAGTCCTTCAGTCAAGAAGATGTTAGGTTAACCATGGTTAGATGTTGCACATTATATACCCTTATCATTTTTAGCTTTTTCTAACTAATTAGCTTTTCTAAAAAATGTCTTTAAGTTGGGTTAAAATCAAAATTTGTTAAACTTTTGCCAAAATATTCCCTGCCTTGTTTGTGTTTTAGAAAAGGGTCCCTCTATATAGGTAGAATCATCATTATGCTGCCCTTCACAGCTTCTTTCAAAGTACCTCAAAGACTTTGTTGCAAGTTACCAAAAATGTGGTGGGAATTTTGCCAAAATCCATAAGCCACAGACGTTGTTGTAAATCACTAATAAGGTAGGGACCATTTTGCAAATAACCCTTTGTATTACTTGGAAGTAACTTGCTAAGGTCATAGTCTGGGACTAGATGCAGACAATGACTGTAACACCCCAAAAATACAAACTTAAAATCCCTTGGATTTTAGAGAATATATATATATATATATATATATATATATATATATATATATATATATATATATATATATATATAATGGAAAGGTTGCGCAAGCGGAAAAATTGAAAGGAGAAATTGGTTGAGAATCTTTGAGCGGGTTACAAGCCAAGAGTTTAGTAATGCAAAATTACAAAATGAACATTTCATTACAAAATGAGAAAGAGATATACAATTTTCTTTTTTACAAAATGTCTCTCAAAATTGGGACATTCCCCCAAAAAGACTGTCAGAATCACAAGAGCTTTAGAAGTGTGGGATCCAATCCTCGCAACACATCGGGCCCCATTACACAACTTGTCATCGGGCCTTCTTCGGGCATCAAACAACTAACACAGAACTGGTACGGACAAGGGGAATCTGACTGTTTAATTAAAACAAAGCATTGCTATTGTTCCCTTGTGACTTACATTGTAAAGTTCTGCATAGAGTCTGTTTCACTTTTATTGAGTCTGATGTAAGCTACTCGATTCAGGTGAATCAATACCCCGAAGAGGCAGCCCGTATACTTGAACTGTAATAGCCTACGGGCAAAATTGTGAATGAATTAAATGTGTTGAACTTTCTTTTGTTCACCCTCATTGTGATTGCTTCTTGTTATTGCAATTCTTCTCCCTCTATTCTCTCTTGCACTCTGATTACAAGCTTTCATGACTGGCAAGAGAGTTGACAAGTAGGCTTGCAGCGGTAAGGAAGGACCGTCGTGCCACACTGGCCTATTAAAGGAAATAGGCTCGTGACAAGTGGTACTAAAGTAAATTCTCGTGCTGGAAAAGGGACTCTAGAGTCGATGTCGACAGACACGCCAATAAGCTACAATTTGTGAGCAAGACATTGTGGTGCCTTATCAAAACTTGCGCAACACCAAAGGCAAGACAATTGTCGAAGCTGAGGAGATGGGTTCACCACAGGGCCAAGAGGAGTTGGCTGTAACTATCAACAGGCTAATGGAAGATGTGGCTTCGCATGAAGAAGCGATTTCACGTGAAATTGAATCATTCGGTGGACTGAATGATGTGGTGGTGAGCCTGCAAGAGCAAGTAAACTTACTAATGGGGCATGTCACTTCATTGACGACTACAGTGGCTGACTTGCAGATTGAAGTAGGGAAACTTTAGTTGAAAAACCGCATGTTGCAGCGAACAGTGACCCTGAATGGCAGAAATGGTGAGAGGTCATCAAGGATTGATGTGCAAAGACCTACAAAATTTAATGGTTCTCGTGACAGCAAGGCCATTGAGAACTTCTTATTCCAAGTAGAAGACTACTTGGATATCCAGAATGTGATCATTGAAGATCTGAGGATTAAGGCTGCATCATCCTTACTTGATGGAGATGATATCGCTTGGTGGAAGTGGAAGTGCAGTGACATGGAGATGGGTCAATATGTGATAGACACTTTTGACAACTTCAAAATGGAGCTACACAACTACTTCATGCTAATGAATACATAGAGGCAGGCGTACTGGATGGTTTGTGAGCTCAAACACACTGGTTCATTGCAAGACTATGTCAGAACATTCCAGAAGCTTATGTTGGAGATACTTAACATGCCAGAAGATGACAAGCTCAACTGGTTCATTGTGAGACTTCAGCCATGGGAACAGTCTGAAGTGAAAAAGAGCAACCCCCGTATTTTGGAAGATGCATATGTGACGGCCGAGCGCTTAGTTGACACTTAACGCAAGCCTTTCACCCCATCAACCAAAGTCAGGAAGAATCTTAACCATGGAGGCGAGAAGGATGAGCGGCGTAACGACAAAGGTGAGGCATCGACACACCATTAATCTGATAAGAAATAAAACTACCCAAAGTATAACAACAACAACAAGGGTGCGGTTGTGACATGGTGGTTCTGTGGAGATAGGCATATCCCCAAGCAGTGCCCAAGGCACCTTGTGAAGGACGACGAGCAAGCCAACGCTACGTAGGAATAATGCAGTGATAATAAATGCAGTGACACTAAGACCATGCAACCAAGGATGAGGGTCATGCGATCGATTAATACAGCTAGAAGTTGTGTAGCTAAAAACATACAGGTCAGTAAGAAACTTATGTACTTGAAAGTCATTACGAATGAAAAGTCTACTTCAGCAATGATAGACTCCGGGGCTACACACAATTTTGTCTCACAGGAAGAGGCAGAGCGGTTGGGCTTGAAGCCGAGGCCAAAGCAAAAGATCATCAAAACGGTAAACTCTGAGGCCAAGCCCATCCTTGGTGAAGCAAGAGATGTGGCTATCTAAATGGGGAGTTGGGCCGACAAAGCTAATTGCTCGGTGGTGCCCTTGAACGATTTTAAGATAATTTTGGGTATGAAGTTTTTGCGAAGCCAAAATGTTCTGATGTTGCCAAAGTTTAACACGTTGACGATCATGGGGTCAGACGTATCCCACATAGTATAGTATCTTATACA
This sequence comes from Nuphar pumila, assembly GCF_984573655.1. Taxonomy (NCBI): domain Eukaryota; kingdom Viridiplantae; phylum Streptophyta; class Magnoliopsida; order Nymphaeales; family Nymphaeaceae; genus Nuphar; species Nuphar pumila. Next base: position 74,655,649 of record NC_143263.1, on the reverse strand, counting down.
GAAAGACAAGTCTTTAGTGCTATCGGCGATGCAGCTGAAGAAGGGTGTTAAGCATGGGGAGCAGACATTCTTAGTTGTGGTGTGCACAGAAGAAAGAAAGGTGGAAGCAGCAGTGCTGCCGATTTTAGCCCCACTATTGGAGGAATTTTGGGAGGTGATGTCTCTGAAATTGTCGAAGCGTCTTCCTCCAAGACGTGAGGTCGACCATAAGATTAAGTTAACCTTAGGAGCGAAGCTTCCCGCAATGGTTCCATACCGCATGGGGCCAACTGAGTTGAAGGAGCTGTGTAGGCAGCTAGATAAGATGTTGGATGCAGGCATCATTCGTCCATCGAAAGCCTCATTTGGCACCCCGATCCTTTTATAGATGAAACATGATGGCTCCAAACGGTTGTGTGAATTATCATGCTTTGAATAAGGTCATGGTAAACATCAAATACCCATTGCCCCTAATAGTAGACTTGTTTGATCAGTTGGGCAGTGCCCGAGTCTTTTCAAACCTAGACTTGAGATCGGCTTATTGGCAGGTGAGGATTGCAGATGGCGATGAGCCGAAGACAACTTGTGTCACCCGCTATGGTGCTTACGAATTCTTAGTAATGTCATTCAGGTTGACAGATGCTCCAGCCATGTTCACAACCCTAATAAATCAGATTTTCTACCCATACTAAAACAAGTTCATGGTAGTCTACTTGGATGACATCGTGATCTACAGCAGCAACATGGAGGAACATGTCAGGCACTTATGAACAGTGTTTCAAGTGCTGAAGTAGAATGACCTCTATGTTAAATGAGAGAAGTGTCTCTTCGGGCAAGAAGATATCAACTTCCTTGGCCACGTTGTTGGGGGTGGTGTGCTGCGCATGGATGACAAAAGATGAGTCATCCAGGAATGGGTTCTACCAAGCAAAGTGTAGAGTTGCTGTCATTCCTTGGCTTGGCAAACTACTATCAGCGTTTCATTAAAGGTTATTCACTCATTATTACATCCCTCATAGATTTGTTAAAGAAGAATCGAGTATGGCTCTGGATAGGAGCGTGCCAAGATGCCTTCTATGGCTTAAAGAAAGCCTTAGTGAGGGAGCCAATGCTAAAGTTGTCTGATCACTCAAAACCCTTTGAGGCCCACACAGACACATCCGACTTTGCCATTGGCGGAGTTATTATGAAGGAGGGTCATCTGATTGCATATGAGAGTCATAAGCTAAAGAATGCAGAGAGGCGTTACACAATGCATAAACGTGAAATGACAATTATTATGTATTACCTCAGGACTTGGCAACACTATCTTATGGGTGCTAAGTTCATCGTCAAGATAGACAATGTGGCCACAAGTTATTTTTAAACACAAAAGAAGCTAACACCTAAACAAGCTCAGTGACAAATGTTTTTGGCTGAGTTCGACTTTGCCTTGGAGTACAAGGTTGAAAAAACCAATGTTATAGTGGATGTCTTGAGCTGCAGAGCTGAACTGACAGTTGCACGTGCGGAGCCTTCTGAAGCGCATTTAGAGGGCGCATTGCTGAGTTCCATCCATGAAGGTATACAACAGTGTAAAGTTCATAAAAAAATATCAAACAGACACGAGCCTAACACAGACCCAAGCCTGACCCGGACCTGGGTTCTCGAAGCTTTAAGAACCTGTGTCTTTTAAAAGACGTAGGCACCATGGGCGAGGGGCAAAATCCCTTGCCCCTTCTCTCTCCTCTTTGCCTCTCCCATCTTTGTCCTACGGCGACAGGACATCGGCGATGGAAGCCGCTGGATGCCTCCAAGTTCCGGCAATGCCCTATCCTCGACTCCCATTCTCTCTTAGCCTCCAGTCTCCTCCCCTGTCATCACCTCATCTCTCACGTCGGTGGCCTCAACAAACAACCCAACGACCATTGCTATCGATGACCTCGTTTCCCCAACGGCCACCTGCAACATCGTCGATGACCTACTGTCCGGTCGTCGGCTGCGCCAGAGCCCCTGATGTCAAAGTTTTCCAACCTCACCTCTCCCTTTTCCTCATGGTTTCCCGTAGCCTCCTGGTTTGCGAGCAGTCATTGACGAATGAGGCCGCCGACCACACCACCCTCTCCAAGTGTGGGCAACCATCGCCACCTTCTCCCTCGCTCTCTAGGAGCCTCCCGTCGTCGCCTCGGTCCCCTATCACCACGATCTTCGCAGGTAAACCCCACCCCCTTTTCTAGTTTTGTGGTGGTGGACCAGAGCCACCATCGTGGGTGGCTCTAGGTCTACCAAAAGGGTGGTGCCGAGCACCACTCGTTGTCTCCTCTCTTCTTCGTCTCCCTCGACCCTCCTGTTCTTGGGTTGGTGGACCAAAGCCACCATGGTGGCTCTGTGTTTGCCAGGGAGGGAGGTGTTAAGCACCTCCTCTCCTTTTCACCTTGTGTTCTGATGGGTCGGCAGGAACCAAGCCCATGCCACCACCTTGGGCTTTCTGGGTGTGTCGGTAGGGCCTGATCGAGCCCTGTCACCCCCCTTCTTGTGTTTCTCGATAGGGGGCGAGGTCTCCTGCCTTTGTTTGTTTCCGATAGGGGGGCTTCGCCCGCTGCCTGCAGAGGGTGAAGCTCCCCTTACATTTGTTTCCCAGCAGGGGGCGAGACCTCTCCCCTGCTCCCTTGTTGTTTCTCGGTAGGGGGAGAAGCTCCCCTTGTCCTCTGTTGTTCCTCGGTAGGGGCTGGAGCCCCCTGCCTCCTATTGCTTCCTGGCATAGGGTCGCACCTCCCCTGCTTGTTTTGCCAGTAGGGGGAGCTTTCCCCCTGCTTCTTTTGTTTTTCTGGGCAGGGGCAAGGCCCTTGCCTTCTTCTTGTTTCTGAGCGGGGGAAGAAGCCCCCCTCATCTCTTTTGTTTTTTGGCAGGGGGCTCACCCCCTACCTTGATCTTGTTGCCGGCAGAGGCAGAGCCTTTGACTGTCTCATTTCCAGTAAGGGGGTTGCACCCCCTATCCTATTTTCTATTGAGGTAAGTTCGAGAGGAAGCCTTTGCCCCCTCCCTTGCCTTTTCTGTCTTGGCAGGCATAGAGCATGAGCTCTCTGCCTCTGGCTTTTTGCCAGGCGGGGGTAAGGCCCTTGCCTCCTATACCTTCGTAGGTAGGGTGCAGTGTTTGTGCCTCTGCCTCTGCATCCATGGTTGTCAGGAGCAGGCCTCTTTGTCCCTACTCGTGTGGCTTGGGGCTAAGCCCCTAGCCCTCTCTGCTGATTCGAGCATGCAAGGAGCAAAGTCTCCCTGCCTCAACCATTGTTTATTGTCGGTGGTCAGCAAGGCTCTGTCAAGGGGGCCATTGTTGTTCCAGCAGGTAGGGAACCAAGGACTCCCTGCATTGTTGCCTTTGTTGCTTTTCTGCAGGGAGCTGAGCTCCCTACCTGCCCTCGTATTTAGGGTCTGGTACCAATACAGGTATTAGCGGACCCACTTCTTGTTTATATTGTGGCATATCGATGACCTTTTTAGCATCACAGGTTGAACGGTGGATCCAGCTCACCTTAGTGCCTCAGGCTCGTGCTTACCTATGCCGCAGGCGTATGAGGACCCACAACCCCTCAATGTAGGGGATTTTTGTGTAAAGACACAATGAACAGATAAATGCTAAAATAAGCAATGATAACTAAAAATGAAAGAGGATGATATATGTATACGTATAAAATATATATGTATGTCTTTTAATTCAAGGATGCAGTTTCGTGATCCTTGTCCTCTTTACTTTTCTTGCACTTTCCTTTTCTGTTGCCGCCACACTATATGTGCACAGGCTTTTAATTCATGTCAAGAATGCAGTTTTGCGATCCTTGTCCTCTTTACTTTTTCTTACTTTACTTTCCTGCTGCCCCGCGCTTTGCGCCATGACATTTACTTGTGTATGTATGCCTTTTTACTCCAGGATGCAATCCTGGTCCTCCTCTATGTTCTCACACTTTTCTTTATGTCTTTTGTTTCCCGTTGCCCTGCGTTTGGCCCTATGGCATTTACTTGTATGTGTATGCCTTTTAACTCCAAGACGCAATCTTTGTCCTTCGTTATGTTCTTAATTGTTTCTTTTATGGCTTTTCATACTATGATTTCCCCGTGCTTTATGCACCATGGTTTTACTTCTTGCTTGTACTTTTCGTACGTTACTTTTCTATTGTCATTATGCTTTACGTCCCTAGGGTTGCTTCATACTCATTTTTTGTGCATATGTTGTGTTGTCCTTACGTTGCTAACGCACTTTGCACATATACTTTACTATTGCTTGTGATCTTATCTCTGTCGTATGCTCCTTTACTTGCTCATGCTTATCGTTTAATCGAGATACGACTTCGTGTCTCACAAGTCATTTTTTGTACTTGCCTAGTTAGGGTATGATTTCATACCTCATGAGTTGCTCACGCATTTGTCTGCTTGTGTGTTTCGATGGTTGAGGTATGATTCCATACCTCGTGTGTGCCTTATGCGTTTTACGCTTGAGGTGCAACTTTGCACATCAAGTCTTGCTTCTGGATTTGCCATTGTACTCTTATGTGCACAAGTTTGCCTCTTGCCAGCTTGCACTCCCTTAGTGCAACTTCAAGTGTATAGTGTATTGTTTCGCTTAATTATTTTAAAAGCCACGATGCACACTTATGTACTTTGGTTCTCCAAAAATGATGGTTTTTAGGTGCAAACCTATTTTCAAAATTGTATAGCTATTAAAGCAGATTTCGAAAGCCTTTTGCGAGATAGCAGTTGGATCTCCCAAATCAATGTATTTGGGAGAAGTGTGTTGCAACTTCAGTTCACGTATCAAATACGGCTCGAAAAACCTTGTTTAGGAGCCTGTGCATGAGTAGGGCGAGAGTCCTATTGAGAAACTTGCACCATCGCTAGATCAACGCTATATCACCTCTGATGTGAGACCTAGTATCTAGGCTTTCTGGTCAAACCAAGATAGTTGGTGCACTTCCTTCGCGAGATTATTGTTTAAGGATTTCTTCTGAGAAACCCATGCTCCTCCTCTTGTAGTTGTACTATTAGTCATGTACAGTATGTTTGGACTATAAGGAGCAGGCTGAGAGGTATGTAGAGACCTCGAAATATGTGTTGATAATTTAAGGTAATCATGTAATGTTGATATTCGCCTAATAGGCAAGATGCTTGCGACTGTCTAAAGGACGCACACACGATAAGTTGAAACTCGAATGAGTTCACTATGGACTTCTATAAAGTAGATATATTGGGGGATTTTCTATGAGAAATCCTTACCCCTCTCATCGTGGTTGTACTTTTGAACATGTATGTTACGTACTACGGTGAGTAGGATGAGAGGTGTGTGGTTGCCTCTAACGCGAAGTGGTGCATGTAATTCACATAATGATAATTATGTGCCTTCACAGGAAAGATGCTCGAGTGGGTCAAAAGACCATGTTACGACAATGAAGCCATACATGATACTTCAAGTACAAGGTTTTGATGATGAGCAAGTGGAATCAACTGCATTTCAGCTAAGGCTATGAAGAAATTGAAGAATTCAATGAAGAATCTTTAAAGACTAGTGTGCAAATGTTTAATTCATTAAAAGTCTTAGATTCTTGTAAGAGACTTACTTAGAGTGCATATTTAGGTTGCATTTCACCTTAAAAGTCTTTAGAAAAACTTTTCTAAAAGAAACACTCTTGAAAATCTTTTTAGAAAACTCTTTTCTTAAATTTTTATGTTTATTAATCGACCAATAGACTTACCAGTCGACTAATCCTTTCGCGCCATATTTTCTAAAAAGTCATTTTTGTCAAATTAGTCGACCGAAGGTTTTATCAGTCGACTGGACAGAATGTCTGTTTTCTGTAAAATTAGCAGCAGTCGACTAATGATTTTATCAGTCGACTGAACAGAACATATGTTTTCTGAAAATTTAGCAGCAGTCGACTAATGCTATTATCAGTCGACCGAACAAAATGTTTGTTTTTTAGAAGTTTTTAGCAGCAGTCGACTGAAAAGTTTTTTAGTCTACTGATGATATTATCAGTCGACTAATTTTTCTCTAGTCGACTAAGTTTCAAAAGTTCAGATTTTCAAACGACTCGATTAACAGATCAGTCGACCGACGATAACTGTCAGTCTACTAATAACTAACTATTAGTCGACTAACTGATGTTTCAGTCGACTAATTTTGCCGTTTTCCTGAAACTTCAAAAAGGCGTGTCTTTTTGTTTTTCAAACGTTTTGATCATTCAAAATGGACGGTTTTGACACCCTTTCATACTCTCAACGTATGGAAAATTTTAACTATAAATATGAGTGCATTTTACACTAAAAAAAAACAAGAATTCAATCGATTTGAATTATTTACGTATTGCTTTTCACTCCTATTCATTCAAGTATTTGTTTTCTCACTCACTTGATATTTTCACTTCAGTTTTTCACTCAAATCACTTTGAGAGATAGTGAATTCGTGAGTAGAGTATTTCAACAACCTCAAAAGCCAGTTGCATCTCATTCGCATTCAAAAGAAAGGCTCATAGGTTGTATTGTAAGTTGTTACTTATTTTTCTGTAAAAAGAAGGACTCCTTGGTTTAAAGGAGTTGTTTGCTTTCAGTAGGATTGTTACTGAAAGTGGGACCGGTTTTGGTCTGTGTGATCTTGTAGTTTACAAGGTTGATAGTGGAAATCTCAAGCGGGTTTTGCTTGGGGACTGGATGTAGGTCGGGATAGACCGAACCAGGATAAAATCTTGTGTTCTTTGTGTGTTTGCATTTTCGATTTGCAAAATCATTCAATATTCCGCAGACAGTTTTTTAAAAGCACTATTCACCCCTCCTCTAGTGCTTGTTGCCTCAATCCTAGTGCACTTTCATTTGGTATCAGAGCAGGTTTTTGCTATCACTTTGATTTGATCATCATCTGGCATGGCAACTACAACATCTCAACAAAAAGAAGGATGTGCCTCTGTTCGTCCTCCTCTCTTTGACGGAACAAACTATGGTTACTGGAAAGTAAGAATGACAATATTCTTGCAATCCATGGATCTAGATATTTGGAGAGTTGTTTCAGAAAAGTACCAAACTCCATCAACTGATTTCAACCGATGGACCGATGAAGAAAAGAAGACTGCTTCACTTAATGCCAAGGAAATGAATGCATTATATTGTGGTGTTGACAAGATAGAGTTCAATCGCATCTCTCAATGCTCTACAGCAAATGAAATCTGGCATACTCTTCTCGTGACTCACGAAGGTACGTCAAAGGTAAAGGAATCTAAAATTGCTTCTTTAGTTCATAAATTTGAATTGTTCAAAATGAAGCAAAATGAATCTATATCAAACATGGTGACTAGAATGACCAATATAACTAACACTTTGAAATCCCTTGGAAAAGAATATTCACAAGTGGATTTAGTCAGAAAGATTCTAAGGTGTTTAACTCCTGAATGGGAGAGAAAAACCACTGCTATTGAAGAAGCAAATGATCTTAACACTCTCACTCTTGAAGATTTGGTTGGTAACCTTATGGCATATGAAGTCCAACTTCAAGACAGACAAGAAGAAGAGCCCAAGAAGAAATCTCTTGCTTTTAAGGCTACTTCTGACTTAGAAAATTCAGAAGAAGATGAAGATATTGCCCTCATCACAAGGCAATTCAGGAGATTCATAAAAAAGGAAAGATTTCAAAGAAAGGTAAAGAAAGCAGATTCTTCCAATCCCATTGAAGTCAAGTGCTTTAACTGTAAAAAGGCAGAACATATCAAGAAAAATTGTTCTCTTCTCAAAATCAAGCCCAAGGACCAATTCAAAAAGAAAAAGGCATTTCAAGCATGTTGGGATGATAGTGACTCCTCTTCCGATGAAGAATCAAATGAAGAAGTTGCTAATATGTGTTTTGTAGCACAAGAAGATTCGGTAAGTCAATTTGACTATGATGAATTATTTGAAGCATTTAATGATTTATATGCTAAATTTAAGAGTCTAAGTTCTAAAAATAAAGAGTTAAAAACTGAAAATTTAACTCTTGACTCTCAAAATAAAGTGTTACTTTAAGAGATAGAAGATCTCAAGAAGGAAAACTCTTGCCATACATTTGAGATAAAAGAAATTGGAGTAAGAACCAATCTCTTACAAAATGAAATATCTAGTCTTAAAGAAAAATCAAATGATCTTCTTTCTATAGTGACCAAATTCACAAATGGTCAAGAGAATCTAGAAAAACTTCTTGGTTCTCAAAGATGCTCGGTTAATAAAACCGGATTAGGATATAGCTTCTTTGATACTCAAAATAGACCAAATTATGTGGTGAAAAATCAAAGACATTATTCTCAACCTTTTGTTCATAGAACTAAACTTTCTAGTTCTAATAGAAATGCATCTAATCATGGAAACTATAATGCTTATATGCCTAGACATGATTATTCTAGACATGATAAATCCTTTCATAGAAAGAATATTATTATCAAAGGAAACCAAAATCCAAATGGATATGGGTTCCTAAGATTAACTCTCATGGACCCGAAAATAAAAAGGGGTCAAATGCTCTGTTTTCTAATTTTGTTGTAGGTACACAACATAAGGAGCAAATGGATATTGGACAGAGGTTGTTCCAAACATATGACTGTTAGGCCGGAGTTATTTTCCACCCTCCAAAATAAGGATGGAGGAACCGTCACCTTTGGTGACAATAACAAGGGAAAAGTAATAGGTATTGGTAATCCAAAATTTCCCTTGATAGAAAATGTTCTTTTAGTAGATGGTTTAATGCATAATTTAATATCTATTAGTCAATTATGTGATAAAGGTTTTCATGTTTCTTTTGAAAATGATTTATGCTTAATTTCTGATTTTCAATCTAAAAAGATCATTTTTAAAGGTAAACGAAGGAACAATGTGTATGAACTATATCTAGATGAATTACCCACTTTTAATGAAAAATGTCTTATTGTTTCAAATGAAATTCAATGGTTATGGCACAAGAGACTTGGACATGTTAACTTTAAAATTATTTCAAAGTTATCCAAGAATGATCTTGTAAGAGTCCTACCTAGAATACCATATAAGAAAGATCACTTATGGGATGCTTGCCAAATGGGTAAACAAATCAAGAGTTCTTTTAAAGCAAAAGATATAGTTTCAACAAAACGTCCTCTTGAACTTTTACATTTAGATTTATTTGGACCATCTAGAATTCAAAGTTTGAATGGTAGCAAGTATGCTTTTGTTATAGTAGATGATTATTCTCGGTTTACATGGGTGATTTTTCTAAAAAGCAAAAATGATGCTTTTTCGGAATTTTCTAAACTTTGTAGAAGAATTACAAATGAAAAATCTACATCTATAATTAAAATTCGTAGTGATCATGGTGGTGAATTTGAAAATGAATCTTTTCTAAAGTTTTGTGATTTACATGGTATATCTCACAACTTTGCTTTTCCTAGAGCGGCTCCTCAAAATGGGGTTGTTGAAAAAAAGAATAGAACTTTGCAAGAATGTGCTAGAACCATGCTTCAAGATAAAAATTTACCAAAATACTTTTGGGCTGAAGCAATAAATACAACATGTTATGTTCTAAACCGTGTTTTTATTCGACCAATTTTACATAAAACATGTTTTGAATTGTATTATGATCGTATACCAAAGATCTCATATTTCAAAATTTTTGGTAGTAAATGTTTCTTGCTAAATACCAAAGATAATCTTGATAAATTTGATTCAAAATCTAATGAATCAATATTTCTTGGATATTCTTCTAGAAGTAAAGCTTATCATATTTTCAATAAAAGAACATCTTGTATTGAAGAATCTTTACATGTTGTATTTGATGAGAATTGTGAGCAGATTATACCTCTAAGCGAAGGAGAAGAAGTAATACTTCAAGAAGAACCCTTGATAGAGAGTACTTCTCAAGAAAATATTTCTCTTTAACCAGTTTGGAAAGAAGTTCATAATCATCCACATGAACAAGTTATTGGTGAAATAAAGAGTGGTGTCCAAACTAGAAGGCAATTAGAAAAATATATTGCAAATGTTGCTTTTATATCTAAATTAGAACCAAAGAATATCAATGAGGCTTGTGACGATGAATTTTGGCTTTTGGCCATGTCTGAAGAACTTAACCAATTTACTAGGAATGATGTTTGGGATCTAGTTGATAGACCAAAGGATCATCCAGTAATTGGAACAAGATGGGTCTTCCGAAATAAGTTGGACGAAAATGGTGAAGTCATTCGTAACAAAGCAAGGCTAGTAGCACAAGGCTATAATCAAGAAGAAGGCATAGATTTTGATGAAACCTATGCACCAGTGGCTCGATTAGAGTCAATTCGAATTATGCTTGCTTTTGCTAGTTACATGAACTTCAAGTTATATCAAATTGATGTCAAGAGTGCATTCTTAAATGGACACATCAATGAAGAAGTTTATGTAGAGCAACCTCCAGGCTTTGAAAATGAGAAATATCCAGAAAAAGTCTACAAATTGAAAAGAGTTTTGTATGGACTCAAACAAGCACCAAGAGCGTGGTATGAAAGACTACGAAATTTTTTAGAACAATCTGGTTTTTCTATTGGTCGGGTAGACTCCACTTTATTTATTAAAAATCTTAATTCAGATATTTTTATTGTATAAATTTATGTTGATGACATAATATTTGGTTCTACTAATGATTCTCTTTGTAAAGAATTTGCTAAAGCTATGCAGGAAGAGTTTGAAATGAGCTTGATAAGCGAATTAAACTACTTCCTTGGACTTCAAATAAAGCAAACTGAAGAAGGAATCTTCATCAATCAGGGTAAGTATACAAAAGAACTTCTCAAGAGATTTGGGATGGACTCATCGAAATCAAGAAGAAATCCTATGAGTACAACTACTTCTCTTGATAAAGATGAAAATGGTAAAAGTGTAGATACTAAGCTCTACAGAGGTATGATCGGATCTCTATTATACTTAACTGCTAGTCAACCTGATATTATGTTTAGTGTGTGTATGTGTGCAAGATTTCAAGCTAATCCAAAGGAATCTCATTTAACTACCGTAAAACAAATTCTTCGTTATTTGAAAGATACTTCAAATTTCGGTTTGTTTTACCCAAAATCATCTTCCTTTGATTTAGTTTCATATAGTGATGCAGATTTTGCAGGAAGTAAATCTGATCGCAAGAGTACTAGTGGAACTTGTCATTTCTTAGGAAATTCCTTAGTCTCTTGGTTTAGTAAAAAGCAAAATTCAGTATCACTCTTAACAACTGAAGCTGAATATATAGCGGCTAGTTTAGCATGTTCATAAGTACTTTGGATGAAACAGACCTTAAAAGATTTTGGTTTGAATTACTCCACAACAACTATTTATTGTGATAACACTAGTGCTATAAATCTCTCGAAAAATCCTATTCAGCACTCAAGAACTAAGCATATTGAAGTTAGACATCATTTTTTAAGAGATCATGTGTTAAAAGGAGATATTTCGTTAAATTTTATTTTCACTAAAGAACAACATGCCGATATCTTCACTAAACCTCTTAAGAATGACGATTTTATGAGAATTAAGAGAGAACTAGGTATTTGCTCATTTTTAGATTTGTAAAAAATGTTGATTTTTGAACAAAATCTCAAAATCGCACTATATTAGTCGACTGATAAAATTCTAGTCGACTGATGCTTTAAAATTTTAGAATGTATCACACCATATTAGTCGACCGATATATTTCTAGTCGACTGATGTTTTTAGAATGAGTCGCACATTTTTTAGTCGACCGATAAAGTTTTAGTCGACTAAAATTTTTTAAATTTTTTAAATTTTTTAATGAAGGGACCCGATACCCCTTGGATTATTTTTCCGTTTTTTTTTAAATAGGCATTGTTTCACTTTGTTTTTGTAACTTTTCATTTTTCTTAAAAACGAAACCCTTTAAAACGAAAACCCTCTTTCTCTTTTGCCTCTCTCTCTTCCGAAAAACCCTCGGAGTGTCGTTCAATCCCATCTTCATCGGGATTTTCTTGTCGTGACAAGGAGACGCCGGAGTCTTCTTGCCGTGATCTTGAAACGCCGGAATCCTCTTGCAATAACTGGCGCATCTTCAAAATACGCCGGAACTCTCTTGCCGTGACAGTGTATTTTCCGCCATTGCTGGGATTCTCTTGTGGCCGACTTCACACTCGCCGTCAGCCATCGTGTTCTCCTCTGTTTGTCTTTCATAACGCTGGACATCGTTCTTCTTCTGCCGAAAATCTTTTGGAAGCCGACATTCTCTTTGGGTAACTTTGTTTTTAATCATGCCTCGTACGAAGTCTGCATCTGCAAAAGGTTTAGGTTCTCCTCCTCCTACACCTACTTCAAGACATGGTTTTTCACTCAGATTACTCAGAAATCCTCTTTTGTATGATACTTTTGGACAATTTCTGCACTACCTATTTTACCAGGACGAAATGTTCTATTTCACTTATTTTTTCGTTACAAAATAAGAGAATTATTTCCTGGAATTTCACATCTTTTTGATGCTTGTAAAGATACTCTTCACTATCCTTTTCTTATAAACTTGTTTTACACAAATCTACAAATTAATCATGAAACTGGAGTTTTGTCATCTCTTGTTTGTGATGTTGAAATCGAGTTTGATTTGAAACTACTTGGAGAAATTTTAGAAATTCCACCTTCAGACACTCTTTTCAACACTATTGAATTAAATGATGAAAGAGTTTTTGAACAAATTCTTCTTCCAGGTGCACCTCACTGCCCTCCTTTCAAAAATACTAATCTTCAAACTCATGCACGCATTGCGGGACGAATCCTTGCCCATAATGTTCTACCTAAAACTGATTCTTTTGATTATTATTCCACAGATCTTTCTACGACGCTTTATGTTTTATTTAGAAATATTTCTGTCAACTGGGCCAATATGTATTTTATAAATTTGTGGAAACAAAAACCATTTCTTCCTTATGGTTGTCTTTTAACTCATATTTTTAGACATTTCAAAGTTCCCTTAACAAATGAAAAATGTATTGAGCAAAAAGAGTTCTTTAATCAAACAATTTTTAAAAGAATGAAAATTAAATATCTGTCTCCTTTAAATGTTGATCAAACTAAACCATCTGATCCTACTGAACCATCAATTTCTGAACCTTCACCTTCTGCGACACCTTCATCACATGCAAAAAGAAAGAAATTTTCTACAAGTCAAGACAATGATGAAGTTATGCAGAGACTGGAAGCTTTGGAGCTGCATCAACACACTTTTCGTGAAGATGTGACTCAACAACTATCTTCGATTCAGAAAGAGATTACTTCAATCAAGGATTTGCTCAACTCACTTTTCTGATCTTTGTTGTCTAAACTTTTATACTTTATGGGTTGTAATATTTTAAACTTGTATCGCTATTTTGCTTATGCTATTTCTGCCCTTACTCTTTTTGATTCTGACAAAGGGGGAGAAAAAGATAAAAGATCTTGCATTAAATTGAATTTGCAGGAGATCTTGAAAGAGAAAAATCTCATATGGAGAAAAAGATAAAATGCATGAAGTAATGATGAATGAAAATGCAAACCAATCAATATGTGATATATGTGCTTTGAAAGTACTAACTTTTAATGTTTTGCAGCATATTGATGGGGAGAGTAAAATCTCCATCTATGCATCTAAATGCTTCATCTTTGATTAAGTTTGTCATCATAAAAAAGGGGGAGATTGTTACGACAATGAAGCCATACATGATACTTCAAGTACAAGGTTTTGATGATGAGCAAGTGAAATCAACTGCATTTCAGCTAAGGCTATGAAGAAATTGAAGAATTCGATGAAGAATCTTTGAAGACTAGTGTGCAAATGTTTAATTCATTAAAAGTCTTATATTCTTGTAAGAGCCTTACTTAGAGTGCATATTTAGGTTGCATTTCACCTTAAAAGTCTTTAGAAAAACTTTTCTAAAAGAAACACTCTTGAAAATCTTTTTAGAAAACTCTTTTCTTAAATTTTTATGTTTATTAGTCGACCAATAGACTTACCAGTCGACTAATCCTTTCGCGCCATATTTTCTAAAAAGTCATTTTTGTCAAATTAGTCGACTGAAGGTTTTATCAGTCGACTGGACAGAATGTCTGTTTTCTGTAAAATTAGCAGCAGTCGACTAATGGTTTTATCAGTCGACTGAACAGAACATATGTTTTCTGAAAATTTAGCAGCAGTCGACTAATGCTATTATCAGTCGACCGAACAGAATGTTTGTTTTTTAGAAGTTTTTAGCAGCAGTCGACTGAAAAGTTTTTTAGTCTACTGATGATATTATCAGTCGACTAATTTTTCTCTAGTCGACTAAGTTTCAAAAGTTCAGATTTTCAAACGGCTCGATTAACAGATCAGTCGACCGACGATAACTATCAGTCTACTAATAACTAACTATTAGTCGACTAACTGATGTTTCAGTCGACTAATTTTGCCGTTTTCCTGAAACTTCAAAAAGGCGTGTCTTTTTGTTTTTCAAACGTTTTGATCATTCAAAATGGACGGTTTTGACACTCTTTCATACTCTCAACGTATGGAAAATTTTAACTATAAATATGAGTGCATTTTACACTAAAAAAAACAAGAATTCAATCGATTTGAATTATTTACTTATTGCTTTTCACTTTTATTCATTCAAGTATTTGTTTTCTCACTCACTTGATATTTTCACTTCAGTTTTTCACTCAAATCACTTTGAGAGATAGTGAATTCGTGAGTAGAGTATTTCAACCACCTCAAAAGCCAGTTGCATCTCATTCGCATTCAAAAGAAAGGCTCATAGGTTGTATTGTAAGTTGTTACTTATTTTTCTGTAAAAAGGACTCCTTGGTTTAAAGGAGTTGTTTGCTTTCAGTAGGATTGTTACTGAAAGTGGGACCGGTTTTGGTCTGTGTGATCTTGTAGTTTACAAGGTTGATAGTAGAAATCTCAAGCGGGTTTTGCTTGGGGACTGGATGTAGGTCGGGATAGACCGAACCAGGATAAAATCTTGTGTTCTTTGTGTGTTTGCATTTTCGATTTGCAAAATCATTAAATATTCCGCAGACAGTTTTTTAAAAGCACTATTCACCCCCCCTCTAGTGCTTGTTGCCTCGATCCTAGTGCACTTTCAGACCAGAGCATATAGAATGGGACAACGGTTAAGAAATCCCCCTCGTGCTCGTTCGATTTGGTTCATCTAGGGAGAGGATGGTTGGTACACAAACTCTGATGAACAAGCCATTAATGGCTATTACGAGCAAAGGTTCGGCTTTTCCAGTCATTAGAGTTAGGAGAAATGCTACAAAGATAGCCACTTCTGCAGAAGTTTGGATGCATCCATAAGCCTTTGGATGCCTTTGAGGACTTACTCTCTTGGTCACTGGCCATCCCCTTAGGAGCGAAATCAGTCAGTCATTCGGTGTATAATAAAATACATAGCATAATGGACCCTCGAATCGATCTCGGTTGTTTCTACGTTTTGTGACTTGTGCGTACCCACAATAGCCAGCTCATAATGAAACAAGATATAACTTACGCACATGATTATGAGATACACGTGCTGTGACGTGAATTGCTTGCTTGTTAGCGTGGTAGTTTGGTACGTTACTCGTCGAACTATTTATGCTTATCGAGGCATTACTCTAGTTGTTAAATTGCTTATGCAGTTTCTTGCTAAGTAATAACTAGATTCTCATACTAGTCAATTGCTTATAATACTAGCATTATGCTAGTTGTTACATATTGTGATATAACTGCTACTGTATGAGTGCTTATCGTGTGTAGCTTATAAATTGTTTGTGATGCAATAGCTTGTGTTTTATGATTAATATAGTCACTTGTCGATAAACTGAACTGTTTAATGGTAATCGTATATATTGTGAGCATTGTTATGAATGCTTATCTTATTCAGTTGCTTTGTTTGACTGTCGGATAGAGTTAGTTACTCTTCACCTTTAGAATTAGTTGGATTGCTTGTTTAGCACTTTGGTCCTCACTGCTCTTATATTTAGCGAATATCTTACTTATTGCAGCCTTTGTTTATTTTTGTCTTTTGCACCTCTACTAGTTTGTTGTGAGACAGGTGGTGGATAGGTTCAAGGTGAGACCCTTTCCCTGACATTATGCTCCTAAAGATATTTTGGTAAATATGGTATAAAGTTTCTTTGAAAGCATCTCTTTTGATTAAAACTCTGAATTATTAAAACTGTGCTACCAGAAAACTTCGTTCTTCTTTTTATTTCAATAAAATATATATTTGAGTTGCAAATCAGTTTGTAAAAGGAAAGTTTGTGCTATAATGCGCCCAAAGTCTAGGGACTTGCTATTTTAAACATGATTTTCCGCTGAACTCATGCTTCAAACTCTGATAAATAATTGATTTCAAAGATTTCAACCTTTTTCATAAAAGGTTTCAAGTCCAGGATTTTGGGGTGTTACAGCTTTTGGTATCAGAGCGACTGGGAAAGCGGTAATCCTTGATCATCCGACATTTGCATTACACTGTGAGTATTATTTCTCTTAAATTATTTTGCATTTATTTTATTTGAAGAATGTGTTTTTGCTTAGATGTCGTTCAATGAACTGATCAAATCTATAGACGCATTAACCAGAGTAGTTGAATGGATCAAAGCGATGGTCCAGAACCTGGATCATAAAGTGGATAGGTTGGTTTGCAAAGACACCAATCTAAAGTGAGGTATTAGCCCTCATATTCTTTCAGGTTTGATGTATCTTCGAAACCCCAATGATTGTGTTTTATGTCGAAAGCTAGGTTATTCTACTGAAGAATGCCACTTTAATCAGGGTCGCTGTAAAAAGTCTGCCAAAGATAGTAATGATAACAAGTGTCGACTTGCTAAAAGGCAGAAACAAGGTAGAGAAACTGAGTCGCAACGATCGTTAAACCCAAATTGTTTGAGATGCAATCATGTTCATCGTGGACAACCATGCTTTTGAGACTCTGGTGGTTGTTTTTATTGTTGCAAAATGGGCCACTTTATCTGCAATTGTCGCGAGAAGAAGGTCGTTGACCTCCAATGAATGGGCGATACACCCCAACCTCTTCAGCAACAGCAACAAGAACAACTCAAGCAGTAACCTATGTCTACTCTCCTATGACAAGAACACATCGAAAACATCAAATAGATGCTTTGATAGTCTTAGTTTAAGACTTTTTTTGTGATTTGTTACGTATTTTTGTTAAATAAAAATTTAGCGATAAAATTATGTATGACTTTGGAGTCTCTGAGATCTCAATTATTATGACTTGTCATGCCTACAAATGATTAGTTCTGACTTATTAGGTGGATGACACCTCGCGCCTACAAATGATTAGTTTAGAATGACACCTCACGACTACAAACAGTTAGTTTTTGAATGACATGTCATGCCTACATAGTGTGTTGCAGAAGATTACATTATGATTGGTTGTGTGAATACATCATATCTGTATAACATGATTGATGAGTATCATGAATATTGGACTAAAATGTCTTGAAGATTTATGCGTGAGCTTCACGCTAGAAAGGTCGAATGCGATGTGCTTTGAGGTAAGAATTGTGAATGCATATGATGATGCAATGATCAAAATATTTGCACATATAATTTGAATCTTATATAAATTTATTGAATTACGTAAGAGTTACGTAAGTTAAAGTTAAGTTGATTCATAATATATTATGTGTGTATTCCTACGTATATAGAACTCATGCTTTGATTACACATGCTTTGAGGTCCTAGAGGTCCTATTTGAGGAATGCAATGTTTCCTGTGGCAATGATACAATGCGTAGTGTAAAATGCTTCTATATGATGTGATTGTTATGCCACGCGATAAGAATTATCAAGAGCATGCGATAAATGTTTAAATTGGATATATGATTATGGTTTATGGAACCTTGTTGGAAGGACATGTGATTTTGTGTTTTGTTCTGCCATGAGAAACGATACGATGCATATTGTTGGTATATATGCTTGAGCCCATATTGGTGGCTACTGACCCTAAGTGCGGTCAATTATTTTGAGCAGTCAATTGTATTGATGCATGTATCACTATGTATGGTATCAGTTGAGGACCTCATCTACAAAGGATTACTTGCGAGGGTATGTATGACCAAGATCAGGTTACCCGACTAGAGTGGTAGATCTCTGTGAGGATGTACATTGTCCAAGAGCAGGTAACCGCAAAGACGGTGAACTCCTGTGAGAAAGTATATGGTCCAAGACTAGGTATACCATCTAGGGCGGTAATTCCTCGTGAGGTCATACATTTTCCAGACCAGGTGATCCGACGTGGATCTTGTTAATTATATTAGTGGCTATCGACCTTGAAAGTGGTCATTTATGTTGATGCATGTATCACAATGATTTTCATTGAATATGGCATTTGTTGAAGATTTGGTTCCCAAAGGATTATCTGGGAGGGTGTGTATGATCAAGATTAGATAATCTGGCTAGAGCAGTAGAATCTCTGTGAGGATATACACTGTCCAAGAGTGGGTAGCCACAAAGACGGTGAACTCCTGTGATGAAGTGTACTGTCCAAGATCGGGTATACCATTTAGGGTGATAATTCCTTATGAGGACGTAGATTTTCCAGATCAGGTGGTCCGACGTGGAACTTGTGAATTTTGATAACCATGAAAAGTTATGGTAAGCCGTGATGATCTTTTGAGATTGTTATTAATAGCCAGTTATGAATATATAGATTTGACTTCCTATTTTAGCATGATTATATGCTGGACTCAGATGTGAGAATCAGATCATTATTGATTTCAGATCATGTTTTGGACCTTCTATAGAAGGGTGGGCTTTTCTGAGAAAGTATGACGCTGTAAGTAAGTCACGACAGGTAGTAGTTGGCCGCGTAAGGTCTCGAGAGATAAAGATGAATTAAGGTTATTCAAGATGAAGAGTTTGTTAAAAATAGTGAGAGAGACAAACAACACCTTGATTTTGAAACAGAGACCCTCGTTCAAAGAACGTAAGCAAGCTAGAGCAATGTCATATTGTGCCTCTTCATCCCTGTCGAATCAAGTAGAAGATAACAAATAAACATTCTTATAGTCTTTTGCCAAACTCTTTTTCTTATAGCTTTGTATGAACTTTTGCGAAGATAAAAGATTAATAAAATCACACGTACATTTTGTTCAATCAAGTTGTTAGCTTTGAACTTTTCTCTGTGACTCATTATGTGTTGTCATGATCCCTTTAGAAGCTTACGTGTTTGGGATCACACAAATGTTGTGTATCCTTGTTAACATTGACTCCTTTAGACTACGATCTCTATATATAACCTTCACATGAAATTTCATGGACAAAACTCTTTTAAGGGGGTAGGATGTAAAGCTCTTTAAAAAAAATATCAAACGGACCTGAGCCCGACCCGGACCTGACCCAAACCTAGGTTCTCGAAGCTTTAAGAACTTACGACTTTTAAAAGATGCAAACGCCTCGAGTGAGCGGCAAAATCCCTAGCCCCTTCTCTCTCCTCTTCGCCTCTCCCGTCTTTGTCCCGTGGTGGTAGGATGCAGGCGACGGAAGCCGCCGGCTGCCTCCGAGTTCCGACGATGCCCTATCCTCAGCTCCCCTTCTCTCTCAGCCTCCAATCTCCTCCCCTGTCATCGCCTCTTCTCTCACATCGGTGGCCTCAACAAACAACCTGATGACCATCGCCGTCTATGACCTCACTTCCCCAACGACCACTTGCTATATCGCTGATGACCTACCATCCGGTCGCTGGCTGTGCCAGAGCCACCAACGCCAGAGTTTTCCAATCTCGCCTCACCCTTTTCCTCACTGCTTCTTGTAGCCTCCTGGTCTGCGAGGAGTCATCAATGACTGAGGCCACCGGCCACACCACCCTCTCCAACTGCGGGCGACCGTCGCCACATTCTCCCTCGCTCTCCAGAAGCCTCCCATTGTCGATGTCTTCTCGGTCGATGACCCTCGCCGCCTGGGTCCCCTATCGCTGCGCTCTGCCTAGGTAAACCCCACCCCCTTTTCTTGTTTGGTGATGGTGGACTAGAGCCACCATCGTGGGTGGATCTAGGTCTACCATGAGGGTGGTGTCGAGCACCCCTCGTTGTCTCCTCTCTTCTTCATCTCCCTCAACCCTCCTGTTCTTAGGTCGGTGGACCAAAGCCACCATGGTGGCTCTGTGTTTGCCAGGGAGGGAGGTACTGAGTACCTCCCCTCCTTTCCACCCTGTGTTCCGGTGGGTCGACAGGGACCGAGCCCCTGCCACCACCTTGGGCTTTTTGGGTGTGTCGGCAGGGGTCGATTGAGCCCCGTCACCCCCCTTCTTGTGTTTCTCGGCAGGGGGCGAGGCCCCCTGCCTCTGTTTGTTTCTAGTGGGGGGCTTCACCCCCTGCCTTCTTGGGTTTTGCCTACAGGGGGCGAAGCTCTCCCTGCATTTGTTTCCCAATAGAGGGCGAGACCTCCCCCTTCTCCCTTGTTGTTTCCCAGCAGGGGGAGAAGCCCCCCCTGTCCTCTGTTGTTCCTCAGTAGGGGCCGGAGCTCCCTGCCTCTTGTTGCTTCCTGGCAGGGGTCACACCTTCCCTGCTTCTTGTTTTGCCGACAGGGGGAGCTTTACCCTACTCCTTTTGTTTTTCTAGGCAGAGGCAAGGCCCCTGCCTTCTTGTTTTCGAGCGGGGGGAGAAGCCCCCCTTATCTCTTTTGTTTTTCGGCAGGGGGCTTCACCCCCTGCCTTGATCTTGTTGCCGGCAGGGGCAAAGCCCCTGCCTATCTCATTTCCACCAGGGGGGCTGCACCCCCTATCCTGTTTCCTGTTGAGGCAGGTTCAGTAGGAAGCCTTTGCCCCGTCCCTTGCCTTTGTTTGTCCTTGCAGGCAGGGAACATGAGCTCCATGCCTCTGTGGCTTTTTGTCAAGCGGGGGTGAGGCCCTTGCCTCCTGTACCCTCGTAGGCAAGGTGCAATGTCTTTGCCCCTACCTCTGCATCTCTGACCATCTAGAGCAGGCCTCCTTGCCCTACTCGTGTGGCTGGGGGTTAAGCCCCTAGCCCTCTCTACTGATTTGAGCATGAAGGGAGCAAAGTCTCCCTGCCTCTGCCACTGTTTACTGTCAGTGGTCAGCAAAGCTCTATCAGGGGGGCCATTGCTGTTCCAGCAGGTAGGGAACCTAGGACTCCCTACCTTGCTGCCTTTGTTGCTTTTCTGCAGGAAGCTGAGCTCCCTACCTACTCTCGTATTTGGGGTCCGGTACCAATGCAGGTCTTACCAGACCCACTTCTCATTTATATTATGGCATATCGTTGACCTTTTTAGCATCACATGTTGAACGGTGGATCCAGCTTGCCTTAGTGGCTCAAGCTCGTGCTTGCTTATGCCGCAGGCGTACGAGGACCCGCAACTCCTCAAGGTAGAGGATTTTTGCATAAAAGGACAATGAACGGATAAATGCTAAAATAAAGAAAGATAACTAAAAATGAAAGAGGATGATATATGTATACGTATAAAATATATATGTCTTTTAATTCAAGGACACGGTTTCGTGATCCTTGACTTCTTTACTTTTCTTGTACTTTCCTTTTTTGTTGCCACCATACTATATGTACCTAGGCTTTTAATTCATGTCTTTTTAACTCAAGGATGTGGTTTCACGATCCTTGTCCAATTTACTTTTTCATACTTTATTTTTCTGCTACCCCGCGCTTTGCACCATGGCATTTACTTGTGTATGTATGCCTTTTTACTCTAGGATGCAATTCTGGTCCTCCTCTACGTTCTCGCACTTTTATTTATGTCTTTTGTTTTCTGTTACCCCACGCTTGGCGCCATGGCATTTACTTGTATGTGTATGCCTTTTTAACTCCAAGACGCAATCCTAGTCCTTCGTTATGTTCTTAATTTTTTTTTCTGGCTTTCCATATTATGATTGCCCCGCGCTTTATGCGCCATGGCTTTACTTCTTGCTTGTACTTTTTGTACGTTACTTTCCTATTGCCATTATGCTTTACATGCCCAAGCTTTCTTTCGTACTTATTTTTTATGCATATGTTGTGTTGTCCTTACGTTGTTATCTCACTTTGCACATATGCTTTACTATTGCTTGTGATCTTATCTCTGTCATATGCTCCTTTACTTGCTCACTCTTATCGTTTAATCGAGATATGACTTTGTGCCTCACGAGTCATCTTTTGTACTTGCTTAGTTAGGTTATGATTTCGTACCTCATGAGTTGCTCACGCATTTGTCTGCTTGTGTATTTCGATGGTTGATGTATGATTCCATACGTTGTGTGTGGCGTGTGTGTTTTACGCTTGAGGTGCATCTTTGCACATCGAGTCTTGCTCCTCGATTTGCCATTGTACTATTATGTGCACAGGTTTGCCTCTTGCCAGCTTGCACTCCCTCAATGCAACTTCGACTGTATAGTGTATTGTTTCGCTTAATTATTTTAAAAGACACGATGCACACTTATGCACTTTGGTTCTCCAAAAACGATGATTTTTAGGTGCGAACCTATTTTTAAAACTGTATAGCTATTAAAGCAAATTTCGAAAGCCTTTTGCGAGATAGCAGTTGGATCTCCCAAATCAATGTATTTGGGAGAAGTGTGTTGCAACTTCAGTTCACGTATCAGATACGGCTCGAAAAACCTTGTTTAGGAGCCTATGCATGAGTAGGGCGAGAGTCCTATTGAGAAACTTGCACCATCGCTAGATCAACGCTATATCACCTCTGATGCGAGACCTAGTATCTAGGCTTTTTGGTCAAACCAAGATAGTTGGTGAACTTCCTTCGCGAGATTATTGTTGAAGGATTTCTTTTGAGAAACCCATGCTCCTCCTCTTGTAGTTGTACTATTAGTCATGTACGGTATGTTTGGACTATGAGGAGAAGGCTGAGAGGTCTGTAGAGACCTCGAAATATGTATTGATAATTTAAGGTAATCATGTAATGTTGATATTCGCCTAATAGGCAAGACGCTTGCGACTGTCTAAAGGACCCACACACGATAAGTTGAAACTCGAATGAGTTCACTATGGACTTCTATAAAGTAGATATGTTGGGGGATTTCCTGTGAGAAATCCTTACCCCCCTCATCGTGGTTGTACTTTTGAACAGGTATGTTACGTATTGTGGTGAGTAGGATGAGAGGTGTGTAGTTGTCTCGAACGCGCAGTGGTGCATGTAATTCACATAATGATAATTATGTGCCTTCACAGGCAAGATGCTCGAGTGGGTCAAAAGACCAGAGCATATAGAATGGGACAACGGTTAAGAAACCCCCCTCGTGCTCGTTCGATTTGGTTCATCAAGAGAGAGGATGGTTGGTACACAAACTCTGATGGACAAGCCATTAATGGCTATTACGAGCAAAGGTTCGGCTTTTCCAGTCATTAGAGTTAGGATAAATGCTACAAAGATAGCCACTTCTGCAGAAGTTTGGATGCATCCATAAGCCTTTGGATGCCTTTGGGGACTTACTCTCTTGGTCACTGACCATCCCCTTAGGAGCGAAATCAGTCAGTCATTCGGTGTATAATAAAATACATAGCATAATGGACCCTCGAATCGATCTCGGTTGTTTCCACGTTTTGTGACTTGTGCGTACCCACAATAGCCAGCTCATAATGAGACAAGATATAACTTATGCACATGATTATGAGATACACGTGTTGTGACGTGAATTGCTTGTATGTTAGCTTGGTAGTTCGGTATGCTACTCGTCGAACTATGCATGCTTATAGAGACATTACTGTAGTTGGTTAAACTGCTTATGCAGTTTCTTGCTAAGTAATAACTAGATTCTCATACTAGTCAATTGCTTATAATACTAGCATTATGCTAGTTGTTACATATTGTGATATAACTGCTACTGTATGATTGCTTATGATGTGTAGCTTATGAATTGCTTGTGATGCAATAGCTTGTGCCTTATGATTAATATAGTCACTTGCCGATAAACTGAACCACTTAATGGTAATCGTATATATTGCGAGCATTATTATGAATGCTTGTCTTATTCAGTTGCTTTGTTTGACTGTCGGATAAAGTTAGTTACTCTTCACCTTTAGAATCAGTTGGATTACTTGTTTAGCAATATGGTCCTCACTGCTCTTGTATTTAGCTGTTTGCTTTATTAGAGTTTGCTTACTCCACAGTACGTTTGGTTAGATCTGCTAGTCTTGCTTTTTCTGCTTGATCTAGCAAATATCTTGCTTATTGCAGCCTTTGTTCCTTCTTGCCTTTTGCACCCCTACTGGTTTTTTGTGAGATTGACCCATTTCATGGGCAGGTGGTAGACAGGTTGAGACAACTTGCGATGACACGATGGTGTGATGCGTTCAAGGTGAGACCCTTTCCCTGACGTTACGCTCCTGAAAATATTTTGGTAAATATGGTATAGAGTTTCTTTAAAAGCATTTTTTTTTATTAAAACTCTGAATTATTAAAACTGTGCTACCAAAAAACTTTATTCTTCATTTCATTTCAATAAAATATATATTTGAGTTGCAAATCAGTTTGTAAAAGAGAAGTTTGTGCTGTAATGTGCCCAAAGTCTAGGGACTTGCTATTTTAGACATGATTTTCCGCTGAAATCCTGTTTCAAACTTTGATAAATAATCGATTTCAACGCTTTCAACCTTTTTCATGAAAGGTTTCAAGTCCACGATTTTGGGGCGTTATAAAAAGGATCTGATAGCGCAACACCTTGTTTCTCTGGAGTAGGCAGGGAAAACTCGATGATTTTGGCTATAGGATGGGCTCCACGTGACAAAAGGGGGATGTATCTTTGTGCCGCTATGGGAAAGCTTCCACCGAGAATTGCTTAAGGAGTGCCATGATACACTATAGGTTGGCCATCCTGGTCAAAAGCGGACCTTAGCACTCCTTGAGCGTGGTTACTATTGGTCGTAGATAAGGGATGACGTTGAGGGTATGCACGAACATGTCTTATCTGCCAACAAGATAAGGGGACAAACAATAAGGCTACAGGTCTCCTTGAGCCTCTACCAATTCCAAAACATTCTTGGGATAGCATTTCCATGGACTTCATTGTTAGTTTGCCAAAGGTAGAGGGCCTCAGTTCCATCCTGGTTGTGGTAGATCGTTTCTCAAAGTATGTCACTTTCATCCCAACTTCGAAGGAGTGCCTTGCAGAGTTGTTTTTAAAGCATGTGGTGAAGCACTAGGGCATACCAAAGAGTATTGTAAGTGATCGCGATGCTCTTTCTATGGGCAAGTTCTGGCATAAAGTATTTCGGCTACTTGGTGTTGATTTGCTATTTTCAACAAGCTTTCATCTGCAGGCCGATGGGCAAACTTGAGCAGTACCTTAGACACTTTGTTAGTACCAATCAAAAAAATTGGGTTAAGCTCCTTGACGTGGGACAATTTTGTTACAATCTACAGAAGAGCAAGTCTTCAGGCGACAACTCGTTTGAGATAACCATGGGGTAGCAGCCACTGACCCCACACACTCTTGTCGCATAAGAAAAAGGAAGGTCATCATTTGCCTATCAGTTTGTTAGCAACTAGCACAAGAAAAATGAGTTGGCAAAGGCATTTTTACACAAGGCGGCAAAGATAATGAAGAAGTGGGTCGGCAAGTATCGTCAGCCCGTAAGGTTTCAAGTTGGAGACCAAGTGTTGGTGAAGTTATATCCTGGTCGAACAGGCATCTTCCGAGGGTGGCACCATAGATTGCTTAGAAAGTATGAAGGACCCTTCACCATCATAAAGAAGGTGGGCAAGCTAGCATACAAGCTAGAGTTGCCCCCAGACTTCAAGTTGCACCCAGTGTTTGTTATCATCGCAAAATTTTACTTTTGCGAGTTAAACTGACCTTTAAAAAGTTTTTGAAAATAACTCACCTCCGTTTTAAAATGTAGGATAATTCCAAAGAATGAGACTTGCTTGTCGGTATAAGATTCAACCGTTTCTAACACCATAACTAGGAGTAATCAAACCAAAGATCAATCGTGTGCTTTGCTTTGCTCAATTTGTCTAAATCGATATTATATTTCTTAAATGCACAAAGAGTCAGGCATGTGTTATGACTTAGAAATTTTTTTATTGAAAACATGATGTTCGCTTAGAATATTTAAAAATACTTGGAGAAAAGATACTTTTGAAAATCATGAATTGTATTTGGAAAGCATTTTTGAAGAAAGGAAAATTAATTTTTGAAGAAAAGGAGATCTTTTTGAGAAAATCAGATTCTGGAGAAAGACTCGGAGAAAATCGATTTTTGTTGAGATTGAAATGGAAAACATCAAAAGGGATGGGCGTGTGACCCTCAGAAAACTTTTCATAATGTAATCTAACCTAGATGAATAAATGATTGCAATTTGCAAAAGCATTTTTTGAAGAACTTGAGAAAAATAATTGAAAAAGGGATTTTTGGTGCCTTATAGAATTTAGATGAAATAAATTTGCCATGTATCCCTGACTATGGCCATGAATACGTATTAAATATAATTTATTTTGATTGTAAAAGAGAAAAAATACTTAAAAAACTTTGAAATATGCAATAGTTTTTTATGATAGCCTAAGAATGTAAGCTGATTGTGGCTTAGAAAAAGATAATAAATCTGGGTTTTATTCGTATTCTTACAATGGCCACAAATATGAAACCCACCGAGTTTATCAACTCCTTAGAAGCTAGTGCATGTGCCATTTGTGTAGACCATAGTGGATTTGTAACATGCATGAATCATCATTCATCACACATTAACATAATTGAAAGAAGTAAACTATATGCAATGCAACCCTATTCTAAGCAGGAAATTAAATTCTTATTCCAAAGTATTTACAATTTACATCAATAATTAATTAAAATAAAGAAAAAGAAAATATAAGAAATACAACTTTGAATGTCCCTGTAAAACTAACAAACTTGTTAGTGGAGATATGTCAGCTTTTCTGGATTTATCCCACAATATCTGAAAATTGAGAGATTTATCCAGATATAAGCCTTTTTTCATGTTTTCCTGAGATAAACATAATAATGATGATATAAATTTGATATATTAATTAACAATATAACAACTTTAAAATTTGGAATTTGGAGAAAAATAACAAAAATACCCCTAAAAATAAGACTATGGCCTTGAAATCAAGGTTTTCAGAAAAGATTTTTGTAAAACTTTAGACTTCAGGCTCAAATGGATTCAAACAAACACCAAATCAGGTGTAAAGTACCCTAGCATGATTATAAACATGATTAAACCCTAAAAATATAAAAAAAATTATAAAAAAATCTAAATATCACAAAAATAATGATTTTCGCCAATGTTTTACTCGAACAGGGACTCCGCGGGCACCCTGTTTTAATGATTTAATCAAATAATATATCAAATGAATTCAAAAATCTATAAAAATAAACATGAATAGTTTTGATAACCCTAAAATTAAATTATATTAAAAAATATATGTTTTTGATATTATTTTAATATGAAAATTGAATAAAACCCCAAATATATGATTTTGCCTATGGGCACATACCTGTCACAGTGTCAGATTCGAATCGGGTATCAAACCACTATATAAATTTATAAAATTTTACAGCTAGATATTATACAGATAAACAGAGATTTCCCTTTTTACAGATTAGAAAAAACATCACTAGATAGGGAGATATCATTCCAGCAATATATGTTTAATTTCAGCAAATAAATAGCAAGGTAAAATAAATACATCCAGTTTCGGGTACAAGCAAATATAGCAAATCATGTTCAAATGTTACAAAATTTTATTATATGATATTATATACACAGATGAAGATTCTCCTTTTTACGGATCATCGATCGAATCTCCGGTGAGGGAAATATGATCGACACAAGTAGATCTAGGGTTTAGACAATACATAACGAGCCCTGTAATCAAGTTCTGATTTTTGACAGAGGAAAAATAGCAAGAAGATTTATAAAAATCTGAAAACTTTACAGAAAATACTAGACATCAAGACAAAAATACTAAAACTTACATATTTTTGATCGAATCTCCGATGAGGAAGATTTTGCCTTGACAAGTTGTTCTCGAATCCATATAGCGATTTCATGATTTAAAAGCAGGGTTCGGTTTTCTATTTTTTTTGGCAGGGTTCCAAAATCCAAAATAATCCGATTTGTTTACAGGAAATCACTGACATAATCAAGATTTAACCCTAAAAAAATTAAATTTTTTTGACAAAAAAATACACATGAAATAACGTGGTTTTCGCATGCCGAGGATCAAAATCTATGGATTATCGATACAACATTAAAAACCCTAATCTAAGCATGAAAAATAATAACAAAATATGCAAATAACATCATGAATTCAGATTTAATGCTTTAATGAATAAAACAAGCATTAATATGATGAAATAAAATAAAAAATTAGGTAAAGCAAGGTTGGAATTCGATTTATCCTTCGAAAAGAGGAATTTGACCCATTAAACGGGTGAATCTCATCTTTTATTTGGCATAAATATAAAAAATGTTATTTCTATTGATTTCAATGGATTGAAATCATGAAAAATGCCCTCAAACAGCATTAGATAACTTTTTGAGTCAATTTTATGGTTTTTAAACGAAAGATGTGCTTGAATCCAATACACAAGGGGTGATAAGGGTAAAATACATGAAATAAGCATAAAAAAATCAATAAAATTAGTGAGATAAAGTGAATAAAACTTACCTTGGAGGTTGTTGCAACAATAGAGGAATGAGAGGATGCTGGGAGGAGACAGAAGCAGCAAGAAAGGGAGAGAGAATGCATAGGGGTCGACCTCCCCTTTTGGCCCTTTTATAGATTTTTTTGAAAAAGCATTAATTAGGATATAATTAATGCTACTTTGACTTTTTAAAACTCTATCTAAAACCAACTAGGGGAGACGATTTTTTATGGGATCCTAACCTAGGTGGGACTCTAATTACTAACCCTAATTGATCTAATTAGAATTCTAGGTGACTTAGGAAGCTTCCTAAGGTGACACCACTTTTTGTTTTTAAAACCTTAATTTTAAAACTAAAGTAAAAATAGAATTTTAAAATCACATTTTGATTTTTTTTAAACTCCTAACCTAATTAGAACACTGACTAACCCTAAGCTAACCCTAACTCTTTCAAATGTGGCGCCACTCAGAGTGGGCCCCGTTTGGTTTTCCAGAAAACTATTTTAAAAAGCCTGAAAATAAAAGGTGTTAAACATGATTTTTTTTTAAAACTTCAAAAATCACCTAGATTTCTTAACATTTTTTTGTATTTTTTTATGGATAAAATATGAAATGAAAGAAATTTGAATGAAAATGGAGAATTTAGGGTTTGGACACTCCATGTATTGTGGGCCCCACCTCAAGAAAGCTGATAAAATTGGATTTTGAAAAGATTAAAACAAAGTTTAAGAAACAGAGTTTTTTAAATGAATAACAATAAAAATAAAAGATTAAAATCACAAAAATTTAGAGTTCTAATCCAACTAGGACTCCGAGACAGAGTCCTGATTCGAGTGAAACTCTGAAAATCTGGCATTTTTGAATGATAAATAAAGGAATTTTAAAAGGTCTTCTCAAAATTTGATAAAATGAGGTGAAAAATGAAGTTAGGGTCAGAGTCCTAGTTCAACTCAAACTCTTGAAATAGAGTCCTAAGTTTACTAAAACTCTACAAATTTAGATTTTTTTCCAAAAATAGGTGAAAAGGCTTTAAAAACAAGTAAAAATGGGAGTTAAAACATAAATTAGAACAGAGTCCTGATCCGATTAGGACTCTGAGACAGAGTCCTAATTTGACTAAAACTCTAAATTTTTTTATTTTTCTGAAAACACACAAGAAGATTTTGAGAGCTTTTCGTGAAAATAGGTGAAAACTGAAATCAAAATTAGACTCCTGATCCAACTAGAACTCTAGGACAGAGTCCTAATTTGACTAAAACTCTTAGAGTTTTGAACAAACAAGGAGGTTTTATGAGTTTTTTCGCAAAAACAAATGAAAACAAGGTAAAAACTGAAATCAGAATTAGAGTCCTGATCCAACTAGGACTCTAGGACAGAGTCCTAAGTCGACTAAAAGCCTTAAATTTTAGAGTTTTTTAGAAAACAAATGAGAGGTTTTTAGAAAATAGGTAAAAATAAGATAGAATTTGAAGTCATGTTCTGAGTCCTCATCCGACTAGGACTCTGGGGAAGAGTCCTAATTCGACTAGAACTCTGAGAAATTTTGGTTTTCTGAAAAGCAAATGACGAGATTTTAAAAAGAACTTTTGAAAATAAGTGAAAATGAAATCAGGACATAGTTCTGATTCAATTAGGAGTCTGAGGAAGAGTCCTAATTCAATTGAAACTCTAAGAAAAAGACCAAATAAGGGGAGTAAACAAGGTATGGACCCACTTCTAACTCAGAATAAAAAAATGGAAGATTGAAAGAGCTTAAAAATGTAAAATGATGGAGACCCAGTTCAACTAGAATTCTGAAATAATTGGAATTGTCATCTTTTGAAAGAAATCATTGATTCAGAAGTGACACCACCCGGATGGGTCTCAAAATAGATTAAAAATTGGTTTGGAATTAATCCAGATTGTTTTTCTAAAGAAATGCTTTTAAAATAAAGCTCTGGGGGTTAGCCAAATGGAAAATGTCAATTTAAAAACCCAGGTTTTTGAAATTGCTTTCAAAAGAAAGGTTTTAAAATTAAAAGTGGATTAGATGTTTAGAAAAACCAGAGTGCTGGATCTCAAAAATGAGGTAAAATGCAATGCAATGATATGAAATAATAAGAAATGATGAGATATGACATGAAATGTCATGTGAAATGCAAACCCTAGATAAAGAATTTCAGGTATTAGACCCCGATCGACAGTTGTACCAGTTTAAAAATTGATAAAATTGATAAAAATAAATAAAATGTTTCAAGAAATGGTTTTTATCCCTACAGGGCCAAGAGTGACACTAAAAACTGGGGTTTTAACTGGTTTGAGTTGGAATGAACTGAGTTCTAGGGTTTCAGGACTCAAATGAGCTGACAAGACATTGGCTCAAACAGACTCTTGGACTGAGTGATCGAAAAATGATGCAATTCTTAGAGAAATACACACTGGAGTGAAATAGATCATAAAATGTACTCGATTTGAGCTGGAATGAAAGTCAGAAATACTTAGATGAACTAAAATCGAAGCTCAAACACTAGCTCAACTGACTGGACTTAGCTCAATTTCTGCTGAAATGGGCTAAAATGGATTCCTAGACTATAAGAAATGGATTTGAACTGGATATAGGCCATTCAAACTCTCAGTGAACTCAGGTTAGACTCAAAAGAATAGGGTCGATTGGGATTAACTGACTCAGGGATAATTGACAGAAATTCAAGCTAGAAATGAGCTCATTTTTGTGGAAATGAACTAATTTTAGCTGAAATGGTCAGAAATGACCAGTGTTTGCTCATCGTGAGCTCAGGGGAGCTAGAAATGACTGACTAACTATTCTGAACTTGAAATGAGCTTGGTTGGCTTTGACTGACAGGGATCTAAGATGACCTAGGAGTAAAATGAGAATTTTACTAGTGAAAGGAGTGAAATGACACCTCAACTAGATTGGACCTAGGGTTAGCTTCCTATGGGGACTGACATCTGTGAGAGGGGGGTGTCTGGGAATGAGCAAGGAAAATTTGGGGTGTTTACACATACCCCTATTTTCTACTAAGCCGGTTGAAAGCCAAACTTAGTGGCAAAGAAAAATACACCAAAATTGGGCTATAAATTTGCCCCAATTAGAAGAATCTGACAGGGTATGAAAGAATGTGCTCTGGCGATGATGGTAGATATGGAATGAAGAATAAATAAGAAAATTTACCTTATCGGAATGAAGCTCAGGCTTAACCCTTAACCTAAATGGAACAAAAAATGCCTCATAGGAGAACGAGGTTCAGGTTTGACCCTTAACCTGAAAAGGAAAATGAAATCCTCGAAAGAAGAAACCATGATGGAACCCTCGAATTTTGCATGATAAATCCGAGAGGGGTTTGCAAAAAGAAGAAAGGGGGTTCCCTAAAGCTTGAAAAGGGATTGATCTTGGGCGTCTTATTACTGAGACTGAATGACTTTTAAGATAGATGACTTTTTGCAAAAATAATTCAGGTTTAACCCTTACCCTGGACTGGAAAAACAGAATCCTCAAAAGAGAAAACCATAACGGAACCTTTGGATTTTGCACAATAAATACAAGAGGGGTTTGCAAAAGGAAGAAAGGGGGTTCCCTAAAGCTTGAAAAGGGATTGATCTTGGACGTCTCATTATTGAGATTGAATAGTTTTTAAAACTAATGACCATTTGCAGAAAAATATAAATGGCGGCTCAACCTCAAACCAAAAACAAAAAAATAAACTGTCTATGGTGGGACAGTGGGGAACACAAGTAAGTATGCAAATCTGAGAGCCTAGGCACTCAGATTAAAGAAAAAAGGGAAGGATCTTGAAAACTCATGTTATTAAGTCCTAAAGAGGGTTAAAAACAATGCCAAGATATATCAAAATGGGCATCAAGCTCTCACTTCATGTCAAGATGACTTTAAAAGATTGTCGTTATCCCTCAAGGACAAAGCCAAGCATTGGCTGAAGGCCTTGGATACTTTCAAGATTACCACTTGAGAACCTCTGCAGTGAGAATTTCTTAAGAAGTACTTCCTGATTGGTAAGACAAACCAGTTTCGAAAAGCTATCACTAGTTTCTCTCAGCTTGAGGGAAAACAATTTCATGAGACCTGTGAGAGGATGAAAGATCTTGTCCGGAAGTGCCCCCACCACCAGGTTCCCCATTGGCAACTGGTGCAATGCTTTTACGATGGCCTGATTGAGAAGGACATGCAAATGGTTGACTCTTCGTATGAGGGCACATTCATGCTCAAGAGCGAGGATGAGACATGGGCCCTATTTGAAACACTAAGCAAAAAGGCCATGCACCACGCCCGTGTCTTCGTGACTTGATAGGACTACACCTGTTCCTAGTGGTCCTAAGAAGTGAGGGATTTTCAAAGTTGGGTTCGAGCATGATTAGCACATCAAAGTAGGCCAGTTGACCGGGAAGGTAGATCAATTAGTATCCAACCCAATTTTGCTAAATCCAGTAGTAAAAGTGTGTCAGCTATGCGCTAGCTCTGCACACTTTGTTTCTGAGTGTCTAACAACACGACTCTATCCTGAATCCATTTTCGAGCAAGTGAATGCTGCCCAAGGTTTTGTGATGGCAAAACCATCCCAACTTCAAGTGGAGAAATCTACATGAGCCACCCCACATGCCTCCCTAGACACAGCACGGACAAGGTAATGTCCCACAAGGTTAATCGTGTCCTACATTTTTATAGGCCCATCACTAGCTTAGCTTGCCTTCTCCTTAGGAGGCCACATCGAGCCCATCTTTCCAAGAAAAGTTGTTCGAAACCTTTGCTGACATTAAGGCCAACCTCTGTTTCCACACGTAGTCAATAGCAAAGCTAGAGAGTCAGATGAAATAGTTGGCTGAGGTCTTAAGCAGGAAAAGTGAGGAAAGCCTCTCTAGTCAGTCTCTTATCAATGCGAAGGGTAAGGAACCCATTTTTCACAGCCTATACCTCACAAAGTTTCACCATAAGCAGGTCAACTCTGTTATGACCCTTCAGAGTAGAAAGACATTCCACCCTACTCAAGAGTCGACTGGTGAACCCACTGCCACACCCATTGACCAATCAATCTCCTCCACCAGGCCTGAGGAAAGTGAGCAGAGCCCACGACCCATGCCTTCTCCTTCGTATATCCATAGAGCCTATTTTCCTCAAGCCCTCAACAAACCACAAGATTTTGGCAAGCAGGAGGAGTACATGCGCAAAATGCTTGACATAGTCAAGCAGGATCATATCAACATCTGCTTGCTTGATACTGCATACATTGATAGATGTTCAGTTCTTGGATCTCTATCATTTAAGAATAGTTTCTACGTGAAGACAAAGCTCCTTCCTTCTAGTGTAGAGAGACATCAGGTCTACAAGGATAGAGTTGGACAAAATACAGTGTGCAGTGTCACAGATGACAATATTTTTCTCAGAGTCCCTGATTGAGCATGACTTTATGTTTATTGATCTCATGGATAATGAAAGGTCTCCAGAGATCCGTCCGGTTGAGGACGTAAAACTTAGCACTTTATGGGAGGCAACCCATATTTGTAATATATTATTAATAATTTTTGTTTTTCTATAGTTTTATTTGTTTAATGAGTTAGATGCCATAATATGTATGCATTGCATTTTTGATATATTTTTATGAGTTGCATAACAGGTAGACAAGTGAAACCTCTGGAGATCCATTCACATGACATATCAGGTAAGGTTCCACAGTGTGGATCAAGTGACTTCTATTACTTTTCTTCCATTTATTTTGTTCTCATGTGCATTCACTTAGTTTCATACAAGCATGGGGGAGTGTCACTGAGGACAATGTCATTCAAGCATAAGGAGGGTTTAGTTTGCACACCCAATTTTTTTTGTCTTTGTACTTGCATTTTTTATGTTAACTCATAAAAATTGGGCTTTTAAGGAACGAGTTTGAATTTATATGAATGTTTTGCAAAATCTAATGTTTTAGAGGATTTTTAAGCCCCATAGAAAAAAAAATCTGACACAGATCTAGAAAAATATGATTATTTATGTGGATTTCAAAAAATGACAATAAATGCATGTTAGAGTTTATTTTGAATCACAAATATGAATATGCATAATTTTATTTTTGAGAACCTAAGCAAATGAAAAACATTGCATTTATGAGCTCAAAAAGTGATAAAGAGCATATGTTTAGTTGTTTGATATCTTTGTATTCCCCAGTAGCTGGACTCAGACACAAGTTAAAGTGTTTAATTCCCATGTCGAAAAGAATAACAAAGAAAATCACTTTTTTGTCTAAGTTGATATCTGTGGCATATTTTGTTCAAGCAAGTAGAGCCTGGGAGGTGTTTACACCTGGTGCCCTAAAGTCATCTGGCTCGAGAGTCATAGGCCCAAAAGCTCGTTACATAAATTTTATAGAGAGTCTAATAGATATTGACATTGCACATGATAGAGAAGTAGACTATGCATAAAATTATAAAAATTGAAGGTCTAGTGACTTGAGCAATTAAGTTTGAGAGATACTTTGTATTTGATGCTCTAAGGTCGTTTGGCCTGGGAGTCACTGACCCAAAGCTCGTTACACGGGTCTCAAAAACTAAAAATTTGATATAGTGCTCAACAAAAGAAAGAAAAAAAGGTAAAAATTTGAAAATCAAAGAAAAAGAAAAGAGCATAAAAAAAAGAGAAAAAAGTTTATTGCTTAGAAGCAAATATTGAGAAAACCTGTGCAAAAAATATGAGTGAAGATGAGTAAATAATAACATATACTTATTTGATTTTTTGAGAATAAAATATAAATAATTGTGGTATTTAAAAAAGTAAAAGAAAATATTTTATTCCGTGGTAGCCTGTAAAGGACTCTAATTTTGTTTTAATAATGCAATGACATGAAATATTTGCTAAAACAAACTCCTTAACTGCCTAATGATGTTTGAAGTTGATTATTTCATGCATACATGACAGAGATGCTTGTGGGTAGTATCACTGCAAACCCTCATGAGACCTTACTCGTCTACTGGGGTAACCCAGGGGTTGAAAGAGCTTGATGCATATGATAAATCCAATCATGATTCTTAAGAAAGTGAGTTAGGTTTTAGTTTAGTTAGTTGTTATTTTTGCTTTTTGCTTTAGTTTGCTCGAGGACTAACAAACAATAAGCATGAAGAAATTTGATCATGCATACATATTTGTATTTTATTCATCTTATTTTATGGATGATCTAGTGAAAAATTATTTTAAAAACCCATTTTTATCGTTAGTTTTGAGAAACCGCATTGAAATTGAAATATCAGAAAATTATGTATTTCAAAGCTTGCCTTGTGCTTTCACTGTTTAGTTTGGTTTAGAACTTTTTAATTATTAGTTTAATTAGTTAAGAAGTGTTTAAGTAATATTTTATTTGGTTTAGAAAATGTAGTTTTATGAAACATTTTTTTCCCAAAAGTACTCTTTTGAAAATTTGAAAATATATTGGAGTTTTCTAGAAAAAATCTGTTACACTACAAGAATTTTGCGGATTAGCGATAGACGCTATTCAATGCAAATCCATCGCAAATTCATTGTTGAATTGTTTAGTGATAGATTGGCGATGAATTAGCGATGGATAGCATCCATCGCAATTTCTTGATCGCTAATTAGCGACAGAACTAATCTGAGGATACTTCCGTCGCTAATTTGCGACGGATTAGCGAATGTCATGATCCATCACGAGTTCGTCACTAAATAAGCATTGATTTGGTTTTGCGATAGATATATATCTATCACTAATCTATCATAAAATTTAAAAAATAATAATAATTTTGTTTGAAATATAAATATCAAGAAAAAATTAGCAAAGCATTCTTGCCCTAAATTAGCAACCGTGTTCATTTAAACTTAGTCATTGCAGCATTTATTTTTCTCGTATTCATTTAAACTTAGTCTATCAATGCATTCTTGCCCTAAATTAGCAATAGTGTTCACTCTGAAAATAGCAAATGTACCCTTACAAAAACATCATTATAAAGATTGGTGACAACTACATCAACCTCACTCTGAGAATAATGGTGCCTGGCATGGAAAATTCAGCTGCATGCATTTTGAGAACCAGAAGAAGGTTCAGTTGGAGTACATATGATCAAGGCAGATAAAGGCATGCAAACAAATTTCAATAAATAAATTTGTCCACATAACTCATTCTTACCTTAACATAGCGGAAGGAGAAATGAACATGAGAAGATTCAAATCACCTTGCCGGTGTATCTTTGGGACATCTCCAATGAGCCTCCTCCTCCAGAATCAGATCCCCAATCAAGTAGCTTCCAGAAGGTCCAACCTTCTTGTTCCTCTGCTTCTTTGGACTAGAGTCTTTTTGCTTTTGCTCCACCCTCTGCATCTTCATCGGATGCTCCGCCTCTACAACCTTCTCTAGATGGATAACTACCAATGCAGAATTGGGACACTCCTCCTCCACCTGATCAACCACCGTCGACACATGATCTACACCTATGCACCGCTTGTGTGCTGATGACAACAAAGACGATGTCTCATGGGCGGTCTTCTCTACAAAATCTGAGTTGCAAGGAACCCAGACATGGACTCCATGCGGCATCCTCCGCTAGGTTGCTGGAGAGCACAAAAATTCAGTTGGGCGGGTGAGAGGAAGAGG
The DNA here is from genome assembly GCF_984573655.1 of Nuphar pumila. Classification (NCBI taxonomy): domain Eukaryota; kingdom Viridiplantae; phylum Streptophyta; class Magnoliopsida; order Nymphaeales; family Nymphaeaceae; genus Nuphar; species Nuphar pumila. The sequence continues at coordinate 74,618,503 of NC_143263.1, read as the reverse complement.
AGAGTGTCGCCGGACAAATTATGGGGGAGAGAAAGAGAGTGCTCCAAGAAAATGGGACAAGAAAAAGGAACAGGGGAAATAGCCTTAAATATGGGGCACATTCAAAATGGGAAAAACAGGCCGGAAAATGAGATTTGAGGAGCGCAATTTTTTGGTCCCACCTCTTCAGGTGTCCAAAGAGGCTTTTAAACCTTGAGTTGGACCCTGGCTCAAGAGGACCAAAGTCCACTTCCCTGGCTAATGCCTTCCAGTTCTAGTCTTCCACTTAAGGATAGGGGGGGGGGGGGGGGGGGGGGCATCGGGCAGCCCTGGCCGGTTTAAAGCTTGGCCCAGCCTAGAAATGGTCTGACCAATTTACTAACGGGTTCATGTTTGAAGAGCAGCTCATGATTGGCCCAATAGGCCAATGTGAAGCAGTCTAGGTCCTGTCTTAGATGGGCCATTTTATATCAAAAAGTAGCGACGGATTAGCAATGAAAAAAGTTCGTCTCAAAATCTAACGTTAATTAGCGACAGAGTAGTGACAGAAAATTTTTGTCGCTCATTCGTCGCGAAGTTGCGATGGAGTTTAAGACATAATATTTTCGTCGCTAATCCATCGTTAATTAGGAACATATTTTGAGACATAATTTTTTTGTCGCTAATTCTGCAACTAATTCCATTTTTAGGGACATCTAGTTTTCTCTAACTAATCCATCGTAAATTTAAGATAGAAATAATTCATCGCAAAATTTTGCCGCTAATTAACATTTTTCTTGTAGTGTTAACCTAATTTTTATAGTATAAATAATCTTCTTCTTGAGGGAGAATGTGTTTTTCACCCTATGCAGCTTGTGCCCCTCTCTCTCTTTCTCCTATGTGCCTCCCCTTCTTCCTTTCTTTCCTATTTTCGATTGACCGGTTGCCTACTACGTTCTTCTTGCTTCGTGTGCTTCTCAATCTAGCTTCTAAACCTTATCATTGTCGGTTCCTCGCATCCCCTCTGCCTAAGAGAGAGATGTAGTCCATTGAGTGCAACAAGGTAAAAACCATCATCTCTTCTCTCTTGTTTCACTATAGTGTTTAGTTTTTGCATTGGATAAATCATAGCATCGCATGCATCATTTGATTTTTTGCATATACTTTATATTTAGGTTTGATTAATTTATATTTAGCATCTGAGAATAAAAAGAAAAAAAATATAGATGTTGTTTTAATCTAGTTCAGCCATTTCTTGAGTTATGTATAGAATAATCTTAATTTAGGTAAATCAATAGTTTCGATAAAGGTTTCATATCTTTTCTTGATTTTAAATAGTTTTAGGTTAGGTTCAGGTCAGATTTAGTCGAGGTTGAGTTTATAATATTCGGTTTTCATGAGTTCAATTAGTTAGAAAATTTTGAAGTAGTCGAGTAGTTTCTTTTAGCAACTTTAATTCTATTTGATTTCCAACATTGAGTGTGTTGTTTTCTTTTGTTTTAATGTCGATATTGTTGTGTTAAAACGTGGTACATTATATAGGTTAGCGTGCTTCGTTCATTTTATTTTTTTGCATAGACGCTAGTTGCATTGCTTTAGTTATTTCCTTTATATTAGACGTCTAGTTATTTCAATAGTGTTGATGGTCTTAGTTATATATTTCATTAGATTCTCTGTTTTAGTCATTTAATCGAGTTCATTAGTTATATTGTTTAACGCTTTTAGTTCCTGTGTTTTTAGTTCATTTATTAGGTTTTAAATGTTTTGATTACATGTAGTCGGTTCAATTAATTCTTGATATTATATGTGTTAGTCATTCATCATTAGTCATTTGTTGTAGCTATGTATTGCATTAAACATCAGTAGTTAGATATCTGTTTACATTATTAGCTAATTCTCTTTTATTGTTTTTAGATTAGCCATAGTTCTATAGTTATTTAGTTGCTCATCCATTCACGGGTTAGCTTCTGGTTTAATTTAGATGTAGTTTTAATCTTGCATATAGTTTATTAATTGGTTTTAATTGATTCAGGTTTTCTAATTAACATAGTTTATTCTTAGCTGATTTTCTCTCTTAGTCCTTGTTCCCTTTTATTGACTTGTTGATATTAGAGTCATTTAATTAATTGTTTACGATATTAAGCTGATTATTTTCTTGATCTTTGAAAGTGTTGTAGGATCGAGGCAACGAGCACTAGAGGGGGGGTGAATAGTGTTTTTAAATAATGTCTTTGGAATTTTGAAGGATTTTGAGATTCGTAAAGCAATCACACAAAAAACACAAAAAATTATCCTGGTTCGGTCTTTCTGACCTACATCCAATCCTCAAGCGAAACCCACTTGAGATTTTCACTATCAACCTTGTATAACCATAAGAACATACAGACCAAATCTGATCTCACTTTCAGTAACAACCCTACTGAAAGCAAATAACTCCTTTAAACCAATGAGTCCTTTCCTTTTACAGAAAAATGAAATAATCAACCTACGAGCTATTTTCTTATAAATGCAGATGAAATGCAATTGGCTTCTGAGGTTGTTGAAATACTCAACTCATAAATTCACTATCTCTCAAAAGAATTTGAGTGAAAAACTAGAGTGAAAATATCGAGTGAGAAAACGAATACTTGAATAAATATGAGTGAAAAGCAAAGAATTCGATCTTTGTAATTCAATGTAATTTGATATAATTCGATATTTTTGGGTGTGAAATGCAGTCATATTTATAGTTAAAAGATTCCATATGTTGAGATATAAAGGGGTGTCAAAACAATCACATTTGAACGGTCAATTCGTTTGAAAAAATGAAAAAATACACCTTTTAAAAGTTACAGAAAAATGACAATATTAGTCGACTGGAACAGTAGTTAGTCGACTGAAATCAAATATTAGCATACTCACAGTTATCGTCAGTCGACTATTGTGTTTAACAGAACCATTTTAAAATCTAGAGTTTGAAACTTAGTCGACTAAAGAAAAGTTAGTCGCCTGGTGAAAATCATCAGTAAACTGAAAAACCTTTCAGTCGACTCCTGCTAAATTTTTCTGAAAACAAACATTTTGTTCGATCGACTAAAAAAACCTTGAGTCGACTGCTGCTAAATTTTCCAGAAATCAAACATTTTGTATGGTCGACTAATTCAGAAAGTTGACATTTTTGCTTTGAAAATTTGGCGCAAAAAATTTGATCGACTAGAGAATCTGTTGGTCGACTAATAAACATGAAAAATTAAGTAAAGAGTTTTCTAAAACGATTTTCATTAACGGTTCTTTTAAAAAAGTTTTTCTAAAGAAATGCAATTGAAATATGCACTCTAAGTAAGGCTCTTACAAGAATCTAAGACATTTAATGAAATTTACATTTGCACATTTGTCTTCAAAGATTCTTCATTGAATTATTAAATTCTTGTCATTTTTCTTCATTGCCTTAGCTTAAATGCAATTGATTCACTTGTTCATCATCAAAATCTAATTCTAGAAATGTCATATATGGCTTCGTTGTCATAACAATCTTTAGTTGTAGTTAGTTTCTTGATTTCTTGAATTAGTTAATCATAGCTTGTTAGTAATTAGTTTCTTGATTTGTTAGTTAGATTGTTTTACTATTTTGTCTTTTAGCAAGTTAGTTAGTTAAATGTTATTAGTTTGTATTTAGTTAGCTTAAATCCTGTTCTTGCTGAAGCTATTAAATTTTTCTTATTTAGTTTTATTCGTACTGTTGGGTTTTGTTGTTGTTTTTTGCAGGAAAGCGTGTGGACATGCAGCGAGCCCTTGAATCTACCCTTGAAGAACCACATGAGGTTTCCTCGAAAGGTCCTTAAGGCCCACAAAGAACCTTTCAGAGAGTCCACAAAAGAGAGAAAATCAGAGATCGAAAGATGAAAAGACTCGAAACAATGAAGACCTTTCTTTTATTTTATATTTGAAGACCAAGCACACCAATTCAAATTAGTCTATATTTGGGCAAAATTACGAGGGAATCTAACTAAATTCCAAGACAGAACTGACCCAACCGTTATCCTTTCTGATCCAAAGTGCATACAGTGACATACTAGAATTGCCAATTATCCTAATTAGAGAGGGCCCCTCGGTTGAGAGTTCGGGACAGGTGCAATCATGTTGCACAACAAGAATGTAATACCGAACCTGATGCAAAAACACAAGATACTGCCCCAATAGAGTCATTCATTGATGAACCGCAGAGTAGGGGTTCACTTTGGACCCACACCTCACAGGCTGTCCTCCATGGAAAATAATCGAAATTCTTGGATATCCGTATCAGAGATGCCAACAGTGAGAAAACCGACTGTCATGGGGCCATTGTCGACTGGGAGATGCATCATCACGTAGTATTCATTTCCATTCCCTATTACCCTCCTTATCTCATTCTCACCCTTCTCTCCTAATTTGAAAATGCTACCATTCTTTACATTGTGCATCTTCAATGTCGACTGAAAGAGCGAACGACCATCCTCCACAAATTCAATATGACCAGTTGGATTTTGCATCTGATCGAAGTATCCCTCTATCCCAACTTTAACCATTATTAGGTTCAAGCCTTTGGGAACGACGAAAGACATCCTTTCCCGCTTGAATGAACGAAGCCTCAGTCTTCCTGAGATCGCGAACACTGTCAAACGTTCAAAGCTTGCCTCCTGAACAAAAATGAGGAAATCAATGAGTAACAAAGATTGTGGAAAACCCACTACCCATGTTTCAAGTAAAACCAACACGAGACTGTTTTTTCTTTTTCAAATGCCAAGGAAGTTATTACCTTTATTCTATCACTTAGAGCATCGGGAAGGTTTGTCCATCCTACAAGATACAACTCTTCCAGTCCTTTCAACTTTTCAAGGCCTGGAACATCCACAAGTTTTCCGCAACCTTCAATACGTAATATCCTCAAGTCTCTCAAATTCGAGACATCTGAGATTGTTTTCAAATCCCTGCAACCACTTGCGTAGAGAGAAAACAGTGACGGCGGAAGTGGAGGGATAGACAGCAGCATTGGGCAGTTCCTTAGTTCTAGTATCTGGAGTCGAGGGCACCTATCCAAACTTTCTGGTAGGCTGCAAACATTTTCCCCTTGGATCTTTAATGTAGTTAATGAAGACAGATTACTCAAATCAATCCTTTCTCTCCCCTGTAACCACTCACAGTCCAAGTCAGTCAATTCCTCCAACGAGTGCAGATGGAAAAAACTAGGAGGCAGCACTTTGAGACCGAGATTACCCATTTTCAGCACCCTCAAACTTGTAAGACTTCCAAAAGCATCAGGGAGCCCCGTAATACCATGGCAACCATCTATACGTAATTGCTGGAGATTTCTCAATGATTCAATTGAATTGGGCACCTCTCCAATTTTAGTACTACTTAAATAGAGCTTTCGCAAATTCTTTGCATGGCCAATTGAACTTGGCAAAGCCTCTAATCGACGGCAATTAGTTGCATCGAGTATTTGGAGGTTGGTCAAATGCCCAATGGATTCTGGAATTCTTCTTATTTCTTTGCATTCAACAAGGTCAAGTGTTTCAAGAGAACTCATTTGACAAACACTATCGGGCATAGACCTTATGCCAGTCCTACAAAGGATGAGGGATTTTAGTGATGTCAAATGTCCCAACTGTTTAGGCAAAGATGAAATTTCTGAGCATCCATCAAGGTCAAGTGTTTGAAGAGAACTCAGTTGGCAAACATTATCGGGTAGTTTCCTCACACGTCTGCAACCTCGCATACTCAAGTAAACCAAGCTCCTAAGATGGCCAATCGATTCATGAACTTCAGCCAGCCCAACACATCCATCCAATTTCAACCTCACTACATTGGGCATGCTAGTAAAATCGGTAGTAGTGATGAGATTTTCGCATGACTCCAGATTGAGGACTTTCAATTTGTCGAAGTTACAAGGATAGCTACTCTTAGGAAACCAATCCATCATGTAACTTGATCTTTGTTGATTCGAAATTTGGGTAATGTTGCCAAAAGATAGGTCGAGGATAACAACTTCCTTGAGATCAAATCCTATTGGCAATGACTCCAAGGGACATCGCCTCCACTCCAACCATTTTATTGTCTTAGGAAAATGACGATATTGTCCTCCGAGTGTGGCACGGCTCATATGAAGTAGTCTGAGATTATGCATCTCTTTAAATTGCACTGTTTTCAATCTGATGGTGCCCTCTGCTAGATGGAGAACGATGCCTTCAATATTATTTGTTCCCTAAAATGAAAAGGCCAAATCAGCCTCAGTATAGGATGTGGAAACTCCATGTGACTTTAATTTTGATTTTTGCAAAAAGAAATGCACACACAGTGATGAGAGTACGCAAACCAACACTGTGTTTGTCGTGATTGATTTACAAGGAATGGGCACCTGTATCATGTTTTCCCAATAAAAAAGAATGTGATTTTCTTAATGTAAGAAAAAGGTTTATAAAAATTACATGTGGTGTTAATTTTAAAACAACAAACCCTAAGAAAACATGTCGACATGTCAGAATGAACGACCCAAGAACCAATCATTACCACGAAAATCTAGGCTGCATAGTTGGTTCACATATTCACATCACCAATGCTTATTTTTAATTAAGACTTAGTTTTATATGACTTTTAACCATGTGATATAAACAAAGTAGACTAAAAAAATCTTGAATAAAAACTGAAGCAAAAAAAAAAAATGAAAGCATTATTAAACTCTCAACTTACTTGCATGTTTCTAAGAACGCTCAATGTCTCATCGTCTTCCCACAACCGGCTCCGCATCCCAGGTTTTGTAATGCTTTCATGTATCACGATTTGTCTTCCCATCTCTCGAATTTGGTCATGCATTTGAAATTCACATGTACGTTCATTTATACTAATCAGGGACTTGCGTTCTAAGGCATCGATATAATCTTTCGGGCAGAGCTTAGGATTGTCCTTCCACATAAGAATTGCATTTTCTTTGCCTTTCCCAATAAAAAAACATGCTATGTCCAAAAATATGACTTTTTCACTCTCTTCAAGCCCATCGTAGCTTATTTTTAACTTTTTGTGAACTTCTTTATATTGAACTTTTCTCATCTTTTTTAACATCGCTCTCCCTTCTTCGGGATTTTTTATATGAAAGAAATGTGACCCAAATACTGCTAGGCACAAGGGTAGCCCACCAGCAATAGATGCAACTTCCTCTGCAAACTCGGTATACTCTCTTGTCGGCCTACTTTTCCCAAATGCATGCCAACAAAAGAGTTGGAGGGATTGTTTGTCGTTCAGCTCTTTAAGATTATAGATACCATCTAGATTGTCTCCAGCTAGAGATAATGCACTCTTATCTCTTGAAGTGAAGATTATTCTACTTCCAGTACGAAACCAATCCCGGCTACCTGCTAGTGCACCAATTTGGCTTTCATGATCAACGTCATCAATAACCAGAAACACTTTCTTATAACGAAGTTGCTTTTTGATTTTCTCGACACCTTCACCGATGCTACTGATAATTGTTTTTTTTCTCTTGAGGACCTGATCAAGCAGCTGTTCTTGCAAGCGCATGAGTCCATTCGCTGGTTTCGCTCCCTCACTAACATTTTCAATGAAGATACAAGCGTCAAAGCTGGAAAACAAATTATTGTAGACAGCTTTGGCAAGGGTTGTCTTTCCGATGCCGCCCTTTCCCCATATCCCAATCATTCGGACTTCATCAGCTTCGATTTCCTTTTTCGTTTTTTTGGAGTCATCAGCTTCGATTTCCTTTTCCTTTTTTTTGGAGTCATCAGCTTCAATTTCCTTTTTCTGTTTTTTGGAGTCATCAGCTTCGACTTCCTTTTTCTTTTTTTTGGAGTCATCAGCTTCAATTTTCAACAGTTGCCTCAAATCAGCAATTCGAGATTCAAGACCAACTGGATATTTGGCCACATTGAGAGGGGCCTTGTCTACTGCATCTGATATCCTTTTCACAATAAGCATCATATGAGACCTTGAATCACTATATGGCACTACTCCATCACCGTATCTACGTTTTTTAGTATACTGTTTTTCTGAAAACATCCATTAACAATAGCATCACGTCCTACTCACACATAAGTGCAAGAAACATACCTGAGTACACACATTAACACAAGCACATGTATATCCACTGATGTACACGTAGAGACATGCACTCTCATTACAAGATGGTCAGTTTATAGGGAAAACGATAATAGGAATAAATGCTTTCAACTTTAAAACAATGTGTTCATTTATAAATGAGCTTATTTTAGCTTGGCTCAGTAGGTTTAGACTGCAATTCTATGATTTTCATTTTCAAAAATGAATTTCTTTTGTAAATAAGCCAAGATCGACAGTTCTAGATCCAAAACAAAACTTGATCGAGTTCAGATCAGTTTTGGATTTATATAAGAACTAGATCTGATTGGATCAATTATGAATCCAAATCAAAACTAAATCTGATTGGATCAATTCCAGATCTAGATCAAAACTAGATCTGATTGGATCAATTATGAATCCAAATCAAAACTAAATGTGATTGGATCAATTCCACATCTAGATCAAAACTAGATCTGATTGGATCGATTCTGAATCCAAATCAAAACTAAATCTGATTGGATCAATTCCAGATCCATATCAGAACTAAATTTGATTGGATCAATTCTAGATCCATATCAGAACTAGGTCTAAATCCGGCAAACTATCCTAGATCCAATCAGACAGTTTTGGATCCAGATGGGTAATGTATCTGGATTCAATCAGACAGTTTTGGATCTATATCAGAATTAGGTCTAAATCAGGTTGGGATTATTTTTGAATTTTAAGAATAAATTCAAAATGACCAAAATACCCTTATGTGTACTCGATATCCATTTTAATAAAATGGGCATATCTTTGCATCCCGAACTCGAAATTGAGAGAGATTTGGTGTGTTGCACTCATATCGTATAAGAGAATCTACTCGCTCATTGGTTTTGGTCAAATTAGTGACACAAAAATTAAAGTTTTATGAGTCAATTCAAGAAAGGTATTTTGGTAATTTTGTTAAAATATAAGAAGTTATGTAAATTAATATGAATATGCTTGTATAATGATCAGATCCTACTGTTAGATCATCTTGAGACTTGATTGCAACTAGAGAATAGTATTCACACTCGAGGTAAGGGATATTATAAGTAATTTTAGATGTAAATAAATATTTTTATGTTGCATGTTATTGTAATGTTGTGAATTAATATGATTAGCTTGATAGCTTTCAAGTAAAAACATGACATGCATAAAATTATCATGCTTGATATTATGAGTTAATTGCATATACATGTTAGTTGTGACATACAAGTTAGTTATGATATGTCTTGTGGTATGTCATGTATATTAGAAAAAAAAATTATTTGTGATAACATGTCGGTGTGTTTATTGATAACATGCATTGTGATGAGATTATGTTTAGATTTGAGTTCAATTTATTCTATTCATGTTGTATGAATGAATATATTAAGATTAACATGCATAACCCCTAAATCCCGAAAGTGACGACATGTGGCAAGGGCTTTCTGGTTCATGATCAAAGTGCAACCACTATGAAGAGTGGGCCGCCAGTGACTTAATAATGTGGATACCCTAAATCGTTGTTTGCTTTCTATGAGATAAGTGTGAGTTCTAATGTCATCATGAGATTAAAGAGTGAATCATGTCGTAATTAGTTCACGATATCACTTGTGAGAAAACTAGTGAATTACGAGTTTGAGAATGTGGTTTAATGTGTTAAACTTAGTTTATGACTAACGGTTACACTCACAGAGTGTTTGAGATTTTGGAGGACCATGAATGATTGAGAACTATCATGGTTAGAATGTAGCATGAACCATACAGAGAATGAGATTTAGCCTGACCTCTCGGCTAGCTATCGGTGGGTTTTTCTTTTTGTTTCACTATAGTGCCTGATGGTACGGGATTAATAGGAGTGTATGATTCATTGTTTAGCTAATATGTAGAATTTGAGTGTTCTATGCGAGTTGCTATGCTCATAGACAGCTATGACCGGTATAGCCGACCTAGTGATAGTTTATGAAGATAGAGTGTTTGAGAGAGTTAATGATGGTAATTAAAATATATAAACTAATGTGGTATGTCAAAAATTAAACTAAGACTAAGGGTTAGAGCCCATTACAATTGTAAGTTTAAGTATTTATTTGCTTATAATAATTTTTTATTGGGTTATAGACTCATCCTTTATTTAATTACAAATGTAGATTTCAAGCACACTAGCACAAACAGGACTTGATCATCTTCTTCTTCGGCAGAGTACATGGTAGCTTTTATTTTTTTGTCATTAAACAATAATGTATTTGTTTTTCTTTTATTATGAATGATAATGAAAAAAATTTAGTCATGTTTTCTCTGTATAAACTTTGTACTCTTTCCCTCTAAAAAGTAATATCAACCGAAATCGACTCCTGAGGTCCCAAATCAGGGTGTTATAAATTAATGTCAATACTACCACTGCTTTAACTCCAACACTGCTAAAGCCGCTAGTGACTCCATCACTAACACCATGGTCACCCCTATCTCTCTTTATCACAAATATTGTAAGTCTACTATCACTATCTCAAAAACCACTTCTGCCACCCTCATTCCCACATCCACTACTCCCACCGCTACTTTCATCTCACATTTACCCCTATCACTGTCATTGCTTTTCTCAACCCAACCTTATAGCCCATACCACTATCATCATTTAAACATCTCTACTAGCACTTGCACCACCGTGATGCATTTTACAAACTAAACAACATATGAAAAATGAGTGTTCTGGTTTTCTCTCTCTCACACTATATATATATATATATATATATATATATATATATATATATATATATATATATATATATATATATATACTATATATATATATACCACTTTTATCTATCACCTAAAAATAGGCATTTTCAGGTTTCTTTTTTTTTAAATCCTTCCCTAAAGATGTGCTTGGCATGGACGATTTGCTAGGAAAAGACACTTGGATAATGTTTTTTTGGATAAGAAATGTGATTCTTCAGTGTTTATAAAAATCATAGATCGTTGGTTTTTTAAACCTTATTAAAACCGACCTGTGTGTCAAAATCAGATGATCCAAGAGTCGATTCCTATCAAATCAGGCATGCCGATCACATTTGTATGGTTATATTTAAAAAAACGTAGAAAAAAACCCTCAAAAGCTCAATAGGCAGTTGGTAGGCCAAAAAAGTGGTGGTACAAGTGCCTACCACTTTTCTTGTCTACTGGACCTACCGTGTTTTTGAGAGAGGTTTTCATGGTTCCTTAAATCTTACTATACAAATGGGATCTACATGCTCGATTTTATAGGAATCAATTATTGAACCAACTGATTCCAACACACATGAAAGTTTTTATAAGATTCAGAAATCATTAGTCTAAAACATTCATAATTATTCAAGGCATAAAAAATCATATTTTTTATTGACAAACATAATCCAAGTGTCTTTTTCTAGCAAATCGACGTTGTCGTCGAACAAATCTGTGGGGTTAAATTTTTTAAAACAATCGGGGGACCCCTATTCGCTTGCAATAGGTTGTGGTAGGCATGCTTGCAGTGAACCTATTGTGATATTATACCACCATAACTAATGTTGATATGCACTTTGATTTATATGATCCTAAAATTCAAGCAAAATAAACAATCCTAAGATTCAAGCAAAATCTGACTTTTGGATCATGTTTCACATATTTTATATATTATTTTTATGTATTGAAGTTGCCACAAATATGATGTTCTATGTCAATTTGTGGGCATCTCAAAAACAAAATCTTACTGTGAACTAAACATGATAAAACTTTCTAACATAGTAAATAACCAACATAAGCACATCTATATAATTAGATGTAACATTTGAGGGCTAGATGCATACAAAAGAGTGTGTACGACCTTATAATTAGATGTAACATCTGTTGGTATTAACTTGATTTATGTAATACTACGCTCCAAAAGCAAAAAGCTAACTTTTGGATCATGTTTTGCATATACTGTATTATTTTCATGTAGGCATCTCAAAAACAAAATTTTACTATGAATTAAACATGATAAAACATTCTAACATAGTAAATAACCAACATAAGCATATCTATATAATTAGATTTAACATCCGAGGGCTAGATCCATACAATCAAGAGTGTGTACGACCTTATATTATCATGGTATGAAATAAATATATACGGTGTGTTTTTTTTTTTGAGAGGAGGCTTGAAAATTAATGGCTCAGAATTTTTATAAATATTCAAGCATCCAAAAATCATCATTTTTCATTTCAAATACACAATCCAACAGTGGATTACATCTGCATGGTTCTATTTACAAAAAAAGTGCTAGAAATGTGCAGTTCAAATGGTAGTTTTCATATTCTAGCAATTCTATATATAGCTGAAAAATCAATTGCTTATAGTCTAACAAATTTTCAACACTCATAAAATCATATTTGTGGAGTGAATAGACGTGATCCAAGAGTCAATCACTATTATTTTGACCATGGAAAACACATCCATGGGCCTGAATTTGGTTAAAACAACCTCACACACTGTGTTTCAATTAAAGAGTTCCTTAGTCACAAGGGCCCTCAGTGGTTTCCCCTAACCACACACACACACACACACACACACACACACACATATATATATATATATATCAACTACTATTTTCAACCTTTTTCTACAAATCCAACCTTGTGAATATGTTCTCTCTTTGCTAGGTGTTGGCTATCAGATCATGTTTTGTCATTGAAAAAGCTGGATTTTGCACAAGTAAATATTTATTAAAAATTTGAGTCGTTGGTTTTCAAGACATAAAAATCTTGCTTATGCATAGTAATACGATGATATAAGAAACTATCCTTTTAAAACCAAGTGTGTTGATTACATCAGTGTGGTCGGTTTCAACAAAAAAAAAGATAACAAAAGCAGCATGAAAATATTGGTTCACTCTAATTCTCACATTCCTATGGCCCTAGATATATATAGGGAAGGGAGGCCGTCCACCCAAAAGAAACTCCAAAATCTACAACCAATGATGATCGAGACGGCTCCCCTTCTCCAATGCTTGAGCAACTAATAGATCGGACCTTGTATATTAGTTCTTTATTATATATTTAGCATGAAATGTGCTTTACACAAAGACTTTACTACATAGAAACATGTTTTTCAAAATGTGAAAATCCATGGCTCACAATGCATTTAAAACATTTGATTTTTAGCACTTTAAAAAACACATCTAAACATTGAAAATTCACAATCCATGATCTAAGAGTCGATTTTTCTTGAGTAGTAAAAACATATTTTTTGCCAAAAAACACATGATCTAAGAGTCGATTTATGCTGAATAGATCAGATTGAATACATCTAAGATGTTAGATTGAGTCAAAACCACACTCGCATCATGTATATATAATATTCCATATTTTTCTTGAGAAAAATGCTATTCTCCGTATGAAAACATTAAGGATAGAAAACCCACTTTCTTTCCAGCCATAAATCAACCATTGTGCTACCCTATATATATATATATATATATATATATATATATATATATATATATATATATAGAGAGAGAGAGAGAGAGAGAGATGGATTCGTGCTAAATGAAATATGCGGGTCTCGAAAATTTACATAGATTTTGAATGTTATAAAAACCACCCATCTGTAAGAATTTAATACTTCAAGACCTAATCCCTATAAGATCAAGGACCTAAAAAATTTACAAATAAAACTAAAAAATTCTAGCATATTTCATTTAGAACGGACCCATTATTATTATTATATTTTGGTAGCCCACTAGGTTGGTTTACGCGGCTGGCAAGAACGTCGGTGGGTGTTCCATCTCCAATGTATTCATATGGAGAATAATATTTTTCTCAAGAAAAATGTGGAAATAATATTTTTTGTTAACAAGGCCATCTAGGCTCAGCTTGTCAGAAGCTCGAGATTGATCTTGGAATAGCAAAAACCAGCCTAACCTGAAGAGGGCTCGAAGTGGCAGGCTCGTTGACCAGCAAGGCATTCAGAGAGAGAGAGAGAGAGAGAGAGAGAGAGAGAGAGAGAGAGAGGTTACTCACCCATTTGTGTCTGTCTTTAGATTGTACCCGGAAATTTCCCCAGCTGTCGACAACGCTTTGATCCATCCATTGATCTCCTTTCGCTCTTCCTGATTATCCAGCTGTCGACAACTCTTTAAGAATCCTGATCCAAAAGGCCCTGTCTGATTCTTAACATGGGTTGGTTCTACATCAAAGAAGACGGGAATGATCATCCTTCCGCACTTCACGATCTCGGCGATCTCCCTCAAGCACCATATCGAATCGGCATAGTGCTCGGAGAAGATGGTCACAAAGAGCCTGGATCTCTGGATGTACCCAAACAGCCCATCCAGACTCTCTCCCTTCTTCAAGTCCTCATTGTCTATGAAGGCACGAATACCCTTGTCTACTAAGGCTTTATGGAGATGACCAGTGAAACCCTTGCGGGTGTCGGCTCCTCTAAAACTTATGAATACATCAAACTCCCATCCGTCTTCCCTTGATGAGGATGACCCTTCTCCTCTTTCACTGTTTTTTGCCGCCATAAGAGGAAAAGGGTGAGAACTATGTATTGAGTTTCCGCTCACCTGGGTTTTATAATGGAGGAGAAAGGCAGAGAGGAGAGGGTGGTGTATGTTCGCCCCCGATGATTCACTGAATCCCACGTCTGTGTTTGGGGGATCGAATGAGCGTCACGTATTCATGCACATGGGGCTCGTATTCCCGTGTATGTTGACATAACTTTGCATCGGACTCTGGTGTTGTTGCAAAGGCTTAATCACCCTTACTTGTTTTGCTTGCCCTGAAATGACGGTTCGAGGAAATGACAAAAATATCCTCCATTCAAAAGTTGTGAAATGACGGGTCGAGAAAATGACAAAAAAGTCCTCCATTCAGAAAGTTTGATGTTAACCATTTAAAGTGGAGACGTGCCCTATTCATTAAACTCCTACGCCATCTGCTGTAACAGTTGCTCCCATTATCAACCCAAACTTTGCCTTCGTCTTGAGTCGAGCTTTCCGCTTTGTTTTTTATCCTGTTGTACAACACACTGTCGCTTTCTCGTGCCTGCCTTGTGTTACAAAACATTCCAGTGTCTTCTCTTCATTTTTGCTGTCGTTAGGCATCATGGAAGAAAGCAATGATGCACAAACATTCCAACCAGTGCCATTAAGGCAGCGTGAGTAGCTTTTCATCTCATCATGCTATCGATGAAGAAGGCATGTCGTCTTGTGTGCCATTAAGGCATTGTTTGGTTATTGCAGGTAGATCTTGTTCTTACGAAGGTTGGAAACTTATCGATATTTGTAAGACGCTGGGACCTGTTGACAAGAATTCTTGTTTGCAGATGCTAGGAAGGGCCTCTACCCAATCAGGTATCCTACATTCACTCATTATATGCATTGTATCTCAAACCGCTGTATTAGTAACAGACTCCCGTTGTGAGATACATTTTTGTTAGTTAATATCGATTTGTTTGCTATTATGCTCAAGTTCTTCCTTATCGATTTGTAATTTATTGTGCGATATATTTATCGACCTTTTAAATAGTATGGTTTTGTATCGTCGAGTTGTAAGTTATTATGCTGAACTAGGGGTGGCAATCGGGTCTGGTTGAAGGGTTGACGGGTCGGGTTGGCGGGTTGGCGTGTCAGCATACCTCAACCCGAACCTGACCCGTTTATCAAACGGGTCGACTGCGGCAAACACGAACCCGACCCGTTTAATAAACGGGTAACCCGACACGACCGGCCAACCCATTTAATAAATGGGTTGGGTCGGGTAAACGGGTTCTCAGGTTCGCGGGTCAGGTTGACGGGTTGACGGGTCGGGTTGGCGGGTCGACGGGTTGGCGGGTTGACGGGTCGGGTTGGCGGGTTGGCAGACGGGTTGGCGGGTTGACCCACCCGCCTAACCCGTTTATTAAACGGGTCAGCCGGGTTGGCGGGTTGGCATACCCCCAACCCGAACCCGACCTGTTTAATAAACGGGTTACGCGGGTCGACCCGTTTATTAAACGGGTTGGCTTAAGCCCAACCCGAACCCGCCTAAGAGGCGGGTTGGCGGGTCGGGTTGGCGGGTCGTGTCAGATATTGCCACCCCTATGCTGAACTACCGTATCGATTTTCAATATCTTACAAATCGCTATACATATCGTTTTGTAAGATATTATATGTTTTATAATATGTATTTGTAAGATATTTGTACACAGACTTTGAAAACGTGTGGGTACAGAAACACATCGTTACACGCATGGCGGGGCAATTTTCGCATGCATATCGCTGCTCTCTCAGCGACTTCTATTGAACTCGCTTTAGAGCCTCGTGGATATTATGAGAGCGTTATCGTCAACACACATGTACAACATGTGTATTTTATTGGCATGGTAAGTGACAAGTCGATGCTCAGTATAAGCAAACATCAAACCGCACTTGCTTTAATACTTTCATTCATTAAATCGTTGCTTTGACTTGCTTAACCCTAGTGGTATCCGTTGTTATATATATCCCGATTAAATCGTAGTAAACCTATGCCGCTTGCTAACGCAAATTGATATATTGCTTACAAAACATTCCACTGTCTTCTTTTATTTGTCGTTGTTGTTAGGCATTATGGAAGAAAACAATGATGCACAAACATTCCAACTAGTTCTATTAAGGCGGCGTGAGTAGCTTCCCATCATCATGCTATCGAAGAAGAAGGCATGTCGTCTTGTGTGTCATTAAGGCATTGTTTGGTTATTGCAGATAGATCTTGTTCTTGCGAAGGTTGGAAACTTATTGATATTTATAAGACGCTGGGACCTGTTGACAAGAATGCTTGTTTGCAGAGGCTAGGAAGGGCCTCTACCCCATCAGGTATCCTACATTCACTCATTATATGCATTGTATCTCAAACCGCTGTATTAGTAACAGGCTCCTATTTTTGTGAGATAATATCGATTTGTTTGCTATTTTGCTGCAAACACAAATTGATATATTGCTTAAAACATTATTGAGCTTATCATCAAGTTGTAATAAAGACGATGTAGCTCAATCAATCGAAAGATCTGGAGAATTGAATATCTATACTTATGACGCAACTGAAGAATTGAACATCTGCACTAACGATGCACATGAAAAGAAGGGTGCAAGCATTAGACCCACTATTGACTTGAACGTTCCAGTGGAAGAAATGCAATTCAATGATGAGGTAGACTACCATGACAGTGCACATAATAAAAGTGTAGGCACCGGGAATGTACACGGAAGTACACTTGACTTGAATGTTCCAGGAGAAGAAATGCAATTCAATAATGAGGTAGATTTTGATGTCAGTACACTTAATAAAACCGTAGGAACTGGGAATGTACATGGAATTACACTTGACTCTGTTCCTGTAGAAGGAATGCAATTTAATAACGAGGAAGCTGAATATAAATTTTACAATGATTATGCCTTAAAAGTTGGCTTCAGTGTTAGAAGGTTTTCTTGGTCAAAAAATGCACAGGGTGTCTTGGTTAGAAAGACATATGTTTGTTCCAAGCAAGGTTGGAAGAAATCAATGGGAGGAGCATGCCAGAATCAAGATGTAGATGTCAGGCGAGATTGGTTTTGAGAAGACATCCGAATGGGAAATTTGTCGTGCGTACTTTAATCAGTGATCATAATCATGATTTATCTGCATCATTTATGACTCCTATGATAAGGTCACATCGTAAAGTAACTGTAGCGCATGCTGCAATGGCTGAAATAGCCGATAGCGCTGACATTGCACCAAGGAAGACGCACAATTTGTTTACCTGCATAGATGGTGGTCGCGAAAATGTGCCATTCACACCTTTGGATCTAAGAAACCACTTGAAAAGGAAGAGGACAGATAACATGAAGAACGGAGAAATATGTTGTTTGGTTCGTTACTTACAGAATAAATCAAGCAATGAACATGGTTTCTTTAGTGCAATGCAAGTGGACGAAGATGGATATGCTGTGAATATGTTTTGGACAGATTCAAAGTCTAGAGTAGATTATGAATGCTTCAATGATGTTCTTGTGTTTGATACTACAGTAAAGATTAATACTGAACAGTGGCCATTTGCGCAGTTTGTGGGAGTGAACCATCACGCACAGAGTTGTATATTAGGCGGTGCTTTTGTGTATGACCAGACCAAGGAAAGCTTTGAGTGGTTGTTCAGAGTATTTATACAGGCAATGAACGGGAAGCATCCTGAAACTATACTTACAGATGGTGATCACGCAATTGCGGCTGCAGTGCTTCATGTGCGGCCAAATGCACATCATCGCTTATGTTTGTGGCATATCTTTCAAAATGCAGCAAAGAACATAGGACACATATTTAATCAGAATACAGGGTTTGACAAATAGTTTACAAAGTGTGTACTTCATAGCGTAGACGAGATCACCTTTAAGTCAGATTGAGACAAAATGATTAAGACATACGACCTTACTGACTGTCTGTGGTTACAAAATTTATATGCAGAAAAAGAGAAGTGGGCATTGGCATATGGAAGACAATACTTTTGTGCAGGTATGATAAGCACACAAAGAGTCGAATCTATGCATGCCACGCTGAAGAAAACCATGTATTCATGTTTAACAATGTTTCATTTCATGGAACAATATGAATTATTTGTAGACGGTCTAAGACAGAATGAGCTTGAACAAGACGTGAAATACTTCAATACACGACCTCTAACTTTTGGCATGAAAATATTGATGCGACCTGCAGCTCTGTATACACTAACTGTATTTGAATGGATCAAGAAAGATGTGTTGCATGTCATGAATTGCAAAATAGAAGGACTCATGCAAACCGAGAATATGCACAAATACCATATTTTTTGTCAGGGCGAAAAGCATCAGGAAAGGCAAGAAGCACATGTCACGTACAATGTTGACAACGGAAGGGTAGAATGTTCGTGCAAAATGTATGAATTCAAAGGTATTCTATGCTGTTATGCATTAAAGGCACTCAATCAAGAGAAGATACAAGAAATACCTGAGTCTTACGTAATGCGAAGATGGAAGAGACGCGCGAAGATTGAAATGCTCATTATGGACAATGCAAGTAAATCTGGTGTTGACGAGAAGTGCCACATAGCCTCCCGTTACCAACAACTGTGTAGGTCATTCATGCATGTTGCTGATTTGGCATCGAGAAGTGAAGAAGGCTATGCATGTGTGAGAAAAGCTGCAACGGAGTTACTTGAAAACGTGGAGTTAATTCACATTAAGTCCGTTGCAGCGAATGAATACCAGCCGAAGATAGTGGAATCGAACAACGTAGGTCAAAATCATGTTTCGCTTGACACTCCCGAGAAGTTGCGCCGAAGTGTAAACATTATCTTCAACAAGTCAGTAGTGAACGTTGTTGATTATGATGGATATATTCATGAAGCGAAGGGTATCAAAAGAAAACCTGCCTCTGATCACAGTCATCGGACGACAAAGGGTGCAGTAGAATTGGTTGGCAAGAACAGGACTAAGAAACAACCAACCTGTAATAAAAAACAACAAAGCCCTTCAAATGAACAGGTATGCAAAACATTATATTGCTTCTCATTGCGTGAAGCTTGTCAAATAGCTAACTCATGTAATGTCCATCATGCAGCAATACCCTACAGAAGTACCACCAAACGTTCAAACCTACATTCCTCCCGACCAGATTTTTGGCAATGATCGTTACAGTTTTATAAGTCTTTTGGTATGTAATCAATGTTGCGAGGAGGTATGCATTTCCTGTGAAACTTAATTCAGTGTCTAATATTTTCTCTTTCATGACAGGCTCTGATGCATTCGACAGATATGTATGGGACACAGGAATCTCGTGTGGGCTATTAATTTAGTTGCCATGCCTCTTTGCATGACCCGATCTCCACAATGCCGGATTTGTTGAGAGTTTATAGTCATTTGTCATTGACGACTTGCGGTCCGTGGTTAGATTTGCTTAAATTGATAGATAGCGATTTTTTGCTTCTGCAGGAAGTCGATTGATGACATCACTGTATGGCAATTTGTGGTTATCGTTGAATAACGAACTGTGGCATCGCAGCGTAGTGATTTGAGTGCATTGTTCGAATGTCAATCAAAGCGGGATGACAAAGGTTGTTCAAGTAAGCTTTTTTGGGGCATTGAGCAAGGTTGCGCTTCATTTTATGATCTAAGTATGCTATCACCTGCGCGGTTGAAAGCCTACTTAGATCATAAAATGAAGCGCAACCTTGTTCAAAGCCCCAAAAAAGCTTACTTGAACAATGTCTGTCATCCCGCTTAGATTGACAGTTGAACAATACCCTCAAATCACTATGCTGCGATGCCACAGATCACTATTCAACGATAACCACAAATCGCCATACAGTGATGTCATCAATCGACATCCTGCAGAAGCAAAAAATCGCTAACAGCCACTACTCATAAATTGTTGTCTGACTCACAGCACAAAGTATCCAGCGATGGCAACAAATCCTTGTCCAGATGACAACACATTCGCTTTCCCGCGATAACCACAACTGGCTACGCAGGGAATGCGAACTCTACTTACGCAGCTCCAAGCGATAAGCACTAATCGAAGCTTACACTTCTTCGGCGCCATGCCTGGACGAAGAGAGATCAAGCATGGAACAAAGAAGGAATTCCGGTCAATTTACCAACTTTAGTTGGCAAAGTTATGACGTAGTGTCGATTCAACTTCTTCTCCAGCAAATCTTTCGTGTTCCCGACACCTCTAATTGCCCTTTGAAATCATTATTGTTATCTTGTGAAAAGTTTTATCCATATATTATAAATAAAAGGCTACTCAATGTGTCTTTTTTCTTCCTCACTTTATTTCTTAAGAGGTAAGTAAACCTCTTCATCTGGTACAGGGGGAACTTTGTTCGCTTTAACAGTGGAAGTACAAGTGTGAGTGGTACTCCACAATTTCTCACAATCGCTATGTAGTTCAACCCGTGGGATCTTTCTGATCCGTCGGGTTTTTATCAACAAACGTTCATTATCGCATTATACTAGTATCGTTTAACACCGCAATTCGGTGTTGACTAACACCCTTTACAAAGGCCGAGCATTGTTGCACAAATCGCTTTCCCGCGATAACCACAACTCGCTATGCAGCGAATATGAAGTCAAATTACGCAGTTCCAACGGATAACCATAAACGTTTGATTTGTCGTACAATATTCATTGATCATGTTGGTTGAGCAGTACATCTTTTAGGTCATAAATAGTCGCACAAGTACTGGAAGGTGTGTTTGTCTTCTACTTCGTGAACTAGCAACAATCAAACCGACGGTTCCTTCATAAACCTAGAGATCCGCCCTCAAACATAGAAAATTGTGGTCGGTGAGGCAGACGAAGACAGCTACATGACCAACAATGTCGAATCATGGGTATATTGTCTGCACACCATCTACATGTTCAGCAAAATACGTCTTTTTCATGCCGTTTTTTGCGATTTGTTTTTGTGTACTATATAATGTAATTTCAATATCGTTCGTTGCAATGTCCGCATTCATTTCAGTCGAACATCCACCGACGAAGTTGGGCAAAAACTTAGTCAATCACTCCTGGAGGACATCAACCGAATGCGCAGTGAATTCGTACAATACAACATGATCAGTAATTTTGTTAGTATGAAACTAGTAGCAGTTGTCTATATACGTAAGTCATGTGTACATGCGTTAACAACACCATATTTGCTGCAAACAGACTATATCCGATTTTGTTAGTTATATTAAAAGCAACGCACCAAGCCAGACTGTAAGCGTCGTCAGCCCGTATTTCATGGTATATCGGTTGTATTTTATGCTGCTTTTCATTATTGATTTAGTCCAATTGATTCGTATGTTAACGTTGGTGTTAGCAATGTTTCAATTTGCAGACTATCTTACGTTGTTTGCCATACTCTAGTGGATTTCAAGACGGCATACCTTATTGGGTTAACAGTAATCACTGCAGAGACCTTTTGTCAAGTGAAAAGGTAAGCAAACAAACCTAGAGTGCAATATTATAGCATAACAGTGCTAACAACATTTTTTCAATCTATTTGCAGATATTGATTCCTACACTCTGGCAATCTGAAAAGCATTGGGTCTTATACGTGATGGATTTACACGAAAAACAACTATGGTGTTACAATTCATTGGAAGTTGACAGTGGTTTACGGCTAGACATTTCTCATCTCGTAAGATTCCATTTATATGAGTATTGTGTCGTGTATTGGGGTCATGATTTTACTGTCGGTCGCATTATTCTCAGATCGGTTTCCTCAAGGCCATTTTGAGAGTCGATGTTAGTGAGTGGGTCTATCGCACGACATACCATGCTCCTTTACAAGATAATGGCGTTGATTGCGGCGTATTTGTAATGAAGTACATTGAAGCGATATACAATGGTGAAGAACCCTGTTTCAACGCTGTATGCCATTTCTTGGCCTCTGTTATTGGGGATTAAGTGCATGTCTATTGCTTCTACTTTACAATCTATTTTTGCAGGTTGATATACCAGGATTCCGCGAAGAACTCTGCAAAAAATTGACGTCCTTTCTAATTGCGGAGGAGAAACTGACGGAGTCGTCACGAGGATCTAAAAGGCTTGTAATTGATAAAAGATGTCTGCTCAAACTGCGTGATTGACAGTCGCAGAGTGAGACTGCGATGTATGCAATGAACAAAGACTTCTAATGTTCGAAATGATAATATTCAACATCGCTATGAAATGTTGTATGCTTAAACATCGCTTTATTGCTGGCATATGAAAAAAGTAGTGAATAAGAGCCATTAATGTCGCTTTCGTATTTTACGAATAGTACAAAGCGATACTCTTGGTGGTCTAACGTCAACTACACTGCTACCACCATGAAAACTTGTGCAAGAATTAGAAAATTTCTTGAATTTTAAATGAGGTTTTCTTCAATTATGATCTTGCAGACATATGAAAAAAGTATAGACGGATACGACAATTGCGTCGAATCCGCATCGATTCAAGACCAAGTCGTTTATGTAGGAATTGTCGATTTGTCGGTTCCTTATTCGCGAAGCAAAGTAGAACTGTGTGTTGTGTCATTCAAATATTAATGAAACGTCCTATCACCCTCCGTCAGTTTTCAAGTATATATGTCAGTTTCATTAAACCAAAAGCAAATCTTAAATAAAAATGCACTCTGCATTAATGAAATTGAACAATGTGGGCTATTCTCAATAGTAATCAATGTGATTGGACTGAATTTTTGGGTCTCAAATAAATCCACAAGTACATCCACACGCGTCCCAAGAAATTGCCTTAGGTATACATTATCGTAGGTTCAGCAATACAGCGATTTCTGAGAACAAACCTTTCTTATTCATAAGTTCACGGAATGCGATTTTTAGAAATATTGCGCAACCGCACCAAAATAACTTTCGTCGTAGGAACCACACCAAAGTATCTTTGTCCGTATAGTATTTTTCATTACTGAAGAACAACTTTACCAACATTGGTTATGCGTATACAACACAAAACTATTTCTGAATACGATTTACTTTTCGTAGAACACCCGCCATCGGAAAGAGATGAATACCCATCACCGGAATGACAGCTCCGCTGAGACCTCCTCGCTAGAGAGAGGAAGAGGACGTGGTGAAGCTCCTGCTGGCCACCCTCAGCGCGAATGCATCGACTGAGTTGTTGTCGAGGAGGAGGGCGAGAACGGTGATGGCGGAGCTCGTTAGGTTGTACAAACAGAGCAATCGATAGGTTTCACTTTACATATTTTGTCTGCCGTTCTTTTTAAACTCAATCAATTTTCTGCATATTTCGTAGCGTATTTCCGGCATATGTTCCTCCAACAAAACATGTAATGTGAAACCAATATATAACAAGAATACCCAATAACATCGGATACAAAGCTCATACAGCGTGAAAACAATGTTCTTTTTTATTGTATATTGCTTCAATATGCTTCATTACGAATATGCCATAATCGACCCCATTACTTTGTAAAGGAGCAACATCCACTCGGCAATGTCGACACCCATAAGCCCGTTAAGGAATCCCGCCTGTGATAAATGGATAATATATTACAGTCCGGTTCACCTCGAATAGCTATGATTCACCTATGGGCACAAGCTTACCAAATACATAGTGTCGCGTTCTACGCCACTGTGGCAGTCCAATGAGTTGTAGCACCATAGTTGTTATTCTAGAAAATTCATCTCGTATAGGACCCAATGGTCGGGATTTTGCCAGAGTGTAGGAAGTAAAATCTGCGAATCGATAAAATAATTTTTCATTCCAGAGACATATCGTGATGGGGATGTTACGACTAAACCTTGGAGAAGAGGTTTGTTCACTTACCTTTCCAAATTTCGAAATGTCTAGGCACTCATCATCGTTGTTCCAACAAGGTAGTGCATCTGTGAATCCAATGTCGTATGGCTTTTACCAGACGTATATCTGTTGCACGAAATAGTAAGGTTTAACCACCAAGAAACATGAGTACGTCATAAAAGCAAACAAAACAACAGCATACCAGACATACCATGAAATAAGGGCTGATGATGCGTACTGTATTGCTCGTTGGGTTGCTCTGGATGTAATTGACAAAATCACACATTGTCTGGTTGCACAAATTTATGAACTTCAAAACATACAAACCGAAACGACCTAGAAATTGATAGTGGTTAAATACTTACAAAATTACTGATAGTGTTCCCAACTGCAAATTCATCTTGCATCTGCTCGATGTCATCTACGAACTCGTCAGGGCGTTGCCGCCCACCCTTGCCTGTGGATATTGAGCTGAGTGCACCATGAGCGTGGTATTCAAGATTCGACATTGAAATTATTGTCTACAGTAAACAACACTAGTCCAAATACGACATGAAAAGACAAATGTTGACTAAACCGCTCAGACGTTTCAAAAAATATACGTCTTAAGCGCTAGTGCTGGTACTGTAGATGTGATTGTCTTCTTCTTTGTCGTCGTGCCTGGCCGTTTTGCTTCCATCGTCTTCTCCGTTGGCGCAGTGCCTGGTCGTTTCGCTCCCATCGTCCTCTCCGTTTGCTCTGTGCCTGGTCATTTTTCTCCCATCGTCCACTCCTTTGGCGTCGTGCCTGGTCGTTTTGCTCCCATCGTCCTCTCTGTTGCCGCTGTGCCCGGTCGTAGTGCTCCCATCATCTTTGGCGCCATGCCGAGTCGTATTGCTCCCATTATCCTCTTCTTGGTTGTCATGGCTGGTCGTACTGCTCCGATTGTCCCCTTCTTCGGCACCGTGCCTGGACGGAGATATCGATGGCACCTTTGCAACGCAGATACGGAAACGCCGTCCTCAGTCAAATACAAAGGTAAAGTCCTTTAACGTGCCGCCCTTTTTCGAAAACAGGCAGCTAATTAAATGATTGCGTTTTAAATAAATAAAAATACGTCTTTTCGCATGCCGCCCTTTTTCGATAACCGCCGCCAAATTAAATGATTGTGTTCGAAGTATTTAAAAATGCATCTTTCCACAAGCCGCCCTTTGCATTTTAAATATTTAAAAATACGTCGTTTCACATGCCGGACTTTTTCAAAAACACCCCGCAAATTAAATGATTGGCTTTTAAATAATTTAAAACTCGTCGTTTGTCGGTCGCATTATAACAATCTTTCAGTGGGAGATTGACACAACCCGAACAAACCCGTTTTCCAGGTATGAATAATCTTTCACGATTATTCTATTGATTATCGTATATGGATACATCGATATATTCATGCAACATACTTTCCTTATCGGTTTTTTAACAACAAACGTTCATTATCGCGGTTTGAATTGAAGGTGTCACTGCCAGATGAATAATTGCTGACCGAGAACCGTATCGTACAGATTTTGGAGCATCAACCTTTTCTTATCGCTATTGACTGTTATCATTTACGCCGTCAGAACTCGCTAAATTATTGTTCACGGCTTATATCACCAATCCTTTTTGCGATATTCTTTCGAGGCGGAGACAAATACAGTGATTGCTAAACAGAAATGCTATATCTTAGCGATGCCAAAGAGGTTAGGCAATGCCACGATTTCTGAACAAACATCTATTTTCGATTAAAGTTTATTTATTACCGAGATCCACAGACGAAATGATGCAATAATAAAGAATTAAACAATAAAAGAATATCACGTTACTATAGCTCATTATACAATTACAACAAAAACCTAGCGTGATAAAAATGAAAATCTAGGATTTATTCTGAGGCACTTGATAAATCAGATGAAATATCATAGACTTGTCTCTCACTTTTTATTGGTGAACTGTCTATCATGCGTGGCCTTTTCGTTGCGAAACCTTTCTTAAAAAAACTGGTCATCATCTCTACCACTGAGTTTAATTGAATCCCCATAGTGCTTACTTCTGCCCTTAATTTTTTATTCTCCCTCTCCATAAGTTCGAACCTTGCGGCAGAGACAATGTTCTCTTTTGGAGCAAGTGTTAGGTCTTCCTCGCGCTTTGTTACTGAGGGACTAGTCGTAGTAACCAGAGAGAGACGACATTTTGGTTGTAGAGGCTGCGCTGCAACATGAGAAGGGGCAGTTGGGAGGCATGGGTTCACAATTTTCTCAATCTTCAGATTTCCCTGCATTGGTTCCCAATACCTTTCGAAATAAAAGGGGTCAAATTGTCGTCCTTCATGATCATACGATACGGCAGAGAAACCACCTGAGTTCCAATTTAATAATTCGTCTCTGTAGCGATCGCGCCAATTCACGTTCCTGCCCCTACCACTATTCATCTTCCTTCTCACTTCCAAAGGCTTATTTGGGATAGACTGCCTCAAGCCAGATTGTAGGAGAACTCGACTACCTTGCTGCAACTCAGCTTCAAAATTGCAGAATAGCCACAAATCGCGGTCAGACAATCTAGCAGCCTCCGCAACAACGTCTTCATCATCGTCCTCCCCATCTCCATAAGGTCTCCACAAAACATGTACATTGGTAATTCTTTTTAATAACGAATGACAAATATATTAAAATTTATTTACGCATGATATGGCAACAACGATATATACCACGGAAGACAATCCTGCAACGATAGATACTTAAGAATGCTAAACATTACAATGATTTATAATACTCAATGGTAAATGCTGACGCGATTGTAAATAATTTTAGAACGTTTACCTCGTTTAGTTGCAGCCCATCTAAAATGGACTTAGCATTATAAATTGTGACGTTTATTCTAGCCCAACGACCGATCTTTGGAAAACCACAAATCGGAGGGCCACAACGTGGACGCAATGGAATAATATGTTCCAATGCCCAGGCCTAACAAAAACAATATTATTAGTAACACCACAACCTGCAATGAGATTTGTCTACAATTACTAAGTATGTAATCAACAAATACCTGAACAAATGGCCAAAATCCCTCAACTGTTTTCGTACCATTACTCGCATGGTGGAGTTAACTGTATAAGTGTGCGAGCATAGCGGCACCCCTGGCATAGTTGTCGACTTCGTCTAAGTCTGTCAGGTACTGCAGCCACATGGAACTTATTCTCGAACCAGAATAATCAGAAAATAATGTAAGACCAAAAAAATATAGAAGAAAGTTGCACAACTCTTGGTCAGCTATTTCAGATGCACAAGTAGCGGAGTAGCCTTCCCATTTATTACGAAAAAATGAGACCTTCATTGATGTTGAATTGATTCCACCAGAAATACATTGACTCCATTCGTCCATCGACATTCCTAACAGGGCCGTGCATTTTTCCCTTGCATTATAGTTTGAATGCCGTAATAGGACAGCACTGCCATCACACTTAAGGCCAGTGATCCTCGCCACATCTTCTAGAATCATGGTGATCTCAAAAGAATCAAACTAGAATGTGTTCGTCTTATCATTCCACTTATTTACCAGGTGGGTCATGGTGTTCCAGCAAGTTTCAAAATATTGCTGGTCCAAAAGGCCACCGAAGTGCATATTTCGTAATTGGTTCTTCTGATATGCACTCAGCTGACCATACCACGACAGAACTACAAGCCATTGACACCGACCTCCGAGATTTTCACCTGGTGCTCTACTTCTCCTGTGAACTCCCTGTAACACAAAATAACATATTATTCCTACCAATTATAAATTAGTTCCATTTGTACTTATAAATACTATTCTACTAACCGCTATAAATAATATTGGTTGCAGACAGACTATCACAGTAATCGCTATATATATTAATACCTAACACAGTAATCGCTAAACATATTATTAAATCTTCACAGACAGAACGGATATATTTACCTTGGTCGCTATTTTCTCCTATTCTCCCTCCAACCTGAGACTTTCTGGTGGGTCCACTGCCTCCAATTGCCTTTCAATCTTCATCTCTACCGGCTCCACCATCGCATGCCTTTCTCCCGCCCTCCTTCTCCATCCTTTCTCTATCCTTCTTTTTCTCATCCTCCTTCTCCTTCCTTTCTCTCTCCCGTTTCTCCTCCTCCTTCTGCTTCCTTTCTCACTCCTTTTTCGCCTGCTCCTTCTGCTTCTCTTCTCTCTCCTGTTTCTCCTCCTTCCTCTCTCCCTTTTCTCCTCCTCCTCCTTCTGCTTCCTTTCTCTCTTCCTTTTCTCCTCCTGCATCCTTTCTCTCTCCTTTTTCGCCTCCTTCTCCTTCTTTTCTCTCTCCCTTTTCTCCTCCTCCTTCTGCTTCCTTTCTCTCTCCCTATTCTCCTCCTCCTTCTTCTGCTTCCTTTCTCTCTCCCTTTTCTCCTCCTCCTTCTGCTTCCTTTCTCTCTCCCTTTTCTCCTCCTGCATCCTTTCTCTCTCCTTTTTCGTCTCCTCCTCCTTCTCTTTCCTTTCTCTCTCCTTTTTCTCCTCATCCTTCTACTTCCTTTCTCTCTCCCTTTTCGCCTCTTCCTCCTGCTTCTTCATTTCCCTTTCCTGCACTTCCTCATTCTGCTTCTTCCTTTCCCTTTCCTTTTCTTCCTCCTCCTTCTCCTTCCATTGCCTTTCCTTCTTTTTCTCATTATCCTTCTCCTGCCTTTGCATTTCCTTAGCTTCCTCAAACTCCTTCTCCCTCCTTCGCCTTTCCTTTTCTTCCTCATACTGAGGAATATTATGTTCCTTCTCTTCCTCCTCCTTATTCATTTGCCTTCGCTTCTCCTCCGCCTCCTTCAGTAGCCTTGCCTTGTTTCGCATTGCACTACGCTCCAAGTCTCTCCTCTTACATTATGCCTTAGTGTCCTCCACGAAATAGCTAAAATACCTTTCCCACTCTTCCACATTCTTCTTTCTCCTTTTCATCTGTTGTGCGTTAATCCTCCGCCTTCTATTTATATTCTCATCAATATTTCTTGCCTTTGCCTTCTCTTCGTCATCCTTGTTTTGCATCTTTCGTTCTTCAGAGTCCTTCCTTTGGTCCGCAGCCTCGATATCTGATGGACAATCCTCCGCATAATACGATTCCAAGGCTTTTTCCCTGTCTTCATCGTTCTCAATCTTAAGTATATTTTGGTATCTTTCAAAAACCTTAGATAAATAGGACTGACGGATCACTTCTCTAATAGACAACCCATAGAACAATGGGGTATCTCTAATCTGATGAGGCGCAAACATTGCTAACCTGCACAACACATTACACGATCATCATGATTAGAAATAGTCAGAATATTTGGGTTCATAAGTACAAATCATTGTATAAGAAGCAATCTTCAAATTGAAGAAAGAAACCTTACACGAAACTCACCGAAACGATGGGAATTTGGATATTCCAACTGTAGAGTAAGCAACAGTAACAACTAATATGCAACAGAAGGTGATTATTATGTTGCGACTGTACGTAAGACGGAAACCGATGCTCTGGAACAAAGGAAAGGATGCTTCGACGACTCCAGATGAAAGCAAAGAATCTCCGATAGAGTGCTTAGAGCGAGAATGAATTGTTTTGAACTATTTGAATCCTACAACATAACGCTTGCTACATACGCAAACTCTGCGGAACGTTTTGGCGCGATAACGATGGAGGGCAGTTTTGTCCTTTTCACGAACCGACGATTCAGTTTTCTAGAAGGAGGGCATTTATGTCCGTTCGAGAAAGAGGAAGCGAATGGCGGTAAAGGGTACTTAAGTCTTTGTTGCGGCACCAAATTACGATGCAGTATGATGCGGACACACATGGGGATACATGCCGGTCTGCATCATATACGTGGCGCTATTTGGAACCCCCGAACATGAGATCTCAGTACCGGCCCTGTTGGGGGGGGGGAGACATATAACCTGCTTTGGGCAGAGAGTGCCTAGAAGTTTGTATTTTTACATGCCTGACGCATCATGCTAATCAACGGTCAGATCAACCACCTCTGTCTTGGGATCTCAATCTGATTGGAGCGTATTTAACAAGATCTAAGTCCATATTTATCAGAAAGAGAATTAAAACCTTTCACACAAAACCACAATTGTCAATCATGATTCATCTTGGGCTACTGCCTTTGTGGCTAGGGATGCTGTAGTTTGTCATTTGACATGGAAATGATCACGATCCGAGACCCATGGGATTACTGTATCTTTGGCACAATGTCCAAGCTCAGTGCAGGTTGATTTGTCTAGTCAACGTGCCTATTATTGTGATATCTTATCTTTCTCTCTACGGGGCATTGGAGTAATTTTCCTTATTATTTGTTATGTCTTTCATTGTGGTTGAGCAATCTCCACGACATGGTTGAAGAATAGAGAGCTCAGCCAAGTTGAATTGAGACCACAGTTGCTTACTGTCGTCCCCCACCTCTGATCCTTTCGACCTATATAGGCCCTCAAGCAACTGGCCTTTACTAAGCAATATAATACCTGGCAAAACCAACCCTTCTTCTCTTCAGCCATTTTTAATTCTTTTTAATTAAGAGAAAGCCTGCTCAAGGTGTCAGATCGTTTCAAGTGAGTTCAAAATGCATGTTGACCGGTGCGTATTGTATCGGCAGAAAAATATGCTTCACTCATGAATCGGTTATTTTTAATAAATATAAAAATACTTAAAATTATTTAAATAACTTTAACATGTGTCACATTTTGATTGACACCTAATATTTTTTTTAAATTTTATTTTTTTTGCCAATTCAAAACGATTCACTTAAGTATCCGAATCCGGCAGCTTCACCTGAATAGTTGGTCAAACTATACAGGGCTTATACAGATACTGACAACACTGGTTTGGACAGTAAAAAACACCCTTCTATCACCTCCCTGCCTGCCTGCTAGGAAGACGCTTCCAACGCTCCATCTTATTTAGCAAGGAACAGCGTTAAAGCACTTTTGTCTCTTTTCTTGTTCACTCTAATGCTGAACAACTCTTTAGAACGGTTACTATGGTTCTACTTCACATGCATATTAGTAGGGGTGTCAACGGATCGGGTTTACCCAGACCCGACCCATACCACCCTATAGGGTCTGGGTACGGTGATAAATAAGAAGACCTAGGTCTGGACCTGAAGGTCTGATTAATATATAGATAAATCCGGGTATAATTTGTGAAATTTTATACCAGACTTGGGCCCGACCTGAGTTCCGATTAAGACCCAGAATTTTTCAATGTAAAAACGATAAAAAATATTATTTTCCTATTTGCAATGGAGATGCATCTTAGACCATTTCAAACAGAGACGTCAGTATCACCACCATCACCGTAAAACAATGTCACGAATCTCACCATCACTGTCTCCTATTTGAAACGTTCTTGCCTGCTTTTTATCCTCCTCGGTGACAGCAGTTAATTTGGTCCGAACGAATGGAACGGGATGATTTTGAACCAACCTATTAAACAAATGATGAGAGAGAGAGAGAGAGAGACCATTTGGACTGATACAGCTGAATATCTCTCATTCCGCCTGTTTGACGACACCAAAATTGTTGTATAGTAATAACGTGGCCTTGCGACGGATGTTGGCATCTGTTATTCCATTGTAACTTAACGAAGAAACTTACGACAGATACATTCCGTCACTACTTAACAATAAAATAGACGACAGATATATTTCGTCGCTAATTAGCATCAAAAAATTTATGATAAAAGCTATCCGTCTTTAATCCGACGTTAATCCATCGCTAAGCTATTTAACGACAGATTAGCATCGGATTAGCAATGGATTGAGGTCGTCTTTCGTATAGTGTGAATTATTGTTTTCAATTATTAAAATTTTGCTCAAGCAATGAATGCTCACCAGCTGTTGACAATAACTCTCTCTCTCTCTCTCGTTCTGCCTATCCCAATTATAGTTTTCAATTATTAAAATTTTGCTTGTGATCCAAACGACCTTGACTTGGTAAAATACTCCATGTGACACCCACATTTCTATGGTTTGTCGGAGGGATAAGATAAACCACATTAATAACATGATATAGTTTTGTGATAGAAAATGCGATATTTTCAAAATAGGTGATATTTTGAAAATATCACATTTTTGTCTAACACTATATTGGTTTTTCAAAACGTTGCATTAAAATTGAGAAATTTTTAAAAAAAATGCCCAATATTTGTGACTATGCCCAATATTTGTGACTATCAATTTAGTAAAAAAAGAATTGTGTCAGAATGAGAAAATATTAGATATTTTAGAAAACCTTTCTTTTCTCCACTTCACCAGCTGGATACGAAGGAAAGAGTTATTAATATCTAGAAAGGGGGCCACCCGATTAATGACTTAGGTGGAGAGCACGCTAGACTATTTATTATATGAAAGAGCCCCTCGCCTTAGTCCTACAACTGTGAATGGATGGAGGGATGGCCCTTTTTCCAACTGTAAAAGGGACCTCCCGTGCAGATGGCCTTGAGATTAAAATCATGCCAAGTTGAATATATATATATATATATATATATATATATATATATATATATATATATATATATATATATATATATATAGAGAGAGAGAGAGAGAGAGAGAGAGAGTGTGAGTGTTGAGAATTTAAAACTATATTGATGAGTTAGGTGGAGTAGATTAGTCTCATTATGAAAAGGGCCTCCCACCAATGTTGAGATTTTCCAGCTATGTCCCATGTATTTGCCGTCTTGAACGTGTCCTTTGGTCCCATGCAAGTCTTTCAAGATCATGCCTGATACAGAAATGCATGGCCCAAGGAATAAATCTCTCTCTCTCTCTCTCTCTCTCTCTCTCTCTCTCTCTCTCTCTCTCCGCCTGTCCAAAGGATTGTTTTCAATTATTAAAATTTTGCCCATGATCATCAGCTCAAAAAAGGCAGATAATTCATCTAGACCACCTTGACTTGGTAAAATACTTCATTTCTCAATTATGTTTGTTGGGTCGGGCTTTTATTACCATCACTAATATCATTTATCAGTTATTTCTGACTGGTGACCGACCGACAAATGACTGGCCTACTATGCCCAAGCAATGGATGGTACCCGTCAGTTCAGGGCAATAACTCTCTCTCTCTCTTTCATTCCGCTTGTCCAAATTATTGTTTTCAATTATTAAAATTTCTTGGCCCCCATCAGGAAGACATCCAATAGAATGTGGCGTGAGATGCTGATGGGGGGAGTCATTGAAAATGTGCGCAGTCTCCGCTACTTCCGGACTGCCCACCATGCTGAACACATCCAAAAGCACCATACTCATTTCCAACACCGCCCTTTTGATTTGCTCCCGTGACTTGTAAGGCTTCCAAAAGCAGTAATCTATATGTAATTGCCAGAGATTTCTCAATGATTCAATTTAATTGGGCACCTCTCCAATTCCAGTACAACTTGAATTGAGCTTTCCCAAATTCTTTGCATGGCCAATCGAACTTGGCAAAGCCTCTAATTGATAGCAATAACTTGCATCGAGTATTTGGGGGTTGGTCAAATGCCCAATGAATTCTGGAATTCTTCTTATTTGGGAGCATCTAACAAGGTCAAGTGTTTCAAGAGAACTCAGTTGGCAAACACTATCGGGCAAAAACCAGTGGCATAGCTAGGATTCATGTGAGGGGGGGGGGGGGGGGGGGAGCAAACAAGGTGTAGGGAAAAAAATTGGTGTGATATTCGGGGGTTCGGGGGCAGCGCCCCCCACAAATTTTTTTTTTGAGATAAAATAAAAAATGGCTACAATTATTAATAAAAATCTATTTCATATGGACAAATCTAACTAATTTGCTGCAGTCAGGGCTGGGCTACAAAAATGGATAAAAATCTATTTCATATGGAATCAGGGCTGGGCTTTTAAAAAAAAAAATTTAACTTCTCCAAGTGGCAGGACTGCCCCCCACCCACACACACACACACAGCTCCGCCTCTGGCAAAAACCGTAGGACAGTCCTACCAAGGATGAGGGATTTTAGTGATGTCAAATGTCCCGACCGTTTAGGCAAAGATGAAATTTTGGAGCATCCATCAATGTCAAGTGTTTCTAGAGAATTCAATAGCAAACACTATAGGGCAAAAACCTTATGCCAGTCCTACCAAGGATGAGGGATTTTAGTGTTTCAAATTTGAGTTAATTGGATGATGAGAGGCCAAACTAGGTTTCTTAGAAACCTGGTTTTGCTTTGCAACCTAGTCTTTGGGAAACCTGATTTGCCAAAAACCAGGTTTATTGGTGTTTGGATGACCCAAAACCTCAAAGAACAAGTTTTCAATTTTGAAAACTTAAAAAAAAAAGGATTGCAAGCCGTTGTCAGCCATTTTTCAAACAAAAAAGATTTAAAAAAAATGTTAAGAAATATAGAAAACACGAACAAGAAAAAGGAAAAATGGTGTAGCCAAGTCCGACTGAGAAATGATCGAGCTAGTGGTAGCTGGCAAGAGAGGCACTAGTCCGACCATGTTTTGGCCGGTGGCTGGCCGAAAAAATACCAAGATATCATAAAAACAAAAAAAAAAGTTGAAAATGTTTAAAATTACAAAAAAATATAACATGGCTAAGCAACCGGGACATGGTCGAGCTAGTACCACCTGATAAGGGAGGCACAAGTCCGCCCTTTTTCTAGTCAGTAGCTGGCCGAAAATAGCTGGATATAACAAAAACAAAAGAAAATCTTTAAAAAATTAAAAATCATAAAAAAATAAGAAAAATAACCAGATCAGTTTTCATCTACACACCGGTTGCAAAATGGCCAGGCTAGTTCCACACAGCTAGAGAGGCATCACTCCAGCCATTTTCTGGCCAATGACTTGCCCAAAGATAGCTAGATAGCCTAAAACAAGAAAAAATTTAACAAAAAAAACTTGGAAGAAACGACCAGGACATTTTCCAACCAGCCACTTTACCCAGTGCACCAGCTTGGCCACATCCCGACTGATAGCTAGCCAGAAAATGCTCGATTGTAAAAAACAAAACTATCTTTAAAAACTGTTAAAAATTATCAAAAGAAAAGAAAAAATAGCCGGACCATTCTTTTGGCCAGCCAGCCATTTTTCATCTGGTAACTGGCCGAAAAATGGTCAGATAGCCGAAAACAAGAAAAAATGTAAAAAAAACTAAGAAAAAAAGGAAAATAACCAGGCCATTTTCCGGACAGCTGCTGACCGGCCCTAGCTGGTGTTTTCCTTACCCGGTGGCACCAGTTCAGCCATTTCCCAGATCACGGCTGGCTGAAAAATGGCAAGATACATGAAAAAGAAAAAAAGCTTAATTTCTAATTTGCAGCCGATACCGCCTTTGCTAGATGGGCCAACCTGGTTTTTTATTAGAAGTAGTCATATATGAGAGAAGAGAGTTGGGGTTGGGAGAGAGGGTCGTAGGGTGAGGGTAACCTGAAAAATCCGGTTTTCCTTTGGAAAATTTTCAGAACCTTGCTCAAACCAAAGTTTTTCCAAAACCTGGTTTTCATGTTTACACCCAAAACCAGGTTTAAAACTTGGTTTTGGGTGTCATTCAAACAAGGCCTTAGCTATTTATATTGTTCTTTATTCAGAAAAATGATACTTTATGATTAATTTGGAACATTTTTAGGAAATGCCCCACAAATTTTAAAATTTGCCCAATGTCTAATTTTGCAAGTTCCTGGTTTTTTGGTTTTTTTAAAGACCTTTTTAACCTTTGCATGTGCGAACCTCACAAATTTTGCATCTGAAATACTTGAATTTCCTCCTAAATTTATAGAACAACTTCTGTTCTCAGTCTTTCGACATTAAAAACCTAATTTTTCATAGCCACTGAAAAGCTGCAATCACAAGATTTCCTATTTTGAGTCAGAATCGAAAACCCCCTCTAGGGTTCTTCTTTCTGAGATACAAAACAGAAACATAAAATTGTTCTATAGATTATTACAACCAAACAATATGTATTCCAGAAAGCATTTCTCCTCAATCATTCATCAAATTGATGTGGTGGCATTGAAAAATTAACATCTTGATCTTTCTCTGTTATTTTTTCTATTTTCCCAAATCCTTGACAAAGGTTGTCGAAAAATAACATACGATCACCAGGATAGGCGCAATTGCACCTGTTCATCTCTTGTTATAGGAACGTTCTCGGGGTTGTATCTCAGTGCCCGTTCATTATTTTTCAGTAAATGAAATATCATTGGAAATATATTTTCATCTAGAATCATTATTTATTTTGTGTGTGCTTTTGACTTTTTTGTTTTCTAGGTCAAAAAGTAGTGGCAAGATGAAGTATCGTCGATGTGTGTTTTGCCAAAAATAGTCACCAAAAATCTTGCCGAGAGAGGAAGATGTTTGGGGACCACAAGAAACCCTAGGTTATGTTAAAATAGCTCTGAATTGCGCATAAAAGGTTTTAAGGAACAA
The DNA here is from genome assembly GCF_984573655.1 of Nuphar pumila. Classification (NCBI taxonomy): domain Eukaryota; kingdom Viridiplantae; phylum Streptophyta; class Magnoliopsida; order Nymphaeales; family Nymphaeaceae; genus Nuphar; species Nuphar pumila. The sequence continues at coordinate 74,581,814 of NC_143263.1, read as the reverse complement.
AATATCACATTTAGTGTCATGATTTTTGTACTATAGTACCACAATTTTTTCTAGTGTCACGATTTTCAGGAATTTTGCAACCAACAACATGATACTCGTGACGAAAGCCGTAGATAGTGCAGCAATTTTCATATTAAATTAGTTGAAATAATAAATTTCTCTTTTTATTTATTTGGAAACTTTGTGGACATTACATATATACTAGCAGATAGGCTTAAATATATGGATGAATTATTGAGTTGGTGCGATACTTTTGGACCATGGCATCAAGTATGGGCATTGGCCAATCATTTTTAAATTATTGAAAGAGAAAATAATTTAAATTTTAAATAGCATAATAAACAACAAAAGAAATGGTGAGAACATGCAACTACCAGCCATAAAATTTGACAAAAAACAATGAAAATAAGGCAAAGTTTCATGAACTAAAAATGCTTTCTAGTTTATGTGTTTAAATTAGAATGTATGGAAAATAACAATTCTATGGGATTTTATTATTTCCACTACATCATGATAAAATAATCATAATTTAGGTTTTCACCAAAATTTGTGGCTATGCTTAAAAGACCATATCTGGCACGCTTTCAACTTTAAGCCTTGATCGTACTAACTTCCCTTGTAGGTGATGATACCAGTCAAAGTGTAACTATCACAACAATCGCGGAAAACTGCAAATAATGGCTGCCAGACTCTCGTGAGAAATTGAAGTTTCCATACTTGTGTTTTTAACCGAAAAATAAATACAATCACCCTTTTTTTTATGAAAAAAGCATATAAAAATGTTAATTGATATCACGATGGTGAATTTTTGCAGGAAGATTTGGACAGTTTCCAAGATACAATGGCAATCTAGAGAGAATAACCAGCTCTAGCTAGAGGATGCAAAGTGGAGCCCTTTTGAACTTGGCCAGGTCCAGCCCACTGCTTAAACCAGCCGAGCCCAGTTTGAATATTGGATGATCATGATGCACTGAGTAGCCAAAACGTCAGATCCACCTGCAACCATATTCTTGGATATTGGCCAAAATTTCTGGTCTCACTAACAAATGTCTATGATTTGGGTTTGTGGTTCCCCTCTCATATATTCCACCGCACTGGTGTAAAACCTGAGGTCTCCATTTTCTACCAGGGAATACATCTGTTTTCTTCATAGTTACCCGATACCATATCAGCTTCGATTTCCTTTTCCTTTTTCTTGGAGTCATCAGCTTCAATTTCCAACAGTTGCATCAAATCAGCTATTCGAGAATCAAGACCAACAGGATGCTTGACCACAAAATCGAGAGGGGGGGCATTGTCTACTTCATCTAATATCCTTTCCACAATAAGCTCAATCAGCTTCACCTCGTCCCTGCCAATATATAAAGCCACAAGACAATTAAACAAAGTAGCAACTTCTGCTTAACCCCAGCTTGCCTTTCAAAAAAAAAAAAGTGTGGTTCTAAGAATGTACATTAAAAAAAAAACTAAACGTTGACGATGACAATAACATTACGAGAAGAAAATCAATAAGATGACATTTAAAGCTCCATATTGGAATATATCAATTTATTCAGCTAATGCTAAAAATATATCAATTTAAATATACAAAGGATATTCATGTATAGATTTGTAAGACTTAATGTTAGCCCATTTTCTTTTGTTAAGACATGATTATAAAGCCTTAAAATTTGTTGGATACAGAAGAATGACAATGGAAGGGGCGATCGCCACTTATGATGTCCTGAACCAAGTACAAACGATCATATCATACCTGTCCGTATCGACAGTTTTAGTATATTGTTTTGTCTGAAAACATCCATTAACAATAGCATCACGTCCTGCTCACACATAAGTGCAAGAAACATACCTGAGTACACACATTAACACAAGCACATGTATATTCATCCATTGATGTACACGTAGAGACATGCACTCTCATTACAAGATGGTCAGTTTATAGGGAAAACGATAATAGGAATAAATGTTTTCAACTTTAAAACAATGTGTTCTTTATAAATGAGCTTATTTTAGCTTGGCTCAGTAGGTTTAGACTCCAATTCTATGATTTTCATTTTCAAACATGAATTTCTTTTGTAAATAAACCAAGATCGACAGTTTTGGATCCAAAATAAAACTTAATCTAGTTCAGATCAGTTCTGGATCCAAATCAAAACTAAATCTGATTGGATCAATTCTGAATCCAAATCAAAACTAAATCTGATTGGATCAATTCCAGATCCATATCAGAACTAGGTCTAGATCCCGTCAGACTAGCCTATATCCAATCAGACAGATTTGGATCCAGATGAGTAATGTATCTAGATTCAATCAGACAGTTTTGGATCTATATCAGAATTAGGTCTGAATCGGGTTGAGATTATTTTTGAATTTTAAGAATAAATTAAAAATGACCAAAATACCCTTATATATACTCGATATCCATTTTAGTAAAATGAGCATATCTTTGCACCCCAAACTCGAAATTGAGTGAGATTTGGTGCGTTGAACTCATATCGTAGAAGATAATCTACTTGCACATTGGTTTTGGTCAAATTAGTGATACAAAAATTAAAGTTTTATGAGTCAATTCAAGAAAGATATTTTGGTAATTTTGTTAAAATATAAGAAGTTATGTGAATTAATATGAATATGCTTGTTAAATGACCAGATCCTACTCTTAGAGCATCTTGAGACTCGATTGCAACTAAAGCATAGTATTCACACTCGAGGTAAGGTGATATTATAAGCAATTTTAGATATAAATAAATATTTTTATGTTGCATGTTATTGTAATGTTATGAATTAATATGATTAACATGATAGCTTTCGAGTGAGAACATGACATGCATAAAATTATCATGCTTGATATTATGAATTAATTGCATATACATGTTAGTTGTGACATACATGTTAGTTTTGGTATGTCTTGTGGTATGTCATGTATATTAGAAAAAGATTTTGTTTGTAATAACATGTCAGTGTGTTTATATATAACATGCATTGTGATGAGATTATATTTAGATTTGAGTCCAATTTATTTTATTCATGTTGTATGAATGAATATATTAAGACTAACATGCATAACCCCTAAATTTTGAAAGTGACGACATGTGGCAAGGGCTTTCTGATTCGCGATCAGAGTGAAACAACCATGGAGAGTGGGCTGTCAGTGACTTAACAATATGGAGACCCTAAATCGTTGCGTGCTTTCTATGAGATAAGTGTGAGTCCTAATGTCATCATGATATTAAAGAGTGAGACTTGTCATAATCAGTTCACGATATCACTTGTGAGAAAACTAGTGAATTACGAGTTTGAGAATGTGGTTCAATGTGTTGAACTTAGTTTATGACTAACGGTTACACTCACAGAGTGTTTGAGACTTTGGAGGACCATGAATGATTGATAACCATCATGGTTAGAATGTAGTATGAACCATACAGAGAATGAGATTGAGCCTGACCTCTCGGCTAGCTATCGATGAGTTTCCTTTTTTGTTTCACTATAGTGTCTAATGGTACGGGGACTACTAAGAGTGTATGATTCATTGTTTGGCTAATATGTAGAATTTGGGTGTTCTATGTGAGTTGCTACACTCATAGACGGCTATTACCGGTATAGCCAACCTAGTGATAGTCTATGAAGATAGAGTGTTTGAGAGATTTAATGAGGGTAATTAAAATATACAAATTAATATGGTGTGTCAAAAATTAAACTAAGACTAAGGGTCAGAGTCCACTACACTTGTAAGTTTAAGTGTTTATTTGCTTATAAGTATTTCTTATCGGGTTAGAGCCCACTATAGTTGTACATTTAAGTGTTTATTTGCTTATAATTATTTCTTATCAGGTTATAGACTCACCCCCTATTTAATTACAACTGTAGGTTTAAAGCACACTAGCACAAGCAGGACTTGATCATCTTCTTATTCGGCATAGTATATGGTAGCTTTTATTTTTTTGTCATTAAACAATAATTTATTTTTTTCTTTTATTATGAATGATAATGAAAAAAATTTAGTCATGTTTTCTTTGTATGAACTTTGTACTCTTTCCCTCTAAAAAGTAATATCAACCGAACTCGACTCCTAAGGTGCCAAATCAGGGTGTTATAAATTAATGTCAATACCACCACTGCTTGAACCCCAACACTGCTAAAACCACTAGTGGCTCCATCACTAACACCACGGTCGCCCCTATCTCCCTTTATCACAAATATTATAAGTCTACTACCACTATCTCAAAAACCTCTTCTGCCATTCTCATTCTCACATCCACTACTGCCACCGCTACTTCCATCTCACATTTACCCCTATCACTGTCGTTGCTTTTCCCAACCTTACCATACCACTATCATCATTAAACATCTCTACTACCACTACCATTACCACTACCACCATTGTGATGCATTCTACAAACTAAACAACATATAAAAAATGAGTCTCCTGGTATTCTCTCTCTCTCTCACTCTCCCTCTCTCTCTCTCTCTCTCTCTCTCTCTCTCTCTCTATATATATATATATATATATATATATATATATATATATATATATATATATATATATATATATATATATATATATATATATACCACTTTTATCTATCACCTACAAATAGGCATTTTCAGGTTTCTTTTTTGTAAATGTTTCCCTAAAGATGTGCTTGGCATGGATGATTTGCTAGGAAAACACACTTGGATAATGTTTTTTTGGATAAGAAATGTGATTCTTCAGTCTTAAATGTTTATAACAATCATAGATCATTGGTTTTTTAAAACTTTTTAAAATCGACCTGTGTGTCAAAATCAGATGATCCAAGAGTCGATTCCTATAAAATCAGGCATGTCGATCACATTTGTATGGTCAAATTTAAGACAACGTAGAAAAAAACCATCAAAAGCTCAATAGGCAGTCTGTAGGCCAGAAAAGTGGTAGTACAAGTGCCTACCACTTTTCTTGCCTACATCCAGCCTACCGAATTTTCGAGGGAGGTTTTCATGGTTCCTTAAGTCTTACTATACAAATGGGATCTACATGCTCGATTTTGTAGGAATCAGTTATTGAATCAACTGATTCCAACACACATGAAAGTTTTTATAAGATTCAGAAATCATTAGTCTAAAACATTCATAAATATTCAAGGCATAAAAAATCATATTTTTTTATTGACAAACATAATCCAAGTGTCTTTTTCTAGCAAATCGACGTTGTCGAACAAATCTATGGGGTTAAATTTTAAAAACAATCAACTGACCCCTATTCGCTTGCAATAGGCTGTGGTAGGCACGCTTGCAGTGAACCTATTGTGATATTGTACCACCATAACTAATGTTGGTATGCACTTTGATTTATATGATCCTAAGATTCAAGCAAAATAAAAAATCCGCAAAATCTAACTTTTGGATCATGTTTCACATATTTTATATATTATTTTCAAGTATTAAAGTTGCCACAAATATGACATTCTATGTCAATTTGTGGGCATCTCAAAAACAAAATCTTACTGTGAACTAAACATGATAAAACTTTCTAACATAGTAAATAACCAACATAAGCACATCTATATAATTAGATGTAACATCTGAGGGCTATATCCATACAAAAGAGTGTGTATGTTCTTATAATTAGATGTAACATTTGTTGGTATTAACTTGATTTATGTAATACTACGCTCCAAAAGCAAAAATCTAACTTTTGAATCATGTTTTGCATATACTGTATTATTTTCATGTAGGCATTTCAAAAATAAAATCTTACTATGAATTAAACATGATAAATGTAAGACCCATGATTTTTCTGAGAAAATGCAATGTATGATGTGATTCTGTGATAAATCTTTCTTTTATGGTTACAAGGTTTTTGCACAAAATTTTATTTATATATATATATATATATATATATATATATATATATATATATATATATATATATATATATATACACACACACACACATACAAAACCCTAATATATACATATATAGATATATATGTACGTATTGATATGAATACAAATTCATAATGCACTGTTCACCGAAACCCTAAAATCACTTCAAATTTGCATGAGACCAATCATATCTCAAATTGAGGAATTCAAACGATGCTAAAACCCCATTATTTTATGTGAATTAATGGAGAATGTATATCGATAGGGTATGGGTTATACCAGAGAACATTTTCATAAAAGTAATAAAATTAGAAATATACTTTGAAATTCAAGTGATAATTGGAAATTTTATTTGCAAATTTTCTTCGTATATGAGCATAGGTCCGACTAAGGGGTTGACCCAAGCCCTTGGTCGACCTTTACTCTTGTTTTTGGATGACCCTAGCCATGAAGACCAGCAGGTTAAGTTGACCAGCTGGGGCGGTAACATTCCTGTAAGGAATGGGGTGAGAATCCAAAGGGAGGGCCACGATTGGCCCTACCCATAGCTCAAGGCCTCATGATGATGCATGGGGCATCATCATGAGGGTGAGGCGCCCTTCCAAGGGATGCATGGGTTTGCGCTCCATGGGATTTTTGAAAAATCTTAATACCCATTTCAAAAAGAGGCAATTATGAGAGGGGTGAGCCCTCATTGGGTGCACGGGATTGAATTTTTTTTAAAAAACCTTTCAAATTATAAGAATTGAGTGGTGGAGTTGGGCGGCCATGCATGGCAATTACAAGCTTTCCATCGCATGGAGGGGCGTAAAGCCACCCCAGCCCTTCATCTTTCCTAGGCTAATCCTAGCCATTCATTGTGTCTCTCATCCATACTTAAACCTTCAAGAAAGAGAGAGAGCTAAAATTTGTGATTCTCTCTCTCTCTCTCTCTCTCTTCTTCTTATTCTTCTTTCTCTCCACAACCGTGTGAGTGTGTGTGTGTTTGCTAGGGTGTGTTGTGCAACCCTTTGGTGAGGGAAGCTCTCAAGCTTGTAGCTGAATCCTCTCCTCCATCTCCATCCAAAAACCCCAAGGTGAAGCATTCAACTTCGTATTTCCATTTTTCTTGGAAAATCATGTATAGTATGAGCATGAGACCAAGAGTGTCGGTTGCATCTATGGTATGCATGGCTCTTGGTTGATTAGAAATTATTTTTGGGAGTTTTGAGTTTGCTTGAGCATCCCTCTATTTCGGTCCATGGAAAAAGAGGGTGCTCTAAGCAACCGATTCTCATTTGGTTTCTTTTCATATTTTGTGTTGTTGCATGTTAGTTCTTGATCAATATGCGTTGATGCTCTTGTATTTTCCTTTATAGTTTACATTCAGTCAATGCATTTTGGTTTCTTGTAAGGTTTTCATTCAGCCAATGCATTGTGTTTCTGTGTTTCTTTTCTCTTGTTGCTTGCATGCAACCATATAGGCTCAGTCTGAGTCTCTTGGCACACATAGAGCCACTTTTTTTTTCTTTTTGCTTTCAATTGTGCTTACCTTGTCCCCAGCCCTCTCTCTATCATGAGGACGGCTGGGGCACCTCTTGAACTTCTCGGGTGGCTGCAGTGCTGGACTGGGTTTGATTGTAGCCCAGTCCAACCATAGCAAGCCCTCCCAGCAGCTTGTTCCCTCTGCAGCATTGTAGAGCCGTTCACTTTTTTTTAGTTATTTTATTGTTTTGGTTTTCTGTAGCTTCATTTTTTGGTTGGTCTGTACCCATTTGGGTCAGACTCAGCCAGAAGCACCCTGGTCTGAGCAAGGGATCGACCAGGTGCTCCTAGCTAGGCCCTTAGACGCGCCAACAATGCAACCGAGTGCTAGTTGCACCCGGATAGCTTTGCTGATCTGGATGCCAACACTTGGACCAGCTACACCCCCTTAGCAACATCTGGTCCACTACAAGAAAAATGTGGATTAGCGACGGATGCTATCTGTCGCTAATCTGTCTCTAATCCATCGCTAAATAGTTTAGCGACGGATTAATGATGGATAGCGTCTGTCGCATAATCCTGGTCGCTAATTAGCGATAGAACTTATCCATCGCTGCTTCCATCACTGATTTGCGACGAACATGATCCGTATCGCGTACTAACTAAGGTGTTGGCAACTAGTAATTGGTAAAGAGCTTTAATCAAAGGGCACTCAGTACAAGACCAAAATGAACTCTTTCTCTCTCTCTCTCTCTCTCTCTATATATATATATATATATATATTCTACTTACAAATATATAAATTATATATATTTCATGTAGAAAAAATTATACAAAAATATATATTCTATATATGTACAAATAATACGAAATGGTTTTACACTAGCCAGCTCATGTTCGGCTCCAAGACCCATGAGATGGCAGTATCTTTGCCCCAATGTTCAAGTTCAGTGCTGGTTGATTTGTCTAGTCAACCTGCTTATTATTGTGATATCTTATCTTTCTCTCTACCGGACATTGAAGTAATTCTCCTTATTATTTGTTTATTCATTTCATTGTGGTATAGCAATCTCCACGAGAGATCACTAATGTGTGGAGAACACGTCCACAATTCAATATCACCATTACCATCATCCATTTTTCATCATACATAAAACGTCGTGATTATCACCATCACTGTCTCCTTTTTATTTTCCATTTCTTCCCTCCATCGCTCGACTCGGCGTTCATGGGCACCTGTTCATTTTTCAAACCTTAGATCTACCCCCATCTCTTCTCTTGATTCATGTACTCGACCCTACTGAAAAGAATGAATTGACACACTTTACGGTGGTGCCCAATATACCTTAGCATTTCATTTATTGTGTGTTGATCCCAACTATGTGGATTTGTAGACTGGACTTGTGAATTGACTCAAGTTTGAATTTGAATTCGATTTGTCTTCTTGATTTGTAGGCTGGCTCGATTTGTCTTCCTAATTTGTAGGTTGGACTTGTGAACCGATATTTGAATTTGAATACCTACTCGGGTGATGGGTGACAATTGGGACACAATCTGGATTTGGCAATAAGAATTCAAGGTGGAGAGTTCAGAATTAAAAAAAAGTTAGTAGAGTAATTTTATCATGCAAAACCGTGGTTTAAACTTTGTAAAAGCCAGTTATGTTAGAGAGACATGTCTTTGAGAATTAATTTTTAACTCAGGCATGTATTCACAAGTTTTGTAAATAGGTCAAAAGTTGGATGTGCTTTTAAATTTTTTCTAAACAATGTCATGATATTTTCTAAATAATGTGAGACATGATTTTGTACTTTTTAATCATTCAAAGTATAGAATATGCTCAAAATATATATTCTATATACAAACAAAAGGAAATGGTTTTACACTAGCCAGTTCATGTTCGGCTCATCTCATTCAAGTATAAGTCAAGTTTGAGCTTGGCTAGGTTGAACACAAACACGAGCTGAATTCACTGGTAAACAAGATGAGCCCAAATATGACTTGCACGTTTACCAACCTTAAACACAATAGCAAAGGTTTACTTATTGTTTATGCTTGAGTGTGTTTTGAGTCAGATGCAGATCATTCTTTCTAATTTTTTTTTAACAAAAAAAAATTCAAAAAATGACGTTTAACACTTCTTTATAGAAAAACTAATAATATGTTGAACAGACCCCATTTCAAACTTCAACCAAATGCAAAAGTATTCTTCCCAACAATAACTCAGATCCAGTAGAATCAATTATATCACTCCCTATTGATCAAAATATTCAACTGAAAGTTTTTGAAACTGAACACAAGAACCAAGCAGAGTCACAAGCTGCTAGGTTCATTTACCAGCCCTAGTGGCCTAACCACATTTCGTAGTGGGAGTCAAAAGCTTTTAAACAAACAAAGGCCGACCCTTCTTTGGTATGAATATAGTTTTTAAATGAATAATTAAACGTTATTTCATCACATCCATCTAGTGCACGTTACTTTGTGTTGAGACACTGCAGGTTCAAAACCCAATGGTGCAGTTGTATAGCTGGTAGGGGTCTGCCTAACCCCCACATGCCTTTCAAAAAAAAATTGTTGGCTTTTTGTCAATTTCCAACCATTAACATATGAAAATGATCACCATTATTTGGATCTGCTAAGTTACTTGATCCAATTTAGCCTCTAACAATTCAACTCCATTAGATACAAACAAAAATTTAACCTCATGTCAAAATCAAATTTTGCTTTAAAATCTGAAACCAGTTCTATTCATGAATGATGTGACCAGGTCTAATTCGTTGATAGTTGGATAGACTTTCTATGTGGCTGGAGGGTTTTTAACTTAGGTGCTCAAAAACTAGAATGATTAGATAGATAGATAGGTTTCTAAGGGTTCCACAATGAGGTCTAGATTTATTGAATGCTTTCTATATGAGGATGGAAGGTTCAGAAAGATTATCTCCAACTAATGTGCATTTTTGGACCAGATAAATTACTAACAATACATGGTGCTAACGACACATACTGCTAACAATACTCAAGAGCTACTAACGATAATTTATGTGTTATTACTGATAACTGCAATTCAAGACCAGCTAACGTCAATCTTTGAACAAACTCGATATGTTAACTTCTTTAGGCCATATCTTTCTATCAGAATATCATATTGAGATATAATTATGTGTTGGGAAGCTAATAACATCTTCTACTTTAATTTATCTTTTAAGTGTAAAATCAAATTCAATTGATGTGATTGTGAAAAATGCACTGAAAGTAATCACTACTTGAAAAATAAATTTTTATTGACTAAGTTACCTTGTTTTGGTTATAATTTTTTACTCCAACGTTGAATTGAACTGATTTTTATTAAAAAGGTAAGATCAACTAGTTTAATTGATATTTAGACAAAGAACTTGAAGATGCAATTTTAAAAACCAAATATAAAGTTAAATTTAGAATAACTCTAAAATAAGCTAAAGATGCTAAATTTTGGCATATAACACCTGGTCATGCATAGTTTTTGCATTTTATTAATCATTATTTAAGCATGTTCCATGTTAAAATTGATTTAAAAACCCAATTTTATCGTTAGTTTCGAGAAACTGCGTTGAAATAAAAATTATCAAAAAATCATGTTTTTCAAAGCTTTCTTAGTGTTTTTATTAGATTTAGAATTTCTTAATTGTAGTTTAGTTAGCTTAAGTTTGTATTAGCTAATTTTAAATTAGTTTTAGAAAATATCCTTTTAAAAAACATGTTTTTAAGAAGAGACCTGTTTTGAAAATTATTTTGGACTCCTTTTGAAAACTTTGTTTTTAACCTAATTAGATTTATAAATAGTAGTTTAGAGGGTTGGAAAAAGCATTTTTTCAACAGCCCCCTTTGCCTCTCTTGCCTCTTGCCTCTATCTTTCCTTCTCCCTTATTCTTCTCCATAGCCAATTTTTTCTTCTTCAATACTTCTACTTCTTCTTCTTCCGCTTTTTATGCTTTATTTCATCTATCTTCTAATTCCTGTCTTCATCGACTCTTCTAATCATCATCATCGGGGTACCATAGATGCAGCTAGATTGACCATATTTTCCTTCCCAATCCCTCCATTGGAAGTAAATCACGGTTTGCTTCTTTCTCCTTTTTCACCGTAGATTAGGATCATTCATTGCATGCATCGTAGTTTTGATTTTTACATCTCATAAATCATATCATATTTTGCATATTTAGATTAGATTGTGTGATCATCACAAAATTTTTCCTCTCTTGGTATTTCTCTCTCTTCCTTCTCTTTTCCTTTCTAATCCCTATTTTCCTCCTTTTTGAAGGGAGAAAATAAAAGACAAAAAGAAGAGAGAAGAGAAAAGAAGAGAAAGAGGAACTCTTTTGCGGGGTTTCACTTGACCTTAATTTGAAAATATTTGAGAAAATAACTCACCTCCGTTTTGAAATATTTGCGAGAAAATTGGGAGACGGGATCCGCTCGTCGGTACGAGGTTCGACCGTTCCTGGCGCCTTTACCAGGGGTAATCGAATCAAGAGTCGAATTTATGCCTTTTGCTTTGCTAAGGAATCATCTAAGAACTTATTCTAAGTCTAAATGCACAAAGAATCATGCTTGTGCAATGCAAGGATGTATGCTCTTTTTGAAAAATGATTTTGGGAATCTCCAAGTGTTTCTGATAAAAATAGGGTGAAGAGATGGTTTTTTTAACTCAGAACTTAAGATTTTAAAGTTCTAAGTTTTTGAAATAATCAGAGCTTGGGAAAATAATCTAGACTTTGAAAAGAATGAGAAAGGGAGAAGAAAGGAAATTTCAAAGTCATAAATGGACTTTGAATTTAGAATTTTGAACCTGGATGAATGTCTGAAATGGGGTTGAACTCTGACTTTGAAATCAGAAGGGGATTTTGGGAAATCTGAATAGAATTGAAAAATAGAGTTGGTTTTTGGATTTGAGATAAACTTGAAATGGAAATTAGGTTGGGAGATAGAATTTGATTTGAAATTTGGAGTTCAGAATGGAATTTGAATCAAAGGTTTGGATTCTAAATAGAGTTGAAATCCAAGATGAAATTGAATTTTAGAATCCTAAATGAAAATTTAATCTGAAATTTAAGATCCAATGATAATGTTGAATTCTGAATTTTAAATGGAATTGGATCCAAGATTTGGAATCCAAGATGGAATTTGGATCTGAAGTTTGAGATCCAAGATGGAATTGGATCTGAATTTTAGAATGGAATTTGGATCTGAAGTTTAAGATCCAAAATGGAATTGGATTCTGGATTTTAAGATGGATTTTGGATCTGAAATCTGAGATCTAAGGTGGAATTGGGATCTGGATCCTAGAATGGATTTTGGATCTGAAATCTGAGGTCCAAGATGAGATTGGATTCTGGATCCTAGAATGGATTTTGGATCTGAAGTCTGAGATCCAAGGTGAAATTGAATTCTGGATCCTATATTGGATTTTGGATCTGAAGTCTGAGATCCAAGGTGGAATTGGATTCTGGATCCTAAGATGGGGTTTGGATCTGAGATCTGAGATCCAGAAAAGAATTGGATGCTGGACCCTAAGATGGACTCGGATCTTGAGGTCTGAGATCCAAATGCAGAATTGGATTGTGGATCCTAAGATGGATTTTGGATCTGAAGTCTGAGATCCAAGATAGAGTTGGACACTGGATCCTAAGATGGATTTTGGATCTGAAGTCTGAGATCCAAAGTAGAATTGGGTTCTGGATCCTAAGATGGATTTTGGATCTGAAGTCTAAGATCCAATGTAGAATTGGGTTCGGGATTCTAGAAGGGAGTTTGGATCTATAATCTGAGATCCAAAGAATGGAGATTTATACTTGGAAATCTGGATCCAAGTTGAGATTAGGATCTATCTTTGGAATTTTGATTTGAGATTTTGAACTCTGAATATATAAATGAATTTTAAAGTCAAATTGGACTTTGAATTTGAAAACTTGAATTTTGGAATTTTTAGAAGATGAATCAAGAATCTCAAAGTAAAATTGAACTTTGAATTTGATTGGAATTTTGAATAAAAAATGAATTTGGAACTTTTGAATTTGAATATAAAGTGAATTTGAAATCTCAAAGTTAATTTGGACTTTGAGATTGAAAAAACATGAAATAGAATTTGAAAATGAAAGGATGAATTGGATTTCATAAGAATTGAGGATTGATTGAAGAAGATATTTACATCACTTGGAGTTTTGAAAAAGGAATTTTTGAAAATATGATGCAGTTCTATCCTAAATGATGAATGAATTTTAAATTTTGAAAATCGTATTTCATTTTTTACATGAATTGAAATAAGATTGAAAATATAATACATCCTTGACTATGGTCATTGAATATATCATATAATAATTTATATTTAAATTTAGGTGAAGAATGAAACATATTTTTGTGCTTTTATAGAGTTTAAAATGAAATTAACTCTCAATATACCCTGACTATGGTCATTGGTATATATATTGAATTAATTTTAAGTCAAACTCTGATAAAAGATGAAATATTTTAAAAATATGATGATTTTTTAAAAAAAGGATCCAGTGTGGATCCAGTTTATTTTATAAAAGATAAAAATCCTAAGTTTTGTTTACATCCTGACTATGGCCATTGATGTAAATCATCGACTTAGGATTAATTTACCTTTTACGAAATGATGCACGTGCCATTCGTGTTCCCATTTGTGAGATTTTGGAAAATAAAAGTGAAAAAGCATGAAAATAAGCAATTTATGATATTTATAATGCTCATTCATTCTATCTAAAACAGGAAATGTAAATTCTCATTTAAGATCTAACTATTACAATACATGAAATTTACAACTCCAAATAGTGACCTTTTCCACATATTCCCTGCAAAACAACTAGGTTAATATGAAAAATGGAAGAAAAGTGCACGTATTATATAGATGTCAATGGCAGAAATGTATACATGTCAAGGTATTTAAGGTTCAAACTTGTGAAAAAGATGAAATTGATATGTATTCATATACGTATGAACATGCATATATATGTATTATCTACATATAGGTATATATATATATATATAGGTGGAATGGTGTGTGTTAGGTAGATGTAGAATGTATACTGAGGTGTATTTAGATAGAACGAGTACATTGATTGATGCAGGGGAATAAGTTTGCAGCAAATAGCTGTTGTAGATGACTTATAATAGGAAAGGGGTCGGATATGGAGCTGGGATGGAACTTAACCAAAGAACTAACCGAATCTAGATATAAATTCCAATGGAAATGAGGATATGCTGTGCTTAGTGAATGCATGAAACTACAACAATTTTCATGTATGGTGCAAAAGATGACACAGTGAAGGGGGCTGTGCTTAATGAATACTTGATGAATCCGAAACGAGTTCAGTGACACAATAGAACTTGTTTATTGCAGCTGAGAGAAATTAGCGTTTACTTTCTGAACCTAAAAAAAAAAAAAAGAATCAGTACCTGCATGATACATTTCAATTAGTAAATGACTCATTTGCTGAATTTTAAAACAGGTAATTGTAATGTCTGAATCAAAGTTAGCCTGGCTTGCTGAAGTTGAGACAATTTAAGATTTTGCTGGCTGGGCATGGGATGAAGAAATCCTGGTTTGAAGGCCCACCTTGGAGAGTACATATCATCATTTAAAATTCCAAACATGCCTCTCACATCACGTTGGAACCAACAACATTTCAGACCTGAGTTTAGACTTCACACAGTAGATCAATTTCACCCCCTGTTTACAGCTAGCTGACCCAGCAAATCAATATTAGAGATCAGATATTCGAAGCAAGTCGATTTTGCTTTTTTTTTGTGCAACAAGGGTGATACACTGAATTGTGAATCAGACTAATGCAAGATTTGCTTTCACAAGGACTTTAAACCATTCAATAGCAAAACAAAATATTCATGACAGATTCTAAATGAAGATTCATGGTAGTCAATATCACATGTGAAGGGGAGTTAATCAAAAAGATAACTCTGGGTCGAGGCAGAGGAATACAAATGCTAATATATGATGCCTCTGTGTTGCAATGTGCAGAGGTGGGAAGTATGGTAATACAAATGAGTGTTGGGGTTAGGATACACTGGATGTATGATGTCACTGTAGCTAGTGACAAGAGGTGGCTGGGGATATGAATGGTAGTGAGAATATGATATGGGAAATGAATGCAGAGGGGATGTGCTGGAAGTGTGGCAGTGTATATGATATTGTGAATGGGTAGCAACACATAAGGTGTGCACACACTGTGTGTGCACACCATGGGAGATGGGGTATGTGGGGAATGGAAATGACTGCCTAAGACATATGATATGCAATGGAAATGTATTGGCCTATAGAAAATGGAGTGAATGCTACAGTGCATTTTGCAGAATGAGTCCAGACAACACATATATTGTGTGATGGTGAAATGAAAGGATGTGCTAAGTGATGTTGGTGCAACAACATACATGGAGATGCTATGGGCATATACATAATGGGAGCATGCGATGAAGGTCAAATATACACAGCTATATATGGAAAATGGTAGTAAACCATTGTTAATCAAACAATGAATCTTATATAAAAAAAAAATGGAGATGAAGCAACTAAATATCAGGTAAATGTATGCTGATTTAAGCAGTGAGGGAAATGATAGACATGGATGAGTAGCTAATGTAAATGGAGGGAAATGGAAGGTGATAGACAACAGATTGGTGTATTGGTGCGCATAGTGTGGAAGTCCTACAGTGAAGTGTTGTGAAGGTTACTATGGATAAAACAACGCTCATACAAAACTTTCCTTACCAACGACTATTGTAATGGGACCTTTGTTGATTGACAGTTATCTGCCAGGGTCTTGCATGAACCAGGCAAAGTAAACCAAAACCTGTTTTGTAGTTTCTGCAAGATGTGCAGGAAAAAGCTGCAGCAAATGGAATCACTGATGTCCAATTTTCAGCTATTATGGCTGAAATTGAAGACAGGGTCCGACTGTCATTGGAGGCTTGATAGGGTTGGATGCAAATGCTTTTGCCAAGAGAAGACTGGCTGATATCTTGGAAGTTAACCTCCACTTGTTTAGAAATCGTGGCTTGAAGGACTTCAATGATTTCCAAGAGAGTACTCTGAATCAGTAACATGAATTTTTCGCCTTATGTCCTGCGAAGCCTGGATCAGCGATTTCAATTTCTTGACCTTCAGAAGGTTTTAACTAAAAGTTGGCCAAGCATCTGGCCATGCTACGAAGTGGGTATGGGAAAAGGTTAGATATGATGAATCAAGACAAACTGAAAACAAGATAAAATAAAAGAATGCTATGAATTTGATTTTGGATGATGAAGCCTATGCATGTAATGCAGCATGGGTACAATGAAATGTAATAAATATCCAGCAAACTAGTTTAAGCATTTAGCAGTTGCTTCCCCTTTCATAAAATTTCTCATATCACAAAACGTCTTAACATCCTGAATGATAAAAATCTCACTTATTTCAAAAAAAAAAAATCGCAATGTCTGAAGGGATCTTGGGGAAACTCATATGTTACCTCTTATTCCTTTCTCTGGGTTGCTTTAATGGAAAGGTCTAGTTCATCTGTAGTTACCAAGTTTCATGACATTGATAACAGGGGAGCCGTGGCTTCATGAGTTCTTTGTTCTATATAAAGGAGATTTTGATATATGACGCCTCTTGAATATACCCCCTTCCCACAATCGGTGCTCCCATCTTACCTACTGAAGCACATATTTGATCGTCCTCCTTTTCAAGATAAAACTTAAAATTCATTCAGAAATCGACTGTAATCTTCCCTCAAATATCAAGGTTACTGGTGGCAGGATGTTGCCCATAGAGCTTTGGAAAGTGGTTTGGTCATGTAGCTCTTCACACTGGGTGATTGACAGATATTCAGCAGTCGGGGTCGAACAGTCCCCAATTCAAACAGAAAGATGTAGAAGCCAAATACAGAATGATTAGGCATAAAAAAAAAATTAGTAAATAAGAGAAAGAAGGAAACCTGAATAAGCCAATCATGAATGCTCTTTATAGGAGATGGAGATGATAACACCAATCATGAAATTAAGATCAAGAGAAAAACAGGAAAAAAAAAACAGAGAAAATTATCAAATGAGAAGAACAGGAAAATTAAAATGTAGGAGTATAGACACTCCATTAATTCTACACAGCGTAAGCCAATTTTACCACGAGTAAGCTGGCATTACGGAGATGCTTTAAAAAAAAAAAAAAAAGAAACAAAACAAACAAAAAAACGATGAAGATCAGAAGAAAGGAAACCGAGGGAACTTGAAGGCCGAAAATAAAGAATTATATCAAAACAAAGTCTGTTATGGATGGAAACATATAACTTGATCATGAGAACATCGACAAAACTTGAATGTAAACCAATGCAATTCGACAGTAAATCATAAAATAGAGAAAGAAAACAATATAGGGGTCGGAGACCCCGTCAGTTTTGCACTACTATGGACCGATTTGTTATAAATAAATCGGTAGCATAAGGGGTGCTTGAATGAGGACGGGTGAATTGAAAATGAAATCAAAGTAAACTGTAAAAAATTAATGAAATCCATGTGAAGAAGGTGTATTCATGGCCATTTAATGGAGAATTTAGAGGAAAAGAGAGAGTTAGATACTTACCGAAGTGGGGCTTCCTTTCAAAAGTGAAATGAAGATGAAGGGGGAATTCCAAACGAAGAAGCATAGTGGAGTGGTGAGAGCGGATGAAGGGGAAGGACCTCTGAGGTTTGTTAAATAGGGGATGGAGGAAGGATCGAGAATGGCCATCGTGCAAGAGAGGGAGAGAGAGAGAGAGAGCTTTTGTGGCTAACGGAAAGCCGTTTGGGATTTTACGCTGGAGGTCCCATGCTATTTTTTTAAAATTTCAATAAAAGTTTTTTAGAAAAAAAAAACTTTTCCAAAACAGGGTTTTTAGCTAAAGAAGGGTTTCAACAAGTAGATAAAACTACTCTTTTTTTCTGAATTTCGGAAGAAAGATCCGAAAATATAAGGGAGGCATGAGGATTTTAGCAAGCGGGACCCAAACGAAGTTTCTGAAGGGTTTTTGTAAAATTTATTATTTTAAAGTATTTAAGATTTTCTAAAATGAGATTTTTGGAAAATATCGGGTTAGATTTGGAAATTGGGTTTTTAGGAATGGATCCGGGTCCAGGCATTTTGATCAAACATTTAGAATTCGGATCTCAAATTGAGACTGGACCCTGAATTTGAGAAAACCTCTGAGAAATATAAAGAATTTGAAATTTTTGATTTTTTTGGAACAATAAGAGATCCCGGATCAGGATTGGATCCAGATATCCGATTTGGATCAGAAATTGGGTCAGAAATAAAAATTGAGTCTGGATTCTAGCGAATCCGAAAAATGAATGGAATTTTGGTTAAAAATTAACTCGATTATTCAGAGAATGTGAGTTAGGGACAAAAAGGGAATTTTTGGAATTTTTGGAAAATTTGGGGTGTTCACAGATTGGTTTGTATTTAGCGTTTGAAAAATAAAAAAAAAATAGATTTCATTTTGATAGAATAGCCATGTAGTTGTTTCCTGTTTTGTTTTAGCTAATGGGTAGCATCTTTTGTTAATTTTATGCAGCCACGTTTCAGTTTTGTTTTATATTTTTTTAACAGTAAGTTTTTCTTTTGCAAACTGCAAGTTAATGTTCTTACTTAGTGATTTTTTTTTTATTCCAGCATCGTTTCTATACCTGCGTACAACGGTTTTCTTAGTCTTTAGATTCAACGTTGTTTTTGTTAAATAGGTTCAACATTTCTTCCTTTTATTATTTAGGTCAACTTCTTTTTCCATTTTGTTATACTTTATATTCTGTAACGTGTTGCTTAGTTTAGTTATCACTGTCTTATTTTATTTATTTAATTACACTACAACAAACCAGCGGATTAGCGACGACCTAAATCCGTCGCTAACCTGTTTAGAGACGGATTAGCGTCAGATTAGTGACAAATATCTTCCATTGCGAATTTTTCAACGCTAATAAGCGACGACATTTATTTGTCGCCAATTCTGTCGCTAAGTAGTGGCAGACTGTATCTGTCGCCCGTTCTGTCGCTAAATTTCGATGAAATAACGAATGACAAAATTTGTCGCAAGTCCGTCTTCACTAAACGACGACTTCGGTTTGGTGACAGATTTATCGTCGTTGCTAATCCGTCATTGAATTCAACGCCCATACTAATTAGCGACGGATATATCCGTCGCTAATCCATTGCAAAAAAAATAAAAAAAAAGAAATTTTGAAAATTAAATATTGAGAAAAAAATTCTCGTGATACAATTTATATCAACTGTACAATTTATATTTCCTGTGAATAAAAAACAAAGTACACATTAAAATACATGTAAAAGGAAACTAAAACAATTAATCGATCCACTTTAAAATTCGTAAGTTCTTATTATTTACAATTCAACATTTACATTTTTAAAACAAAAAGAAGGTAGAACAAATTCAACACTTAAATCTAATCATCGCCAAGATTTTGTGCGTCCTCTTATTCAGTGTCTCGATCTGTCCCTTCAGCTCCACTACGCTGATTATCGCCATCAACCTACACGAGAAAACAAATGTCAGTATTGATAAACAAAATATACTAAAATATAGCCTGCTCTATATGTGATTCTATCATGCACATATGTGTTCTAAGGCAGTAAAATTTTTTTATACATGATTCTATCATGCTCATATGTGTTATAAAGCAATAAAAAAACTTTGTATGTGATTCTATCATGCTCATATGTGTTCTAAGGCAGTAAAAAAATTGTATATGTGATTCTACCATGCTCATATGTGCACTAAGGCAATCAAAAAGTTGCATATATGATTCTACCATGCCCATATGTGTTCTAAGGCAAGCAAAAAACTGTATGTGTGATTTTATCATGCTCATGTGTACTCTAAGGCAGTAAAAAAAGTTTATATGTGATTCTACTATGCTCATATGTGTTTTAAGGCAGTAAAAAAACTGTATATGTGATTCTACCATGCTCATATGTGTTCTAAGCCAGACAAAAAACTTTATATGTGATTTTATCATGCTCATATGTACTCTAAGGCAGTAAAAAAACTGTATATGTGATTCTACTATTCTCATATGTGCTCTAACGCAGTAAAAAAACTGTATATGTGATTCTACCATGCTCATATGTGTTCTAAGGCAGACAAAAAACTGTATATGTGATTTTATCATGCTCATATGTACTCTAAGGCAGTAAAAAAACTGTATATGTGATTCTACTATGCTCATATGTACTCTAAGGCAGTAAAAAAACTGTATATGTGATTCTATCATGCTTATATGTGTTATAAGGTAGTAAAAAAACTTTATATGTGATTCTATCATGCTCATATGTGCTCTAAGGCAGTAAAAAAACTGTATATGTGATTCTATCATGCTAATATGTGTTCTAAAGCAGTAAAATAACTTTATACATGATTCTATCATGCTCATATGTATTATAAAGTAATAAAAAAACTTTATATGTGATTCTATCATGCTCATATGTGCTCTAAGGCAGTACAAAAACTGTATATGTGATTCTATCATGCTTATATATGCTCTAAGGTAGTAAAAAAACTTTATATGTGATTTTATCATGCTCATATGTGCTCTAAGGTAGTAAAAAAACTGTATATGTGATTCTATCATGCTAATATGAGTTCTAAGGCAGTAAAATAACTTTATACATAATTCTATCATGCTCATATGTGTTATAAAGCAGTAAAAAAACTTCATATGTGATTCTATCATGCTCATATGTGTTCTAAGGCAGTAAAAAAACTGTATACCTGCCGGGCACCGGAGCTCATGTTGAATGCAAACGAAGTTCCTCTGTCTTGAAAAAAGTTGCACAACTCATTACAAACAATGTTGGGAATGGCTTCATCTAAAAAGTTGCACAACAAATTCAATAAAACTTTCAACACCATCCATATATTCATGCGATAACTCATTGTCAACTACCATACGGTACATCCATTCACGGTTTGCAGTCATTTTGTCGTATGATGTTACGAAATGTATCCTAACCAGTTAAAAGAGAACCATCAGAATGCTATGATGAAGAAAATATCAAATTTATCATGCAATATATGATGTCATACAATCACAAGAATTATGATGCATGCATTGATAACTTAATATTTTCATGTGCAAAACTATTCATTACACGATGCATTAATTTGAAGCATACTATCATTATATAATTTTACATGAAAGTCATAATTAAATTGAAATTAACTATATGCAAGCATGGATATAATTACATCAAATATTACAATACATGGAAATCATTCATATAAAAAAATGTCAAACATGTACCTGCAGCAAACACACTTCAATATCTCGCTAACTACTACCATGCCTAGCATGGAATTCGTACTCCAAAAATAAGAACACTTCTATTCTCGTACATTAAAATCATGCTCAGCATGATCTCCAAACTCCAACAAAGCAGTCCTAGATATCAACAACTAAGTGAGTGTGTGAACAGTAAAGTGTTGCATCCAATAAATTAAATAACATGTGAAGCGCTTGCATCACTTACTCACCACGGGTATTTACCCGATTTGCATTATTTTTGTCAATTACTTACCACGGGTGGCGGAGCACAAGCAGGATACGTTGAGAAATCTGCAAGAGATACTGTGTTAAAATGAAATCACACTATGTTAAAATGAAGACACTCCAGAGGCAGTGATCGTCTCCCGAAGCGGCAGGCACAGGGTGATGACGTGGTTTAGGAACCCGACGAGCGTCGGGTTCCTGAACCACGACCCGTCGCCCCCTGCCAGAAAAAAAACAGAGGCCGGAGGGGCGACCACCTGCCACACAAAAAAAGAAGCAGGGTCGCCCCCCACCCCTCTACCAGAGGATCACGGGGGCGACCCTCTGCTCGAATAAAAAAATGAGGCAGAGGGCGATCTCCTGGCGGAGAAAACAAATGAGGCAGAGGTCGCCCCACTGCCAAAAAAAAAGAGGCATGGGGGCGACCCCTTGTCGAATAAAAAAATGAGGCAGGGGCGACCCCCTGCCCGAAAAAAAAAAGAGGCAGGGGGTCGCCCCCCAGCCGAAAAAAAAAGGCAGGGGGCGACACCCTGTCGAAAAAAAAAAATAGGCAGGGGGTCGCCTGACATGCCAAAAAAAAAGGGGCAGGGGGCGACCCCCGGTCGGAAAAAAAAAAATAAATGACAAAAAAAAGGGGCAGGGAGGCGACCCCTTGCCAGAATAAAACAACGAGGCAAGGGGGTCGCCCCCTTGCCGAAAAACAGAAAACGCGGCGGGGGGTCGCCCCCCTGCCTCAGTTATTTTTTTCGGCAGGGGGGCGCCCTCTGCCGGAAAACAAAAAATGTGGCAGGGGGGCACCCCCCCTGCCGGAAAATAAAAAATGCGGTAGGGGGTCACCCCCCTGTTGGAAAACACAACACGCGGGAGGGGGTCGCCCCCCTGCCGAAAAACACAACATGCGACAGGGGGTCGGCCCCCCTGCTCGAAAATACTAACAAGGCAGAGGGGCCGACCCCTTGCCGAAAAACAAAAAACGCGGTAGGGGGTCGCCCCGCTGCCGAAAAAACACAACACGCGGCAGGGGGTCGGCCCCCCTGCCGGAAAATACTAACGAGGCAGGGGGGCCGACCCCCTGCCGGAAAAACTAAAAGGGGCATCCGCCCCTTTTATCAGAAAAAAAATGTGTCTTTTATCGAAAAAACTTGGGAGACGTCGGTCGGGGGGCGACAGACTGGGGGCAACGGGCAGGGCGGCAGGCCGGGGAGCGAAGGGCGGCGGGCGGTGGGGGCCGGGGAGATGCTGATGGACGAGATATGGGGCAGCAGGAGGGAGAGGGCGACCGACGGGAACAGCGGAACAGAAAAGAAAAAGAGGGCTCTGATTAGGGATTTACGCGATATTTAGCGACGGATTTTGCGACATCCTAAATTCGTCGTAAAGCCATCGTAAATTAATATAATTACGTAGCGACGAAACTATTTCGTTGCTAAATCCGTCGCTAGATAGCGACGACACACTTTCCCCCGCCAAATCCGCCGCTAAAATACGCGGTTATTACGACCAAACATTCTGTCGCTAAGCCGTCGCTAATTTGCGACGGATTGTGCGACCAAAGCTATTTAGTCGATATTTTTGTAAATATTACGGTTCTTAGCGGTGGATTTGTTTCTCTCGTTAATCCGTCGATAATTAGCGACGGAAAATTCTGTCGCTAATCCCCCATTTTCTTGTAGTGTTAACTATAGTAGTTATTGTTTGCCATGATGTTAATTTCAGATGATAAGTTAGGTTCAATGTTGGTTTCAATTAGGCTTAGTTTTGTTCATCATGTTTTGATTACTTAGGTTAGTGTGTTGTGTTATTAGTTTTCACTCAACGTTTTCTTTTTTTATCTTCCCATAGTATTTTATGTTGGTTTAAGCACCCACAATAGGCTGCGTAGATTGATTTTACGGTATGTCAAGTTTTGTCAATATGTTAGATATTCATTGCATGTTATATTAGTTAGATTAAAATTAATTGATATAGTGTATAGTTAAGTAGTAATAGTGATATATGTGCATTAGTTCATCAATTGGTTCATCATTTATTTCATAACGTTACTTGATTGTGTTATGTTATTTTATTTCCTAATTAGTTTATTCCCTTAGTTGTTAGTTGCTTAGTTTAATAGTGTTGTAGCTAAGGTCAGCCCATAGTGAATTTATTTTGTAGAATTAGCAATAGGGTATTAATTTTCTTTTTTTTTATTCAAATAATTAAAATCAATTTTTTAGTGTAAGTAAATTAGATGTGAGTATTTTATAGTCTTAAGTAGAAAATCATATTTTTTATTGAAAAAAATAATCCAAGTATCATTTTCTAGCAAATCGACCATGTTGGACAAATTTATGGGGTTAGATCTATGAAAAACAATCTGGGACCCCTATTGGCTTGCAATAGGCTGTGGTTAGGCATGCTTGCAGAGAACCTATTGTGATACTGTACCACCATAACTAATGTTGTTATGCACTTCGATTTATATAATCCTAAGCTTCAAGCAAAATCTAACTTTTGTAGCATGTTTCACATATTTTATATATTATTTTCATGTATTGAAGTTGCTACAAATATGATGTTCTACGTCAATTTGTGGGAATCTCAAAAACAAAATCTTACTGTGAACTAAACATGATAAAACTTTCTAACATAGTAAATAACCAACATAAGCACATCTATATATAATTAGATGTAACATCTTAGGGCAAGATCCATACAAACAAGAGTGTGTACGACCTTATGTTATCATGGTATGGAATCAATATATACGGCATGTGCGGTTTTTTTGAGAGAAGTTTTCAAAATTAATGGAAATTTTTTAATAAATATTCAAGCATCCAAAAATCATCATTTTTCATTGTAAATACACAAACATTAGATTATTAGCAAATTCACCATGCACATCTGCATGGTTCGATTTACAAAAAAAGTGTTAGAAATGGGTAGTTCACGTGGTAGTTCTCATATTCTAGCAATTCTATATATAGTTGAAAAATCAATTGCTTACAATCTAACAAATTTTCAACACTCATAAAATCATATTTGTGGAGTGAAAAAATACAATCCAAGAGAATCACTATTATTTTGACCACCACATCCATGGGCCTAAATTTGGTTAAAACAACCTTCCACTATGTGTTTCAAGTTCCTCTAACCTCTTCTGCCGCTGCCATCCCACGTAATCACATACATATATAATATGAAAATATGAGAATTAGAATGTGAACTATTATTTTCAACCTTTTTCTACAAATCCAACCTTGTGAATATGTTCAGCACACTCCCTTGCTAGGTTTTGGCTATCAGATCATGTTTTGTCGATAAAAAGTAATGATTTTGCACGGGTAAATATTTACTAAAATTTTGAGTCATTGATTTTCAAGACATACCCATTTGAAGATGACATGTTATGACGTATGATGGATTGATTGCATGAGCACTTTGCTAGTTTGAATTATAGTGAAAAGATGGTCTTCTTAGAGAGACCCAACCACCTAGTCACAGAGTTCAGCTCAGTGAACTGCTCCAAGGGTGGAAAGATGTTGCTTATGCATAGTAAGATGATGATATAAGATCCTATCCTTTTAAAACCAAGTGTGTTGATTGCATTAGTGTGGTCAGTTTCAAGAAAAGAAAGATAACAAAAGAAACATGAAAATATCGGTTTACTCTAATTCCCATAATCTGGTGGCCCTAGCTATATATAGGGATGGGAAAACATCCAACCAAACGAAAGTCCAAAATCTACAACTAATTATGATCAACACGGCTCTCCTTCTCTAATGCTTGAGCATTTAATCGAACGGGCCTCATATATTATTAGTTCTTTATAATTTATTTAGCAAGAAATATGTTTTACACAAACTTCTCTCGTTATAAACATGTTTTTCAAAAATGTCAAAATTGATGGCTCACAATGCATTTAAAACATTACAATACAAAGTATTGTGAGGCCGTTGATTTTTAGCACTTTAAAAAAACACATCTAAATATTGAAAATTCACAATCCAAAACATGTCACTCACTAAATGAATGATAAAAATTCAATATGTAAAGTCTGATCGATGAAAAACTTGATCTTTAGATAAGGAACACTGTGATCATCATCAATTATAGATTTTGAACCTTCTATTGGTTGGGCAGTCCCCCTTTCCTATATATATGTTGTGAGAACTAAACATTTTCAACACTTCTTTCGCAAATCTCGCCATGCAGATGTGTTCAACATGATGAATTTGTTAGGAATAGACTCTTGTATTGTATATTTTTTCCAAAAATGATATGGTTACCTGAATATTTATAAAAAAATTTACCTGTTGATTTTCATGCCTTAAAGTTTTTTACTTGTGCATCAGAATTGGATGAGTTAAGAGCTGGTCCCTATAAATCCAAGCATATGGATCACATCCGTATAGTTAGATTTTAGAGAAAAGAATAAAAAACCCATGAAAATATTGATTCACCCAGTAGTTTTCATATATATATACACACACACACGTTGGACGCAAGGGTGCTGCATGATAAGCTGCACTCTTTTTTCGTGCAATATAGGTAATTAGAGGCAGTCACAACCATCACTAAAGACCTTTTTCCAGGTCAAGTCTTTAATTTGGTCAAAGATCACCAGTAAATGTTCTTTTTTTTATGTGGTACACAACCACGCTTCCGATATTTTGTTTGACGTTTTCGTTTAGCGCCTCTAAGCTCAGCTTGCCAGAAGCTCGAGATTGATCTTGGTATAGCAAAAATCAGCCTAACCTGAACACACACACACATAGAAGCATTAACAAACATTGAGCCCAAATAGCAAAGCAAAACAGGCCCGAAAAGCCAAGAGCAAAAGCAAAACCAGAGATACAGAGGAGCTAAACGAAAACACGGACTGATCATCCCGGTTCAGGAGGCATCTAGAGCAGCAGAAAGTGCTGAGGGTTAGGGAACGATAACCGCAAGATAGAATGTACATCTGACAAAATGCAGTGCATCAGCTTATTGGGCATTCTCTGAAGATGGCATTATTGCTGGCCATCCAAACAGCCAACTAGGAAGAGAGAAACCACGTTCTTTAGATGAGTCTCCATCGTTTGCACTTGCTAACAGGATGCGGGCTCCACAATAGATCTAGGGCGAAAGACTCCTGATGCACGATGATGGCAGGCTCGTTCCAAGTATGCTTGAAAGAGAGAGGAAACTCACCCATCTGTGTCTGTCTTGAGATTGTACCCGGAAATTTCCCCAGCTCTCCTCAACGCATACATCCATCCATTGACCTCCTTTTGTTCCAATGCCTGGTTATTGTGAATACTGATTCAAAAGGACCTATCTGATTATGAACATGGGTTGGTTCTACATCAAAGAAGACAGGAATGATCAGCCTTCCGCAATCCACGATCTTGGCGATCTCCTTCAAACACCATTTTGAATCGGCATAGCCCTTGGAGAAGATGGTCGCAAAGAGCCAGGATCTCCGGATGTACCCAAATTAATAGCTCATCCACCCTCTCTCCCTTCTCCAAGTCATCACTCTCTATGAAGGCACGAATACCCTTGTCTACTAAGGCTTTATGAAGATGACCAGTGAAACCCTTGCAGGTGTCGGCTCCTCTAAAACTTATGAATACATCAAACTCCCATCCATCATCCCTTGATGAGGATGACCCTTCTCCTCTTCCACTGTTTTTCGCCTCCATTGTTTTGTATCAATTAGTGAGAACTAATGCTCTCCCACAATAATTGGAAAAGGGTGAGAAATGGAAACAAATCCTTATCTATGTACTTGTACTGAGTTTCCACTCACCGTCTGGGTTTTATAATGGAGCAGAGAGAGGCAGAGAGGGCCTAGAATTAGCCTAATTTTTTCTATTAACGTCGTTCCCATAAGATGAATAAGAAAAGGGTATGAGTATTACCAAAATTTAATTGACATGGTATAATTAAAATAGGACTTTATGGCGATGGTGATGATAATGTTTGGCCATAAGAACTTTAGTCACATCTTATCAATATGAGTATTACCAAAATTTAATTGACACTATATAATTAAAATAAAAGTATAAAATTTTATGGTGATGATGATGATGTTTGCATGATCGGGGTTTTCACTTGCTTCTCTACTCCATTTCACGCATCACTTCCAGCATCCATTTTGGTTCTTGGAAACTATGCATCAAATCATTAGGATAATAAAGTGTCATGTTGGCACAAGTAGGCCCTGGGTTTTTCTTACCACCTACCACATTTCATGTGTAAATCGTTCCGTACCTCTCCCATGTCAAAGCATTCTCATGGGAGGTGAGATTTTTTTAGAAATCTATGCCCTTTCCCACCAAACGTCCTTCTCTCTTCCATGAGAATTAAACAAACAAGCCCATTTGCATGAAAATGGATTCACATGCGAACCTGCCCTTTCCCACGAAAGGCCCTTCTCTCTTTCACGAGAATGAAACAAAACAAGCCCATTTGCTCAAAAGGATCCTTGTTTCTAAAACAAAGGTACCACGCTACCATGCACGTTCAGTATTTTATCCAAGCTACTTTACTCGCTTGTCATGTTGTTTGAAACCAGAAAACTAAGCTGGTAAGGTTATTTTTTGTTATGAATAAATGAGCAATATAGTTCTTGGATTTGAATCCCTAACTTGACTGATAAAAAAACTCACATTATCTCATGAGTCAATTATGTACTTTTCATATTAACGATGAAAAAATACAGAAGAAAAAAACTTTACAAGACCTAGGTTTATAGGGGTGACCTAGGTCTTGTTTTTTTTTTCAAGTTCGAGCATAATGTTTAGTCTATGACCTGCCCATCTGTACCAACTAGGAATATTAGTGAAGCCTTACCCATATAATTTTGTGCTTCTGAAGCTAGCTTCTTAAGAACACCAGTTTGAAACTGAGGATTTTAGAATAGTTACTATTGTCTCACCACTACCTTAAGAACACCAGTGCTTATCCTAAACAAAGATGGGAAGCTGGAGAATCCATCCTTCCCCATATATGTGACATACGACTTGATCGTATCATGTGCCAATAAAAACAAAACTCTTGTCCTTTCAAAGCTACCATAATAATTTTATGGAGAGAAATTTCATTTTCGAGCCATATTTTCTCTGGTATGGATGGCACAATTATTGAAACTCTGCCAGGTGTTCTTTTTTCTCTTTACATTTTATTTATCTCTTTAAAGGCATCATACTTGTAAGGGCTGCTGCATCACGGTAGCTTTTGTGCATTGTTAAGTTGGTACTTGTTGTGATTACACTTGAGCAATTGATCAAAAGTGATTCATGATTATGCATGCTTTGCTGGCAAGGTGAAGGTCATAGATGTCAAAAGTGATGTTTTCATGCATATAAACAAAACATAACGATAGTCACTGGAACCAATCTGTCATATTCTCTTTGTGTGCATTAGATTACCTTTGTGGCAGTCGACGTTATAATGATAAAAATTATGTCATTGAACCCTTTCAGAACTTATATTTATCGAGGCAGACGATGATGGTACCACCTCGAGTGATATGCTTTATCTGATGAACCAAAAAGTTTGGACGGTCTTCAAGTCACTCGAAAGGTACATCACTACTGCACTAGTAGAATGCATCCAAATTAAGCTCAGTTTTGGAGTTTATCATACAAACTGACACGTTGTAGTAATTTGGAGTTTATCATCCAAATTGACACGTTGAAAAAAAAGAGTAATAGAGTAATTTTGTCATGCCAAACCGTGGTTTAAACTTGGTAAAAGCCAGTTATGCTAGAGAGTTATGTCTTTGAGAATTAGTTTTTAATTCAGGCATGTATTCACATTTTTCGTAAATAGGTCAAAAGTTAGGTGTGTTTTTTAATTTCTTTTAAATAATATCATGACATTTTCTAAACAATATGACAATTTTTAGTGTTTTGAATAATTCGATATGTTGAATATGCTCAAAGTTCAGAAATAATTCTATTGCCCAAGGCAGTAAATGACCTCATCATTCAGGCCTATTTCAGTCCTAGTGTTACCAAATCACTTCCTGGCTAAGGTGCTATTTTCTGTTGGCGCTTGATGTGAGATGCGGATGCACGTCAAATTTATATAATTCAGAAAGTTTTAAAACTTATGTTTTATTGTTTTAATTTATTATTTTTATTCAAAACAAATTTTTAACTTTTTTGATTTTATAAAAAAGTGCTTCTAGTTTAAAAAAAAATACTGCTCAGAATTTTTAACCGAGATTTGAATTTGGATTGAATCAAGTTCGTATAATGATATGTTTTTTGGATCTTTACCACCCCCCAATGAGTTGAAAAAAAAGGCTTCACCATCATCCATCTTTCATCATACATAAAACAACATCATGATTATCAGAATCACTGTCTCTTTCTATTTTTCATTTCTTTCCTCCGTCGCTTTACTTGAATAAAACTATGCAAGTGGAGAGAGAGAGATTTCAACTTAATGGAATTAAAAAAAAAAGGTAATAGAGTAATTTTGTCATGCCAAACCGAGGTTTAAACTTGGTAAAAGCCAGTTATGCTAGAGAGGCGTCTTTGGGAATTAGTTTTTAACTCAGGGATGTATTCACAATTTTTGTAAATAGGTCAAAAAGTTAGTTGTATTTTTGAAAATTTCTAAATAATATCATGATATTTTATAAATAGTGAGATATGAAAGTTTTTGGTGTTTTAAACTCAAAGTGTTTGGTCGTTCAAAAATCATTTTATTGCCCAAAGCGGTCAATGACATCTCATCATTCAGGACTATTTCTGTCCTAGGGTCACCATATCGCATCCTTACTAAGGTGCTGGCAACTAAGATAGTGTTATCAGTAATTCACAGAGATTTCATCAAAGGGCACTCAGTACAATACCAAAATGAACTCTATATATTACTCTCTGTCTCTTATATATATATTATATATAAACAATATTAAAAACATATATATACTCTATGTACAAAAAATATACCAAAAATATATATTTCAGGTACAAATAACATGAAATGGTTTTACACGAGCCACCTCATGTTCGGCTATCTCATTCAAGGATAAGCCAAGCTTGGGCTCAGCTAGACTGAGCACACATGAGCCGAGTTACAAAGTCAATCCACTGGACGAGCTCCTGTTGGAATATGATTGGGATCCAACCTGATGTGACCCAATTGGACATGAGTACATCATAGGGTGGTGCATCACTCATGGGAGTTACAGGGCAGTTGAAACGGCATGCATGCTGATAACGACCCACTCCTTCCACTGCATGCAGGCCCTGCTCACCATCGACTTAAGGCTTGGGCTCATTGTGTGGGTCGATAACACCAAACACCCTATGTAGCATCAACCACTTGCTAAGAGAACTACAAATACGTTTTCATTAAAAGTAATTTTAATAAAAATGTGTGTATAACATATCTGATTGTGAGAAAAGTTCCAATGGTTTAATGTTTGACTTTTAAGCACTATCAGTATGTCCAAACTATTGTTTTCAATTATTAGAGTCTTAGAAGTTTACTTGTTGGAATTACCAAAGAAGGGGAGTGTTTGCCCATGATCATCGGCTAAAAAAAGTCAGATAATTCATGACTTGGTAACATACTCCATGCACGCTCCTAATTATGAATTGGAAAAGAGTGGAATGCAAGAAAATAAGAACAAGTGAATATTACCAATTTAGTAGAGGAACGAGACTTTTGGGCTATAGCTTGTAATTATTTGAACTACCAAGTCATTCATCTATAAAATTGTAGTAAAAGATGTCAATAGCTTGCATTAGACAACCTTAACATGGTAAAATAATCTATAAATTCTACTACATTTCCCAATTATGGATTAAAAAATAGTGAAACCACTACAAGAAAAATGTGGATTAGCAATGGATGCTATTCATCGCTAATCTATCGCAAATCCGTCGCTAAAGTGTTTAGTAATGGATTAGCGACGAAAAGCGTATGTCGCATAATCTTGGTCGCTAAATAGCGACAGAACTGATCCATCACTAATTTGTCGCAACTTAGTGACGGATCATATCTGTCGCTAAATAAGCATGGATTTAGTTTTGCGACGAAATATAATCTGTCACTAATCCATCACTAAGTTGTGATGGATTACATTCTGTCGCAAAACTAAATATTAGCGATGGATAATATCCGTCACTAATTCGTCACAAAAATTTTAAAAAAATTAAAACAAAATTAAAATATAATCCTTGAAACAACTTGGCAACATAGATGAGCCGGTCAGATGTACAACTTTTACAGCAATAAAAAAACACATAAAACTGACCTTGATTATTTGCTCCAATTCAATATTCAGGACTTCATTGAACTGAGATTAACTGACACCATCCCTGATTGTCAATAAAATGAAATGGAATGAAGTTTGACGTATAACTATTAACCATTACATTTTGCCTAATGATTAAAAAAGTAGCACAATTGCACCAGAAAATGATCATCTTCTCAGGCTTCCTTTGCTTGGCACTCTGATAGAAGTCAATCAACAATTCTCTGCAAACAAACAAGCAATGAAACTTAATTCAAGAATACACTATATTAACCTCCAAGCAACATAACCAAGACATAAAGTATTGGCAGTCGTTTGGCTGCATACTTTGGAAAAAACTTGCAACATTATATTGATTAAAAAATTAGATTGAACACAACATATATATCCCACCCAAGTTTTACTTTAGACAAAAGAAAGATGTAAGTAGGCAAGATCTTAGCAAATGAACAAGTGGAAGAAAGGTGGTAAACTTCACATGTTTCATAAAAAAATCATTTCAACGGCCTGAGCCAAACACCCCTTGGCCTTCTATAAAGCAATTGAATATCTAAAAACTAACCGCAAAGAACCAAGCTAACAACTTAAACACCTATTAGGCATAAACAATGTGTTGCCTGTAAAAGCATGAAATATTTGACTCAACCTGATAATTCCCCCATCAGTTTTGTTGTCAACAATAAGCTTGAAGAGAGAATCTACCATTTCTACTTTAGGAGATTGGGTCCTAACATATGCCCGGTACCCGAGAAATTAAGGGCCAATCACGAGAACTCACAAGATGCTATGTTGAACACATAAAAAGATATAAGTGAAAACCAATAAAAAATCATTATATAAACATCAATTAGTGAGGAAAACCTACACAGATAATGAAATATACCTATATATAATATACATTTCTGCAATATGAGAGTTTCAAAAAGAAAATGATGTAATTAAAGCTTAGGTACCACTGAGAGAGCACATTACCGCAACAATTGATGGCATATCAAACTGACCAGGTGATCCATGAAACACATGCATTCCAAAAATTATGGTCGGTGATGAAGAGATTATTGGAACAAATGGTGATTTCTCGATAACAAGAAAGGAATTAATCCCACCAAGCTGATTTTGAAGCACACAAAATTCAAAAGGCATTTTAGCAAAATGCTAGAGATAATCAAATAATAAAACAATAAATTTGCAAGCACTAAAGTACCTTAGAATTGATCTTCAGTAATATATTAGTGAGATATTGATCATTGATTTTATGGGAAGGTGCCATACACTGTCACAATACCCAAAGAAAATATCCATAGACACTATAAGAAAAACATTAATTAGGGACGAAAATTTGCAACGGATTAGAAAACTAATCATCGCCAAAATCAAAATTAACGACCGATTTTGCAACTGAACAAATTCTGTGGCAAAATCCTTGCCATCTCAAAGTCTGTCGTAATGTCACGATGGATCAACAACAAAATTTTTTCGCAAAATCTGTAGCTACTTAGCGATGAAAATTTTTTGTTGTTGATCCCTCGCTACTTTTTATTTAAACAGCAAAATTTTTTTCACCCCCTTCGCAATTTCCCCCCTTTCACTGTACGCACCCGCCTTTTTTTTTCCTTTCACTATACGCAACCGCCCCCCGAGCATTTCTCTTCTTCTCCTTTCTCCTTGGCTGAGCCCCATCCACTCCCTGATCCAGGCGGCGTAGGTGACCTTGGCGGAAGATGGGCCCTCCCGTTCTTGAACTCGTCTTCGAGGAGCGGCATCAGTGTCAAAATTGCGCCTCCTCCTTCGTCCTCTCGAACCTCAACCACCGCCCTGAGTTTCTGCAGCGTGGAGGTTAGTAGTATTGTACTGTACGCACCCACCCCCCCTGAGCCTTTCTCTTCTTCTCCTTTCTCCTTGGTTGAGCCCCATCCACTCCCTGATCCAGGCGGCGTAGGTGACCTTGGCGGAAGATGGGCCCTCCCGTTCTTGAGCTCGTCTTCGAGGAGCGGCATCAGTGTCAAAATTGCGCCTCCTCCTTCGTCCTCTCGAACCTCAACCACCGCCCTGAGTTTCTGCAGCGTGGAGGTTAGTAGTATTGTACTGTACGCACCCCCCCCCCCCCCCCCTGAGCCTTTCTCTTCTTCTCCTTTCTCCTTGGTTTAGCCCCATCCACTCCCTGATCCAGGCGGCGTAGGAGACCTTGGCAGAAGATGGGTCCTCCCGGTCTTGAGCTCGTCTTCGAGGAGCGGCATCGTCATCAAAACTGTGCCTCCTCCTTTGGGTGGGCTACGGCACGGTGGGCAGCAGCAGCAGCTTGGCTTCGTCCTCTCGAACCTCAACCACCGCTCTGAGTTTCTGCAGCGTGGAGGTTAGTAGTATTGTTAATTTTTGAATTTTGGGGTTGTTTTTTGTTGGATTAGGGTTTCATTTCTGCGTTGAATGTTCTGTGGTTAGTAGGAACCTGTTTTTTGGGGTTTCAGGTCATTTTTTATGAATCAGGGCTTCATTTCCGTGCCAACAAATATTTTAGGACATCTCAGTGCAGCCTAAGTGATCCATGCAGTCGTCCATCCACCAAGGTATAATGTGCTATTCTGCGATTCAGTTAGGGGTGATTTGATATTTTTTTTATTTTAATATGCTGAATTTGTTCCAAAATACAAAAGACTTGTTCATGTTGTTTCTAGGATTTTGCTCACAGTGAGTGAAAACGAGGGGACTTTGTAGGCCCATTGATTTGCTTTGAGTCCAACAGCTTTACCTGAACATTTTGAGACAAACTGGGATTTACCCAGTTAGGTTGGTGGACTTGGTCATGCTCTTCATATCTACACGAAGGGTAAAAGATGTTGTAATCAGGCCTGACTTAGGCCTGCTGTGTCTGAGCCATCTACGACCCTACAATCAAGGATTTCTCCTTAAATAGTAGGTTTTCTGTGCATACTAAATGTGCTGCATCTGATATTGTGGTTTGCTTGTTATCTCCAGAAATAATTACTTGATTTTTTATTTATTTTACTTCCCTTTTTAACAATATCTGTTTCCAAGACTGTTTTCCTTCTCTTAGTGGAGAACAGGGCTTGTTTCCTTATATTGGATGAGCATTTATGTTATCATGAAGAATGTGTTTGACATTTCTTCCTATTTGGCAGATGATTACTGCAATTTCAATTGAAGATGTTCGCCGGGAGGTGAAAATATTAAAATCTCTATCTGGGCATAAACATTCGGTCAAATTCTATGATGCTTGTGAAGATGCCAATAATGTGTACATTATTATGGAGTATGCTCTCTTACCTTGTCTTGAGTTTCCTAAAAGCATATGGTCTTTTTCTTGATTATTTCTTCTGAATCGCTTTCTTAATTTTGTTTTGCATTGGACGTAATTGCTTGTGTTTTTTTTAGCCTTATCTGCAGTTTTTTCTATTCTTCAGATTTATTTTTTATGTGCCATATTCTGTCATTCTCCACCTTAAACTTTGTGGGTTCTCTCAAGTTGTCATCATCATTTTTCTTTACGAATTTATGTTATGGCATTTGAAAAGCACAAATTAGTTAGGGATATGCCAATCAGTTCATATATGAAGTTCCATTTTAGACTTGTCATTATGGCACCACATTGTTGTGCTGTTCTCCAAAATTAACCAAACATATTTTATTTTCAGATTATGTGAGGGTGGAGAGCTTTTAGACAGGATCCTATCTAGGTTTGTACTTTTCTTGTTGGATGTTTATAATATGTCACAATTAAGAAATTTATCTTGATGTCTCTTTCATGTGTTATGGTTCTTTAGAGGGGGAGATATACTGAAGAAGTTGCAAAAGCGATAGTTATACAAATCTTAAGTGTTGTAGCTTTTTGCCACCTTCAAGGTGTTGTGCACCGTGACTTGAAGCCAGAGGTTTGGATATTACTTCATAACCTTGCTTCTCAAGTATGAATTCTCATTTTCATCTGTTTATTTTCCAACTTGAAGGGTATTTCAACTTTGAAAATCTGATTTTATTCCCTGCATGTGTATAAATGTTCATTTCTTTGCACATTGACACTAACATTCTGGAACAAAACTTTCTTTTCACCACTAGAGATGAAGGTGCACCAATGAAGATTATCAATTTTGGGCTTTCAGACTTCATTAGACCTGGTAATAGTTGAGACTTCTTGAGCAATTTGCAATTTTGGGCTCTCACTCTCTCTCTCTTTATTGGTGACCATGCTATTGATTACAATTTCATTCTAGCTAAAAGTACAATCCTTTGTTTTGTGCAGATGAAAGATTGAATGATATTGTTGGCAGTGCATATTATGTTGCTCCTGAAGTCCTTCATAGATCGTATAGCTTGGAAGCAGATTATTTTACAGAAAACCCAGAGTGCTTCAAATACTTAAATCACTGAATTGCCTAGCTTGTCTTTGCTGCCAATGACTATTATCAATTTCTCTTAAGTTGTCCTTTTTTTTTCTTAGTTCTTTATTAAAGAGTCATTTGTGTTACTTTTTGAGAATTCTCTGGAAGTTTATTTGTAACATGAGTCACTCTCATGGAGTCCTTTCTCTTGGACTTATTTAGTCTGAGCAAGCCATAGAGCTTTTATTGTTTTTGTTGATTGACACCACACCCTGATTGAGCTGTTCACTATTTCAACAGAGAACAAAATTGTATGAGTATGCAAAGGTTCTTGGCAATTCTCAGTTTGTCTTGCAACCATTTCAGCCATATAAACTTGTCTATGCCCACATGCTGGATGAGGTGGGGAAGGTTTTGGAATCTTTGAGGTTGGTCTTGTCCTCTCACTAACTTTCTTAGTGTTCTTCATCTTCCAGTGTCTTAGTGAACATTGATTAACCAGGTATTGTCAAGCTATACTGAAGTTATTGAAGAATGCTGGTTATACAGCTGATGTCGAAACATGGAAGCTTTTGACATCTTCCTTGGAAGAACACCTTCGAACCCATCAGCAGGTGCCTTTCTGTTCTTAAGTTTCTTATTTGTATTTTGATAATCTCGTGTTGACCTCTTTCATCTTTTGGGAGGATATACCTCAAATTTGGCACTTGCAAAGCTGGTGGGGAAAGTCCTGATCAACATCGATATTCATGTTTCAATTTTTTTTTTTAAATTGGCGAAGGATATATTCGTTGCTAATCTGTCACCAATTTCAATCAGTCAATGTTTTGCGATGGAATTTAATTCGTCGCTCGATGTTTTGCGATGAAATTTAATCCATCGCTAAATTTGTGACCAAAAAACTGATGGATTAGCGACAAACTATGTTTGTCATTAATTCGTCGCTAATTTGCGACGGCTCAGCAACAAATAAATTTTGACGCATTTTAGCGATGGGGATTATGCGATGAACTCTTTTCATCGCTAATCCATCGCTAAACACGTTAGCGATGGATTTTGCGATGGAAAGAGTCTGTCGCTAATGCACATTTTTCTTGTAGTGAGACATATGAGTTTTTCCTCTCAGATAAAACACAGGAGGAACTGTGGTTTTGATTTTATCTGATCAAACATTTTTTCATTCTGATGGCAGGCGGAGCATTTTGAAACTCAAGATACTGTCCGAATGTGGTGAATGGTGGTGAAATATTCTGAGTTCTACCACTATCCGATAAGCTTGTCGTTGTGTATTTCTTGGCATAAAGTAGTTGTGTAGCTCCATTTTGAAGGCTTCAAAAGTGTCAATCACACATTGACCTCTTTTCGTGTAGTTACATTTTCATCTCAACCAAGTTATGGCATCTTCATCGAGTAAAGTTGTTGTAGCCTTCACCATTAGGTCTTCGGCCAATACATTCTAAATATCCAAGTAGACTTTTACCTTGAACACAAAGTTCTTTATGGCCTTGATATCTCACGAACCATTAAATTTTGTTGGCCTTGGCATATCTATCTTTGATGGCCTATCTCCATTTTCACCATTAAGGGTCACAGTCCGTTGTAGAGTGTGGTTCTTCAACTGAAGCTCCATAACTTCAATGTGCAGTGAGGTCACTATCGTAGTCAGCGAAGTAACATGTCCCATAAGCAAGTTAACTTGCTCTCACAGGCTCGTCACATCATCGTCCAACTGTCTGAATAACTCAACTGTGCATGAAATTGCCTCTTTGTGTGAAGTCACATCCTCCACTAATTTATTGACGATTGCAGACATTTGTTGAAGGCCTTAAGGTGAACCTATCTCCTCGGCTTCGACAACTACCTTTTCTTTGGTGCTACACAAGTTGTATTGGGCACCACGATGTCTTGCTCATAAATCATGGCTTGTCAGTGTATCTCTTGACACCGACTTCTGAGTTTCTTCTCCAACTCAAGAACGAGCTTTGGTAGCACTTGTTATAGACATGTTTTCTTTAATAGGCCAATGCAGTGTCACGGTCCTTCCTTATCGCCCTAATCTTTTCGGTCTATCGCTTGTAGTTGCAGAAGCTTTGATCAATCAAAGTGCAAGAGAGCGAGATAGAATAGAGGGAGAGAAATTACAATCACTCAAAGGCAATCATAACGAGAGTGTACAAAAGAAAGCTCAACGTATTTACATTCATTTACAATTTTGTCTCTAGGCTCATTACAGTTCAAATCTATGGGCAAACCCTTCAGAGTATTTATCAACCTGAACCAAAGTGCAAGGATGGAGTAAGATACAAGTGACTCGAAATACAAAGTAGGTCACAGGGGAACAAAGTCATTCATTTACAAAAATTAGAGTATAAGATCTCATAAAAATTGAAGTAGAATATCTCAATAGCTTGTGTCATCTGAACTAAATTGTCAAATAGTAGGCTATTATAAATTTTGTGCAAACGACTTAATCCAACTATTTCTAGTTTGTAGAAGAGTTCAACAAAATGGCATATTCAAATCTAAACATAGCTTTGTGCTAGCCAATGTTATATAGCTTTTTTTAACCCATTGGAATAAGGCATCTAGCTATCTCCGCATCCATGGATTACTAATCGGGCTTATGCAGTTTTCTTAATGCAAGGGTCTGAAGATTTAGGTGTAACCTATGGATGGTGATCTTTTATTTTGTCCCAAACCCAAACATGCTCTCATTTGGCTTTCTTTTCCTGTCACCGTTCTATGTTTTCATCTACGGAGATGAGGAACTTGATTAATAAAATTTGGATAGAACAACCAAAAGAAAGATTGTGTATCCCCTTAACATGAGGATGGAGTTTCAAATTGGGTATTAATTTGAATATGTTTGGATGATACCCAAAAGTAGGTTTATAACCTTATTTAAAAAGAAAGTTTGGTTTTTTACACCATCAGGTTTTACATACCTAATTTGATCTAAAACCAGGCTTGTGAAAACTTACAAGGGGCATGTCTTTTCAAGTCACCAACTTTTGCTTGTCGAGGGTGAGGGATCAGGCTCCTCTTCCACTTTCTATCCTCGTTTTATTACTATTACTAATGGTGACCGACCGACAAATGTCTGGCCTAGTATGCCCAGGCAATGGATGGTACAGTGCCAACCATTTGTCGTTGCTTGAGCCCTAACATGCTCCCATGTGTTTAGCTACCCCCAAAAGAACTTCCCTCTCGAACATTCAATCGAGACATCCTAGAGTCGGATCCATTAAGGGATTGTCGAGATTCTCTCAAGTTTCCAATCCATACTTGGAGCCCATCTTTGAGTGATCAAAGTATGCCCTGCAAGCTTCAAAACCCCTTAATCTTAAGGATTAGCTGCATATCCTCTTCCTTCAAAACTGTGATCATGAAGAACCCATTGCGACACGTCGAGAACTACAAATCTTTAATAACTGACCACATTCTTTTCAGAGGTTGATCGAGAAGGTAGATCAATTAGTAGCCAACCCAACTTTGCTAAATCCAGTAGTAAAAGTGTGTAAGCTATGTGCTAGCTCTGCACACTTTGTTTCTGAGTGTCTAACAACACCACTCTATCCTGAATCCATTATGGAGCAAGTGAATGTTGCCCAAGGTTTTGTGATGGCAAAATCATCCCAACTTCGAGTTGAGAAATCTACACGAGCCACCCCACATGCCTTCCTAGACACAACATAGACAAGGTAATGTCCCACAAGGTTAATCGCGTGCTTCATTTTCATAGGCCCACCACCAACTTAGCTTGCCTTCTCCTTAGGAGGCCACATCGAGCCCATCTTTCCAAGAAAAGTCGTTCGAAGCCTTTGCTGACATTAAAGCCAACCTCTGTTTCCACACGCAGTCAATAGCGAAGCTAGAGACTCAGATGAAATAGTTGGCTGAGGTCTTAAGCAGGCAAAGCGAGGAAAGCCTCTAGTCAGTCTATTATTAACGTGAAGGGTAAGGAACCCATGTTTCACGGCTTGCACCTTACAAAGTCTCACCATAGGTCAACTCTGTTATGACCCTTCAGAGTAGAAAGACATTCCACCCTACTCAGGAGTTGACTGGTGAACCCACTGCCGCACCCATTGACCAATCAATCTCCTCCACCAGGCCCGAGTAAAGTGAGCAGAGCCCATGACCCGTGCCCTCTCCTTTGTATATCCATAGAGCCTATTTTCCTCAGGCCCTCAACAAATCACAGGATTTTGGGAAGCAGGGGGTGTACATGCACTAAATGCTTGACATAGTCAAGCAGGATCATATCAACCCCCCCTTGCTTGACACTGCATACATTGATAGATGTTCAGTTCTTAGCTCTCTATCATTTGAGAATAGTTTCTACGTGGAGACTAAGCTCCTTCCTTCTAGTGTAGAGAGACATCGTAAGGTCTACAGGGATAGAATTGGAGAAAACACAGTGTGCAGTGTCACAGATGATAATATTTTTTTCAGAGTCCCTAATTGAGCATGACTTCATATTCATTGATCTCATGGATGATGAAGGATCTCTAGAGATTCGTCTAGCTGAGGACGTAAAACTTAGCGCTTTATAGGAGGCAACCCATATTTATAATATACTATTAGTAGTTTTTATTTTTCTATAGTTTTGTTTGTTTAATGAGTTAGATGCCATAGCATGTATGTATTGCATTTTTGGTATATTTTTGTGAGTTGCATAACAAGTAGACAGGTGAAACCTCTGTAGATCCATTCACATGACATATCAGGTAAGGTTCCACGGTGTGGATCAGGTGACTTCTATTCCCTTCCTCTCATTTATTATGTCTGCATGTGCATTCACTTAGTTTCATACAAGCATGGGAGAGTACCACTGAGGACAGTGTCATTCAAGTATGGGGAGGGTTTAGTTTGCATACCCAATTTTTTTTGTCTTTGTACTTGCACTTTTGATGTTAACTCATAAAAAATGGGCTTTTAAGGAACGAGTTTGAACTTATATGAATGTTTTGCAAAATCTAATATTCTAGAGGATTTTTAAGTCTCATAAAAAAAATTTCTGACACAGATCTAGAAAAATATGATTATTTATGTGGATTTCAAAAAAATGACAATAAATGCATGTTAGAGTTTATTTTGAATCACAAGTATGAATATGCAGAATTTTATTTTTAAGAACCTAAGCAAGTGAACAACATTGCATTTATGAGCTCAAAAAGTGATAAAGAGCATACGTTTAGTTGTTTGATATCTTTGTATTCCCCAGTAGCTAGACTCAGACACAAGTTGAAGTGTTTGATTCCCATGTCGAAAAGAATAACGAAGAAAATCACTTCTTTGTCTAAGTTGATATCTGTGGCCTATTTTGTTCGAGCAAGTAGAGCTTGGGAGGTGTTTACACCTGGTGCCCTAAAGCCATCTGACTCGGGAGTCATAGGCCCAAAAGCTCGTTACATAGATTTTATAGAGAACCTAATAGATGTTGATATTGCACATGATAGAGAAGTAGACTATACGTAAAACTATGAAAATTGAAGGTCTAGTGACTTGAGCGATTAAGTTTGAAGGATACTTTTTATCTAGTGCCCTAAGGTCGTTTGGCCTGGGAGTCACTGACCCAAAGCTTGTTACATGGGTCTCGAAAACTAAAAATTTGATATAGTGCTCAACAAAAGAAAGAAAGAAAAGAGCATAAAAATAAAAGAGAAAAGTTTATTGCTTAGAAACAAATATTGAGAAAACCTGTGCAAAAAATATATGAGTGGAGATTAGTAAATAATGACATGTACTTATTTGATTTTTTTAGAATAAAATATAAATAATTATTGTATTTAAAAAGGTGAAAGAAAATATTTTATTCCGTGGTAGCCTATAAAAGACTTTAATTTTGTTTTGATAATGCAATGACATGAAATATTTGCTAAAACAAACTCCTTAACTGCCTAATGATGTTTGAAGTTGATTATTTTATGCATACATGACAGAGATGCTTGTGGGTAGCATCACTGCAAACCCTCACGAATTCAATATGACCAGTTGGTTCCTGCATCTCATCGAAGTCTCCTCTTATCCTAAATTTAACCATTCTTAGGTTCAACCCTTTGGGAACAACGAAAGACATCCTTTTTCCACCCGAATGCAGAAAGCCTCAGTTTTCTTGAAATCGAGAATGCTATCAATCGTTCAAAGCTTGCCTCCTGAACAAAAGTGAGGAAATCAATGAGTAACAAAACTTGTTGAAAACCCACTACCCATGTTTCAAGTAAAACCAACATAGGACTGTTTTTAGTTTTCCAAATGCCAAGGAAGTTATTACCTTTATTCTGTCACTTAGAGTATCGGGAAGGTTTGTCCATCCTACAAGATACAACTCTTCCAGGCGTTTCAAAATTTCAAGGCCTGGAACATCCATAAGATTCCAGCAACCTTCAATACGTAATATCCTCAAGTCTCTCAAATTCGAGACATCTGAGGTTGTTCTCAAAGCACTGCAACGACTTGCGTAGAGAGAAAACAGTGACGGCGGAAGTGGAGGGATAGACAGCAGCCTTTGGCAGTCAATTAGTTCCAGTATCTGGAGTCGAGGGCAGCTATCCAAACTTTCTGGTAGGCTGCAAACATTTTCCCCTTGGATCTTTAATGTAGTTAATGAAGACAGATTACTAAAATCAATCCTTTCTCTCCCCTGTAACCAGTTACAGCCCAAGTCAATCAATTCCTCCAACGAGTGAAGATGGAAAAAACTAGGAGGCAGCACTTCGAGATTGTGATTACCCATTTTCAGCACCCTCAAACTTGTAAGGCTTCCAAAAGCATCAGGGAGTCCCGTAATACCATTGCAGCCATCTATATGTAATTGCTGGAGATTTCTCAATGATTCAATTGAATTGGGCACCTCTTCAATTCCAGTACCACTTAAATACAGCTTTGGCAAATTCTTTGCATGGCCAATCGAAGTTGGCAAAGCCTCTAATTTAGAGCAATTAGTTGCATCGAGTATTTGGAGGTTGGTCAAATGACCACTGGATTCTGGAATTCTTGAAATTTTGTAGCATTCAACAAGGTCAAGTGTTTCAAGAGAACTCAGTTGGCAAACACTATTGGGCAAAAACCTTATGCCAGTTCTACGAAGGATGAGGGATTTTAGTGATGTCAAATGTCCCAACTGTTCAGGCAAAGATGAAATTTTGGAGCATCCAACAAGGTCAAGTGTTTCTAGACAACTCAGTTGGCAAACACTATTGGGCAAAAACCTTATGCCAGTCAAACCAAGGATGAGGGATTTTAGTGACGTCAAATGTCCCAACCCTTCAGGCAAAGATGAAATTTGGGAGCATCCATCAAGGTCAAGTGTTTCAAGAGAACTCAGTTGGCAAACACTATCGGGCAAAAAGCTTAGGACAGTCCAACCAAGGATGAGGGATTTTAGTGATGTCAAATGTCCCAACTGTTTAGGCAAAGATGAAATTTGGGAGCATCCATCAAGGTCAAGTGTTTCTAGAGAACTCAGTTGGCAAACACTGTCGGGTAGTTCCCTCACACCACTGCAACCTCGCATACTCAAGTAAGCCAAGAACCTAAGATGGCCAATCGATTCATGAACTTCAGCCAGCCCAACACATCCATCCAATATCAACTTCACAAGATTGGGCATGCTAGTAAAATCTTTAGTAGTGATGAGATTGTTGCATGACTCCAGATTGAGGACTTTCAATTTGTCGAAGTTATAAGGATGGCTAATCTCAGGAAACCGCTCCTCAGAAGAAATGTTTGGAGACCGATCCATCATGTAACTTGATCTTTGTTGATTCGAAATTTGGGTAATGTTGCCAAAAGACAGGTCG
Source organism: Nuphar pumila (assembly GCF_984573655.1). Taxonomy (NCBI): domain Eukaryota; kingdom Viridiplantae; phylum Streptophyta; class Magnoliopsida; order Nymphaeales; family Nymphaeaceae; genus Nuphar; species Nuphar pumila. The sequence continues at coordinate 74,537,517 of NC_143263.1, read as the reverse complement.
AGGATAACAACTTCCTTGAGATCAAATCCTATTGGCAATGACTCCAAGGGACATCGCCTCCACTCCAACCATTTTACTGTCTTAGGAAAATGACGATATTGTCCTTCAAGTGTGGCACAGCTCATATGAAGTAGTCTGAGATTATGCATCTCTTTAAATTGCTCTGTGTTCAAATATTTTCTGGTGGTGCCCTCTGTTAGATGGAGAACAATGCATTCAATATTATTTGTTCCCTAAAATGAAAAAGCCAAGTCAGCCTCAGTATAGGATGTGGAAAAAGAAATGCCTTCAATATTGTTTGTCGTGATTGATTTACAAGGAATATAAGAAAGTGATTTTTTTAATGTAAGAAAAAGGTTTATAAAAATTATATGTGGTGTTAATTTTAAAACAACAAACACTACGAAAACATGTCGACATGTCAGAACCAATCATTACCACGAAAATCTAGACTGCTTATTCACATCACCAATGCTTATTTTTAATTAAGACTTAGTTTTATATGACTTTTAACCATGTGATATAAACAAAGTAGACTAAAAAAATCTTGAATAAAAACTGAAGCAAAAGAAAAATGAAACCATTATTAAACTCTTTACTTACTTGCATGTTTTGTAGAACACTCAACGTCACATGGTCTTCCCACAACCGGCTCCGCGTCCCAGGTTTTGTAATGCTCTCATCTATCACGATTTGTCTTCCCATCTCTCGAATTAGGTCATGCATTTGAAATTCACCTGTACGTTCATTTATACTAATCAGGGACTTGCGTTCTAAGACATTGATATCATCTTCCGGGCAGAGCCCATCAGAATCCTCCCACATGAGAATTGCATTTTCTTTGCCTTTCCCAATAAAAAAACATGCTATGTCCAAAAATATGACTTTTTCTCTTTCCTTGAGCCCATCGTAGCTTATTTTTAACCTTTTATGAACTTCTTCATCTTGAACTTTTCTCATCTTTTCTAATATCTTTCCCCGTTTTTCAGGTTTTTCCCCCTTGAAATGTGTCCCATATACTTCAAGGCACAAGGGTAGCCCACCAGCAATAGATGCAATTGACGACGCTGACTCGGTATACTCCCTTGTTGGCTCGCTATTCCCAAATGCATGCCAACAAAAGAGTTGGAGGGATTGTTCGTCATTCAGCTCTTTAAGATTATAGATATCACCTTCATTCACTCCACCTGCAAGTAATGCACTCTTATCTCTTGAAGTTATGATGATTATACTTCCAGTACCAAACCAATCCCGTCTACCTGCTAGTGCATCAATTTGGCTTTTATCATCAACGTCATCAATAACCAGAAGCACTTTCTTACAAAGAAGTCGTTTTCTGATTTTTGTGACACCACCACCAATGCTACTGATACTTGTTTCTTTTTCCTTGAGGAGATGACGAAGCAGCTGTTCTTGCAAGCGGATGAGTCCATTGGCTTGATTCGCTTCCTCAACATTTTCAATGAAGGTACAGGCATCAAAGCTGGAAAACAAAATATTGTAGACAGCTTTGGCGAGGGTTGTCTTTCCAATGCCGCCCTTTCCCCATATCCCAATCATTCGAACTTCACCAGCTTCGATTTCCTTTTTCTTTTTTTTGGAGTCATCAGCTTCAATTTTCAACAGTTGCATCAAATCAGCAATTCGAGATTCAAGACCAACAGGATATCTGCCCACATTGAGAGGTGCCTTGTCCACTTCATCTAATATCCTTTTCACAATAAGCTGAATCAGCTTCGCCTCGTCCCTACCAATAAAGCCACTAGACAATTAAACAAAGTAGCAATTCTGCCTAACCCCAGCTTGCCTTTCAAAAAAAAAAAAGGTGCGGTTCTAAGAATGTACATTAAAAAAAAAACTAAACATTGACAATGACAATAACATTACGAGAAGAAAATCAATAAGATGACATTTAAAGCTCCATATTGGAATATATCAATTTATTCAGCTAATGCTAAAATATATCAATTTAACTCTTTTAGACATAGGATATTCACGTATAGATTTGTAAGAATTAATGTTAGCCCATTTTCTTTTGTTAAGACATGTGATTATAAAGCCTTAAAATTTGTTGGATACAGAATGACAATGGAAGGGGCGATCGCCACTTATGATGTCCTGAACCAAGTACAAGCGATCTTATCATATGAGACCTTGAATCACCTAGTCCGTATCGACGGTTTTAGTATATTGTTTTTCTGAAAACATCCATTAACAATAGCATCACGTCCTACTCACACATAAGTGCAAGAAACATACCTGAGTACACACATTAACAGAAGCACATGTATATCCACTGATGTACACGTAGAGACATGCACTCTCATTACAAGATGGTCAGTTTATAGGGTAAACGATAATAGGAATAAATGCTTTCAACTTTAAAACAATGTGTTCATTTATAAATGAGCTTATTTGAGCTTGGCTCAGTAGGTTTAGACTCCAATTCTATGATTTTCATTTTCAAAAATGAATTTCTTTTGTAAATAAACCAAGATCGACAGTTCTAGATCCAAAACAAAACTTGTTCCGATTCAGATCAGTTCTGGATTCAGATCAAAACTAGATCTGATTGGATCAATTCTGAATCCAAATCAAAACTAAATCTGATTGGATCAATTCTAGATCCATATCAGAAGTAGGTCTAGATCCCATCAAACTATCCTAGATCTAATCAGACAGTTTTGGATCCAGATGAGTAATGTATCTGGATTCAATCAGACAGTTTTGGATCTATATCAAAATTAAGTTTGAATCGGGTTGGGATTATTTTTGAATTTTAAGAATAAATTCAAAATGACCAAAATACCTTTGTGTACTCGATATCCATTTTAGTAAAATGAGCATATCTTTGCACCCCGAACTCGAAATTGAGTGAGATTTGGTGCGTTGGACTCATATCGTAGAAGAGAATCTACTTGCTTATTGGTTTTGGTCAAATTAGTGACACAAAAATTAAAGTTTTATGAGTCAATTCAAAAAAAGTATTTTAGTAATTTTGTTAAAATATAAGAAGTGATGTGAATTAACATGAATATGCTTGTATAATGACCAGATCCTACTGTTAGAGCATCTTGAGACTCGATTGCAACTTGAGCATAGTATTCACACTCGAGGTAATGGATATTATAAGTAATTTTAGATGTAAATAAATATTTTTTATGTTGCATGTTATTGTAATATTGTGAATTAATATGATTAGCATGATAGCTTTCGAGTGAGAACATAACATGCATAAAATTATCATACTTGATATTATGAGTTAATTGCATATACATGTTAGTTGTGACATACATGTTAGTTTTGGTATGCCATGTATATTAGAAAGAAGATTTTGTTTGTGATAACATGTCGGTGCGTTTATTGATAACATGCATTGTGATGAGATTACGTTTAGATTTGAGTCTAATTTATTCTATTCACGTTGTATGAATGAATATATTGAGATTAACATGCATAACCCCTAAATCCCGAAAGTGGCAACATGGCAAAGGCTTTCTGGTTCGCGATCAAAGTGCAACCACCATGAAGAGTGGGCTGCCAGTGACTTAACAATGTGGAGACCCTAAATCGTTGTGCAATTTCTATGAGATAAGTGTGAGTCCTAATGTCATCATGAGATTAAAGAGTGAGACCTGTCATAATCAGTTCACGATATCATTTGTGAGAAAACTAGTGAATTACAAGTTTACGAATGCGGTTCAATGTGTTGAACTTAGTTTATGACTAACGGTTACACTCACAGAGTGTTTGAGACTTTGGAAGACCGTGAATGATTGATAACCATCATGGTTAGAATGTAGCATGAACCATATAGCGAATGAGATTGAGCCTGACCTCTCGGCTAGCTATCAGTGGGTTTCCTTTTTTGTTTCACCATAGTGCCTGATGGTACGGGGACTACTAGGAGTATATGATTCATTGTTTGGCTAATATGTAGAATTGAGGTGTTCTATGCGAGTTGCTACGCTCATAGACGGCTATGACCGGTATAGCCGACCTAGTGATAGTCTGTGGAGATAGAGTGTTTGAGAGAGTTAATGAGGGTAATTAAAATATACAAACTAATGTGGTGTGTCAAAAATTAAACTAAAACTAAGAGTTAGAGCCCACTACAGTTGTAAGTTTAAGTGTTTATTTGCTTATAATTATTTCTTATCGGGTTATAGGCTCACCCCTTATTTAATTACAACTGTAGGTTTCAAGCACACTAGCACAAGCCAAACGTGATCATCTTCTTGTTCGGCAGAGTACATGGTAGCTTTTATTTTTTTGTCATTAAACAATAATGTATTTGTTTTTCTTTTATTATGAATGATAATGAAAAAAAAAATAGTCAATGTTTTCTCTGTATGAACTTTGTACTATTTTCCTCTAAAAAGTAATATCAACCGAACTAGACTCCAGAGGTCCCAAATCAGGGTGTTATAAATTAATGTCAATACCACCACTGCTTTAACCCCACCACTGCTAAAACCACTAGTGGCTCCATCACTAACACCATGGTCGCCCCTATCTCCCTTTATCACAAATATTGTAAGTCTATTACCACCATCTCAAAAACCTCTTCTGTCACTCTCATTCCCACATCCACTACTGCCACTGCTACTTCCATCTCACATTTACTCCTATCACTGTAGTTGCTTTTCTCAACCCAACCTTATAGACCATACCACTATCATCATTTAAACATCTCTACTACCACTACCACCACCGTGATGCATTTTAGAAACTAGACAACATATGAAAAATGAGTGTCCTGGTATTCTCTCTCTCACTATATATATATATATATATATCACTTTTATCTATCACCTAAAAATAGGCATTTTCAGGTTTCTTTTTTGTAAATCTTTCCCTAAAAATGTGCTTGGCATGGACGATTTGCTAGGAAAAGACACTTGGATAATGTTTTTTTGGATAAGAAACATGATTCTTCAGTCTTAAACGTTTATAAAAATCATAGATCGTTGGTTTTTTAAACCTTATTAAAACAGACCTGTGTGTCAAAATCAGATGATCCAAGAGTCGATTCCTATAAAATCAGGCATGCCGATCACATTTGTATGGTCAGATTTAAGAAAACGTAGAAAAAAACCCTCAAAAGCTCAATAAGTAGCCGGTAGGCCAGAAATGTGGTAGTACAAGTGCCTACCACTTTTCTTGCCTACATCCAGCCTACCGGATTTTTGAAGGAGGTTTTCATGGTTCCTTAAATCTTACTATACAAATGGGATCTACAACTTAATTTTATAGGAATCAATTATTGAACCAACTGATTCCAACACACATGGAAGTTTTTATAAGATTCAGAAATCATCAGTCTAAAACATTCATAAATATTCAAGGCATAAAAAATCATATTTTTTATTGACAAACATAATCCAAGTGTCTTTTTCTAGCAAATCGACGTTGTTGAACAAATCTGTGGGGTTAAATTTTTTTAAAACAATCAGGGGACCCCTATTTGTTTGCAATAGGTTGTGGTAGGCACACTTGCAGTGAACCTATTGTGATATTGTACCATCATAACTAATGTTGGTATGCACTTTGATTTATATGATCCTAAGATTCAAGCAAAATAAACAATCCTAAGATTCAAGCAAAATCTAACTTTTGGATCATCTTTCACATATTTTATATATTATTTTCATGTATTGAAGTTGCCACAAATATGGTGTTCTATGTCAATTTGTGGGCATCTCAAAAATAAAGTCTTACTGTGAACTTTCTAACATAGTAAATAACCAACATTAGCACATCTATATAATTAGATGTAACATCTGAGGGCTAGATCCATACAAAAGAGTGTGTACGACCTTATAATTAGATGTAACATTTGTTGGTATTAACTTGATTTATGTAATACTACGCTCCAAAAGCAAAAATCTAACTTTTGGATCATATTTTGCATATACTGTATTGTTTTCATGTAGGCATCTCAAAAACAAAATCTTACTATGAATTAAACATGATAAAACATTCTAACATAGTAAATAACCAACATAAGCATATCTATATAATTAGATTTAACATCAGAGGGATAGATTCATACAATCAAGAGTGTGTACGACCTTATATTATCATGGTATGAAATAAATATATACGGTGTGTGTTTTTTTGAGAGGAGGCTTGAAAATTAATGGCTCAGAATTTTTATAAATATTCAAGCATCCAAAAATCATCATTTTTCATTGCAAATACACAATCCAACAGTGGATTACATCTGCATGGTTCTATTTACAAAAAAAGTGCTAGAAATGCGCAGTTCAAATGGTACTTTTCATATTCTAGCAATTCTATATATAGCTGAAAAATCAATTGCTTAGTCTAACAAATTTCCAACACTCATAAAATCATATTTGTGGAGTGAATAGACATGATCCAAGAGTCAATCATTATTATTTTGACCATGGCAAACACATCCATGGGCCTGAATTTGGTTAAAACAACCTCACACACATATGTATATATATGTATGTATATATATATATGTATATATATATATATGTATATATATATGTATATATATATATATGATGTGAAAATATGAGAATCACAATATCAACTAGTATTTTCAACCTTTTTCTATAAATCCAACCTTGTGAATATGTTCAGCAACTCTCTTTGCTAGGTGTTGGCTATCAGATCATGTTTTGTCGTTGAAAAAGCTGGATTTTGCACAAGTAAATATTTATTAAAAATTTGAGTCGTTGATTTTCAAGACATAAAAATCTTGCTTATTCATAGTAATACGATGATATAAGAAACTATCATTTTAAAACCGAGTGTGTTGATTACATCAGTGTGGTCGGTTTCAACAAAAAAAAAAGATAACAAAAGCAACGTGAAAATATTGGTTCACTCTTATTCTCACATTCTGATGGCCCTAGATATATATAGGGAAGGGGGACCGTCCACCCAAAAGAAAAGAAACTCCAAAATCTACAAGCAATGATGATCGAGATGGCTCCCCTTCTCCAATGCTTGAGCATTTAATAGATCGGACCTTATATATTAGTTCTTTATTATTTATTTAACATGAAATGTGCTTTACACAAAGACTTTACTACATAGAAACATGTTTTTCAAAATGTGAAAAATCCATGGCTCACAATGCATTTAAAACATTACAGTGTATTGTGAGCTGTTGATTTTTAGCACTTTAAAAAACACATCTAAACATTGAAAATTCACAATCCAAAACATGTCACTCACTAAGTGAATGATAAAAATTCAATATGTAAAGTCTGATTGATGAAAAACTTGATTGTTAGAGAAGGAACGCCATCGATTATCATCAGTTATAGATTTTGGACCTTCCATTGGCTAGACAGTCCTCCTTTCCTATATATATGTTGTGAGAACTAAGCATTGCCAACACTTGTTTTGCAAATCTCACCATGCAGATGTGTTCCAGATGATGATATTGCTAGGAATAAACTGTTGGATCGTATATTTTTTCAAAAAAGATAAGTTTTGGTTACCCGCCATTGATTTTTATGCCTTAAAAGATTATGCTTTTGCATCATAATTGGATGAGTCAAGAGCTGGCCACTATAAATCCAAGCATGTGGATCACATCCGTGTGGTTAGATTTTACTAAAAAGAATAAAAAGCCCATGAAAATCTCGGTTCACCCAATAGTTCTCATATTCTAGTAACCCCATATATATATATATGTGTGTGTGTGTGTGTGGTAATAGTGGACAACATTTCATCCACTGTTATGTCAGGCGCAAGGGCACCGCTCAGTGTCACTATTTTTTCGTGCAATACAGGTAATTAGAGGCGGTCAGAACCATCGCTAAAGACCTTTTTTCCTAGCCAAGTCTTTTAATTTGGTGAAAGACCACCGGTAAATGTCCCCTTTTTTGTGTGGTACACAACCATGCTTCTCATATTTTGTTCCACGTTTGCCCATCCATTATTACTCTCCTCTCTCTCTCTCTCTCTCTCTCTCTCTCTCTCTCTCTCTCTCTCTCTCTCTCTCTCTCTCTCTTTTTATATATATATATATAGTTGTTACAGGCATTTGTATGTACAGACGACTTACCAACTTTTTTTTATTTTTGGGTCCAAGTGACCCTATGATGTGATCTACATGTTTTTAGTGAGAACTGACTTTTGAATCTCTGAAATGCAATGTGTATAGGTTTCTCCAGTAGATGAAAAAATCAACCATTGTAAATGCACCAGTTTTTACTGACTAAAAAAAAAATATTTTTTTTTATCCGAGGGATGCGCCTCTAATGTGAGCATGCTGAACACATCTACTTGGTTAGATTGAGTCAAAACAATTCACAGTCTGATATTCCAACTAGATTGTACCTACAATCGAGTATATTATATAACAAAAGTGGTAGCTGGCTACAACTGTTTTAGCCTGCCACCAGCCTACAGGTACCCAAAAGATTTTTCATGTTGTTTTTTACAAACCTGGCCAGGCATATGTGATCAACATGGTTGATTTGCTAGGAGTCGATATTTGGATATTATTTTTCATTAAAAATATGAGTTTTTAAGCATTGAATACTTATGAAAATCTTAGATTGTTTATTTTTAAACATTATATACATGCTTAGCGGAATTGGATGATCCAAAAGACAATTCCGATAAAATCAGCAAGTAAAACACATGTATATACACATTTAAGGAAAACATGAAGAAAAAAAAAACCCTTCAAAAGCTGAGGATAGGCTATGTCACACGGACTCGGCTAGGGAGGTGCTGCACCCGAGTCGACACGCCCCGACACGGGTGCGGCTTCGGACTCGGCCTGGACTCGGTCAACGCCGAGTCGGACTCGGTCAACGAGTCGAGGCCGAGTCCGTCCACATTTTGGACTCAGTCAACTTTGACCGAGTCCAAAAATGTCCATTTGTCCTTAAAAATGATTTTTTTAATATTTTTTATTTAAAAAAAATAAATAAAAAGAGTCACAGACACAGACTGTGTTGTGTCTGTGCACTTTTTTAAAAAATAATAAATATATATATAGCCGAGTCCCCGTGTCCAAAAATTTTAAAATTGCGTCGCACCCGCACCCGCACCCATGTGACATAGGTGGTAGGAAGTTACCACCTAATATATAAATTTGACAGCTTCTATGGTGGTCCACACTTTATATAGATCTTAGGGAGATTTTCATTGGTTTTTTGTTCTTTTGCCTTGAATCTAGCTATATGGATGTGATTTTGTGAACACCCCAGTTTTGATCAATGTATTCTTGAGGTTTTGTCCAAAAGACGGATTTCATGAAACATAAACTTTTTTATCTCTAAAAATCAGTGGCTATGGATATATTGATTTTTCTTGACTAATAAAAACATATTTTTTTGCCAAAAAACACATGATCTAAGAGTCGATATATGCTAAATAGATCAGATTGAATACATCTAAGATGTTAGATTGAGTCAAAACCACTCGCATCATTAGATTCAAACTTGAAGTATATATATTCATAGTCAAAACCACTCGCATCATGTATGCATAATATTCCATATTTTTCTTGAGAAAAATACTATTCACCATATGAAAACATTAGGGATAGAACACCCACTTTCTTCCCAGCCATAAATCAACCATTGTGCTACCCTATATATATATATATATATATATATATATAGAGAGAGAGAGAGAGAGAGAGAAATGGATTCGTGCTAAATGAAATACTGGTCTCGAAAATTTACAAAGATTTTGAATGTTATAAAAACCACCCATTTGTAAGAATTTAACACTTCAAGACCTAATCCCTATAAGATCAAGGACTAAAAAATTTACAAATAAAACTAAAAATTTTTAGCATATTTCGTTTAGAACGGAGTCCGTACCCATTATTATTATTATATTTTGGTAGCCCACTAGGTTGGTTTATGCGGCTGGCAAGAAAGTCGGTGGGTGTTCCATCTCCAATGTATTCATATGGAGAATAATATTTTTCTCAAGAAAAATGTGGAAATAATATTTTTTGTTAACAAGGCCATCTAGGCTCAGCTTGTCAGAAGCTGAAGATTGATCTTGGAATAGCAAAAACCAGCCTAACCTGAAGAGGGCTCGACGTGGCAGGCTCGTTGACCAGCAAGGCATTGAGAGAGAGAGAGAGAGCCAAAACAAGATTTCAACATAGCCATAAAAAGGGTCAACAGAGTTGAACCCAAAGAGAACAAAAGCAGAGCAAAACAAACAGAAATAAGCAAGAGCAAAACAAACAAAAAACAAGCGGCTCACGCAGGAGCCGCAAAACCAAAAATGTCTGGGGGGAGCAGAGCAACACCAACAGGAAAAGTAAGATCAGGAAGATGAATACACAGAATCGCGTAAACATCAACTAGGATTTTGTGCGCAAGAAGATTAATGTGAACCGAAGATTCTCGAAAAATGGCATCGTTGCACGCCATCCAAACGAACCACTAAGTGGTAAACAACCACGACCTCCAGATTAACAGCCACCGCATACTGCGCCAAAAGCAGACCAGATCCAAGATGAGATCGAGCGCAAAGGACTCCTCCATAACCAGGACCTCTGGTTGCTTCCAAGTCCTACGAAAGATCTCCACAAAAGTAGGGCAAGATCAGAAGAGGTGGAAAGAAGATTCTTCAGCAGTATGATAAAGTACACATTAGCTCGGCAACTGGAAGCCCCACCTCTTTAAGGTAGAGTGAGTTTGGACCTTATCGTGCAAGATTAACCAAGCCAGGAGCTGAGATCGGGGAGAAGGGCCCTTCGCCCATATAGCAGATTCGGGCATCCAAGGCGCCCCCAGGGGAAGCAACGATCTATAAACTTTGCTGGTCAGGAACTTTCCGGTAGGAGCAATAGCCCAATGCGCCCAGTTACCAATATCGATTGGATTATCAAAATAGTCGTTGAAGATAGCTAAAGCCGACAACCATGACTGTCGCAGATGAGAAAATGCTTCAGGCCTCGAACGAAGGAAAACTGGAAGAAGAGAAGGAGGCCCATACTTAGAGAGAAGAAAACTAGCGCAAGGATTCTTCGACTGATGAGCATAGAGACTAGGGCAATACTCCTGAGTCTGGGCACAGGAACACCTAAACCGACCATAGAACGCGGCAAAACCACCGAACGCCAGCCAACCAGGTGGCGCTTACCCTTGAGATGATACCCAGACCAAAGGAAGCCTGCCAGTAGACGCGCCAACTGCTTCTCTACACCCACAGGCATCAGAAACATGGACATGAAGAATTCCGGAATGGTCGAGAGAACGTGCTTCACTTTAGTTAGGCGACCAGCAAACGAGAGATAAAGAAGCTTGCCACGAGAGTAATTTGTGCTTAACTTTAAGAAGCGTCGGAACCCAGGCCACAGAGGAAAGGTGCTTAACTTGTAACGACAAACTCAAGTACAACATAGGCAGCTCAGATGCAACACAATTAAAAATCTTCATCCCAGCAGCTAACATAAAGGGTTGGACGTGGAACATAGAAAGGGAACACTTTTGCTCATTGAGAGAAAGGACGAAAAGAGAGAAAAAGAAGAAGAATAAGCTTGAACTGAAGCATCTGTTGGACACTAGCGCGGCCGAAAATGATCATATCATCAGCATAAATTAGAGCATGAAAATTGAAGTTCTGAACCAGTAAAGGATCAATGAAACCATGGTTTTAAAACTCGCCGAGTCAACTCGGTGACTCGGCTGACTCGGCTCGGCTCGGCCCTCCAACGAGTCAACTCGGCAAGCTAAACTCGTTTTGCGAAAACTCGGCCTGACTCGGGCGAGTTTTGGGCACTTTTTTCTTTTTTCATTTTTCAAAGGCTATGGGCATTTTTTTCATATGTAAGTGTTCATTTTTCAAAGAACAAATAGCATAATAACAATAGGCTTACCAACTTAATATAAAATCACAAAATTAGTAAAAGTCAATCAAATTTCACATGTCCATCATTCATTCCTTTTGGTAGCTCCAGGTAAGGAATCAAACCCAGTACCCCTCAATGAGCATAGAGTGAATCCACTCCCCTCAATGAGCATAGAGTGAATCCACTAATCCAGCTAACATAACTGATCCCTCATGCAACCATCTCTGAGACCTACACAATAGTTGACAGTCAGCCTGTTCAAAACCAACAGCATAAAATGCCCACATTTATCATTATAATATATATACATCACAGCATTCTCATTATCCAAAGCTTATATGCATTTATGTGCAGATATATAAGGCATGGTCCAATCAACTCTACATCAGAAACACACTTACAAATATCAAGATAAAGTTCAATGTTCCCAAAATTTTGCAAGGATTTTCTGAGGCCCTGCAACACAACAGCTATGTCCATATATTCAGGATGTAAACCATGATCGAGCATGGCTATTAAAGTTCTTGAAGATAGTAATTAAGTCATTCTTTATATATTGTCTTGAAAGACTTGCTCCTGCTTGTGTAGTTTCTTTAGTAAATGTGAGATTTGAATTAAGAGCAGTTTTACTTGATGTTATTTTACTTATTAATCAATTAAACTAGTAATTAAGTCATTCTACAAACCTTTATATGTTTAAATGACAATTTATATATTGTCTTTGTTTTAAAATCAAAAGTTAACAAAACCCAGTCCGAGTCACCGAGTTGACCCGCCGAGTCACGAGTCAATAAAGAACGAGTCGAGTTCCGAGTCACGGGTTTTAAAACCTTGAATGAAACTGCAGGCAGCGGCCCGCTTAAGCAGCACATTAAGACCCTCAGCGACCGCATTGAACAATAAAGGTGAAAGAAAACAACCTTGATGCAGACCCCGCTCCAGCTTGAACTGTTCCCCGAAAGTGCCGTTGATATTCAGCATAGCATGTGCATTCGAGACTAATTCCCTAACCCAGCCAAAGAACCGACAACCAAACCCGAAGTTCGATAACATTTGAAATAAGAAGGGTCATTGCACTGAATCGAAGGCCTTATGAAAATCTAATTTAAGAACGAAAGAAGGTTGACTGCAAAGATGCAAAGAGTGCACAACCTCGGTTGCCATGATAAAAGAATGATGCACCCTCTTATTATGGATGAAGGCGAACTGAGAGTCCGAGGAGATCTGTTGAGCCACCGATTTCAGCCTATTTGCCAAAACCTTTGCAATCATACGGTAAAGAGCACTCATCGCCGAGATCGGGCGAAACCGAGAGATATCCGAAGCGTCGACATCTTTAGGAATAAGCGAAATAATGGCTAAATGAAAAGGGTAGGGCAGCCTGAAATTGCGATAAAACTCATCAAAGAGGCCAACCACGTCCGGTTTGACGGAATCCCAAAAAATCCTGAAGAAGTCAACATGGAACCCATCAAAGTCGGGGCGCTTTCCAACTAGACAGATCCTTGATAGCACGAAAGATCTCAACATCCGAGAATCTACTTTGTAAAGCACAGGCTTAGTCATGAAAGATCATCCGTAGCATGACAGACTCAATTTTCCCCTCTACGACCACCGAAGAGGCATAAATGGACTTGAAATAGCACGTGACGGCCAGGTTGACAAGTTGATCAGAGAAAGAGACACCCCCAATGGAGATGGAAGGGATAACCTTCCTCCGATGACGATGCGACGCATAGGAGTGAAAAAATTTAGTATTGCTATCACCGGCTTTAAGTCAATTCAGCCTGAATCGCTGCTTCCAACGGATTTCATCCCTGAGTCTCCAGTTATTCAAAAGCATAGATAGTTCAATGGACCTGGCCTGGAAACTCAAAAGTTGAGGTTCTGAAAACCCGACTGGGGAAGACATAGACTAGTACAATTCAGAAAGCTCATGCTCTGAGGCATCCAAATGTTGAAATTTCACAATGTTGCAATTATGGATCCAGGCCCTGATATCCTTAGCAAGACGCGAGAGCTTGTTGATAAGCCATAGAGCAGCCCAATGCTCGACAGAAGGTTTAGACCAAGAGGCAGAAATAACCAAATTGAAATCCGGCTCTTGTAGCCACCATTGCTCAAAAACAAAATGCCTGTTAAAGGAGAAGCCATCCCCCCAAATAGTGATGAGCTGACCATGATCAGAGATAGAGGGCGCCAGCAAGACACATTTAACATCAGGGATGAGGTCCAACAAAGAAGGGGTGACAAATACCCTGTCGAGAACACGACAGCACGGGCGATATCGCCTATTTGACCAAGAGAAGCGCTCGCCGGTAAGAGGAAGAGGGTACAATAGATGCTGATGAATAAAGTCTTGGAAGCCTCAAATGAAGGGATTAGGAAGGACGATAGAATTGGAATCATGAGGAGAAAGCAAACAATTGAAATTGCCCATAATTAGGTGGCACTGATCATTAGAACTAATCACCCTATCAAGGTCTCCCCAAAACGCTGGCCTCCTCGCAGCGAGATTAGGTCCATAAACCACGAACACTACTGCTCTTCGACCAACTGACTATAAGCTGAAGGCAACAGACAAAGAGTAGATACCCACGTCCACCTGCGATAAATTTAAAGACTTCTTACCGAAGAAGAGAATACCACCAACATGGTTGACTGCGGGCTTAAAGAAAAAATTTGCTCCCGCCAAATGGAAGAAGCGATCACAAGCGGGATATCCTCCATTTTAGTTTCACAGATGGCAAACAAGTCTGGATTAGCCTGTCTAATCCAACTCACCAAAAACAGGTGCTTGGAGGTATAATTGAGGCCCCTAATATTCCAACAAACGAGCTTCATGAGACAAAATCTGAAAAGACCCATGGTTGTCGCCACCTGGGCGATCTACGAGGAGACCAACCAACTGAGGCAGGAAAGACAACCCTCCTGGTTACCAGTGGGGGAACGCTGAACATTCCCGACAGGAGAGTCAACCTGCGAAGAACCGAACGACGCCGGCATGGGGGGCAAAGGATATCCCCAGAAACAGAGTGGAGACCCGAAATAGTCGAATCCATGATAGCTGATAGAGCAAGCAGTTGAGATACAGAGAGAGAGAGAGAGATCCAGCAGTCGAGCAGCATCGCCGATCTCAATACCCAGAAGGAGCTGAGAGGAAGGCAAGTTAGTCGACACACCCTCCCCCCCGACAGACTGTTGTCGAGGGAAATGATAGGTGAAGAAACCGGACGTGGAGAAGATGAGATAACCTCTGAGGCACGATGGTAAAAGGGGCGAGGATGAGGAACCGAGAAGCTAACCACCATGTGGTTGCATGCCTGGTTGGAGACAACATGAATCGCCATAATATGGATAACAAGATAAGCAAAACTCCAGAATAAAAAGAGAATGAAGGAAGATGTTGAACTAAGACCGCCATGAGCAAGACTGTCCACATGTGCCACCGAGCAATAGCTGGAAAGAGAGAAGGTCGAAGCAAACACCGGTTCCCCAAGAAGCGAAGAAATGATTGACTGAACTGGAGGATGGAAATGGGAGCAGGCCATGGTATGGGACTGCGAGGTCAAACCTGGCAGCACGAGCTGCGAAGGAAAAGGCAGAAGCACGTCAAGCTCACCTCGAGCAAGCAAACCTGAAGGCGACATGAACGAGACTTGGGAAGGTGCGCAAGGATAGGCAGGTTGAGGTCCCCATCCAGAAGCAGATAAAAGCACCAGGTCCCGAGAAGAGAAATCATTGAAAGGAACAGACTGCATGGGGCCTTCTCCATGCAGAATGACCGACGTCCTGGGGAGGGCTGAAGGAGCCGCCAATGAAACTTGAGAAAGAGCGCTAGAAAAAACAAATCCACATGAGACAGCTGACGGCTTGGATACACGTTCCTCGAGGAGTCGGGCCAAAATGAGAATATCCTTCACCGGAGAAGAGGCAAGGGAAGCCGAAGACGAGGACTGAGAAACCTTAGCAATGGGCGGTCGGAGAGGGACCCAAATAGACCCAATCTTGACTACAAGGAAGGAATATGTCGGCTGCTGAAGATCGTTGATTTGCACCTACGGTGAGAAGAAAAGATGACTGATTGGCCGAAGGTTACTCCGGCGAGCATGATAACGCCCCAACCCAGTAGGGACTTGGGATGGAAGAGACGACCTCACCGAGAACGGAGGAGAGAATGTCGAATCCAGACTGGGTGACGCAGAGAGGAAAAGGAGGAATCACACTTGTGGCAGTGACGACGCTTATGGAAATTCAGGGAGAAACAAGAAGCACACCACCAATCCCCTGGCCTGGCAAGGCTTAACTGAGATCTAGAGCGAAGGGCATGAAAAGAGCGCTGTCAGGAAGAGGGAACTTGCTGCCATGACTTATCTGTCGCCCGATTCGATGGCACACGGAAGAAGAATGGCGAAACCAACATTGCCTGAGCAAAGCACGTGGCGAGAGGCTCCAACCTTACCCCACGTAAGAAATGCTCAACATCCGAGATTAGAAGCGAGCCCAATGCAAGGCAGGAGCACAACGACGCCGAAAGCAAAGAGAAAAACCTATAATTAAGCCTGAAAGAGAGGACAGCGTCGATACCCCACCGGCAGAAAGCAAAGGCAGCCCCCCAATCATTGATGGCAAGCTTGATGAAATTAAAGGCTCGCTGGTTTGAATCCAACGAACAATATGGAGCGAGGCCCCAGAAATGGGTCGTCTGTTGGCGCATGCCGGCAGAGAAAATAGGGTGAGGAAAACAGGAGAAGTCGACCGATGGCAAGCCATCTGATGCGGGCCTTCCCCTTCTTCAATCTAACATAAGCTCTGGTTTCGTCGAACACATGCCACCGGCCAGCCACCACCGGACAAAAACCCGCCCTGCCTTGGCTAAGGTAGGGAGCCGGGAAGAAGGAGTGAGAGAGAGAGAGAGAGAGAGAGATCATACCTCCTTAGCACAAAGTTCTTCCGATTAAGAAGCCCAAATTCCTTGAGGAAGATGACAGATAGCAGAGGAGGGAGAAAACCCACACCCGACGAAACCGGAAAACCACCGGAGGCAAACGGCAGCTGCGCCTGGGCTCAGAATGTCAGCAGTGGCCTTCCCTTCGGCACCGGAGAAGGGAGAAAACTGGAATCCAGGCTGCAATGGGACCGGAAACCAGGCTGCAAGTGGGGTCACCAGAGGTTCCGTCGAGTCGAGTGAGCAGAGAGGTGACCAGACCGAAAACCAGGCTGAAGGGGGGTCGCAGGGGGTCCACAGTTGCAGGGGGTCTGGGGAACCGAGGCAGAATGGGGCGAGGGAGATCGCAGGGGGAGAACGTGGTGTAGCCTGAGGCAAAAGGTCGGCTGCCCGTTGAGGTGGGCCGGAGGGGGAACGGGGTCGGGCAATAGTCGCCGGAGAGGGAACAGGGTCGGGTAATGGTCACCGGAGAGTGAACGTGGTCGGGCGATGGTCGTCGGAGGGAGATGGGGTGGGGAATCAGAGAGAGAGAGGACAGAGAGAAAGGGACGGGGGCCTGAGGCTGATAGTGAGGAAGACGAATGGTTGCAGGGCGATGGTCGCCGGATTGGGATGGGTCAGGAATCAGAGAAAGAGTTGGCAAAAAAAAAAAGTAGGGGGGGGGGGGGGGGGGGGGGGGGGGGTTGGTCGGGAATCAGAGAGAGAGAGAGATGGAGGCAATAGCCACTGTGCAGGGATTAGGCGCAACAATAAAACCCCAATGGTGATACAATGGTCACGGTTCAAGGATGAGGTATAACAGAACCCTAATGGGGGAGGCAATGGCCACGGTGCCGCAAAGAGAGAGAGAAAGAGGGTTTCTTTTCTGATCTCTGAGGGGTGTTTTTGCTGAGCGTTTTTTGAGTGGATTATTGATCGAGGTTTTGGGGATGGTGACGCTGGAGGAGGTGGATCGTCCAGAGAGCGAGAGAGAGAGAGAGAGGGCCAAGAGAGAGACGAGAGAGAGAGAGACGTCAAAATGGTGGTGAGTGGGAGGAAGATGAAAATGGAGGAAACTGTAATGCAAAAAAAAAAAAATTGATAGGGAAAATTGAGAGAGAGGTTACTCACCCATTTGTGTCTGTCTTGAGATTGTACCCGGAAATTTCCCCAGCTGTCGACAACGCTTTGATCCATCCATTGATCTCCTTTCGCACTTCCTGATTATCCAGCTGTCGACAACGCTTTAAGAATCCTGATCCAAAAGGCCCTTTCTGATTACGAACATGGGTTGGTTCTACATCAAAGAAGACGGGAATGATCAGCCTTCCGCACTTCACGATCTCGGCGATCTCCCTCAAGCACCATATCGAATCGGCATAGTGCTCGGAGAAGATGGTCACAAAGAGCCTGGATCTCTGGATGTACCCAAACAGCCCATCCAGACTCTCTCCCTTCTTCAAGTCCTCATTGTCTATGAAGGCACGAATACCCTTGTCTACTAAGGCTTTATGGAGATGGCCAGTGAAACCCTTGCGGGTGTCTTCTCCTCTAAAACTTATGAATACATCAAACTCCCATCCGTCTTCCCTTGATGAGGATGACCCTTCTCCTCTTCCACTGCTTTCTGCCTCCATTGCTTGGTATCAATTAGTGAGAACTAATGCTCTG
Organism: Nuphar pumila; assembly: GCF_984573655.1. Taxonomy (NCBI): domain Eukaryota; kingdom Viridiplantae; phylum Streptophyta; class Magnoliopsida; order Nymphaeales; family Nymphaeaceae; genus Nuphar; species Nuphar pumila. The sequence continues at coordinate 74,519,095 of NC_143263.1, read as the reverse complement.
CCGCAATAAGAGGAAAAGGGTGAGAACTATGTATTGAGTTTCCGCTCACCGTCTGGGTTTTATAATGGAGGAGAGAGCCAGAGAGGATGCCCTAGAAGTTTGTCTTTTTACTTTTTAGATGCCGGATGCCTCATGCTAGTTAACGGTCAGATCAAACACCTCTGTCTTCGGATCTCAATATGACTGGACCATATTTAACAAGATCTAAGTCCATATTTATCAGAAAGAGAATTAAAACCTTTCACACAAAAGCACAATTGTCGATCATGAATTAAAACCGAATTTTCTCCATAAGACTATTCAAGGGGGAGAGTTCACCTTACTGGAATTAAAAAAAGATAGTAGAGTAATTTTATCATGCAAAACCGTGGTTTAAACTTGGTAAAAGCCAGTTATGTTAGAGAGGCGTGTCTTTGAGAATTAATTTTTAACTCAGGCATGTATTCACAAGTTTTGTAAATAGGTCAAAAGTTAGGTGTGCTTTTGAAATTTTTCTAAACAATGTCATGATATTTTCTAAATAATGCGAGATATGATTTCGTGTTTTTAATCATTCAATGTATAGAATATGCTCAAAGTGTTTGGTCCTTCAGAAATCATTTTGTTGCCTAAAGCAGAAAGCTATTGACATGCAGTTGGTCATCTCGTGTTATCAGTCATTGGCAAAGAGCTTTAATCAAAAGGCGCTCAGTACAAGGCCAAAATGAACTCAATATTTCTCTCCCTCTCTCTTATATATTTCATGTAGAAAAAATTATACAAAATATATATCTATATATATATATATTATGTACAAACAAAATGAAATGGTTTTACGATAGCCAGTTCATGTTCAGCTCATCTCATTCAAGGATAAGTCAAGTTTGAGCTTGGATAGGCTGAACACAAACATGACTTGCACGTTTACCAACCTTAGACACAATAGCAAAGGTTTAATTATTGCCTATGCTTGAGTGCGTTTTGAGTCAGATGCAGATCATTCTTTTTAATTTTTTTTAACAAAAACAAATTCACAAAATGACGTGTCACACTTCTTTATAGAAAAAACTAATAATATGTTGAACCCCAATTCAAACTTCAACCGAAAGCAAAAATTATTCTTCCCAACAATAACTCAGATCCAGATCCAGTAGAATCAATCATATCAGTCTCAATTGATTAAAATATTCAACTGAAAGTTTTTGAAGCTGAACACAAAAACCGAGCAGAGTCACAAGCCTTGTTTCATTTATCCAGCCCTAGTGGCCTAACCACATTTCGTAGAGGGAGTCAAAAGCTTTTGAACAAACAAAGGCCGACTCTTCTTTGGTATGCATATAGTTTTTAAGTGAATAATCAAACGTTATTTTATCTAGTGCACGTTACTTTGTGTTGGGACACTGCAGGTTCAAAACCCAATGGTGTAGTTGTATAACTGGGTCTGCCTAACCCTTGCAGGCCTTTCAAAAAAAAAATTGTTGGCTTTTTGTCAATTTCCAACCATTAACATATGAAAAGGCTAACCATTATTTGGATCTGCTAAGTTACGTGATCCAATTTAACCTCTAACAATTCGTCAACTCTATCAGGTACAGACAGAAAATTAACCTCATGTCAAAATCAAATTTTGTTTTAAAATCAAAAACCAGTTTTATTCATGAATGATGTTGCCAGGTCTGATTTGTTGATAGTTGGATAGACTTTCTATGCGGCTGGAGGTTTTTAAACTTAAGAGCTAAAAAACTAGAGTGATTAGATAGATAGATAGGTTTCTAAGGGTTCCACAATGAGGTCGAGATTTATTGAATGCTTTCTACACGAGGATTGAAGGTTCGGAAAGATTATCTCCAACTAATGTGCATTTTTTGATCAAATAAACTGCTAACAACACATGGTGCTAATGACACGGTTAACGATACTCAAGCGCTACTAACGATAATTTATGTACTGATAATTGCAATTCAAGACTGGTTAACGTCAATCTTTGAATAAACTCGATATGCTAACTTCTTTTGGCCATATCTTTCTATCAGTATATTTAATTGAGATATAATTATGCGTTGAAAAGCTAACATCCTCTACTTTAATTCATTTTTTAAGTGTAAGATCAAATATGATTGATTTTTATTGCGAAAAATGCACTCAAAGTAACCACTACTTGAAAAATAGATTTTTATTGAATAAGTTACCTTTTTTATTATAATTTTTTACTCAAACATCGGAATAAACTGATTTTTTTTTCTTTAAAAGGTAAGATCAACTAGTTTAATTGATATTTAGACAAAGAACTTGAAGATGCAATTTTAAAGACCAAATGTAGAATAACTCTAAAATAAGCTAAAGGCACTAAATTTTGGCATATGACATCTAAGTCCATATTTATCAAAAAGGGAATTAAAACCTTTCACACAAAACCACAATTGTGGATCATGATTCATCTTGGGCTCCTGCCTTTGTGGCTAGGGATGTTGTAGTTTGTCATTTGACATCAAAATGATCAAATCCGAGACCCATGGGATGAGAGTATCTTTGGCCCATTGTCCAAGTTCAGTGCAGGTTGTTTTGTCTAGTCAACCTGCTTGTTATTGTGATATCTTAACTTTCTCTCTACGAGGCATTCAAAGTAGTTTTCCTTATTATTTGTTCTCTTCACTTTTATTTGTTTTATTGCGGTTGAGCAATCTCCATGACAGATCACTAATGTGTGGAGGACACGTCTCCAATTCAATATCGACTTATTCTCTTCTTTGCAATGGAGACACATCTTAGACCATTTCAAAAAGAGATGTAGAATCATCAACATCATCCATCTTTCATCATACATAAAACAACAGCATGATTATCACTATAGTTGTCTCCTTTTTATTTTCCATTTCTTCCCTCCGTCGTGTACTGACTAAGGTGTTCGCAACTAGTAATTGGTAAAGAGCCCTTTAATCAACGGGCACTTAGTACAAGACCAAAATGAACTCTCTCTCTCTCTCTCTCTCTCTATATATATATATATATATATATATATATATATATATATATATATATATATTCTACTTACAAAAATATAAAATATATATATATTTCATATAGAAAAAATTATACAAAAATATATATTCTATGTATAAATAAAATAAAATGGTTTTACACTAGCCCGCTCAAGTTCGGCTCCAACACTACAAGAAAACCGTAAATTAGAGACGGATGATATCCATCACTAATCCATCGTTAATCCATCACTAAACTGTTTAGCGATGGATAGCATCCATCACAAATTTTTGGTTGCTAATTAGCAACAGAACTTATCTGTCGCTAATTTGCGACGGATTTGCGACGTACATGATCCATTGCGAGTTCATTACTAAATAAGCACAGTTTTGGTTTCGCGATGGACATTATCCGTCGCTAAAATAGTGACGGATTAGCAACGGATAATATTTATTGCTAAATTTAAAAAAACAATAAAAAAAAATTGCTCCCTGCAGGGCGGTATTCAAGCAGCAATAGGCCGAACTTGTACCACACCCCACAGGCGTTGCACAAGGTCTTAGACCTCCAACATAGAAGAAAAAAGTAACAAAAACCCATCCCAAGAACCATCAAAACAAAGAACCCCACTTCATTTTCTGACGAGAATCTTGCTGAAAACCGAAACCCCACCTCTTACTCTGGCGACGTCAAAACAGGGGAGTGTTCTTTCTCAAAGCTCGTTATCACAACACTCTTTCACACAAAACCGTAGGATTCAACATGAAGTATCAACTCTCACAAACATTGCACCAAAAACCCACCTCTCAAAGTCCGTCCAAATCTCCAGCAACAAACAGAGTAGTGCGACTGCCCAACCCAACCCATAATAAAACAAAAACCCACATCTTAAATTCCGACCACATCTCCAAGAACAAAACAGGAAGGCGATCTTCTAAATCCAGGCCACATTACACCAAAAAACCACCTCCCAAAATCCAAAATAAAACTCTGGGAACAAAACAGGGGATGGCGAGCTCCTCAATCCAACCAGCACCGGCGACTCCGACTCTTGTTCTTCCTCGCGTTCCTCCGCCACGAAGTCGTCTTTGTTTGAGAAGTCAAGGAGGCCCTCCAGGAAGAAGGCGGTTTAAATCGAACGACTTTTGGGTCGGTTTAAATTTCCCACTGGGAGAGAGGAAAAATTTCGCTACCTAGATGGGTCGGTTTAAATTAAAAAGTAGCGATGAAATTAGCGAGAGAATTTTTTCATCGCTAAAAACCCATGCATGCTGATAACCACCCACTTCTTCCACTACAAGCTCTGCTCACCATCGACTTAAGGTTTGGGCTCATTGTGTGTGTTGATAGACTAAGAAGAACACCAAACATCCTACATCGCATCAACATCTATCGACACATATATTAATTTAGTTTGTTTTTTAGCATATGCCTACAACCCCAGCCCTACACACAATTGCAAAGGTTTAATTATTGTCAATGCTTGAGTGCATTTGAGAGTTGGCGTTCATTTAAAAAGCTATATCTAATCCACTTTCTAATTATGGATAATGCTTGAGTGCGTTTGAGAGTTGTTGGTTTAGCCCGGACCCACTTGCTAAGAGAACTATAAATATGTTTTCATTAAAAGTAATTTTAAGAAAAAATGGGTGTATAACATATCTGATTGTGAGAAAAGTTCCAATGGTTTAATGTTTTACTTTTAAGCACTATCAGTATGTCCAAATTATTGTTTTCAATTATTAGAGTCTTAGAAGTTTACTTGTTGGAATTACCAACGAAGGGGAGTGCTTGCCCATGATCATCGGCTGAAAAAAGTCAGATAATTCATGACTTGGTAACATACTCCATGCATGCTCCTAATTATGAATTGGAAAAGAGTGGAATACAAGAAAATAAGAACAAGTGACTATTAGCCATTTAGTAGAGGAATGAGACTTTGGGCTATAGCTTGTAATTATTTGAACTACCAAGTCATTCATCTATAAAATTGTAGTAAAAGATGTCAATAGCTTGCATTAGACAACCTTAACATGGTAAAATAATCCATAAATTCTACTACTTTTCCCAATTATGGATTGAAAAATAGTGGAACCACTACAAGAAAAATGCAGATTAGCGACGAACGCTATTCATCGCTAATCCATCGCAAATCTGTCGCTAAAGTGTTTAGTGACTGATTAGCAACGAAAAGCGTCTATCGCATAATCCTAGTCGCTAAATAGCAACAGAACTTATCCATCACAACTTAGTGATGGATTAGTGATGGATTAGCTATGAATCATGTCCGTCGCTAAATAAGCATGGATTTAGTTTTGCGATGAAATGTAATCCGTTGCTAATCCATCACTAAGTTGCAAAAAATTAGCGACGGATTACATTTTGTCGCAAAACTAAATATTAGCGACGGATAATATCCATCACAAAATTTAAAAAAAATGAGATATAATCCTTAAAACAACTTGGCGCCATAGATGGGCCAATCTCATGTACAACTTTTACAACAATAAAAAAACACGTAAAACTAACCTTGATTATTTGTTCCAATTCAATATTCAGGACTTCATTGAACTGAGATTAACTGACACCGTCCCTGATTGTCAACAAAATGAAATGGAATGAAGTTAGAAGTATAACTATTAACGATTACATTTTGCCTAATGATTAAAAAAGTAGCAAAACTGCACTGAAAAATGATCATCTTCTCAGGCTTCCTTTACTTGGCACTCTGATAGAAGTCAATCAACAATCCTTGCAAACAAACAAGCAATGAAACTGAATTCAGGAATACACTATAGTAACCTCCAAGCAACATAACCAAGACATAAAGTATTGGCAGCAGTTTGGCTGCACACTTTGGGAAAAATTTGCAACATTATATTGATTAAAAAATTAGATTGAACACAACATATATATCCCACCCAAGTTTTACTTTAGACAAAAGAAAGATGTAAGTAGGCAAGATCTTAGCAAATGAACAAATGTTAAAAAGGTGGTAAACTTCACGCGTTTCATAAAAAAATCATTTCAATGGCCTAAACCAAACACCACTTGGCCCTCTATAAAGCAATTGAATATCTAAAAATTAACTGCAAAGAACCAAGCTAACAACTTGAACACCTATTAGTCATAAACAATGGGTTGGCCGTGAAAGCATGAAATATTTGACTCAACCTTATAATTTCTCCATCAGTTTTGTTGTCAACAGTAAGCTTGAAGAGAGAATCTACCATTTCTACTTTAGGAGATTGTGTCCTAATAGATGCCCGATATCGAGAAATTAAGGGGCAATCATGAGAGCTCACAACATGCTATGTTGAACACATAAAAAGATACAAGTGAAAACCAATAAAAAATCATTATATAAACATCAATTAGTGAGGAAAACATACACAGATAATGAAATATATCTATATATAATATACATTTCTACAATATGAGAGTTTCAAAAAGAAAAGGATGTAATTAAAGCTTAGGTACCACTGAGAGAGCACATTACCGCAACAATTGATGGCATATCAGACTGACCAGGTGATCCATGAGACACATCCATTCCAAAAATTATGGTCGGTGATGAAGAGATTATTGAAATAGATGGTGATTTCTCGATAGCAAGCAAGGAATTAATCCCCACCAAGCTGATTTTGAAGCACACAAAATTCAAAAGGCATTTTAGCAAAATGCTAGAGATAATCAGATAATAAAACAAAAAAATTGCAAACACTGAAGTACCTTAAAATTGATCTTCAGTAATATATTAGTGAGATATTGATCATTGATTTTATGGGAAGGTGTCATACACTGGGTCACAATACCCAATTCAGAGAGATTTTTCCTCTTCCACGACCCTAAATCAAAGAAAATATCCATAGACATGAGTTTTTCCTGTCAGATAAAACACAAAGAGGGAACTGTGGAGGTCCAGGTAGTTTTGATTTTATCTGATCAAACATTTTTTTTACTCTAATGGCAGGTGGAGCATTCCAAAACTCAAGATACTCTTCGAATGTAGCAAATGGTGGCAAAATATTCTGATAATAAGAGTGTTAGTATTAATGAAACAAGCTATAACATAAAAATTAAAGACAAGATGAAAATGAAAGTAATAGAAAGATATTCCCAAAACTTACATTGCCTTTGCTTCTGCCAGTATTGGCAAGTCCCCTAGCAAGATGATCTGTATCACATCTTGCAGAAAAATTGACGATTGCCCAGTGTTCAAAACTGATAGGTTTCAGCATTTGCTGCACATGGAAGTTGCTAATCCGAATCATATTCACTTCAGATCAGAAGATCTAGCAGAGAATAACAAAAGAGACTTATATATACAAATAAATGAAAACAAGTACCTTCTGATTAAAGTTTCACCATCCATTTTGCAGTGCAAACAACTCCCCATTGCCAAAAACAAGCTTTAATAAAGCTTTAAAGAAAAACAGGAAACAACTGGGTAGTAAGCACCATAAGATGTTAATTTATATTATAAAGAATGAAGCAAGTCTAATGAAGTTATACCTTTGAAGAAGGCAGAATTCCGGTGAGGGATTTTCCTCCAGTGATAGATACCCGAACAAGGTAGGAATGAGGGTGGCGATGAAAGACCTAGGCGGCGGCGACGAGTCACAGCACCGCTTTCGGTGAGTGCTCGAACGAAAAAGAGAATGTGGTGACTGCGTGAGAGGTGGGGAACGAAAACAGAGGAAGAGGCGGTGGTGGTCACGGCGGTGGCGCGGCTCCGGCCGATTGGTAAATGGGGAAGGAAGGAGGTGTAGATGCGGAGAGAGCATTCAGTTGTGAACAGTAAAGAGGAGAAGAAGGTGGTGCCCTTCGGCCAGTAGGGGGTCAGTGATGGTGCGGCTCCGGCGATGGTTGACAACAACAACATCTGGCTCCGACCAAATGCGGACCGGGAAGGGGAGAAGGGAAGAGAAATGTCGATCGGCAGGGGTGTCGACGACGGCACAACTCCAGCGAGGCCACAAATAGGGAAGGAGGAGAAGAAGGTGAGGTGAGAGGCCACAACGACGGCATAAGGAGGTTGGTTGTTGGCCAACGTTCAGATGGGGAAGGAAAGAAGAGGTTGGTGTTCGGACAGGGAAAGAAAGAGGAGGTCGGTGTTCGAACGGGGAAGCCGATTTGGGGGTAATCAGAGAGAGACAATTTTGTGCTCTAGATGGGACGGTTTAAATCGAAAAGTAGCGACAAAATTTTTTTGTCGCGAATTCATCTTTAATTTGTGATGAATTTTGTGATGGAAAAATCTTGCCACTCATCCATCGCAAAGTTGCGATAAAGTTTGAGACAAAAATTTTCGGTCGCAAATTCATAGCTTATTAGCGATGGATTTTGTGACAAAAAAATTTCATCGCTAATTCCAATTTTGGAGACGACTAGTTTTCTCTAGCTAATCCGTCGCATATTTGCGATAGAAAAAATCTGTTGCAAATTTTGGTCGCTAATTAACATTTTTCTTATAGTGAACTCTTGAAGACAAGAATATGAAAATAATCTCCATTGCAGTTGAGGAATGAGACTTTGGGTTATACCATGTAATTATTTGAACCACCTATCATATGCCTATTTTTTTTAATAGGCCAGTACGACATGATGGTTCTTCCTTAACACCGCAAGCCTTTCGATCACTCGCTTGTCATTGCGTAAGCTACAATCAATAAGAGTGCAAAAAAGCGAGAGAGAATAGAGAGAGAAAAATTATAATCACTCAAAGGCAATCACAACGACGGTGAACAAAAGAAAGCTCAACACATTTTCATTGATTCATAGTTTTGCCCTCGAGGTCATTATTGTTTTGTTATACAAGTTAACCTTTTAGGGTATTTATCAACCTGAACCAAAGTGCAAGAGTGACCCAAAGAAAGTTACAAGTGACTCGACACTTACACCAAGACTCAACCAAAGCAAGACAGACTCTAGACACAACTGCACAAAGTTGGGTCGCAGGGGAATAGACTCCCTCTTTCAAATCATAAGTCATTCTCAATGCTATCTGTTTTGTGGTATGCTCTGACTTCGACCGAACAACGACTCTTTATCCAGAATGTTGACTCTCATGTTGGTTGTGTTGTCTCCTCTAATTGCACCAAATACTTCTTCGCTATACCCAAGTAATTGACCTTAAGGTGAAGGATCTTGCTAAAATATTTTTCAGCATGTTGTGTTGTCGAGACCCTCCACAGGATAGGAGTGCATTGTGGCATGCTATGTTCTGAATCCCCCTCATCCACATAGAATGGTTTAAGGTTGCACATGTAAAACATCGGGTGCACCTTAAAGGCTGTGAGTAAATCTAGCTTATACGCTAGATTGCCCACTTTCTTGATGGTGATGAATGGTCCCTCGTACTTTTTGTTCAATCCGCATTGCCACCCATAGAAGATGTCTGTATAACCTGAATAGAGTTTCACCAACACTTGGTCCCCAACACAAAACCCAGTGGCACGTCGATACTTGTCTGCCAATTTTTTCATCATCTTTGTCGCTTTGTGCATAAATAACTTCACCAGCTCGGTCAGATCGTGTCAGTCTCGAACAAACTAATAGACAAAGGATGACATTTCCTTCTCTTGTATGGCTACAGTTTATGGGGTCAACTACTATTGCCTCATTGCTATCTCGAATGGGTTGTGGCTTGAAGACTCACCCTTCTAAAGATTGTAACTGAATTAGGCAATATCCAAGAGCTTTACCCTATCTTTTTTATTGACACTAATAAAGTGCATGAGGTATTTCTTCAATATCCTATTGATGCATTCTATCTGCTCAACGGTCTGTAGGTGAAAACTTATCGAAAATAGTAGATCGGAGCCAAGTTGCCAAAATACTTAATGCTAGAATTTGCTCATAAAGCGAGCATTGTGATCACTCACAATATTTTTTGGTACACCCTAGTGTTTCACAACATGCTTAACAAATGGCTATGTAGTCTTCTCTGTAGGGCATTCCTTGAAAGCTTGAATAAAGGTGGCGTACTTAGAGAAATGATCCACCACCAGTAGGATGAAGCCATCTACCATCGAGAGACTAACAATAAAGTCCATGTGAATGCTTTCCTAAGGATGTTCTAAAAATGGTAGAGGCTCAAGGAGAACGACAGTCTTCTGATTAATCTCCTTGTCTTGTTGGCAAATGAGGCACATTTGCACATATCCTTCCACATCGTATCTCATTTGCAACCAATAACAGCTATGCTCGAAGAGTGCTAAGGTCCGCTCTTGACCTGAATGACTGGCTCATAAAGTATCATTGCACTCCTAAAGCAGTTCACGACGGAGGCTTCCCAACCGCGGCATGAAGACACATCTCCCTTTAGTCACAAGGAGGTCGTCTTATAGCCAAAATTGTTGAGTCTTTTCTGCCTGTGCTAGAGAGACGAGGTGTTGCGATGTTGGGTCCTGTTGAATTCTTTCGCGGATGCGGTCAAACAATATGCCCTCTAAGTGAACTTCGAAAAGCTCCGCCTGCACAGTTGCGAGTTTAGCCTTGCGACTTAGGATGTCAACAACAACATTGGTCTTCACCTTATACTCCAAAGCAAAGTCAAAATTAGCTAGAAACATTTACCTTTGAGCTTGCTTGGGCGTTAGCTTTTTTTGCATCTAAAAATTGCTTGTGGTCACATTGTTCATCTTGACAATAAATTGGGCACCTAGAAGACAGTGTCACTTTGTTCTGAGGCAGTGCATAATGGTCTTCATCTCATGCTCATGCACTGCGTAGTGCTTCTCTGCATCCTTCAGCTTTCAGCTCTCATATGCAATTAGATGACCATCTTGCATAATAACTCCATCGATGGCAAATTTTGAGGCATCTATATGAACTTCAAAAGGTCTAGAGTGATTTGGCAGTTGCAACACTGGTTTTTTCATGAAGGCCTTCTTCAAGCCATCGAAGGCATCTTGATAGGCTCTTGTCTAGAGCTATACCCGATTCTTCTTTAATAAGTCTGTGAGGGGCACAACAATGAGGGACTAACATTCGATAAACCATCGATTATAATTGGACAAGCCAAAGAATAACCACAACTCTGGCACTTTGCTTGGCAGATTTCATTTCTGGATGGCTCTTATCTTTTGCTCATCCATGCACATCAAATAATGTCTCACGATGTGGCCAATGAAGTTGATCTCTTCCTGGTCAAAGAGACACTTCTCTTGCTTGACATAGAGGTTATTCTCATTCAGCACCTGAAACATTGTTCGGAAGTGCTCAACATATTTTTCTATGCTTATGCTATAAATCACGATGTCATCAAGATAGACTACCATAAGCTTATCTAAGTAAGAGTAGAAGATCTTCTTCACCAATGTCGTGAATATGGCTGGAGCATTTGTTTAGCCGAATTGCATCACTAGAAAATCATAAACCCCATAGCGAGCGACGCAAGTCATCTTAGACTCATCACCACTAGCAATTTTTACTTGTCAGCAACAATGAGATACTAACCTTCGATGAACCATCGATTATAATTGGACAAGCTAAAGAATAACCACAACTCTGGCACTTTGCTTGGCAGATTTCATTTCTGGATGGCTCTTATCTTTTGCCCATCCATGCACATCAAATAACGTCTCATGATGTGGCCAATGAAGTTAATCTCTTCCTGGTCAAAGAGACATTTTTCTTGCTTGACATAGAGGTTATTCTCATTCAGCACCTGAAACATTGTTTGGAAGTTCTTGACATATTTCTCTATGCTTCTGCTATAAATCATGATGTCATTAAGATAGACTACCATAAGCTTATCTAAGTAAGAGTAGAAGATCTTCTTTATCAATGTCGTGAATATGGCCGAAGAAATCGTTAAGTCGAATTGCATCACTAGAAAATCATAGACCCCATAAAGAGTGACGTAAGTCATCTTAGACTCATCACCGCTAGCAATCCTCACTTGTCACTAACCTGATTACAGATCTAACATTAAAAAGACACTGGTACTGTCTAGCTGATCGAATAAGTATGCTATCAATGACAACAAATACTTGTTCTTCACTGTGACCTTGTTTAACACACGATAATCTATACATAGTTGTTTGGAGTCGTCATGTTTCTTATGAAAGAGTATTAGGTCACCAAAAGGTACTTTTGAAGGATGAATGATACCTGCTTCCAACATCTTGTTCAATTGCCTACGTAACTCTTTCAATTTAGTGGGCCCCATGCAACAAGGGACTATAGAAAAAAGGCTTTGCATCAGGAGTCAACTCTATCTTGTGGTAGACCTCACGTCTCGGCGTAGACGATTCTGTAACTCTAAAGGCATCAATCCCTAAAACTCTGCCAATAGTGGGGCAAGGGTCAATGGCACTGTTGTTTCTACCTTCCCTTCTTCTGTGTGCACTGCTACTAGAAATATTTGCTCTCCTCGCTTGATACAGTTCTTCAATTGTATAATAGATAATATCAAAGACTTGCCTATAAGAGTAAAGCATTGTACCATGTGTGTAGAGTTTGACCCTATAATCATCAACAAGTTAAACTTCAACAATATCATCATATTTTGGCTACAAAGAAACTTCATGCCCAAAATCATCTTGAAATCGTCTAGGAACACCACTGAGAAGTTGGCTTTGCCAACCCAACTCACAATTTGGATAACCATATTTCTTGCTTCACCAAGGATTGACTTGGCCTCAGAGTTCACCAACTTGATGGTCCTTTGATTTGGCCTAAGCTTCATGCTTAACTGCTTCACCTCTACCCACGAGACGAAGTTATGTGTAGCCCTGGAGTCTATCATTGCCGAAGTAAACTTTTCATTCACAATGACTTCAAGATACATGACATGTTCTCAATTGTGTAACTTCTAACTCATTGCTTCTATCCTTGATTGCATGATCTTGGTGTTGCTACTCTTCGTCTATATAACATTGATATGCTCGTCATCCTTCGCGAGGCGCTTTGGACATTGCCTTGCGATGTCTATCGTCACAAAACCAATAAGTCACAACTGCTCCCTTGTTGTCACTATTTTTGTGCTTTTTATAATTCAGTTTCCTGTCAAATTGGTGTGGGGTTGATGCCTCACCTTTATTGTTGCATCAATCCTTCTTCTTGACTCTATGGTCCAGCTTCTTCCCAACCTTGGTCGATAGAGTGAAGGGCTTGTGTTGAGTATCCAGTAGTCGCTCAGCCGTCACATATGCATGTTTCAAAGTACTGGAATTTCTCCTTTCTACTTTGAACTGTGCCCACAGTTGTAGTCACACAATAAACCAATTGAGTTTGTCTTTATCTGGTATATTGGGTACCTCAAGCATGATCTTCTAGAATGTCTTAACATAGTCTTGCAACGATCTAGTGTATTTGAGTTCTACTACTATCCGATAAGCTTGTCATTGTATATTTCTTGGCATAAAGTAGTTGTGTAGCTCCATTTTGAAGGCTTCAAAGGTGTCAATCACACATTGACCTCTTTTCGTGTAGCTACATTTCCATCTCAACCAAGCTATGACATCTTCATCGAGTAAAGTTGTTGTAACCTTCACCCTTAGGTCTCCAAATAATACATTCTAAGTATCCAAGTAGACTTCTACCTGGAACACAAAGTTCTCTATGGCCTTGATATCTCATGAACCATTAAATTTTGCTTGCCTTGGCATATCTATCTTTGATGGCCTATCTTCATTTTTGCCATTAAGGGTCACAGTCTGCTGCAAAGTGTGGTTCTTCAACTGAATCTCCACAACTTCAGTGTGCAGTAAGGTCACTATCGTAGTCAACGAAGTAATCTGTCCTATGAGCAAGTTAACTTGCTCTCACAGGCTCGTCACCTCATTGTCCAGTCGTCTGAATAACTCAATTGTGCATGAAATCGCCTCTTTATGTGAAGTCACATCCTCCACCAATTAATGACAGTTGCAGACATTTGTTGAAGGCCTCAAGGTGAACCTATCTTCTTGACTTTGACAATTTCCTTTTCTTTGGTGCTATACAAGTTGTATTAGAGCACCACGATGTCTTGCTCACAAATCACGGCTTGCCGACGCATCTCTTGACACTGACTTCTGAGTTCCTTCTCCAACTCAAGAACGGGCTTTGGTAGCACTTGTTACAGACCTATTTTCTTTAATAGGCCAATGCAGTGTGACTGTCCTTCCTTACCACCCTAATCTTTTCGGTCTATCGCTTGCAGTTGCAGAAGCTTTGATCAATCAAAGTGCAAGAGAGCAAAATAGAATAGAGGGAGAGAAATTGCAATCACTCAAAGGCAATCATAAAGAGGGTGTGCAAAATAAAGGTCAACGCATTTACATTCATTTACAATTTTGTCTGTAGGCTCATTACAATTCAGATCTATGGGCAAACCCTTCAGAGTATTTATCAACCTGAACCAAAGTGCAAGGATGGAGAAAGTTACATGTGACTCGAAATACAAAGTAGGTCGCAAGGGAACAAAGTCATTCATTTATAAAAATTGGAGTATAAGATATCATAAAAATTGAAGTAGAATATCTCATTAGCTTGTGTCATCTGCACTAAATTGTCAAATAGTTGGCTATTAGAAATTTTGTGCAAACAACTTAATCAAACTATTCCTAGTTTGTAGAAGAGTTCAACAAAATGGCATATTCAAATCTAAACATAGCTCTGTGCTAGCCAATGTTACATAGTTTTGTTTTAACCCATTAGAACAGGGCATCTAGCTATCTCCGCATCCAGAGATTACTAATCAGGCTTATGGAGTTTTCTTAATGCAAGGGCCTGAAGATTCAGGTGTAACTGGTTGAACTTTTGACAGTGGTAACTTTAAAATATTATTTTCAATAAAATTATTTGGAAAATCATCAATCAAAGATAATAAAAACCGACTTTCCGCGAATGTGGCAAGTACGGGTCAAATCCTCAAGGAACGAGATATACTCACAAGTATTTCTAAAAATTTCAATTCATTAATATTAGAAATGTTTACAACTAAATTCAACAACTACAATTAAATGACAGAATAGAAGAAAATCCTAAACTAAGTTGCTCAAGCTTCTTCAGGTTGCAGGGGTATTTTGGTCATTTTATTAATTCAAGCTTTCTTATGCTTGACGAAATTAGCCTTCAACTTGTAACTGCTTGTCAACCTAAATCATAGAAAAGAAAAGTCAACAACAATTCAATAGTCAATTCTAAAAATTATGCTAACCCTAATTTTAAACTAATTACCAAACCAAATTACAATTAAAAACAAAAATATGCAATTTTTAATTAAACTAACTAATTAAATTAATTCTAACTAAGCTAACTATTGTAAGTAAACTAACATTATACATAAAAATAATAAAAACTACCGAAAATCAACTAATTAGTAAAATGACTATTTTGCTCTTAATATAGTGCAAATTGGATTTTTGATAGGTTTTCGAAAATAGTGAATTTAAAGAGGCAAACGAAGTCCGATTTTAAAGATTTTTTTTGTTCTCTTTCTGACAGATTCAAGAATTTGTTAGACTTTACGGATTTGAAAAATTCATCCGAAAGTTCCCAATATAAGTGTTTCAAGTTCTTAAAAATTTTGGAAATTGTTTGTCCCAAAATTTAAAAATGCGAAAAACCTGATTTTGCAAAATGCTTAAAAATCAGACTAAATCAGCTCTAAATGAGCTGAATTTTGGTCTGTAAATATTTGACCCACTAATAAATAGAATAAAATATTTTTTTTGGGAAAACTCAAAAAAAATTACATAAAATAACGAGTGTAAATTAGTGCAAAATTATGGTTTTTATTTCAATGTACTATTCATTTCAAAGCATCCAATTTGTGCACTTTTTTCTTAGAATACATGCAATAACAATCATTCACATCCCTAATACTAACTAACAGAAAATAAAACTAATTACATTAAGACAATAAAATCTAAATTAACTACCTACATTATTTGTGAGAAATACACATTAATGCTCAAATAGAATACTAGAATGCATGCAAGTGTTAAGCTGATTTACACTAATGAAATCAACTAACCTAATATAATTGAATTAAGATCACTAACTAATTAGCTATAAGCATGAACATTAATTTCTAAACCTATCTATTTAAATAAAGTTAATGCTACTTGAACTTTAACTGAGGTTAGTGACTAACTTACCTACCTTAATGAAAAGGAAATATGCAACTATGAATAGACTTAACCTACATTAACATTACCCTACCTATATTCAATGAATCTAGACTACTGACACGATTTTTCCTAACACAACCTAAGACAAAACCTATATGGAAACTGCACTAATACTAGGGAAAGCACACAATACTTGCTTAATAAATCGCAGTTCATGTTTTGGAGATCCGACCTAAAAGTCGAAGCCTACACATATAACTACCATTGAAACCCTTCAAAAATTAATATTTGCCACAATCAGCCCTAGAAGGTAATCTCTAATAACTAACATAACAATGCACATCTGGGATCTACCTAAGTGCTAGACAAAGAAAGTACGACTACCTAACATGCAATACATGCTCATATTCAAAATAATCAAAACTTCCTAAAAATTGAAATGCAAAGAGTGAAAATCTATTAAACTATACTGAGTGCAATAAAATAATGTAACCTAACCCTACCGAACATAATCTAACCTAAATGCATTAATGATACTGAATGATACGCTACAACTAAGAATTATGAAATTTTGTACTACTTGATATGCAAAAAAAATGAACTATCATGCTTAACATCTTGACTAGGTTAATTTTAACTATGCAAACAACCAAATAAAGCTAGTATCTACGTTAATCTACTGTTAATATGCTGTTAAAAATCAATACCCAGACTTTACATTAATATAATTACAACTAAGACCTAATGAATTAATACTCACCTAATCTTGATCGGCTAACTCTTCACCTAATGTTAGTGGTCGGATCTTAGCTGCAGCTAGATCACGGCCAGACTCTACAACATAAACCACAGCTAATCTGAACACCCCAAAAAAATATAAAACTTAGCAGTAAAACTGGTTTACAATCAGTACAGTAGTCAACCGGTCGAAATTAAAAGATTAAATCGGTGAGATTGGATCCAATCGATTGACTAGAAATTACAAGATCAGCTCTTAGTCAAGCAAGAGCTTGATCAAAACAGGAGTTTAAATATTGAAAATAGGTAAAATCTGGACTGGCAAAGGTTACCATGACAGACCATGATAAAACACAATATATGACTCGATTCTTGACACAAGGACTGACTCGATCTATGCTAAATGAAAGGGGGTGAAGAAGACTTACCGTGCACAACTTTGAAAGTTCGACGATTGAAGGGGTACGAGGAGAGGTGGACTCTGCCTTGGATATACGTCACCAGAGCCTCGGTGGTGTTGCTACTGTATCTTCTTTGCTTCAGCCTATTGGAATACGCAAGTGAGAGAAGAACCGAACAACAGGAAGGAGAAGACGACCGGCTAGAGAGGGCGATCGATCATAGTGGAGCAGATGGTGTTCCAGCTAGAAGCAACTCCCTCCACAACCTGTTGTTCCTGCAAAACATGAAACATGAGCCATTAGAGCAGCAAGGGGAGAAGAAAGATAGGTGTGGGAGAAGAGGAATGAAGGAAGAGGAAAGTGGTGCTTCAATGGAGGGCGTGGCAAGGCCAAGCACACCCAAGAAGGAAGGAAGAGGTGGTGCGGTTGTGTGGCTGAGGAAGACAGTGGTGGAGTGAGAGTTAGCTGGAGGAGATGCAATTTCCAAAGTAGAGACGCCTAGGGTTTTTTCAAAACTCATTTTTTAAAGGCAAAAACCCAATTTTTGGTTATTTCCCAAAAAAGGATTAAAAAGGAAATATATGTCAGGTGCCTTTTCTGAGGGAGTTTTTAGTAAAAATTTTAAAAATCATGAATGGGGTTGGATTGAGTTGGATTATGGAGTTTTAGCCGAGATCCAAGGCCCAAATAAGTTGTTTGGATCCACTTTATCCTGTTTCGCCCTAAGGTCTGACCCACTACACTGTAAATGCGATCTCTCTCGTTTTAAGTCAGATTCGAATGAAATTTGAATTGTAGCTCAATGACATCTAAATGCATCTAAGTGAGGGTTCTAAACCTATAAATGATGCATTTATGTAATAAAAATATATTATAATTACAAGTAATTTATGCATCATCAATAACCTATACATGATGATCTTTTATTTTGTCCCCAACTCAAACATGCTCTCATTTGGCTTTCTTTTTCTGTCACCGTTCTATGATTTCATCTACGGAGATAAGGAACTTGATTAATAAAATTTAGATAGAACAACCAGAAGAAAGATTGTGTATCCCCTTAACATGAGGATGGAGTTTCAAATTGGGTATTAATTTGAATCTGTTGGATAATACCCAAAAGTAGGTTTATAACCTTATTTAAAAATAAAGCTTGGTTTTGTACACCATCAGGTTTTACATACCTGATTTGATCCAAAACCAGACTTGTGAAAACCTATGAGGGGCATGTCTTTTCAAGTCACCAACTTTTGCTTGTCGAGGGTGAGGGATCAGGCTCCTCTTCCACTTTCTATCCCTGTTTTATTACTATTACTAATGGTGATCGATCGACAAATGTCTGGCCTAGTATACTTAGGAAATGGATGGTACAGTGCCAGCCATTTGTCGTTGCTTGAGCCCTAACATGCTCCCATGTGTTTGGCTACCCCCAAAAGAACTTCCCTCTCCAACATTCAATCGAGACATCTTGGAATTGGATCCATTGAGGGATTGTTGAGATTCTCTCAAGTTTCCAATCCATACTTGAAGCCCATCTTTGAGTGATCAAAGTACGCCCTGCAAGCTTCCAAACCTCTTAATTTTAAGGATCAATTGCATATCCTCTTCCTTCAAAACTGTGATCATGAAGAACCCATTACGACCCATCGAGAACTACAAGTCTTTAATAACTAACCACATTCTTTTCATTTTTTTTTTGAAAAATGAATTTGAATTCCTTCTGCTTCATCTTCTCCTCTCCTGATTCTCCATCAAAACCAACAACGTG
This sequence comes from Nuphar pumila, assembly GCF_984573655.1. Taxonomy (NCBI): domain Eukaryota; kingdom Viridiplantae; phylum Streptophyta; class Magnoliopsida; order Nymphaeales; family Nymphaeaceae; genus Nuphar; species Nuphar pumila. The sequence goes on along the minus strand of NC_143263.1, from coordinate 74,500,163 downwards.
CGAGAATAAAAAATCTCTCATCCACTTCTCATGGTCCTATCAGAAACATAGACTACTTTTCTGTCCTCTGTAATCACAGATCTAAATACACAACTATAGTCGTTGCTTGAGGTTGGCCGTTGTTGACGACTGCCCTAGGTCTGCGGTCCATGGTAGTTGTAGTGATTGTGGTTGTGCATAGCCACAGTCGGCACTGCCAGCACTACTGGCTGTGACAACCAGCAGAGAGGCTATGCTCATTAGCGATAGGTTGACCCTCACCGTCTGCAGTGGAGGCGGCGGTCCACGACGATTGCTCTTTGGTTACAGGTGGGAAGGAGTCTGCCCCATCTGAACCACCTTCCACCCCCACTGCCATAGTTGGCATGGCCGGATGCCACTGCCAGAGTCTAATGAATGTGGACGACGATGAAAGCTCGTCGGTTCACGGCCATCACCGTCGACAATGGAAGTTGGCCGCCGTTGGCAACCAAAGTAAATGGTTGGTATGAGTGGTCAGGCCCTACTAATGAAAGTAGAAAGTCTAAAGTTGAAAGTTCAATTGATAGGTTCCCAAAGGGCTTTGCCAATAAAAATAATCCATGTACAGGACATTCTCCTCTTAAACAGAAGGCTATACTTTTTGAAAGGCGTGTAATTCCCTTCAAATTTCTAACTTAGGAAAATTATGGGAATAGAATGCCATTGATAGGTGTAAACTCACATAATTTTGAGATAAAATCCCAAAAATCCCCATATGGATAGAAAATATGGAAACACATAAGAGGCTATTTGTGATAATCCAATGCATAAATGAAAATTTTAAAACCCTTAATTCAGTGATTAAATCTATTACTATCAGAACTGTGTTGTCCCTGGCAATGAGTCTTGGGTAGTTCATATATCAATTACACGTTAATAATGCCTTTCTACATGGATATCTTTAAGAGGAGGTGTATATTGCTTAACCTCAAGGGTTTGAGAATAATTACTATCCTAACTATGTTTGCAAATTTAATTATGCTTTATGTGGTTTAAAGCAAGCTACCGGAGTCTGGTCTGAACGATTGCAAGATTGTCTTATTCAACTGAGTTTTGTTGACTCAAAAGCTAACATGTCTTTCTTTATTAAAAAAATATAGAGATTTTAGCCACTTTGTTCTTGTATATTGAGATGATATCAATGTGACAAAAAACTCCCATGTAGAATTAAAAGTTTGATAAATAAGTTTATGAAAGAGTTTTCCATCAAAGATTTGTGCTCTTTGCATTACTTTCTAGGTATAGAAGATATTTTCATGTCCAATAGACTCGTCATGTCTCAAAAGAAATATATCTTGGATGTTCTAAAGCAAGGTCATATGCTTGCGGCCAAACTGGCAGTTAATGTCACATTGTCCAAACATGAAAGAGAACCATTTGAGAATGGAACTCATTAAGCATTATTAGAACTCTAAATAGATCATTTTTAATCATCCAAACATCTCCTATCCAGTGAATAAATTAAGCTTGTCAATTTTTGTATACTCTAACTCATGATCATTGAAATCATGTCAAAAGAATTCTTTAGTATCTTAAGGGGACTGTGACGTGTGGTCTTCATATTCACAAAAGTAAGTCCTATCAACTCTCAAGGTATGCAGATGTTGATTGGGCAGGCTTCCCAGATGAGTCTTTCAACTTTCAACTGTTGGTTATCTTACCTTCCTTGGTACAAATTTGCTCTCTTGAAATTCCTTAAAGCAACAAACTATAGCAAAATCCAACACTAAAGAAGAAACACAAATCATATGGGTTATCTATTAGGTTAGGAAGTGTTTCATACATGAGTTGCATATTGAACAAAAAGAAACACCAATCATATGGTGTGATAATCTTAGGGCCACATCTTGCAACAAATCTAGTTTTTCATGCTTGCATGAAACACATTAAAATAGATTTTTACTTCGTCCAAGAAAAAATTAAGAAGAAAGAGCTTAAAGTCTAGTTTATTACATCAAAAGAACAATTAACATATACTTTGACAAAGTCTCTACCCACTGGACATTTTGAAGCTCTTTGAACCAAGCTCAACCTCACCTCTGAAGAGATGAGCTTGCAGTGGGTGTCAAATATATTAAAGTTCCACCAAACGACATCCAAGATCCAAATTCAGATCGACATGACATCAACATCAAGGATTCACATGAGGGGGTCTCCAAGAGTTTCATGGTTCTAGAAAGTTTACATAAGAAGAGTTTGGTTTCTTATAAGAGTCCTAATTTAGAAAGACCTTCATGTGGTGAAAAGGCATGTAGATTTGAGAGTTTGAAATAGGGAAACACTAAGTTTCCTATTCCACATTGTCCCTTGTTAATGCCTATAAATATAAACATCTCCCTCTCTCTAAAAAAATGTTGAGAGAGAGATAGACTCTCGTGGATGTAAGCTTGCCCCAGCCAAACCACATAAATCTTGTGTGAGTTTTTGCTTTTTGTTTTTGTGTAAGATTTGTTCCAACATCAAATTTGGTTTGCTTTCATTCATAAGATTCTCTTGTGTTTGAACCTTGTCCAATAGAATTAGCCAACAAAAAAAGATCCACAAAGAGTGTGATCAAGCAACAATTGAGTGCTACATGTTAGCGTAAAATGAATCGTAGAAGAACAACTTACCAGCCATGGACAATCCAAACTATGATTCAAAGGATGCAGGTGGTCAACGTACTCCTCAGCCAATCGATGCCCATAATAAGCCCATGCCAGAATGTCAAAAGGTGAGTAGGACCGTTTGAACCCAAATATGTTGAGTGAGACCAATATTACATAGATGACACTCATGACACCATGTAAACACCCCAAAAATTTCAAGCTCATCTTTGGACATTCTCCTTCACAGATGCCAACCCCGACTAGCATAGGAGTCTAATCCCTAGGACCATTCTAATTTAGGAATCATTTCATCCCATTTTTACTAGAAAATTTACCATTTGGCCCTTAGATAACCTTAGGCACTTATTAGTTGAGTTTAAATAAACTCATTTAAGCATAGAAGAGTTAGAATATCAATCATTTATAGCCCTCTGAACTCACAATGAATAGACTATGTTCATCTCAGCTAAATTTGGTTTGTTTTATGTGAAATGAGCTTGTTTCTAGCTCAAATTCAATCCAATTGTCCTAGAGTTAGTAATGTAGAGCATTCTGAGGATCTCTGCATTGAAGACAAGTTAGATCTATATCTAACTCATCAGATTTGATTCATGGCAGATCCAATCAGGCAGGACCATTTGGGTCTAATTGGATCTCCGTGTACTCAAGGCCATTTTGAATATCAAGTTTTAATTTCTGGGATATTTTGTATTTTTCTCAGAAATTTCATTTCTATGTTTGATTTTATTTTTATATGTCTGGAATCATTTAGACTTTTATTTATTTTATTTTTATTATTTTAATTTTCTTTTTTTAGGTGCTGGATTCTACAGATTCGGATAGTTATAGTGCCCTATAGGATTTTTTTATGGCACTAGAGGGTGTACAGGGTTTATAGGGTAGTTTTTTTTTAAACATTTTTTTAAGCCTTGTGAGGAGGATCCAGTTTGTAACGAGTTTGGATCTTGCCCAAGATTCAAACCTATCAAGACACAAGTGGCACCTCCTAGTGGACGACCTTAGCCCTATTTTAAATCTTCATTTGACTCAAAAGTCAAATGAGTTGTTGAAGGATCATTATAAGACCTTATTTTATTTTATAAATGCATGAAAAAAACTTATTTCAGGATAATATCTTTTAATTTCTAGATATTGTTGGATAAATCTCAAAAAGCCTACATATTTCTACTAATATGTGTGTTGGTCTTGCAAGAAAGTTTAAGATTTTATTTTATTTTATTTTTCTTTATTCTATTATGCAAATTCTCAATGTAAATTATAATCAAAGATCCGAAAATAGTAAAAATTTACTTTTTATGCATAGTTAGGATTGCATAAGTATATAATTTATTTTCTTAATATTAATTGTTATTGTTTGTCATTCATGTGCATATTTTAAATCCACTCATGGTGAAGCACAAATGACACATGCACTTTCTTTTAAGAAGTTAATAAAATTGATGAAATTCGTATTTATGGTCATAGTTAGAATATAAAGAAATTCAACTCTTACTAACCTCTTTAAGTTATAAAAGCCTAAACACTTAGGTTATTTTTCAAAATCATTGTATATTTTCATAAGTTTTTGAGATATTTTCTAAAACCCTCCTTTTATGATTTAATGATATATATTTAAAACATACTTGTGTCCATAATCATGAATATGTGGCAAATTTATTTTGTTTAAATTTTATAAGGCACAAAAACCTTTTTTTCATCAAAAGAATTTTATAAAGCGAGGGGATTTATCAATGATTTTCTCAAATTTTTTAAAAGAGTATTTTGGTAAATTGCATCATTCAGACTTAGGTTGCATACTGCATAGGTCTACACGGCCACACACCCAATCATTTGATCCTTTTAGAAATTTGATTTCATAATATCTCAAAATATTTCTCTTTCAAAGTATTTTCAACAATTTTAGCCATGCATCATGTTTTTCAATCATTTTTTTAAAATTACATCATATTTGAATCTGATTCTTTTTGTATTCTAGGATTCAGAATAATCTCTTAGGCATTTGAATAAAAAAAGCATAATTGTTCAATCCTTGGTTCGATTACCTCTGGTTAAGGTGATAGGAATAGTTGAACCTCATACCGATAGGCGAGTCTCATCTTTTGAGTTTTTCGTGCATTTTTCAAAACAGAGTCGAGTTTTCTAAAAAAACCTTTTTTAAAAGGTCAGTTGAAATGCAGAGATAAAAATTTTGCATGTAAACACACCACTACGAGTCTCCTATTTATAGGAAGATTAGGTGGAGGTCCATAATAGGTCCATTATGGGTCCATAATGGGCACTAATAGAGGTCCATAATCTACATATATGGACAATTAAAAGGCTTGATAATTGTCATGTAACCCTTAAAACTCAAGAGCTACAATCATGTATGTTTGTTGGTGTGCCCATGTCAATATGGGTCACATGTAGGTTGGATCCAATATGATCCAAAATTCAATATTCTCCCACTTGACCTATTGAGATGAAAAAACACTTCATCGAGGTTTACTATTGTTATCTCGATTTAATTTTCATGTGGGTTCATATGCTATCCTGTATCACAAAAATAAATCATATGAATCATGTTGATGAATACCTCTGTATGAGATATCATATTTTCATGCCCTACAATATTATTTAATTTAAGTGTTTAACATGTTAACTTTACATTTACGAATAGGTTGGTCTCTAACCCATTCTATTGGTCCTTTTAATATTGTTATTCTCTATTCACAAATGAGAGACACTTTATACAGAATTAACAATACATAAAACCATAGAGAATCAATTTAGTTTCATAAATGTGATCACATAAAACCATAATGTATTATCGTACATCAAAAGAAATTAAATAGACTCATCCTCATTAAATGTTGAGAACATAATCTTTGTGCTATCTCTTTAGTATGAACATCCACAATCATTTATTTCGTATCAATTATATCAATATACACTAAATGATTCTCAGCCCTTTCTTTAATAATAAAGTATTTTAAATTCATGTGTCAACATCTAGTGGAGCTCTTGTTGTTATTTGAGAAAGACATGGCAATCAATTTCATTATCATATATGATCTTTAGTGGCTTCTTAGTGGAGTCTACTATACCAAGACCCATAATGAAGCTTTTGATCCATATGGCCTGAGATGAAGTCTCATATAGAGTAAACGAATACCACTTACTAATACAAAAATGTATCTAGTAGTAAACTTTCTACTATCAAGACATGAGTCCATATCAAAGTATCTAATGTCCTCTAAGTGATCAACCTTTCTGTAGGTCAACATATAGTTCTTTGTTCATTGCAAATAACTCATGACCTTCTTCACTGTCTTTCAGTGTGCAATACCTAGATTAGACTGATATCTACCAAGCATAACAATAACAAATACAATATTTGGTCATGTGCAGGTTTGCATCTATTGCAGACTCTCAACCATCGAAGCATACAAGATGCTTGTGATCTAAGTCTTTTCATTATCATCTTGAAGACAATCCTTTAAGCTCAATTTATCCTTTTTTACTATGGGTGTCAATCCAAAAGAATAATTCTTCATCCTATATCTTTTAAGAATCTTAAGGATATAAGATTTCTGAGAGAGGCTAAGAACACTCTTAGTTCTATCACAATGGATTTCAATTCAAAGAACATAAGTGACCTCAACCATGTCTTTCATATCAAAATGAGAGGAAAGAAAATATGCACTAATCAACAATATTTCAGTGAATCCAATGTTCAAAATCATCAAATTAAACTTTTTATACCAATGATGGGAGACTTGTTTAAACCCATAGATTGATTTATTTAATTTGCAAACTAAATTATATGAGTTATCTAAAATAAAACCAAGAGGTTGTAGCATTTATACCTTCTCTTCTATATCCTTATTTAGAAAAGATGTTTTCATATCTATTTGATTAGCTCTAAATCAAAATAAGCTAAGAGGGTCATGATTATTCTCAACGATTCCTTAGTTGAGACAGAAGAAAATGTTTCATTATAATCAATGCCCTCAATTTGAGTGAAGTCCTTTGCAATGAGTCTAGCCTTTTATCTTTCTACCTGCTCTTTAGAGTTTGTTTTGGTCTTAAGAACCCACTTAGAACCAACAAGTCTAAGTATAAGATCTATCACTTTATTTTTTGCCATAGAGTCAACTCTTCTTTTATGCCATTGATCCAATGTATCGATCTATCACTTTTAATGGCTTATGCAAACGTTAAAAGATCATAATCAATATCTACAAAATGATTGGGCTCTTGTAAATATACCATATGGTTTGGATGAATAGCAAATTTTCTGGTCCTCGTAGACCTCCACATATGTATAGTTGATAGTTCAATTTGAGCTTCTACATCCTATTTAATTAATATAAATCACTACAACAAAGCAGCAGATTAGCGACGACCACATTCCGTCGCTAACAGGCGTAGCGACGGATTAGCGACAACGAGGCGACGGTATGCTTACGTCGCGAATATTTCGACGCTAACTGGCGACGGATTTATTCCGTCGCCAGGTCCGTCACTAATTGCGATGGACTAACGAGCGCTGTATTCCGTCGCCAATTCGCCGGTACTAAACGGCGACCACGGCTTGGCGACGAATTTACTTTCGTCGCTATGTTGTCGCTAGATTTATATGAATAGCGACAAATGGTTCCGTCGCTAATCCATCGCAAATACGAAAAAAAATTTAAAAAAATTATTTGAAAATTAAATACCGAGAACGGTACAATTTATATTTCTTGTACAATTTATATTTTTTGTAAATAAAAAACAAACCACACAAAAAAATCCATATAACAAGAATCTACAACAATTAATTGTTCCACCTTAAAATTAACAAGTTTAATTATTTACAATTCAACAATTACAATTAGGAAACATAAAAAAATAGAACTTCTTCAACACAGTTCTCTAATCATCGCCAAGATTTTGTGCATCTTCTTGTTCATTGTCTTTATCTGTCCCTTCAGCTCCACAACGCTGATTATCGCTAGCAGCCTACACAAGAAAAGAACAGTCAGTATTGATAAACAAAATATAATGAAATAAATTACACACTATATATGATTCTATCATATGCTCATGTGTGATCTAAGGCAATAAAAAACTCTATATGTGATTCTATCATGCTCATATGTGCTCTAAGGCAGGCAAAAAGTTATATATGTGATTCTATCATGCTCATATGTGTGCTAAGGCAGTCAAAAAATTGAATATGTGATTATAGCATGTTCATATGTGTTCTAAGGCAACTAGAAAAACTCTATATGTGATTCTACCATGCTCAGATGTGCTTTAAGGCAGGCAAAAAACTATATATGTGATTCGATCATGCTCGTATGTGTGCTAAGGCAGTCAAAAAATTGAATATGTGATTATAGCATGCTCATATGTGCTCTAAGGCAGGCAAAGCAAAAAAATTTATATGTGATTCTATCATAAATGATATATGTTCTAAGGCAGTAAAAAAACTCTATATGTGATTTGTGCATGCTCATATGTGTTTTAAGGTAGTCAAAAAACTGAATATGTGATTATAACATGCTCATATGTGTTCTTAGGCAGTCAAAAAACTGAATATGTGATTATAACATGCTCATATGTGCTCTAAAGTAGGCAAAAAAACTTTATATGTGATTATAGCATGCTCATATGTGCTCTAAGGCAATAAAAAAAACTCTATATGTGATTCTATCATGCTCATATGTGTGTTAAGGCAGTCAAAAAACTGAATATGTGATTATAACATGCTCATATGTGTTCTTAGGCAGTCAAAAAACTGAATATGTGATTATAGCATGCAAATATGTGTTCTAAGGCAGTCAAAAAAACTTTATATGTGATTCTATCATGCTCATATGTGTTCTTAGGCAGTCAAAAAACTGAATATGTGATTATAGCATGCTCATATGTGCTCTAAGGCAGGCAAAAATTTTTATATGTGATTATAGCATGCTCATATGTGCTCTAAGGCAATAAAAAAACTCTATATGTTATTATAGCATGCTCATATGTGCTCTAAGGCAGGCAAAAAACTCTATATCTGATTCTATCATGCTCATATGTGCTCTAAGGCAGGCAAAAAGTTATATATGTGATTTGATTATGCTCATATGTGTTCTAAGGCAGACAAAAAACTGAATATGTGATTATACCTGAGAGGGACCTGGAATCAAAGATCCCCTGTTCAGAACAAGATTGTTGATCTCATTTCGGAGAAAGGGGGTGACGGTGTCATGGAAGTAGTTATTCAGTGATTCTGTAACGATCTGGCGTACATCATCACCGGAAAGAATAGTCTGCTGCTTGGAGCTTATGTCGGCGCAAGAAGTCGGTGAGCCGTAACTGAAAGAAGCAATAACTGGTGAAGTGTTCATATTACTCCCAAACCCGAACACGCGACCTTTTTTGGGTTCACCTGTTGTAGTCACCCATGCTGTAGGATCAAATGATGGATGTTGAGTAGCGTCATCACCATATCGCTCTACCATCTGTTGTTCATATGCCTCCTATAAAATAATGTTTAAAGTATTCATTAATAATTAATGATAACATTATGATAACTTGCATATATATTGCAATGATTATTAATAGAATTAATACATACCGTTGTCGTTCTCGCCTTCTCTGATACGAAGACTCCCGTGGTCTTCCGTTTATGTGTTTCAACAAACACATCCTTATATGGTACACTGCCTCCTTTTTCTGCTTCCTGCGAAGTTAAATGACAAAATATTTAGTACACAAGTTTGCAACAATACTTATAAAATTAATATTATATATTGATGAGTTACCATTTTCTTCAGGTGGCTGCCAAATGTCTTAGATCCACCTGTGTGTAGATGGGCTTCGGGCATCTTCGATCGATTTTGTGCAGCCTTTGCAGAGCGATTTCTAAATGCATCTCCCGCCCACTTATCGCATATTTCATCCCAGTAATCTCTTCTGATAGTAATACGACCATGGCCCTTCCACAGTAATGGATCATCTACTACGCCAGATGTTTTTTTTGCTGCAGTCTTAATAGTGTGCAACATGTCTGCAAATCGATTGGCAGCCATCTTCTGTCACACCTTCCTTGCATCATTTTCTTCTACCGTAGTTGTGAAGCGATTCGAAGCCTACAAATATTTTCAGAAAGTTAGTAGACATTACTTAAATAAATTAAATATGAAACACATTAACTATCAGGAACAACTGTATACCATGAATGAGGACTACAATCTGTCTAACACCTCCTTTGGGTACTCTTTTCATTGAGCAATCAGTCCTGATAGATGTTGAAGAAGTGAATTCCTAATCTCCCGTACTACTTCTTGTGGCTCAAACCTCGTGCTGCACATGAATTGTTACATAGTAAATATCAATATAAAATATTTATAAGATATGCAATAATTGAAAACAAAATACTTACAGTCGATTATCGATATACACTATTCGAATGAGTCTTCTTGTGCCAGCCTGAGAAGACCATGTTTCCTGTGTTGGCTCTTGACTTGTGTGATCAACTGGTGTATGTGGGTCGTGTACAGGCGCAACATCATCTATAAAAAAATACGTTAGAAATTCTCAGAATGCGCATTTGAACTAATCAAGCATCCAATTAGTTATATGACATACCTATCACAGGAGCCCGTGAAGATGAAGGCTGAGCCTGGCTACTACTGGATGAGCGACCACTATAACCTCCATGAACCATATTCTAACAAATAACATATGTCATACAATACATTCAAATAATTTACAGCAAGTATTACAATGCATTCAAGTCTTTCACATCAAGCATTGCAATGCATTCAAATCATTCGCATCAAGTATTACAATGCATTCAAATAATTCAAATCATTCACATCAAGTATTGCAATAATTCAAATAATTCATTGCATAAATAACAATACATTCAAATAATTGAAATTATTCACATCAAGTATTGCAATGCATTCGAATCATTCGTATCAAGTATTACAATACATTCAAATAATTCAAATCATTCACATCAAGTATTACAATGCATTCAAATCATTCGTATCAAGTATCACAATACATTCAAATAAAATTTTTAATCATTCACATCAAGTGTTGCAATACAACTCATGCATTTGCATCAAGTATTACAATACATTCAAATAATTCAAATCATTCACATCAAGTATTGAAATGCATTTGAATCATTCCTATCAAGTATTACAATACATTCAAATAAAATTTTTAATCATTCACACCAAGTATTGCAATGCATTCGAATCATTCGTATCAAGTATTATAATACATTCAAATAAAATTTTTAATCATTCACACCAAGTATTGCAATGCATTCGAATCATTCATATCAAGTATTACAATACATTCAAATAAATTTTTTAATCATTCACACCAAGTATTGCAATACAACTCACATCAAGTACTGCAATGCATTTAAATAGAGGTTTGTAGTATAAGATTTTGCTCACTAGCTTGAGAATTCTTCCTCGTCACTAGTTTGACTTTCTTCTTCTTCTTCTTCATTGTTTGCCCATCTACTTGGTACATCATTTGGATCACATTCCTCTATGAATGTTTTATCGGCCAATGAAGATATGACATGCATATCATGCGCAACATCGTGACCATAAGCGAAGTCATAGACATCATCTGATTGATAGTAATCGCTGTCTTCAGCTAACTCATCTTCCTGTAACTGATCATACTCGGGGTATAGTTTAGACTTCACCTTGCAAACTGCCCACCATTCATTTCTATCTGACTTTTTTATACTCGGATATGAAGTATAATAAACTTATTGAGCTTGCGAGGCTAATATGAATGGTTCATATGTTCCAATCCTGGATTTATGATTCACCTCCACAATGCCTGAAGTTTTATAGAGTCTTGTTGCAGTTGGATCAAACCAATGACACTTGAATATCGTAACCCTGTTATTCATGCCTAAGTAAGTCAACTCCATTATTTCCTCTATAACACCGTAGTAATCATGTTCATTTTCATCGTAGCTGCTACCCTTGACACACACGCCACTATTTATCGTTGATTTGTTTATACCGTAGTCTTTTGTATGGAATCGATAATTATTTACGATATACTCGTTGTAGCATTGCACAACTATGGTCGGACCATTTTCTAAATCACATATTCCTTGATCTTTAACATCACCATGGCGAACCTACGCACAGACATAAACAATGATTGTGATCACGATCAATTAAGTAACTTAGTGTTGTTTATAAGTACAAAATTTACGTTAGCTTCTTTACCAACTGTTTCAACCACTCCACAAACTTAGTTTCACGTTCTTTTTGTACTTCTGCATCAGTGAGATGTGAAACTTTGCTTTGCAACTCCAGATCAAATCGTCTGCAAACCACAAATACTTATATTACCGAGTCACGTATCCACATATAGAACATAAAAGGATTTATAATTGAGTTGCATATACATATACTTACTCGATGTATGGGTCGATCGCTGAGCAAGTAAAAAGAATATAGATGTGTGTTGCATCTTGCTCTCGATCTGTCAATAGCCTTGATCGGCAACTACCAAATGCATGCCCAAGTGGTTGAAATATCGACAGCTTGTAAGTTACAGTTACTTGTTCTTTATCATCGTTACGGGGCGGGCATGTGTAACGTATTGGAATATGAGGTTCGAAGTACATAGATGAGAAATTTGAAATCTCTTCTAAAGTGTACGCCTCACAAATAGAGCCTTCTACTCTTGCTTTATTACGAACCTTTTTTTTTAGGTCGAACATGCATCTGGCAAGAATATACAATTCAAATTTTAAATATCTGTCATTAAAGAGACAAATATAAAAAAACATATACCTTTCAAATGGGTACATCCATCGATATTGCACAGGGCCACCAACCCTTAGTTCATATGGCAGATGTATGATCAAATGTTCCATAACATCGAAAAATGCTGGTGGAAATATCTTTTCTAGCAGACAAACAGTGGTGATGACAGAGTCCTCGAGATTCTTTACATCTGATACAACGACCTCCGATGCGCACAATGTTCTGACAATACCCCCCATATAGGTTTGTCTAACATATCATGAAATGCTAGGGGTATCAATCGTTGCATAAAGATATGACAATCATGACTCTTTAACCCCTATAACTGTTCATCGTCAATCTTCACAACCCGAGCAATGTTAGAGACATATCCATCTAGAAATCTCAGTTGTCTCAACCATTGACATATATGTTTTATTTAATCAGGTCCGAGCACGTACTTTGCCTTTGGTTTCAGTACTTTGCCATTATACTCTTTGAGTTCCAATTCTGGTCTTTTACATATTAATTTTAAATCCATACGGGCCTTCAGATTATCCTTCGTTTTTCCTTTAATATTCATTACTGTATTGAACACATAATCAAACACATTTTTCTCTACATGCATCACATCCAAATTATGTCGTATCAATAGGGTCGGCCAATACGGTAGTTCCCAAAAAATAGATTTCTCCGTCCAATTGTGATCCTTCCCAAATCCACGAAAGGGTGTAGGACTGCGGGCATCTGTTAATACATCTGTAAAGTATCGCAATCTTCTTAGAATCTCTATGCCGGACAATCTTGAGGATGAACCTTCTGTTTCAGTTGTGCCTGCTTTAAACGCATTCTTTTATCGTCGGAATGGATGATCGCTGGGTAGAAATCAACGATGGCACTCAAACCAGTAAGGCTTCCTTCCATGCCTCAATCTAAAAGCTTTGGAATCCTCCATGTAGTACGGACAAGCCAACCTCCTATGTGTGCTCCAACCAGATAACATACCATATGCAGGGAAGTCACTGATTGTTCATAGAACAGCAACCTTCATGTTGAAATTTTGCTTTTTGTGGGAATCATACGTGGTAACACCGTCATTCCACAGTACTTTTAGTTCATCAATCAATGGCCTTAGACATACATCAAGATTTTGGCCAGGTGAGGTCGGACCAGGGATCAACAGAGACAAGAAAAGATTTGGACGTTTCATACACAAGCTTGGTGGAAGGTTGTATGGAGTTACAAATACTGGCCAGCATGAGTATGAAGTTGATCTACCCCCAAATGGATTAAATCCATCTGTACATAGACCGAGTCTAACATTTTGCACTTCCATTGCGAAGTTCTGATGAGTACAATCAAAGTGCTTCCAAGCTTTAGCGTCAACAGGATGCGTGATCTTGTTTTCATCGTGTCGAACTTTATTTGCATGCCATCTCATGTGTTTAGCTGTCCTTGAAGACATATACAATCGTTGTAATCTAGAAGTGACAGGAAAGTAGCGGAGCGACTTGTATGAAACTTCCTTTGATCTCGTGCTACCATTGCCTCTTGTCTTTGGCTTGAACCGAGGATGCCCACATGACGGGCATGATATATTGTTTTACTGCTCCTTGAAATACAACATGCAGTGATTTGGACAAGCATCAATCTTTTTGTAACTCATACCTAGAGCGTTGACCATAACTTTCGCATGATAGAAATTTTATGGCAATTTCTCATATTTGGACAACATACTCTTCACAATCATACACAAACGGTCAAAACATGATTGACTCAAATTATACTCGGACTTCAAATTCATTAGTTGAAGAACTGCAGACAAGATAGTGTGACTCTCACAACCGTTCCAAAGTGGCTCATCAGCATCTCTAAGTAAATCATAAAATCTACTAGCTGCATCGTTTGGTGATTCTTCATCTACGGCAGTTCTTATATCACTAGAACTCAGTTCTGTTCCTGCGGCATCAAATATCAAATTCGTATATGGATTATCGTGCACCACATTCACCCGTGCATCAAAATCATTTCTAAATTCTTCTCCATGAAACGTCCAGTTCTGATAATCACTCATAAAGCCCTTCCTGCATAGGTGATGTCTAACGCCATGAGGTTCTACAAATCGATTATTCTTACAAATCTTGCAGGGACACCTAATCCGACCTGTGGGATCTACTGTACTGACACTTGTCGTTGCAAATTCAATAAAACTGTCAACACCATCCATATATTCATGCGATAACTCATTGTCCGCTATCCTACGGTACATCCATTCACGGTTTGCAGTCATTTTGTCGTATGATGTTACGAATAGTATCCTAACCAGTTAAAAGAGAACCATCAGAATGCTATGATGAAGAAAATATCAAATTTATCATGCAATATATGATGTCATACAATCACAAGAATTATGATGCATGCATTGATAACTTAATATTTTCATATACAAACTATTCATGACACGATACATTCATTTGAAGCATGCTTTCAGTATACAATTTCACATGGAAGACATAATCAAATTGAAAGTAACTACATGCAAGCATGGATACAATCACATCAAACATTACAATACATCGAAATAATTCATATCAAACAAATGTCAAACATGTACCTGCAGCAAACACACTTCAATATCCCACTAACTACTACCATGCCTAGCATGGACTCCGTACTCCAAAAATAAGAACACTTCCATATTCATACATTAAAATTATGCTCAGCATGATCTCCGAACTCCAACAAAGCAGTCCTAGATATCAACAACTAAGTGAGTGTGTGAACAATAAAGTGTTACATTCAATAAATTAAATAACATGTGATGCGCTTGCATCACTTACTCACCACGGGTATTTACCCGATTTGCATTGTTTTTATCACTTACTTACCACGGGTGGCGGGGCACAAGCGAGTTCCGTTGAGAAATCTGCAAAAAACACTGTGTTAAAATGAAGTCACCACCTGCCGAAAAAAAAAACAAGAGGCAGATGCAGTTTCACAGAACGCAGGGGGCGACCCCTTTGCCGAAAACGCAGGGGAGCGACCCCATGCCGGAAATGCAGGGGGGCAACCCCCTGCCTGCCGAAAATGCAAGGAGGCCGACCCCCTGCGATGTGCTGCCGGAAACGTAGGGGGGCGACCCCCTGTCGAAAACGCAGGGGGCGATGCGACCCCCTGCTGCCGGAAACGCAGGGGGAGCGACCCCCTGCGCCCTGCTGCCGGAAACACAAGTGGTCGACCCCCTATCAAAAATGCAGGGGGGCGACCCCCTGCTGCCGAAAACGCAGGGGGGTCGACCCCCTGCTGCCGAAAATGCAGGGGGGTCGACCCCCTACCGAAAACACAGGAGGGGCGACCCCCTGCTGCCGGAAACGCAGGGGGGTCGACCCCCTGCTGCCGAAAATGCAGGGGGGTCGACCCCCAGCCGAAAACACAGGGGGGGCGACCCCCTTCTGCCGGAAATGCAGGGGGATCGACCCCCTGCCGAAAATGCAGGGGGGTCGACCCCCTGCCGAAAATGCAGGGGGGCGACCCCCTGCTGCCGAAAACGCAGGGGGGTCGACCCCCTGCTGCCGGAAATGCAGGGGGGTCGACCCCCTACCGAAAACACAGGGGGGGCGACCCCCTGCTGCCGGAAACGCAGGGGGGTCGACCCCCTGCTGCCGGAAATGCAGGGGGGTCGACCTCCAGCCGAAAACACAGGGGGGTCGACCCCCTGCCGAAAATGCAGGGGGGTCGAACCCCTGCCGAAAACGTAGGGGGTCGACCCCCTACTGCCGGAAATGCAGGGGGGTCGTCCCCCTGCTGTCGGAAATGATTACCTGCGCGTCGCCGGGCGGTGGCGGGAGGCTGACGGGGAGCGACGGCTGGCGAGCGGTGGACGGTGGGGGCCGGATAGAGGCCGACGGGCAGCGGGAGGGAGAGGGCAGCAGGCGGGAGCAAGGCAGCGAAACAGGAAAAAGAGAAAGAGGGATGAGATTAGGGATTTACATGACATTTAGCGACGGCTTAGCGACGGAATAATTATGTCGCTAAGCCGTCATAAATCAAAATAACAAAATAGCGACGGAATATATTCTGTCGCTAATTAGCGACGACACAATTCCCTCTCTAAATCCTTCGCTAAAATGGTTTTCTTGTATTAAGAATTAGCAACAAAAAATTGATGTCGTTAATCCGTCTCTAATTAGCAACAGATTAGCGATAAAAGTTGTTTCCTCGCTAATCCGTCGCGAATTAGCGACAAATTCATGAAGAAAGGTTTCTCTAGCTAATCTGTCACTAATTAGCGACGGAAAAAATCCGTCGCAAATTTTTGTCACTAATTAACAATTTTCTTGTAGTGAATCTTCATCAACACCATGTTCTACTTGGGATTTATCATCATTGACCTAATTTTTTCTAATATCATTTCAAGAGACAATGATTGAAAAAACTGGATCTTTTTCCTTTGGAGGTATGAAAATTGAATCCTACAATTTCTCAAATGCAAGACTTTGAGATGCATCTGTTTTAATAGAATCATATTTAAGATATTTCGCTTTATTTGTTTTCACTATCTATGGTGTATGAGACAGAGTATAAAACCTAAGGCCCTTTGTTCTTTCTATATAACCAATAAAAAATCAACTAGCCATATTAGAATCAAAGACTTTTATATTTAGGTTATACAATTTAGCTTTAGTTGTAAGTTTGAGAAGAAGTGTTAAAATGTAATATATATATATATATATGTATATTCATATGTATATACAAATATATACTTGTATTTATATTATAATTTTTAATTATTTATCCTTTTTCTTTCTTTTTTTTTTCTTATTTGGGCTTGGTCAACCCTTGGTTGACTAACGGTTGAGACAAGTACAACGGCTAAAAATCTAGTCGTTGGACTAGCTCCAACAACTACAATGGGCTATTTTTTGTGCCCATTTTGCCCTCATGTGTGTATATAAAGGGGATGAATCCCCTTATTCTTGTAATGCTTATATAAGCATATTTGAAAGTTCAATAAAATATTAAATCATATTTGAGAGTCTGTGAGTATGCTTTTTGTGGCTCACTTTTGTGCATGTCCATTTGGAATTTGTATTGGTGGACATTTGTGTTTTTGAAGACTCATTTAGTGACAATATATATATATATATATATATATATATATATATATATATATATATATATATATATATATATATATATATATATAAAAGTTCCATTAGCAAAAAAAAATTATTCACATAAACAACTGTTGCATGGTGTTGATGTCATCTTGGGGATTTTAGCAATAAACGTGATAGAGAAACCATGTCTATGGCCAAAGTTGAGTGGGATACTTGTCATACCATATGAGTGGAAACCAGTTGCAATTTAGCTTTCTACATTGTTGCCTCTGCTAACTGCTGACAAAGCATACTTTTCTGCTTAGCATGTTCTTACGTAATTCTATGCCTATGTATACATATGCTGCTTTTATGTCCATGAAGTAGTAATTCTATGCCTTGCATATTCTTTTCAGGTCTTTCAGATGTCCAAAGATATAACCCTGATGCCATCCTTCTTGCTAATGGAAAAACAATGTCTCGGATAGGGAAAGGTTCTTTATCATCTATTAACTATTTTTTTTTTCTAAAGTTCTTTATGCTGGATTTGATGTGAGTCGAGCTACTTCTCAAAGTATTTTTACCATGTTTAGTAGGGGTGGCAATCGGGTCGGGTTGGTGGGTCAGGTTGGCGGGTTGGCATGTCAGCATACCTCAACCCGAACCCGACCCGTTTATTAAACGGGTCGGCTGTGTCAAACACGAACCCGACCCGTTTAATAAACGGGTAACCCGACACGACCCGCCAACCCGTTTATTAAATGGGTTGGGTCGGGTAAACGGGTTTTCAGGTTCGCGGGTCAGGTTTGCGGGTCGGGTTGGCAGACGGGTTGGCAGACGGGTTGGCGGGTCGGGTTGGCAGACGGGTTGGCGGGTTGGCAGACGGGTTGGCGGGTCGGGTTGGCGGGTTGACCCACCCGCCTAACCCGTTTATTAAACGGGTCAGCCGGGTTGGCGGGTTGGCATACCCCCAACCCGAACCCGACCTGTTTAATAAACGGGTTACGCGGGTCGACCCGTTTATTAAACGGGTTGGCTTAAGCCCAACCCGAACCCGCCTAAGAGGCGGGTTGGCGGGTCGGGTTGGCGGGTCGTGTCAGAAATTGCCACCCCTAATGTTTAGTGACAAAGGTTGAACGTGATTGGAGCTTATCAACTTGCTAATGATGATGGAGTGCATAATAAAGTTTTATGATTTCTTGGTTTTTTGGTTAGTTGTTAATCATGTGGATGCACATGTTTTCAATTTCAAATGGATGTATTGCTTGTTTGACCTTGTTAGCAAACTTTTTTTTTTAATGGTGGGGAAACCACCAGTTTTAATTAGGATTCCTGAGAGGATATCGCGTTTATCTCGTCTTTTACGGCATCTAACGTAAAACGCTTCTACAATGCCACAATGACACGTTTGTAGTCCCTTCATATAATACCCCTGTTGACACAGGTATAGGTACCGGATGCAGTACGGGTATGTGTTGGGTCTGGGTCCGGCTCAGATTCAATTAAAACCCAGCAAAAACTTATGTTCATTGTTTATTTTCCTTCTTTTTTCGTGTTGTTTCTATAAGAGAGACCAACCTACCTCTACCTACCTTTTTCATTTAACGATTTACTAAAGTGGAAGGTTCTTAAAATCACCTCTCTCATTTTCTTTTAAAGAGAAAAAAGAGGGGGTATTTTCAAGAAACCCTGCCCCACCCTTTTTTTTCATTTACGAGGGGCATGGGTTCTCGAAAATACCCCTCTTTTCCTTTTTGAAAGAGAGAATGGGTATTATTATCCAGAACACCTGCCCTACTCGTTGCCTTTTTATTTACGTGGGATTGGGGGTAAGACAAGGCCATTCTAGAAAAATGCTCTCTTTTTTTTTTTACAAAGAGAGACAAAGAGGGATGAGAAAGAGGGTCACCACTTTCCCACCTTTTTTTTCATTTATTAAAAATAAAAAAGAAGCTTCACTGGATATGGATCCAAACTCAGAACATTTCAGTTATATATATATATATATATATATATATATATATATATATATATATATATATATATCATAGTCACAGCTATTGGTGATATTTTTAAAATATTGTGATGTTATCACTGTAAATTCAACAAACAATAATATAGGTAAAATATTATGATATTTTGAAAATATCACCAATTTGATAATATTGTGATATTATCACGACACTAGCATGATATTCTCGTGATATTATCATGATATTATCAATTATTTTTATTTATTTTTATATTTTAAATATATTTTTTCTTTCTTTTGTATTTTTTTATTTATGTATTTTTTTTGTTTAAACATGATATTTTCTTACTTATTTTTATTACTGCTTATATTTTTTAAGCCCCAAACCGAGATTTATCACCAAACCTATAATACAGCGAGAAATAGCCTCTATCAATATTTGTGACTGATATTTATGGTTTAATATTGACTACTAATGAAGGTACAAAACTAATGCCTAAAAATCACTATTTTCTCCAAAAAAAATTCAACTTTTTTGTAGATCAAATGTTGTGGATGTGGTCTACATGCTTTGTTTAGTAGGAAACTTGTTTTAAATCATGCGATTATGACAAGTAAATAGGTTTTTAAAGAGGTTCAAAAATCAATGGCCCACAATGTGCCAAAATTTCATAACTCAAAAGATCACATTTTCATATTAGAAAAGCACAATCCAGGCTTGATCCTTGGCAAACAAACTATGTTGAACACATCTATGTGGTTAGATTGAGTTGATACAACTTGCATTTATGATTTCTAGCTCATTAGTTATGTATTTTCATTAGTAGCCATTATTTACCCTATATATATATATATATATATATATATATATATATATATATATATATAGTTACCTGACCCACATTATTTTTAAATTGCCATGTACCCTCCATACCCACACTGGTACCTATACCCATGTGACAATGCTTGGGATACTTGACTTTGTTATTAAATATATTATAGATGTTCATCTGCTAGGCTGCTACATTTTGAGATATTACCTATTTTTGCAAAAAGAGATTAAGATACAAGACTCTTCTTTAGATACCTCTTGAGACTGCTTGCACAGGTTAATAGTTGGAGAGTGAATGTGTTTAATTAAAACTCCTACAACATAAGAATGTGCGGCCTTGTGATGGTGAGATAAATCAATGCAACGAGTCTTTGATATCTTTCAATGTCTTTAAATGACTCTCTATCCTTTAGATGAAGTTTATGATTTTTAGCCATAAGAGTGTCAATGGGCTTATACTCTTCCATTTTGGTTTGCTTCAACAAATCTAATGCATATTTTCTTTGAGAAAGAAAAATAGCTTTTCATTATCTTTGACATCAAATGTTTTCTTTGAGTCTTTGGTCTTGCAATCTTTTCTTCATATTGTTACATGTTCCAACTATATCATCCACATAAACAATAAGAAAAGATGTAGCCTTCTCTTTATGATTAATGTATGATAAAAAATGCATCAAGTGAACCCAAAATCAATAATGGGTCTACTAAATCTTTCAAACCAAGCATTTTTATTCATATATAACTTTCTTGAGCTTACACAATATCATCTCCTCTCTCTTGTAAGAACTTAAGGGTAATGGCATTTTTACTTTATTTTATGTTTTCATGAAAAAGTGCATTCTTTACATCCAACTAATACAATGACCATGACCTATAAGCCACAGAGGAGTACCCCAAAGGAGTTTAGTTTGGCCATGAGAGCAAAGGTTTTCTGAAAATCAATCCCATATATTTGAGTGTAAATGCACTATGAGGTATTGTCATAAAGTGGCACAGATCTTGAGACACAAACAGATAAATAAAAATGATCTAAAACATAAACACAATTCATTTAACCAAAGACAAGAATAAACATATTTATACACTTACAAGAATACCAAAAATAAAATAAATATTTTTTATTAATAACAAATAAATAAATAATTACAAATGAACCGCACTATAAAAACACTTAAACACACACACACTATATGTATATCCATCCTCTCACCTGTACAACAAAAGAATTAGCAATATATAGAGGAAGATATAATGGCTAGTTTCATTAGTCAAACTAGCTAGCCGATAGAGAAAATCCCAATAGCTAGTTTGACTATTCAAACTAGCCATTAAAGCAAATCTCAATGGCTAGTCAAACTAGCCATTAATTACAACCCAAAGGCTAGTTGGCCAATCACATTTGACCAAAAAGAAAAGTAAATAAATAAATAAATAAATTTATAAAATTTAGTCATCCTAAATAATGACTAATAATAATAAAATAAAATCTTTATTCTACCCTAAAAGTATACAATATGTATACTTATCCTAAACTATCCATTTACTAAAATCTAAATTACAATAAGTATACTTAGAATTACAATGAGAAATAAAATACAAAAGAAAAACAAAAAAAATACCTATAAATATACCTTAATATACTTAGGGCACATAATACAATGAATCTATTTTAATACCCCCCTCAAGCTTATGGTGGACAACCAAAAGTTTTCAAATAAAATACAAGGGACAATAATAGATCTTTAATAGTTTCAAACAATAATCTTTATGATGTCATTCAACAATAGATCATTCAAAGAAAATTACGTGATCATGATTAGGAATCCAATCTTTCAAATCTCTAAGGACTTTTTTCCCAATCTATGACGACATACTAAAAGGATAATAACTTCAAACATAATAAAAAATACAAAAAACATATAATACTAGTTAAATATATATGGAGAGAGGATGGGCAAGCCAAAGTTGACAATCAAGAAAGTGGGAGTGGGAAGTAAGGCACTTCTAAAATTTTAAGAAGTGAAAAGTGTGAAATGACTTGAAATCTATGATGACACAAGATAACTACTATAATAAAAGGATAATAAGTCCAAACATAATAAAGAATACAAAAAATATATAATAATAGTTAAATATATATAGAGAGAGAGAGGATGGGCAAACCAAAGTTGACAATCAAGAAAGTGGGAGCGGGAAGTAAGGCACTTATAAAATTTTAAGAAGTGAAAAGCGTGAAATGACTTGAAAGCGAACATAAAATCATCTTGGAAGCGAGAAGAGAAGCGAACTGAAAGTCACATAGAAATCAAACGAGAATCGAAGAAGAAATGAAGAGGGAAGCGACTTAAAATTCGAGTGGGAAGCAGAAGGGAAATGATTTGAAATCAAGTTTTGTCGATATTGGGTTAAAAAAATTTATTAAAAACTAAAATTCTCTACCCCCCCCCACACACACACAAAAAAAGAAAAAAGAAAAAAAGAAAACTCATTTCTTGATATCGGGAAGCGAATGAAAAGTGGGTGGGAAGCATGTTTTCCAATAATGAGAAACAAACTTTCCCATATATGCAGAGTGTGCTTCCCAATTAAATTAGTCATTGTCCCATGCAATTTGGAAAGTGTCATATTTTATGCTTCAAAAATGTGTTTCGGGGAAGCATGCTTCCCCGTTTTCTATAGCAATTTTGGTAACCGTAGGCCAAACACACCAAAGGCATGAGAAAATGCAATATAAATTACAATCATTTAAACAATTATGAGAAAACCAATTAAAAATTATTACAAAACAAGTATAAGAATCAATAACTAAATACATGTAAGATACAAAAGACCTTTCAAATAAGAGTTACTAAGCATAATTTCATATCAGCAATAATTCTAAAATATCCATAGTCATGAAAACAACACAATTTCTAAAGATAGTTTGAATTCAATTATTGTGAAATCCAAAATTTGGTTGTATTTTAGAATGCTTGCATCCAACCTATTCACATCACTTAAGCCAACCTCGATCAAAACTAGGCAATCATGCATAACATTTGTATTTTATTCATATATATTCATGCATGATACATAGAAAAATCACATTAAAAATTATTTTTATCGTTGCTTTGGAGAAATTGATTTTAATATAATATTAAAAAAAACACATTTTCAGAGCTTGCCCTGCGTTTTTAGTGTTTTTATTAGTTTAGATTTTTTTCTTAATTATAGTTTAATTAGATTAGGAATATATTTACTAATTAGTTTAGGAAAAACCTCTTTTTGGTTTTTAGCAAAATTATGTAAGTTTTTAGAAATTAATTTTAGAAATGGACATCTTTTCAATTTTCTAAAAAATGCTGGGGTACTTTTGAAAAATATTTTTTTAACCTAATATTTCATTTAAATATGGTAAAGAGGGCTGAGAGGGGCATTTTTCAGCTTGGACCCCCCCCCCTCTTCTCTATCTCCAATCTCTCTCTCTCCCTTGCTCTCTCTTCCTCTATGCTGGTTTCCTCCCCTCTCTTCCCTTCCTCCTACTCTTCTTCCTTCTTCTAACCCCCTTCTTCGTTGGCGTGTTCTTGCTCCTTCATCAGGGAGGTATAAGGTGACAAGTGGAAAGGCCACACTCATTTCTCAACCCATATGTCAGAGGCAATTCGTGAGGTAAGTCTCTTCTCCCCCATTTCTTCATAGTTTAGGATCATTGCATTGCATCGTATTGGATTTTTGCATACCATCTTGGCATATAGCATAATCTGTGTTATTTTGTTCATATGCATTATATTCAACATATATTTTCTATCTAAAACTGTTTGCATATTAGAGTAGCTAGAGTTTCTGGTTTTTTTTCTTCATCCAATAGTCGTAGGTTTTGATTTGAGATTTTCATTTGTTTTTAAGAAAAAGAAAAAAAATGCAATTGAAAACCATTTTGCATTCTAGGCCAACAAACTGACCTGCATGAAATCCCATTCACGCAGGATGGTTAGGGTTGTGAATACGAATCAACCAGCCAGTCTGGTTTCACGCAGACTTTGATCTACAGTATTCTAGTGGCAGATGGCTGGTAGTTCAAACTTTGAAAGGCTAGATTCCTTTCATTTCAACACCATGATTAGGTTCAACGCTTCCTTTATATAGAAGATTAAAACTTGTTCTGGTGAGTGCTGGATGATCATAGTTGGTTAAAGGTGGATCAAACTTTGAAAGACTGACTCACTTTAGCGTCAATCATGATTTCAAGTGATCAACGTTGAGTTGTTCTTCAGATCAGTTTCGATTGCTTGTTTCTGATAGTTTTAATTTATTATTTTTAGCTTCAATGTTTGAAGTTAATCGGAGTTTGCAGGTATAATTTAAGCAATCTAGATAGTTGGTTTTAATTAATAGTTTAATTGTGTTAGCCATGATTCAGCAGTACTCGTAGTCTAATTAGGTTAGTAATTTTTGCTTAGTGCATTGTTTCATTCAATTTCTTGAAATAATTCTTTTATTTAAGCTCATGTTTTACTACCTTATTTATTAGTTAATATTAGTTGAGTCATTATATTGGTGGTTCTTGTGTAGTTAGATTTATCTAACACTTTCTTTTCCTAAATAGTTAGCTAGATTGATTTGTTTTAAAGTGATCGATCTTCTTTGTTTTAATTCAGCTAATTTAAGTGTATTAATTTTCTTTAGTGTTTCACTTTAGTTATTCTTGATTTAGTTATTTTAAATTAGTTAAAATGTCAATAGTTGTCATACGGTAGTTCTTGAATTTGTTTCATGATTGTTAGTAGTTACACTATTTCGTCTTTTAGTGTATAGCAATAAGTTAGAATAGTGGTTGGATTTTTTATTTTGCTGATTTTTAAGCTTAAATTTGCTTTAGTTCTATTCGTTGTTGCTGCATTTTGTTTTTTTTTTATTCTTGCAGGGAAGCGATCATACATGCGAGAGGCCCATTTTCGTACCCTTGAAAAGCTCTCCGAGGTACTGAAAATGCCCTTCAAAAGGTTCTTCAAGCCATTCAGAGAGCCTCTCAGGAGCCTCTTTGAAGAAGAAGAATATAAATAAGATTTATACAATAAGGGGATCACAAGACTCAAAGCACTGAATACTTGTTTCTTTTATTTTTAGATTAGTGTTTATTTTATTTCAACTAATTGAGTTTGTAATAAGGAAACTTATTGATTTGTTTAATCCCTCTGCAGAGGGCCGCACTCTCTTTCTTATTTACTCAATTAATTGTTTTTATTTTTTTTTGACAATAAATAATAGTTAATTGTTTGCTTGAATATAAAGTATTTTCCATTCCCTCATAATGACTTGGACTCCACCACTCGTGCAAGTCGGTTTTTATATATTTTTGGGTCTAGCTTTCACTTCATTTTCATTAAAAATATCATTTTAAAAATCATTTTGCAAAACTCACACCACTGAGTATAAGAACAGATCGAAAACAATTATGGATCTAAATCCAAATCCAAATCATATCGGACCAGATTGGTTGAATCTAGACCAAAATACACGAAAACTAAATCCTGTGAGAAAAATTTTTAAAACTAAACTATTTTACATTTTACAGACAAAATAGGATCAGATATGCATGGTTGGATATCTAATTGACATCCTTTTTTTTTATATGGGTCCTTTAAGTATGATCTGAATGTACATTTGGATGAGATTTAGATATTTTTAAACGGATTACTTTCTGAATCATATTGGATTTGGAACAACATTTTAAGTTGGATCTTGAATTGATATTTGTTTGTTATTATATTATCTTTTTATTTTAAGTTGGATGTTGAATGTGTTTTCTAGAGATTGTTTGTCTATATATTTTTTTTATAATTATGTTATTTGTTTGTTATTATATTATTTAAGCAATGAAAGTCATTTTTTAAAATTTTTGTGATAATTGTGTGTTATTATATTATTTAATCAATGAATGTATCTTTTAGAATTTGACTAAACCCTATAAGTCATCATTTACATTATTTATGTATTTTCCTTGTGTTATATATTTTTCTAAATTATGTTGACTTTTATTTTTATGATTTTTAATTCCATAAAAAATAAAAATTTAAATATATTGATCTAAAATAATCAAATATTGGAAATTTTTAAAAATATTTTTGAAAAATGATAACTCTATATATATGAGTCTGTGATGCCACTTTAGGTATGTGTGTATGGATTATTCTATATTTCAGTATTATTCTAGCTCTTTTGACCTTTATGAGCACTTTGCCTATTTAGGCGGATCCTTACTATTATATTTTTCACACACTACAAGTACTCTAGGTTGAATCCCAGAGGTTCCTTGAACCTTGGCTCTATTTATAGAGTCAATTATTATTATGATACTTAGGGTTTCACAAATCCTAACTCAGTATTATTAAACTATCTATGTAGTTTATGTAAAAGACTCTTTGTGAATTATGTGAGTATTGACGGAGTTTATATGAATCAAGGATTTACTATCAGCTAACACCTTGCTTTTCACCTAAAATTTTACAAACTATTTATATTGCTTTTCACATAAAATTTTACAAACTATTTATGTTTCTTAAATTACTCATACAGTCCATGTTATTATAACTATCAAATGAATACTTCAATTACGTACTTGAAAAATGGTCTAAATTATTGACAACCTTCTGTTTTACCCTTGTATCATAAAAACTAAAGAATGATGCATTTTTCTTTAATATTGAGGTCTTCCAATTTTGAATCTTTAACAGAGCCCATTAATAAATATTCTCTGGCATTGATAAAGTTTAATGGAGATTTTCAAGTGCTTGTAGAGGTCTCCTAGCGTAACAGGGTCGTAATGGCTGAGCACTTACAAGTTTTGTTGGACACTAAATTCAAGATGAAGTATCATTAACTGAATGGAGGTAAGATTGGGTTTGTTTTCTACCACCGCCGAGGTGGTATCCCATGTAGTAAGCGGGGCCTTGTGTCAAGAGATATCTGGCCCAGGTTCGAATCCCTCTTCTACATGGGCTTAAGAGATATCTGGTACAGTTGCCTTTCAAAAAAAATGTTTGTTTTCTCTTCCAATTAAAAAAAATAGACCCGATCTGAAATCGTGAGAAAGACATGTGGATTTTTTATTACAGGCGAAGGCTCCTCATTCCTCATTTATCAGTAAGTCAACTGATCGGATTTGGATCTTAATATCAAATGAATCTAGATACAATTAATTAGAATCGCTAAAGCAAATTGAAACCATAATAATTGGATTCAGATTCAGTTTTTCTTACATCCAAATCCAATGGATATCTGACGCAGAATATATGTCAATCTTCCTAGTTTGGCATTACCCTTTTCCCATCTGACTCTGAATTCAGTCAGTATCCAATTAGATCGAATCCAATAAAAGCTACATCAGAATCCTCCTAGCTGGTGTAGTGCATGCAGTTTGGAATCCTCCCAGCTGGCAGTTGCTTAATTAAGTTTACTTGGTATAACTCATAGAGGTACTGCAAGTAATTCTCAAGCACATGGTTTATCAAATTTACTGTAATAATGCACATGAGGTCAGTTAAAAGGGTTCTGATTTTACAACTTGGACCAATCTTAGTTTTACTCATTTTGACATTTTGACTCAGCCAAGTTTTTTTTTTTTTGAAATAAAGTAAATTCAATCAAGATGGGAATAATTTTTACATATTGAGCTTGGAAAAATGTTGGTGCAAAACAATGGTAGTGCTTTGGGGATTATGAAAGTAAGAACAAAGTTTGAGAAAATGGATTGAAGTTTTCATAAATACATTAAAGATAACAGAATTTCTTCGTAAAGTTGGTTATGCATTACTCCTTGATTGTTAAAGTAAGAACAAATTTTGAGAAAATGGATTGAAGTTTTCATAAATACATTAAAGATAACAGAATTTCTTCATCATGTTAGTTATGCATTACTCATTGATTGTTAAAGTAAGAACAAATTTTGAGAAAATGGATTGAAGGCATCACAAATACATCAAAGATAACGTTCGTAAACTGCTTGGGCATTTGCTCCTTCCAAATGACCTATGTTAAATCTATTTACTCAGAATCTTTGCATCTTGCATCAACACAAGTTTATAATGTCCTTTAAATGTTGTTGATGATCCAATGGTACGACAAAAGAAGGTTGATTCATTGTTGACAGTTGAAAATAATAATCCAGCTCAATTGTGAGTGATGGTATTTGCACAACTTGGAGTGCACCTTGTGCACCCACTGAATAGATAAGGTTTAAAAAAAACGGTAAACTCATATTGGCAAAAAAATGTTGCATAAGATTCTTCCAAACCTCAAGACTTTGTATGGTATTGTGTAAAATATAATGCAACTGAAATGTCAATGATGATATTGTACTTGGAGAACTTGTTATAAAAGTGATACTTGATCTTTTTCTAACCGTCCTAATTTTGCACAGGATTATGGAAAATATAATGCAACTGAATTGTCAATGACATTGCATGGAAAAAATTGGATTACAAAAATACATGTAAATATATTTAAAATATACTTTATTTATTTAATTTTTACTTAAAAAAAACAACCCAAGCATATAAACCTAGTCGAGTTGGCTCAGCCTGCTGTACATACTGTCCTTGTTCTATCGGTGTAAAACTTAGAGGGCTTACCCCTCACTTTACAAACCAAAAAATACTGATGTCAACATATCAGATTTGGGATGGATTCAGTTGGAAAAAGATGAAACAAAATAATCAGATATGGATTCAGAATCAGAGTCAGATGAAAAAAGTAAAAACCAATTCTTGGAACTAGCTTTACATTAAATCTTAGTTGTTCATAGATTTAACAAATTAAATATGAGAAATCGGGTGACTTTTTGCTAGGCATCCATCTTTTTTTGAAATACCTACCAAGCCAACAACCCAGTCCTATTCCTACAAGATTATCAAACCAACTTGGTGTGCCCAGGCTTTGCTGGATCAGACACACAACCCAATCCATTTACGGCGTACTGCAACACAAATAGGGATGTAAACATTTGGGTTCGGTTGGGTGGCCCATACGAAATCCAACTAACAACATATATTGGGTAAACCTATTCAGCTTCGGATGGTGAGAAGCGCATACCAAATCTGATTTTTTACACGTTGGATTCAGTAGCAAAAAATCAAAACCTTATCTGCACTGATTATAATCGGATATAGTTTTGGCTTACCAAATGCAACTAAATGGAGTGGATTCAGTCAGATAATAGATAAATTATGTTTGACATCCCTAAACATGAATTCAGAAACAAGGGCTTAGCTTATTGTGACCAAGAAACAGAGAAAAAAAACACACAGAAAGGAGGCTTCTAGGCTGCCGATTCTAGCATGACTGCACTGGCTGAGTTCAAGCTGAGGAAGGGGTTGGTGCTGCTGGTGCTGGAGTTCGGCTTGAGTGTGGTCGGTTTGCAATCAACCCCCCACCGCAGAGCTTGCGACAGAGGGAGTAGCAATGAAACACAAAGAAGCTGTTGGCTGAATGAAACTCATCGATGCATTGTGGGGCGCAAACCCTGATACACGAGAAATGAGGATCTCTAACAGGTATCGTCACATCAAATGCTTGGTTGCAGTTTGCAAGCACAAACATCGTCCATGCAACAATGATAGCACCACTCCCCTTTGAACCTCTCTCTCTCTCTTTCTCTCTTGGCACTTCATCCGGAGTTGACTGCTGTCCTGGGGGTCCGCCACTTTGCGCTTTGGAGTCTGTGGTTGGTATGAGTGGTGGTTCATGTCACATGCATTCTTTCACATCCTCCCCCCTTGCCTCTCATTTCCGATGCGTCGGGCTGGCTCAAAGGGGGGTGGCGGGTGTTTCAAGCCATCTATGCCAAGATCTCGCCCCTCCAGTGTTTGGTGAGCTCAGTGGATGCTCGATAAACATTGTTGGCTGCAACCGCCCTCTATGGTGGACCACTTGCCCGCCTTGGTGCCCTATCGTGTCATCCCGCCTTACAAGGCCACATCATCGTTTTTGTCTCCTCTTTACGATGGTGGTTCAGCTCCTGTGCCTCTTCCGCAACTGATGGTTCATCTCTCGGATGCTTTTGTTTTTGTGTGGATCAATCATTAGCCTCTCCTTGGAGACTCGCATCTGCCTCGATTCCTCTGCATGCACGTTGATGCCCTCTCGATCATGGTGTCATCTCTCAAAGATCAAAGCAATGTATCTCCTCTATGACTGATTTCCAACAGTCTTGTCCATCCCCCACCATTCGTCGTGGCTATTTGGAATCAGTCCCCCTCTGCCGATACCTCATCCTCCAGAAAGTCTGAGTTCGATGGACAGGGAGGCTCTTCCATCTCGCCCTCTCCTTCGATCGTCACTCTGCCTTCTTCGTGCAGTCCTCTCTCATCCTCTATGGGTCTGTCCATGGCCAAAGAAACTCAGCAACTCGATCTATCGCTCCCTCAGCTGCAGATACAAAGCATCTCCATCCTTATGCATGAGTTTTTCGCTGCTATCGCAGATGATTTGTCGTTTGTAGTCACTGTTGATCCGCATATCCCAACCGTCACCGCGCCTCCTTTGATCGGGGGCTTTTCATCTATGGGGCATGGTGGTTTCTCCCACAGGGGACGTCATTGAACCCCACATTCTCCTTCCTTCTAGTATGGGGTATCTCCTAGGCGCTCAGCACGGAACCGTACTCCTCGGGGTTTTCCTAATTTCTAGTTATGAAGATTTTGTGCTAGAATATTAGGGGCCTAAATTTTCCCTCAAAGTATCTGTTCCTTGCGAGCTGGATCCGTCAAGAGAAGCATGATCTCACCGCTCTTTGTGAGACAAAGATGGTGAAGGTCTCGCGCGCGATTATATCTAAAATCTGGAGAGGTGCATATTTTTTCTTCAAGCCCATGTTTCATTATTCGGGAGGTCTACTTATCCTCGAGAAGCCTTCTCTAGGCATCTACTAACTAGACGAAGGCGCGTTCTCCATCTTCGTCGCCCTGCCCCTTCCTACCAAGCCTGTGTCGGTCGTGGTCACCATGGTGTACGGTCTCCAGCGCCAGAGCCATCGGGATGAGTTTTGGTCAGACCTGAATAGGGTCATTCAGTCCTTCAGAGAGCAGCATCTTATCATGGGTGATTTCAACTGCTTATTGTCGTTAAATGACTCAAGCATTTCTGTTTTTTACTGGGCTTCTATGATTGGCCTTCAAAACTTTATTCAGATGCACCAGTTGTATCTCATCCTTCATATCTAAAGCTTTCTCTTGGTCCAATTGATGATCTCGCTCGTGCTACTGCCTGCTCGTATCTCCGGTTCTGTTGGGCTCTCTTACTAACATCTTGTGTTGTCTCCTACCCCAATCCATCTCAAATCAAAGTCAGGTTGTTATTCGATGGGTGCATGGTTTCTCTGGCTACAAAACTTTCAGATTTGAGTAATAGTAGCTTAAGGAGCCTGGTTTTGAGTCGATCGTCCTCCATTCTTGGAGTAGACCTTGCTATGCGGTTAGGGCGGAAACCCGTTGCCTAGTCAAGCTCCTCCACTTAGCTCGCGACATCAAATCTTGACTTATTTTCACTAACATCAGCAAATTCCAGAATTTGGGGAAATGGGAGCACGAATTGTCTTCTATCCATCAGTCTCTCTTGGCTACGGCCTCCCTGTTTGCCTTCGATATTGAAAGCCTCAATGCAAGATCTGCTGACCTGACTCTGCTATTGCATTCTTGGCAACTGAAAGATGAGATTCACTGGAAGCAGCGGTCTCGTGTGATATGGCTTAAAGCGGGTGACGGGAACACTAGGTTTTTTCATTCCTTCGCATCTCATAGGCATAGGAGGCAAGTCATTCACTCTCTTTCAATTGAGGGTGTCTCCTATTCAGGCAAACATGTCCTACCAGCGGTTACCAATTATTTCATTAACCTATATTCCTGCAGTCACTCGGTCGATGGTTCAATGGGCCCTGCCTTCGTTCGGTCCATGGATCATGCTCTACCTTGCCTATGCAGGTTTCTTTCACTGAAGAGAAAATCTATTCTGTCGTGCGGGATTCGTCCGGTTGGAAAGCTCCAGGCTCTGGTGGTTATCCTGTGGATTTCTTTCGCATTTTCTGGCCCTGTGTTAAGAGTGATATTCTTGGTGTCTTTGTTGAGTTCCATTGCAATTATCGTTTTCTGATTTACTATCACCTAGCCATTGTTTCTCTTATTCCTAAGGAAGCAACTTCATTGGACATCTCGCGGTTCCGCCCCATATATGTTTTAGGGGGAATATACTGAATTATCGCCAAGGTCATGACGAATAGGATGCGTTCAGTCGTTCCTCAAATTTTTTTGGATGCACAGTTTGCCTTCATCCCTCATAGACAGCTGCGATATTCTTTCATTCTGGCCACAAAAGTGTTACACTCTCTCAAGATCAGTGGGCGACCTTTCTTCACTCTGAAGCTTGACTTCTACAAAGTCTATGACTCGGTTCATTGGCTTTTCTTTTTCCACGTGCTGGCAAACTTTGGTTTTGGTCGGTGTTTCTCTAGTTGGGTGCGTGAGTTGGTTACAAATGCCTAGTCACAAATTCAGATCAACGGGGTCTGTGGCCAGCAGTTCAAACTTGGTCACGGTTTTCGGCAAGGATGCCCCCTATCTCCTTTGCTCTTTAACGTCGTTTCTGAAGGCCTTGTGGTTTTGTTTAAGAGGGTCGTGTAGTGTGGTCTTATTGTTTCTCTCAGAATCCAGGAGTTCCCTACTCATATCCTTACTTATGCCAATGACATGATAATTTTTTGTAGTGTCTTCATCCAATAAATGTTAAGAATCAAGCTTATTCCTTTTTTTTCTTATCGATGTCAGGTTTATCTATGAACAATGATAAGTGTTGTTTGTCCATGATAAATGCCTCTCCTTCTATGCTGGCTATTGGTCAGCAAATTTTTGGATGCACTATTTCAGAAAATTATTTTTCCTACCTGGGTCTACCGCTACAGATCTCACATATTCCATCGGCAGCCTGAAATGCAACTCTTCAAAAGGTTCAAACTAAAATATCGACTTGACAAGCATCCTACCTTTTGATCGCTGGTAGACTTACTCTCATCAAACACGTTTTAAATGCTATGCCAGAATTCTTTATATTTATGTTCTTGATGCCTATGGGTGTCAGCAAGAAGCTCGCTTGGTTGTTGGCGAATTTCCTTTGGTCTGGGTGAAGTACCAACAGTAAGCACCACCTGGTGGGTTGAGAATCTCTAATGCTTCTTCAGAATAGGGCGGAGTTGGGGATTCTGGATTCCAGGTTGAGAAGTATTGTTCTCGTCATGAAGCAAAGCTGGCTTATGCACCAATCAAGGTCCCCATGTGCAATCTTTCTTCTTGCTAAATACGGATCGGTTGAATTATTATTTGTTAACCACCGTGCGATACGGCCAACTGTTTTGCAACTGCGTCGCTCGTGGATCCAAGCTTGGTATGTTGCTTTTTCTAATGAGGGCGATGATGTCTCACAGGCCCAGTTCTTTCGTCGCACTCTCGCCCCTAATGGCTCTTTCCGCACAAGAGCTTGCTACCTTTCTCTCCTTCCTTTGGGGGTGGATTGGTTCCCTGCGTGCCTTATTTGGGGCAAGGGACCTACTCCTCGATCGCGTTTTCTGGCATGGTTAATCCTTTACGAACGGGTGCAGACGGACAACTTCTTCAAATCTATTAGTTTACATCTTTCGAGTAAATGTGTTTTGTGCGAGGCGGCCGAAGAATCTGCGTTTTACCTTTTCTAGGAGTGCTCTATTTTTTCAGAACCTCTTTAAGGTTACCTAGAATAATCCTGTCGTTAGTGTACGACAAGAGTCGTTCGTTCTAGACCTTTTGTGGGGCTTTCAGCCAGTTCACAGTTGCAAGTACTGGCAACATGACTTTTCTCGTCCTAGTGGGCTATTTGGATGACTCGCAATAATGCCATTTTTCGGCAAGTTTCAGCAGTTTACAATAAATTAGTGAACTGTATTTTGGCGGATGTGTACACCATTTTGTGCATTACCATTCCCGATCGTCAGCGCTTTCTGTCGCCCTGGACCCCACTCCTCCCTTCGAACCAGGCTGATCTCATCTGGTTTTTGTTCTTTTTGTTCTTAGTTTTGTTTTTGTGCTCTCGGTGTTTGGGGCTTGTTTTGTGTTGCCGCCCGGTTCAATGTTTGTTGACCCTTTTCGTAATGTTGATGTTTATAGTTAGGCTCTCTCTATCTATCTTTTGCCTCCACGTATTGGTTATGTGGATGTATGATATATATCTATGCAGAATGGTTTTGTAACTTTATGAAGTAACTTGCAGGTATATAATGGTCATTTAAAGGAGTCGTTGGGCTCACTATGAAACGCCTTAGAGGTAAGAGGAAAATTTTTCTCCCAACTAACCGTCATGACCGGGGACTATAGTAATGCTATCATCCTATGTAGGGTTGTGAACGGTTCAGATTTGGATCGAATATCTTACTGAATCTAAATTTATTTAGTGGATTTCGATCAGTAGAGCAAAGAGCATCTAACAAACAATCAGATTCGGATTTGGTATGGAGTTCTACATCTGAATCAAACTCTGAGCCCGAGCTGAATACAAATCAAGGTAGACCTGATTAATTATTTGAAGCTGGTTTAATCTGGTAACCTACAATGGGGTCGCCTGCATGGCCAGTGGGGTGGTTGTGAAGGCGTTGAGATGAAGATGCCAGATCAAACCCTGCTGGTGCACGACTTCAAGATGGGCCACGGAAGGCAGGATGTCTGGTTCTCATAGAGGGTTCCTCGTCATTAAAGAAATAAAAAATCTGGTAACTCGGCACTGCCCTCTCCCATATCAATCTGAATTCAACTGAATCCGGTTAGGTTAGGTTCAATAAAGTATGGATCCAAAGGGGAGACTACCAGTTGATGTGTCTTATGATTGGTTTGTGTTCGATGCAATCTGGTTTGATAAGCCCCCATATATGTGCCACTACTGCACGATTGCGGGAACTTATTTTGTAGATGAACGGTTGGCTTGTGTGGGTTTAAAATTTGTAGATAAAAGGTTGGTTTACGAAGGAGTTAAATTTTGTTTTTTATATAGAAGCCACGTCTAGCTTTTGCTTTATAAGTTTGAAGGCAGGGTGCAAATTGGTAGGGGCCCAGCCTGCCAAATTGACCGGTCGGACCTGGGCCCAGTTCGGGCCAGCAACTTGCTGTATGAACGACGGTCATTTAGGCCTAATTGGTCTGGGCCGCTCATGAACACACGTGTTATATATATATATATAGGGGTATTGCCGGATGCTTTTTTATGCCTACCGAGCTTTGAAAAGATTGTCTCCATTTTTTTCAAAAATCTAACCATGTAGATGTGATTTACATGATCGTCTGATTCCACCCCCAAGTTAAGTTTTTATAAGATTCAAAAATCAATGGTCAACAATTTTAAATAATACTCAATGCTTAAAAAAAATATTTTTCTCAAAAAGACATGATCCAAGTGTGATTTCCTAGTAAATCAATCATGCACATATGTAGGGTCAAGTTTTTTAAAACCAACCCGAAAACCCATATCCAAACTCGGTAGATAAAAAAAATTGTCAGGCACCAACCATTTTCACACACACACATATATATATATATATATATATATATATATATATATATATATATATATATATATATATATATATATATATATATATAGTAACTAGAATATGAGAACACAAAATATGGGCATTTTCAACACTTTTTTTTGCAACTCCAATAATGTGGATGTGCTTGGCACAGTGAATTTGCTAGGAATCAACCATTGGATCGTGTATTTTTTATGAAAAAATGTGATTTTTGAATGCAAGAATAGTTATGAAGATTATGAACCATTGGTTTTAAAGCTTTAAAAAAAAAAATTATGCATGAAAATCAGATTATTCAAGAGCTGGTTCTTATAAAACCAAGCATGTAGACTACATTCATACGGTTAGATTCAAGAGAAAAGAAAAAAAAATCATGAAATCGCTGTTTACACGTTAGTTTTCTTATTCTAGTGATTATATATATATATCACTATAATTTAAGGTTGTACACTTGATTTACATATAGCTAAGCTCTAAAACCAAAATCTAAACTTTAGAGAGCATGTACATGTTTTATTTATTATTCTTAAGAGTTAAAGTTGACTCAAATATGATGTTTTATGTCATTTTTAAACCACCTTTACTTTCAAGAAATGTGATCTATTGATTTTTCACCATCTCAAAAATAGAATTTTGTGGCATATTAAAGGTGATAAAACATCATAAAATAATAAATAAACCAATGCTAAGTACATTTGCATAGTTAGATTGACCATTTGGTGGCTAGATCTACGTGAACAAGTGTACCATTGTATGCATAGTATCATGGTAAGAAACCACCACATATATATATATATATATATATATATATATATAGAGAGAGAGAGAGAGAGAGAGAGAGAGAGAGAGAGAGCCCTATTTTTTGTTATGCCCGATAGGTTTTAAGTGTTTTATGATAGATTTGAACCGTTAGATGTGTTTTGACAAAAAATATTTTTTTATGAGCCAAAAAAAATGGGTACCTTGGTAACCATTGATTTTGGTTCATCGAAGAAACCTGTTTACAGGTCAGATTCCAGCAATCTAAAAGCAGGTTCCCACTAAACAAAACCTATAAATCACATCTACAGTATTAGACACGAGAAAAAACAACTTAAAACTATGATTTTTTAATAAGCCTAATGAGACCTAACAAAAAAGGAGGCTTAAGGAACACCTCTCTCTCTCTCTCTCTCTCTCTCTCTCTCTCTCTCTATATATATATATATATATATATATATATATATATATATATATATATATATATATATATATACAAGAGATTCAAGCCATGAAGTTTTTGGCGCATTAAAATTTTGGAACCCAGATGGACCTAGTGCTAGGTCTGTCATAATACACAACCTTGATGGGCTCAAGCTCAGTGCAGAGCTTTCTTTTTTGTGTTTTCTTTCTTCTTTATTTAATCCTAATAATGCCTACAAGTTGTGCATTTGGAGCCTAAATAAGATTGGATCTGCACATGAGGTCAACTCAAGGGTCCAACCCAATGCTGGCCTGTTTTCCATAGTTGCGAGAAATGGGTATGGATACTGGTACGGGTATGCAAAGGCATAAAAAGTTTCAGATATGTTTTTATTTGAAACACATATTGATACGATTCCAAAAAATATTGATTTTCTAATAAAAAAATTGCTACATGTTTCTAAAAAGTTGATACAAAGTGTATATTTTTACAAAAATACTTATAAATTATAATAGTTAAACATAATATATAAATCAATTAATTATTGTATAAAAATTCTTTTATAAATTATAATATTAAAAATCTTAATAAAAGTAATGTCTTTATCAAATAAAATTATTGTTTGTATGAAAAAAAACTAATAGAAACGAACTTGATAATCATTTATAATGTTACAGAAACGTTCATATGCAAGTTGGTACATGTTTCTCAAGTAATTAAGGCATGTTTGTTAAGCAAAAAATGAATGTGTTGCCCTTGAGAATAATGGTATTTCACATAATAGTCAGAATATATTGCAATATTTCTTTCATATCCGCCCACCTTATTTTCATTGAAATTGGAGGCTTTTCTAACGATTTTGCCTTTTGATTAAAATGTGAAAGCAACTTTCGTTGTCACTCATCCAGCAAAACTTGACTTTCGCCAAACTCAAAGTTTTAATGAAACTCAACTTCCACTAGTAAGACTCACAGTTTCAACAAAATTTGACTTGCCAGCAAAACATATACACCAAAATAATGAAACTCAGTTGAGAAAACCGATGAATCTCATTTGTAAGACTTATTATTTTTTTATAACTACTTTTTATATTTTATCTCATCCCCATTGTCCCTATCGCCACCAACAACAATCATCACTACCACCACTTCTTCACCATTATCATAGCCATGATCACCATTGTTACCACTGCCACCATTGTCAGCACTACCATTACTGTCACCACCAACTCTCACCATTTTCATCACCACCATTATCATTGTCATTACCATCATCATTATTACCACTACCATCATCATAGCCATTACAAATCTAGTGAAACTCACCCGCTTTTAAAGTTTTAGCAAAACTCAACTTGCCATCAAAACTCAATTACAATAAAATAGTGAAACTCAATTGTGAAACTTAGTTGTTATAGACTAACGAAACCTAGTAATAATGGTAGTGATGATGATTGCGAATGGAGGTGGTGGCAATGGTGATGATGATTGTGACAGTGATGATGATGACGGTGGATGAAGGTGGTGGCAATGATGATGATAGTGGTAATGAAAATGGTGATAGATGGTGGTGATGGTGGAGAAGTGGCGGTGGTAACCAGGATGATGGGGTGAA
This sequence comes from Nuphar pumila, assembly GCF_984573655.1. Classification (NCBI taxonomy): domain Eukaryota; kingdom Viridiplantae; phylum Streptophyta; class Magnoliopsida; order Nymphaeales; family Nymphaeaceae; genus Nuphar; species Nuphar pumila. The sequence goes on along the minus strand of NC_143263.1, from coordinate 74,461,495 downwards.
GAAAAAAATTAGTAAAAAGTAAAAGTCTCAGCGGTTTCGTAACTGTGTTTCACTATTTCGATGTATAGGTGAATCTCAATTTTGCTAGTGAAAGTCGAGTTTCATTGAAACAGTGAGTTTCACCCGCTAAAGTTGAATTTCGTTGAACTGATAATGGTGAAAGTTGCTTTCACATTTTAACGAAAGGATACAATCATCAGAAATGCCCATAAATTCAACAAAAATCAGGTGGGTATGTATGCGAAGAATATTACGATATCTTCAGGTAATACTAGATTTGAAAAAAATAAAATAAAATAAGATATTTACATGTAAAAAATGCATTGGAATTTTTAATCTAGATCAACCCCGGATCTAAATTAAAATGTATATCCGAATATGAAAGTTGAATGATTGAACAGGTCCAAATCCAATCTAAATTCAGATTCATAATTTAATTAAAGGATCCATATCCAAAAAACATGGATTTGGATAAAATATCCCACCATATATGATCATTTTGCAGACCTAACCTCAATATATCAAGGGGAAGTAACCAACTTCTTTGTGGCCATCTAAAGTTGCAACTGCTGGTTCATAAGGACAATAACCAATTAGGAAATGTTGGAATGAGGTAAGCACCATAGTCACAAATTTGATGATATTTAGAATATATCCTGATTTTATTTTGATATTTTCAAAAGCAAATAAGTATTAGAAGAACATGATGTTTAAAAATATTTCATATTGTGAGAATATTGCATATCTTAGTATTAACACATTTTAATGTTAATATTTATCAATATTTTATTTGTTATATATTTGCTTATATCTTAAAAATTTATACATGGTGATGTTTACCTTAGATATTCTGAAAGATAAAAAATCAATTTATTATAAAAGATTTTCTTGTTGAGAAAATCCTAATACTGATATCTTTGACATGGTAAGCATTGAAACAGCTAGACACGTGTGCACACACACACACACACATACACACACACACACACACACACACACACACACACACACACATATATATATATATATATATATATATATATATATAGAGAGAGAGAGAGAGAGAGATGGGTAAGGATGATAGTTGACAAGGGGAAAACGGGGCCCACCCTACCTCGCCTCATTTGGACTGGGAATGGAGGACATGAAATGAAGAATGAACCGAGAATGAAGGTTAAAATTAAAACCCATGCAGGAATGGAGGTGGGGATGAACTTACTCTTGCCCCCACCCTGCCTCATCTAGCCCCATCTCCATTAAGAAAATGACTATTATACTCCTATACATATTATATATATATATATAACCTTAACATAAAACCCTTTCTCAAATCTCTCTTCTCCTTCTTGTAACGAGCCACGTGAGATCTCATTTCTCTCCTTCTAACAGCGAAAGGCAGCAATGGCAAAAGGATCGAAAAAATGAGGTCCCACCCCACCTTGCCTCATTTAGACCAAGAATAGAGAACATGAAATGGAGAATAAAGGTTAAAATCAAAACTCGTGCAAGAATAATGGCATGGATGAAAGACAAAATTTTAAGACAGGGCGGGGGTGAACTCCTTGTCCCCCGCCCTGGTCCACTGCCATCACTAAGGGGTGATGGTTCACCTCTTTGTTCTCACCTTAAAAAATCATAGTTGAAAATGTTTTTTGACAAATTTGATTAATATGTATGTGATTTGGGTGGTAAAAAAAATCTGCAAACTGGCTCTTGTATCAAACTTTGCAAACGGGTTGTTGTATCAAACTTTTTTAATATGCATCATGATTTTATAATGTAAAAACTTTTAGAAATTTCATAATTAACCATTTGTTTTTAGATCCTTTAAAATTATATCTACACATAAAAAAAGATTTGATTCAAGAATTGAATTGTAGGTTTGTGATCATTGAGATCACATCTATATGGTCAGATTTGCTAAAAAATGTTTCTAGAGTTGATTTTTAAATGTGAGAAGGAAAGGTTAACCATTTAATGGAAGGATCATCCCTCTTTTCATATATATATATATATATATATATATATATATATATATATATATATATATATATATATATATGTGTGTGTGTGTGTGTGTGTGTGTGTGTGTGTTTATATATAGTGTGAATCGAGCATTTCCAATAGCTCTTAGTTTTTTTTAAAATTTGAATGACACTTGAGCTCGCTTTTCTTAAGGCTTAAAAATAAATAACTTAAAATATTCATAAATATAAGTATCAAAAGATCGTGTGTTTTATTGAAAAAACATGAGCTAGCAATCGACATATATCTTTTTGTCACGAGCCTATTTCTTCAATAGACTAGTGCAATGCGACAATCCTTCCTTACTGCCACAAGCCTATTGGTCGTTCACTTGCCGCTACTATAGCTTTGATTGTAGAGAGTGAAAGAGAGTGAGAGAGAAGAGAGGAAGAGAAATTGCAATCACTCAAAAGCAATTACAACAAGGGTGAACAAAGAAAGCTCAACACATTTTCATTCATTTACAATTTTGCTTGCAGGCGCATTACAATTCAGATCTACGGGCTGACCCTTAAGGGTATTTATCAACCTGAACCAAAGTGTAAGGGTGGCTCAAAGAAAGTTACAAGTGACTTGACACTTATATCAAGACCCAACCAAAGAAAATAGACTCTGGACACAACTGTACAAAGTAGGTCACAGGAGAATAGGCTCCTCCATTCAAATCATGTGCCACCCTCGGCGCTATTTGCTTTGTGGTATGATTTGACTTTGGACGGGTAGCGACTCTTTATTCGAAATGTTGTCTCACACGTCAGCTCCGTTGTCTCCTCCCACCACACCATATACTTTTTCGTTTGCCCCAGTAATTGACCTTGTGGCGAAGGATCTTTCTGAGACGCTTCTCGACTCGTTATGTTGTCAGGGTCCTCTACAAGATAGGAGCGCATTGTGACACGCTATGTTTCAGATCTTCTTCATCCACATGGAACGGTTTCAGGTTGCACACGCGAAATATTGAGTGCACTTTGAAGTCTGAGGGCAAGTCTAACTTGTATGCTAGGTTACCCACTTTCTTGGTGATGGTGAATGGTCCTTCATACTTCCTAATCAGTCTGCGGTGCTATCCATGAAAAACGCCTATGTGATCCGGGTAGAGTTTTACCAACATCTAGTCCCCAACACGGAACCTAGCAGGTCGGTGGTGCTTGTCCGCCCACTTCTTCATCCTCTTGGCCACCTTGTGCAGAAACGTCATTGCCAGATTGGTCGACTTGTGCCAGTGTCAAACAAATTGATAGGTGAAGGATGGTCTTCCCTTCTCCTTCATGGCAAGAGTGTGTGGGGTTAGCGATTGCTGTCCCCTAGCTATCTTGAATGGATTGTGGACTCAAAACTCGCTCTTCTGAATATTGTAGCAGAATTAAGTCACGTTCAGGAGCTTCACCCAATCTTTCTGATTGACAATAACAAAGTGCCTGAGATACTGCTCCAATATCCCGTTGATGTGATATGTCTGCCCATTGGGCTGTGGGTGAAAACTTGTTGAAAATATCATATCGAAGCAAAGTAGTAGAGACACTTCATGCCATAATTTTCCCATAAAATGAGCATCACAATCACTTACAATGCTTCTTGATACACCCCAATGCTTCACCACATGTTTTACTAATATCTCAACAAGCTTATCTGCAGGACACTCCTTGAAAGTCGGGATGAAAGTGACATATTTAGAGAAATGATCCACCACCACCAGGATGGAGCTGAAGTCGTCTACCTTCGGTAGGCTAACAATGAAGTCTATGAAAATGTTTTTCCAATGACGTTCTGGAATAGATAGTGGCTCAAGGAGGCCGAAAGTCTTCTGGTTAGTTCACTTGTCTTGCTGGCAGACGAGGTATGTTCTCACACACCCCTCCATATTGTTTCTCATTTGCGTCTAATAGTAATCACATTCAATGAGTGCTAAGGTCCGCTCCTGACCTTGATGACTAGGCCATAAAGTATCATGGCACTCCTTAAGTAGTTTGCTGCGAAGGCTTCCCCACTGCGGCACCAAGATGTGTCCCCTTTTAGTCACGAGGAGGTCATCCCAGAGTCAGAATCATCTAGTCTTTCCTGCCTGCGCCAGAGAGACAAGGTGTTACACTGTTGAGTCCTGTTGCATTCCTTCGCGAATGTAAGCCACTAATGCGCCCTCCTAGTGAACTTTATAAGGCTTCGCTTGCACAACTGTCAGTTCAACCTTATGCAACTCCTTCAATTCAGTCGATCCCATGGGATAAGGGACCCTGGCAAGGGGCTTCACTCTTGGGATCAACTCTATCTTGTGGTTGACCTTGCATCTCAGCAACAGACGCTTCGGCAATTCCAAGGTCATCACTCTTCGAAACTCCACCAATAGTGGGGCAAGAGTCAGCGTCATTACTGCCTTCACCTTCCTTTTTTCATTGTGCACGACAACCAAGAATGCATGCTCTCTCCGCTTGACACCCTTCTTCAATTGTATAACAGATATCATTGAAGTCTTGCTTTCAAGATTAAGGCACTATACCGTGTGCAAAAAATTTGGCCCTATGATCATCAATGAGTTGAACTTCGGCAACATCAACACATTCTTGCTGCGAAGAAACTTCATGCCCAAATTCATTTTGAAATCATCCAGTGACACCACTGAAAAGTTGGCTTTGTCGACCCAACTCCCAATTTGGATATTCACATCCCTTGCTTCACCAAGGATTGGATTGGCCTCAGACTTCACCATCTTGATGATCCTTTGCTTTGGTCTAAGCTTCAAGCCCAACCACTCGGCCTCTTCTCGTGAGACAAAGTTATACATGGCCCTAGAGTCTACCATTGCCATAATAGACTTCTCATTCACAATGACTTTCAAATACATTAGTTCTTTGCTAACCGGTATGCTTTTGACTACATAGTTTCTAACTGTGTTTATGGTTTGCATGACTCCCATCCTAGGTTGCGTGACCTCGGCATCACTACTCTCTACTTATACTGCATTGGTCTGCCCATCGTCCTTCACGAGGTGTTTTAGACATTGCCTTATGATATGTCTATTGCTACAAAACTAACAAGTCACAACTCGACCTTTGTTGTCATTATTGTTGTACTTCTTGTAATTCTGCTTCTTATCAAAATGATGTTGGGTTGACGTCTCACCCTTGTTATCATGCTGGTCCTCCTTCTTGCCTCTGTGGTCTAGATTCTTCCCCACCTTAGTCGATGGAGTGAAGGACTTATGTTATGTATCCACTAGTCGTTCGATAGTCATATATGCATCTTCTAAAGTCTGGGGATTGCTCATTTCCACTTCGGACTGTGCCCATGGTTGTAGTCTCACAATAAACTAGTTGTGTCTGTCTTCATCTGGCATATTGAACGTCCTAATATAGTCTATCAAGGCTCTAGTATGCTTCAATTCCAATACCATCTGATAAGCTTATCGTTGTACATTTCGTGGCATAAAGTAGTTTTGTAGCTATGTTCTGAAGGCTTCAAAGGTATCAATTACACAATACCCTTTTTTCATGTCGTTGCGCTTTTGTCTATGCCTGGCTATCGCATCTCCATCAAGTAGAGTTGGTGTTGTTTTCACCCTAAGATCCTCGACCAATACATTCTGGATGTCCAAGTAGTCCTTCACCTAGAACAAAAAGTTCTTTATGGCCTTGTTATCCCTTAAACTATTAAACTTCGCTGACCTCGGCACATCTATCTTTGATAGCTTATCATAATTTCTGCCATTCAGGGTCACTATTTGCTGCAAAATATGGTTTTTCAACTGGAGCACTCCTACTTCAGTTTGTAAGGTGGTTATTGTCGTATTAAGAGAAGTAACATGTTTCATCAACAAGTTCATCTGCTCTCGCAAGCTCGTCACCTCATCGTCTAGTCCTCTGAACGACTCAAATAAGCATGAAATTGCTTTCTCATGTGAAGTCACATCAACCATTAGTATGTCGACAGTCTTGGCCTTCTGCTCATGGCTCCAAGGCGAACCCATCTCCTCAGTCTCGGTGACTACCTTACTTTTGGTTCTATACAAGTTATATTGGGGCACCACGATGTCTTGCTCACAAATCGCGACATGTCAGTGCGTCTCTCAACACTGACTCTGAAATCCCTTCTCCACCTCGAGAATGAGCCCTGATACCACTTGTCACAGGCTTATTACTTTAATAGGTCAGTGTGATATGACAATCCTTACTTACCTCCACAAGCCTTTTAACACTCACTTGCTACTACGAAAGCTTTGATCATAGAAAGTACAAGAGAGCGAGAGAGGAGAATAAAAAAAATTGCAATCACTCAAAAGCAATTACAACGAGGGTGAATAAAGAAAGATCAATGCATTTATATTCATTCACAATTTTGCCTGCAACCAAAGTGCATAGGTGACCTGAAAAAAGCTACAAGTGACTCCACACTTACATCAAACCAATGCAAAACAGACTCTGACAATACAAAGTAGGTCACGGGGGAACATTTTAGTATTGTGTTTTTTTATTGTCATGTTTTTTATCATAATATATTGATTTGATTTCCTTATCAACTGCATCTCTGTGTGAACCAATTGCTAAATATTTTAGTTTTTTATTCTTTTACATATAATTCTCCTATCTTTAATTTATTTATGTCTCCAAATATTTTGCTGATAAAAACACGATAAATATAATGGTCTGCCCCCTGCCGTTCTATTTCCGTTTAAAAGGACGCCCTCCTTTTCAAGTATAACGCAGCTGCTGAATCTGCACACACACACACACACTAAGGTTGGGGATGGCCACACAAGCCACGGAGAGGCTAGCGAGGCCAGTAGCGGCGGTGGTGAGGGAGGCACTCTACCGTCGGCTTTTCAAGGAAGGGAGCGCCGAGCGGAGCGTCGGCAGGGAGCTCAATCGGTGGTTGAAGGAAACCAGGCGTTTCAAGAAATGGGAGGTAGGCAAATCAGTGAAAGAGCTCCGCAAGCGCAACCGATTCACTCACTCTCTCAAGGTAAACCCCCCTTTGATTTTCGTTTCTTTGTCTTTTCTTCTCCAAATTTTGTGGGTTTCTCCTTGTCGCTTTGTTTTTTATTGAACGGTTGTGAAATTTTAAGTGCGTTTCTGGGCGTTTGTTGTTCCGTTGATGATCCAGATCGTTTTTTTTTTATATTTTTTTGTGGTTTTTAAAATGGGTATTTGGGTTTTGGCGGAAATGATGGTATTGCTACTATTGCGACTCCTCTCTCTCTCTCTCTCTCTCTCTCTTTGTTGCTGATGTTTGCACTGCTCTTATTTAGGCTGTTAAAGTGAAAAAAAATACCAGTATTTTAGCCTGGTACATGGGACTTTTTCTCATAGTTCTGTGTTTTGGTTTCCTTGAGTTTTCTTAGTGGGTCTTTTAATTCAACAAAACTCGCACATTGCATTGTACTCCAGAAATCAGCGTGTGTTTTTTTATGTAAAAGAAAAAAGGAAGCCACTAGGTTTTATGTATTAATACTTCAAAGTGCTCTCATGTACAAACCAGCATGCTCATGTAAGTGTATAATGAATAGAACGTAACGAGGATTGGAGAAAGTGATAGTAAAGTGTCTATAAGTGAGTACCCTAGAAAGCGTGAAAGTCTACAGCCTTTTCTTATGTTAGAGAACATTTCTAGCACTTCAATGTTAATAATGAGACGTGGTGAGACAAAATTATGGGTGTACATGACCACATGCCAGTTATGTATGCAAACACGTTTTGTATGCGTCTATCTTGTATTATTGCCATCAAGTTGGTGAGTGCACTATTTTGTAAAAGCATGGTGTGGCGGGTACATCAGTATAATATTCAATGACGGGAGTGAATTTAACAAAATGCTAAGAAGTAAAGACTTATAATTAGCATAAGAACTGTCAATGTGAAATTATGGATAACTATGTCAACAATATTCTTGTAACTAAAGATCAACTAACCGTATCATCTACTAGTGTCTTAAAATGAAGAAATTAATACCATCATGCTAACATTCTAATAGAAACAAAAGCCATTTGGCATATCTAAGCAAAATCATTAGTTTGGGATAGCATATTCTTTTCTTAATTAAGGTAAGCTTTGATGATCTTCTATCCTTTATGATGGCTGACTACACTTCCTCCTGTATTTGCCATTATATAGTTGCTCGAGGAGATATTTTACAATGGCTTGAATTTACTATGATAATAACAAGTTAACAAAGATTGTAGAGTATATTTATCTCAGGTCTAGTTTAAACAAATGGATCATAAACAATGTTGTATAATTCTTGGAGTCGAACAATGAGATGAACATACCACATCTTTCCTACTATAACTAGTTGATGGAGATGGGCCATTAATAGCCATGAATAACCAATGCTATGATCTTCTTGTTATGCTAGTTGGCCTAAAAGTCATTTTGGTTTCATCATCCAAGTTCTTCAAATGTGTGTCTTCTAATTTCAAAGGATTTTCTCTAACAAGGAGGCCATTGAGTTGATGTCCCATGTCTTATTTGGTCCTTTGGATGGACCAATACACCTAAATCATTCTAAATATGAATGCATATCACATAATCTTTAAATATGAGGAGTGTTACCAAAACACTAGCTTCACTTAGAAAGTGAACTTCTGAACGGTGACTTAGAACATGTTTAAATCACAAACCATGGTTCCCTTGCTGAGGAAAGCACACTTTCATTCACATGCCAATTGTGCTTCCTGCTACGAAGTGAAACATTTTCCTTTAGGTTTTTGGCGCTAAACTTTTGGACATGAATGGTTAATCGTTATTTTAGGTTGTTAAAATACTAAACGATGTCTGTGATATAAGCTGATGAGGATATATTCGTAATTCAGTCAGAACTTCTTAATCTCCTAAATTTCTCAAATTCTATATGTTCTAAAATGTAAACCCTAAGGCCCAACCTAGAACCTTGCTGGTCCTCAAAGTTGACAACCCAGTACCAACTTTTTGGTGAGATTTTGATGTTTTTTCTTTTTAAGATAAGAGCTCAGTTTCTAGGTTTCTTCTCTTGATATTTTATTCTTTCTCCTGCTTTTTTCCGGATAGCTTTTTCCCTTTTACAATCCTTTCAGTTTTTCCCCCTTATCTCCTCTCCCTTGTTTCCTGCTGGTTATATATATATATATATATATATATATATATATATATTATGATGTTTGCATGTATCATTATTTTTTGATTTATAACCTCATTAGGTTTTATTAAGTCTTACTGATTTACTGCACCTTTCATACATATGATATAGTTTTCACCAAGAATGAATGCACCATTCAATGGCTGATTGTTGATTACTAGTGCTTTTGGCTTCACGTAGGCGAGTTGTAGCTTGCATATGAGCTGAGGAGAGATTTTTGGAGTAAGGCCACCCTCATGGGATTGCAACGCTTCATCTTGGCCATTGTACCACATGTCACCCAGTATATGAAGAATGGAAAATAAAATGTGGACATATGAAACAATTATTTATAGATAGATAGTTACATAAAGTATGTTATATATCGTGCTTTTCCACATCTTTTTGTTAGAAAAATGAGCCACAGCAAGGACATTAAACACCATGAATTTGAAAAAGGATAAAACTTGCTGCATAAAGTAAAAGACAAGTGAAAAGAGACCAAGAATCACTTACACCTAGAACTACTGCTATTCAAAAATTAAGGAGATATTTGTCAGGCTTTTTGAATATTTGAAAGACAACATATAACTTGTGTGTTTTCTTTTTTTGTTTTTTTATTGAGATTGAATGATGCTAGCAATTAGTCTTTAACATTTTGAATAGGGGATCTTGGGTTCAAATAATGTAGTGACCATAAGTGCGGGTGTCGGTGCAAAGGGTGCAACACGGCATTTTCAAAAAACTTGGTTTCAGGGTTGCATATATACATATATATATATATATATATATATATATATATATATATATATAGAGAGAGAGAGAGAGAGAGAGAGAGAGAGAGAGATGAACATATTAGGCCCCTTTTTTCGTTAGGTCTCGTTAGGCCCCATAGTTTGAAGTGTTTTATGATAGATCTGAACCGTTAGATGTGTTTATCATGCTCGATTCAGTAGGAATCAACTCTTGGATCATGTTTTTCGACGAAAAAAAGTTTTTTTATGAGCCAGGAAATTTGATGCCTTAATAGCCATTGATTTTTGGATCACCGGAAAAAACATGTATATAGGTCAGATTCCAGTGATCCAAAAGCCGGTTCCCACTAAACAAAACCTATAGATCACATCTATGGTGTTAGATGTGAGAAAAAATACTAAAAACTATGATTTTTGAAGGGGCCTTAAGGAGTGCATTACTCATATATATAGTGTATGTGTAAGTATTTATGTATATAATATAGATAAAATTGGACTTGGTTATTGTTAACCGAGTCCAGTTTCAGATAGAAATAGACCCCTGTATGGTTGACTGCACCTGACACTATGAAAGCCATGTCCAAGTGTCACACCTTTACTGATGCTGGTGCAATAAGGGTTTGTTGCTCTTTTAAAAGTGTCTGTGTTATATAGTGCAGTGTGCTTCATTTGTCACCTTTTTGTGATTGTCTCATGCATACCAGCTGAGCATACAAAGATTGCAAGCCTCATTGATTGAATCCCAGGGGCATGCAAGTTGAGCTCAGTGGGTTATTATATGGGACATTTGTTATGATGATCTTAAGCAAATATCGTCTTCTGTTACAAATACTTTTATTGGTAAGGATGTTTCATAATTCCTGTTAGAACTCTAATGGCCGATAAGGCCAAATTATCTTCTTCTCTATAAATTATCTTTGTTTAGTTTAATAATAAAATGGTATTTGGCATTGAATATAACCACCACATTATAGTAAGGGGTGCTTGCTCTATTTGCAGTATTCTAATTGCATCTGTTTTTTTCTGGTTCAGAATATTGGGTTATTTCAGTTCTCTATGTTGAAGAGTTGTTTCACTGAGCATGTCTTTTTCGGTTGCTTTATTGAAGAAAATCTCCTTGCTGTGGTGGATGGTATGCACTGAGGTTGATTCTTTGTTTGATTTTACAAGAGCAAATCTTGTTGTGATGGCCATCCTTTCATGCAGATGCTTGCTTTGCAAGTTGCTTTCTCTTTTTTTTTCCTTTTTTTGGTATCTCTTACTTTTGGATAAAATTATTTTGATCTCCTTTCCAGTGACAGCAAGCCATGTCACATTTTTGATGGATATATTTGTTTCAAATGTGACTCTGTGACTATTAGAAGCCATTACTCCATGCCTTCCTTGTCCCATGAACATCTATGACATTTATTTATCTCAGCTGCTCCACCACTCCAATACCGCTGATAATTGAACATTAGACTGAAATTAGCATCTTCAGTCTTCCTATATGCGTTTTTTTTCAAGTGTTCTCTCTCTGAGCATTTGTGTAACTTTACTCACTGGAAACTTCCAATTGTATAAGGAGTTTTAACGTTTTCTCTATTGTCTCCTTTAGTCGATTTGAAAACATTATACCTCATGAAGATGATTGTACTCGGTATCTTTTCTTTCTTGGAAATATTATACTCATTATCTGTCATTAATGCAGCTTCTAGAAACAACCTCTAAGAGGGGTATGAATTTGACGGTGAGCGATCAAGCAATTCACCTAGATCTTATATCCAAAACCAAGGGAGTTGTTGCTGCAGAGAAATATTTTCTGGATCTCCCTGAACCTTCAAAAAGCCATCTAACATATGGAGCTCTTCTTAACTGTTACTGCAAGGAGAAAATGACTGAAAGGGCTGAAGCCCTCATGGAGAAAATGAAGGAACTGAAGTTTGCTTCCAGCCCCATGGAATATAATAGCTTGATGACCCTCTACTCTGAAAGTGGCAAGCCTGAAAAAGTTCCAGCAGTGATTCAAGATATGAAGGCCAATGATGTCATGCCAGACATATTCTCATACAACGTTTGGATGAGGAGTATTGCTGCTGTTGGTGACATTTCTGGAGTAGAGAGGGTTTTAGATGAGATGAAGAGGGATGGCCGAGTAAATGCTGATTGGACCACTTACAGTAATCTTGCTTCCATATATGTGGACGCAGGTATGCATGAAAAAGCAGAGAAGGCACTGAAAGAACTTGGGAGTAAAATGGATCTTCATTGCCTCCCTGCATTCCAGTATTTGATCACGTTGTATGGCAGAACGGGTAATTTAGTGGAAGTTTACCGTGTTTGGCGATCTTTAAAATTGGCATTCCCCAAAACAGTCAATCTTAGCTATCTAAACATGATACAGGTGTTGGTTAAGCTTGGTGACCTTCCAGGTGCTGAGAATTGTTTCAAGGAGTGGGAGTCTGGTTGCTCGAAATATGATATCAGATTGTTTAATGTGTTGATCGGTGCATATGCAAAAGCCAACAGAATAAAGAAGGCAATGGCAATGCTTGAGCGAGCAGGCAAGCGAGGTGCGGAACCTAACACGAAGACATGGGAGATTTTCACTGATTATTATTTAAGAAACAATCAAATCAATGAGGCAGTTAAGTGCATCGAAAATGCAATCTCTGCATCAGGAAAGAGTGTTAAAAGTAAATGGAAGCCGGCTCAAGCAACAGTGGAGGCAGTGATGGCGCATTTTGAAGGGCAACAGGACGTAGATGGGGCTGAAAACTTCTTTGAGATCCTGAAGAAGGTTGAGTGCATTGATGCTGCAGTTTATGAGTCATTAATTCGAACGTACTTTGCTGCTGGAAAAAAGAGTCCGGCAATGCGCCAGAGGTTGAAGATGGAGAATTTAGAAGTGAGCCCCGAGACTGAAAAGTTGCTTGAAACAATGTGTTGAGTTATTTTTCATGCACTGATTCTGTTTATCTATGTAATAATAACCAATTGGCTGATCCTTCGGTGGCTGAGCTTAGCTTTTGTTTGTGGTCTGCCATTATCCAGGGATTTGAAAGGAGATCCAGAAAAAGGAATGAGATAGACTTTCTATTTGTTTTTCTTTTTTCTGATTATCGTGATTTATTATATTCTGGGTGAGATTAAGTGTGACTTGCTAAAAGTATTTGTATGTGGTGCATGTTTGTGCACACGTGTGTCTGTGGTGTGTGCATGTGTGTGTGCGTGCGTGTTGAAGACAAGAAAGACTTTGAATTGTCTTTGTTTGAACTAAAGATTCTAACAAGTTTGGTGAAGGTGTGGAGTCAGTGATTTCTTGGTGTTTGCAAGTTGATTCCTGGGTTTCTCACGAGGGCTCTGCACACCTGATTAGGTGGGTCAACTTAAGGCATTCAAGTTGAAATACTTAAAAGAGTTTGATATGTGAATTGTGTGTTCCTGGCTTGAGGCTGAATCAGCAAGATCTCTGGTGGACAAGAGGGGCGGCCAAGTGGCTTTAACCGCTTGAGGGTGGGCCATGTTGCTGGGCATCAATCTCTATCGGGACCCACCACTTGAATAGCTTCCTTCATTGTATATTAAAAAAAGAAAAAGAAAAAAGAATCGATTCTTGTCTTGACTAGTCTTGTTTGTGCCATTTGAACCCTGCAAGTTGATTCAAGGCCTTAATACTATGGAAACTTAGCTCTAATTTTGAGATGACTAATCATGGTTTACTTGAGTCATCCCAGTCTGATTGTGTGCCAGTGACGAGTGTATTCAGCTTATTACTGGACAAAGGTGGACTGAGTACCCTGTTAGAATTGCCTATTCCAAACTGTTTTTGCTGCGAAGAAAAAAACCTGTTCTTGCTGAAGGTGCCATGGACTTGAGCAAGTAGATGGTCCAACTTAATAGGCTACCAAGCTGTGTTCCTGTACTGCATTCATGGACTTGGACAGGGCTTTTCTGGTCCTCCCATCGGTTAGGCAAGTTGAAACACATCAGACCATGGGCATCCCAACAGCATCCACTAGCTAGTGTAGGACCAAACAGATCCATGTTCAGTACAGATTCAAATGGTTCTGGTTTTGGCTTGGGATGTGGGTATTGCACAATGCTATGCAACTGGATATGTACGAAAGATTTGGATACGGAATGACCATCTTGGAAGAGCCCCTCTGGATTTGGGGTCCGGTGAGGATTTAACTTAACCTGTTCTGATTTTGCACAGGCAGAATTAGATCTTTTCAGAATTGGCTTTTTTTTTTTTTTAGTTTTCCCCAGATTGAGTTATGAAAACCCATACAAGATCCAACTTTCTATTAATGGAATGTGTAATGTAGTCCCTTGGTGGATATGTGATCCAGATCTGATCCATCTGCATTGTCAGTGATCAGGTCTGAGTTCTTCCCTTCCAACTAATTTGACTAAAGTCTTTTCATTTTTCATGTTCTAAAAATGCACATCCAAACTATATAGATCTGAGCCCATGTCATAAACACCTTAACAATGCCCAGGTAGCACCAGTGGTCTTTGAATCATGTCCGACCCATCATGCAAGGCTAACTTATAGTTGCCACAAAGCACCTTACAACCCTTGTCACAAACATTGGCAAATATGACCATATTTTCAAAGTATAATCACAAATAAATGCCCCTTTTATTTTATTGCGTTCTTCTTTACATGTTCGTATTCTTTCTTTATTTTTAAAATTTTGTGTACGTTGATACTTTTCATAATCTTCTCAAAAAAACAAAAAATTGTAATTCATTTTGAACCTATATATGTAAAGGCATTTTTAGTGAAAAACACCTAATAAAAATACATTTAGATGCATTTTCAAAATGTCGTTTGTATCATAGTTACCGAAAATTTCTTGTTACAAGGGAAAACTCGTTTAGAAAGCGAAAAACTCCTCGCTTCCATGAAAGGTGGAGAAGCTTTGGGAAATCTGTTTCCAAAATATGGAAAACTTGATTCTCTTTAGTGGAAAGCCCGCTTCTTCTTCGTTTCCCAAATCGTTTCCCTTTCACTTAAAGTTTTCCTCTTGCTTCTTGTCACTTCTCATTTTCCCCTCACTGCTTAGGTTTTAATAATAGAAAATTCTAATTTTTTTATAACAAGCTTGCATTGGCTCGCGCTTGATATTGCTTTCTATGTGTTTCTATTTTATTTTTCACTTACTTGCGTAGTCACTTTATAACCGTATCACACTTCACACATTATACTACATTTTAACAATCTCTTACTGCTTTCACTTCACACATCGCTTCTCGTATCTATTTCGTTTCTTGGTAACTATGTTTTGTATTTCGAGCCCATATTTTCCTCATGCAGTTACATGAATTGACATTCATCTCATTGAGTTACCAAGTGAACCATAAATGCATGCACAAGAAACGACATATATATCTCATGCAAAGAACTATTGATGTCTAGAAAACGCTTTCTAAACCCACTTATCACTCTACTAACTATAATTTGACTTTCTACAAAAAAAAAAAGATTTTCAAAATCTGATAATATTGGTATGAAAATCTGGATACTGTTGCTGTTTTTTATAATCTTGCCTATTTGCAACAATCATGTATTCATGTTTTTTATATTTTTATATTTTAAATATTTTAATTACAGAATGTGCCAATGTTTTTCCAATATTTTCTTAAGAACAAAAATTCCAATTATCGCGCCTCTAAAAAAATTTCAATTATTTGCTGAGAAAATCCTAAGAACAAAGTTTGTGCCTATGGGTGGCATCCATTAGGTTCTCAGTTGTCTGTATCCATTCAATAGAAGTCGAGTT
Source organism: Nuphar pumila (assembly GCF_984573655.1). NCBI lineage: Eukaryota > Viridiplantae > Streptophyta > Magnoliopsida > Nymphaeales > Nymphaeaceae > Nuphar > Nuphar pumila. The sequence goes on along the minus strand of NC_143263.1, from coordinate 74,445,864 downwards.
CAAATGGAAGTTTTCCCATGGGAGATAGGTCGTTGATCTTAGGGATGGTTTCTCTGTGTAAATATCAAAAAAAAAAAATGCAAGTTTTCCTAAATGAACCTATACGCTTTACGGCTCATCTAGGTTGAGCCTTCAGCAAGAAAAGCAGAGCTCGTGATGAGCTGAGCTGAACTTGAGCTTGCTTGTTCCAAAAAAAAAAATATTTTATTTTTAAATGTTAGCAATAATGGGAATTTTATATTCAAGGCCTCTAGTTAAAATTTTACCTACAATGTATTATTTAGTAAAAACTGCTAGTTTTTGCTGTTTTTCTTTTCAAATCAAGCCCTATGTATATGATTGTGTTATATTTATTCAAGGACTTTGTTAAAGTTTCAATGATCGCTCATACTGCACTACAATCCTATTAGGGATGGCAGTGGATCGGGCCCCACCCCACCTCGCCCAGTTTGGACCGCTGATGGAGGACATGAAATGAGGATGGAGGTTAAAATCAAAACCCGTGTGGGTATAGAAGCGGGGATGGACTTAGCTTTCCCCCACCCTGCCCCATCCCCGTCTCGATTCCCGCCTTTCCCCGCCCTGCCCTGTCCCCAATCATTCTTTAGGGATGGCAATGGATCGAGGAAAAATGGGACCCCACCCCGCTTCGCCCCATTTGGACCAGGAATGGAGAACATGAAACCAGGATGAAGGCGGGGATGAAAGTTAAAATCAAAACCTGTGCAAAGATGAAGGGCAGGATTTTGAGATGAGGCGGGAGTAGATACCTTGTTACCTGAGCTGCCGCCCCAGTCCACTGCCATCCCTAAATCCTATGATTAAAAAAGTGAGTTTTAAACTGCAAACCAGTCAATCCAAAGTGTAATTATGAACAGCTTGCACCTTTGAGGTGCTACTAGAGAGTACTGTATGGTTGACTGTAGCTAATATAATTTTCCTACAAAGTATAAAACTAGGGATGCAAACGGTTTGGATCAGGAGCAGCTAAATATATGTGGATTCAGACTAGAATCAGACCCAGAACAGCTAAAGATTGCAAAACCCCGATCCTGAATCCGACCCATTTGCATCCCTACTACAAACAAGCAAGTGCGGACCTCCTAATTCTTTGCTCCTTCTTGGCTGGACACATCCTAAGCAACTTGTGGCTCATCCCGTCAGGCCTGGCTTGATGAGACCCAATCAACTGTTCGGGACTGGGTCAGATATCCAACTGAATCCGATCAATCAGATTCAGATTTGGTGTGCAGCTTGCATAAAATCCAAATCTAATGGATAATCTGACCCGATTACATATAAAATGAATCTGTTCGTTAATCGGATCCGATGCAGTTTACTTTTGGTCTGTGTGAATCCAAACCCAATTGAGCTAGATTTGATTGGGTCGGATTCTGTAATGCCTAGATCCGATCCGACCAAGGGGAGGTTGATACGTTAAGACGTTATAAACTTCATTTGTTTCTTCGCAATCGCAGGAGAGGTCGCCCTCTCGTCTCTGCTTGATGAGAGCTGTCGATTCTAAGCATTCGAAAAAATGGGTCTCAAGATTGTCGGAGAAATTGAGAGATTGGACGCTAAGCAACTCAGTTACCACGAATTCGTGGAAAACTATATGAAGAAAAATCAGCCGTTGATCCTAACGGGGTTGATGGATGGATGGCAGGCTTGCAAGGATTGGGTGAAGCAAAATGGTGAGCCGAATCTTGACTTCTTCTCTAACCATTTCGGGGAATCTAAAGTCCAGGTGAGCTTTTCCTTCTTTAGTTTCACTGGATTCCAAGGAAAAACATGTTTGTATCTTTTATGCTTGGAAGAGGATTTCCGTTGATTTTTGCTACTCCTTTTTCTCGTTGCTAAATGGCCACATTCTGTACTTCGAAGTTTGTTATTAGTGTGTCTCTGTCGTGGGGATGGAGTGACAATTTTGATTAGTTTTTGGTGGTGTTTGTGGGCTTTAACATGATTGATTGTGCTTCCTGACATGGTTTCTGTTTCAGATGGTTTGTGGGTGTGTCCGGTTTTTGGAGAGCTGGGTCTATTGAGTTGCATTATAAGGGGTATTTCTTGGTGGGCTTTAAAATTTTTATTCTATTATGGTGGAAAATAGTGGGTTCTTGGTTCTCGGTTCTATTCATGTTATACAGAATCGTTGGAATGCCACTTGTTTTGGTGTAAGTTTAAATGGGTACTTTATGAGCTCGTGAACTATGGAGTCCTTTCTTTTCCTTTTTGTTTTTCCGGTTAATGCTTAAAGTTGTTTTTCCTTGTATTTTATGATTGTTTTCATTTTTAGGATTTTTTCTGATTTTTTATTTTTGCAATTTTCCAAGTGCCGATACGATTTTTACATTGGTTAATGCAGCTGCCTAAATAGTGATACTTTTCAGTTAATGCATTTTCTAACGTTCCCCAACCCACTAGTTCTGATTAAGTCAAATGGCCCGTCAGCTCTATGATTTCCATGACTAACTTTTCTGCTACCGTTCCTAAAGTTTATTACCTACACCGTGAAGGCTATTTTTAGTTTCTTCTCCTGTCTCTTATTGAAGCAAGAAAATTTATTTGATGTTTCAACAAACTGACTTCCTAAATGTATTTTTTTCTAATATATACTTGAAACCCAAAGTTGAAAACGGTGAACAATGGGAATATATGCTGGCATGCTAAACATACTAAAGTTATGTCTATCAATATTAGTTACTGCAAATTATGCCACTTTCTTTTAAGTTATATCGCAGATATTTGTGTGGCAGTTCCATTACCTTGAGTTTCTTAGTGATGGCTTCTTGTGAATTGCTGTGTGCATTCAAATGTGCCATCTGAGTATCAAGGACTTGTACTTTACGTCATGTATTTTTTTTTCTATAGTCTCTCTTCATTTTCTTTTCTAAAAGTTCCTGAACTGCATAACATGCACAAGTTTATTGAGTGGGTTGCTTGTTCTCAGCTATTCCTTTATTTTGTCATATTTCTTCAACAAGCGTTGCTTTTGTATAGGTTGCGGACTGTGGAAGAAGAGAATTTACAGATCAGAAGAGGAAGGAAATGTCTGTTTCAGAATTCATTGGCCACTGGCAAGGACTTCTTGACCGAAGTGGTGACGAGTCACTACTATATTTGAAGGATTGGCACTTTGTTAAGGTAGCGTGGTAATTAAAACTAGTGATTTAATCCCTTTTAGACGTTTGAGCTTTGTATGTCACTGCAAGTATCTTTGATGATATAGGATGTTCTATTGGGCTGTTCTTGTGCTTCAAATAAAAGTGTAGAGCTATAGTACAGCGGAGCAAAGTGGTGGAGGAGGTATACCTTTATTTTTCATAATGATTAAGGGTGGACATCATGAGAGGTAGTTCGTCACTGAAGTTTTGCAGTTCTTTAGAGCCTGAGCCTGATAAGAGTGCTGGATATTTTAGTGAAAGCCCTCTGCCTAAGCCATGCCCTATGTGCATAATGAGCTCCATTCTAGACAGAGGTCTGAGGATTTGGAGACGGGCCTGAGCACGATAAGACTCAGCCCAGGATTTGGGCGTTCTGGCTTTTCAAAGCTCTGGCAGGACATTTTGGGTCCAATGTTAGCCAGCATGGCCCCTTAATTATGATGGGAAGATCTAGATATAGGTCCATTTGTGTGCTGATTTTAGTAACAAATGGTAATCCTTGGACATATGGAAGATATTGGCAGAATCACCATCATTTGTTTTGGTTCTGTTGTGCTATTTATTGTTCCTTCTCATGTTCATCAAAATTGTTTATATGTCTCTCCTTTTTATAAGAAAATAAATGCCATATAGGAGGAGAATTTTTTTACTTTAAGGACTTTGTTGAAGCCAGTTTCATTGGTGATTCTTTAAATTTGTTGTTTGCAATCTATAAGTTTTTTTTAATGTGAGTAATGCTCAATTAAATGTTTTATCATGCTGTTAGAACATGTTAGTTGTTTTGGACATCAAGATTTTGCTTTCATGTTTCTGTTTATGTTGATCAATCATGCCTTAAATCTCCTAAGAATTTTTTTTTCATGCAACCAAAATTATTATTATCTCCATTTTATGTTTTTGTTTTCTAATATTCTTATTGTGATTTGCAGGAGTATCCTAACTATTTAGCCTATGTTACACCACTTTTTTTCTTGGATGATTGGCTCAACATGTATCTAGATAGTTATCATATGCATAAAGATGCAGATGTGGGTCATGATTCATATGAACTGAACTGCTCTGATTATCGCTTTGTGTATATGGGTTCTAAAGGTACTATTGGTGTTATATCATTGCTACTGTTTTTGTTTTCTTATCGTCATCATTATTGTTCCTATGTATGTATGACCGTTCAACTTCTTTTACATCTGGATTCATTATTTTCTGCAGAATAATAAATAAATAAATAACATGCATGTATGTATGGGGAAATTTTTGGTATAGTTAACTGTAGCTGTCATCTAGTAAATCCTATGGATTCTTTCATGATCTAATGGTTATCTCATGGATTACACCATACAGATGTGATGTACATAGTTTATTTAGTAATAAGATATTCTATGGGTCATGTGAATGTGATATGTAAACATGTTCTTCAAGAAACTTCAAAACTCAACTGCCAACTATGCACTAAAATTCCATAATTAAGAAAAATATGGATTTTATGTGAGAACATTCAAGTTCTGAGAATTGAACATGGAGCTTCTCAGATCAAACTTAAATGTTGTCACTCCTTCATACATACCTTTTATAAGAACCAACATTAAACTGTATATTGATGTGAATTTTGTGGAAATTTGCTACAAAAATATATATCCAAGTTCATTAACTAAGTGCTATCATAACAGGCACAAAGATACACATCTTACTGTATGTCATATACTTAGTTCTCAAGTTTCAATATGAGTTCTAAGGAGTTTTATTTTGTGTAGAGATGAGAGTTCTCCTGTTGTTTTGAGGTTGTCAGTGACTTCCTGTTCTCCATTTCTTAGCCCTAGGATTGTTTTCTTTTACTGATATTTGTAGAGAGCTTCTTGCCTTTCTATTAAGCAGCCATCCAGCTTCTTTGACCATTTTATTTACAGATAAAAAGTGTTCTCTGCTGTTGTCTAGGGACTTGGACTCCTTTGCATGCAGATGTGTTCAGGTCTTATAGCTGGTCAGCAAATGTTTGCGGAAAGAAAGTCTGGCATTTTCTGTCACCTTCACAATCTCACCTTTTATTTGATAGGTACCTTCTTGTCCTCTAGCATAAGTTATTCAGAAGGTATATCTATATCGAATGGTTTAAGGAGGCACCATGTAAACTGTGATAGTAAACATGGATTATTATTTTGGTAGAGATGAATATTCCAGTTACTTGCAGGTGTATAAACACCCTCTTATTAAACTTTGCTTCAAACTACATAGGTTGAAACTTAAACACAACGTACTATTGATATTTGGTAATTCAGTTATTCATGGTACAGATCTAAAATAGTAGATTATTATGCATATAAGGACACATAAATATGTGTTCAGCATCTCCTAGCACTATTGTGAAAGATAAGCATATGAGAATCTTCAACTAAGAGGGTTTAGGTTTGTCCTTTTACTATTAGAAAACATTCTGTGGAATATCTAGGAAAAGATACTTTCCAGGGAGTCGTGACAAAGCTAGGTTAACCATTTCCAATGTTGTTGTGATAAGGCTTAAAATCTTTCTGATAAGGTCCGAAATTCGGTGTTTTTATATTGGACACATGCTTTAAACCTTTAAACATATACAGACAGATTTCAAGATTTCTTACAGCCTGTTTGGATGAAAATCCAGGTATTTAGTTTAAGTTAATTTTTTTTTTTGTAGAACCTCAAACTTTTAATCTCAAAAAAGTGGTCTGGCTAGATGTTTTAACTCTATTAGGACTGTTTGATGTACGGTTGACTCCTTTGACCCTCCTCTTTTCTTTATAACAAAATGTTTCCTCTTTCTCGAGAAAAAGAAATCCAAATGGCTGCATTTTGAAATTTGGAAAAAATATTCCGGCTTTAGTTCTATTGTATTTCGCATCTCTCTCTCTCTCTGTCCATGCAAACATGTGTGGATAAATTCTTTCAAGACAGTATGATGTTCTATGCTATCATAAAATTAGAAATCAATCAGCGTGTTTGATCACAATGAGCAATAAATTGAATGAATTCACCATTGACACACACATATCATTGATACGAGTAAATGTGACCATTATGCTTTTGACTTCTCACATCTTACCTTTTGAGTCTGTTGTTTGAACAATGTCAGGAATTTGAAAAACTCCGTGTACAACATTTTTGAGGATGTTTCTGATAGGCAATTCCCTGGCTTTAAAAAGGTATCCTACTTTTTTTTTTGAGTTGTTTCTTGTTAAGATATTAAATTTTACATCCTAAATGATGTGTTTCTGCAGACTGTCTGGTTAAGGTGTACCCAAGAGCGAAATGAAATTATTTTTGTGCCTAGTGGCTGGTACCACCAAGTCCAGAATCTGGTATCCTTCTTAAGCTCCTTTTTAATTTATTTTTGGAACACGATATAAGGGACAAAAACCTAGGAAAGAAGAAGAGAGAAATATAGCTGCTTGTTCAGTCTTCTGCACCTCCCTTCGAGTTTATATACTTCTAATTAGTAGAATCTGCTGCTTTTGCATCAAGTCCTGTTTCAATTCTTCAGGCTTGGGCATCTGGTCATTTATCTCTGTGTTTAATATGTTTAGTGAGCTGGCCTTCAACACGTATCAGGTGGTCCATTTAAGTTAGGATAAAGGAATAGATTGAAAACTAAGGTTCAACCCATGGTTGCCAGTTGAGGAAGCGGGAGCGGGAAGCGATACGGGAAGCGGGAGCGGGAAGCGAGGCACTTTCAAAATTTTAGGAAGCGGGGAAGCGGGGGACCACTTAGGAGCGATTCGGGAAGTGTCTCGGAAGCGACCTAGGAAGCGTCTCGGAAGCGACATAGGAAGCGTCTCGGAAGCGAGGGGGAAGCGAAAAAAATAAAAATAAAAAATAAAAAATACAAAAAAATTGAAAAAACAGGGGAAGCGTGGGGGAAGCGAGGGGAAGCGAGGGGGAAGCGCGCTTCCCATTAAAGGGAAGCGCGTCCCCCATTAAAGGGAAACGCGTCCCCCATTAAAGGGAAGCGCGCTTCCCAAAAAAGGGGGACGCGCTTCCCAAAAAAGGGGACGCTTCCCCCCACGCTTCGGAAGCGCGACGTTCCACGCTTCGGGTCGGGGAAGCGCGCTTCCCCTTTTAGCTAGGCGCTTCCGGTAACTCTGGTTCAACCATGTTATATGACAATCCAGATGAACCAAAGAATTAAACAATACAGGACAAGGCTAATGTGACAAGTTATCTTAAATATATCAAAGGCTAATGATTACATGGTACTTGAGAAATTGAAGTCCATGCTAGATATAGAAGTTGTTCATGGTCCATTGGAGCAACATTTTCTTGTAAATTGATTTTTCATTTTCTACCCCAGAGAACAAAAGATAAGATTAAGAATGTTGGGCTGCTTTACTATACGGTACGGAATGTTGGGCTGCCAAGAGACATCATATTCAAAAAATGAGTGCAGCTGAGATGCGTATGCTGAGATGGATGTGTGGAAATACAATAAAAGATAAGATTCAGAACGAGGAGATACGTAAGAAGGTAGGCGTTGCACCCATTGAAAATAAGATGAGAGAGAATCGTTTACGGTGGTTTGGACATATTCGGCGAAGACCTAATGATGCTTCAGTTAGAAGGATGGAGAAATGAGAAAATATATTAGTTAAAAGAGGTCGGGGTAGGCCTAGGAAGACATGGATGGAGGTGATAGGAAAGGATATGAATGCTTTGAACCTCACCGAGGACATGGCATTGGATAGAAATGATTGGGGGAGAAGGATTCATGTGGAAGACCCATAATGATTTTCTTTTTTGGTTCATATCGCCGACCCCAATTATTTTGGGATGAAGGCGTAGTTGTTGTTGTTACCCCAGAGAACAAAGAGATGGAAATTCTGGTTTTGCCTCTAAGTCTTCTATTGTATTATGTTTTTCTGGTCCTGTATTTTGATGATCTTCTGTATGTGAAACCTTTACTTATCCAATGAGACTCTTTGCTTGGAAAAACTTGTCAATTGAAAATGTAAAATTTAGTGTTGGCGTTATGTGTTTCTTTTGCAAAAGAAGCAAAACTGTTCAGTTGCGTTTGAATGCCTCGGATCTGAGATCTGTGTATTTGAATCTAGCATGAAATCCTGTTCCAAGGATGGATGTAAACAAAAGCTGAATCTCAGATTCTGCTTAAAAATGGGGATCTGAGATTCATCTTTCTTGAAAGTCACATACATGTAAATATCCTATCATATGTAATCTTTTAATTGTTTTCTAGTTTAGTTACATTAGGACTAGTTAGTTTTATTTTTTTGGTTTTTGGACTAGTGCAAGTTTATGCTTTTTGACCAAGTCAAAAAGCAAATAACTTTGGACATCCTTTAGACTTTTGCTTTTTGACCAAGTCAAAAAGCAAAAGCATGTAAGAGCTGTTGGACTGTCCAACGGCTCTAATAGAGCTGTTGCACTCTCCAACGGTTCTAATAGAGCTGTTGGAGGGTCCAACAGCTCTTTGTAGCCCCTTCTTTCACGTATAAATATGGGGCCATACCCCATGCATTATGTATTCTTTTTGGAGTGGGTTTTCCCCACATGAGTGATATATTTATCCTCTTTTCCTTCTTGGTGTATATACTCTTTTGAGTATTTTTTGTGGTTCTTGTGAGTATATTGAATGAACTTTTGTGTTCATTAAGAGATCCTTTGTGAGCTTGTCTTCGGAGTTGCTTTTGAAGTTATATTTCCTTACATGGTATCAAAGCTTGGTTGAAGCAAGTTTTTTGGTGCATTGGGAAGCGTGCTACATAAGTTTTTTGCAAGTGATCTTCCTTGAAGGGGTGATCGTGTGGAAGCGTAAAAAGCTTGGAGAAGTATTTTTTTACTCACTCTTCTGGTAGAGTATCCTTTCACTTTTTGTTTCTCTTTCACTCTTACCTACTTCACTAAAAATTGTAAAATGGATGACAATGATAATGTCACCATTAAGCCCATCAAACTAAATGATTTCAACTATGTCACATGGGCTTCAATCATGAAGCATCTTATATGGGGGAAGGGTTTATGGAGATTAGTAGATGAAACCTACTCTAATCCTTGCAAAGGTTGAAGGGAAAAAAAAAATACCTCTTACGGAGGTAGAAAAAGTTAAGGCCATAGCCACTTACGAGAAAAAGTGGAAAAAATGGCGTATGGAACATGCCAAGATCATGTCTTGGCTTATTTCGAGTGTTGGTATAAAAAAATGCTCAAGTTTAGCAAAATTTGAGCATGCAAATGAAGCATGAGACTATCTTAAGAGAATATATTCTCTTAAAGATATTGCACATGTGTGTAACTTTCAAAATAAAATAAGAAATATGGTTCAAGGGGACAAGAGTATTATAATGGCTTGTCGGAATTATGAGAAGAATTAACTCTTCTTGAACCAAAGTGGCATTGTCCACATGATATTGAACTCCGTCAAAACCAAATCAATGCGGAGCATTTCTTTTAGTTTATCAGTGGATTGAGACCGAAATTTGAATCCAGTAGGTCTATTCTTCTTCATCGTGGAAAAGTACCATCAATTGAAGATACAATAGAGGAATTGAGTATGGAAGAGAATAGACTAAAAGGTAGAATTGCTAAAAGCGATGACGACTCAGTTCTAGCCGTTTCGAAACCTGAAAACTTCGTAAGGACTTATAGACCTAACTACGGAAGAGGAAATGATGATTTTGAGAAAAAAAAATCATTTGCTACTATTGCCATGAACCTGGACATGTGAAAACTCACTGTCCAAAATTAAAAAGGCCCTATGAGAAGAAAGCAACATCTGTCGGACCACCACAAGAATCGAGTGAAACTTTCATTGGAAGTATGTCTCTCGCTCAATTGGTGGAAGCACTTTGACCTCTATTCAAAGGAGCATCTTCATCTATGGGAGTTGCAACCTCTTCCGTGAGCACCTCTGATCCAGGTAAAACTCTATGGCTTCTTGATTCAGGTGCTTCTTTTCACATGACTTCAAATATTGATATATTATCTGAATGTCATAACTCAAAAAGATCAAATGTTTTTACTGCCGATGGAACATCACTACAAATCGAAGCAATAGGGAATTTTGAAAGGGTTTATCAAAATTCAAAAGGATTTTATGTTCCACAAATTAGATATATTCCCAAATTAAATCTCCATCTCCTGTCTGTTTCTCAACTATGTAATCGTGAATATAACATTTTCTTCTCTTCTTGTGATTGTCGAGTGCAGGATTGTCAGCTAGAGAAGCTTATTGGGGAAGGCCATAGAGAAGGAAGCCTATACTACGTGGATTTTTTGGAAATTCTCAAAAATACTTTTTGTTTTAATGTTCAGAAAATGAACTTAAATATATGGCAGAGGAGACTTGGTCATCCTAGCATATCCAAGCTTCATTTGTTTCCAAATATAGAAAACTTTTGTAATTCTGAAACATTTAAGCGTGAAGAATGTATCTTGGGAAAAATGAAGAGATTACCTTTTCAAGAGAGAAATTTTGTTTCATCTCGGCCTTTTGAGTTAGTGCATTCAGATGTATAGGGTCTTGCACCGGTTATGTCTGAAGGAGGTTTTTCGTATTATGTCATTTTTGTAGATGATTTTACAAGGCATACTTGGATTTACTTTCTCAAAAATAAATCTGAAGTATTTTTTCATTTCCAAATATTTCATAAATTAGTCAAGAATCAATTCAAGAATGATATCTCTATCTTTCGCACTGATTCACGAGGAGAGTTTTTATCAAAAGAATTTAATGATTACCTAAAATTACATGGAATCTCACACACCCCTCAACAAAATGGTCTAGTCGAAAGGAAACATAGGCATATCATAGAAACAACAAGAACCCTACTCATTACTCATTTAATACCAAATTTTTTTTGGACCGAAGCCGTTCTAACTGAAGTATATCTCATTAATAGAATGCCATCATCTTTATTAAGCAACATTTCACCTGTTGAAAAACTCTTCAAACAAACCCCAGATTTCTCAAAGCTAAGGGTATTTGGTTGTAAATGTTTTTTTTTTCCCAACAAAAATGACAAACTCTCACCTCGTGCTATTTCATGTGTGTTTTTTGGTTATGCAAGCGATCAGAAAGGCTATAAATGCCTTGATCTTAAAACTAGGAAACTATATGTGTCACGAAATGTATCCTTCTTAGAAAATGAAAGTTTTTTTTGAAATTAAAAACTCTACAGAAGGTGATGAATACTCTTTTCTACTGGACCTAGTTCCAAAGATAAATGAAGAAGCTGATCAAGAAGATCAAAATGTGGTAAGTACTGAATCGTCTCACCCAGAATGCATTCAATATTTCAGATGGGGTAATCTGGAGCAACCTTGTGCTCTAGAAAAATATACTAAAGCATAAGATCATATGAAAACTAGAAGATCATCGAGGATGTCAAAATTACCTAAAAAATTTGTATCCTATGAGTCATTTTCACTAAAGTACCAAGCATATATTTCCCTATTACATTCCTAAGTAGAACCTTCTAACTATGATATTGCAAAAGAACATCCCGAATGGGTTGAAGCCATGTCAGCAGAGTTAAGCGCCTTAGAAAAGGCAAACACGTGGCCTACTTAAGATATTCCACCTATAGGAAGAAACCTATAGGATGTTGTTGGGTATACAAAGTTAAAACTAAGAGTGATGGTACCCTGGAACGATTTAAGGCTCATCTAGTGGCTAAAGGCTATTCCCAAGAATATGAAATAGACTATAATGAGACTTTCGCACCAGTAGCAAGAATGACGACTGTAAGAACCTTAATTGTTGTTGCCTCTATAAAGAAATAACATATATTTCAGATGGATGTCAAGAATGCGTTTCTTAATGGTTGTTTAGCTGAAGAAGTCTACATGGAACCACCCCTGGCATCAAGATTCTTCAAGGAAAAGCCCTTCGTTTACATAAGGCCTTATATAGACTTAAACAAGCCCCAAAGGCCTGGTATGATAAATTTAGTCAAGTTATGCTTACTTTTTGGTTTTCGATTTTGCTTTACTGACACTACTTTGTTCATTAAGAAATCTAATGCAGGTATTATTATTCTTCTACTTTATGTGGACGACATGATCATCACAGGAAGTGATAAACAGGGAGTTGACAACATCAAAAAATTTCTCAAGACTAATTTTGAAATGAGTGACTTGGGTTTCTTAAGATTTTTTTTTGGAATTGAAGTAGCCTATTCTCCTAAAGGTTATTTATTAACTCAATCAAAATTTGCTCTTGATATTATCAACAGGTCTGAAATCACAGATAAAAAACATGTAGATACTCCTGAGATCGTAAATAGCAAAATGAAGATGGATGATGAAGAACCACTTGAGAACCCAACACCTTACAGACAACTTGTTGGGGTCTTACCTTGCCATCACTCGATCGGACATTGCACACGTTGTTCACATAGCAAGTCAATTTCAGTATGCACCCACTGTTGTCCATATGGGAGCAATATTGTGAATTATTAGATATCTTAAAACCTCTATTTGTAGAGGATTTTTTTTGTCTGCTTCTTTTTTCGTTAGAACTAACTACTTATACTGATGCAGATTGAGGATGTGATCCAAATGATCGACACTCAACTACTGGGCTTTGTGTGTTTTTAGGAGAATCATTGATCTCATGGAGATGCAAGAAGCAACAGAAAGTCACTTTTTCATCAACATAAGCCGAGTATAGAGTCCTGACTACAACCACTATGGAAGTAGTCTGGTTAAGGTGACTGCTTCAAGATATGGGTGTTGAGAGCACAAAAGCATCACGGTTATATTGTGACAATAAAAGTTTCATTTACATTGCCAGCAATTGGACATTTCATGAACGGACAAAGCATATCGAAATAGACTGTCACTACGTACTTGAGGAATTTCTACATGGCATCATTGAGCTTACATATGTTTCCTCTGAATATCAACTGACGGACTTCTTTACCAAACCTCTTGCTGCTCCACGGTTTCACTTTCTTTTGGACAAACTTTCGGTTGTTCAATCGTAAGTTTGAGGGGAGTGTTAAAAGTTGTAATCTCATATGTAAATATCCTATCATATGTAATCTTTTGTTTGTTTTCTAGTGTAGTTACATTAGGACAACTAGTTAGTTTTATTTTTTTGGTTTTTGGACTAGTGTAAGCTTATGCTTTTTGACCAAGTCAAAAAGCAAAAAACAAATAGGACTCTCCAACAACTTTAATAGAGCTGTTGGAGGGTCCAACAACTCTTTCTAGCCCCTTCTTTCATGTATAAATATGGGGCCATACCCCATGCATTATGTATTCTTTTTGGAGTGGGTTTTCCCCACATGAGTGATATATTTATCCTCTTTTCTTTGGTGTATATACTCTTTTGAGTATTTTTTGTGGTTCTTGTGAGTATATTGAATGAACTCTTGTGTTCATTAAGAGATCCTTTGTGAGCTTGTCTTCGGAGTTGCTTTTGAAGTTCTATTTCCTTACAGGAGGGTGGTCAACCTGGAGATATGTGTCTAATCCTTGGATCTCAAATCCGAGTTCGGGATCTGAGCAGTCAAATGCACCATTAGTTTCTGACACCTCTATTTATTTTTCTTCTATTTTATACAATGATTGTATCGATGTCCACCTTGGTGATTTATCCATTCTTCTTTCTTTTATGTTAATTTTGGTAATATAACTCATGGTTTGCATTGTGTTCTTTAGTGGAATCATGTGTAAGAGGCACCATCCTTAAATAAATACATAGACCAATAACTACAAGATCACTCCAGAATGAAAGGGGTAAATGATGAATAAACTATATCCTGATACAAGTTTAGAGAATATCCATAACATCATAAACATAGAGAACAGTAATAAACCTAAATTACTTACGGATTCATAGGTCGATCTCTCTTGTTTTGATAAATCAGCTCTTATGGCTACTTTATATCTCTTTCAATCCATCATATTGTTTTCCTCCTAGCTGGTTTTAGATGTTGTGGACTATTCTTTTATAAGAAATATTTGTGTGAAGTAAATATTCTTTGAAGTTGAGAATCAAGGTGGACCTCTGACTCAAACATGTTGATTGAGCTTACTTGGTTGGCTCAAGGCCAAGATGTAAGTTATTCCACTGGTAATTATGTTATTAGAGGGATATACAGTTCCTTCTATTGTTGTTATCAGTATTTGAAAAATGACATTATTGTTTCATGGGTTCAAGTTGACCTACAATAGATTAGTGACCTTCTCAATGAATTGGACCTGCTATCGTTTGCCCTTCACCTTGATAAACTGGACTTGAATTTCCATCCATCTATCCAAGAGCCTCCAATTCCACACAAGAAAGCAAGTTAACCCTAATTCACTCCAAGGGTCAACTCACTGCTTCTGCTGCTTCCCCATTCACAAGCTAAAGATGCATCTGTCATTATGGCTTTCCCTTCAGAGCTTGATTGACTCTGTAAATGCCACTGCTTCTCTATGGAAAGACTGGATGTTTACTTCTACAGCCATCAAATATAGTCTACTAAAAATTGGTTGACCCAATCATGAGATGGAAGGCTGGGACCTTTCTTTAAAAACTCCCAATCCTTTTTGCTAGAATTTTTTACTGTTTCCCGTCATATGCAAAGTTGCAGACTTTGGCCATGTGGGTTGTGGTTACTGGGACAGAAGCCTGATTCCTGGAAAATGCTATAGCATGCAACCATGCTTGAAGTATACTCAACAGCAGTGTATTAGAGTTTGGTGTGCAACAGGTTGCAGGTCTTAACCTAGAGCAAAGAAATATGTTAACTGAATTATGCAGTCATCGTTCCTGCATCCTGAAAGCTCATCTGATTACGGCATGGTTCCTTGCCAATATTTTTAACCAAAAATTTTCTGAAGAAACATTGGTTTGTGAAAGCATTCTTTAATATTTGTAGAACAACTGCAGAGCTTCAATCTTATTATTTTTTCATATATTATCATTTGAAAATATTTAATACTTTTGGATTTCATCCTATTTCCCATTTGAAAAGAATATGTTGCACAGAAGCTCCATTTGTCTCCCGTTCAGCTTCCCCTTATATACCATACCAATCATATTAGGAACCTAAATGGCCTTATTCCCTAATTTGCATCCGTACCCATGTGACAATGAACCTTTTGTAATTTGGATGACAACATTGAAACTGTAAAATATCAGAATCGTCCAAGTTCACATAGAGTTACTGTAATGAGATATTGCGGAAATATAAAGAGTGCATACAAGCACATACAACAATGAATAAAAGAGAAAATATCACAAGTCCACGAAGGGACAATACAAGCACAAGCCTTTAAGAAGGCAACAATATACAAAGCCTCTTATTGAAAAGAGAGAGGAGCTCTCCAAGATGAAAATACACAAGGGGATCACCCCTATTTATACAAGAGAAGGAGAAGGAAAAAGGAGGGCCAAAGGGCCTCAAAAGGAGAGCCAAAAGGGGGCTCCCATAGAGTTGTTGGGAGCCCCCAACGGTCACATTTGTGACCGTTGGGGGCTCCAACGACTTCTATGTTGGAGCCCCTTTTGGTCCTCAAAAATAATAAAAAAAGAAATGAAAAAATAAAAAATAAAAATTACATTTGATCAAAAAAGAAAAAAATAGTTGTTTTCTAAAACAACTGTGAAATTACAAAAATACCCCTATCGGGTATTGATGTAATAAACAGAATATATATATATATATATATATATATATATATATATATATATATAATAGGTACATTTTAACACCCCCCCTCAAACTTTACGGGGGAAGGACGAAAAGTTTGCCGAGAAGAAACATGAACCGAGGAGCCGGAAGAGCTTTAGTGAAGAAGTCTGCCAACTGATATTCTGAAGTGACATATGGCAGAGCAATAGTTCCTCGTAAAAATTCGTCACGAACATAGTGGCAATCCATTTCGATATGCTTCGTACGTTCATGAAAAGTATGATTGCTTGCAATATAGATGGCACTCTTATTGTCGCAACACAGCTTGGAGGCTTCAGTAATATCAACTCCCATATCTTTAAGCAAACTGCGAAGCCATACAAGTTCCATTGTTGTGGTTGCCATTGCCCGGTACTCAGCTTCAGTGGATGATAGTGAAACTTTCTGCTGCTTCTTGCATCGCCAGGCAATCAATGAGTCCCCTAAAAAGACACAAAAACCAGTAGTTGAGACTCGATCATTGGGATTACCTCCCCAATCTGCATCAGTATAAGCAAGAAGATTCAAAGGGGAAGAGGAGGATAGAAATAGCCCTTTATTGATGGTATTCCGAATGTAGCGAATGATTCGGAGAACCGCACTCATATGCACGGTTGTAGGAGCATGCTGAAATTGACTGACTGAGTGAACCGCATGAGTGATATCTGGTCTGGTGATGGTTAAATATGTAAGAGACCCAATGAGTTGTCGGTACGGTGTAGGATCTTTCAGAAGAACCCCATCCTCTAACCGTAACTTGGCATTAATAACCTCGGGAGTCTCTACCTTCTTATCATCAGAAATCCCAGACTTAGAACATATATCTGCAGCAAGCTTCATCTGTGACAAAATATATCCTCTAGGAGAATATGCAACCTCAATTCCAAGAAAATATCTGAGAAAACCTAAATCAGACATATCAAAATTATCTTTTAACATATTTTTAACATTAATAATACTACTTTGATCATTTCCAGTGATAATCATATCATCAACATAAAGCAACAAAATTACGATACTAGAACCTGCATTTTTAACAAAAAGAGCAGTGTCAGTATAACAAGAATGAAATCCTAATTTTATCATGATATCACTAAAACGATCATACCAAGCCTTAGGAGCTTGTTTAAGACCATATAATGCCTTTAAAAGCCGAAGTGTTTGACCTTGCTTAATATTTATTCCGGGTGGTGGATCCATATAAACTTCTTCACTTAAACTTCCATTTAAAAAAGCATTTTTTACGTCAAGTTGATAAATAGGCCATTTTTTGGTTGATGCGACAGCTATTAAGGTTCTGACACTTGTCATACGAGCTACGGGGGCGAATGTTTCTTCGTAATCAATACCATATTCTTGGGAGTATCCCTTAGCAACCAATCTTGCTTTATATCGTTCCAAAGAGCCATCGCTTTTAGTTTTAACTTTGAAGACCCAACGACAACCAATAGGTTTTTTGTGTGAGGGTAGATCAACTACTTCCCAAGTATTGGCCTTTTTTAAAGCATTTAGTTCAACTTGCATTGCTTCAACCCAATGAGGTATAGATTTAGCTTGATTATAGTGGGTTGGTTCAAAATAAGAGTGTAGAGTTATCAAACATGCCCGATAGTTGGGAGTTAAAGAGTCATAGGAGACAAACCTATTTGAGGGTATTGATATTCTAGAAGAATGCCTAACTTGTGGTTCCTCAATGGATTCGGAAATTTGAGAGTATTTTTCGAGGGCACTAATAGGTTTTTCTTGATTTCTTCTTGAGTAAACATTTATATTGGCATTGCTATCATGAACATTTGTATTTGAATTATTATCATTTGAGAGTGTTATGTCAAGAGGGGATACCTCGTGAGTGTCATCTATGTTTTCAAGAGAATCTTCTTGTATGTCATCAATAAGATCATATAAGAATACATAATCAATTTCATTTGTCTCTTCTATTTTATCAAAACCGTTTTCTTCTTCGAGAAATGTTACATCTTTTGAAACATATAGTTTATCATTCTTAAAATCATAACATCTATACCCTTTTTGATTTTCACCATATCCAAAAAATACACATTCAATTGCTTTGGGAGATAACTTATCCCTTTTATGTAGTAGGACAAAACATTTGCAACCAAAAATACGAAGTCGATTAAAATCGGGTGAAAACTTAAAGAGTTTCTCATAGGGAGAAGCATTTTTTAACTTAGAAGAGGGCATTCTATTGATTAGATAGGTTGAGGTAAGAATGGCTTCTGCCCAAAATTTTTTTGGAATATTTCTAGACACAAGCAATGTTCTAGCGGTTTCTATAATGTGCCTATGTTTCCTTTCTGCTAGGCCATTTTGTTGAGGAGTCCTAGGACATGACTTTTGATGACAAATGCCATTTTGGTTTAAATAGTTTTGGAATTCGTGAGATAAGTATTCACCACCGGAATCGGATCTTAAAATAGATATGTTACTTTGAAATTGATTTTGAACCTTTTTATGAAAATCTTTAAAGAAAGTAAATACTTCCGACTTATGACTAAGGAAATAAATCCAAACATACCGAGTAAAGTCATCAACAAACGTAACATAATATGAATAACCCCCTTTAGACATAACCGGAGAAGGACCCCAAACATCCGAATGCACCAATTCAAAAGGCCTTGATGAGAAAAAAGATCTAGTTGGAAAAGGAATAGACTTCATTTTTCCAAAAATGCAATCTTTGCAATTAATTTCTTTTTCCTTACAAAATTTGTTTCCAAAAGGAAAGAGATACATTTTGGAATAACTTGGATGACCAAGTCTTTTATGCCAAGTTTCCATATTTTTTTCTTGGACATAAGAACAAAAAAAGTTTGTAGGGAGATCAAGATGGTCCATATAATAGAGGTCTCCCTTTCTATGGCCTTGCCCAATCCGCTTCCCGGACCGGAGATCCTGCACAAAGCAACCATTAGATGAGAAAGATATTTCACATCCATGGTCGGCAATTTGAGAAACCGAAAAAAGGTTTAAATTTAATTTGGGAACAACTCTTACTTTTGGAACACAAAAATTTTGAGAATCTTTAAAAGAGCCAATACTTGAAATTTTCAAAAAAGTTCCATCGGCCGTTGAGACACAAGAGTCCTTTGAATTGATGCAAACATCACTAAGTGCATTCTCATGAGGGGTCATATGAAAAGAAGCTCCGGAATCAAGGATCCAAGAATACGTACCGGGTGATGATGTCGAAGCAATGGCCGCACCCGATGTGGAGGAAGAAACTTTAAGCATTTGTTGGAGAGCCATAGATATTTGTCCAAGAGTTTCTTTAATGTCATTGTTTTTGCCTTCATCTTCTTTGGAGGTGGTTTCTTCAAGAGAGGCTACTTTAGGCTTGAAGGCTCCCATAAGCTTTGGACAAACGGGTCTAATGTGACCCGGCTCATTGCAATAATGACAAACAATCATTTTTCTTCCTCCATTGTAGTTCCCTTGTTTCCCAAAATGAGGAGGCTTATAGGTTCTAACATTGTTACCCGGTTTGGATACGGCAAGGACTTCATCCACATGCTTACTCATGCCAAGCCTTGTCTCCTCTTGAGTGATTTCGGCAATAGCATCCTCAATAGGAGGAAAAATAGATCTATGGAGAAGTGAGGATCTCACTTGCTCAAATTCGGGGCGTAGCCCAAAAAGAAATTGAAACAATCGCTCTTGTTCCATTTGTTTTTGTCTTAAATCAACATCTTCCATAAAAACCCACTTTGGCTCTAAAAGAGCCAATTCATCCCATAGTGGGTTAAGGGCACTATAGTAGTCTTGAATGCTAGAATCACCTTGCTTGGTGGTTCTAACTTTTTCTTGCAAGAAGTATGCTCTTGCAAGATCCTTTTGGGTATACATACCCCTCATAAAGGACCAAGCCTTATTGGCTCGACGAAATTTAGCTATATTAGCACATACCTTAACCTCCACATTGTTCATAAACCACGCAAGGATTTTTGCGTGATTGCTTTCCCAATCTTCTACTTCCTTTTGATGATTTTCAATGGCCTTGAGACGAGCATCTCCCTCAAGAGCTTTTTCTTGATCTTCTTCCATTTTTGTGAGCATAAGCTTAGGTTCCGGAACGGTCCCCATGACATAACCCCAAAGCTTCTTCCCTTTGAGATTATTCTCCATTGCCGATGCCCACATCATATAGTTCTTTCCATTGAGTTTGAAAGAAAGATCAATCTTTGTCTCCATGATGTTGCCAAGAAGTGAGAAGATGTCCACCAAAATAAGAGATACACGAACCACACCTTTCCTTCAAGAATCGAGTGGCTCTGATACCATGTAATGAGATATTGCGGAAATATAAAGAGTGCATACAAGCACATACAACAATGAATAAAAGAGAAAATATCACAAGTCCACGAAGGGACAATACAAGCACAAGCCTTTAAGAAGGCAACAATATACAAAGCCTCTTATTGAAAAGAGAGAGGAGCTCTCCAAGATGAAAATACACAAGGGGATCACCCCTATTTATACAAGAGAAGGAGAAGGAAAAAGGAGGGCCAAAGGGCCTCAAAAGGAGAGCCAAAAGGGGGCTCCCATAGAGTCGTTGGGAGCCTCCAACGGTCACATTTGTGACCGTTGGGGGCTCCAACGACTTCTATGTTGGAGCCCCTTTTGGTCCTCAAAAATAATAAAAAAAGAAATGAAAAAATAAAAATTAAAAATTACATTTGATCAAAAAAGAAAAAAATAGTTGTTTTCTAAAACAACTGTGAAATTACAAAAATACCCCTATCGGGTATTGATGTAATAAACAGAATATATATATATATATATATATGTATATATATATATATAATAGGTACATTTTAACAGTTACCTCAAATTTATTCGAGGTTGCAGTTTTCCTTCAGGTTATCATGTCAAGTCAAACGTGTGGAAGATTTTCAGCTGATCATTATCCTGTAGACCTATTCCTTTTTAGAGCTTCTATTTTTCATTTTATGTTATTGCTTATGATTTTTCCATTGTCTTAGCTTTGAATAATTCATGTCTTAACCTGAATTTTTTCATTAGTTTTAGTGTCGTAAGGATATTCTTTTCTCTGCTAGGCTTAGGCTTCTGACACTGGCATCCCTTTGACTTGATGCAGGAAGATACAATTTCCATAAATCACAACTGGTTTAATGCTTACAACCTTTCTTGGGTGGTAAGTAGTAGGATCCAGTATCTGAATTTAAGTATACTGAGAGGATTAGAATATCTTTTAATGTGATTATGTCTTTTTGGACTTTTAAACCAAACCTGGCTGGTTTGACTATGCCATGCTAGTTTGCTCACCAGAAGGCATGCAACCCGTGACACACACATGAAGCTGGTTCATAAATTTTTGACTTCATCCTGTGCCATGAGTGGTGGTGTGGTTCTCAGTTTGGTTGTTTGGCCTTCAGCAGTGTGAAAATATCGATTGGATGAGAGAGAATTGGACAAGTTCTTGACTTTTTTGGTTTCAGTGGAACCTGTTAGTGAAAGACTACAATGAGGCAAAGGAGTACATAGAAGACATACGCGATATCTGTGATGACTTTGAAGGCCTCTGCCAACGAAATCTTGCTGCAAACACAGGTAAAATAGATGTTGCTCATGGTCCTTTGCTTTCCTTGACATCTAGCTTATTGGCAGTTCCTTATTGCAGGCATGAATTTCCCAGATTTCTTCATTTTCATCACACGTTTCGCAGTTGTGAACATGACCAAACTCCATCAACTCTTTGAAGATAAGAGATTTAGTATGATTTCATTGCCCAAAGCACATCATTTCACTTCTAATTTATTATCTATACGTAAAGTTGCAGAGGAGATGAAATCAGCGGAGTTTTTCAAACGAGAAAAGCCTGGTAGTGAATTGGTTGAGAATGTAAGTGTCTTTTCAGACATCAAAAAATTATCCAAGGAACCTGAGTTTCACGAGCTTAGCATGACAGTCAATAGAACATACGACACCATAGTTTATTCTCGGAAACCAGATAATGAAATGGCTAAAGCTTTGAGATGCACTGCACAAAACTTTCTACCAATGAAAGATTTGGAAGGTGATGGTGAAGACTCGGATTTTATCGGTGATCATGATTGTGCTAAAGATACGACCTTCAGCATACTGGATCCTGAAGAACTTATCAGAACTATTGACTGCACAGTTAGGAAGTTTACAAGATTTGCTTGTGTGTTGGAACCTAGTTCCCAGTTTTCCAGTGAATGAAACTGAGACTTTGATTATTCATGGAGGCTATGTTGGTTTTGGTTGGTTATGTATCATCTTGTATTTTACCATATTTGGTTAGAACACCAATATCAGAGAAACTGCACAAATACAATTGGCTTGTGTGGAAAGAGGGCTCATTTCATATGAAAATGAGTCCCTTTCCTCATTCCAAGCTGAAACTGACGCACCCTTAGATAGGGATGGCAATGGACTGGGGCGGGGGACAGGGTCTCCACCCCCGCCCCGTCTCAAGATTAGAACCTCCATCCCTGCACGGGGATGGATTTTAACCTTCACCCCCGCCTTCATCCCCATTTCATGTCCTCCATCCCCGGTTCAAACGGGGATGAGGCGGGGTGGGGCCCTGTTTCCCCGTAGTCTATTGCCATCCTTTAGAATGACTGGGGATGGGATGGGGTGCGGCGGGGAAAAGTGTAAGTCCATCCCCGAACGGGGATGGATTTTAACCTTCGTCCCTGCCTCCATCCCCGGTCCAAACGGGGCGAGGCGGGGCCCCACTTTCCCCCGGTCCACTGCCATCCTTACCCTTAGATACGGTTGATGCCTGCAGTTTTCCTGTGAATCTACCTGGAGCAATTGGGTCGGTTGGACCTGGATCTAGCTGAACCAAGCAATTGTACAGCCTGGTTATTATTATTGATTATGTAGCTGGAATCCACTCATATGATGCAATGGGGAAAGTGGAACCAGCAATTGAATGGCAATGTTGTGTTGGATTCGGAGCCTATCCACGTGGGTAAAAGATTTTGGGCTCCGCCTTTTAAGCGAAAGGAGTTAATGGGATTATGGTAACAGCAAGCGACCAATATCCGTATCCATTAACAAAGACATGACATGTCATTGCACTTTACAACACACGCACACAACTGTCATACAAGTGGGAACTCAACCAGGCTTATATTGAACTTTGCAAGGTGCTGATTGGATCAGATAAAGTTCCCCAACTGCCGGACCCAGAGATGGACCCGAAATGAATATGACCAGTTTGCAGCAATAGAGAAGAGCTCACCCTTTTGTGGTGTTCGTCCAAATTGAATACACGTTACTGGATATGATAAGCTCCATCCTGTGGTTACCTAAATTGTCATATCTGATATGAGGCAAACCAAAAATTCCATAAAATTTTGGGCAATAGCTAAAACTCTATAGTGATGTTGCTTTACATTGAGGGCCTGTTTGGAATCTCGGCACTGGGGTGGACGTTTATGCATTTGGTGTTCCCATGGCAAAATCTTGGTCAAATGCCCATGGTGGTTCCGTTTGGATTCTCGGCGCTAGGATGGGTTTTTATGCATTTGGGATGGG
Source organism: Nuphar pumila (assembly GCF_984573655.1). Lineage (NCBI taxonomy): Eukaryota > Viridiplantae > Streptophyta > Magnoliopsida > Nymphaeales > Nymphaeaceae > Nuphar > Nuphar pumila. Next base: position 74,422,502 of record NC_143263.1, on the reverse strand, counting down.
AAGTGAGGCCCTTTGTCCTTTGTATTTACACTAAAGGATGGATTTGGCAGCTGCCACTTCCTCAAATGCATAACTCTATAAACGCTCATCCCAGCTACCGATCCCAAACATCCCCTAAGGCCCTGTTTGGAAACTAGGAGCTGAGATAGGAGTTAATGCATTTGGCAAAAACTTGGTCAAACTACCTTGCGGTGGTAGTTTGGAAACTGATAGCTGGATAGGTGTTTGGGCATTTGGGATGGGAAATGAGGTCCTCTCAACTTGGTATTTACACTAAAGAATGGAATCCATAGGTACCATTTTCAACAGGTGGTAGCTGCTAAATCCATGATTTGGAAATTCCCACTCCCTCAAATGGTACTTCCTATCCCAGCTACTAGTTTCCAAACAGGGCCTAATTTAAAAAGTGGAAGCAGCTAGCTGTTAATTTCATCCTTTAGTGTAAATACAAATGAGCTCACTCCCCGTCCCAAATGCATAAACACCCATCCCAGCTACTAGTTTCCAAACAGAGCCTTAAATTTTGATCTAGTTGAAGTTTTGTCACATCCTATGATAGTGAGCAATAAGAAAAATATAGGGTGCTAATCTATGTAAAATATCTTCTTATCAGGATTTTATCGCTACATTTTATAAAAATCTTGCAAACATATCACCCTCTAAGATTCAATTTTTTTTTTTAAATATAAAAGTAATTTTTTTTTAAATATAATTCAAAAGCATGCAAGCATCCCTTGAAGTTGTAATCTTTCAAAAATAGACGGTCAGTTAACAATCATCTTTTTTTGGTTTGTTAACATGCATGATTTTATCACAATACTTTTAAAATATCGTCGATACTTGTGACTGTGGTTCTAGCCAGTGCTACTCATACTTGAACCTGGTAAAGGGTCTCCCCACCAAAGTTCGAATAGTACGGATCATGTTACACTAGAGACCATATTAGATAGGATTTGGTTAACTGAACACCAACCATTTGCTTGCATAGTTTTGATTCATAAAGTCAGCTTTGTGGTCCGAGTCAAAGCACTCCAAAAGGTCAAGTAGAGTTGTTCACCTTTTTCTTTTCCAACTATGCTTGGGGTTCGGTGCTAGTAGGTGAGGATGTTATCCCACCGACTCAGTTGCTTTGGTCTAACTTGACGTCCACGTTAAATTTGCTTCACTTCTATATAATAACATAAACCAGCACTAGATGCGTAGCAACCATGTTGGTTGGTTGGTTTGGTTTGGTTAGTTAATGAAAATAAATATGAATATTTATGGCTCTTGTAGATAGTTGAGAGGGTGACAACTGACAACGTCTCTTAGAATGCAAGGAAAAAACTTTGATGTTGGTGACTAACCATTGGGAATAATGCACCAGATTGAATACAAAATTTGAATTGGTTAGAAGGTTTTGTGTGGTTAGAGGATTAAAAGAAATGAAGAATGTACTATATTTTTTCATGACTCATCAAAGTGCACATTTTTTTTTGGAGTTACAAGAGTATGCTTCACAGCTTATCTTCAAAAAAAAAAAAAAGAGTATGCTTCACAGCTGCATTGTTCTACAACAACTTTTTAAATCTGTGCTTGGATGAGATGAAAAATCTGTTAATTCACTAGTTTTGTAATTCTAACAGTGAATTATGCAAATGCAAACTTAGCTAGTTGGTGATGCTAGAGGGAAAGGAATTTTTGGACCATATTAATTATATTTAACCATCATGCTTTGCACAACTTTGAAGTATCTACGTGTTGGAAGCTTATAAATACTAATGTCACAAATCTCGGTATCTAGATTTTCTTGGTCAGGGAAAACCTGGAGATTGTTGACACTTTCGGGGAAACTCCCAGGAAAATATCAGCATATTTAAAATTTAAAAATATATAAAAACTAAAATATATAAGATAAAACTATGTTCATATCAAGATAAAATCTTGATACTTTAAAAAATCATTATGACCTTGACTAATACTGCTTTGATTGCTTACTTGTTAGTTCTTTACTTCAATAATCATTTTAATAAGATAAATAGGAGGACAACTGTATACATTTGTGATTTCAAACCAACATACTCTCATTAAGTTAAAAATTTGGGTTTATTTTACATTTTTAGTTGTACTCTATTTTATTTTTTGAAAAACAGAAACCCCAGGTGGGGTCACCGACAGCTAGGGCTGGGAAACAAGCCGAGCCGCTCGTGGCTCAGCTCATGTTCAGCTCATAAAGTGCTCGTTCAAACTCGTAAAATAGGCTTGGCAAGAAGAATATGAACAGTAGGTACTCAGCTAGGCTCAACTCGTTAGTTAGTAAGAAATATATTTTAGATATATATTTACATGTATTTTTTTGTAATCCTATTTCTCCCTGCTCTAAATCATTGTATTTTTTTTTTATAAACAAGCCAGCCCGAACTCCGCTCGTTTAACTCACCCATTATGCCCTCGATCTTGGCTTTGCTAGCCACAAGAATGAGCCAAGCTTGAACACTTCAAGCTCAGTTGGTTTAGCTCGTTTACTGGCCCTACAGACACCCAAGCCCTTATAGAGTCCATCAGTTAAAGACACCTGCACACCCGTTGGGAGTTGAACCTGGGAAGAAGCACCTTCTCCCATGCCTGCTGCCACTCGAGAGACTTACTCTAGATTATTTCTACCTTCCATCAAAATTAGTATAGACGACTTGTGAACATTATCAAGCAGACAGGAATTCAAGTCCTGAGTTCAAAACCCACTGGTGAGCATCTTTTATTGCAGGTCAAATCTAAGTGTACTCTTAAACATGCAAGCGGACCTAAGTTTTTACGCCAATGAACTCAATGATCAAGGCGGTTTTTCCAATCATCAAAAACATTGTATAGTTAACCTCTCTCTCTCTCTCAAACACACACACACTCTCTCTTGGGGACTGGGGAGTGAATTTACAAAATTTTCTTTAAGGAGAAGTCTTTAATTGCAACATCAAAGATGTACAAAACAACACAAGCCGTTGTATATTTCACTAATTTCTTTTATAAAATTTACATATCATGAGAAGGTGGTATAAAATTAATTAATCACCTTCCTAAAAATTTAAAAGCAAAAAAAAAAAAAATAGTACAATTTATGGGTAACTTTAGGCCTAACAAAGAACCCCACGCAAAAACCAAATTTTCATTTTTGTCATGGACATCTGACATTCCTTCCAGGCCCCCCATAATAGAAATAATTCCCCCACACGGTGTTAATCCCTCCTTGAATATCGTAGCAATTGGGATGATCAGCTAAAACACGAAGATTGTTTGGAGGAATGAGGTTGTTATCCCAATCAACGACCTGCAAATTCCGGAAATAACTGGATTTTCCAAACCCTTCCCCTGAAAAATGGCCACTTCCCATTTGGGTGTTTGTGTGAATTCCATAAGGTCTATTATTAACAATTTCACCACCAAACTGCACCATGCTAGCATGATCTGCAAGGTGGCTAAACAATATCGACGGCCAATATCCAACCAACAATCCTGAGCCAAATTCCAGCCACCAATTTCCATGTTTTGGATCCTGGAAATAGTAACAAAAGAAGGCGATTATTCTGTGCTTCTCAGAAAAATAAAAGGCTTGATAAAAGAGTAAACAGTATAATAACGGCTGCCATTTTCTTGTGAGATTGAAAATTTTAATTTTCTTGCATTTTATCAGCAAAATATCAACAAAAATTAACAAAAAATAGGAAAACAAATATTTACATAGTAATAAAAATACAATATATATATATATATAACAATTAGGAAAATTAGTTTCTGTTGATATTTTGCTTTTAAATTGATACCAAATATCACGTTTTTTCACCCTTTTGTGTCACTGAATTGAGGCATACTTCAAGAAAGTATAAACTGACATGGCAATTGTTTTTGTTTTTCTTTTCTTACCTACCTTGTATATCATTTTTCTACAAAGTAGGTATGCAATGAATTCACTAATGAATTGAGAATCAAAACCTGCACATTACGTTATGTGATAAAATAAAAGTCATCATCCTAGGTATCTCCATGTCAGTTCATGCTGGTTCTTTGATTTGATATCCAATAGTAGGCCCCACTCAATTCAGTTTTTTTTTTTAGAGGAAAATATTTCATTACTCTAGCAGAAACTCAATCAATGCTCGGCCTGTAAAGATACAAAACACTAAATGCAGAGTTGGTGCTAGTGATAAACATGCACTTCATATTTTTCACCATACCACACATGCAATGTCTTTTGCCTTTTTTTTTATCTATGATGAAAAACCCTTGCTGAAGCCAGAAAAACATCAGGTGAGGCCCTACGACCACCCTGCCTTACGCGGCCCACCTCTGAAAGCTATGGACACACCTGTGTGCTAGTGAAGTTTGATCGGGTGTCTTCACCTCAGAACCTTCACAAGCACCCCGCTGGCCACACGGGCGACCCCACATGCAATGTCACTACCACATATGGTTTCATTCATGAACACCACTAAGCATTTATGTCTGAAATATATACTGCAGTTAAATAAACTAAAACTGCATCCTCAACTATGTTCAAAAGTAGCCAACTTATTCCTCATTATTATTATTATTATTATTGTTATTATTATTATTATTATTATTATTTTGATGGCGAGGAACTCTCAGTGCAAACTGGCTCACTTAATGAGCCCATCCCCCTACGAAGTAAACCTCAGGCAGATCGCATGACTGTTTTCTAGCGATCGCAATCATGTGACAAAATGGTTCTTCGGAGAATCATTATCTCAAAACTAGAGATGATGCATGATTCTCTTTTGAGTAGCGATTTAAACACGTTGGATTCAGCTTGGATATATGCATTACTGAATCTGGCCTAGTCGAATTTCGCATGATCAGAGTTGGATTCAGCTTGGATATATGCATTACTGAAAAGAGCTAAAACGAAAATCTGGATGTAATATTATATAATGAATCCAGATCGGATTATTAATCGGATCTGACTTTCATGACCCAATCCAACTAAACGGATTTGGATTCAGTCAGATACCTGAGCTGAATCCGAATCCTTTACATCCCTGCTATTGAGTGTAAGCAAACGTGCCCCAAATAACCAGAATTTTGTGTGTTTCTAGTTTCCTAACAGTATCATAGATCTTCATCTGCAATCACAATTTGTCTAGTTCCTAAAGGTATTTGGTTCCACCAGGATAAGTTGGTATACTGCATTGTGGGCACAATGCAATAGGCAATAATATGCAATATCTGAAGTTACTCCACCCATTTGTTGAATGGGGAGTACGGATCCTGTGCTTTGACATAGGAAGGATTCCATCCTACATCCAATCCTGGTCGCCCAATGAACGGCTAGGATTGGTCCACATTTTCACTTGGATCTGGACTGATCTCAGCCATCCAGATGCTTCCTTTGGATGGCTAGGATTGACATAGGATCAAACCCCTCCTATGTCAAAGGATGGGATCTTTTTTGTTGAATGGATGCATCCAAAACCGAGAGCAGATCCAGTCATCAGTTGGGTACCCAAGGAAGGGAGGATCAGGTGCAATGTGATTGCAAACTTTTAGTGTGCTGCTGCACCTGATTATGACACATCTTTGCTCGCCCAATGACTGAATGCCATGTATCACACCCCGCTTCCCGATGCGTGGCATCCGGTGATTGGACCTAGTGCAGTAATAACATATTTCCAACCTAATCCGAATTAGAATCGATATATGAAAATATAAAACAAAAAAGTAGGACAAAGAAGATAATTTACCTTCCAAACCATCAAACTGATGTCAAATTGGCCACCATTGTAGGTGGAGATGGGAGAGATGGCTGCACCGACGGCGATCCTGTTGTTGGTCTGGACGAACCCAGAGCACAGTAGGTTGTAACAACCAGTTGTCTGGTATGCGTCCGTCTGTTGAAATTACAAAAATACCCTTATTACTATAGGTCATTGAAAATGTAAGCCACCCAAACACCACCTTACTTGAGTGGGCATATTTTCAAAGCCCACCTGTGCGCCACCGAATTTTCAGTGAAGGCCACATCAATTAACAAGCTTCCTAATCACCACTATGAATTAAAAAGAAAAGGGGGTCATGCTTACCGTCCAATACGTGAAGAAACGGGGGCTGTGGTCTCCATACAACTGCGGACTAACCTGTATGGAAAAAATAAATGAGATTTTTTTTTTATCAATAAATGATAATTAAAAAGTTTTGGTGTTCTCTCAGACTACAGGTTGTAGAGAATTCATAAAATCAAGAAATTCTAGATTCTTGGTAGCGGTAGATAAACGTACATACTATTTAATAGTGGATTAATAGAAAGAGTACTAACTTGCCATCCAGCTTCAATAGTATTGAGATCCTCCCCAAATGCACCAGAGATCACCCACATCTGTGATATACTGAACTCATTGGGATTGTTCACAAATGGGGCCCATACATTCAAGCTGGCTTTGGCTCCATAGTATTGATCCCCAGACACGTACCCAACTGCATGCTGTATTCCAACAATAGGTCATAACATAAAGTCATAATTTTGATGATAATAACAACAAAACATGTATGTTCCTATTGCAGAGGGCCTAGCAGGGCATGTTATTGCACCCACCAACCTAAATACGCAAATCAACGTGGTAGATAGGTTCATCTAGATACAGTAATGGACCTTCCCACCCCAATGTGCCAGCAAGAGTAAGGAGTGGTACCATTCCGGCCATGATAACCCCATGCAGAGTCCCCTGCCGTATGACCTACCTCCAAGCAGTTATAATCCCTCAGCCACCCACCATCGCCCACAGGGAGTTTGCTTTGCCCTTGCGGCAAGCGGCTACTCAATTCGGGGGTATCGAACTTTCGACATCCTTTTAGCTTGAATGAAGTAAGCCGACACCCTTAACCATGTGCGCGGAGCCCTTGTGAGCCACTAATGCCACTTGCATCAGTGGAGATGGAGAATGAAGAATGCAGGCTGCAGTTGCAGGTGACCAACCACTATTGTTGCCTGTGCTCCCATCTTTGTGATTGACCAAGCACACTAGCACAGTGTTATGGTACTGAACAAACACGGCTCATTAAGAATAGTACGCTTGCTAGCATGTGCCCTTGGTTCAAGGGCAGAGCTGCTGCATGATTCCGTGCAATGCAAGCCTTCAACATTTGCTGTGTCCCATGAGTCATCGGCTATACAGAGATCATGACTAATGTTGCAAGACTTCACTCTTTAAGCAACCGCAATAACTAACCGCCCATCCAAGGTGGATGGTTCATACTGTTATAGCAATGGTGAATAAAGAAGGCACCCTGCTAACTTTTGCAGAAGAATGTACCACTGTATTGACTGCCTGTCATTTCAAAGATGCAGCTCACATGTGGCTCGCTTTCTATTTTGATTTTCTGACTTCAAAATTTTATAGCCAAATACATAGCTTCTTATCTCTTGCAATCCCCCTCCATTTCATTTGAAAAAAATGTTTATTTTTTCGACTTTTAATTTTAATATAGCTACTTCAACGATATATATTTTAAGATTTGAGTTAATCCCTTGCAGTGTTAGGGACAAAATTGACATTTCATGGATGACAAACATTACAGAATTGTCATCCAAATGACACTGACCATCAAGTCAAGGCTGCAGACATCTTCAAACTAGAAGATGCAGGGCATTTTCCAGAAAAACAGGCACATATATGGACCTTCTTTTCTATATTTTAGGATGACCAATCTATCCCTGAAGCTTTTGCAGACTTGGTTGGGAAGTCTGAAACCGTGATACAGCAGAGCAGACTACAGGGAAGAAAAGCAAAAGGTGGTCTAAAATATAAATGTCTGAAAGGGACGTAACTGTTCCTTTCGTGAATTACTTTGGGCAATATCCTCATATGTATTCTATCTTCAGACAACAAAGATTTTCTTAAAGCCAATTTTGTTGCCAAGTATTTTTCCTGAAATGCAATTTTCTTCATGAAAACAAGCATATCCATTAATTTTTCCAGTCAAGAATTTTGCAAACTAAACCAAGAAAACTTCATTCTAACATCACCATCTTTGCAAAAACTCCAAAAGTACCCCTTAATCTGTTTTTTATTGCTGTCGTGAAAAAACTTACCCTGATAAAAATCACTCTTAAATGCATTTAATCAATCAAGAAATCTTAGAAAAACTTCAATCTAAGCAACACCATCTTTGCAAAATCTCTAAAATAACCCTTAACCAAATGTCTTCCTGCTCTCATGAAAGCTTGCTCTTAATAAAAATCACTGTTAAACGCACTTAATCAAACAAGAAGTTTCGAAATAATCCAAGAAGGTTAAGAAATACTTCATTCTGAAAAACACCATCTTTGCCAAATACCCTACATATTCCTTAACTAGACGTCTAGCTGCTGTCATAGAACCCTTTTTGTCCAAACTAAAAATATAACTGCAGACACAACTAACCTCATGACTGCTGCTGGATGTGTCACGCCGGACCACCCTCAGTGCCGGTCTCCTGGCCTTCCTTCCGAATCTTGCAACGTTGCTAGCTCTCAGCATGTCTGCTTCAGTCACCCTTCTGATGGGCACAGTCCCCTCCGGACATGACTCTCCCCTCACATTCCATGACTGAAAGTTTTCTGCTTTTGTGCCGAGTGGAGTACTGTGTCCTGTAGGCCTCTCAGGAGGATCCTGAAATCAGAAAATACAAAAAAAGAAGAAAACAATGACTACAAATTAAATTTTTTAGTGATCTGACTACTTGATGAATGATCCTTCAAAAAAAATACTGAAGGAGGACAATAACATCCTCAGTGAAGGTGCTTCAAATTCTACAACCATTACATGTGCTTGGTTGTTTACAGCAGCACCCCATACTGTCTGAATCAATGGCACCTAATTCTGTTTAATACTTTGCCGTGCATATTTATTATATTTATTAGACGGTTACGCGTCTCCGTCACGTCTAATCTAATTTTGCGACAGTTTAGCCTAACAACAATAACAACAACGATAATGATCATAATGCGAGATTGAGAACCAAAATAAAGAAAAGAAGTGACGGGAATGTGGTGGTACCAATGGCCTTCCTCCTCTCAATTTTGGATGATCAAACGCTGGTTGAAGGTGAGAAAGAACACAGTCAATCAGGTCACCGTCAGGACTCTGATCAAAGATTAAGTAAATGGTTAGAAAGAGAGTATGGTGAATTTGGTGCATCATTTAGTCCATGACAGACTAAGCATGTGCTCATGCTAAAATCGAGTTTCCCTGTCATGTACCAAGATGGATGGTTTTCCGGCAAGCCGGAAAACCGAAATAAAGAAAAAGTAAAAAGAGAGCAGAAGTTTCAGAATTGCCTGAATTGTCTTCACAGCAGGCTTGTTCAACTTCTTGAGTTGAGCTCTGATCTTCCTTATCTTCTTCAATTCATCGCTTGCATTGAACGTCTGGTTAGCAGACGGGATACTGGAATCAGTCGAGATCGACGACGAAGAAACAGGGCAGGTGCAGACAAGGAGGAGTAGATAAATGAGGGAGACAGTGAAGATTGTTGGTGAGATTCTGAGGCAGCTAGAATCCATTTTGGAAGAATTTTGAGTCTGTGAAGGCTAATTTCAACCATCTCTGTTGTCCTCTTGTATGATTATTAAGATGGCCAAGGAGGTCCATCCAAGGAGGGGATAGACACATTGATGAAATCCTAGTTTCATTCTTTTTCACTAATAACAATGGTATAAAAAAGACAGAGCAAGGAAAGGAAAGAGAAACAAGTGAATTAAGAGGGGACAGAGAGAGATATCAGGCACGAGCTAAATTAAAAAACTAAGGATGGGTGAGGTTTTTTAGGGGGGGGTTCATGTGGGTTGTCAGGGAAAATGGTGCATTTACAAGGCCCAATGGCATGCCAACAACTTTAAAGAATGGAAATAATGAAGGGTGGGTGACTTTTTCTTTCCGGGTTCTGTTATTCCTGCTCTTTGTTGTGTGTGTGTGTTGGTGGATGTGGGTTCATGTAGAGAGAGAGAGAGAGAGAGAGAGAGAGAACTGGATGCCGCGTTCAAATTCTTTACTTGGCTTATCTTTCTCACTTCCCTAGATGTTCCTCCAGGGAACCAAGGCTCCTAGCTTCCTACTGTAGCTTGGAGTGCCAAAAGCAAGGGAACATCATTATCAGTATTAATATTATTATTGTGAATTATGTGTAGTTATTACTATGTCGAATCTCAGTGATGATTGTATATTTCTGAACAAAAGGAGTCTTTGTTTTCTTTATAATTTAAAAACTTACTTTTATAATTACATTGATTTTTTCTTTTGAAGAAAAGACTCAATTCTCTTGTGTGTGCTTTTCACATACCAAAAGGAAGGAGATTCTTTGTTTTTTCCTCAGTTCAAGTTCGTTATAGGTTTTCAAGACGAGAGCTTCAATTTAAAAAACAAGCCATGGATGTAGAGCTTACTAATGCTGTTGCGGTTGAGAGCTTATGACAGTAAACCAGTGTTGGGGCTTGTTTGTCAAGCATAAACAATAGTTGCGTGGTTTAAAAATAATATGAAGGGAAAATTTCAAAACGCACCTAAAGTATTGGCAGTAATTAAAAAACAGACCTAGGTTTTTAATATTTAAAAAACCGCACCTAAATTTTTGCAATGTTAATCATAAACAATTTTTCATCCGTTTAACCTATGTTATCACCAACCTAACTTTAGTTAAGATGGTAAAATTATTAATTTTCCCTTGAAACTCTCCATCTTTTGCATTTCCACTTTGTTGGCCTTTCCACCTTCATTTGTTCTCACCTACCCAAGCCTTTTACCAAATAGTTATTAATTTAAAGGTTTTGCCCCCACTGTGAAATTCAAGCAAATGGATTCTTAAACACCTAGTGAAAATGATGCTATGGCCAAAAAGAATCATGAAAATGTCCATACACTTAAAAATGACTAACTTTTTCTATTATAATTCGACATTACTTAGTGAAAAAAATCCAACCATTATTAGGCAATACTGTTACATTTATTACAGTTAGTTTGTATTGAATCCAATCCATGACATTTACTGGTTTGTGTCAAATTAGGTACCACAAGGACAAAGACTTTCATACTTTAACGACTTCTTTCTGAAACTTGTTTTTGAAGAAACTCAAGAGAATGGGTTTTGTAAAAAAAAAAAAAAAGATGACACTGTAGAGATTGCAAGGGGTTTCCCTTGTGCAATAAGAAGAGAAAATGAAACCTCATTGACTGTTTGCTAAGTTACAATATACTTAATGCCTTCCAATTCTATATATTCTATTAGGTTTTATGATGAAACTCAATAGATCTTATTTTAAACAAATAGATTAAGAATTTCCACTAAATTCATTAACTTGAGGGTAAAATAATAATTTAAAATCACATTTAACGACAAACTTGATGGAAGTAAACTCTGAAACTTTTTAATTAGCCACAAAAATTTTTAGCTGCGTTTTTTTTTAAATATCCAAAGCTTGGGTGTTTTTTTTTTTTATTAATGTCAATAATTTAGCTGCATTTAAAAAAAAATATCTAATGTCATATTTGAGTCAATTTTAAAACAAGAAAATAATAAATAGAACATACTAAACATGATCCAATACTTAGATTTTGCTTTTGAAACATAGATCCATGTAAATCAAGTGTATGGTACAGTGCCATCATAAAGCACCCTTATTTAAAACTTAGAACTTATTTAGTTCAGCAAAATTTTCTCCATGGTACCTAAAGTCAAGCTGGGATGTTATTGAGGTATATATACAATAGTGCCCACCCTGACCCAAAAACTCTCTACTAAGGGGTTCAGGTCAAGAGTGGGTAGTGCGCACCCTGACCCAATGAAAGAAGGATTAGGGTGGCAGTGCCTACCCTGATCTTTTGTGTCCCCTTGTTCCCCATTCGACTCTCTCTCAACCCACCGATAGAGGGGTTTGCTAGGGCTGGTAAACGAGCTGAGCTTGAACTGTTCGAGCTTGGCTTGTTAGGGCTACACCCCTGCTCTTTGCAAGCCAATCAAGAGTTGGCTTGTCTTCTAAAATTGTTTAAGTATTTTTTAAAGCTTGATAATATACAAAATATATGTATAATACATATAAATATATGTTTAATACTCATACAAAACATATATAACGTGAATTTTATGTATATAATATATATATTATATGTATAAAATATATAATATACAAGTATATATAAATATATAATATGTAAAATGACCTATACGATTCCATCCAATGGAGCTTGCCATGTTTGTGCTTAGTTCATTTACCTAAATGAGCTAGCTCATAGCTTGGCTCACTCATCTCAATTTCTAAGTCAAGCCGAGCCAAACTACAAGCCATTCATCTTGTTTCCCAGCCCTAAAGTTTGTGCTCACCTAGTTCAGATTCTTGGCTCCGCCTATATATATATATATATACACATTATCTGATGTTGGTGGCTCTTCATTCTTATTAAGTTTCCAGCAGAACCAAGTTGTAGAGAAAATAGTAGATATTTCCATGCTGGTTACCCCACAGCCTGCCCGTTGACAAGATTTCCATTTTTTTCGCATCCAAACGTGCCCATAGTGGAGAAGTGACTCTCTGTTACTAAGTTATTCTTCAAAATACCAACTATTTTCATTTTTATCCCTATTAGCAAAAAAAAATCATAGTCCAGTTATTTTCATAATAATAATAATAATTATTATTATTATTATTTCCATTTTTTTCGCTTCCAAACGTGCCCATAGTGGAGTAGCGATTCTCCGTTATTAAGTTATTCTCCAAAACACCAACTATTTCCATTTTTATCCCTATTAGCAAAAAAAAATCATAGTCCAGTTATTTTCACAATAATAATAATAATAATAATTATTATTATTATCATTCTTTTTTATTTGTTATGTTGGAGGCACCAAGATTGGGCTTTTTCTTGGTTTACTTTTTAGGGTTTCTGCTCTGGCAATGATGCTTCCCACTTGCCCTACACGCTTTCTTATAAGACCCACTTACCTTGCCTGCAAGATTGAAAAGGGAGGGTGTATGCTGAAGTTGGGGGCCCACAGGAAGTTCCCAATGTGAAGAGTTGTCAGAATATATTCTATAACCACCCTCCCTATAGGAAATACCACTCCCAATTAATTTTGCATTAAAAATCTTGTTTCTTACTTTTACCAGCACGAGCACTTGCATTTTTTTTAAATTCAAGTTTAGTTTTCATTTATGAGTCTTGCAAAGGCAGTCCACTCCTGCTCCCCTTTCGTTCTTATTGATCTCTAAGTCAACTTCAACTCTTTGAAAAATGGACAGCTGTGGATTTTGACTTTTTTGAACAACTTAGATTATACATCAAAAAATAAATTCAATGCTTTGAAATTTATTATATCAACAGAAATATCTAGTTTTAATCAGGTTTGGATCTTAAGCATGTGGTAGCGATAAGACCATTAAATAGGCTGCAGGGTTCCATTGGATGGTGGCATAATCATGGATTCATTATTTATTTTAATCTTAATAATGATTTAAAAATAATTCAAAAGTCCGAGTCAATATACAGTTTATTATAGGGCTGGAAAATGAGATGAGCTGCTTGGCGCATGTTTTGACTTGTAAAAGGTTTGTTCGAACACATGAAATAGGCTTAGTAAGCCGAATATGAACAATGAGTGTTCGGCTTGTATTAACTCATATATATATATATATATATATATATATATATATATATATATATATATATATCATAAAGAATAGATATATCATAAAGAATAGATGGTTGAATCATTTGACTTACAAGCAATAAGTTTAGAGTTCAAATCCTATTGTTTAGAGTAGCTAAACAAAGTATTTATATTATAAATGAGCTAGTTTGAGTCATAGTTACAAAAGAGCCTAGTTAAAGGGGGAAGCACAACTTCCAAAGCAGAAAGTGCCAAGCTTCTCCCAAAAGGGTAATGCATGAGGTTAACTCATTTCTCATTAAGGAAAAGCATGCTTTCCACTCACTTCCCAAATCATTTTCCTCTCGCATCATTTTCATTTTTCACATGTTTTCCTTTCACTTCTCACTCACTTCTCGCTCATTTCCTTGTTTTTTGTGTTTTTCATGTTATTATTTATTTTTTTTGTTTTTCACTAGTTTTTTGCTCGTATCTTTCTTGTTTTCTTCGCATTTTCTTTTTTGCTTTTTATACACTTTCATAATCACTTTCAAAATGAATCCCGCTTCACATTTCACACTAATTTTTAACTCGCTTCCCCGCTTACACTTTGATGCATCACTTCACATATCCATTTCACTTCCTGGTAACTATGGATTGAGCTTCACTTAGCAGGTTCAGAGTCTAAACTCTATTATTTTAGTTTTGAAATATATATATTTGTTTATAACAAGCCAGCTCAAATGCAGCTCACTTAACTTGGCTCACCACAAGCTCGAACTTGACTCAGCTTACCATATGAATGAGTCGAGCTTCAACATCCTTTATTCGATTCATTCAGCTCGTTTACCAGCCCTAGTTTTGTAGCAATATCTTCTATCAATAGCCATCATCTCCATCTTGCTACCTTTTCTCCTCAACCCTTTTTTTTTGGGGTGGGGGGGTGGGGGGGCTTAATGAGAGTGAACTGTTATTTGTTAATGACTAGTTAATGCTGCTAAAAGTTAAAAGCAATTTTATAGTCAAGATTAGATAAAGGGTAGCTTAAAGATGAATGGTCATCTTTGTCTTTGTCCATGACAGAATTAGGTTAAACTCAACTTTCTTTTGCTCATGTACAAATTAAGGCTAGGGATGGCAGTGGACAAGGTATCCACCCCCATCGTGTTTCAAAATTCTGCCCTCCATCCCCCTCTTCATCCTCGGGTTTTGATTTTAACCTTCATCCCTGTTTCATGCCCCCTATTTTCGTTCTAAACGCGGCAAGGTGGCGGGACCCCATTTCTCCTCGGTCCATTGTCATCCTTAAAGAGTATTTTAGCATTTTACTAACGAGGATCTCAGGGACAAGGTTGGAGAAATAAGTCCATCCCTGCACGGGTTTTGATTTTAACCTCCATCATCTCGAGTCCAAACGGGGCGAGGCAGGGCAAGGCCCCATTTTCTCCGGGTCCATTGCCATCCCTAATTAAGGCTGCCATAGATGCTTTTCTTTTAAAGGGGTACTAACTTATATACTAAATATACTAACACCCCGTGCTAAGGAAAAGCATGATTCTTCCGAAAGTGCAGACCACATTATTTAAGCGTGTAGCCACACTGTGGCATGCCTGTGGCATAATGACAAATATATCATCAACTTTTTATTTAAATCTCAGGAGAAGAACACCACATTTTATAAGAACATAAATTCGAGATATTTCATATTTTATAAATATCATGATTTATTGTTTAAATGAGAATATTATAGCTTTGATCCTAACTCGTAAGTTCTTATCAGCAAACAATATAACAAATATCATGATTTATCATTTAAAAGAAAATATTATGATTTTATCCAAACGTGCAAATTCTTATCAGAAAAAGCTCAGAAAGTGTTTTTTTTTTATTCACTGGTTTTTGTTTTTATTTTTTAACTTTTAAATTTGTTTAATTTTGTAAAGATTTTCTTGAAAGAAAACAAGATAAGAATAAACATGTAGAAAATTTTGTTGCTATGCTCGTGGGTGTAGGGCTTTGCTCAAGCACGTGCGCACACTCACGTGCCAAGGGGTGGGAGCAGGCTGGCCCAGCCTGACCTACACAATTTAGGCCTTTGAAGATGACCTGGCCCTTTTATTAATGATTTGGACTTTAGCCAAGTCTTTGACAGGTCTGAATCTCAAGAAAATTCCATGATCCGATCCATTGACCCATCGTGCTAACGCGTCATTCAGGTCAAGGTTGAGACATACAAGCCCATGTCTTTATGTGGTTAGCTGTTCCATAGAAACAATGGTCAAGCAAATCCACGCCGTTCAATCAAGCAAATAGATGGTGCATATTCACTTATGGTTAATTTGTGGGTACCACCACAATAAATGATTTGCAAGAAAAGAGTGTTCTTCAAATAAGCCCAAGAGGGCTGGGATAACTGTCACTGGCTGTTTAGACCCAATCAATCTTTAAATGACTTAGGTTTTGTAGACACTTCATTTTTTAACCAAATCATTTTATATCATAATCATATGCTAAAATCCAGTGTCTTTAGCATTATTTTTTAAAATTATTCTAATTTCAACTTCAATTTTTACCTTTTATCTTTAGAGTTTTTGTCCAAAAGATCAAACAAATTAAAAAAAATTAGCTTTCAAACAAAAAAAATCAAGTCCTTTGGAGACAAAAGTTATGACCAAAACAAAGTGATTTATTCAGTAAAAATTTAATTTTTCAGGTAAGACCTATGCTTAAGATGAGATTCAGTTTCTCTTTTTTTTTGTATCTATTTTATTTATTTATTAACAAAAATATGATTTTTTCTAATACAATTCATATTTGTCATGTTTTTTGTGTTTTTTCAAGCCTTGACGGTGGTTCACTCCATTAAGCTCACTTTCTTTGAGAACCCCGTATGAAGTTTCGTACGAGTCACTTGCAAGCTAAACCCAGATATTGAAGATTTCTAGTTTATGGTGTGGCTAATTCTTACTCAGCAAAGGAATAAAGACAACTTGAAGACTGAACTCACTAGTCTGAAATTCAGATTCGGTTTTCAAATCCAAGTAATTTTTGAAAATACACTCGTTTTAGTTTTTAAAATTTGGGGATCCATGGATTTTAACCATATCTAACGGGTTAGGCCTTAAAACCTTGACCAAAACCCAACTTGAGAGGCAGAGAATTGGCTTGTTCCCTCAACCTGCCCAACTCATTGCTCACCTCTGATCTGTGCATGTGCATGTGCACAAGGGACTCCTGCTTTTATTCATGGAGGGTGAGTTAGGGTTGAAGATCAGGCCTAAAGGTGTATTCCTGTACTACCCCTTATTGGTCCTATAGGATGGAGGAGGCTAGGTTAGCCCAAAAATAGATATTAGCAGCAACAGGGGCTCCACCTGTGGCTGGAGCAGTCACTGCAGCTCACCTTATGTTGGGATGTTGCAAGTTCAAATCCCTATGGTATAGAGATCTGCCTAACCCCAGCTTTCTCTGTCAAAAAAAAAAAGATATAGTTCAAGGAGATCTGATGATCTTGTTTTTTTAAGGTAAGAAAGGATATAGAAAATGCCTCACAAAGTGGGATGAGTCGTCACAATTGAGAAAGTTGGTCACAGTGGCAAGTTTCAAAGGAAGACTATTTCTCAAGTGAAAATCATAGTCATGACTCACACTTTTGGGTGTTAGTAAAAACTTGAGAAAGTGTTGTAATTGTGATTTGCATGCGCAGGATCTCGAGAAAAATCTAATTTTCACATGGCAATGAAATTCGTACTTGTTACCTTGCAATGAAATTTGTACTTTGGAAGACAAGAGATATTGCCAATGACAAGATGGAAATAAATGAAAAGTGGCCCCTTGTGTGCATTTTTCTGATGCATTGAATGGCCTACAGCAAGTGCAAGAATAACGTAATGCAGACGTCATCTGCTTTCTGTTTCTCCTTTCCCCCCTTTTTTTGTTTGTTTTCTTTTTCTTTTGGGCGTGCTTGGTGGCCACCAAACAAATTCAGAATTTCTCTCTTCTTTTTAATTTTTCATTTCGTAGCTAAAGATGTAGGAAGACTTGAAATTTTCAACTTCAAGTGTGTCTTAGTAGATGATGAAAAGAATAAGCTGGGGTATTGAATTGCATACTGCAATGCAATACCTTAGGTCCTTAGCTTATCCCATTTTATCTGGATAATTGATTTCATTTTGAATATACTGCAAGTTAGGGCTTCAAAATTCTTGTTATAAACATAGTCAGCAATACGGGAAATGGAAGAATATGATTAAAGAGTGAATACATGATTAAAAAGGTTTTTGCATATAAAAAGCAGATGAAGAAAACAACATACAAAATAAGCTAGTTAAAAAGACAAAAAAACAAAGAGGCAAATAATATTGAGTTCCATTTATTCTCTTGGTTTTCAAAGTTCTACTAGAAAATGCATGTTCTAAATGGAGTTTTGCTAATATGGTAATAAATCGCTTGAATTTAAAATATTTCCAATATCCTTATATTTTTGTGAAGTATCATTGAGTGCTAATGGGAAGTGCTTTTTTCTTAGTGCAATTACATGTGCACCATTAACATTACACCAACTAATGATGGCCGGTAGTTGACAGAAAATTGTGGAAAGGGCGACTTTTGTTTGGGGAAGAGGAAAGCTTTACACTTCAAAGTATAATACTAATAATATTATTATTATTAAATAACAAAAAAGCAAAAAAGAATACCGAAATTGATATGTTGTGACTCGTGAATTTTGGTAGAAAAAGGACTTTTCCTAACTCAAGGGTATCAAATTGTTTCTTAATCAAGGGAAAATATTAGCTGCCATCGACTAAGCCGTACTCTCTAATAGACATATCCTATCTCATCAATTTTTCTTTTATCTTTTGGTGGATCAAGCCCTATGTATATGATCTATATGGTTTGTTTAGTGAGGAACATAATATAGACTCTCCAATTGCATGGTATAAGCAGAGCCTTTTAATGGCTTCAAATTCAGTGTTGTACAATGTGAAAAATGCAAGGTGTACATAGAAATGCAAAAAACGAAGTGTTTTTTTTTTTGTATTAACAAGTGTTATTTATATACAGTAAGTTCTTCATTCAAGGAGTTAGAATACAAAAGAAAAGTTAAGGAAAAAAAATAAAATAGCTCGTCAATAGTTACAGTAGCAAGGGCATCCTTAATCTGCGCAGATCAGAAATTCATAATAGTTTCCATCCTTATCTTGCACATATTTCAAATTTGAACAATATCACAATACTCCCACTCAAACTGGCCATACAGATCGTGTAGACCCAGTTTGTGAATAAGATACTGAAATTGGTCCTTGAGTAGAGGTTTAGTGAAAACATCCGCCAACTGGTCTTGAGAACGAACATGTGCAGGAAGAATGGTTTCATCAGATATTTTATCTCGAACTAAATGACAGTCGATGTCAATGTGATTTCTCTGTTCATGAAATACAGGATTGGCTGCAATGTGGAGGGCTGCTTGATTGTTACAAAATAGTCGTGTTGGTAGTTGCATGGTGATGAAAAGATCATGAAGTAGATAACAAAGTCAGATGATTTCACATACAAAATTAGTCATTGCCCTATATTAAGTTATGCAACTTTTTTAATAAAGCATTTTAAAATAATATTTTCAATAAAAACGTTTGTGCAAACCGTGCATCAAATAATAAAAACCGATTCACACTAGTGGTGAAGTCCGAGTCGAACTCATGAAACGAGAAAAATATTTTGTATTCAAACAAACAATTAACTAGTCTTTATTGCTAAAAATAAAAAAAATTAAATAAATAACTAAGAGAGTGCTACCTTCTGCGGAGGGCTTAAACAAATAATTAAATAATTTTATTACAGACCCAATTAATAAAATAAATAAATAAAATCCTAATCTAAAAAAAGAGAAAACGTCTTCAGTGCTTCGAGTCTTTAGTCCCTTATTTGATTGTGCTCCCTTCTTTATTTCTTCATCATTGGTTTTTAGTCTTTTTATGGAAGGGCTCTCTGAAGGACCTTTTAGAGACTTTAGAGGGCTCTTTGAGAGTACAAAAAGGGGTTCACCACACGTCTAAACGCTTTTCTACAAAAATAGAAGGATGAAACACAAAACAGAAAAAGAAAACTACGAAAAAATTAAAGGTTAATTTTGAGAAAAATCATAAAAATACTAAACAAACTATGAAATAACACTATGCTACAAGACAAAACAGCATAACTAATATGAAACTAACTACTAAAAGATAAAATAACAAAACAAACTAACTAATTAACAATAACAATTTATGAAATAAACTAATATCAAACTAAAAAAAACAAACTAAGCAAATTAATTATCAAGAAGAAAATGTGAAGTGTTAAGAACTAACTAAACTAATATATTATTTTAATCAAATCAAATGTTAATATTAATTAACTAATTAGCAATTAATAAACTAAGGCTAGACGAATTATAAAACTAAAACAAAACTAACTATTACTAACATGCTATGTTATATTAGTAAACAAAATTACACATCATAAGATCATGCAGCACACAAAGGCTTGATGAACATGCAGCAACACTCAGGCATATACTGTATGCCGATCAACTGCAAACCCGAAAGGAGGTGGGGTACGGTTCACGCATAGCTCGGATTGCCCTTCGAATACAAAGAATTATGGCAGCATGGTCGGCTGATCTGCACCATCAAGAGGTCACGCAGGTTAGCTTGGATTCATCGTATCAGCCTCGACACGGTCTGGTCTAACGTGATCTACCAACTGTACAATGCTTGTATTTATGAGTCTATGGCATCTCTCCAACATTTATCATTTACAACCTAATATTAGGTTTTGGGTTTTGAAGTAGATGATACTGACATCAAGAACTTGAGGTGAGGTGACAAATTTTTTTGAAAACTAACAAAGTTAATGAGAGGGAACTGACTACCATGCCTTTTTGGAGTCATATGTGGATCTGATGAAGTATGAGCGTCTGTATAGTAAAAATTACTAAGTAACACAGATGGACATTTATCACTTGTAGACCTTCTGATTGGTTCAAGGTTAGTTGAGGAATTGGTGGAGATAGGATTTGGATCTGGTGATGCAATGATTGGTTCTATTATATCATTAGGAGAATGAGTCTCTGAATAAGACGATGGAGGAGGTTCAATAGGTGAGACAACCAGGTCTAGGTTGGTAGGAGGAATAGGAATAGACAACGCAGGTCCTTGGTCATCTTCTTTATGCTCACAGAATGAAACAAAAATTTCATGGAAAATAACGTCTCTGGATGTAAAAATAGTTTTGGATTCTAAATTATACAATTTGTAAGCCTTTTGCCCAAAATAATAACCAATGAAAAAACATTTTTTGACTTTGGAATCAAATTTAGATTTGTTTGGATTAAAATTTATAGTATAGCACAAATGTCCAAAAACTCTAATATGATGATACATTGGTTTGCGATTGAATAATCCTTTAAATGGAGTTTTGCCTTGCAGTTTGGAGAAGGGTGTTCTGTTGATTAAGTATGCAACAATTAGGACACATTTTCCCCAAAAACGAGGTGGAAGATGGGCTTGAAACATGAGGGCACAAGCAACTTTAAGAAGATGCATGTGCTTGTGTTTACTACATTTTGTTGTGGAATAGTAACGCATGAGTGTTGATGTATAATGTCATTTTCAAGAAAATAATTTTGCATATCATGTGAGAAAAATTTAGATCCATTATTAGATCTAGTATTTTTAATATTTTTTTGAAATTGGATTTGGACCATGGTAAAAAAGGTTTTTATGCAAATATTTTTTTTTAGACTTATGATGCATCAAATAAACCCATGAGTATCTAGAGTAATCATCGATGACACTTAAAAAATAATGTGCTCCATTAATAGAAGCAAAGGAATACGGCCCCCATATATCAACGTGTATCAATTCAAATATAGATGTACTTTTAATGAAACTGAGAGGAAAATGAAGTCGTGCTTGTTTAGCACTGTGACAAACATCACAAACACAAGCATTTTTATTGAATTTAATACTAGAATCATAATGAGAAAATTTATTTATGTGAGAAGTGGAAGTATGCCCAAGTCATCGATGCCAGATGTGTTGTTGTTGATGAGATACGAAGAAAATTGATGGTGAGGGATTTGAGATTTTAAGCATGTACAACCTATCAGATTCTTCACCCACTCCAATCTTTGTTCGTAAGACAAGGTCTTGGATGACACAATGAGTAGGAAAGAAAGTAACTGAGCAATTTATTTGGTTAGTCAATTGACTACCAGAAAGAAGAAGAATTTGAATGAAGGAATGCAAAGACCATTATTTAGGATAATGAAATCTGTAATTTTAACATCACCTTGATGGGAGAGTAAGCTCTTGAAGCATCAGTTAATTTAACGGTAAGATCAGAATTTGCAATGGAACTATAATCAAGAAAATTTGAAGAGCAAGCAATATAGTCACTAGCTCCTGAATCTATGATCCAGGATTGAGAAAAAGGTTTGAAATAGGATGACATACCAATGAAGTTTGTTGTGACTGACTTGTTTTTGATTAATGTCATGATCTGATCATACTCGCTCTTGGTGAGAGTAACGACATTGACACTCGCTGATTTTTTTTTACTTGAAGTTGTCCCACGTAAAGGATCAGAATTATTGAACGTTGTGGAGTCATGAGAATTAGTTCCATGTAGTCGATGGTGTGGAGGATATCCATGAAGTTTATAGCACTATTCTTTGAATGTCCAACTACATTACAATGAGAACAAATAGGACAAGGTTTTTGATTAAATCTGATTTTTTCCATGGTAATATGTTCAGAAGTAGAACTAGTAGAATAAAACACAACCCTACTATTTGTAGATGGAGGTAAAGACCGCGCCTCTCTTTGTTGTTCTTCTTGAATGACAAGATTGTAGGTCTTGGCGACACTAGGAATAGGTTCCATCAAGAGAATATGTCCTCTAATATGATCATATGAATCGTTAAGTCTAATTAAAAACTGAAAGACTTTCTCTTGTTCTCTCTGCTTAATCATATCACTGATAGCTCCACATGAACAAGTAGGGAGAGAACAATATAAATTAATTTCATCCCAATATGCTTTTAACTGAGAGAAATAGGTAGCAACGGACTGTGATCATTGTTGCAAGTGGGCAATAGATCGCTAAATATGAAAGACACGAGGAGCTATACTACGAGAGAATCTATCCTTTAAATCAGTCCATACTTCAATGGCAGTGGTAGCATAAATAATAATATCGGCAAGTTCCTTTGAAATAGAGTTCAATAACCAGGAGAAAACCATACTATTACAACATTTCTATTTGAGAAACTCTGATGAACTAGTAGTTGGTTTAGCAACGGTACCATTAATGAAACTAACTTTGTCTTTAGCAGCCAAGGCCATAAGCATGGCCCTGCTCCAGGTGGTATAATTTATTCCGTCTAGAATTAGAGTAACCAAGGATATACCTGGGTTGTCCGAATGGTGAAGCTAGTAAGGTCCTTCACTTTGATCAGATATAACCACAGGTGTACTCGTAGGATTTGAAGAGAGATTTTCATTTGCCATGAGAGAATCAAGTAAGGCAACTTACTTGATTTTGAGAGAGAGAAAAAAATCCAAATGATCAAGGGGTAGATGATGTGCCTTGCTCCTATCCGCTATGATACCACGTGAGAAATGCAAGGTGTAACGGAGAAATGCAAAAAACACATTGTGCATTTTTTTTATATTAACAGGTGTTATTTATATAGAGTAAGTTCTCCTTCATTTAATGAGTTAAAATACAAAAAAATACTACAAGAAAAACGTGGATTAGCGACGGACATTTGCGACAGATTTTTTTCATCGCAAATATACGATGGATTAGTGAGAAAAAACTATCTGTCACTAATATTCAAAATATTTACAGAATTAGCGACAAAAATATCTCCCTCGTAATTCCGTCGCTAATGAGCGACGAATTAGCGACGAAATTTTTCCATCCCCAAACACTACAAGAAAAAATGCTAATTAGCGATGGATTAGCGACAGAATAATTCCCTCGCTAATCCCTCACTAATTTTTTATTTAAACTGTCCCATCTGAGGCGCGAAATTTTCCTTCTCTCCTGGTTTGAAATTTAAACCGATGACTTCTCAAACGATGACGACTTTTCGTTCAAAATTTTCCCTCTCTCCTCGCCAAGCTGCTCCTTGGCAGCATCCTCCGGCCGATCTAGGCCATCCAACAGATGATCGGACCCAAGTGCATCATCCTCGCGGAGGTCTCCCCCTGCGAGGTCCTCCGCTCCTTCAAGGAGCTCCATCGGCTCTGCATCGAGCTCCCCGACGGCAAGCTCGACGTCGACGGTGGTGCCCTCCTCAAGTGGAAGGCCGAGTTTGGGAGCTCACTCGAGAGTTGCGCCATCCTCATCACACCCTCCTTTCGTCGGTGGCCCGCTGCTGGCTGCGATCTCCCCATCGATCACGCCATTGAAGCCGAGAGGGACCTCAATTGCTGCCCTGAGGACCAAGGAGGCATCCCAGAGTTATTTTACATGAATGGCAGACTGAAGTTGCGCGTCGTCTGGATGATCACCTCACTGATCGTCGCCTCCGTCGGAGAGCGCGCTAGAGAGCACACCGAAGAGCATGCCGGTTCTGTGCAAAAGACCCCGCAGTGGCGGGCCGGGCTGCTCGGGTGCAATGCATGCGTGGTGCGGTACAAGTCTGGCCTATTGCTGCAGGAATACCGCCCGACAGGGAGCAATTTTTTTTAAAATTTAGCGATGGATTAGCGACGGATATTATCCATCGCTAATTTAAAATAGTGATGGACTCGCGACGGATAATATCTGTCGCTAATTTAAAATAACGACGTACTTGCGACGAATCATGTCCATTGTTAATCTGTCGCAAATTAGTGACGGAAGTAGCGACATATAAGTTCTAGTGCTAATTAGCGACTAAGATTATGCGATAGACGTTATCCATCGTTAATCCGTCGTTAAACTGTTTATCGACGGATAATGTCCGTCGCTAATCCACAATTTTTTTGTAGTGAAAAAAGATAAGGAAAATAAAGCAGCTAGTCAATAGTTACAACAACAAGGATATCCTTAATCTGCGCAGATCTGAAATTCATAACAGTTGCCTTCCTTATCTTGCGCAGAGTTCAAATTTGAATATTTCAAATTTGAACAATATCACAATAATGTGTCAAAATTCATAATTGAGAAAATCATGCTTTTAAGTTGAAACCAGTTCCATCAAAAGTAAGTTCCTTAGTAAATGGACCATGCTGAATGCATCTGATGGACAAATTTATCAAATAAAACTTTCATCTATGAATTTCAGCAAGAGAGTAGCCTATATTTTCCCCTAAACACCCTTCAATTCACAAAACACTCTCTCTCATCATGGCATAACTGTTTTTTACTTCCAAAGAATTGTATGTTTCCTAATAATAACCTAATTATAAAACTGGTGTTAGCAGTATTCTTCTTCAATCTATGCAAAGTGTGGTTGACTCCTAGAGATGAGCAGCTGCTAATTAAATAAGGGAGGGCCCATATGCTTAGCACTATCGCAGTGCATACTAAAAGAATGCGTTTGCCATTTAATCAGTACGGAATTGCGTAGATTTAGCTGCATACAATTCATGTTTCAATATTAAAAAATCTTTCAAAAGTCTTTCATCAGTACCTCTTACCTCGAAAGGAAGAATTATCATGAATGATTTACTGTTTGAAAAATTAAAGAAACATTAGTCTTAATAGTAAAAAGCATTTAGAATAAAAACTTGTTCTTTTCTTTACATTCATCTAAACAACGTAGAGAATCCTCTCTCAGATTGAAAGACGCCGATCACATTTGATTGCACAAAAATGTCTCCCTTTGTGTATTTTATCTCTGAAATGCCTTTAAGTTTTCATGCATTAAGGGATAATATTTGCTACCCTTCTGAGTTTCAAACCTCCTAGTGAAAACTTTAACTTTTTATTTATTTTTGTTTGGCACATCTGACCCAGCAGATGTAAACTACATGTTTGGTTTAGTAGAAACCGACCATTGGATCATGTTTTTCCGATGCAAATGCAATATACTGAATTTTTAACCCTAAAAAAACACATGTTTGTAAAGAAAAAATATGATTCAAGAGCCGATTCCCTAATATTTTGACCATGCTAAACACATTCATCAGGACAGATTTGGTAAAAACAACTAGAGGGTTCCTTACCCACCAGGGCAGCAAATATTGTTCCTGAGATCAATGGGACTGTCTTCTTTCTGTTTTATTTTTTGCTTTCTTCTCCCCAAAAGTAAGAACAACAAAGAGGATGTTGGGGTTAAAATAATCCAGATTGGTGAAGTCCAGGTAAAATGTATCTATAATGTTTGATTGCACATGACCGTCACCAAGCAAGCTCTTAGATAAAGATGCAGTTGTCCCAAATAATGGAACCTAAGAATGCTCATTTACTTGGGTTGATAGAGCTCATTCAAATATACAAATAGTCACTTGAAACTTTTCAGGGCACCACTCTCTTGGTCATTTTTTGTATCTATAATGTTGATTGGGGAACACTTCAAGTATCATAAACTGTCCAAAATAGCAAGGGACCTGCCAAGATGTTTGGCCAGCAACATTATTGACTGCTGAAGTAGTAGGAAACTTGCACATCAAATTACCTGGACTCACTGTATCAGATGGTGTATACATGGGTCAAGGTTCAATGGTAATGTCACATTTGAATATCTAAGATGGACGCTTGCTCTTTGTCTTTTCAGTTCTATGGTAAGGTCACATTTGAAGATTTACATGGATGCCTAGATCTATTTAATTTCTTTCATGGTTAGGTCCATGTATATCAAATTAATTAGTTCCTTGTTTCAACTAATTTGGGGAGTGATATGCTTTAGTAGTATTGTTTCCTTGAAGCTAAAAACCAAGTAGAGCAATCTTTTTCATTTTTCTAACATGAGGAAACGTTTTAGGGTCGGGCATAACCAGTCCCAATCACAGGGGCTGTTGGTTGGTCCTCTCTCTCTCTCTCTCTCTCTCTCTCTCTCTCTCTCTCTCTCTCTCTCTCTCTCTCTCTACACGCGTGTGTGTTTCTTGTTTAGAAAGTATGTTGGATTCTTGTCCCGTGCAGTGGTCCTTGATGAAAGAGTGGGAAGGTGGTTGGTTATTATGCTGTCTCTGCAAGGCCACATCAACCACACTGTTTTCATAGGACACATATTACCCATCGGCGCACTTTTCTGTTCATACAGTAATATGACTATTTCATGAAAACGTTTATATTATTTAATTTCATGAACTTGGTTACCTTTCATGTGGCACCCAGGTATAGACTTATTTTTTATGTAATTTTTCTTCTTCCAGCTTTGATAACCGGTTTGCAAGCATAGGGACCATTGAGCCCTCTGGGGTAATTGAATGTCGCCACTTTTGCTCAAATTTATAATGAGCTCAATTTCCTATCACCTTAGTATCTGATGAACGCTGATTCTATTTTTTTTTTATATCACATCTCATTTTAGAATAGTGAAAACAAGTATTACAAACATATATTAATTGCATGATACTAAGCTAAATTGCTACAGTTAGTGAAAACCTTTTCTAATTTCAAATGGAAATGCAGTACTGTTTGTAAACTTGGTTTAGTCTTTCAGATGATGATTTATAAACTGTTGTGGGTGTCTTGAATTTTGGACCTACTGCAAAAATATTTTGATAATCATACAGTGAGAATTTTCAATGAGGTTTGTGGTGGTAGCGGAGGAATCAAGCCGTTAGGCCTGAGACCGGAGCCCATGACAAACCTCTTCTGCGGTGCAGGGTCAAAAGCCTCACGTTGTGGATCGGTCTAATTATGAATTTTTTTCTTTTACATCGGTTAGGGTTTTATGCCGTTCGTCACATGTATAGTTGTCTCCTTTGAGAGTTGGACCTGAGTGTTTCGGGTGTATTAGGGTTGAGGGTTTTGAGAGCTCTGTATTTTCTCGTGAATTTTAGCTCTTCCTTTCGCCTGTGGATGTAGGCCTGAGTCTTGAACCATATAAATCTTGTGTCTTCTCTTGGTTTTTTATCTCTGTCTGGTTTACTTCGCTTTTTGTTGCGGTTTACTTAACAGAAACCCTCAGTAACACATGCAAATACAGAAACAGGCATTCAAGTCTTTTCTTATTCACGATTCCCATTTATTAGAAAAAGATAATTCAACTTTTACCAAAACAAACCAAAAATCTCAGTGGGCTGAGAAAGACCCATGTGGATTATGTAAGAGAAAGTCTTCAGTGGCACACTAGATCACTACAGTTGTGGAAGTGGAGGATCTTCACAAAGAATGTTGAGGCACTAGACGATGATTATGCTGTTAGACTAGAAGCACCAAGAAACTGTTTATAGTGCATCCACTTAAGCCATCATTTTTTTGAGTGATATGTGGACCTCCAGACCCATAAACCCCTTTTTTTTGTCAAGGGGAACTCTAGTTCAAGTGGTGGGGTCGCGTGGGAAGAGATTGCCTCCCTATCGTATGACCCACCTCCAAGCAATGAAAAGCCACTGGCTCACTAGAAAGCTTGCTGCTTTGGACTTAAGGCAAGGGACATGCACCTTGGATATCAAACTCTTGATGTGGTTCAACTTGAGCACCTTAAGCTGACCCATCTAGTCAATCCATGACCATAACAAAAGAAACCCTGAGATCTTTAGACTACACAACTCAATTAGACAGGGGTGTTTGTGTATCACAGAAAAAAACCCTCCCTTTCTGTGGGAAAGGAGGCTTTTTCTGTGGGCCCACACCAATGAAGTTTGTTTGGTGCACACAAACTTGGGAGTTGAGTTCTGTGTCGAAAACCCCTCACCAGCCAAAGGTTTCCACGCCCCACCCCCTTTTTACAACGGAAACAAAGTCCCAGGGGGGTGGAGCGTGGAAATCCGAAGATTTCAGGTTTGACCCTTTCTCATCAAATCTTAAATCCATGCATGTCTCCTTTTTATATCTCAAAAGTGAGGATTTCATATCAGAGCGATCATCGGATCTGAAATCCAGTGTTTGTAGAATCCAGGATCTTAGTGCCACACCAGCACCACATCAACATGTTTGCCCCACCTCTTGCAGGAGTGTGAAACCTACCTTCATATAAATCCTTATTTTTTGTGGATCCAACTAGTTTGAAGGATAGTTTTATAATTTTACCAAAATAGGCTGCCTTATACTCCTTGTATTTAAAGATGACAATCAGCCCTTTGTAGAAAACCTCTCCAATGAAAAATGATCCCAAACCTATCCAATAAAAAAAAATGATGTTTTGTTCAAAATTCTGACAGTACAAATGTGTTTAGCATGATTGATTAACTAGAAATCAACACTTGGATCATGAATTTTTGATAGAAAAAATGGTATTTGGAACCTCAAATTTATGAAAATTGTAAGCCAATGATTTTTTAAATTTATAAAAACCTATACATGCATTGGAATCAAATGCTCCAAGAACTGATTCATATAAAAACAAACAGATAGATCACATCTGTACTGTTGAAATTTTGAAAAAAATATCAAAAATTCAATAAAACGTCCATTGGGTAGGTTTTCATTACTTGTGTGTATCTCAATCTTAATAGTGGATTTCAATGTGATCGTGAACGTAGGCAATTGTTCTTAAACCTCATAAAATTCTTGTTTTTTGTGTAATTGATTTCTTTCTCTTCTATCAGTTTTTGTTTCTTCAATCTATCGATAGTGTGTTGAGTTGTAGTTTTGAAACGCACCCTAAATGTTTATTCAAAAGTTAGTTTTTGAGCCAGAGCTCTAGAGTTGTCAGCGGCTCACATACTGATCCAGGCCAGACCAGGTAAGTCCAGACATTGTCTTGTCAAACTTGATAGGCATCTCACTTCGGTTCCAGGATCCAAAGACCAGTCCGAAACAAGGACATGGGTGGCAGTAGCTGTCCTTCCAAAGTGTAATCCGTTCAACTCTAAGCCCTTCAATATCTAGGACTGGTGCCCACCAAGTTGGTATAAAGCCTGATGCCTGCCCACTGGGCTCTCCTCTCTGACATTATGACCATTTAAACACTAATTTTGCCAAAAACTTCCAGGCATTAAGTGTTTAGATTCCCTAGGTTTTAAGGAAAATTTAACGGAATAAAAAATCTCAAATCCAGAAACCAAGAATAGGACACTCCAAGAAACTTGACTAAAGCAGAACTTTAAAAGGAAAGAGGAGCAAAAAAGAACTTCCTTGCAGGAGACTTCAATGGAAAGGAAGAATATTTGAACATTTTAGGAGTGAGTGGTGGGGTACCACATTATCAAGATTCCAAAATTGATAACTTGAGATTGCTTTCTCTGCTTAAAAAAGAAAAAAGAAAATCTCTCTCTCTCTCTCTCTCTCTCTCTCTCTCTCTCTCTCTCTCTCTTGTGTACCCGGTTTGGTTAGGCATGGCAAAATCTTGCCCTCCAACCCCGCCTCTTTAACCTCCATAGCTGCCTTCATTTCTGCACAGGTTTTGATTTTAACCTCCATCCCCGCCTCCATCTCCGTTTCATGTCCTCCATTCCCGGTCAAAATGGGGTGAGGGGGGGCGGGGGCCAGTTTCCCCTCAGTCCATTGTCATCCTTAGAGAAGGATTGGGGATGGGGCGGGGCGGGGCAGAGAAAAGTGCAAGTCCATCCCCGCCTCCATCCTTGCACGGGTTTTGATTTTAACCTCCATGCCCGTTTCATGTCTTCCATCCTCAGTCCAAACGGGGCGAGGCAGGGCGGGGCCGTTTCCCCCGGTCCACTGCCATCCCTAGGTTAATTTGGGCAGACATTTGCTGTTCAAGCTCAATTATACATTTTTATATGGTAGATACATGAACAAATTACTTACCTTAGTGGTGGATATTTGGAAATGGTAGCAGGGATGAGAGTTTATGCAATATTTAGGAGAAGTGAGACTCTCTTTATATTTGTCTGGCCCACCCCGAGTGGTAAACAGCCCAGGTAGGACCAAAATAAATATCAAAAGAGCTCAGCCTGACCTGGCCTATTTACCAGTCGGGCTTAAAGGACCAGGCCTGACACACCTAGATCTGGCTTGATAATAATCGGGCCCAATGCTGACTGGTAAACAGGATGGGCCCGGGTAGACCCAAAATAAGATATCAAAGGAGCACGGCCCTACCTGGCCAGTTTATTAAGGGGCCTGGCCGACACACCTAGACCTAGCCAGAATAATTAGGTCTGGCCCAAAGTCGAGAGGACCTAACCAGGCTTCAAGCCGCCTAGGGTTGGTTGGGCTGGCCCCGCCCAACCCGATGCCCTTCACTGTGTGTGTGTGGGTATGCATGCGTGTGTATGTGTAAAGAGAATAAAGTTATGCGACTGTAAGCATGAGGCCAGACCATGGGAACAAATGCTTGGAACTTGGAATCAGATCTTTATAGGCCACCTGAGAAAATTCTGAGGGTACCAAAATTCGAGTAGAAGACTCATTCCTACAAAGATTATGCTCTTGTTAGTAGGGCTGGTAAACAAGGTAAACAAATCGAGCTTGAAGTGTTCAAGCTTGGCTCGTTCTTGTGGCGAACCAAGCCAAGTTCAAGCTAGTAATGAGCCCGAGTTAAACGAGCTGAGTTGGAGTTGTCTTATTTATAAAAAAAATACATTGTTTTAGAGTTGGGGAAATAAGATTATAAAATGTTGCATGTAAAATATATCTAAAATATATTTTTTACTACCTTACGAGTAGGGGTGGCAATTGGGTCGGGTTGGCGGGTCAGCATACCTCAACCCGAACCCGACCCGTTTATTAAACGGGTTGGCTGTGGCAAACACTAACCCGACCCATTTAATAAACGGGTAACCCGACATGACCCGCCAACCCGTTTAATAAATGGGTTGGGTCGGGAAAACGGGTTGGCGGGTCGGGTTGGCAGGTTGGCGGGTTGACCCGCCCGCCTAACCTGTTTATCAAACGGGTCAGCCGGGTTGGCGGGTTGGCATACCCCTAACCAGAACCCGAACCGTTTAATAAACGGGTTAGGCGGGTCGACCCATTTATTAAACAGGTTGGCTTAAGCCCAACCCGAACCCGCCTAAGAGGCGGGTTGGCGGGTCGTGTCAGGTTTTGCCACCCCTACTTACGAGCTTTTGCAAGTCAAGCCGAGCCGAGTATCTATTGTTCATATTCAGCTTGCCAAGCCTATTTTACAAGTTTGAACGAGCTCCTTACAGGTCGAACATTAGACGAGAGGTTCAGCTTGTTTCCCAGCCCTACAAGTTAGGGAAGTAAAGTGGCCAATGACCCTGGAAACATAGAAAATGTCCCATAATGCCAAAGTGTTTTAGCAGCTACTGTACCTAACGTGCACAGTAAAAGGTGCTTGTGTTTGAAACGCTTTTATCTTCTTTTTGCCAACCAGTTATTGTAATATCAGTTTTTGGTCGTCATGATGTAGACGAGAGGGTCACTTTGCTATTCTGAAGTAGTTATTTTACTCGTTCTTTGTACAGAAGGGAGAGAGACCGAAGCACAGTTTGAGGAAAATCTTTTGTTAAAACTAGAGAGTTCTTACAGGGTCTAAATGGCATTGATGGTATTGAGAAGAGTGGAGAGTTTGGCAAGACAGTGGATTGGTTTTTGACTATTATAAGAAAAGGTTTTATTTCACAAATGATTATGCCACCAGGACTTGTGCAAACTAAAAATCATGTTACTGAAAGTTTGGTCACCTTATTTCATGTGTGAATTTTGTTCTATAAAGCAAACACAAATGTTAGAGAGAGAGAGAGAGAGAGCATGTGGAAGGAAAAGTTTCAAAGAGACTTGTGAACTGATAGACCCAGCTTGGAGTATAGATGCAGAATACAAGAATTTCCTATAGCCTTTATAGCAAAATGAGAAAATAGGGTGGGGGAACAAAAGCAATATCATGTTGCAATATCAAAACTGCTTCCCCAACAAGAAAATTGTGAGCTTTAGATTCAAAGGTCTTGAGGTGCTTTTTGAAAGTGAGGATGTGAATTCATCCTCTTCCGGGCCCATGTCAATTTCGAGAAGTGTGAGCACTCATAATACCGGTGCATAAATTTAGTCTAATAAATTAGAAAGCCTGCATTGATCCCAAAGAGGTTTGATAAAGGGAAGTCACCTATTGCTTTCCTGGATAAAGGTCTTCTTTGTATGATTTCACAGAAGTACTATCATCTCAACCAACGGAAGATGCAGGAAAATAGTAGTAGTGAATCTCAATTTTTAAACGAATTGAATCAACGGGCTTGATCCACCATGGCCAATAATAAGGATGTCCAACCGAATCCGAGTTTGTTTAGGCTTTGTTTGGGAACCCGTGTTGGAGTGATTTGCAAGGAGTCGAGGGAAGTACAACTACAGTACTGAAAAGAAAATGAATTTCAAAGGGGTTGTGTACTCTCTCTATTGTTTCAAAGCATAAATAACTCCTTAAAAGGATTCAGGCTTTCAACTACTCAGGATTCCTCACCATGTTTGGAATATGTAGCTTGGTATTTGAGTAGAAAAGAATGTATATATATAGAGTAAAATAAGATTTCATATTTTTCACAGGAGTTGTAGCAAATAACATGTAAAATACTAACTCCAACTTGATTAGGAAACAAATTTTAGAAAAGAAAAAGTGAATTGGTTATAAGGCAAAATTGTGTAAACCGTATGTGATTAAACGTGCAGAAACCTTTGTATTGTAGGCCAACCCAAATGTGGTTTGCACACAAACTGACAAAAAAGGCTTCAGACACTGACCACAGTCATTTTGGAGCGCTACATCTTCCTTAAGGCGATGCTTTGCTTCCTTGTTTCTATTTTTTCAAGATAATTAAGCTTTGTCCTTGATATATGCCTTTATTTTATGTAATATAGGGTTGTCACTTTGTTTTCACCCACTTCTACCGTTCCATTGCTACTAATGCTATGTGAAAAATTATCTTGGTAAGTGGTTTAAGTTTGAAATGTAGGCCTCACCAACTGTTTGCTGCCATGTGTGAAGGTATCAGTTTCTTTTTTGCTACTACTTGCATATCCAACATTGACAGAACACATTCTCCTATTAAGAGTAAATGGCTATGTGCAAACAAATGGATTCCACTGAACAATGGGCAGATCAACATTAATCTGTAAAATCTATGTTGCATCAAATTTTCTGCTTTGATCTTCAGGAGACGTCACAATGTGTTACATCAAATCCGACTCTCAACAAAGACATACAAATTAGATAAAGGAAACTACTTCCGATTAAATCAGATTTAGTTTCTGAGTTCTACATCTGAATCTGAATTTGCCAAATGCTATTCCAGCATCCACCTCCATTGAAGGCAGTCTAATTGTGGATACGGAGGCCCCAATTGCCACCCCAGCGCCCTTTGCCCCATATTCTCCATGCTCCCAAACAGCATCGACTGTCATGGAATCCACAACACCCATGCCGGTATTGTAACCCCCCCCCCCCCCCCCCCCCCACACACACACACACACACTGAGTCAACTCAAATTCAGATCAAGATCTAATTATGTTGGATTCAGTAATGTCCACACAAAAACCAAAACTGACACATTTAGATCTCTAAATGTATTAGACTAACTCTGTGGGTAGGTCAACACCTACCCGAGTCGCGTGAGTGGCAGCGGGCTTGGGGAGAAGGTGCTGGCCCCTTCATCCTAGGTTCGACTCACACTGGTTGTGCGGGTGTCTTTAACTGGTGGGCTCCATAAGGGCTTGGGTGTTAATGATCTGTCCAAGGGTTTACCTCGTAGGGGGTGAGCACATTAAGTGACTTGGTTCTCAGCGAGGGTTCCTCTATCATTTGAAAAAAACACTCTTTGGGTAAGTCTATGTCACAAATATCATTGATTTAAAAAATATCACAATTTTATTGTGATATTTTCAAAAACTGATGTAATACTGGAAAATATTGATTTTTGAAATATTGCTAGTTTGAAAATATGTCAAGTTCGTACACAATAAAATAGCATTTTTAGGGCATGTTTATTATTTATATTTTGAATATAATTTTTACATATCGTTTATGGGATTTTTTATATTTATGTATACCAATATTTTTTTTCCAAATTCTTCCAAAAAAAGAAATTCTATACTATCACGATACCTTTTTTGACCGAGATTTACTCGAGAACAAGATTTGCAACATTGGGGCAGACTTACCCGCTCACTCTCATCAACACCATGAATCCTACTCGAGTGGACTGAGTACTTACATGAGCCATACCCGTATTTGGTCTCAAACGATGATGACAACCAAATGCAGCATCTCATGTCATGCCGAGCACCAAAAATTGCAATGTTGGTGTCATCAGAAAAGAGCTCTCTCTCTCTCTCTCTCTCTCTCTCTCTCTCTCTCTCTCTCTCATAGGCCTGGCCTAGGAGGCCTATAGGGATAATGGTGTCAAGGAGGCATAGCCAACTAGTGAAACAGATATAACTCAAGTGCATCTCATCCAGAATGCAAGGTGACTTGAATTCATGATTAGGTCAAACTTCAAAGTATGCTTGTACTTGAAAAGAAGGCATAGCATGGTGGCTTGCATAACAACGTTGTTTGCCTTTATCCCTTCACGAAGCATGCTAGCGATGATTGTTGTGCATGAAAAGCATAACCATGGTGATTTACTACCACAAGCATATAGCCTGTGCTTATGATTTCTATGCCCTGTGCTACTCAAATATTTAATGTGTATGAGTTCACTCCATGGGGAGATTGCTTTAGCTGCAATGTTCCATGGCATTTTAGCAAGGAAGGCTAAGTTCATCTCTCCAAGGCATCTTAGTGCAAACCGTATATCATATGGTTTGCAAACCATTTCTCAACACTATGGATGCACAAGATTATGTAATGAATGTCCACACCAAAGGAAATGCCTAATTATCATCTCTAATTTATGGAAAACTACTGTGGAAAGCTTAAAACTCATCATCCAAAATATAGGAAAACAAGAAAGTACAACTGTAATAATAACAATTCTTCTTGCAAGAGACAACTTGCCGTTCTAATATTAGATTTGCTTTGATATCCTGAAAACTAAACAATTATAATGGCTTCTTTTAAGCTTTCCAATGAAAATTGGCAAACCAATATATCTTATTGGCAGTGCCCTTACTTGCCAAGCACACCAACTTTGTACTTGGCTAGGCTAGTTAGAGAAACATTAAAATGAATGATAGCTTTTTGCTTACTGACAACAAGCCCAGATTTGGCCTCGAAATCCTTAAGATGAGAAAAAGGCTTCAATTGATATACTATCTTTAATAAAAAGGAGTTTATCATCTGCAAATAGTTTGTGACTAGGGATGGCAGTGGACCAGGGGAAAATGAGTCCCCACCCCACTTCGCTTTGTTGGAACCAGAGATGGAGCACATGAAGCGGGAAAGAATGGATCAGGGATGAAGGTTAAAATCAAAACCCATGCGGGGATGGAGGCCGCAATGGACTTACTCTTGCCCCCCACCCTGCCTCCATCCATTTAATTGATAAAAATAATTATTTGTATTGTCGTCTTATGTGCATTAAATATGATTTAATTACATGTTGAATATATATATATATATATATATATATATATATATATATATGTATATATATATATATATATGTTTCATATTAATTATCTTGTTCACATTGTTGCATGCATAAATTTAATTAACTCCTCTTTTCTTGAGAGTTCTTTTTTAGTGTTATACTTTATATCCATATTTTTAGTATAAATTAATGATTTGGTTTTTTTTTAATTTAGAATATTATTAATACATCATTATTTATCTCTTCTTGATAATTGATATGTTTTTTTAGTGATTAAGTTTTCTTATGATTAATATTTATATTTTTTTTCAAAAATATGTTGTTTTCATAAAAAAATCCTCTTTTGAGGTATGCTCTTCCTATCTTTCTTAATGGTTATCTAATATTTCTAAAAATTATCACTACTTTGCTTAAAAAAAATTCTTGGGTATTATTCTTGTTATATATATATATATATATATATATATATATATATATATATATATATATATATATATATATATATATATATATATATATATATATATATATATATGTTTTGAAACTTCATAACTATTTGGTTAAAATACCTTCTTCTTGTAGTTGTTTTCTTTACAGGTTCTTAAAGATGGGATGGATTCAAAAAGAAATATCTTTGATGCATCATGAAGATGGAGATAGCCGATAAAAGCGATTTGGGATGATCACCAATGCAAGACATTTGAAGACTAGTATTTGCAAAACTTTCTAATATGTCATAAAAATAAAGATTTTCATTAAAGACACTTGAAGATTTGGATTCTTCTCGTTGAATCTTTGTTGTATTTTTAAACTTTCGGTATATCTTGTTGTAAGTTTGAAGTAGAGCGTCAAGTTGTATATATATATATATATATATATATATATATATATATATATGTATATTGTTGTATATTATACATATATATTTATATACATGTATATAATTGTCCTGAGCCGAGTTTGGAATCGGGCATGAGCAGTGTGGAGCTCTACTGAGTGGAAAATGCATCGAGCGTAAGAACGCGCGGTATGCATCAGCTTGATCGATGACGTGCGGTGGTAGCATGACATGTGATAGGCAACAATATCGTCGTTAGTGCATCGTTGTATGGCGGCACAGACGTGGAGCGTTTGGCTAAGCAGTGCCAGCGGACCAGATGGTGTTGCCTTTGGAGAGTTGCTTAAGAACCTCTCAACTTGCAGGTCCCACGCGAGGCGATTAGACGCACGGGGGTGCGTGTGGGTTAGGAGTAATTCCCCCAGGAGTCACACTAGGTGATTTCAACCGAGTAAAGATACTCGGGGCTAGGCAAGAGAGAGCCCATAAGCCAGCGAATGAGTTTGGGTGGTGCTCTTCGCTATGGCATGAAATCATCAACTGGTCTTCGGACTGGGGGTCGCAAGACCTTGTTCCTTCAGTGGCGAGGTTTCAACTGGCTTGCGCATGGAGCTGCGATGTGCTCCATGGCATTCCAAGCTAAGGCAGGTTGGTGCCCTTCTCGAAAGTGCTTAGTTGGTATGGGACGACTATGCACAAAGTGGCATTGATAACATAGAACGCATTTGAAGATGCTCTTGAAGAGCTTCCGCTAGGCAGCTGTGCGCGGGGTAGCGCACAGGGCCAATATTCTGATTCAACACATTGAAAGTGTTGGTGAGTGGCTTGTGGCCGTTAGTCTGGCCATATTGGCTAGTCTAGCGTGTTACAGGTTGCGAGCTATTCTATGCCCGTGGCAAAAGTGGCTATGAGATAGCGATTAGAAGGCTTGTGGCGGTAAGGAAGATCGTTGCGCCGCATGGGCTTATTGACCGAAAATTAGCCCATGACAAATTGGCATCAGAGCAGATCGATATCTTGAGGAAGATACACTAAAAAAGAAAAGGTTCACAGAGACCTTGTTGTTCACGTGCGACACTGAAAGGAACAAAGATGGTTTATCCTTGAGATACAAAATTGCGTAACTGAAGATTGGTGAATCGAATCCCTGAAGCAAAGTAGTGTTGGATGGTATGGGACATCTTTACCCCGATATTCTGAAGCGTAAGGTTGTTGTTCAGTTGCCGGCTACGGGAACGCAGATAAATCAAAAAGATTCTCACCAGTTGTGTGTTAGGCTCACAGGTGGAGCATAGCGTTTGCCTTGTGCATGCGGAGAATGCACGTTGGATTCGGCTGGAAGGATTTGCACCTTTGGGTCGGGAAGACTTGATAAAACTTATGCTCTCTCCCAAGTTTGTGGGTTAGCGGAGTACCCACGTTGAGCAAAGATGCTCGTCGGTTTAGTCCCTTAAGTTGAAAGTTCTCTGAGAAGTGTGTGTGCGTAAAGAGTTGTTGTTCTTAGATCGTTGATCCCTGCAGAAATTCTCTGCTGACTCTAGAAGAGAGTTGCAGCATGCAGGCTTCGAGAGGGGAGCAACAACATTGGGCCAAAGGTGCCTATGTGAGGAGGACGCAACAACATTGGGCCGAAGGTGCCTATGTGAGGAGGACGAGTGCCACGAAGACACTCTGAAGGATCACATTGGGTTAATGCTCCAGCAAAGCATTCCCAACTTGAGGACTCAGATGGATCATCGAAAAACCGTAAATGTTGTGCTAAAGGAATAGAGATCTCTGCGGTACACATTGGTGGTCATCTTTCTCTAAGAGGATCACAAAGGGATCAAAGTGCCCTTGTTGAGGTTGGAAGGCAACCCAGCCATGAGCTTAATGACGACAAGCTTGTCGTGCAGGTAAGGATGCTCTGCTTGAGTTGGAACTACACTGGGGTTCCACGAGCATAGAATGCTCGTTGCGAGAAAGCGGAAGACTGCTGTCTAATCGATCAGAATGCGCTAAGGTATGTGACTTGGCATATTGAAGATTGTGGAGATGGTGGATGGACACCAGAACCAGTTGAGCTGGATGAAAAATAAGTTAGCCAAAAGTTTACACAAAAAGGGAACTGGAAGATCAAGCTAACTGCGTTCTTACCTACACCAACATTATCGAGGACGTATAATGGCTTGGGTGGGGGAGCATGTCCCGGGCCGAGTTTGGAATGGGGCATGAGCAGTGCGGAGCTCTACTGAGTGGAAAATGCATCGAGCGTAAGAACGTGCGGTATGCGTCAACTTGATCGATGACGTGCGGTGGTAGCATGACATGCGATAGGCAACAATATCGGCGTTAGTGCATCGCTGTATGGCGGCACAGACGTGGAGCGTTGTTTGGCTAAGCAGTGCCAGCGGACCAGAGGGTGTTGCCTTTGGAGAGTTGCTTAAGAACCTCTCAACTTGCAGATCCCACGTGAGGCGATTGGACGCACGGGGGTGCATGTGGGTTAGAAGTAATTCCCCCAGGAGTCACACTAGGTGATTCCAAACAAGTAAAGATACTCGGGGCTAGGCAAGAGAGAGCCCATGCGCCAGCGAATGAGTTTGGGTGGTGCTCTTCGCTATGGCATGAAATCATCAATTGGTCTTTGGACTGGGGATCACAAGACCTTGTTCCTTCAATGGCGAGGTTTCAACTGGCTTGCGCATGGAGCTGCGATGTGCTCCATGACATTCCAAGCTAAGGCAGGTTGGTGCCCTTCTCGGAAGTGCTTAGTTGGTATGGGACGACTATGCACAAAGTGGCATTGATAACATAGAACGCATTTGAAGATGTGCTTGAAGAGCTTCCGCTAGGCAGCTGTGCACGGGGTAGCACACAAGGCCAATATTCTCATTCAGCACATTGAAAGTGTTGGTGAGTGGCTTGTGGCCGTTAGTCTGGCCATATTGGCTAGTCTAGCATGTTATAGGTTGCGAGCTATTCTATGCCCGTGGCAAAAGTGGCTATGAGATAGCGATTAGAAGGCTTATGGCGGTAAGGAGGACCGTTGCGCCGCATGGGCTTATTGAGCGAAAATTAGCCCGTGACAGTAATGATGTAATAAATAAATACCTTTTAAGGATATTTTTGTTATTTTACTTATGTAATAGTATTGTTCATTAGAAACAATCTTTTATCTTGGTTATTTTTTTATCATTTTATTTAATGTCTTTTTTTTAAAGAGCATGAGCTCTATGGTCAAAAGACCATATAGTCGTTAGGGGCTCCCCAATAGTCACATTTGTGATCGTTAGGAGCTCCCAACGACTACTGAAAGCTCTCCAATGGAGCCTTATGCTCTCCCTTTGTGTATAAAAATAAGGGTTGAATTGCTCTCTTGTAACTAATGTCTCTTAAGCATTTATGCTCAATAACGATAAATATTTTTTTATTTTTTTTATTCTTTTATTTATTTCCATTGGTTTGTACTTATGCGCTTTTGTGATTGTAATCTTGTAAAACCCTTAGTGGCATTGTTTTTGTATGTTTTGCTATTTCATTAACATGTGCATGCTTTAAAATGTTGACTGTTCTCGTCTATTTTGAAAAATGCAAAATTAATGAGCCTTTTTGTTCTATTAAAGATCTACACAATAAACTGAGCCAATTTATGTATTCAACTGTGGCATCACATCAACTTTTTACAATTGGTTCATACCATAATACATTTAGGCATGTTTAAATGGACATGTGATTAGTATCCATGCATGACTTTTTTTTTCACATTTTGATAATTCGACCCTTAAGGTTTTTTTCTTTTCTTTTCTTTTCTTTTCATTGATGACCTTTTCTTCATTTTTTTAAGTGGGTAGTTACTTTCTCAGATTATGATACTCGACTATTTTCAACATTTTGTAGTGGTATATATGCACATGCACACGTGTACATGTGCATACATGCAATGCTATTAAAATGAACAGGAACAGCCTATTGTGTGTGTTAACAAGTTCAGTTCATTTTTTCCTGATAATAAATAACCTTTGATGCATAACCTACGTTAGACAAACTGTGTAAGGGCAAATTGGAACCACCTAGTCAATATCACAAGGTGGAAGTCTTAGGATGAGATGCAGTAAGTCATCAACATCTCAAGCTGATGTTCAACTTGAAGGATGATCAGCAAGCAGCCTTAAATCAATATAAGCCATGCTAAATGAAATAATGACTAGGAAATTTTAGCAGCCTCAAACATAAGGACTTAAACTATTTATCTCAAACTCTTGAGAAGTCTGTCTAAAACTTTCATATATATAGTTTAGTGATAATTGACCAATCTTCCAGTGTTC
This sequence comes from Nuphar pumila, assembly GCF_984573655.1. Taxonomy (NCBI): domain Eukaryota; kingdom Viridiplantae; phylum Streptophyta; class Magnoliopsida; order Nymphaeales; family Nymphaeaceae; genus Nuphar; species Nuphar pumila. Next base: position 74,381,216 of record NC_143263.1, on the reverse strand, counting down.
CAATTTATGGCAAGAACAATTTCAATAGAAAATGTTTTCCTGTGCAAAAGAACAAGCAAGGACCTGAGGCTATGTTTTAAACGGTGAAGCACGAAAGCTCAAAAAGGCCACTTGTAAGGTTCATTGAATTTTTGTTCTGGGATCATGGAGTATCTCATGCATCAGTATCTTTGCTGCAACTTGAGATAATTGGCTAAGAATTGGCCTTAGTTACAGGAAGCGGAGCAGTTGATGAAAGATTGGATTGAACCAAATGTGGTCCTTGTTGATAGGGATGCACACGAGCCAAGCTTGGCATGTTCAAGCTCGCCCAAGTAACAAGCTCGGCTGGTGTCGAGCCCGGGCTGAGCTCAGCTCAGTTTGGTAAACTCGTTCTAAGCGCAACGGACCGAGCTGGCCTGGGCTCCGCTCTGTTCGTTAAGCTCAGTCTGGGCACACACACAGGGGGCGTTTGGTGATGAACATAATAGATGCATGGAGGTGCCAACCTTAGCCATCTATTCTAGACACCATTCTCAACCAGCCCTCCGGTGGCTCGGATGCGCTTGAGTTGCTCCACCACCCCCTTCATGTTCGGCCGGTCATCCTTCTCCCCTTGTTAGGAAAAACGTGATGACACGATAATGGGATTGTAAAATTGATTGTCTTCAATTCCAAAGAAGACGTGTTACATATTTAATACAAGGCTAAACTACCAGGCCAAACTAACTGCTACGAAAGGGGACAAGATACAACAATGAAAAAGTAAGTTACAACAAGATGTACATGACAAGGCTATCTCGATAAACAAGGGATATTGGCAGCTGCCTATTGGGATGATAGCCAAAATTCGTTAAGATGATATCGCCAATTTCATGATAACCAAGTATCTCGGAATTGGTTGTGGAGATAATATGCTAGCCGTGATAACCGTGTGTATCAGATAACGTGGCAATGGGTTGCACAAGACGCACAAATGGAGCAACTGTTGAGTCTTAGATATTGCTGCATAAATGTAACAACGCTCAACTGCTGGATATCACCGAATATCGGCTAACGCAAATGTAGCTAGCAACTAGCAAATGAAGATATCGTTTAATACTCCCCCTCAAGTTGGTCCTTGAGGATTAATCAAGCCCAACTTGCCAAGCAAGTAGTAAAGTTGGCCTCGGCCAAGTGACTTGTTGAAGATGTCAGCACGTTGATCCTTGCTAGCAGTGTTATTAAAAATGCGCCTGCCTTGAGGCGCAGCCATGAAGCGCGTGCCTCACCGTGAGGCACGCACGCCTCATGTTGTTGGTCAAATGAGGGTCAAAGCCCTCATTTGACCAACATTAAAATGTTACCGCCGACCCTAATGAGGGTCGGGGGCCCTAATTTGTATCTCGCAGCCACACTCTCTCTCGTCTCTCACCTCTCATCTCGGTCTCTCCCACCTCTCTCTCTCTTGTCTCTCGCAGTCCCTCTCTATGTCGTCTCTCGCAGTCCCTCTCTCTCGTCTCTCACAGTCTCGCCCTTCTTGGCCTCCTCATTCTTGTCGGAAGCAGCCGCAACGCCGACAGCCCTTGCCAGACCCCAGGTAACCCCGATCCCCTTCATGTTTTTTTCCTTCGTGGCTGCCTCCCTCTCTTCAATCTCTCCATCAGGTAGGGGCACGACCCCTGCCGTGCAATTTATTCCAATAGGCAGGGCCCTTGGCCCCTGTCGATTGTGGTCCTTGTCAGGCAGGGGCCAAGGCTCCTGCCATTTATTGTTTTAAGCAGAACCCAATAAAAAAATTCTTCTGGGGGGCGCTGCCCCCCATAGACCCTCGCCTGCTGAACATGCAGCGAAACCCGCGTCGGGGGGGGAGCCCCCGAAGCCCCCTCCCTACAAGGGAAAAAACTCATATTTTTTATTGAATGAATGCTCAGTTTTTTATTTTTTTATTAAATGAATGCTCATAATTTATTTCTTAGATACTTACATAGATCAAGTTGTTGCATTAATGTTACTTTTACATGTTAATCTCATATTTTTTCAGTATTTATTTGAGATTTTTTATTTCTTGTTGGTTGTTGCTTCATCAATAAAGCATTTTTTATTTATTTATAATTTTAGATATTTTTTATAATTTTTTTTAAGTTAAATTTTTTTTTAGGCTTACGCTTTAAGGCGCCTTAAATTTTGGTGGAGCACCTCACTACGCCTCAACGTTTTTCGTAACACTGCTTGCTAGGGACGAATTGAGTAGTAATGATACATTGCTGGAGTTTTTCTCTGATAAAATGACAATCAAGCTCAATGTGTTTGGTACGCTCATAAAAGACCGGATTTGCCGCAATATGTAAAGCAGACTGATTGTCACAATATAGAATTACAGGTTCATTAAGCAAAAAACCAAGATCACTTAGTAAATATCTTAACCAAATGACTTCACTGGTAGCCATTGTCATGAATCTGTATTCAGCTTCAGTAGACGAGCGGGATACAATGTTTTATTTTTTGGTTTTTCGGGAAATGGGATTGTCCCTCAATAAAGTGCAGTATCCGATGGTGGAGCGCCTGGCAATAGGACAACCAGCCTAATCTGAATCTGTATAGCAGGAAAGGTGCATAGTTTTGTTAGCACGTAGTATAATTCCTCTTCCAGAGGTTCCTTTCAAATATTTGAGTAGTTTTATGGCTGCATTCCAGTAAGGTTGACAAGGTTCTTGCATAAACTAAGAATATTAACAAAATGCATGATGTTAGGCCATGTAATAGTCAAATATATGAGCCTGCCTATGAGTCGCCGGTATGGTGTTAGGTCTTTAAGAATTTCGCGAGTATGAACCAACTTTAAGTGTTGCTCCATCAAAATGTCATTGGGTTTGGATCCAAGATACCATGCATCCTTCAGTATATCCAAAACCTATTTTTTTGTTCAAGAATATTATGTGTTGTGAATGAGCAACCTCAATGCCCAGAAAATACTTCAATTTATCTAGATCTTTAATGTGAAATTTCTCATGAAGTAAGGTCTTTACTTGGGATATGAGATGATTATCGTTCTCGATGATGATGAAATCATCCACATAAACAAGAACAAAGATCTATTTGGTTTCCTTTATTAAGGAAACAAGGAATAGTCATCCAAAGATTGCTTGAAACCTGCATGTTTAAGAGTTTGAGAAAATTTGGTGAACCATTGACGGGATGTATGTTTAAGTTCATAAAGAGACTTGTTGAGGCAACAAACCTGTCCCCCCCCCCCCCCCCTCTGTGGTATATCTGGGTAGTAGCTTCATATAGATTTCTTCTTTCAGGTCTCCATGTAGGAAAGCATTATTGATGCCTAATTGATACAAGAGCCAACTAGAAATGACTGCAACTGTTAATAAGCATCTCATCGTGATAAGTTTAGCCACTGAGGCGAAAGTATCATGATAGTCCAAACCTTCTTGTTGCGTGTACCCCTATGCTACCAAGCGCACCTTGTATCTTTCAATGGAGCCATCAGAATTGTACTTAATCTTAAAAACCCACTTATTTTCAATTGCTTTCTTTCGTGGGGGCAAGGTAGTACGTGTCCAGGTATTGTTTTCTTCCAACGCCTTAACCTCAGCTCTCATGGCCTCACACAATCTCTTATCTTTCATTACAGCTTCGTAATTCATTAGTTCATCATGGGAGGAAATGAAAACCAGGAAAGCTACATGTTCCTTTAAAAACTGAGAAAAAGATAGGTAATGTGAAAGTGGAAAGGATGACTTCTTTACCTTAGAGTCAGACGTGTATGCGTAAAGTGTGGCTTGTGAATATTGGTAGTCATTCAGGTACACGGGTCTAGTTTTGGTCCTGATAGATTGTCTGCATGGGTCTAGTGGATCCATTGGAAGGGATGCGGCTTCAGAGTGTGTATGGTTCATTGGATTAGACGAGATGATGTTTGGGTCTTGGTCATCTAAAATAGGAAAAGGCAGGACATGGTCAATAAGGGTTCTCTCAACATGTGAATGAAAAGGAAATACTTTTTCATGAAATATGACATCACGACTCACAAAGACTTCTTGACTTTCAAAGTCAGAAACTTTGTATCCCTTTTGCCCAAGAGAATATCTCATGAAAATGCATTTACGTGCATGTGAATCAAATTTGTATTTGTAATTGATGTTGTGGGCAAAACACAAACAACCAAAGACTTTTAAATGATGATACTTTGGTGTAGATTGATACAACATCTCATACGACATTTTAAAAAAATCTTTATTCGACCTTGAAGTTGGTAATCAATTTATCAAATAAGCTACGTGAGAATGCATTTACCCCAAAATTTTATAGGTAAATTGGCTTGAAATCTCAAGGCTCTTGCAACTTTTAAAACATGTCTATATTTGTGTTCAACTACTCCATTTTGTTGGGGCGTTGAAACATAAGAATGTTGTTGCAAAATGCCATTGGTAGTAAGAAAATTCTGCATATCATGAGAAAAGAACTCCAAACCATTATCGGACCTAATACATTTAACCTGTGAGTTAAATTGCACTTTAATGATATTGATGAAGGTCTGAAGAAGTTCTTTAGTTTAAGATTTGAAACACATTAAAAATAACCAAGTGAGAAAATAATATGCGACAGTAATGGAAGGAATGAGATATCCTCCCCAAATATCAACATGAATTAAATAAAAAACACAAGAAGAATGTAACTGTCAAAGAAGGTTAAATGACTCTATTTAGCTAATGGACATATATTGCATTGATGATTGTTAGAGGAAATCGTCTTATTGTATTGAGATAAATGCCTTAGGCGCTAAAGTGATGGGTATCCTAATCGCCAATGCCATAGGTCGAAGTATTGCATTTGGTTGGTGAAAGTTGCAGCAGTATAATCTGGTTTCATCTCTAGGTAATATAGTCTTGCACGCACTTTACTCATACCAATCGTCCTCTTTGATCGATGGTCTTGTATTTCACAATGAGCAGAAAAGAAGTGAACCTCATAGTTTAAAGATTCAATAAGTTTACTAATGGATATTAGATTGAATTTAAAAGATGGTACATAAAGAATATGGTCTAGGTAATGTCTTGAGAAATGATGACCTTTTCAATATAGGTCACATAAGAAAGTGTTTCATTGGAAAGTTTGACCGGTTGTGAACAATGAGGTTGGACAACAGACAATGTATTTAATGAGCAACACATATGGTTGTTGGCTCTTGAATAAAAAATGCACACATTAGAAAAAGAATGAATTAAGTTGACAAAATGATTACTTGTCATATTCACCATGGGTTCTTTACCTTTTAATATGAGAGATAAGAATTTGTTTTATTGGTCCATAGTGAGCTGAGGGGCAAGATTGTTGGTTGAAGGTACTGTCTCGAATTAAGCTTGCGCTGCAAAGGCTTGAGATTGATGATTTTTTCCATTCGAACTCCCAACACGTGAATTGGTAAAGTTGGTGGGTTTTGTGGGAAAATCGTGAATATGATAGCATCGGTCCTTAGTGTGTCCCAACTTTTCACAATGACCACATTTTGGGCATTCTCGTTGCCCTTTACTCTTGAAGCGGAGATTATTTTGTGGAAAACAGTTTTGCCGCTCACCATGATCCACAGCAGTAGCCACATTATTTTCAATCATTGGCATTATTCTAAGTTCCTTTTGTCTTTCTTTTTGCAATAGCAAGATGTAGGCTTTATTAACACTTTACAATGGATCCATGATTAAAATCAGACTACTTATGGGAGCGTAGGATTCATTGAGACCCATTAAAAATTTGATAAGTCTCTCTTGTTCAAGTAAATCCAAGAGAGACTTAGAACCTCCACAAATACATATAAGAAGGGCTAGTTATATTGACAACTCATCCTATGAAATCTTCATTTTGGTATAATAATCGGAGATAGAGAGATTTTCTTAATGTAAAGTCACGACGGAGCGACGAATCTGAAATATTTATGGTCCATTGGTTTGAGAAAACCGTTCATGGAGTTCAGTCCATACCTCAGTTGTTGTTTCTCCATAAATTACACTTTCTATTAAATCCTTTAACAATGAGTTCAATACCCATGAGAGAACCATGTTGTTGCATATGGTCCATTGGGCAAATGTGGGTGGAGACATGTTCGGCTTCACAACGGAGCCATCAACGAAGCCCATTTTATTTTTCGTTGACAGAGCCATGGTCATGGCTCGGCTCCATGACACATAATTATCACCCGTGTATTTATCTTGGGTTATCCAAATGTTGTAAAAAGAATGGATTGTCATTTGACTCACCAACAGTTGATTATGATTTATATCGGCTAGACCGACTTTGAGTTGATCACGCACCTCCATCTGCCATGATGAATGAATCACTGGAACACAGTGTTATCTCATTGGCTATGATACCATGTTAAGAGAAATATGATGACACGATAACGGGATTGTAAAATTGATTTTTTTCTATTTCAAAGAAGATATGTTAGATATTTATTACAAGGATAAACTACCAGGCCAAACTAATTGCTACTAAAGGAGAAAAGATACAACAATGAAAAAGTAAGTTACAACAAGATTACATGACAAGGCTATCTCGATAAACAAGGGATATTGGCAGCTGCCTATTGGGATGATAGCCGAAATTGGTTGTGAAGGTGATATCACCAATTTCATGATAACCGAGTATCTCAGAATTGGTTGTGGAGATAAGATGGTAACCATGATAACCGTGTGTATCAGATAATGTGGCAATGGGTTGCACAAGACACAAATGGAGCAACTGCTGAGTCTCGGATATCGCTGCATAAATGTAGCAATGTTCAACCAAAGCAGGTTATATGTCCCCCCCCCCCCCCCCCCCGAACAGGGCAGTTAGCTACATCTCATGTTCGAGGGTCCCAAAGAGCACCATGTATGTAAGCATGTGCGTCTCGTATCCCCATGTTTGTTAGCATTAATTAGCATTGGAGTTTGATGCGATTACAAAGACTTAAGTACCCTCTCCTCCATTGGTGCCAAAAAAAAATGATGATTCTTGAAAAGGAGTGGTTGTAAAGACTTAAGTGCCCCGAAGATGATTATTTAAGACCCAGTCTCTGCACTGCAGAATTATCTAAGAAAGAAATCTCCCCTTGAGGAGGCCATGAACATCAACCCTCTCACTCTCTCTCTCTCTCCCTTCTCTTTCTGCTTCTATGCACATCCAATAGAAGATCTTACATTGCTCCATCAAGCACCGGCTGACCTGCACATTGACTGTTGTGGAGCCTGATTCAGAGTTTTTACCCTTACAGAAGGAGGGTTTGGGGGCTCCTCTCAGCGTGGGTAGCATCATTCAACTAAATGAGTTGTAGATCCTGATTCAGGGTTTTTATGCTTACAGGAGGAGGGTTTGGGGGCTCCTCCCAGCGTGGGTAGCATCATTCAACTTGATTCGTTGTGGAGCCTGATTCAGAGTTTTTGTCCTTACAGGAGAGGGGTCTGGGGGCTCCTCCCAACGTGGGTAGCATCATTCAACTTGAAGAGTTGTGGAGTCTGATTCAGAGTTTTTACCCTTACAGAAAGGGGGATCTGAGGGCTCCTCCCAACGTGGGTAGCATCATTCAGCTTGATGAGTTGTGGAGTCTGATTCAGAGTTTTTGCCCTTATAGGAGGAGGGTTTGGGTGCTCCTCCCAGCGTGGATAGCATCGTTCAACTTGATTCGTTGTGGAGCCTGATTTAGAGTTTTTTCCCTTACAGGAGGGGGGTCCGGGGGCTCCCCCCGGCACGGGTCCCGGGTGTCGTGGTCAAAAAATGCACAGGGTATCGTGGTGAGAAAGACATATTTTTGTTCCAAGCAAAGTTAGAAGAAATCAATGAAAAATCCAACAAGGAGCATGCCAGAATCAAGATGTGGACGTCAAGCGAGAATGGTGTTGTGCAACTCAAATAACACAAAATAATAAAGGTCTGGTTTTTAGTTAAAATGAGGAATGAAATGACAATAAAAATTGCTAAAAATTTACAGAGATAAACTAGACTCAATAACAAAGACACCACTTTTTACGGATTTGAAATATGACCTCTGGTTAGAGAGATATGGCCCTGACAAGTTTGTTCTAATTCGGGTAGCGATTTGCAGCGATTTGCTTACTGAATAACACTACAAATCGCTATAGTGATTTGCGGAAGACACTACAAATTGCTATAGCGATTTGCGGAAGACACTACAAATCGCTATAGCGATTTGCGATTTGTAGTGTCTTCCGCAAATCACTATAGTGTTTCGTTGGAGACCCGAAAATACTATAAATACTACAACGATAATACTACAAATCGTTGTTGGAAGGCCCAAAAAAAATTTTACAGTGCAAAAACTCTAAATCAGCGTCGGGGGGGAGTCCACGGACCCCCCCTTCTGTAAGGGCAAAAACTCTAAATCAGGCACAGAAGTAGAGAGAGAAGGGAGAGAGAGTGAGAGGGTTGATGTTCATGACTTTCTCCAGGGGGAACTCTTTACCTCCCTTGATTTCTTCTCTAGAGAGAGAGAGGGTTTTACAGTGTTTTACGGAGAAGGAAGAAGAAAAAGATGGCGATGGAGCAATGTAGGATCGTCTGTTGGATGTGCACAAAAGTAGAGAGAGAAGGGAGAGAGAGTGAGAGGGTTGATGTTCATGGGCTTCTTCAGGGAGAACTCTTTGCCTCCCTTGATTTCTTCTCTAGAGAGAGAGAGAGAGGGTTTTACAGTGTTTTACGAAGAAAGAAGAAGAAGACTTTGAAGAGTCAACATCATCCTCGACTTTATGGATGGAGGACATGTTTGTCCTTTTTTTGAACGGAGAAAGAAGAAGAAGACTTTGAAGAGTCAACATCATCCTCGACTTTCTGGATGGAGGACATGTTTGTCCTTTTTTTGAACTGTTTTTTTTTTTGAATGAAGGGCATTTTTGTCATTTTCTCAAACCATCACTTTATGAGAATAATAGCAAGAAAGGGTACTTAAGTCTTTGCAACAACACCAGAGTCCGATGCAAAGTTATGTCAACATACACGGGAATACGAGCCCCATGTGCTTGTATACGTGGTGCTCATTCAAAGCCCCGAACACAGACGTGGGATTCAGTGAATCATCGGGGGCGAACATACACCACCCTCTCTTCAACTGCTAAATATCATCGAATATCAGCTAAAGCAAATGTAGCTAGCAACTAGCATACGAGGATATCATTTAACATCCTTGCCATGCACCTGAAAGCCAGCTCCGCCACTGCCCTCACCATCCCCACCATCCCACCACCGTTCTCCTTCCCCCCTCCCCCGCCATCAGCTCCGAGTCCACCACCGTTCTCCTTCCCCCCTCCTCCCCCGTCATCAGCTCCGAGTCCACCACCTCCAGTAGCGACTCCATCTGAATCTTGGACGCCATGAGGTCCGCCGACCCCATCTCCCTCCTCTCCCTGCTCGTGTCCACCACCTTCTTCCCCGACACCTGCTCCAGCAGCACCACCTCCTAGCTATATTAGTCGCTCTTCTCCATCAATAGGAACTAGTGGTAGTTAAGGTCAGGGGAGAAAGAGAGAGAGCCCCACCCCTGCGTCGAGTGAAGCAGATCAGGTCATGTTGAACATGAGCGTTTTTGCTCATGCCGACATCGTGGCTGTCTGTTTGCATTTTGGATGAATGCCACGTGGTTTTGTTGACTTTTGAACTTTTTAAAATGCAAATCGGATGGCCACGATGTCGGCATGAGCAAAAACACTCATGTTCAGCATGACCTGATCTGCTTTCTGCGTCGAGCCCCCCTCGCCCACCATGGGAGAGACAGGGAGGGGAATGGGGCTCGAGTTGGAGCGGGGCAGGGTTCCTATCGAGCTTGGTAGGCCGATCAAGCTCTGCTCGTTTGTTCGGCCAAGCCTCAGAGCTCATTTATGGGACTAGCCGAGCCCAAACCGATTCCGAGCTAGCTCGGCTGTTGTGCATCCCTACTTGTTGATGCTCGAGTCCAATTTTTCTGTTTAGCTTGCATGGTTTAACTAGAAGAACACACAGCATTATAGTTCCAGTAAACTTTTTATTCATAGAAAGTAGAAACCACATTATGATTGCAATGACTTTCTATTCATAGAAAATAGAGATATAGATAAATAATAAATATGATCAAGATGATCATAGATGAATTTTATAGAGAAGACCAAATTAATAAATTACATGAATGGATATATGATTTCAAAGAGTTTCCATCAATCTATGCTGCAGCAAAGAAGATACTGAATTGATGTTGATGTATCTTGAGACCATATTCATTCAATGTATCAGTTTTAGTTTTAGTAATTTATTTATTTATTTAATCATGTATTTTTCTGATGGTTTTTATCTGCACTTTATTGAAGGTAAGATTTTGCTCAGCAGACACTGTTCGCAAGGAATACTTCACGGAGGCAACAGCACCCCTGAACTTCAGAGACTGAGTGGGTGCTGTCAGTATCATTTCCTTTTCACACTTCTATTTTAACAAGAAAATGTTGTATTGGTGAACAATACCGTGTTCAAATGGCCCACTACCTGTTTGTCGGCCTTTTGTGGCACTAAATATAAAAATGCCAGTTATTCTAGGTGAATTAACAAAATCTATGTAGGACAGATAGTACTCCTATGACACAGGATATCGGGGAATTGCTAGATTTTTTTGCATTAAAACTAGTTTTAACATGTAAAAAAAAACTCTTGAAACCCCTTTCTTGGTTATGTCATCCTGATGTGGTTCTGTAAATTTGAGATGCACCCAGTTGTTGCTCAGAAAATTGTCTCAATATCTGATCGCTGGATTTTTGCCACATGAGAAGTGAATCTTCCCAAAATCTTTGCCACGTTTTCTGTTAGTGATACTAAGACAAATCATCTTAGTTCAGCCATGCATGTACCTTCAAGCTCTGTCACAAGCCAGTGTATAGGCAACTTATAGTTTACTATCAATATCAGGTATCGGTTATATATCCACATATTGGTAAATTTACATTACGAATTATAATATAAAGTTTATAGTTGAAGTATGAAAAGATACTTGTTCCAAACTAGAAAACTACTATGTTGACAGCTTTTCCTACTTTTGATCTTATAAATAGTATGCAAAATGGTTCCCTATAGACCTATATCTATTCGGATCAGAACCAAAAAATAGAAAAAGCCGATTAAGTTATAAAGCCGAGCTCAAATATCTAGACCTAAAAATAAGATCCAAACAAAATCCATTATGTCCCATGTTAAGACTCATTAGATAAATAGATGCATTTAGCCATTAAATCAAGCATGACCTAATACTTGATTTATACAACCCAGTAGTACTGAGATCTGTGTGCAAAATTAAAATAGTTAACCAAGAATTTAGGCAACCCAAAAAGTAAGAAAGAAATAAAATTTAAAACAGATGAGGGTTTCTAAGAATCCCATATATTTTCAATCACTCAACCATTCTCAATCAAATGGGAAAATATATTAGTTAAAAGTGGTCGGGGTAGGCCTAGGAAGACATGGATGGAGGTGATAGGAAAGGATATGAATGCTTTGAACCTCACCGAGGACATGGCATTGGATAGAAATGATTGGAGGAGAAGGATTCATGTGGAAGACCCAGAATGATTTTCTTTTTTGGTTCATATCGCTGACCCCAATTGTTTTGGGATGAAGGCGTAGTTGTAGTTGTAGTTGTTGTTGTTGTTGTTGTTGTTGAGGGTTTCTAAGAATCCCATATATTTTCAATCACTCAACCATTCTCAATCAAAATCCCTGAAAAGGAATGAAACTATTGTTTATATAGATTAAAAAGAAACTTTTTCTTTTTTGGGTACAGTTTCTTTTATTAACCATGAAAAAGTTTACATGCATTTGTGAAAATTTTTGAAGCATAGGTACAATTTTTGAGCAATGCGGAGAACTTAGGTGACAATTTTTGAATTACTATTTTTTCAATAATCAATCTGGGGATACCCTCAACGGGATTAGAACCAAGACCCCTCAATTATGACATATGTGATTAGACCCGGATCCCAAGGAAAAAACTTGCAGTTTTATAGTTAGCGGCAAAAAATTGCATCCATTTGTTTTTCAAACCAATTGCCAGTGGGACGGCTATTTCCTCCTGTTAAATTAAAAAGCACCCACTTATTTTGTAAATTTGGCAACACGGCGAAATTGAAATATTTTTTTTAGTTTTATTCTGCTACCAAAGCTAAGGGACATGACACGACTTGAGCTTTGAGTTCTATTGCGATAACATTAAAGTTAACAAGTGATATGTTCATCGAGAGTCAAATTCCTAACGTCGACTTCCATCATCATGCTCAGTTGCAAAGAGTATACTTGGAGCAAGGCAGATGATAGAGATTTCGGGAAAAAAACTTAGAAAACTGTGCAGGTTGCACCAAACATCTGCTAGACTTTGTTTTGAAACTTGAAACTGCATCAAATTAAGATATTTTTTTCCTTCCCAGATTTTGTAAACTGGACTCAGGTAGCCCAATTCTTCACATCATCACTCTTTTACAGTGTTTTTGGTTGGCACTCACTACTTAGATGGGCACAAGCGCTCTCTCTCTCTCTCTAAAATTAAGCAGAGTATCATTGATGCGCTTAATTATTGAAGACCAAGATCATTATGATCACATACAACCATCTTTTCGTTTTTCCCTCGTGAAGAATTACAGATAGTCTTATTTAAAGCATATACAAAACCCTTGATGGAACTTCATTCTTAACAGAAAAACATCTTGATGTTCGCATGTTGCTCTTTATTTTGTCGAATTGTAAGAATCAGATGACATACTGTTCACTCTTCCTCCACATGTCTAGCCTTGCTGGAAGGAGCACAAGCAGCATCTGCGGTTAATACACCATGTTGTCATCAGAGTTTCTTCATGAGCATCACGTCCATGGTTAATCACGAGCAACTTTCTGAATTCTGAAGCTATGCTTTCACTGGAAACTCAATACAGACTGCAAAAGAAAATACCGAAAGGAAATAGAAAGATTAGTTTGGAAGAAAATAGAAGCAAAACTGGCTGCTAATACGAGTTATTAACATCCCAAGGAGAGTCTGGTAAACAGGTCGAGCTTGAAGTGTTCAATCTTGGCTTATTCTTGTGGCAAACCAAGCTGAGTTTGAGCACATAAGCAACCTGAGCTAAACAAGCTAAGATCGAGCAGGCTTGTTTAAAGAAAAAATACATTGTTGTAATATGTTTACAAAAATGTACATTGTTTGCAGACCAAATGTTTCAATCATTTGTTTTAAATTTACACTATATCATATTATGTAAAATATATCTAAAATACATCTATTACCACTTAACGAACTTGTACAAGCCGAACTGAGCCAAACACCTATTCTTTATGAGCCGAACATGAACTGGCTAAGCTCGTTTTCCCAGCCCTACCAAAAACTTTTCAAGTTTTTGGCAAGAGAAAAATACCAAAACACTGTCTCAGAATCAGGACTGTTGCAAATGAAACAAGTCTGGACTTGACCTTGTTAGAAAATTACAACCCTTGAATAAGATTTGACAATATGGAGGCAGCCCTATCATGAACAACCACAGAATGCCCTCTCCTGCCACTTAACCGGTTAACACCATAGTAGTTGAAGGATGGTCCAGAATCACTTTCCATACCCAAGGTAGATAATGCCGACTATGCTCACATTCTTCATGTTTGGATGAACATGTGGCAATGTTTACCATTTTCATGCCTACATCAAAATCAGTAAGCTGACCAAAGATGATTTAGCAATATCATCACTTTTGGTCCTCTAAATTATACAAGTACAAAACTAGTACTTGCAAAATGATGATAAAGGGAAGGTCATCAATTAAACATCGCTACTAGAAACATTTTGCAGCTCTCTCTCTCTCTCTCTCTCTCTCTCTCTCTCTCTCTCTCTCTCTCTCTCTCTTCCGTGGAAGAATGCTTACCGTATTAATAAGGCGGAGTGCAGCAGGTCGAGCAAACTTCCTCGCAAAAAGAAAACAAGTGGAAGGTTGGCCCTTGCTACTACACCATTCTCTTCTGTTTTCAGTTTCATAGTGGATATTATCAATTGCCTGCAAAAGTAATGACCTAAATAATTTGGAAGAAAAATCCAAAGAGGAAAACAAAAAGAAAAACATCTCAAATTACATTTAGCCTGTTCCCATTTAGCAATGGACTGGAGGAGCATAAAAGAGGCAAATATTTAAAGGCTCCAATTTTAGATCCACATTCCGTGTGCATCCAATGAAGAAGATACAAGGAGTTAAAGGATGCATTGACCTGACTATCTATCGGATTTTTCAATCTAATTATCAAGTTAGCATTTTCTTCAACTTGGACAATTTTTTACTTGGTCAGAGTTGACTGAGTCCAAAATTGGACCAAAATGGTTGAGTATGGGTTGACTGCACCTGACACCTGTTGACCTGCATCTAGCCATGTCAGGTGCAGCACCCGCACCTATGTCACACCGAATTGACACAGGTGCTTTGACCCTTTTGAAGAGTCTGCGTGACATAGCACTTAAGCCGTTACAACTTATGGTAGAGATAAAGATTTCATTAAGCCAAACCAGCTCTACTCATCCCAGTCCCACACTGCTTGTATGGCTTTATTTCCCAGAGGTAACAAAAATATGCAAACCAGATTCAAATTTATAGTTCCAGAATTTAGTTCAAGTGTTCCCAAGATGTCCTGTTTATACCTTTATCTCCTGAATAAGTTTGGGAGTAGCATCTGAAAACTTGTATGTAACTGGATGCCAGCCCCGTCTTTCGGGATCCTTTGAAGCTGAGAGATCCCATGCAGAATGTGTCAATGGTCTTCTAGTGATTTCCTCTTCGAGTCCTTTGTGCTGAAGACCAACACAAAAGGAAAATTACAATAAAATACAGAAACCATACAACAATAATAAAATGCATTTTGTTAACAGAAAAGAATACAGTGAGAATCGAGAGAATTGCAGCTTCAAGAACAAGGGGAACACTTGGATGAGATTAGAGAATCCATCTAACATACCAACCTAGTAAGGGAAGACAAGCCAAAAAGACTCCACGCTTCTCCAGTTTGTAATGTTAGAATGTGTTTAGGATTTTGGAAGATATATAACATATGCTTTTTTCCCCATAAACATCATATATCATGTTCTATAGCACACTAGAGAATATTCAGATTTCACTTTATGGTTCAAGCTCAATAGGAAAACTGAACACCTATCACAAAACATGTTTAGTTTTTCAGAAAATGTACAGAAATAATATTATGCACAATACATGTAAGACTAAAAGAAAATTAGGACACAAAGGAATTATGCAGATTTCCGATCATAAACAACATGTATATTCAAGTTAAAATTGTATAATTATATGCTGCAAGCAGAATATATCACAAAGGATATGCCTATCATATAAGTAATATGTAGTATGCCTATCAGGTGATTTATATGCAGTAAACAGATTATAACAATTAAAAGATATATTTTGTTCCATATAGATCAGAATAGAGCTGCCAACTTTCAGATACTTTTTCTGGGTTAGTTAATATCTACCAGTTCTATAGCTCCTTTTCATAGTAGTTAATATCCATCTTTTCTGTAACTCCTTGTCAACTTCGGGGGTTTTTTTATGACGAGTTACCCTCACCGAAGCGAGGAAAACCCTGGGTCGGTCCCCACAACCACCCTGCCTTACGTGGCCTGTAGCTTTCAGAGGTGGGCCACGTAAGGCAGAGTGGTTGTGGGGCCCCACCCGGGGTTTTCCTTGCTTCAGTGAGGGTTCCTCGCTATGTCACATGGGTGCGGGTGCAGGGATGCGGCACTTCCAAAAAACCCGGGTGCGGGGGTGCGGGGGTGCGGCAGGGGCAAATATATATATATATATATATATATAAAATAGAGAGAGAGAGAAGGGGGGGGTCCGGGGGTTCCCCCTGCGCGGGTGAACAAGAGGGCCACGTGGGTCCCCGTCTATGTCACATGGGTGCGGATCCCGGGACACCCCTTCGAATCTTATTTTAAAAACCCGTCTCTGGAAATAAAGTGTGATTCGGATTGGAGTTCCAATCAAAGCCAATCTGTTTGTGCCCCTAATCTGATCTGACCTGTTCACGTCCCCTCTAAAAAGTTAACTGGATCTGGATTTGAACCTCTCCCTAACTGGTTCTGAATTTTCGGTTATATTGTATCCAATTTATGTTTGGTAATCACCACGCATAACTGATTCCGATCCACTTATATCCCCAAAGCCTTGGAGACAACCAGATATCCTCAAGCCAAATTTGAATTCAAGAACTGAGACCCAATCTTATGGTCCAGACATCACTTTGAAGTTTGGACTCAAAACTCAAGTATATCCAATCTGAAGCGATGGATTGAACTGGCTAGATCTTACCTGATTGTTATAGACCCATGGGTTGGTGGAGGCCAAGATATGAACCCCAACCCAAATTCGAAACTAGTGTAGATCTTAACCAATTGCTACCCAACCGATACGGACCTGAGCATTTATTTCCTAACTCAATTCATACCGGAACCGGTAAAGACCCAACGCACTAAACCCCGACCTGACACACAATACGAGTCTGAAATTATTTTCATATCCAGAACCGAAAACTGAAGCCATTTTTATCATTTGGGTATTTTGTCTTGTCTGACCCGACCCATTTTCACCCTGGTCGTAGAAAAAATAGGAAGCAGATCAGGTCATGCTGAACATGAGCGTTTTTGCTCATGTTGACATCGTGGCCGTCTGTTTGCATTTTGGATGAATGCCACGTGGTTTTGTTGACTTTTGAGCTTTTTAAAATGCAAATCGGATAGCCAGCATGAGCAAAAACGCTCATGTTCAGCATGACCTGATGTGCTTCCGAAAAAATATGGTGTTTTCACTTTTTTATTTTTATTTTTTTTTATTTCCTTGCAAATTCAAATATTCCAAGGGATTCTGCCATGGAAAACTCTGCCCACCATGGACGCAAATCCTTCCTCAGAAACCCTACACACCGACGATTCCAGAAAATCGTCGACGGAATCCGAAAATACGGTCATCCCCAGCAGCGTCCCGGGTACGGAGGCTGTCGGAGAAAGTGCCGAGGTGTTGGGGAGAGGGATCTCGTCGATGCTGGAAACCCTAATTAGGGTTTTTGAAGATCGGTCGTAGAGGGTGGGGCGGAGACAGGATCAGCTGTCTATGAGCATCGATAGGCTCACTCGAGGTATTTTTCTGTTTTCGATCCTTCTCCTTTTCTTTGGCGTGTTTTCGTCCAACCCCATTCCTGTTTCGTTTCGCCTTTTGAGATTTCCCTTTACTCGGGTTTATGCGATTGAGGGTTTTTCTGCGATTTGGTTCCGCAATTTAGGGTTTTGAATTTCTTTGCTCAGTTTTAAAAAAATGGGAAAAAATAAACCAAAATGACCCTGGGTGCATTGACCGCACCCAGGGTTGGGTTGACCGCACCGGGTGCCGCACCTGCGTCGCATCGGGTGCGGCACCTGTCTGGCCGAATCCCTGTGACATAGGTTCCTCGTCATCCAAAAAAACAGAATGCATGCACATACATTGAGCATGTCAATATAATTAAAAAATGCATATATTTTAAATTTTGCAACCTAATTCCTGGAAAATATAAACCAGAGCAACCGAGAATTCTAGACAGAACTTACTGCCAGAAGTGTCTGCACATAGTGTTCGTCCGGTATGCAGTTATGCTCTTTGGATGCATCTGCAGGCTAGAAAAGGAACTTCATTTTATCAGAATACAAACCTAAAGGATGGAAACTCTCTCTCTCTCTCTCTCTCTCTCTCTCTCTCTCTCTCTCTCTCTCTCTCTCTCTCCAGATACACACACTCATATATATATACACGTGTGTGTACATACTACATATAGATGTGCAATGCACAAGGAAATACATAAAGAAAATCAAACATGGAATATTAAGTGTCAAATTACCCATAATTCATGAAGCAGCTTCAAAGAAAACTACTTACAAAGGGTTTATCCCTCCAAAACTCTGGAAGTGACCTTCGCTGCATATGTTTGAACAATTCAGAATATCAAGTTATGAAATAAGGCAGTAAGTTCTCACAAAAAGAAACAGTTAAAAAAATCATTAAAGAAGCTGCAGACTTGATTAATTTTCACATTAATGTTATGGAAAGATCATTGAGAATTTTAATCCTCCCACTGCTAATCATCCCATCCCCCACTAAAAGAAGAAAGGAGAAAAAAGAGAATTTTGCACTGTCAGATCAGACCAGTGTAACATTTACTACATAACATTTTTTAGAGATGAGAATGTGATTTGGATTTAAGCACATGCTCACTAAATAGGTGCACACTGCATTGTGAATAGTTCTAAGATATAGTGTGTGTGTGTATGTTGATACTTAGTTACTTATTATTCAGCCATATGTAGAAATTTTAAATGTGAAGATACATAAGAACAAATTGCAACCATTCAAATAAATGATTAAGTGCCATTGTATAGCCCTTATTGCTGCTATCTTAGTAAAGAAAAGAAGATATCTGATACAAGCTCACCTATTTATGCTATTCTCGGCATTCCAGCATCTGAATTAACTTAATCAGTTCACACAGTTTATGATTTCTCTTTGTTCCAGCATCTGAGTTCACTTAATCAGTTCATCCAGATTAGTTTGGATGAAAAAAAAAATGAGCCAAAAAGTTTCTGACTTGGAGGCTAACTATAATGTCATGTAACTGGTGGAAGCAACAATAATATGTTTAGTTATTTACACAGTTAAGGGCCCAATGGAAGTGCAGAATACCACATCGCCATATTTAGTGATAGTTTGGCACTGGTTTGTGCAACTTATTTTCTTATTCTACAGGCAAGACATGAAATTTTGTCTTACCATGCAGCTGCTGTATTATGGCAGAGAAGAGTGGGTCAAAAATCAAACAAATGTGGATTTTTGGTGAACCAATCTGCATTAAGATGTTAAATCAGTGTGCAATATGAGACTGTAACCAAGCAAAAGAAGAACTGTATATTTTTATTAGTTAATTCAATGCAGTGGAACTAGGAAACACCATGAATTGGTGATGAGCAGACATACAAAATGCAGTATTGCAGTCAAATGATGAAATTGTAACATGACCAATGCTAAGCTTATCATATAAAGAATCTGCAATGAGGGCACAAACTTAAGGTGGACTGGCGGAGTCACGTGGCAACATCATTGCAGAATGCACAATGCACAGAGGCTTAGAACTGAAGAGCATTATTGACCATGTTGAACATCTTCATGATTGCCTGTGTCCATATATGCAATTTGAATTAGTACTTGATTCATTTATGGGGAGTAGTTTCAATGTGAAATTTGCAGGCAAGTTGTTAGTGGGTTCTTCTAAAATGTTATAGCAGAAATCCCTTTTTGTTTTTCTTCTCCTTTTCTCAAGCAGCTGGGCAATTTTTCATAACAGATGACTGATGCAATTGCATACACTGTTCTTCCAGTCTATCAGCCAAGAAAGCACCTCATGAAAGCCAAAAAGGAAATAGCTAAGTCCACATAAAAAGGCTAAACACTTTCCTGTCACATGGAATAGATGAACTTTTTAATTTAGCAGGCACTCAAAATGTTGGACAAAGTATTTTACACAACAAGTGCACCATATCAGAGCATTTACATTCGTTGTGCATTAACATCCCTATGCACGCTTGCATTGAAATGATGTCTTTATAAATATTTGTATTTATATGTGGCTCCGGTGAAGACACATAAGACTTTTCTCCAAAAATCTTATATTAGTTAATAATGTACGAAGTCAAGCTATGTGAAATACAAAACTAGAGAAGCATCAGAAACACTAGAAACTTGATTTATATATCCTTGATAAGTCATGCAAATAGGCAATGAGCAAAGAAGTGAAAGCTAATAACTGCCTTAAACTATGCTATTTTTCGATGTGGATCAACCAATACAAACCTTGCAACAAGTTATAACTACATCAAGCTATAGTGTTTATTGATCCTGATGAAACTATTCAAACCTTGCAATGCTGTTGGAAAACTGGGAAAACTACATCATCTTCAACTATAACCTCTGTGTGCTTTCTGATTAGAACAGTCCACTGAAATAACAAAAGGAGACAAATGATCTAAGAAAGGATAAATAATCACAACAGAATATTAAGGAAAAACTGGAAGGAAGTTGGATAAAACAAACAGGCTGAGTAGCCTTACCTGTGATCCCTTCCTCCAACTAGTAACAGGAATTATTGGATGCATTTTTGGATTATAACGACCTCCCTTTGTATCAGCAAAGCTGTTTGAAGAGCAAAAGGATTATTTAGAGTGGTTGTGCTTCAAGTCAGAGTCTAAATTTGCTTCATTAAAAGAAAAGCAATATATCTGTATTTTCTATTTAAAATCTATAATAACTAGAAGCAAAAAGAAAATTCAGAGCATCTCCAAAAGGGCAGCAAACAAGAATGAGAAAAAATAAGACAATAATTCGAGCATGGAAACTTACACCTCAACCCACATAAAAAGGAAAAAAATTGAAACAAAGAAGAATGTAGCCTACCTATCAATGAAACTTGTTGATGAAGACATTATGTAGTCATATATGTAGCTGAAGTTGTACAAGGGAATACAACTGCCAATACATAAAACAAAAACATAAGCAGCACAAACATGATGATTAAACAACAAAAATAAAATGCAATCATGCACTTGATTTTCTATAAAAACCAAATTTTGCTATTATTAAGAAATGATATTAGAGGCTAGACTAAGTAAATAATTTTTTCCAAAATGTTAGAAGTGCCAACAAAGTTTTAAATTTTTTATTGTAAGAAAATGACAAAAAGAGCCTATTATGTGTAGCCATAGGTTTTGAAATGGAAAGCAAGAAAAAAACGACCTGAATAAGCAAACTTTGGCACTAAAAAAAATAAATGTTGAAGGGCACGAGAAGAAATGAGAAAATGAAATGAAAGAACATTTGTTGAATCTGTAAAAAACATAAGGTTATGATTCAAGTTTCAATCAAGAGAGATCAGACAATGTTGTTGTATCAGCAGGCTGATATCATCCTGATGACTTCAATGATCAGGTTTACCTCACCAAGTATTTATCTTTTCTCTTGCTCAATCATCAAATTCAAAAGTTGGATGATTTTTCTTTCTCTTTTCTTGTTTTTCTGAATAAGGGAAATACCGAAAATACAATCCGCTTCAAAACTAATTTTTGTTGGTCAATAAAAATAGAAAGTAGATAAAGAGAAAAGAGGAGTAAACCCCTAAACGTCTTAAGATTAACTACCACATAAATATTATGTCCACATAAATGTTATGTCCACACAAATGCAGTACATAATACAGAGAAACCCACCTATCCGACAGAAAGACAAATCTTTGATTTAGGGGATCCTTCAGGGCATGCTGAAGCAAAAGACGTTCAGCTTGAATCATGCTAGCCTCCCCCCAGTCTACCTGAAATTATGGACAAAAAAAATAAGTCAAAAACATCAAGGATCATAAGCATCAGATAATTATCTTTTCCTATTTCAGCAGCATTCATGAACGACTATATCAACTAACAGTGCCGGGGTTCTAGCAAGATTACTGAACACTGAAGCAGTACACAAATTCTTAAAAAAGTATATAATATGAGCAAAATAAAATGGTAAAATTATGAGTAAGGAAAAAGTGGCACAAAGACACTGATGGTAACAAGAAAAACAACATGCTGACCAGCTTTATCATTTTCTTTTCTTAATAACTATGTGTGAGAAAAACTAGTCAAAATCAGTGTTGTAAGTATTGTACCGTATCGCACTTTGGACCTAATCGATACGATACACACCCATATCGAGATACGGTTGTGTATCGTACCTGTATCAGGTGTAACGTACGATACACCCCTTGTATTGTACAATACACCCCAATACAAGGTGTATCTTATGATACACAATTAGTGCATTTTATGTTGCACTTAATTTGTTTTTTTTTAAATTATATAAGAAGACTCCTTAAGGTGAGTTTGTGTTCACTCCTAAAGAACTTGAGAGTGATTTAGGGCTTGATTTCTTGCAAGAAGAAGAAGAAGTCTTCATTTTTGTTTGAACTTAAAAAAAAATGGTTATGTAAAATTTTTAAGTATTGAGAAGCACTTGGGGAATTTTTTTTTTTTTTGTAGACATGCCATGTTATGGATCTTATGACTTGTGAGCTTAGTGTTGTTTATTATTTCACAATTTACATTTTTCTTATGAGATATGCAGGCCATTCATAGCAGCTCATGGAGACATAAATGCTTCATATGTGATTTTATGGTTGTATTTTGTGCAATTCATCACTGTTTTATATGATATGATTTTTTTAGAATTTTTGCTAATTTTTTCTGATTTTTATTGATTTTTCTTGATTTTTGGGGATTTTTTTTTTAAATATTAAAATTTTATGATTCGTTTACGATACTTACAACCTTGGTCAAAAGTCAAAACAGTATCTCTCATTCTCAACCAAATAGAGAGCTGTGAAAATAGCCCTGACAGAAGAAGACTGGCTGATTTACACGACATTTTGAAAAGGTAAAGTGCTTATCATAGTCACTACAAGTTCTTACTGAGGAGAGGAAAGACAAAAACGTGTAGCGGCAATGACATAAAACAATTCTCAGAATGCTTGCATTAAAGGAAAAAACACTATTGGCTCCAAGTTAAAATTTTGTTTATCAGGCATACTTGTTTGATGGCTACAAACCTGTATACTGTCACTGAGTTGGCGACCGTGAAAATAGGCACACTTTGTTGTTGCCTTGCTAAACACAAACCCTGGCCTTGAATGAACGGAAATTGAAAATATAGGCTCTTTTGTACCCTACCACATAGGGGGAGAAAAGGTCAATTTGATTATTTTAATGCTTTCATGCTTCATAGAGTAAATGTTACGATAAAGAAAACTCCTCTTCATGTTTACAACTCTTTTAAACTAAAAACCAACACATCCAACATGTTACATAACCAAACAAGTTAAACAACAATAAAATTCTCTAATTATATCACTGCTATGTGAGTTTTCTAGGAAACAAAATTACAACAAACATCTTTACCTAAACTAATAATCAACTGTGCAGAAAATAATAAATATGCATAGGTATATGATTTAATTGACAAATAAGACAACAGCTTAAATCATCTCTCCATCTACATGAAAAAGAAGCCTCCATGATTTGCTAGAGAAAATAGTTATTGTTACCGAAACATGAGGTAATTCCAATTCTAGAGCCGCTCAATCAAGGAATTGATGCATCATGCACGTAAAAAATCAAAAGCACCTCTTTAGTTACCCTGAAACCAAGAAAACTTGACAAATTCTTTTTATAAGAATTTACAGTCTTTGAAGTATGTTTAATCCTTGGTGAGTTGTACTTCTTACCACCCCAAAGATCTGTATGCTATTCGTTTCATAGCACAAATCCATGCACTTCCTACAACTTTCTTCGCTGATAGATTTAATAATTCATTTTCTCAAAATAAAAGTGGTGGGACAGGCAACACATTTTAGACGAAGAGTGGTTGGACAGATCATGAGCAACAACGTGACCTGTATAAAGTCTCTTTTCTTTAACAATGGGCAATTATATCTCGAAAATCAGCATGCAATGAATTTCTCCCAACATAAGGGATATCAGAAGAGGAGTAACAAAGCATACAACCATGGGAGGTAACCTTCTTCGTTTGCCCTGATATGCATTCAGTACTAGTCCATGAGTAACGTCAATCACTGACAATATAGGAAAAATAACTCTACAATTGTTTTCAATGGTCTGTTACTGGGACATGGATGTAATCCTTTTGATCAGAAGTATCTTTTACAAAATTGTTTTATCTAATCATATGCCCTTAGATTGTATTATGTGCAGTTCAATGACCTCTTGCATGACTAAACTTCATGTTCAGAGGAGTTAGACCCTTCTAGACCTCTCCCTGGTGAGGTACAAAAAAAATGTAACCAATGACTCTAGAGCTTGATTAGCAATATGAAATCACACACATGGTCCCTTATTAAGTTGCTGCAATTCCAAATATTTGGACAGGCTGAGTTCACTCATATCTGACGGATGCATTCGGAGATTCTTTTTCTGTTCATCCATGTACTACATCATGCTTAGCTTTTGAACACACTCAAAACCTAGCCTTTTTCAAATCTTTTCAGTTACAAAAATAAACATGAACACAAGACTGAAAACTTTGAATTATAGGTCGCGCACTTATATGTTAAACCATTGGGAGGACAAGAATGGATCTACTCAGCAACATTTTCAAGTGAAGACTTTAAAGTCATGGAATTTAATGATTAAGATTATTATACAAAACTGAAGGAAAGAAACAAACCACCTGAAAAAACTCATCCCAGACAAGATCCAAAGGAAGCCGATTCCGTGCTATAAAAAGGAATGCAATCTTGGGCTTCCGAGATAACAAATTATGGAGCTTAATGTGGCTATGCCACATCTGCATCAGCACAAAGCTTCCAAAACAGCAACTGATTAGCAGCAAAGCAAGAACTTTGTACTTCCATCGGTTTTGTGGCTTTTGGTGAGTTCTTCTTTTCATTCTCTTGTAGGACGAGTTACATCCCACGGATAAACCCTAGCAGAAAAAAATCCACATAATGCATCAATTTTGATGAGGTAACAAAGCGGGATTTTGAAGAAAATGGTCGAGGAAAAGAGTATTCTTTTGTTTAGTTTGGTCAAATTACAAAATGGAGAGTTAGTATTTTAAAATATTGAGAATTTGACGCTGTTTTTTTGGTTTCGACGTTTTTCTGATTTCGATGAAGGTGTAAACGGGGATTTTGAAAGAAAATGGCCGACGAAGAAGAGTATCATTTTTATTCAATTTGATCAAATTATTGAATGGAGTAAAAAAAAACGAATAAACACGAACTCATCAAAATATAGAAAATATCGTCAAATAACATGATTGAGTCTCTAATTCAGCGTTTTTCAGACTCCTTCTGTCAAAAAACACGAAAAGAAATATATCGATCGTTCCGAACACGCATAAAAAACACGCAGTGCATCAATTTCACGATCAGTTATTTGGGAACAAAGAAAATCTTACAATTCTGAGCTCTATTCTCCTCGAAGAACACGATCCTCTTCACCGTTTCGGCTCTCAAAGGCATGATTTTTCCCAAACCGATCGTGATCTTAAGAAGAAGGAGAGCGTGCGATCGCGAACACTCGGCAACGAAGGAAATCTCGATCTGGAGGGATCAAGTTGCTGAAAGTCAGTCCAGGAGAGGGCAAAAATGAGATGCCGCGAATTCGATTTTTTTTTTCCAATTTATATCTGGAACAGAAGAAACAGAATCCGGAGCGAGTCTGGTTTTCTAGTTGCTCATAACCCAAACTAATGGATGATATTACTAAAGTACCCTCACTATTAATGAAACTAACTACAACATCTTGCTCTCAAATAATATTGTAAATCGATAGAATAAGGACGTTTTTGTAGTTCATGGAAATTAAAGGGGCAAATATTTTGTTTGAAAGGAAAAGCCTTCCGTTTCACCAACCCGGGAAAGAAAGGCGTCAGATTCAAAGGGCTCTTTGAGTGTAAGAGCTAACGTGCTCATCCAGCTGGAACATATATTACCTTTCACGCAATTCTCATGAGAAAGAGACGACCTATGACAATTAAGGGTGTCAAGGAGTCGGGTTTGGTTCAGACCCAGGTGAAATCAGACCCAGGCAGGAATTGAAATGATGGTACAGAGTCTGGACTCGAGTCCAATCGAATTCACCTTAAGAAAAACCATACCCGGATCCTATAAGGATTATATGAACCATACCCAGTAAAATAATGTTTTTTTATCTTTTTTACATTGAAAAACTGTGGATCTTAGTCAGAACTCGGGTCAGCCCCGAGTCTGGTATGAAATTTCACAGACCATACCCGGATACCAATGGGACCTTCTCATTTATTATCAAACCCTAACCCTATAGGGTTTGGTACGGGTCTGGTCCTGGTCAATCTCGACCCATTGACACCCCTAATGACAATGTAGTTTGTTGGGACTTGGGGTTGCCTACGGTTCGGGTCTAGCCTCCACTGCACCAGAGCAGGACCTTGAAAACGTTCAAGGACTTGACCTCTTCATTGGGGTCGGGTCCTGTGACTATTAAAATCACACTCGATATGGATAATAAAATATATATACAAAAATAAAAAAGAAAGCATCTGTATGATAATATACTTCTAATGCTTAAAGTTTGTAATATATTGAAAATAACACTTTTTCATATTTAAAAAGTATGATATTTCCAAAATACTGCTGGTATGTCAGACTATTCTTTCACCATATTAAAAAACAGGCTATTGTCTCATCATTTTGGGTCAAACAGGGGTGGTCTGAGGGCACGTTGTGTGTCAAGAAAAATGGCTGCACATGGGTTGTGTAACAATTAAGAGTTTTTGTATTTCTTATGGAAAATAAGAGTGTTTCAAGAATGATTGCCCAAGTAGATCAAAGAAAGAAAATCCAAGAAAGCAGGTTGCAAAAAAATGTGAAGTCTGCACAGATGACGACCTCCTAGGACAGTGAATGACTAGCCACACATCTCATAAGACAAAAAAATAAACTTATGGAATTGAAAGAGCTAAAGCTTGGTGATCACAATATATATAATACATATAGTGATGCCGTGAGAATTGGAACTTATAAGCTTCAATTAGGAGACTGACAAATGTATTGTATATACCTTCTATGAAAGGAATTTGTTATCGGTAGTTTGTCAAGAAGATATTCAAAATTCTTTTTCATAGCGTTAAGGTTACAATTGAGAAACGTGAAAAAGTGAAGTTCCGAAGTCACTATGTAGACTATAGTCTATTTTGCTTTGATGTAGGTCCTTCAAAGATTAATGCAATGATTATTTCTCATTATATTGATTGTACAATGGTTGTGGATGCATATTTTTGTTATTTAATATTAGGGCATGTGAACACAAATAAATGAAAAGAATAGTTAGCATGGGGTTACTACCTTCACTCAAAAAGATAGATTTTAAGAAATGTGAACCATGCATATCAGAAAAAATGACAAGAAAATCATTTTCTAAAGGTAATAAGACATTTAAACTATTTATTATGGTACATACTAATATATGTAGACCCTTAACCATAGAAACACATGAAAGAAAGTCATATTTTATCATATTCATAAATGATTATTTTAGGTATAATTATATCTACTTAATTTTTAGAAAGGCATATAAATATGAAGTTTAAGGGTTATTAGGAAGAAAGATCCTAATAATTAGTTCTGATATGTAACTCTAATGAGTTTAAATCATACTGTTATGATAATAATATAATCTTCCATACAACTATACCTTATATACCACAACAAAATGGTGTAGAAGAAAAAAAAAACTCTAATAGATATGATAAGATCCATGTTGGCATATGCTAAAATCTCTTAATAAATTTTGGGAAGAAGTCAGGAGCATTGCCATGTATATTATGAACAAGGTTCCTTGTAAAGCTGTAGAGCTTGCACCTCATGAGTTGTGGAGTGACAGGAAGTCAGATTTAAGTCATCTATAAAGGTGGGAGTCGTCTGAATATGTGTTAATTTTTAGTCAACTAAGAGATAAGTTAAATAGCAAGACTATTGGGTGCATTTTTATGAGATACCTATAAAAATCAAAACAAAGCAAAGAAGTCGAATTCTTAAAAAGTAAAAAAGGTAGCTTTGATTATGAGGATGATGGTGTATTTATTGATATCATAAATGATTGTAAAGTACCTAATTAAGAGTTTGAGCATATTGAACTAATTGTGAATGACCAATAGTCTTCAAAACCAGTAATTGGGCAGAACACCCTAAACTATATCCATCTGCCGTAGATTGAAAGTTGATCCTTGTTTACCCAAACACATTGAACTTTATCCATCTGCCATAGATGTTCCACAATAACCCTTGATACCGGATTGTTTATATGTCTTCCTTCCAGCAGCCTATTTGTGTGACTTACGATATCTTTTCGAGAGGACATTGATCAATATTTTTGATAGATTGAAAATCCTCAATCTCAGAAATTGTAAATATCTTGTTGCTACTTCAGATTTTGCTTGCATCCCCTACATAGTGAAATTGATACTTGATGGATGCTATAGGTTGGTTGAAGTTCATGAATCTATTGGGGATCTTAAGTGTTTGATTTAGTGGAGCTCTTTTGAAACACTTAGCCTTTATGGATGCTCCAAATCTCAACTTTGCCAGTGCAGTTGGGGGACATGAAAACATTAAAAAGACTCATCTTTGATCAAACTATGATAAAGACAATGCCTGACTCCATGAAACAACTGTAGAAACTCATTTTACTATCTTTAGAGGGGTGCATATCACTGAAAGAGCTTTCTGAATGGATTGGAAGAGTGGAATCTTTGAGAAAGCTCACATTAAAAGGTAGTATAGTAGAAAAAATACCAAAATTCATTGGGTATTTGACTAACCTTTAACATTGAATGCATGACATTGTGAGTCAGTTGTGGCTTTACCCAATTTGGTTGGCAATGTAAAGAATCTGAAGAGTTTATTTGGATTATACATCCATTCAGGAGTTGCCTGATTTTATTGGATCACTTGAAAAGCTTGAGATATTATTAGTGGATGGCTGAGATAATCTCAAAGTTTTGCCTTTCTCTATTGGACTACTAAAAAATCTTAGGAAACTATCAATAAGAGGAAACCTGGGATGTACTGGTATTGGAGAACTCCCTGAATGCTTTGAAAGCCTTACAACTTTGAGAGATTTAGACATGGGCAACAATCCTGCGCTCCTAGCAGTTCCTTCTAGTTTTGCCCGTAGATATAACTGGTTAGAGGAGGTAGAGGGAAATGATTTTGGGAAACTGTCTTCATTGAAAAAATTGAACTTGAGTGGTAGCTAGTTCTGCATTCTGCCTTCATGTTTGGCTAGGTTGTGTCAGCTCAAGGAGCTGCATTTATAATTTTGTGAAAGGCTTTTAACTCTCCCTCAACTACCCCCTTCCTTAACAAAGCATGGGTTGCACTTCTTTGGAGATGATATCTGATGTTTCAAACTTGAAGGTCTTGTGGGCTATGCGATTAGATAGATGCGATAAGCTTACTGATGCTCCTGGACTTGAAAATTTAAGATCCTTGGAAGACTTGACTTTGGACTACTGTAACAATCATTTTAATGCATTAAAGGACATAATTAAGGTAACTTCATCCACGATGTAGCAAATGTGTTTGTCCATTTTTACTTAAAACTTTCCTATTTAAAACAATTTAGCTTGCTAATTCATGCTCATAATGTTGTTTAGGAAGCAAAGTTTGAATATTTGTCCTGCTCAATTTATGGGAGCCTGGGCCTTTGCCAGTTTAAAGATCAATGGCTCTCATTTATTGTTCCCAAAATGTTCAGATGCAACAATCCTCAATTGCAACCACCAAGGTGGTATCCCATGTGGTAAGCAGGGTTCTGTGTCAAGCTAAAGGTCCAAGATCGAATCCCTCTGTCACATGGGGCGGTTGTTGTTCTGGTAGGGGTCTGCCTAACCCCAGCTTGCCTTTGCAAAAAAAAAGTCCTCAATTGCAGATAACTGAAAGATTCAAAGACAGGCATGGTCTAGCTGTTCATATTGAAGTGATGATGGACAACCATTTGGTCTTCGAGACAACACGACAATCGTAACTTGGAAAAAAATACAATATGATGGATATAAGAAAAGAATACAATACAATATGATGCATGTATCGATCGATGGCTCCATTATAAGAGGATGCACCATCTATATGACTAACTTGGAAAGCTTTTGAGGTTCTACAGGGAAACCATGTTGCAGTGAAATGAAAAGGCAGTCATGCTCATCTTGTCATCAGTGAACCTTAACAGAAATAAGCTTGCAGGGGTTTAGATTTCAGATTGTGACCCTTGTGGATGGAATTCTCCCCTCCCTTAGATGAACCCTGTGATGAAGCGAAGCTTACACCCATTCATATTAGTTCATCTATCAACGAAACTGATCTTTTATATATCATGATGAGTTGTGGAGCCTAATTCAGAGTTTTTGTCCTTGCAGTAGGGGGGTTCGGGGGCGCCCTAAAGAATTTTTTTTTGGGGCTTATGTTTGAGAATCGGTTTCTTTTTGGATCAAACCTGACTTGTTTAGGTTTAGGGTTGTCACC
This sequence comes from Nuphar pumila, assembly GCF_984573655.1. Taxonomy (NCBI): domain Eukaryota; kingdom Viridiplantae; phylum Streptophyta; class Magnoliopsida; order Nymphaeales; family Nymphaeaceae; genus Nuphar; species Nuphar pumila. The sequence goes on along the minus strand of NC_143263.1, from coordinate 74,351,084 downwards.
CTTGCCTTATAAATTCTTTCTTTTCTTTCTCTCTTGTAATAGTTTAAAAGAACAATAAAGGTTTTTCTCTGAGCGGCCGTGGTTTTTTACTCTCTCGGATTTGAGAAAAAGTTTTTTCACATAAATCTCTGTGTTTTTGCTGTATTTAGATTGATCATTCTTGTTTATTGCTTCCTTCGGTTGTTTCTTGCTTGCGGTTTTCCTAACATATCAACATGCCATCAATTCAATTTCCTAAAGGGTGTTTGTTACCCTCTCACCTAAGGAAAACCTCTTTTCTTTCAAAGGGCCACTTTGGAGGGAAAGTGCTTCCCCATTGTTGGAGGTATGAATCCATTTTTGAAAGGAAAGTTGCTTTTTGGAATTTATTATGTGGGCCTTATCACATATTTCTCATTTACATGTTTGTTTCTTCCATTCTAGGAAAGAGGCCCTATTTTTATAAAAGAGAGCCTCTTTTATAAAAAAAAGGGCATTAAACAAATGCCCTTTAATAGTTGATATTACCTACTTTAGCATAGTGGTTGTATTTTTTCTCTTCTTTTATTCAGGCTTTTGATTCATGTTTTGTGAAATAATTACCATCAGCAAAAAATAAAATCTTTTTTTTTTAAAATATGTGCAAATTCAATCTAGTGCCTTTTCACTCCACAGGCTGAGTTGAGCAGGCTTGATGGCCGGCAGAAGCAAAACTTAAGAAAGATTTTGCCAAAAGGGAGTTGCAAGTTTCTTTCTAGGAGCAGGGATGGTCAGAATATAGATGGTGGTAAATGGTAATATGCAACTTTGAACCAGGTTGAAATTTGGTTTCTAAATTTTAGACCCAATTGAATTTTGATAGGGGGGTTGGTAGATGGACTAACAGGTGCTTTGGTCTTAGACTCACAAGTTGGGGTGTCAATAGGTCGGGTTTGGTTTGGACTTAGGTGGAACAAGACTTAGACCCAATTTTTAGGTATGGTATCGGGTTCGGACTCGAGTTTAGTCTGGTCCAGACCTGAGTTTAATCGGGTCCACTATGAGAGAAACCATACCCAAACCTAATAAGAATTGCATGAACCAGACCCAGATCATACCCAATAAAATAATATTTTTTATCATTTTTACATTAAAAATTACATGTCTTAATTGAAACTCGTGTCAGCCTGGGTCTGGTATAAAATTTCATAAACTATACCCGGATCCATGTATTAATCGAACCTTCGGTCCAGACTCAGGTCTTAATCAGGTGTTTTATTTTTCCCCATAGCCAGACCCTATAGGATTTGGTCCGAGTCGGGTCTTGGTAAACCCGACCCATTGTCACCCCTACTCACGATGAGCCATCAACATTTCTTTACTTAATTAAGGCTTTTACCCTCTTGGGCAGGTTTTATATGCTTCTAGATATGGAGGTAAAACGATTTGGAGTTATGATCGAGGGTTAAAACTAGATCCATCTCATATTAATGGGTCTGATAGTGCATAACTGAATCTGGGTCAAGTTCAAAACAAATGTTTAGTCAGACCCAAGTCGTAATTGGGTCAATTAATATGGCCTGATTCTGGTCAAAGTCAAGTGTAGCCAAACGTGTTTTACCCAAAAGAAAACAAATAAAGCATACTCACTTTCAACATATTTGATTTCATAGGGACTCCTAGCATAACCGTACTTAGACCAAAAATTGTTCAGTCAAGAACAGTCCACAAGTTAAAAAACCCTTGTTGATGCAAAAATAAAAAAATATAAAACATGCCAGGTCCAAGCACTCCGCTTCCATTACAAACCTCATAGAAAATTATTATTGTATAATCTTCAAAATATTACTCGGATTGAGTTGTGAATTTGTGTATATCCAGAATTCAAGACACCCACAAACATTTGTATATAGATTGGACACCATCAGGATCCTACTAAATCTGAATTTGAACCCAAAATACTAGTAGGTTGGAACTTGAATTTGAACCAATCATCGTGAGAGTAACCAAAACTGAAACCATGCAATTCAGGTGTGGGTAATGCTGCCAGTTATATGGTGATAAAATATTTCGAGCTTAAATAATGAATCAAAAGGTAACTCGCATTGGATTTGGATGATGAACATGTAATGTTGAATCTTGACTTGACCAGTTAATTGGATATATTGTTTGGATTTGGATGTAAGACTCCATACAGAATCTGAATCTGGTCATTAAAATGGAGCATGATTCCCTCTATCAAATCCAAAATTGATCCAAATTTTATCAAAGGTCCAATATAAATCTCATCATGACATTTCCTAAGAGGCTAAAGGCGAAGATACCATGCATTTGGAGGAAAGAAAATTTTCATAGGAAAAAAAATCCTATGAGAAGTTTTTATGTGATACTTTTTCTAAATGAAAAATTTTCATTTGTTTGTATAGTATGAGAAAAATAAAACGAAAATGTTAGAAAAATGAGGGAAAGGAGGAGGGGGGTAATGGTGGCACTTCCAGGTGAGGTGGGGGGGGCATTGGTGGGTGACATTCATGGTGGAGAAGCCCTAGAGAGAGTCGTAAAGGATGGATTCACTCTCTTTCATCACTATGTCCTCCCTCTTCCTTTTCATCGCCTGCCTCACCACCTACTTCATGGTCGGCCCCAACCTCGCCTGGAAGCGCCATCACCATCCCCACCTTCTACCCACCAGCCCTTGTCTGAGACAAGGCCATCGCCGCTTCATCATCGGCAGAGCCTCCACCCTTCCCTCCACTCCATCTCTGATGCTGGAGAGTTCCAACCCCTTCTCCTTACCCTCCCCAAGTTCCCCAATAACCCCACCATCACCTTCCTCATTGTAGACGCCCACACCGACCGGCTCGCCACCATTATCAAACCCTCCCCCGGTCTCTCCTCCACTGTTCACGGTGTCTATGACCTCTCCACCCTCCAACGCCTCTCCCTCACCCTGCTCCCTGGGATCGCTAGCTCTGCCACAACCAACTTCACCGGAAATGCCTTCAGCAATCATACTGCTAATCTGGTCTACAAAATCAACTCAACATCCTCTCTAGTTGGAGCAACCACCGACTACCACCTAGTTGAATTTCGCACTGAGGGCAATGGCACGGGAGGACGAAGGTGGTCTTGCGGAGAAAGGCCTTGTTAGTAGTTGTGGTGATGTTTGTGTTAAGTTAAAATTTTCTTTTGGGGGTAAGGTGAGTAGACCTGCAATTTTAGTAGGATGCTAAATGATAGATATTGCGCATAAAACTTGTAAAGCATAAGAAAATATCTATTAAGCAAATTATACGAGCATAATTTAGGAAGACTATTTATCATCATAACATCATAAACTAGAAACAATATGCTTTAATAGTAAAACTTAAGTCTTGCGTGTTCATATTCAATTTGGATATACATCAGGAGTTATCTTTTTCCTGTCCCAATATCATTTAGATATACTAAACATGATAAGCTCATTTATTTTTTAATATTATAAAATATGATAATAAGCAATCACACAATTAGCATGTGAACAAATTCACAAAAAAACCTATATCAAATCTATTAGATTTATATGAGTTAATATTTAAAACCAACTTGAGATGTTATCATCAAGTCCAACACAATCTATAGTAAAAAAATGAATCTATATGTAAGCTTAAACAAAACCATGAGTCACACGTATATGAAAATAGTCGCAATCTATATCCTTATATTCTAAATTCAAATAGATCCCATACAACAAATCCGACATTATATTTTTTGGATCCATCACTAGATTTGTCAAATAAGAGGACCAATAAAAAACTGTCCAAAATTATGAAATATTAATAATAGATCTCATAGTGCTAACATGGATTCAACTCCCTTGTATTATGTATAAATTTTATCCAAACCATAACTAGGTTCATATCCAATGGTATTTCTTGAATCTAAAAGCATTCAACGGAATCTATTTAGATTCATTCAAGTTCAACCAGATCTAATATGTTTTACATAATCCAACCAAGTCTATTAGAATATTACATGTTCCAACTTGATCCATTATAAACAAATTGGATCAATACTAAGTCATGTTGTATCCAAAACATATTCAACATGCAATTATCTAGATTCACCATAAAGTCTGAATTAAATTTGGACCCACAAATACAATCAGAGGATCCAAAGAGGTACCATACAAAACACACACATATAAATCAATTATGCCAATATAAACCAATTTTATATCCCATCGTGTTAATCCGGATATAATCTCAATCTTCTTAAGTGAAACCCCAATTTGGATCATAGTTAGATCCAAATCAGTTTTGTCAAAAATAAAACACTGAGAGATTTCAGCAAATCAAAACTACTTTTATATAAAACATGAAAAGTTAGAGGACTATTTTGGGCAAGAACAACAAACCAAAACACCAAAACACAAATTCTAAGATTTTTTGAGTTAGAGAGAAAAGTTTAGATGGTTTTCTAAACTTTCAGAAAGTCTTAGAGTCTTTTTAGGTATAAATAGAAATTTCAATAATATCTTGTCTATTTTTCAGATAATAGGTCTGTTTTTGGAATTTTCCAAAAACAAAGCTCTAGTTATGAAAAATAGAGGGTACAAACAAAATTAATAGAAAAATAACTTATTTTGGGCCACAACGGGTCTCGTGAGCTCTAGTTATGTAGAATACTGGCCTTTATCTCGAATTGTGGTGCTCTCACAACGGGTCTTGCGATGTAGGAGGCCGGAGTGTAGACATTGGAAGTGAAGTACTCCCTGAGAGGATGGGTCAAATGTTGATATTGGGCCATGAGGCCGGATCGACGGGCTCTCCTAATAAAGGACTTGGGGTCCTCAACAAACTCAACAAGCTCGGGGTCAAGCGAGCGTCACCCTTGCATGCACCAAAGGGTAGACCGGTGCAACAACCGTCCTAGACACTTGTTTTTTTCCTACCTAACGTGCTAAGCGGCCAAACCACAACAAACCATAAAGCAAGTATGAGAAAACACTACTAGAAAGCAAGTAAATAAACAAACACCACGCAATCGCACTCAACAGGGATTTTACAGAAAATGAAATCTATGAGCATGATATCAATCTTGTGTAATCACCTCTAAGGGTATCCTAGTAGGTGGGCTGTGCAGGAAAAGTAAGATGGTCTCTATGGTATGCAAGCTCGTGGTTCTAAACCTAAATAGAGAAAGCAAACTAGTAATCCTAAATAATTAGGAGGAATTTAAACTAAACAACCTAAATAAAGAATTGAACGGAAACTAACAACCTACAAAATAAGAACAGACAGTGGCAATACAGTGAATACATGTATTACTCGTCGTTCTCCGACAATGGTGTCAAAATTTGGTGTAAGTTTTGAAAAACGGTTTTGAAAATAATATTTTATATAAAAACAATGTGAAAGCCAAACACCATAAATATAAAAAATTGGATCGCACGAGTGGTAGAGTCCGGGTCCATCTCAGAGAACGGAAGATACTCGTATTCAAACACACAAACTAAACTACTCTTTATTGTTAAAATAAAAAGAATTAATTAATTAATAAATTAACTAAGGGAGTATGGCTCTACGCAGAGGGCTTAAACAAATAACTAAATGGTTTTATTATAGACTCAATCAAATTAAATCAAATAAATAAATTCTTAATCTAAAAGAAAGAAGAAAAAGTCTTCAGTGCTTGAGTCCTTGTTGTGGTCCCTTTGTCTCTTGCTTGAATCTTATTTATATTCTTCCTCAGAAGGGCTCTTGAGGGACTCTCTGAAGGGCCCTTTTGAGTGTCTGGGGGTCCCTTGATTGCAGCTTTTCGAAACCTCAGAGGGCTCTTCAGAAAATCAAAATAGCTTCTTCCGCACGTCCACATGTCTCCCTGCAAAACACAAAAAACAAAACACATAGTAGAAATAGGAAATCTATGAGAAAATTAACAATAAATATGAAGAAAAAACATAAAAAAACATGAATTAATTAACATGAAATAAACTAATAACATGAACTAACTATGAACTAACTTGTAATAACTTACGTAACAGATTATGAAACAAACAACCAGAAACTTATAAAGTGATTAAATCGGATTTAATTAAACTAAACATGACGACTTTGACTATTTGAGTTAAGAAGAAACAACGCATCATACAATGTAGCTAAACCTTGAAATAAATTAACTAGAACCAATACGTCTAAGACAATCATTAGCTAAACAACTAAACACTTAATGCAACAAATAATTAACTAGTGAATCACGGTTAACACAATTGCGCAACTAAAACATATAATTACTAACATAGCTACACATCTAATGCTAATGAATTAAGTAAAACAACTAACCAAGATTAAATTTAATCACTCTAACCTACGTTAGAATAAAATGCTATATGCAAAGACAGGCTAACAAAAGAAACTAAAAGCGTTGCTGCAAAGAAACTAATGACAAAACTAAAAATAAACAAAAGGTGTTGTTGTAAAGAAACTAAACAAAAAACTATTAACATTGCTTGAAAAAGAAACAAACACGTAGATTGAATAAAACTATCAAACAACTAACCTATAAAAAAAACATAACCTAACATAGATATAAATCTATTGATCTATTTAAACTAACAAAATTATATAACACTAGCTGACAAATAGAACAACCAAGTATGCTCAATTGAATCACTAATAACCCCAAATGAAATGATTGTTAATGCTAATAGCTACAACCTCTCACGCAGTTTCCCTTGGTAACGTCAAACACGCTACATGAAGAACAATTAATTACAACGTGAAACACTGTTTTGGGTTCCTAAAAATTTTTATTTTACTATTAATTATACCCATATCGACCTGCAGATCATGATCCGATGTCACAAACAAAATAATTATTTCAGATTTATGGCCATCGTCAATCACGCAGACCGGCGTGATTGATGCTGTTTGTGGTGGTTCGGATCATGATCAAACACCTGTTCACACAGTGATGATTAAAGTCTATGAATTTGACCTATGTGAATAGGAATCCATGCAGATTCGATTGATGGCGTCGCGATTCTACTACCCATGTGATCTTTGCAAAAATGAAACGAGCAACCTACAATCTACAAAAACAATAATGGCAGTATCTAAACTATTGTAATCTACCTGAAAACATAATATATAAAATCAACAATGCTATATGTGATGAATATGCAGAAAAAAATTCAGTACGATGCATGCAATGAATGGTCCTAAACTATTGAGATGGGAGAGAAGAAGATCACCTTGCAGATCGCTTTCGACGGACTGGTTGAGAAGAGAAGGCAGTCAATCCTGCTGCATCCACGCTTTCCCCGATGAAGAAGGTAAGAAAAGCCGATGAAGAACATGTTTAGAAGATGGATGAAATAAAGAATAAGAATGGAAGAAGAAGGAGAAATAGCTTAAGAGGAGGAATCAGCCAAGAATGAAGAAGAAGAAAGGAGAACACCACGCAATTGCACTTAGTAGGGATTTTGCAGAAAATGAAATCTATAAGCACAATACCAATCATGCGCAGTCACCTCTAAGGGTATCTTAGTGGGTGGACTATGCAGAAAAAGTACTCTACGGTATGCAAGCATGTGGTTCTAAACCTAAATACAGAAAGCAAACTCGCAATCCTAAATAATTAGCAGGAATTTAAACTAAACAACCTAAATAAAGAACTAAACAAAAACTAACAATCTACAAAACGAAAACAAACACTGACAATAAGGTGAATACTTGTATTACTTGCCGTTCTCCGACAATGGCGCCAAAATTTGGTGTAAGTTTTAAAAAATGGTTTTGAAAATAATATTTTATATAAAAAGAATGTGAAAGCCAAACACCAAAAAATATAAAAAATAGGCTCGCACGAGTGGTGGAGTCTAGGTCGATCTCAGGAAATGGGAGATACTCGTATTCAAACACACAAACTAAACTACTCTTTATTGCTAAAATAAAAAGAATTAATTAATTAATTAATTAACTAAGGAAGTACGACCCTACGCAGAGGGCTTAAACAAATAAATAAATGGTTTTATTATAGACTCAATCAAATTAAATGAAATAAATAAATTCCTAATCTAAAAGAAATGGGAAAAAGTCTTTAGTGCTTGAGTCCTTGTTGTGGTCCCTTTGTCCCTTGCTTGAATCTTATTTATATTCTTCCTCAAAAGGGCGCTTGAGGGGCTCTCTGAAAGGCACTTCTGAGGGTTGGGGGGTGACTTGAGGGCACCTTTTTGGAACCTCAGAGGGCTTTTCAGAGGATCAAAATAGCTTCTTCTGCACATCCACACGCTTCCCTACAAAACACAAAAAATAAAACACACAACAATAAAAGGAAATCTATGAGAAAATTAATAATAAATATGAAGAAAAATCATAAAAAAATATGAATTAATTAGCATGAAATAAACTAATAACATGAACTAAGTATGAACTAACTTGTAATAACTTACGTAACAGATTATGAAACAAACGACCAGGAACTTATAAAGTGATTAAATTGGATTTAATTAAACTAAATAGAACGACTTTGACTATTTGAGTTAAGAGTAAACAACACATCATATAATGTAGCTAGACCTTGATAAATTAACTAGAACCAATACGTCTAAACAACTAAATGCTTAATGCAACAAATAATTAACTAGTGAATCACGATCACACAATTACACAACTAAAACATATAATGACTAACACAGCTACACATCTAATGCTAATGAATTAAGTAAAACAACTAACCAAGATGAAATTTAATCACTCTAATCTATGTTAGAATAAAATGCTATATGCAAAGACCGGCTAACAAAAGAAACTAAAAGTGTTGCTGCAAAGAAACTAATGACAAAACTAAGAATAAACAAAAGGTGTTGATGTAAAGAAACTAAACAAAAAGCTATTAAGGTTGCTTGGAAAATAAACAAACACGTTGATTGAATAAAACTATCAAACAACTAACCTATAAAAAAAATCATAACCTAACATAGATATAAATCTATTCATCTATTTAAACTAACAAAATTACCTAACACTAGCTGACAAACAGAACAACCAAGTATGCTCAATTGAATCACTAATAACCCTAAATGAAATGACTGTTAATGCTTTCCTAAAAAAAATTCATTTACTATTAATTACACCTATATCGACATGCAGATCATGATCTGATGTCATAAACAAAATAATCATTTCGAATCTATGGCCACCATCAATCACGCAGACTGGCGTGATTGACGCTGGTTGTGGTGGTTCAGATCATGATCAAACACATGATCACACAGTGCTGATTGAAGTTTATGAATTGGACCTATGTGAATAGGAATCCATGCAGATTCGATTGATGGCTTCACGATTCTACTACCCGTGTGATCTTTGCAAAAACAAAATGAGCAGCCTACAATCTACAAAAACAATAATGGCAGTATCTAAACTATTGTAATCTACCTAAAAACATAATATATAAAATCAATAATGCTATATGTGATGAATATGCAGAAAAAAAATTTAGTATGATGCATGCAATGAATGGTCCTAAACTATTGAGATGGGAGAAAAGAAGATCACCTTGCAGATCACTTTCGATGGACTGATTGATAAGAGAAGACGGTTAATCCAGTCGCATCCATGCTTTCTTCGACAAAGAAGGTAAGCAAAGTTGATGGAGAACGGGTTTAGAAGACGGATGAAATATAGAATAAGAAAGGGAAGAAGAAGGAAAAATAGCTCAAGAGGAGAAATCAACTAAGAATCAAGAAGAAGGGAGAAAGGAAGATGGAGGAAAGAGGCAAGGAAGGCAAGGGGGTTGCTAAAAAAAACAATTTTCTCAGCCCTCAAAACTACTATTTATAAGCCTAATTAGGTTAAAAAATAAAGTTTTCAAAACGAGTCTAAAATATTTTTCAATTTCCAAAACAAGTCGCCTCTTAAAAACATGTTTTTCAAAAGGGTATTTTCAAAAACTAATTAAAAATAATAAATTAGGTAATAATCTAACTAAAATATGAATTAGAAAAATTCTATCTAATAAAAATACCAAAAAAACACAGGGTTGAATAAAAAAATATGATTTTTCTTGAAAATTCAATTTCGAAGTGGATTCTTGAAAACAATAATAAATGTGGGTTTTTAAGGCAATTTTTCATTGGATCATGCATAAAATAAGATGAATAAAATACAAAATATATGCATGATCAGACAACACTTACATTGGTTTCTGCAGACCGTGACTTGCACTCTGATTAGGGATCAGAAAGTTTAAATTTATGACAAAATGTTAAACTTCTGATCTAAATTACTCAAATCCGCATATATGCATCCCAATACCCAATCCACAAATTACACTAATCTGCGTGATTTAAAAATCATGCAAATCTTTGTTTATCAAAATAGTTTGATTAGGTCAATTCAATGGAAAATCGATCATAAAAACAATTTCTGAGCCGTGCAGGTCTACAAATCAACACTAATCAAATCGACTGCAAGCTTGACGACATGATTTACAACTCACACAGAGAAGTATAATTTGATTTTCACGTCGATCAGGGAAAAGAGACGAGCTGCATGATCTAAAGATCACACAAATCAATACTTCTTGCTGCAACCTTATCAAGACTGTGTGCACACACTGTCTCTTGCATGCTTTAGGCACTTCACATGCATAAATGGATCCGCGTAAAACATTTTGATCCCACAGGTCCGTTCAATGGCCGTTTAATGATTTCACGATGTGCGTGTTCTAAAAGAAAAATAGTAAATCACTAAAATAGCTAAAACACATGAAAATAAAACTCAACTAATTGAATATTGCAGTAAATTAAATTCTATCCTACGCTAGATGCCACTAAGATGCAAAAACTAATTTATGCTACCTGCTATGCTAAAATAAAAAAAAACTAGTTTATATATTCATTGAACTGAAATAAATCTAACTAAATCCTAATCAAATAAAGATATGAGAAAGAAGAAGCAAACCTTGCAATTTACCTCTGATAGAAGGGTTGAGAAGAATAAATAGTCTCTCTTCGGGCTGCACCTACCTCTGCCAACAAGGATAGAAGAATCAATGTCAGAAGGGATTATAAGCAAGAAGAGAACGAAGAAGAAAGAGGAAGAAAACTAGGGAGAACCAGTTGAGAACAAAAAGAAAGAGGAAGAGAAGAGGATGTGTTTTCTCAAGAGGGAGACACCCCCCTCTGTTAAAATAATACTATTTATATTGAAAACATTAGGTCAAAACTAAAATTTCTAAAAAGTCTAACTAAATTTCAAAAATTCTAAAAACTTCTCTCCTCTAAAAACATATTTCATAAAAAAAGCTTCTAAACTAACTAGAATATTAATTAACAATTCCTAAACTAATTAAACTACCAATTAAAAAGTTCTGAACTAATTAAAACACTGAAAAACATAGGGAAGACTTGAAAATTGGCGATTTAAACTTTATTTTGAATTTTAAAGAAGTTTCTCAAAAATACTGATAAGACTGAGTTTTTAATGTAATTTTTCAATAGATCATGCATAAAAATATATGTATAAAATGCAGAATTTATGCATTATCATCCCCTCTATTTTTGTATTTTTCTTCTCCTAGAAAAAGGGGTTTTCTTAGTGAGTAGGTTCCATCTACCCTCCCTGGATTCAAACTCAACATCTTTTTTTCTTTTTCTCCTATAGTTGTGCACTCCAGCAACAAGGGCCCCATACAACTAAGGTATTCCCTCCGTTCACTTGATGCTGATAGAAAGATTGACAGGTTTTCCACTCGTCGGACGGAGGTTCAATCTCCGCCTATAGCCCCCCCCCTCTGGTACCAAGTATGACTGTCTAGAGGAGGTACCCCTTTCCTCAACAACCATTATTCCCCAAACGGATCCACTGACCATGGTCAGCAAATTTTGAGTTTTTCGAGGAGGTGGTTAGGAAAAGGGTTTCTCGGTTCTTGGGTTTGTTCAGTTTGACACAAAAAGGGTATTGTGATTTCTCCTTACCACGATGACTAGGGATGAGGTTAACTAGCTGTCGAGGCATCGTTCAAAGATACGACCATTCTTGTGTGTTCACACAGAGTCTTCGTGCACCCTCCCTGCGCTTTGATACCAATGTTGGATTTTAGGATCGAAGGTGTGTGCAGAGAGGGAGGAGAACCAGAAAAAGAAGAGAAAATAAGGGGTTATGTAAAATAACCAGCTTAAGAGGGATGTTGCTTGGATGAATGATCCTGCAGTGCACAGGGGTTGGAGATTTATAACCCTCCCTTGGGTAGCTGTTTTTTAACCTTAATTTGTTATTTTAATAGGAATTTTAATTCACACATTTTGTGTTTTCCAAAAGTTACGAGCCCACCAATTGTGTGGCTCTTTGGATTCTCTTTGTGAGCCCATATAACCATATTGGACCTGATACCCAAATCCAACATATTGCATGGCCACACTAAAAAAGGATAATGACTGATACTCACACATAGAGTTGAGATCAAAGAGCGGGCAAGTGTCATGGCTATGTGACACTAGCCAATCACATAACAACATTGTATAGGGCCCACAACTATAGAGTGCATGCCTCACATGAAATGCTGTCATGTGATTGGCTGTGTCAAATAACCATGTTTGTTGCTCTTTGGATCTCTGTTCCTCACATATATAGGAAATGGATATAGGGTGATTCATGTATTGATCGATGGTCCCACCACGATAGGAGACACTATCTATATGACTAATTGGGAAGGTCTTGAAGTTTATGCAAGGAAACCATGAGAAACTAATGAAATTAAAATAATCTGTATTGGTGATGAGTTGCAGTCATGCTCATCTCATCATTAGTGTATTTTTCAGCAGGGAAGAAGCTTACAAGGTTTCAGTGTTGAGATTTGAACCTTTCGGGTGGAACTCCCCTTCTTTGATGGACCCTTAATGGTCCTTCGTTAGGCCAGATACAGTTTGGATCCCAACCTCACCTTAATAGCAGATATGGTATTATGTGATTTAGAACTAGATTAAAATTTGGTTGCTGAATTTTAAACTCAATAAGATTTTGCTATGGAGATTGAATCAAGTTAATTGACCAGATCCAAATAATGGTTAATGGTTGGTACTTGGAAAAAAAATATCTAGCCAGTCAAGCAAAAAATAATTAGCTTGTATTTGATGGTTGTGATTACATGTGTGTATTTCTTGTTGGATTTAGCTCAAAACTATTATCAAGTTTTCCATGTTTTTTTTCTTAAGTTTATGAGTTTTTTATCTCTCCTATAAGTTTAGTCTCATATTGAAGTTTTTTTTGAAATATTTTGTCCTTGTGGAGGGGTGGTGCCTTAAAGGGCAAGACCTCAAGGGCATTAGATCTTGGCTTGTGCATCTCTTTATTCTTGGACCTTGGACTTTGGATCTTAAATCTTGGATCTTAACTGTTGACTCTTGACCTTAGGACTCGGGTTTGGTTTGGTTTGACTTTGACTTTTTTTAGTACTTGAAACAAATTTAATAACCAAGTCTAAAATCGACTTTCACCAGCCCATTTATTGATTTTGACTTTGCATTAATCCTATTTAGACCTTCTTGGCTCTTATCCGAATCCATTTGGACCTTGCCCAAACGTTTTTGCATAGACATTAAAAGTTCAAATCTAGAAACCACCCCATATCCTTTATTAGTTTGACCTTTGATTGTTGACCTGGTCTTGGTCGATCTTGGATCTTATAGGGTCAAAGTGGACATTTTTGGTGCCCCTCTTTGCATAATAGTTTAGGCTTTTATGGCTCGCTGTTTTGGCTAGCCATTACCCATTATTACTAACCATTTGAGCCTGAGGCTTATATAAACCCCAACCCTCTCTCATTTCTCTCATCCTAATCTCATCCTCTCCTCTCCTCTCTCTATCTCTCATGAGTGCTCTCTCTTCGCCTCTCCATGAGCTCTGCTATCGCTTCTTTTGGTTTTTTGAGGTGTGAGTTTTGATCAATTCTTGATATCAAGATCCGATTGTAGTTTGAATTTAGATTTAGTTGTTATTTGAATCCTGATCAAGTTACCATTCACATCCAGATCTAGTTGCTATTCAGATTCTAGATCCAATTGTTATTTAAATCTATTACTAAGATCTAGATCCAGTTGCTATCTGAATTCGATTATTTTTCAGATCCATACCTACTTACAGTTTGGATTCATACCTATATCTGAACCCAAGATCCATACCTAATTTGAGACTAGATCTTACTGTCCTAGTTAAAAGAATTTTTAAAGTTGTTCATGTCAAGGTTATCGGTCTTACCCAGTGCAGGGCGTAAACTATTTTTTTGCGAGTAGGCGAAAGCTTGATTATATCTTCGAAATATAATTGCACGAATACCCATTGCATCAAGGTCTTGATCTTAAGTGGGACAACTATTGCTTGAAACATAGTGCATGTATACTCATGCTTCTAAGCGTACTTGGTTCAAGCTCAGTTGCCTGGCCCACTAAGTTGCCTGACCTACTAAGTTGAGCAATATTTTTAGCATTTTTAACAAGTTTGATTAGTCAATTCAAAACTGTATATCAAGGAAGCATCTGCGTTTTTTGGTTTGTTTATTTTGAAGCTTTTGACTCGCTGTGTCAAAAGTGGTTTCCCTCATCTTTCAACGTAGCATCACATTTTGAATTTTGTTGGTTAAGCCATGTGAGATTCCTTGCTTCCAAGCATGATTGTTCATTTCTTGTCCTCCTTTGCTTGCCACTATTTTCTTTAGTGGCAATGAATGAAAAGATAGCCCATCATTTAAGGGTGTGTCTGAATGCCATCATTTAAGGGTATGGTTGTAAAATTAAAAGCTTTTATTTTGCCATAAAAATGCACATCATATAACAATGTACAGAAAAGTCTGTCTTTTGAAAGTTAATCTTTCTATTAGAAATAATTTGTATTAGAATAAACCAGCTTAGGCACATGATAAAGCTGGCCGAGCTCAAGCTCAAGCTTGTATTAAGCCAAAACAAGCCAAACTTGAACCAAAGTTGCTTGTAACGAGACGTCCAACCCAAAGTGCTGGTTTCTCTGTGCTATCAAAATACAAAAATAGTCCAGGATGCTCTGCTCATCTGGTCAGAGGGGCTTGTTAACTTCGATAAATACAATTATATATCTTGTATAACTGGCAGAAATCTGCTTAACCCCAGCTTGTCCATAAAAAAGTAAAAGTAAATAAATAAAGTACTGCCAGCGTTTAAAGCTTATCCAAGATGCAAAGCACTTAATGCATGCTTTGTGAACATTATTTTTCTCTGCATCAAGGAAAGAATCAATCTTTCTTTTCCCATAGGGCCCAACTTAGAGTAAAACTAGAGAGCCTCCCCGTAGCAAAGCATTGTGTGGGGGCAGTCGAGCCAGATTGTTGTTCAACTTGTCCCAGTCACAACAACGAGTAAAACTAATATTGGCATTAGGATGTGACATAGTGGCCTAAGCTGTAAAACCAGAATTCTTTTAACTAACCCCACAATTAAAATTAGCATTACACTAATTTGACTACCTATGCATCTCATAATGAGAGGATCACCAATTTTTGATATCAAAAGCCAGGAGGATGCACCGCACCAGCACTACGGCACAAGTAGGGATGTAAACAGGTCAGGTTCGGTTCTGATGTAGCTTTTATTGAATCCGACCTAATCAGGTTCTCTCTGATTGGATCCAAAGACAGATGGGCAATGGGTAATACAAAATTTGGATATTGACATGTATTCAGTCTTGGATACCCAAAACTTTGAGCAAGCAGGATTGTATCAGAAATTTGAGAAAACCATGGTTGCAAGTTAATATATTGGCAACTTATCGTTCGTTTGCCACCAATATCACATCCGAGAGAGAGAGAGAGAGAGAGAGAGAGAGAGAGAGGCGAAAAGAAAAATGCTGATAATGGTAGGGGCGCTGGTAGCAGTGATTATAACAGCAGCAATAATAATGGCAATACGAATAAGAAGAAGAAGAGGAGGAAGATCAACTGCTATTGCTTCAAACATTGAGAGGGATGAAGCTGAGGAAATCCGGGTACCATCTCCAGTGTCCCCTTCTCCATCAGAGGGTGTTGGTGGTGGGCTTGAGTTTGAGGTGTTCCTGAGCTTCAGATGGCAAGACACCGCCAATGACTTCTGTTGGCAACTCCATGAGGCCCTCAAGCAGCGAGGAGTTCGTGCTTTCTTCGTGAACGAAGAAGAGAGGTTGAATAGGGAGGATATGATTGAGAAGGCGTTGGGGGCCATTGAGAAGTCGGAGATCTTCATACCCATCTTCTCTAAACGATACGCAGAGAGCACATCCTGCCTTGTTGAGATGGCCAAAATGGTCGAATGCAAAAGATTGATGCTTCCTGTGTTTTATGATGTTCAGCCCCGGGAAGTCAGGAATCAAAGGGGACCATTTGAAGCGGCCTTCAAGAAATATGAAGGGGACGAGCAATTGGGAGAGGACAAGGTGGAAGGGTGGAGGTGTGCTTTGAGAGAAGCGGGGGAGATCAAGGGATATGATGTGCAGAACGAGGCTGATAGGTATGCTCTCTCTCTCTCTCTCAGAGATATACTCTATCTTAGCAAACATTTACTTATCTTGAGAATGTAGGGTTGCACAGATGAACTAAACCTTTCATATGAATAGGCTCGTATGTGGCTTGTTGGGAACTTGTTTTCTTCTATTTTAATTATGTATGCTTCGTTTCACTACACCACTTAATTTTAAATGTTTGGGGTTGTTTACTTTTGACAGGCAAGAGGGAAAGCTTATACAATGGATCGTTAAGAGGGTTTTAGAAGTCAACAGGATTTCTTTTAATGTGACTAAGTACCCAGTTGGACTTGATTCGCGGGTGGATCATGTGATGAAGTTGTTGGATCTAAAAGATTATGGCGTTCGAATGGTTGGTGTCTATGGCATCGGAGGAGTTGGAAAGACGACTGTTGCTAAGGCTATTTATAGTAAAATCTCTTCCAGCTTTGAAGCTCGCTGTTTTCTTTCGGATATTAAGGAAGTATCTAAAAAATTCAATGGACTTGTTTCCTTGCAAAAGCAACTTATTCTTGAAGTTTTGGGTGATAAACATACATCTGTAACTAGTGTCAGTGAAGGAATAAACGTGATAAAGAGAAGACTTCATTGCAAGAGTGCGCTTATTGTTCTCGATGATGTCGATCACTATGATCAGATTAAAGCATTGGCTGACAGTAGAGATTGGTTTCACCCAAAAAGTATGATACTTATCACAACAAGAAATAAACATGTTTTGAATTTGCAAGGATTGAAAGAAGATGAGACTTACCAGCTTGAGGAATTGAATGATGAACAATCACTTCAACTTTTCAGCTATCATGCTTTTGGGCGAGCCAAACCAATGGAAAAATACATCAAGTTATCTGAGAAAGTTGTGCAGAGTACCGGTGGGCTACCATTAACACTTGAAGTATTAGGCTCACTGTTTTTTGATAAGACCAATATAGAGGAATGGGAAAGCATCTTGGAGACCTTAAAGAATCAACACAAAGATATTCATCAGATTCTGAAAATAAGTTATGATGGACTTGATCAAACAGAGAAGCAAATATTTTTGGACATTGCATGTTTTTTTATTAGAAATGGCAAGGAAAATGCAATCTTCATGTGGAAGGATTGTGATTTCTTTCCGAGTATAGGAATTAAAGTCTTATTGCACAAATCTCTTATTAGAATTGCTGACAACGAGGATCAATTTGAAATGCATGATCAGATTCGAGACATGGGTAGACAAATTGTTCTACATGAGAAATGCCCCGGGCTGCGTAGTAGGTTGTGGAATGATAACGAAATTATGGAGGTGTTGCAAAATCTCATGGTAAGAGAATACATTTCTTTGCAGTGGTCCTTTTTTGCTACTTTAGGTTATGGTGTTGGTCTTTTATCAAAGGTTCATTCTCATCTGAATCTGCCTTAGGATTTCCTCAGCTTTGAGTAATAACTAATTTTGACGAATTGGTGACTGCTATTATCCTCATAAAAATCATGGGTAGAGTTTGCTTCATTAAAATGGATCGACATGGAGAGACTCTTAACTCTTAAAAATTTATTTGAAAGGCTGTTAGTCATCATTGAACTGCTAAATGTCTCATGACTAGAATTCTTATAGCTAGATCGACTCTTATAGGTTTTTGATTCATCGAGGGCTTGAAAAGGTCAGGTTTTTGGTTAAAATCTTTATTATGTTACCTATTGGTCAATTTAGGTAAGTCAAAAGCTATGTTTTTTCTTCAACTTCTTAAAAATAAATTGAATTTGTAAGAAAGAAGAATATTGCATTAGGAGGGCAGCAGATTCCAACTTTTTTTTCCTAAAAATTAAGATAAGTAGAATGTTCTCTGTTTCTCTTTCCTATGTGATTGCATTCCTTACAGTAATCTGAATGTCTCTAATTCAAATTTCAAACAAAAACGAACAGAGATGCCTAACAAAGAGAAGTTAAACATGTCATTCTAAAGTTTTTATAAGACAAATCAAAATTGTAGGAGACTGCCTCCTAAACAGCTCAAGTACTAGAAATATGCCATAACTTTGTGATCGATTTGAGTCAGCAGTACACATGTATAGTGTCATCAATTCTTAATGAAGCCGATCCTTTTTTGAAGCAAAATCTTGTGCTGAATTTAGTAAGTTCTTAATATTTCTATGGTTGATTTCTTTCTTTACCTTAGGGAACAAGGAATATTGAAGGCATTGTTCTCCACCTACAAGAGGACAACGATACATGTTTGACCACAAAGGCTTTTGCAGCAATAACTGAACTTAGATTACTTCATATGAGTTATGCTAGATTGGAAGGTGAATGTCAACATTTGCCTGAGACACTAAAATGGTTGGAATGGAAAGGATGTCCCTTGGAGTCGTTGCCCTATGACTTTTACCTCGAGAAAGCTGTTGTCCTTGACCTATCTTATAGCATGGTAACTCAAGTCTGGAACCAACAAGGACCAAAAATCAAGGTATGGATCCCATATCGTATCAATTGTTTTTTTCCTTTTTTTGTTAAGCTCTAATTATTATTATGATTATTTTAATTCTTGGCAGCTCTTTGATAAGTTGAAAGTCCTTGATCTCTCTTGGTGTGAAAATCTCGTCGCTACTCCTGATTTCACTAGCATGCCATTTATGGTGAAGTTGGTACTAGACATGTGTTATGAGTTGACTGAAGTTCATGAATCTATTGGGCATCTTAAGGGTTTGATGTACTTGAGCATGACAGATTGCTTTGCACTGAAAAAACTCCCCAATAGTATTTGTCAATTGTGTTCTCTTGAAACACTTGACATTTCTCGTTGCTATAAAATTTCTAAATTGCCAGAGCAATTAGGGGATTTGAAATCACTGAAAAGGCTCATTGTCCATGTCACCAGAATAGTAACTCTTCCTGAGTCCATGTCACAGATGAAGAACCTCATTTTACTATCTTTAGAAGGGTGCCAATCACTCACAGAACTCCCAGAATGGGTTGGAAGAGTGGAATGCCTGAGAGAGATCAAATTGCAGGAGTGTGCTATAACAAGAATACCAGAGTCCATCGGGTCTTTGACCAACCTCTTAACATTAGATGCTACAGCTTGCAAGTCACTTGAGACTTTACCTGATTCTGTTGGAAAAGCGAAGAATCTGAGGCAGCTTTTTTTAAGTTTTACAGCCATTCAAGAGGTGCCTGATTCCATTGTGTCATTGGAAAAGCTTGAGATATTATCACTAGATGGCTGTGATAATCTCAAGGTTATAACTTCCTCCATTGGATTATTGAGAAATCTCAAGACATTATCAGTACGTGGCACAAAACAAGGACACATTGGCATTAGGGAACTCCCTGAAAGCCTTGGAAACTTGAGTAATTTGAGACATTTGGATATAGATCTTAATCCTGAGCTCACCATGGTTCCTTCTAGTCTTTTCCATCTCGGGTCATTGGAGAGTTTGAGTGCTGTTGAATGTAAGTGGTTAGAGGGGGTAAATGGGGATGATTTTGGTAAATTGTCTTCACTTAAAAGACTGAACTTAACTGGTAGCAATTTCTGCAGCTTACCTTCAAGTTTGCATTGCCTTTCTCAACTTACGGAACTCATTTTATATGACTGCAAAAGGCTTCAGTTTGTCCCTAAACTTCCCACATCACTGATCAATCTTACCGTAACAGATTGCATTGCTTTGGAATTTTTCTCAGACGTTTCAAACTTGAGTTCCTTGCAAATATTGGATTCAGATGGATGCAAGATGCTTGCTGATGTTCCAGGCCTTGAAAATTTGAAACACTTAGAGCAGTTGAGCCTTAAACATTGTAACAGACTTTCTGACGCTTTAAGGAACAGACTTAAGGTACATTTTCCTTGTAGAAAACAAATTTTTCACTTGTTTTACTCAAAACCATCTGCAATTATTTTACTTGAAACTATCTAATGGATTTACCGTACAGTTGCTTACTGATTGAATTCATGCTGTCATTCTTGTTCAGGAAGCAGACTTTGAACGCTTATCCCACTTCTCAATTTCCGGATGTATGAGGCTTTGTAAGTCTACAGATCCACAGCTGTCTTTTGTTCTTCCTAAAATGTTCAAAAGCAGAACCCTTCACTTGAACTTGAAGGGAAACTTCAAAAGGGGGAAGCAAATAGCTGCTCATATTGAAGTCATGACAGATAGCCATTCTGTCTTTGAGACCACATGGCAACATGCTCTTGAGATGGATGAGTACTGCAAAATTACATTTGAAGAGGACCATGAAATATATGGGCACATAAGAAGTGGACATATGATGATGCACATAAGAATGGAGGGGCTGACAGGAGGTAATATCTTTGTTGACCATAAGCTGAGCTGAGTTTGAGAAAAAAAAACTGACAGGTGTTCTGATCTGTAGTAGTAGCTGCAAGTTGTTCAGTAGGCAGCGAAGGTAGTTGGTATGTTTTGATTGCATTTAGCAAGATACTAGTTATCATTGGATCCCGCATATTCTGATACGGCCTAAAGCAAAATGCGGTTTGCAATGGGATATGGCTCAATGACTTCTTCATACATAAAATCTACTTCCAGCTTCTCCAGTATATATACTCCAGACCTGGCTCTAGTTTTAACTGCTACTACTTGAATAGCTGCTATAGCTTCAGAATGTGTAAGATTTGCATGTCTACCTGATATTGAATAGGGATTCTCAAGTGGGCTAGATCTCGAAGCTGACCCATGTTATGAGATGTAGACACAGTGTTTGAATGTGATTTTACCTTGTTCTGATGTGCATTACAGATCTGGATCTGGACCAGGATGTTACTGAATATGGTCAAACACAATTCATTTTTCCGATTCTTATATGAACTTGTGGATTCTCTAGACTTTTAGCTTATGTGCTGCACCCGCATTGACTCGATGCGATGTGGGTGTGCACCCGGTGTGGTCAACCCGACCCTGGGTGTGACTTAGGGTCATTTATGTCTAACTTTTAGACTTTAAAAGAAAAAAAAATTGCCCGATGAAATGGGCTGAGAGGAGGATCAGGGCAAATTTTCTTTGCCCTAATCCTCCCGACCTCTCCTCTTGAAACCGACGCTGCGATTTTCCGACCTCAATGCCAGTGATGACCTTTCCTCCGAAAGCCGACGCTGCGACCCGACCTCGACGTTGGCGATGACCTCAAGCTTCCGGTATGCATTGTCTCCCTCATTCTCTCCTTCAATCTCTCTTTCTCTCTCCTCTCGTTTCTCAATCTCTCTTTCCGAAACTGTTTCAATCCCCTTGAGCTTCTGATAGGACCGCTACGTATTTTGGATCACCGGAATCTGTCCTATATACAAGTTTTTTTTATGACAGTTTTTTTTGCTCATGAGTGAAAAAAATATATTTTTCATCAAAAAATCAAAATCCAAGAGTCGATTCTCACTAAATTTAGCATACTAAACATATCTAATGGATTAGATCTATCATAAGACACTTCAAAACTATGGGGCAGAATGGGGCAAAACGAGAAACGAGGCCTAATATGTGCAGTTCACACACACACACACACACATATATATATATATATCGAATTCCTTTAAAACTCTTATTTACATCTGATATGTTTAAAGTCTGAACCTGTAGAGTAAGCAACATGCTTTGGACTGAATTAATTTAGCAAGAAATAGATAATATTTCAAAAATAATAAATAGTATTTTTTGTTTTAGCAATATTTTCAAAATTTGGGTGATATTTGTGTCACCCACACACACCAATTAAAAAAGAAATCGTTGTTGTTGGTGTTTTTCCTAAATCTGAACACGCATGTATTGTAGATGCATTTATCATGGCTTGTTACTAGAAAATATGCTTTGATATCGAATTAATTCAACCAAAACATTTGATTTTTTATCACAAAGTTTTGCTGCAATAAGGATCATTAATTTTAATTGGATTTCTTTAGAAACCCATTTAAACATGATAAAATCATAAAACTAAAAATACTTTAATGCATGTTAAGTGAAAAAATATGTTTGCAGAGTGCAGACACTTATATATATTTTTTATAATCCCATGCTTAAGAGTGTTCACTTTGCATTAATGTTATTGTTATATATTTTTCTCATACTTTTCGGTATTTATTTATATATACTACTATTATATTTTTTAGAACTTATTGTATATGTTATTAACCTTGCACTCAATATTATCAGTCTTGATTGTGTGTATAATTAATTTTAATATAATTTTTTTTATGTTTTCAAGACAAAAATAACTGATAAAGGAAAATGATTTACATCATCTTTATCCCCACATGTGAGTTTTGCTGCTAGTGTTGATAATAGTTGTAGTGTGAGTGATGATGGGGGGTCACTATGGGTACATGTAGATAAGCTTGCAAAAACTGGAGGAGGTGGTGGAAACAAGAGATTTCGATGCAAGCTCTGTTAAAGAGATTTTGTTGGGTCTTACACAAGAGTTAAGGTTCATTTGTTAAAGATACTAGGACACGACATTTCAGGACGTAGAAGAGTTGATGAAGCAATGCGAAGACAATACAAGAAAATACAAGAAGAGAAAGACAATGAGTGATTTTTGTGTAATTAATGTGTTATTTTTAAGCCACCAAGAAGATGCTCAAAAAACAAAAGTGGATGTAGGAGGTAGATGAAGAGAAACAATACAAGCATAATTCAATACATATGGAAGAGAGAAGATAAATACAAAAGTAGGAAGGTATTTTCATTTTAGTTCACTCCTGTTTAATGCAACTAGAAATCCTTCGTAGAAGGATTTAGTTACTTCTTTGGCAAATTATAATTTGAGTGGCTATGTACCTCCAAGTTCAGAAAAACTACGAACCATATTTCTTGCAGAAGAGAGGGCAAATGTTGAGATATTGCTAGAAATTAAAAAATATTCATGAGAGCAAAATGAAGTTTCCATTGTTTCTAATGAGTAGACAGATATTCAAAGGCGTCCATTAATCAATTTCATTATTTCTTCGCTTAGTGGGCCATTTTTTTTAAAGCAGTTGATGCATCTGGGGAATATAAAAATGTTGAGTATTTGAATGAGTTGTTTATAGAAGTAATAAAATAAGTGGGTGTTCAGAAAGTAGTACAAATCATCATAGACAACGCTCAAGTTTATAAAAGTACAACATTGAGTTTGGAGAGTGAGTATCCTTATATTTTTTGGACTCCTTGTATAGCACAATACTTAAATCTGACCCTTAAGAGCATCTGCAATCCCAAAGAAGAAGAAAATTCACCAATATATACTTTATATTTATTGATTGAGAAATTAGAAAAAAATGTCAAAAGCATTAGGAATTTTGTTGTCAACCACCAGCATGATAATGCTATATTTGATTGACATTCTGACTTGAAATTGTTGAAGGTTGTTGAAAAATGTTTTGCGTCAATCATTGTGATGGTGGAGATGATTAAGAAAGTGAAGAATGTTTTGGTTAGCATGGTGACTGATGAAAATTGAACATTCTATCATGCTGATGATGACGTCAAGGCTAAAAAATTAAGAAATTCATTGGTGATGACGAGTTTTGGGAAAATATTGTATATTTTGTTGAATTTACGCAACCTGTTTAGAAAATATTGAGAGAAGTTGATAAGGATGAACCCATGCTTCACAAAGTTTATGAAGTGTAGGATAATGTGATTGAAAAAATAAAAGTTGTTTTCAAGAATAAAGAAAAAAATCCTGTATTGGATGATTCAAATTTTTTTAATCATATTCATTCAATTTTTGTCAGAAGATGGGATAAAAGCAACACTTCTTTGTATTGCATGCCACATTCTCTTATGCAAAAAAGTTGTAGGAAGGTGGTATTGGTCGTGTTTCTCCAAATTTAGACCTAGAGCTATCAAGACATAGAAATATGTGTATGACAAGACTTTATCCAGAATCACATATTCTAAATCAAGTCACACAAGAGTTTAGAAAATTTGCATCTTCGAGATTATATGAACATGCATTACTAGCGAGAGAGAAGGAGAATATAGATCCTATCAAATGATGGTCAACATTTGGATCAGAAACACCTATTCTCCAACGTCTTGTATTGAGATTGTTATCTCAGCCTGCTAGTTCATCCTATTGTGAAAGAAATTGAAACACATATTCTCAAATCTACAACATGAAGAGAAACAAACTCACCAGCAAGTGTGCATAGTATATGTTCGTTCTAATATTCGACTACTTTTGCAAACCAATAATGAATACAAGTATTAATTGCTCTCTTAGTTATTTGACTATTTCTTACTTGTATTTAACATTTTCAAATTGGGTTTGTAACGCAGACATGGATCACCCAAATTTTGGGATGTAAACCCAGAGGAGTGTGACTTAGATGGAGATCATGATTTCAACATTACGAACATGGATTTATCTGAGCCAAGTCTTCTTTCTTATGATGCATTTGATGATGAAGCAGAAAATTATTAGGATTCATTACCTCATTGTCATATATATTATGTAGGATATACTTTTGGTATGTAATTATATATTGTTTGCTTCTTTTGTTGGTATATTCACTACAAGAAAATCATGGATTTGCGATGGATGATATCCATTGCTAATCCGTCGCTAATCCATCGCTAAACTTTTTAGCAATGGATTGACGATAGATTAGCGATGGATAGCGCCTATAGTAAATTTTTTGTCGCTAATTAGTGACAAAACTTATTCGTCGTTACTTTCGTCGCTAATTTGCGATAGATTAGCGATGGACATGATCCGTCGCAAGTTCGTCGCTAAATAAGCAACACAGATTTTGTTTTGCGAAAAACATTATCCGTCGCTAAATTAAAAAAAAAAACAAAATAAAAATTGCTCCCTGTCAGGCAATATTCCCGCAGCAATAAGCCAGATTTGTACCACACCCGACAGGCGTTGCTCAGGGTCTTAGATCCGAGCGGACCGACCCACCACTGTGGGGTCTTCTGCACAGAACCAACGTGCTCTCCGGCGTCGTCATCCTCTTATATCAGCCCTGCCGTCCTCCATGAAACTTTTATCCAGCGGTCGCTCTGCCTCGCCGTCGTTCTTCGATATCAACCCTTCTGCTTTTCTGCTTCCCTTTTCCCTGCCACTTGGCCAGGGATGCCTTGATATGCTTCGCCAATGACGGTCGAGGAAATGGCCTCCGGAAGAACCTCTGCAGCGTCAATGACCTCGTCAACGAAGGCGTCAACCCGGCCGTAGTGAACTGCTTTGCGCCCTCCACGAAAAAGTCGTTCAAACTTCGTCGCCCTCCACAAAGAAGTCAGTTTAAATCGAGCGATGGAGAGGTCGGTTTAAATTTTGAACGGGGAAAGAGCAAAAATTTCACGCTCTAGATGAGTTGATTTAAATAAAAAATTAGCGACAAATTTAGCGAGGGAATTTTTTCGTGCCTAATCCGTCGCTACTTAGCGACGAATTAGCGAGGGAAAAATTCTCTCGCTAAATCCGTTGCTAAAATATTTTTCCTGTATTGAGAATTAGCGACAAAAAACTGTCGTCGCCAATCCGTCGCTAAATAGCGATGGATTAGCGATGATTTTTTTCCGTCGCTAATTTCACAAATCATACAAATGTTAGCGACGGATAGTTTTCTCTAGCTAATCTATCGCAAATGTGCGACGGAAAAAATTCGTTGCAAATTTTCGTCGCTAATTAACATTTTTCTTGTAGTGATTGTATAATTTACTTCTTTTCTGCTTTACTTATTTAATTGTTTTTGTAATATATTTAGGTTGATTTAATTATGGTGTTAGTTTTTATGATGTCGAATAGAATTGTAGATTGTTAATTTGATTTATTGCATGCATGATGATGAATTGATTTGATGATATTATGATAATTATTTTTTATTTCATTAGTGTTACTCTTGTAAACTGTTAATATATATATGATTTTTTATATTTTTTCCACACCCCTGCACCCAAGTTTTTTGAAAGTGCCGCACCCACACCCATTTGACATAGCTTCTAGGTGAGTTTCTTGTTCAGGAGATCCTCCCACAAATTTGGATGCATACGATGGGACTCGACTGGAATTCTTTATTTGGATCTTATGTTTCAAAATAGATCTGGTTTCAGCTCAACCATGATTGACCAATATCTGGTCAACTGCTTTCAACCTCAATAGAGCCCTGTCACAAAAATTCTTCATACTGAAGAAAAAGTTATCATGATTTAATCACATTGTTTTCAGGAAATAATAAAATCACAACAATTCATGATATGTCCTACTTTAAAGATATTGTGATTTCATTGCTATATTAATTCTAAAAAAAAACCATTTTATTCATAAAGAATGATCGCTCGTTACCCTGTTTCTTCGTATTCTTTTCTCTTTTCTGTACTTAATTCTTCCTACCTTAGTAACACTTTCTGCACTTAAAACATTTTATATTTTATGTTTTCAATACGCTTGCATAGGTTTTACATATTTTCTTAAAATTTTAAATTCTAAACATGCTTAAGTTTTACCAAGCTCTTTTTGGGGCAGGGAGATGGATTGCTGAGAAAATCTGGATATTGAGATTTGAAAGATTGGTACAATGTTGAGGCTAGATCAGCAAGCTCCAAGGCGTAAGCAGTTTGGTCATGGTAACAAGTAGGGCAGGTAAACGAGCTGAACAAGTTGAGCTCGGGTTGTCCGGGCTTGGCTCATTAATTTTAGATGCAGGTCAAGCACGTGTTCATGTTCATGGCTTGACTCCCAATTGTAAAAATTGAAACCAACTTCCTGATTGCGAGACCTAAGTTCATAAGTTTACTTCATGAAGTTTGCTAAAATGGAAGCGTATGTGTAGATAAGAGTGCAAACCTACTCAAATTTGCAAAACTATCTTGCAGACCCCAGGAAGATAAAATCCCGAATACGTTAAATATGATGACCTTCTCATAAATCTACATAACAACCTCTGTTCTCATATCTATATCTGAGTCATCTAACATCAAAAACCTTGAAAATCTAAGAAACATATCTTGAACTTTCCTGTTTTGAGTTAGAATAAAAAACCCCTCTAGGTTTCTCGTTTATGAGATACAAAACTACAAAAAATTATTCTGCAGAATGTTACAGTTGAACTGTTTGTGTTTTAGAAAGAGTTTCTCTCCAACAATTTATCAGATGGATGTGATCTTATTGTCATTAGAAAGCTAACATCTTGATCTTCCTCTGTTAGTTTTTATGCTTCTTCGGATTCTTGTTGCAGGTATTAAAAAAAAATAGTATAGAATCATTGGGATAGGCACATAAAAACTTCTTTATCTCTTGTTTCAGGAATGGTCTCAGACCTATATCTTGGTGCTCGTTCATCTTTTTTTAGTGAATAAAATATCGTTGGAAAGATATTTTTGTTTAAAATCTCTATTCATTTTTGTATTTTTCTAGGTAAAAAATCATTGTTAAGATAAAATATCATCGATGTATGTTTGTCAGAAATAATTGTCAAAAATGGAAGAGGTTTGGGGACCACCGGTTGAGGACCACAAAAAACCCTAGGTTATGTGAAAATAGTCGTGGGTTGTATAGAAAAGGTTTTAAAAAATAAAACATCGCATTTATTATGGCAATTTTTGTACTATAGTACCACAATTTTCGCAAGTAGTGTCATGATTTTCAAGAATTTTGCAACCTACAACGTGAAACTCTTGATGAAATTTGCAAGTAGTGTCACGATTTTTACATTTGAAAATGATTTCGCATCACCTCGTGAAATTCATGAATTTCACAAACCTTTCAGGAATAATGCAAACTTTTTAGAAATTTCATAATAAACAATGCAAAACTCTTGACGAAATTTGTAAGTAGTGGCACAATTTTTGTACTATAGAGGCAAAATTCCTTTTTAGATGCAAAAATAGAATTTTTTGTCAAGAGTTTCATGTTGTTGATTGTGAAATTCCTGAAAAGTTAACGAAAATTTTGAACAATTTATGAAATTTACGAAGTCTCACATGCGGTGATGTGAAAATTGTGATACTATAATAAGAAAATTGCTATATTCTATCTACGGATTTCATAAAGAGTATCATGTTGTTGGTTGCAAAATTCCTGAAGATCATGACACTAGAGAAAAGCGTGGTACTATAGTACAAAAATCATGACACTAAATGCGATATTTTGTTCTTTAAAACTTTTTTCTGCACAACTCAGGGCTATTTTAACATAACCTAGGGTTTCTTGTGATCCTCAACTGGTGGTTTCCAAACCTTTTCCTCTGTTGGCACGATTTTTGGTGATTATTTTTGGCGAAACACACATCGACGATACTTCATCTTGCCACTACTTTTTGACCCAAAAAATGAAAAAGTAAAAAAAAAACACCAAAAAATAATGATTTTAGATGAGAATATCTTTCCAACAATATTTCATTCATTGAAAATCAATGATCGAGCGCTGAGATATAACCTTAAAAACGTTTCTAAAACAAGAAATGAATAGACACAATTGCGCTTATTCTAGTGATCCTATGTTATTTTTCGACCACCTTTGTCAAGAATTTGAAAAAATAGAAAAAATAACAGAGAAAGATCAAGAAGTTAACTTTTCAACGCCACCACATCAATCTGATGGACAGTTAAGGAGAAATGCTATTTGAAACACATTATTTGGTTGTAATAATCTGCAAAACAATTTTATGTTTTTGTTTTGCATCTTAGAAATGAGAACCATAGAGGAGTTTTTTGTTCTAATTCAAAATAGGAAAGTTTGAGATCGGTATCTCAGCCAGTGTCTATGAAAATTTTGGTTTTTAATGGTGAATGACTGAAATATACATCTGAGAAGAGAAGTTGTTCTATAAATTTGTGAGGAAATTCGAGTATTTGGGATGCTAAATTTGTGAAGTTAGCACATGCAAAGGTTAAAAAAGTCTTAAAAAAATCAAGAACTTGCAAAATTAGACACCGGGTGAATTTTAAAATATGGGGCATTTTTTAAAATGTGCCAAATTAATCATACAATATCATTTTCCGAATAAAGAACAATATAAATAGTTAAGGCCTCCAATGACACCCAAAACCAAGTTTTAAACCTGGTTTTGGGTGTAAACATGAAAACTAGGTTTTGGCAAAACTTTGGTTTGAACCAGGTTATGAATTTTTTCAAAAGGAAAACCCGATTTGTCAAGTTATCCTCACCCCACGATTAGGGGTGGCAATTTCTGACACGACCCGCCAACCCGACTCTTAGGCGGGTTCGGGTTGGGCTTAAGCCAACCCGTTTAATAAACGGGTCGACTCGCGTAACCCGTTTATTAAACAGGTCGGGTTCGGGTTGGGGGTATGCCAACCCGGCTGACCCGTTTAATAAACGGGTTAGGCGGGTGGGTCAACCCGCCAACCCGACCCGCCAACCTGACTACCTGCCAACCCGATCCGTCAACCCGCCAACCTGACCCGCGAACCTGAAAACCCGTTTACCCGACCCAACCCATTTATTAAATGGGTTGGCGGGTCGTGTCGGGTTACCCGTTTATTAAACGGGTCGGGTTTGTGTTTGCCACAGCTGACCCGTTTAATAAAGTGGTCGGGTTCGGGTTGAGGTATGCTGACACGCCAACCCGCCAACCCGACCGGATTGCCACCCCTACCCACGATCCTCTCTCCCAACCCAAACTCTCTTGTCTCGTACATGACGACTTCTAATAAAAACCGGGTTGGCCCATCTAGCAAAGGGAGTGTCGGATGGGAAATTAGAAAGCTTTTTTCTTTCATGTATCTGGCCATTTTTTGGCCAGCCGCTCTCTGGGAAATGGCGGAGTTGGTGCCACCGGGTATGGAAAACACCAGCTCGGGGAGTCAGCAGCTGGCTGGAAAATAGCCTGGTTATTTTCCTTTTTTTTTTTTACATTTTTTCTTGTTTTCGGCTATCCCACCATTTTTCGGCTAGATGAAAAATGGCTATACTAACGACTACTTAGCTGCGTGACACTAGCCCGGGCCATTTTCAGCTGGCCAAAAAAATGGCCTGGCTATTTTTTCTTTTTTTTTATGATTTTTAACATTTTTTATTGATATTTTTGTTTTTTTACAGTCGACCATTTTCTGGCTAGCTGTCAGTCAGGACATGGCCAAGCTGGTGCACTGGGTAAAAGAAGACACTGACCTGCATTTCTCGGTTGGTGGCTGGTTGGAAGATGTCCGGGTCTTTTCTACCAAGTTTTTTTTTTGTTACATTTTTTCTTGTTTTAGGCTATCTAGCTATCTTTTGGCCAGCCATTGGAGGGAAAATGGTTGGAGTGATGCCTCTCTAGCTGGGTGGAACTAGCCCGGCCATTTTCCAACCGGTGTGTAGAAGAAAAATGATCTGGTTATTTTTCTTATTTTTTTATGATTTTTAATTTTTTTTAAAGATTTTCTTTTGTTTTTGTTATATCCAACTATTTTCTGCCAGCTACTGACTAGAAAAAGGCTGGACTGGTGCCTCCCTTATCAGGTGGCACTAGCTCGACCATGTCCTGACTGGTGGCTGGCCGGAAAATTGCCCAGCCATGTTTTATTTTTTTGTAATTTTAAACATTTTTTTATCTTTCTTTTGTTTTTTTGATATCTTGCTATTTTTCGGCCAGCCACCAGCCGAAACATGGTCGGACTAGTGCCTCTCTTGCCAGCTACCACTAGCTCGATCATTTCTCAGTCGGACTAGGGCCTTTTTTTGTTTTATCTTTTTTAAAAAATTTTGTATTGTTTTGTTTTATGCTACAACATGGCTACACCATTTTTTCTTTTTCTTCTTCATGTTTTCTACATTTCTTAACATTTTTTTTAAAATCTTTTTTGTTTGAAAAAAGGCTGAAAACGGCTTGCAATCCTTTTTTCTTAAGTTTTCAAAATTGAAAACTTGTTCTTTGAGGTTTTGGGTCATCCAAACACCAACAAACCTGGTTTTTGGCAAATCAGGTTTCCCAAAACGCAGGTTGCAAAGCAAAACCAGGTTTCTGAGAAACCTAGTTTTGCCTGTCATCATCCAAACGACGCCTCAGTTGGGTGTTGTGTAATTTAACTCAAATTTGAAACACTAAAATCCCTCATCCTTGGTAGGACTGGCATAAGGTTTTTGCCTGATAGCGTTCGCTATCTGAGTTCTCTAGAAACACTTGACCTTGATGGATGCTTCAAAA
The DNA here is from genome assembly GCF_984573655.1 of Nuphar pumila. Lineage (NCBI taxonomy): Eukaryota > Viridiplantae > Streptophyta > Magnoliopsida > Nymphaeales > Nymphaeaceae > Nuphar > Nuphar pumila. The sequence continues at coordinate 74,319,556 of NC_143263.1, read as the reverse complement.
TTTCATTTTTGCCTGAATGGTTGGGACATTTGACATCACTAAAATCCCTCATCCTTGGTAGGACTGTCCAAAGGTTTTTGCCCCATAGTGTTTGCCAACTGAGTTCTCTTGAAACACTTGACCTTGTTGGATGCTCCCAAATAAGAAGAATTCCAGAATCCATTGGACAATTGACCAACCTCCAAATACTGGGTGCAAGTGATTGCCATCGATTAGAGGCTTTGCCAAGTTCGATTGGCCACACAAAGAATTTGTGAAAACTCTATTTAAGTTGTACTGGAATTGGAGAGGCGCCCAATCCAATTGAATCATTGAGAAATCTCCAGCTATGCACAGCCACAGTCGCTGCGCTGCGGCTACAATGGATGGCAAGCGGTAGGTCTTTGTTTAGCGCTTCCCCCCTTGCTGTCGAATTCTCAAAAACAAACAAGAATCCGGCTAGGGAAAAGAACACCGACCAATATTTTTTTGGAAAACATCACATGGACGCCGACACACCCACACACACGGTGTGGATTGAGCCCATAACCCAATGTTGGCATAAAATCAATGGAGAACGCAACTTATGGGAAGCCGCCTTGGTTGATCTGATCAAAGCTTTGATAGACGTGGGTGATCAGCTAGCATTCTCCTCAGCCAATCGACACCCTCGATGAGCTCAGGTTGAAAGGTGAGCAAGACGTGTGAACCCAAAGAGAGAGAGAGAGATAAATCACCTTGACCTCATCAAGCTATTATGGATCTCCTTATATAGTCGAAGAAGAGTATGCATGACATTCAAGAATGTGAATCTTTGATTGAGCCTCTTGTTGTGCCCTAGGTCAAACCAGGTCACATTCGGTTACACCCGATCCAAAAAGTCTAACATTGCCTTCTTGAATAGGCTCCAGGATCACTTCCATGATTGGAAAATTAGTAGACCCCCAAGAGGCATGCATGGATGAAGTCGTGGACTATTTTCATTGACGGCGCTTTTGGGAGTGTGAAATCTTCCAAAGCATCTTCAGATCCTCCTGGTCACTTCCTGAAGCTGTAGTTAGGAAAGAGTAGTTGTTGCGGGATCTGGCGGTGTTGGAAATGAGTATGGTGCTGTTGGATGTGTTCAGCATGGTGGGCAGTCCGGAAGTAGCTGAGACTGCGCACATTTTTAATGACTCCCCCCATCAGCATCTCACGCCACATTCTATAGGATGGCCAATAAATTGGATTTCAAAAACGTTTAATGGCTTAAACCTTTGTTCAAAAAATTTTGCACCCTTTTTTTGTATGTCTTTAGGCCGATTCAGTGTTGTCATTATCGGCCTGAATTGCCCTATATGTATCATAGCACTGGAAAAATTGATATAAAATGACTTGATTCAGATTTAATTTTTTTCCAAAAAAATAATAATAAATGCTTAAAATACTTTTTAAATATTTTAATGTTTTCGTGACAAATGTCAACTGCTGATTAAAAGTTGGACGATACAGTTCGATTTAGAGGTGAATAGGAATCGACCGTATTCAGGAATCGTTGGGAGGGTGGTGTATGTTCGCCCCCGATGATTCACTGAATCCCACGTCTGTGTTGGGGGGGGGGGGGCAAATGAGCGCCACATATTTATGCACATGGGGCTCGTATTCCCGTGTATGATGACATAACTTTGCATCGGACTCTGGTGCTGTTGCAAAGACTTAATCACCCTTACTTGCTTTTCTTGCCCTGAAATGATGGTTCGAGGAAATGACAAAAATATCCTCTATTCAAAAGTTGTGAAACTACGGTTTGAGAAAAGGACAAAAAAGTCCTCCATCCAGAAAGTTTGATGTTAACTATTTAAGCTGTGGACGTTCTCTATTCATTAAACTCTTGCGCCATCTGCTGTAACAGTAGCTCCCATTGTCAACGCAAGCTTTGCCTTCGTCTCCAGTCAAGGTTTCCGCCTTGTTTTGTATCTTGTTTTACAACACATTGTCCCCTTCTCGTGCCTACGTTATGTTACAAAACATTCCTGTGTCTTCTCTTCATTAAAATATCCTGTTGTCGCTAGGCATTATGGAAGAAATCAATGATGCACAAACATTTCAACCAGTGCCATTAATGCGTCGTGAGTAGCTTTCCATCTCGTCATGCTATAATTAAGAACACATGTCGTCTTGTGTTACATTAAGGCATTGTTTTGTTAGTGCAGGTAGATCTTGTTCTTACGATGGTTGGAAACTTATCGATATTTGTAAGACGTTGGGACCTGTTGACAAGAATGCTTGTTTGCAAATGCTAGGAAGGGCCTCCAACCCATCAGGTATCCTACATTTACTCATTATATGCTTTGTATCTCAAACCGTTGTATTAGTAACATACTACCGATTTGTGAGATATTGTTTTGTTAGTTAATATCGATTTGTTTGCTATTATGCCCAATTTCTTCCATATCGATTTGTAATTTATTGTGCGATATATTTATCGACCTTTTAGATATTATGGTTTTGTATTGTTGATTTGTAGGTTATTATGCTTAACTGCCGTATCGATTTTCAATATATTATTCGATATGCATATCTATTTGTAAGATATTATATGTTTTGTAATATCTATTCATAAGATATTTGTACACAAACTTTGAAAACGTGTGCTTGCAGAAACACATCGTTACACGCATTCAAATCGCTGCTCTGTCAGTGATTTGTATTGAACTCGTTTCACAACCTCTTGGATCTACTGATAGCGTTATCGTCAACACACATGTACGACATTTCGTATCTTTTATTGGCATGGTAAGTGATAACTCGATGCTTAGTATAAGCAGATATCAAACCGCAGTTGCTTTTATACTGTAATTCTTTAAATCGATTCTTTGACTTGCTAATCCTTATCGGTATCCGTTGTTATATGCATCGTGATTAAATCGTAGTAAACGTATGCGCTTGCTAACGCAACATGATATATTGCTTACAAAATATTCCCGTGTCTTCTCTTCTTTTGTGTTGTCGTTAGGCATTATGGAAGAAAGCAATGACGCACAAACATTCCAACCAGTGCCATTAAAGCATCGTGAGTAGCTTTTCATCTCATCATGCTGTCGATGAAGGACACATGTCGTCTTGTGTGCCATTAAGGCATTGTTTTGTTACTGCAGGTAGATCATGTTCTTACGATGATTGGAAACTTATCGATATTTGTAAGATGCTGGGACCTGTTGACAAGAATGCTTGTTTGCAAATGCTAGGAAGGGCCTCCAACCCATCAGGTATCCTACATTTACTCATTATATGCTTTGTATCTCAAACCACTGTATTAGTAACATACTATCGATTTGTGAGATATTGTTTTGTTAGTTAATATCGATTTGTTTGCCATGTTGCTAGCAACACAAACTGATATATTGCTTATAACATTGTTGAGCTTATCATCAGGTTGTAATGAAGATGATGTAGCTCAACCAATTGAAAGTTGTGGAAAATGGAACATCTATAGTAATGACGCAACTGAAGAATTGAACATCTGCACTAATGATGCACATGATAAGAAGGGTGCAGGCATTAGACCCACTCTTGACTTGAATGTTCCAGTAGAAGAAATGCAATTCAATAATGAGGTAGATTATCATGACAATATACATAATAAAAGTGCAGGCACTGTGAATGAACATGGAAGTACACTTGACTATGTTCCGGTAGAAGGAATGCAGTTTAATAGTGAGGGAGCTGCATATAAATTTTACAATGATTATGCCCTAAAAGTTGGCTTCAGTGTGAGAAGGTTTTCTTGGTCAAAAAATCCACAGGGTGTCGTGGTGAGAAAGACATATGTTTGTTCCAAGCAAGGTTGAAAGAAATCAATGGAAAATCCAACGAGGAGCATGCTAGAATCAAGATGTGGATGTCAAACTAGAATGGTTTTGAGAAGACATCCGAATGAAAATTTTCTACTTCGTACTTTAATCAGTGATCATAATCATGATTTATCTGCATCATTTATGACTCCTATGTTAAGGTCACATCATAATGTAACTGTAGTGCATGCTGCAATGGCTGAAATAGCCGATAGCGCTGACATTGCACCAAGGAAGACATACAATTTGTTTGCCCACATAGACGGTGGTCGCGATAATGTGTCATTCATACCTTTGGATGTAAGAAACCACTTGAGAAGGAAGATGAATGATAACATGAAGAATGGAGAAATATGTTCTTTAGTTGATTACTTACAAAAGAAATCAAGCAATGACTTTGGTTTCTTTAGTGCAATTCAACTGGATGAAGATGGATATACTGTGAATATGTTTTGGGCCGATTCAAAGTCAAGAGTAGATTATGAATGCTTCAATGATGTGCTTGTATTTGATACTACAGTAAAGATTAATACTGAACAATGGCCATTTGCGCAGTTTGTCGGAGTGAACCATCACTCACAGAGTTGTATATTAGGCGACACGTTTTTATATGACCAGACCAAGGAATGTTTTGAGTGGTTGTTTAGAGTATTTACACAGGCAATGAACGAGAAGCAACCTGAAGCTGTACTTACGGATGGTGATCACGCAATTGCGGCTGCAGTGCTTCATGTGTGGCCAAATGCACATCATCGGCTATGTTTGTGGCATGTCTTTCAAAATGCAGCAAAGAACATAGGACACATATTCAATCAGAAAACAGGGTTTGATAAAAAGTTTATTAGGTGTGTGCTTGAGAGCGTAGACAAGATCACCTTTATGTCTGATTGGGAGGAAATGATTCAGACATACGACCTTGAAGATTGTTTGTGGTTACAAAATTTATATGCAGAAAAAAAGAAGTGGGCATTGACATATGGAAGACAATACTTTTGTGCTGGTATGATAAGCACACAGAGAGCTGAATCTATGCATGTCACTTTGAAGAAAATCTTGTATTCATGCTTAACAATGTTTCGCTTCATGGAATAATATGAATTATTTATAGATGGTCTAAGATAAAATGAGCTTGAACAAGACGTGAAATGCTTCAATACACGACCTTCAACTTTTGGGATGAAAATATTGATGCGACCTGCAGATCTGTATACACTAACTGTATTTGAATGGACCAAGAAAGAGGTGTTTCATGTCATGAATTGCAATATTGAAGGACCCATGCAAAGTGAGAATATGTGCAAATACTGTATTTTATGGGAGGGCGAAAAGCATCACAAAAGGCAAGAAGCACATGTCACGTAAAATGTGGACAATGGATGAGTTGAATGTTCGTGCAAAATGTATGAATTCAAAAGTATTTTATGCTGTCATACATTAAAGGCACTTAATCAAGAGAAGATACAAGAAATACAGAAATCTTATGTAATACGAAGATGGAGAAGACAAGCAAAGATTGAAATGCTTGATATGGACAATATGAGTAAACCTGGTGTCGACGAGAAGTGTCACATAGCCTTCCGTTACCAACAACTATGTAGGTCATTTATGCATATTGCTGATTTGGCATCGAGAAGTGAAGAAGGCTATATATGTATAAGAAAAGCGTCAAGGGAGTTACTTGAAAACGTGCAGTTAATTAACCTTCAGTCCGTTGCAGTGAATGAATACCAGTCAAAGATAATGGGATCAAACAGTGTAGGTGAAAATCATGCTTCGCTCGAACTCCTGAGAAGTTGCGGTGTAGCCTAAACATCAGGTTCAACAAGTCGATAGTGAACGTTGTTGATTATGATGGACATATTCATGAAGCGAAGGGTATCAAAAGAAAACCTGCCTTTGATTGCAGTCGTCGGAGGACAAAGGGTGCACTAGAATTGATTGGCAAGAAAAGGTCTAAGAAACAACCAACCTCTAATCAAAAGCAACAAAACTCTTCTCATGAGCAGGTATGTAAGACATTATATTGCTTCCGATTAAGTGAAGCTTGTCAATATCTAACTCGTGTAATGTCCAACATGCAGCAATACCCTAAAGACGTAATACCCAACGTGCTAACCTTCATTCCTCCCGACCTGATTTCCAGCAACGATAGCTTCAATTTTGCAAGTCTTTTGGTATGTAATCAATGTTGGGATGATGTTTGCATTTCTTGTAAAACTTAAGGCAGTGTTTTATATTTTGTGTTTCATGACAGGCTCTGATGAATTCGCAAGAGAAAACTGGTACACAAGAATCTCGTTTGGGCTATTAATTAAGTGGTCATGCCTCTTTGCATGACCCGATTTCCACATTGTCGGATTTGTTAAGAGTTTAGGGTTTCCAGCAGAGGTCGTTTACTGAGAAATTGTTTTGTTTCCCTTCTTATTCGGACCGCAGCAGAACTCCTAGGACGTCCACTGATCTTGCCGAGGAAGTCTTTCGTAATCTCTGGATTTTGATTTATCGGTGACGACCAGGAGGGCATAAGGCTGAGAGAGAGAGAGAGAGAGAGAGAGAGAGAGAGAGAGAGAGAGAGAGAGAGAGAGAGAGAGAGAGAGATCACCTTGAATGGGCGACGTTGCCACATTTAGAGCACTTAGGCTTGTTGAGACCCCTAAGGCTGGTCTTGGGCACGTCTAGGCTTCGTTTCAGACTATTTACAATGCTTTGATAGCCGGAAAGCGGCGAAGTGCCAGCCATGGCCGGTAAATAACATGCCAGACGGCGATTGGGATGATAAGACCAAAAGCCCCACCCAACAAAACACAAAAACGGAGTTCTGATCTCTTTCGAAACAGAATCGAGAATCGGTGATGACATTCAACATGATGCGCACGCCTTAGAAGCGAAGCGCGTTTCGACTTGAGACGTGCGCTTCACATGAGTGAAGCGTGCGTTTCAAGCCTGAAACGCTTCACTGCAACGCCTCAATACCTTGAGTGTGCGCTTCGCCTCTGAGGCGTACGCTTCAGGTATTGAGGCGTACGCCTCTCACAACACTGTGAATGAGCACTTCCCCGGCTACTACGACCTCATTTGCCCCCTGTTTATAAATAATAAAATAAAGAAACATGTACAACTGGCAAACTATGTCAACAGGCATATACAAAGAATAAAAAAAGTGGGTCAAAAGATAGAGAAAGAGGGTTATGGTTCACAGCTGGCAAACTATGTCAACAGGCATATACACAGGAATGAAACTGAGTCAAAAGAGAGAGAGAGAGAGAGAGAGAGAGAGAGAGAGAGAGAGAGAGAGAGAGAGGGGGGTTGTGTCCACAGCTGGTGAGTGACAGGAGAATAGCCGCTGGCACTGTACCATCCATTGCATGGGCATACTAGGCCAGCCATTTTTCTGTTGGTCACCAGTCAGAAATGACTGATAAATGATATAAGTGATGGTAATAAAATGGGGGATGGAAGGTGGAAGAGGAGCCAAGGTCGACAAATATAATTGAGAAATGTAGGAGTCACATGCATGGAGTATTTTACCATGCCAAGGTTGTCTAAATAAAATTTGGAGTGCGTTTCTTTCAAAGAGTCCCAATCATCTTCATTTTTCAACTGATCATCATGGCCAAGCACTCCCCTTCATTGTTTTTTATTTTTTCAACAATAAAACTTCTCTAATAGTTGAAAACAACACGCTTTACTTAAAAAAATAGAAGATTCCATGTGCTAATACAAAACAAACAACGTTTGCTTACCATATGCTTGCAGAGTTAAAACTAAAATATGCATAAGCACAAGGCTTAAGATGCAAGTGATCGTTTCACAGTTCAATAGCATCTTATAAAAAGTAAAAAGATTAACAAGAAGCACATTTTAACATATCCATGGATAATGCAGAGACTATTGAGATCTATTACTCCAATTTTATAGATGAATGACTTAGCAGTTCAAATAATTACAGATTACAGCCCAAAGTCTCGTTCCTCAACTAAATGGTGAATATTCACATGTTCTTATTTTCATGCATTCCACTCTTTTCCAATTCATAATAAGGTCGTCTAGATGAATTATCTGCCTTTTTTTAGCTCATGATCATGGGCACGCACTCCCCCTTCGTTGGTAATTTCCAACAAGAAAACTTCTAAAACTCTAATAATTGAAAACAATAATTTGGATTAAAAAACCTGAATCCACTTCTAACATCAAGTGCCCACAGAAAATAACATCCAAAACCATGGGAACTTTTCTCACAATCAGATATGTTATACAACCTCACAATCACGATCCTCAGAGATGCATCTCCATTGCAAAGAGGGAAATAAGTCAATATTGAATTGGGGACGTGTCAGATTGCTGACACCACGATGAAATGAATAAAAGAGAACATACATAACAAATAATAAGGAAAATTACTTAAATGCCTGATAGAGAGAGATAAGATATCACAATAATAGGCAGGTTGACTAGACAAATCAACCTGCACTGAACTTGGACCTTGGGCCAAAGATACTGCCATCCCATGGGTCTCGGATCGTGATCATCTCCATGTCAAATGACAAACTACAGCATCCCTAGCCACAAAGGCAGGAGCCCAAGATGAATCATGATCGACAATTGTGGTTTTGTGTGAAAGGTTTTAATTCCCTTAGTTTCTGATAAATATGGACTTGGATCTTGTTAAATATGGTCCAATCAGATTGAGATCCGAAGACAGAAGTGGTTGATCTGACCGTTGACTAGCATGAGGAGTCAGGCATGTAAAAAGACAAACTTCTACACCCTCTCTGGCTCTCTCACCTCCATTATAAAACCCAGACGGTGAGTGGAAACTCAGTACATAGAGAAAGATTTGTTTCCATTTCTCACCCTTTTCCTCTTATTGTGAGAGAGCATTAGTTCTCATTGATTGATACCAAGCAATGGAGGCAGAAAGCAGTGGAAGAGGAGAAGGGTCATCCTCATCAAGGGATGACGGATGGGAGTTTGATGTATTCATAAGTTTTAGAGGAGCCGACACCCGCAAGGGTTTCACTGGTCATCTCCATAAAGCCTTGGTAGACAAGGGTATTCGTGCCTTCTTAGACAGTGAGGACTTGGAGAAGGGAGATAGTGTGGATGAGCTATTTGGGTACATCCGGAGATCCAGGCTGTTTATGATCATCTTCTCCAAGGGCTATGCCGATTCGACAAGGTGCTTGAAGGAGATCGCGAAGATCGTGGACTGCGGAAGGCTGATCATTCCCGTCTTCCTTGATGTAGAACCAACCCATGTTAAGAATCAGACAGGACCTTTTGAATCAGCATTCACAACTTACCTGAATAACCAGACATTGGAACGAGAGGAGGAGGTCAATGGATGGAAGGATGCGTTGATGAGAACTGGGGAAATTTCCGGGTACAATCTCATGACAGACACTGATGGGTGAGTAGCCTCTCTCTCTCTCTCAATGCCTTTCTGGTCAACGAGCCTACCACGTCGAGCCCTGTTCAGGTTAGGCTGGTTTTTGCTATATCGAGATCAATCTCGAGCTTCTGACAAGCTGAGCCTTTAACAAAAAGTATTATTTCCATATTTTCTTGAGAAAAATATTATTCCCAGCCACATAAACTAAACTAGTGCGGTACCAAAATGTAATAATAATAATAATAATAATAATAATAATAATGGGTACGAAATATGCTAAATTTTTTTAGTTCTATGTACTTGATCTTACAGGGATTAGCTGATCTTGAAGTGTTAGATTCCGACAGATGGTGGTTTTATAACATTCAAAAAATCAACGGTTCAAAATCTTTGTAAATTTTAGAGACTCCAAATATCATATTTTCATTAAAACCGCATGATCCAAGTCTGGATTCGACCATGCAACACATTAATGGGTTCTGAACTGCAAAAAAAAAAAAAACCAGAAGTGAACAAGACCCTATTTAGCACGCTCATTTAACATATTTTCATTTGGCACGAATTTCTCTCTCTCTCTCTCTCCATATATATATATATATATATATATATATATATATATATATATATATATATATATATATATATATATAGATATTAGGTGGTAACTGCCTACCACTTTAATAGCCTATCGTCAGCCTACCAGCTTTTGAAGGGTTTTTTTTTCATATTTTCCTTAAATGTGTATATACATGTGTTTTACGTGCTTGATTTTATAGGAATTGACATTTGGATCATCCAAATAATGTTTAAAAATAAACATTCTAAGATTTTCATAAGTATTCAATTTTTAAAAACTCATATTTTTAACAAAAAAAAACAATATCCAAATATCGACTCCTAGCAAATCAACCATGTTGAACATTTGTAAAAAACAACATGAAAAATCTTTTGGCTAGCGGTAGGCTGGTGGCAGACTAGAAAAGTGGTAGCCAGCTACCACTTTTGTCATATAATATAGTCGATTGTAGATACAATCTAGTTGGAACATCAAAATGTGAATTGTTTTAACTCAATCTAACCTCGTAGATGTGTTCAGTATGCTCGCATTAGAGGGGAGCATCCCTTGGATCAGAAAAAATATATTTTTTCAGTTAGGAAAAACTGATGCATTTATTCATGTCCTGGAGAAACCTATACACATTGGATTTCAGAGATTCAAAAGTCAGTTCTCATTAAAAACATGTACTTGGACCCAAAAATAAAAAAAGTTGGTAAGTCGCCTGTAGATACAAATGCCTGTAACAACTATATATATATATATATATATATATATATATATATATATATATATATATATATAGAATTGCTAGAATATGAGAACTACCATGTGAACTGTGCATTTCTAAACACGTTTTTTGTAAATCGAACCATGCAGATGTGTTTATCAGGGTGAATTTGCTAATAATCTATTGTTGGATCGTGTATTTATAATGAAAATTGATGATTTTTGGATGCTTGAATATTTATAAAAATTCTGAGCCATTAACTTTCAAGCGTCCTCTCAAAAAACACACATGCCGTCCTCTCAAAAAATCTGAGACATTAAATTTTTTTAATATTTTTATATTTATTAAAAATTAGCGAAATCGGCCCCTCAGCATATCGAAATTCTGCACTGACAGCTCCTACCAACCACGGAGAGCTCCCGTTGGGACATCGTCAACGTTTAGTTGCTACTTTGTTTAATTGTATTGTGGCTTTATTGGCAGGCACGTGGTGAAGCTGATTCAGCGTATTGTGGAAAGGATATTTGATGAATTAGACAGGGCCTCTCTAGATGTGACCAAATATCCTGTTGGTCTTGAATCTCGAATTGCTGATTTGATGCAACTGTTGAAAATTGAAAAGGTTCCCTCATCCTTCAAGAAGGAAATTGAAGCTGATGGAGTAAGAATGATCGGGATATGGGGAAAGGGCGGCATTGGAAAGACAACCCTTGCCAAAGCTGTCTACAATATTTTGTTTTCCAGCTTTGATGCCTGTACCTTCTTTGAAAATGTTAGGGAGGAAGCGAAACAAGCCAATGGACTCATCCGCTTGCAAGAACAGCTGCTTCGTCATCTCCTCAAGGAAAAAGAAACAAGTATCAGTAGCATTGGTGTCGAGCAACTCAGAAAACGACTTCGTTATAAGAAAGTGCTTCTGGTTATTGATGACGTTGATGATAAAAGACAAATTGATGCACTAGCAGGTAGCCGGGATTGGTTTGGTATTGGAAGTATAATCATCATAACTTCAAGAGATAAGGATGCATTAATTGCAGGTGGAGTGAATGAAGGTGATATCTATAATCTTAAAGAGCTGAATGACGAACAATCCCTCCAACTCTTTTGTTGGCATGCATTTGGGAATAGTGAGCCAACAAGGGAGTACACCGAGTTAGCCGTAAAAATTGCATCTATTGCTGGTGGGCTACCCTTGTGCCTTGAAGTATTTGGGACAGATTTCAAGATGGGAAAACCTGAAGAACGGGGAAAGATGTTAGAAGAGATGAAAAAAGTTCAACATAAAGAAGTTCATAAAAAGTTAAAAATAAGCTACGATGGGCTTAAGGAAATAGAAAAAGTCATATTTTTGGACATAGCATGTTTTTTTATTGGGAAAGGCAAAGAAAATGCAATTCTCATGTGGGAGGATTCTGATGGGCTCTGCCCGGAAGATGCAATCAATGTCTTAGAACGCGAGTCCCTGATTAGTATAAATGAACGTACAGGTCAATTTCAAATGCATGACCAAATTCGAGAGATGGGAAGACAAATCGTGATAGATGAGAGCACTACAAAACCTGGGAAGCGGAGCCGGTTGTGGGAAGACGACGTGACATTGAGGGTTCTAGAAAACATGCAAGTAAAGAGTTTAATAATGCTTTTATTTTTTTTTCCTTCCGTTTTGTTCAAGATTTTGAGTCTAAGAAACAGAGTTTCGGTTGACTTAGTAGCTTGATATGAGACGTTGACCTATATATCATCACATGGTTAAAACTCAGCTGTCTTCGAGTATAAAACTAAGTCATACATTCAACTCTTCTTAATTAAAATGTGAATATGTGAACCAACTTTGTTTTAAAATTAACACATGTAATTTTTACAAAACCTTTTTCAACGCTCAAAAAATCACATTTTTTTGCTTGGGAAAACATGAAACAGCTGCCTATTCCTTGTAAATCAATCACGACAAACACATATACAGTGTTGGATTTTCAAAAACGTACCAGAAATATCCACTTCACATACTCTCATATCACTTTGTGCGCATTTCTTTTTGCAAAAATCAAAATTAAAGTCACATGGAGTTCCAACACAAGCTGATTTGGCTTTTTCATTTTAGGGAACAAATAATATTGAAGGCATCGTTCTCCATCTAACAGAGGGCTTCACCAGAAACTGTTTGAACACAAAGCAATTTAAAGAGATGCATAATCTCAGACTACTTCATATGAGCCGTGCCACAATCGACGGAGAATATGGTCATTTTCCAAAGACAATAAAATGGTTGGAGTGGAGGCAATGTCCCTTGGAGTCATTGCCAATAGAATTTGATCTCCAGGAAGTTGTTGTCCTCGACCTGTCTTTTGGCAACATTACCCAAATTTGGAATCCACAAAGATCGAGTGATATGATGGATCGGTCTCCAAACATTTCTTCTGAGGTTAGTTATCCATATAACTTCTACAGATTGAGAGTCCTCAATCTGGAGTCATGCAAAAATCTCATCACTACTAAAGATTTTACTAGCATGCCCAATGTAGTGAAGTTGATATTGGATGGATGTGATAAGCTGGCTCAAGTTCATGAATCGATTGGCCATCTTAGGAGCTTGGCTTACTTGAGTATGCGAGGTTGCAGAGGTGTGATGAAACTACCCGATAGTGTTTGCAAATTGAGTTCTCTAGAAACACTTGACCTGGATGGATGCTCCCAAATTTCATCTTTGCCTGAAGGGTTGGGAGATTTGACATCACTAAAATCCCTCATCCTTGGTGGGACTGTCCTAAGCTCTTTGCCCTATAGTGTTTTGCCAACTAAGTTCTCTTGAAACACTTGACCTTGTTGGATGCTCCAAAATTTCATCTTTGCCTGAAGGGTTGGGAGATTTGACATCACTAAAATCCCTCATCCTTGGTGGGACTGTCCTAAGCTCTTTGCCCTATAGTGTTTGCCAACTAAGTTCTCTTGAAACACTTGACCTTGTTGGATGCTCCAAAATTTCATCTTTGCCTGAAGGGTTGGGAGATTTGACATCACTAAAATCCCTCATCCTTGGTAGGACTGTCCTAAGCTTTTTGCCCGATAGTGTTTGCCAACTGAGTTCTCTTGAAACACTGGACCTTGATGGATGCTCCCAAATTTCATCTTTGCCTGAAGGGTTGGGACATTTGACATCACTAAAATCCCTCATCCTTCATGGATGCTCCAAAATAAGAAGAATTCCAGAATCCATTGGGCATTTGACCAACCTCCAAATACTCGATGCAAGTTATTGCCATCAATTAGAGGCTTTGTCAAGTTCGATTGGCCATGCAAAGAATTTGCGAAAGCTGTATTTAAGTGGTACTGGAATTGGAGAGGTGCCGAATTCAATTGAATCATTGAGAAATCTCGAGTAATTACATATAGATGGCTGCTATGGTATTACAGGACTCCCTGATGCTTTTTGAAGCCTTACAAGTTTGAGGGTGCTGAAAATGGGTAATCACAATCTCGAAGTGCTGCATCCTAGTTTTTTCCATATGCAGTCAATGGAAGAAATGATTGACTCGGACTGTAACAGGGGACAGAAAGGATTGATTTTAGTAATTTGTCTTCATTAACTACATTAAGGATCTATGGGTATAATGTTTGCAGGCTACCAGAAGTTTGCATAGCTGCCCTCTACTAGTAATTTATATATTTTTTTTTTTATAGCTGTTTAAACATTTGAATTCATGACTTTGCTGATCAATCACAATTTGCTATCTTGACAAATAATCGGGATTTTATGTAGAATTTTCATACTGTTTCACAAATTTCTGTTTTAATCTGTCAGATAGAAGTTTTCAATATATCTTGTATATAAAAAGATACAGAATGACGGTCAAAATGGAGTATCCCTGAGCTTAGGGCAGTCGAACCCCATGGAGCCAATCACATGGCCAATGTTTTAAAGTGAGGACCACAGCCAGTTGTGGAACCCATTCAACACCATATGATTGGTGGGCCCCTTTTTCATCCCTACTTTACAGGTCCTAGCCAGAAAGTTCAACCACATGTACTGGCTTTGGTCTCATTTTTGGATTGGACCTAAACTTTGGCCCATGCGCACCTTGGAAATGGTTTGGTTCCTCACGTAAACATGAAAGCATTCATCGATACAGCCTGACCTTATGAGAATCCCACTTGCAAAACTCAGGAACTCTTATCTTGAATTGGCCGGGACGTCAACTGGTTGGACATCTGACCCAAATCTAAATACTATTAGTCGAATTGGGTAGCCAAATCTGGATTCGGGTTTGGTATTGAGTTTTTTATTGAAACCCAACCCGAATCTGATTAAAATCTGAATCAAAGTAAAACCTCAACCCGATTAAGTGTAACTATCGGTTTCCAATCCCATGGGCGCCATCCCTGAGTAAGCCGAAACTTGGTGACTCTCTGGGATCGAAGGGTAAGCCCTCAGAGTTTTACACCGACAGGACAACGACTGTATGTACTGTAGGTTGACCCAGCTAGACTACGTTTATAGCCTTGGGGTGTTTTTTCTGAGTAAAAAAAAGTATATTTTAAATATGTTTACAGGTAATTTTTTTTAATCCAATTTTTTTCCAAGCAATGTCATTGACAATTCAGTTGCATTATATTTTCTAGAATCCCGTACAAAATTATGATGGTTGGAAGAATCTCAAGTATCATTTTTATGACAAGTTCTTCCAGTGCAATATCATCAATGACAATTCAATTGCATTATATTCTCTACAATATCGTACAAAGTTTTGACGTTTGGAAGAATCTTATGTAGCATTTTTCTGACAAGTTCTCCAAGTTGTGCAATATCGTTACTCAGGATTCAGTTGCATTATAATTTTCAATTGTTGACAATATGAATTTACCTTTTTGTTAAACCTTATCTGTTCAATGGGTGCACTCCAAGTTGTGTAAATACCATCACTCACAATTGAGTTGCATTATTATTTTCAACTGTCAACAATGAATTTACCTTCTTTTGTCATATCATCAACAACATTTAATGGACATTATAAACTTGTATCGATGCAAGATGCAAAGATTCTAAGTCAATATATTTAATATAGGTCATTTAGAAGGAGCAAATGCACAAGCAATTTACGTTATCTTTGATGTATTTGTGATACCTTCAATCCATTTTCTCCAAGGAGTAATGCATAACTAACTTTATGGAGAAATTCTGTTATCTTTAATGTATTTATGAAAACTTCAATTCATTTTCTCAAACTTTGTTCTTATTTTCATAATCTCCAAAGCACGTTTTGCACCTACATATTTTCAAGCTCAATATATAAAAATTATTCCCGTCTTGATTGAATTTACTTTATTTCAAAACAAAAACAAAAACTTGGTTGAGTCAAAATAGCAAATGAGAAACGACAAAAATAAAAACTTGGCTTTTGAAGGGCTTTTCCATGTTTTCCTAAATCTGACCTTACAGATGTGTTGTAAATGCTTGATTTTATAAGAATCGACTCTTGCATCATCTGATTTTGAAACACATGTTTGTTTTTATCATGTTTAAAATATAGACGGTCTAAGATTTTTTTAAATATTCAAGGCTTAAAAAATATATTTTTTATCGAAAAAACATGATCCAAGTATTGTTTCCTAGTAAATTATTCATGTTGAACACCTTTGTACTGTTATTACAACATGAGAAAAACTCAATGAAAACACAATTAAGTAGAAAAGTGGTCAGCAACTACCACCTTCTCTATATGTATATATATACACATAAGGAAGGGGAGCGTTCAACCAATTGAAGGTCCAAAATCTGTAACCAAGGACGATTGGATGACTCTCCTTCACTAATGCTTGATCACCTCATTGAACATTATATATTTGATTTTTATAATTTATTTAGTACGAGACATCCTTTACAGGATGACTTTACGACATATAAACATGTTTTTCAAAACATGTTTAATCTACAGCTCACAATGCATTTAAAACTTTAAAATACCAAGTATTGTGTGGGAAGTTTATTTTTAGCATTTTAAAAAATGCATCTAAACATCAAAGACTCATAATCTAAAACATGTCCCTCACTAAATAAATGATAAAAATCCAATATGTAAAGTCCACTCAGATGAAAAACTAGATCGTTAGCAAAGGAACATCATCGTTTATAGAATTTTGGGCTATATATATATATATATATATATATATATATATATATATATATATATATATATATATATATATATATATATATATATATAGAGAGAGAGAGAGAGAGAGAGAGAGAGAGAGAGAGAGAGAGAGAGAGAGAGAGAGGGATGGCCTGATGGAAAATGGTGTTTGCAGTGGGATATGGCCTAATGGTTTATCAAATGCTATTCATAGCTTCTCTAGTTTACGCTCCTCACAGGGCTTAAATTTTAACTGCTACTAGATGACTAACTATATCAACTTCATATTGTATAAAATTGTACAAAGTATATCTACTTGATGTTTCCTCATTAAATGACTCTAAGTGGATTCAAACTCCGACCTAAAAAGACCTCAATGGATATTCCTCTCTCAACTTCGGATGCATAGAAAGGGAAGCAGATCAGGTCATGCTGAATATGAGCATTTTTGCTCATGCCGACATCGTGGTCATCTCTTTGCATTTTGGATGAATGCCACCTGGTTTTGTTGACTTTTGAGCTTTTTAAAATGCAAATCGGATGGCCATTCCAGATAACAGGTCCTCCGTCCACTCAACTGATGAGATTAAAGCCCAAGCGATGAGCTTCTTTTCCAAACTGTTCCAGAAGACTACCCACATTTCATCCTCTTTCCTAGGAGTGAGAGAACCTCAGGTCTCCATTGAGGAGAATATGCTTTTCAGAAAGGTCACATTGGAGGATATCAAAAAGGCAGTTTTTGAGCTTGAGCTCAATAGCACCCTAATGGTTTCCCAGATTTCTTCTTTCAAAACTTTTGGCACATTGTGGGGGGAGACGTCTCAAAAGCCATAATGAATTTCTTTCATAAAGATGAACATCTTAAAAGAATGAACTGCTTTTACCTAGTCCATATCCCTAAGGTAGCATACATAAACAAACTCAATCAATTTTGACCAATTGGACTATGCTATTTTATCTACAAGGTCATTAAAATTATGGTAAATAAAATATGGGGATTTTTAAGAGATTTATCAGTTTTAACTAGCAAGCCTTTCTCAAAGGAAGAAATATATAGGAGAGCATGTTATAGCACATGAAATGGGAGATTGGACGGTTGCTATCTACTATCCTCTCCACGTCGCACTGAGCTTGCCTTTTGGTTTGGCCCCGGTGCCCCTAGGCTCCATGTTGTCTTTTCTTCCCCCAACACCCAGGATGTCATGTACCATAGCCTCATGCCTATCAGGTTTGTGGATTCCATTGATTGTTCTCATTTCCGATGACCACCTCAAATAGCCTCCTTTCCAAGGATTTCAACTTCAAATAGGTCTAGGAAAACATTAAAGAAGTTGGCCCCAAAAAATGGGGCTTCAAGATGGTGTGTGTCAAGAAGGCTTCCCCAAGGGTAGCACTTACACTCCGATGGTCCTTGAAAGATCGATCGCTCAACAAACTTCATAAGCTGGGTTTCAAGTTTCCAGCCTATGTGAGTTGTGCCAGGTAGCTATAGAGACCCCATCTCACCTCTTCCTCATTTGCCTTGTTGTGCTCTTATGGCACTATGCCTCGAGGTTGTTTGGGGCTCGGTGGATCCCTTCCGACCACCTCATAAACAATATATACTCCCGGTTCAGTTTTAGTTTCCTGGAGTTAGGAAACTTCTTTCCAAGTCATAATTTGGGTTGTGTGGAAACTATGCAATCAACAAGTTTTTGATAACAACATCAAGTTGATCCCTGTCATCCGCAAGGTGGATCTTCACACCTCGAGAGAGAAGGTCCTTAGGATTTTTCAAGACTCCCACAGTCAGGTAGCAATCAAATGGAAGACCTACGAAGAAGGGGGATGCATCTCGATTGAATGATGACGAAGAGTGGGCAGGCTGGGTAAAGATATTATATGCAGCCAAGGCATGTCCTAAAATTATCATTGAGAATCATCTGTTGGACTTAGCCTCAAAAGTTAGAAGAGTTCTTGAAGGGATGTGTAAACACCCCAAATTTTTTAAAATTTTAAAATTTCCCTTTTTGCCCCTAGGACCCACCTTCCGAGTCAGTCAGAAGGGCAATTGGGTCAATTTTTAATCATTTTTCAGATTCACTTCCTTGTTAAAGATCTGAAATCCAATTTCATTTTTTTCTACTTAATCCAACCTCGGATCAAGATCTGTTTTGAAACTCCTTTTTTAAAATTAATTCTGCTATTTCATAAACTCTCCTTTTCTAAACTCTTCAAAATTTCAAATTCAATATTTTTCTTAAATTTTTCAAAAAAAAACCTCATCTGGATCCCATCTCTTAAATCCCGCGTATTTTTCTTGTATTTTAGATCTTTTTTCAGAAATCACATAAAGGGGGTGAAATTTCAGAAAAGTAAACTTTAGGGTTTTGAAAATCTTTATAACTAAAACCCTATCTTTAAAAATTTTTAAAACCTTGAGGACTACTTTTGAAAAAGAATGTAACGACCCTCCCCTTTATAGCCACCATCGAAGGAGGGGGGAGAGATCATCGAGCATTGCAAGGAGCTCTCCTGATTTCTCCTCTTCTCCCTCTTTCCTTTTCCCTTCCTTCTTCCCTTCCTCTCTTCTTCTCTTCCCCCTTCTTCTTTCTTCTTCTCTTTGTTTTCTCTTCTTGTTTGGTGAAGGAGCTCGGTCCAGCCACATCATGCAGAGGAAACACCCCTCTCCTCTCAACCAATCCACGGTGAGTAGCTTCTCTCTTCCCCCTTTCTCTACTTCTCTTTCTTCTCGTCTTATTCTCTCTTTCTACCTACTTTCTGTTTTCATGATTTTTTTTTGTCTTTCTTGTTCTTCACTGTTCACTAAAAGTACACTTTGCAGTATCAATCTGCATATAGCAGAATCGATCTGCATATTGCAATATCATGTTATTCTCTTTGCTCTCATTTGCATATTGTTTACATTCCAGCAATTACATTCTACTCATATGCATATCATTCTTTGTTGCCTTTTATTTACATAGTTTATTTTCTGTTTTAATTCAACTTCATCATCATCTATTTGGCAACATCTCATTTATCTATTTGCATTAGCATTTCATGGTGTTCATTTCATCAATCTATGCATATCCATCCCATCAATTTCATCATCGTGTTGGGCATGTTTTATCAATTCATCACCAGCATCATCACATTTCTTCAATCTATTGCATTGGTTTCTCTTGTGCATCGCATGCTGCATTATCAATTATTTCTTTGTTTCATTTGATTTCTGTTACATTGCATTTTTACATTTGTTCATCTCATTCACATTGGATTCGATCTAGAGTGGGGATCGTATCCTCTATTACATGCATTATCATCAGTTGTATTTTTTCTCTCACGCATATTCTGTGATTTTTCTTTAGGCATTTGTTTACAATTCATGTGATTGCTTCATTGCATCATCATTTGTTTCTCTGTTTCATTTGATTTTTGTTACATTGCATTGTTGTATTTGTCTATCTCATTCACTGCATCATGTTTTTTTTATTTTATTATATAGCATCAGATTAGCATCATCACTTCCTTTGTTCTTCGACTCATCTTCAATATCTAGCATGGCATTTCATATGTTTTGCATCTCCCACATCTATTCACTCTGCATTTCATAGCATATGCATATGCAATAGTTTGCAATTAGTGTCTTCAATATCATCAGATGCAATCTAACATTGTCAGCATCGATTGTTTTTTAGTATTACTGAGCTTCATTCATGACATACTTCACAACAACGTTTACTGTGTGAGTTCAGTCTGCAGGAGTCAGTTGTTGAAATCGATTTAATTGTTGAAATCGATTTGATTTATGAAATCGATTTGCTGTGTAAAATCAATTTGAAAAATCTGCTGTGTGAGTTTAATTTGGTGAAGTTGAATGTTGAAATTAATCTGTGAAATCAATTTACTTGTGCAAATTTCTTTGCATTTGATTAGTTTGATTGAATTGGCATTTACGGTATATCATTCAAATCATTTGTTGTTTAGAATTTAGGTGACATGTATTTAGGAGCTATGCATTTAGATGTTATTCATCTGCCATTATTCATTTGATGTATCTACTGTGATGCATTCTGATTCATTTGGTTCATTTAATTCATCTCTGTATTGCATTGATTTTGAATCATGTGCATCATTTCACTGCACTTTACTTGTTAATTTTCATTTGATTCATACCATCTGTATGCTAGTTAACTGCCTATGAGCTTGTTGTGTGCATGTTGTGTTGCACATATTCTATTAGTTAAAATGGCAAGTGAAGCATTGCTTGTTGATGCTCAGGTTCAGCTTTGCCGTTCTCGACCTTAAGACTATCTTCACCTCTATCTTTTGGTAAATCAGAAATCCAAAGAATAAGATTGTCCCTCAACAACTGCATGATCAAAGTGTTGTCATTATAGCACTCCTCGTTCAAGGTATCCAACTTTGCAATTATTCTGTCAAGTGCTTGTTTTGACAGGTGACAAGCCCTCTCAGGAAATCTGATAATCTCATAATAGAGAATTGAGAACTTGAGAGCAAGGCCAAAGCGAATCAGATGTGTTGAATGAAGTCTGGAATTCTGCAAGATAGCATTAGTAATCACCCTTTATTTGATAATTAAAGACAATGGATCCTCCTGTCCCAGATGAAGGAATTACATGTTCATCCGTGTGTTTACCTAGACTTAGTTATCTGCACATTACCTACACAATCTAACACATATATCACCTGCATTTCACATTAGTTAATTCACAACATATCATTACTCTGCAAGCCTATCACTCGATGAATCTATTATACAATTGTTGTGAATTTCATTATAACATTTAGGTTCAAGTGCATAGTTAGTCATTTTAGATCATTTTAATCTCCTACATGTATAGCATTTTAGAGCACATATAGGTTCAAAGTGCATATAAGTTGAGCACCTGCACATATAGCACTCAACATTCATGGTAGCACCTACACAGCAGAATGATGTCTATTATGTACCGGAATCATAAGAGTGTGAATGTGTGTTTTGTTGTTGTACGTTGAGTTGCATAGCAATTAGTTACAACAGTTTGCGGCATCCAATAACACATTAGCTACCTTCACAGCAGTTAGTCTACGACATATCATTTACCTGCACATCAAATTAGCATTAATCACTGCACATCAAATTAGATTAACACCTGCATGTTAGATTAGCTTAGCATCACTGTGTATTGCTACACTTGCACATAGGCATAGTACCTGTATAGCATATCAGATTAGCATTACCCTTCAGTTCAGTTGTGCATTGCATTTCATTTTTCACCTGCATTGTAGTTCGGTCCAGCCTTAGCATAGGCATTTTTTTATTTTAGCAGCATATGCATCTTCACTTCAGCATATGCATCTTCATATGCATTTAATCATATGCATTGCAATTTTGTCATATCCATTGCATTCGTAGGAACACATGCATTTTCATTACAACAGGAACACATGCATTTCCACTACCACATGAATATGTCCATTTTCATCTTAGCATAGGCATATGCATTTCACCTATACATATGTATTGCATCTTAGTTTATGCATATACATCTCATTTATACATAGGCATTGCATCTTAACATATGCATTAGGCATCTCATCTATACATAGGCATTGCATCTTAGCACATGCATATGCATCTTAGCATATGCATTTTCATCTTATCAAAGCATATGCATTTCCATTTTAGCATAGGTATATGCATTTTCATTCAGCAAAGGTATATGCATTTTCATTTAACATAAGCATATGCATTTTCATTCAAGCATATGCATATGCATTTCCATTCTAGCATAAGCATAAGTATTTTATTTTAGCATAATCATATGTATTTTAGTTTTAGCATAGCACTTGCAATTTTTTTTTTGTATTTTGTATTTTTGCTGCTTTGTGCTATTTTATGTTTTGTAGGGAAGCGTGGAAGACCTTGGCTTCACTTTTATATTAGAAAATGTTCATGTTCAGTTTCAATTTAAGAGTGTAATAATTTTATATTAATGAGAATTTCTATTTTTTCTGTTTAGATTAGAATGGATGAGCATGTAGTTATATTTTAATTTAAATAATTGACTCTGGCATGTCATTTTTATTTTCTTTCAAAAGTGCATAATGAAAAAACATGAATGGCACATGCACCCTTTAATAGAAGATAATTAAAACTAAGTAAAGTTCGTATTTACGGTAATATTCAGATCAAATATGAATAATACTTAGAATTATTATTCTTTATTAAAATACAATCCATTTTAAAAATTTATCATATTTTCAAATACATTTTTTCCTTTATTAGAATCTAAAATAAGGTTAAATCAAAGAATATTCGTGGCCATAGTCATAAATATATAAAAAATTAATTTTATTTTAATTCTATAAAGGAACAAAATTCATTTTATTCTTTCTTGGAATTAAAATAAAGGCTAAATTAAAATATGTTTGTGACCATAGTCATGAATATATTAAAATTTAATCTTGTTTCAATTCTATTAAAGAATAAAATTTATTTTTTATTCTAATTTCAAATAAAATTTTTTAAATACATTCATCATTTAAGATAGAATTGCATCATTATTTTCTATATTTTCAAAATTATTCAAAGCATTTTTCAAGTGATTTTTGAAATTTCTTTTTTCATTTTTCAAGAATTAAATTCAAATTGTTTTCGAAATTGAATTTCAAATTCAAATTCAAAATCATTTGCAAATCCAAAGTATTTTCAAAATCATTTTCAAAATTCAAAATAAATTCAATTTTGATTTCAATTTCAATTTTCAAATTTAAATTCTTTATTTTAAATTTTAATTCCAAATTTCATTTTCAATTTCAGAAGTTTGAATTCAAGTCTCAATCAAATTTTCATTTCAACTATTAAATTCTAATTCAATTTCAATTTACAAGTTCATTTTTCAAAACTCAATCTTTCTGAATTCCAAACTTCAATTCTAATTTCAATTTTAAGTTCAAATTTTAAGTTCAATTCTGATTTCCAATCTCAAAATCGATTTCTAAGTTTAATTCTTAATTCAAAATCAAACTCAAATTCGATTTTCAATCAATTTTAGATTTCAAAGTTCTTAAACTTTAAATTCAATTTCAAAATCTTCAATTTCAAGCTTTCAATTCAAATTCATTTCAAGTTTTAATCTTTCAATTCAAAAATCGATTTCTGAACTTCAAAATTTATTTCTTAAAAGAATGTTTTCAAATTCATTTTAGAATCACTTGAAAAATCCAAATTTCTAAAATATTTCTAAAGAGCATACACATTTTTCAAATTTAAATAACACAAGCATAATTCAATGTGCATTTAACACTTAGAACAATTTTTTAGTCAAATTTAGGCAAAGCAAAAGACATAAATTCAATCATTGGTTCAATTACCCCTGATAAAGGCGCTGGGAATGGTTGAACCTCGTACCGACGAGCGAACCTCGTTTCTTCATTTTGCCGCAAAATTTCAAAAAGGAGAAATATTATTTCAAAATCAAATCTATCTTTTTCAAAAGGTCAAGTGGACCTTACAAAGAGTTTTCTTCTCTTCTTCCCCTAAAAAAAGAAGAAGAAAAGGAAAAAAAAATTGCAACGATCATAGGAGGGACTCGGTTTTGGAATTTTCTCGGGAACTGAAACAAATTTTGTATAGTTTTGAAAGGTGCATGTAATTGAACTCTTTCTCTAAATACAATACGTTGTAATTTCTTTAATCAATGAAATCTGGTAGGGGTATGCCCAACCCCAACTTTCCTTTCCAAATAACAAACAGTGCGTTGAGGGGGGTTTTGGTGGAGAAACAAATGACATCTAAATCCAGGGTTCTCCAAATCTACACTCTAGCGGTGACGTTTGATTTCTGATCTCATTGACCTGAGCAACCTGAACCAGGCAATGTTTGATCTATGCTTTAAATTATTCTTACATGTTATCATACCAATATTACGGTTATCAACAAATGAGTGTTACAAGGGTTGGATCAAGATTTGATGTGTGGGTTTTTTTCATACTTTTATATATATTTTCACCAATATCACGGTTATCAACAAATGAGTGTTATAGTGGGGGAACTTTTAGCTGTTAGATGAGAGCTGGGTCCGATTCTTGTATTCTTTTTAAGGAAACATTTAAGCGTTTATGAGTTTTTGGGTCAGATATCCAACCCAAATATGAAAAATCAAGATACACTTTTATCGAGTCAGGTACCAGATCAATGGCTCTTACATGTTATCATACCAGGCCCGAACCTGGTTAGGGTTGAAAAATGAACCCAAATCCGGTAAAATTTATACGGGTCTCAAAGTTTTCTGCCAAAAATAAATCCGACCCGTTGACAGTTTTAGTTATTGGTCCCGGAAGTTCCCTGTTGTAGTTGGGGACCGTATTGGGCCATTGTGTAACCAACCCTTTTTAAAATACTCATCTATCTTCATATGAAAATAAAGGCTATAAATATCTTGTTACTTGATTTTTAGTTTGACTTGAGATATAACCCAGTAGATCTCTAACAATTTCCAGAAAAACAGAAGTCCATATCAAGAAATTCAGAAAAGTGAGACCCACCTTTGTTAGAGAGAAAAGGTTGGCCTTTAAATGGACCCACCTTTATTATTCCAGAGATGGATTCAAACAGCCAAGTGGCACCTGTAAAATCGGTGTTGGTGGCTTCTTCAAGGTCTGCATTTATCAAATAAAAAGATGCAAAAGTAAAGCCATTGTTTTCTGGCGTCATTTCACCACCAAAATCGTTTTCACACAACTTGCGCCAATATTTTTCAATAGCAGACAGTATTTTTGCAACTTCCAATTTTACAAAACATGATTTTGACATAATATCTTACGTTTCAAGAACCAAATATGGCTCCTCTTTCTAGTCTGTTGGCAAGAATGAACAGCAGTTGGCCAACAAGGGCTCCACCTTGAATCGACTTAAGACTTTAAAGTTGAAAGAGGTCAAGAGTTCGATATCCAGGGTATGCCTCTTTTGCTGCATGGTCTAAAACAATGGAAAACTATCCCTCGGTGCAGGAAGGATGGAGAGTATTTGGAAGTTTTACACTGCAAGCACCAACTATGCCCACAGTCTACATCACACCTATTGGCCCGTAACAGTACGTCCAAACCATAGCGGTGGTTTCTCCATGCTAAATCTATAAAAATAAATTAATAAAAAAAAACGAGCAGCAGACTAGGTGTACTGGTAAGTACACTGCATTAATCCCTCCCATTTAATGTCTTGGATTGACTATTAAACATATCCAGCAATCTATGCCAACTTTAAACTTACAGAAAGGGTTGAGCTTAAACGGCCATTAAACGGTACAAAATTTGGGTTTCACCATTAATAAGGATCTGAAGTTTCAGCTCTTATCCAAAGCCAGAACCAGATTTGACGCCTCTGGCTTAAGCACATAAAACTTGAAATCAAGCCAACTCTTCATAGAAGTCGAGGTGTTCTACATCATAGCATGACAGATTCATTGCTTGCAACTTAAATCTGTGAGACCAATACACAAGCTTAGGTTATCCCTGATCAAATTAACAGTAAGATTTTCCAAGAATAAGGGTTGTGCATAAAAAGGGTTAATAAATCGAAGTGGCCCGTTATGATAGAGAGAATTAAAAAGAAGAAAATCAATAACAGGAAAACATAGGCAATGCAAAAGTAATATAGAAGGGAAAAGAAAAAGAAAAAGCTTTAATGATTGCAAGACGGATAACATCTGGCAGAAGCCAAATCCTAAACCCTCTTCAAGAGCCAAAACTGGTCCAACTTGATTTAATTCACATGAAACTCCATCCATGAAAAAAATGCAGATTTTCTTACACCAGCAAAAAATATCTCAAGATTTTCTTCCCTAGCTCCCCGTGAAGATCTTGTGCTCATCTCTGACAATCATTTACACAGCATCAACAAGTCAAATACTGCTGTATAAAACCAAAGTAAATCATGGTTTTCTTGATTTATATCCTAGAAAACCAGCTATTCATATGAGATTGGCTCTTTTCAGAAACCTGATTGTTCTGCAATAGTAAGGCAATATTGACTCAATAAAATCCAGGTATTTCTCCACTACCCATACTTCCAATTCTTTCAATTTCGATTTCAGTAATGCCTTGTAATCTAGATTTTTTATATCAACCACAGGTTGCCAAAACAGTGCCCTGATCTTCGCTTGTAGTTTTCCTTCTTTTATATAGTTGTATAGCCACAGAGAGAACCCAGGTGACCCCTTCACTAGTGAGACGGACTGCTTGAAGGTAAAAAGATAAGAGAGACCAGACTCCTTTCACAAGCTTAACATACAGAAAGACAATGACAGGTCCTAATGTCCATAGAGGTGTGAGCTCCTTTGCAATTTCTGCTCCATATATAACATTGAAGACCAAATAGAAAGGAAGGCTGCATACACAAAAGGATCCGAATCAGGTAAACTGGTTTCATGCATTTATTAGCCCATGTTGATCAAGTTATAAATACCAGAAAAACTCAAGTCCAAACTAGAAACTTGGACCATCAAAAGAACGTGCATCAATCACTCGAGTTCTTTTTCTTCAACAGAAGTCACTCATCATAAGTTTCATCTGCACCAAAGACAATTCGGTCCAATTTGTCCAAATAGGTCATCATTTTGGTCATTTTCTGCAACATCATCATGGTCATGATACTCGTGTAGACAAAACCAATTATACGGAACTGTGAAAGTCCTTGGGTACTTTTGGTGTGCCATATTCAATGTTGCTCTCATTGTGTAATAAGGCTAATATATGGTTAAACGAAGGTTGTCAAACTAGAAAGCAAAAGCAGGAAACCATACAGGGGAACAGAAGCAAGAAGAAAGGTATTTTAAAATTTACATGAAGCAAGGTATCAATTTGAAATCAAAACAGGAATAAAAAAGGAAACAATATGGGAACTGAATAGGAATCAAATACGAAGCAAATACAAATTAAAATAAAAATGACTACTCTTATACTTCATTATTTTTTAGTGTAAGAATTTAATTTTTGTTAAAATCTAACAATGCTGGTTACCAATTTAGAGAAAACACATGGAAACTAGGTGGAAGCATGACAGGAAGCACATGGAAAACACAAAAAAAAAACATGAGAAAAACATATAGGAAGCATCTAGAAAAGCACAAACGATGTGTGAGGTAAGTAAAGGAGAAATGTGGGAGAATTGAGATTATTATGAAGTTTTGGAAGCGAGGAGTATTGTGCTTCCAAAGTGAGTTCTGTTAGGTGTAAGAAGGAAGGAAGAGAGAATTCAAAGGAGAAACTGGGCTGTTTTGGAAAAGGTGGTCTTGATGAGGTGGAATAGTTCCACATTGTTTGTGCTTGAGATTTTTGTGGGATTTATAAGCTACATGTGAACTCATACACTTGTTCTTGAGAACAAGAGAGTGGGATGACCACCACACATATGCACGCGCGCGCCTGCCCGCCGTGTCGTGCCGTGCGGGTTCGGGTTCAAGTAATTGGCCCTTTAGAGCCATATCCAATCAAGACAAAGTACCTTTTTACCCAAAGCTTCTTTGGATATTTGGAGGGGTCACGACTCCTCGTAGTATGTGCCCGTTATGGATCTTCGGATTCCGTAACGAATCTCGATCTTTCGAAGTCCGTTAACGGATCACGTCTCCTCATAATCCATAACGGGTCCTTCCACGCTTTGTAACCATTCGTGGGTTATAAAAGCGTGGTGAGGGTGGGGTTACGGTGACCATCTGAGAGATCGGAGACGCTCTGGTTTTCTGAAGAAGAGCTCTGTGATTTTCATTTTCCTGTGGCTCTCTCTCTCTTTCCTGAGTTATCCCTAAAGGGGTGTTCTGCAATATTTGGTTCGTGGAGGTTGTTTTCGAAGGACGATCTGCCAGAGTGCACCGTTCGGTTTGTCGTGGCTATTGTATCATGGGGGAAGGACGCCGGACCCTGATTTGCACAGTATGTGGGGGCGAATCTTCTCTAAGGGGAGTACTTTCGTAAGCCTTAGCCTATTACATAAACTAAACATGTTTCTGTTGTTTTCTTATGTTCTTTGCATCTGTTTGTTCGTATGCTGTTGTCTGGATTTTGGTTGTATGCGGAAATCGACATGTCTGCTCCCTGTTATTGTTTCGATCGTCTGTTGATCATGCTGTTTACACTGTTGTATTTCCTGATTTTTATCGTGTTTTATATCATGATGCCGATTGTGAAACTGTGTGATCCGAAAAATGATCCAACAAGTTCCTGGGAAGTGCGCTTCCCATCTACATAAGAAGCTTCCGGTAACTCTGGGTTAAACCACAATACAGAGTTTGTAATCGATTCTGTCATTTTCTTAATGCATGTGTTCATGCATGTATGTTTGCATGTGTGTGTGTCCTAACCTATCACAGACAAGCAGCTTTGGTCTGTTCCAGATCATGTGATTGCTGTAAATGGACAAGTCACTATCAACATAGGCTCCAAAATCGCACCTTAAATCTCAAGTTGGGTTAGTGATCCAAACTTTTCATTTTTCTCACCCTTACAGAAAAAACAAGGCCATTATAATGGCCTAACGAGCATATCCTAAGAAGGGATAAAAACAAAACAAAGAGGAAAATGTCAAACTCACAAGATTGCTAACTGTAGTTTATAGCAAAATCTAGTCCAAGGAAGCCCCTCCATATAGCATTCAGAAGATTCACTGCTGCATTCTGAAGATTATCATTCTTGACACACCGAGTTTCACTTTGCAACAGTCTTTCATCAATGATGTTATCTGCCTTCTCAACAGGAGTTGCTGACCCCAACATTAGCAACCATTTTGAGAATATCTTATGTTTATCATGAGAACCCGCTATAGCCTCTTCATTTTGTTGTTTGACATAAGAGATTTGAATAGAACTAGAGGATCTAGAATCAACAGTTTTGTTTTCTGACTCATCACTGCTAGTGTTGCCTATTATAATGATACTTTGAAAGGTTTCATTGATGTCAATAAAATGGGTCGGTTTCCAATGTTGCAGAGAGGAACTATGCATCACTACTATTGGTAGAAACACTAATGCAAAACAAAACACAATACAATAGAATCACTGGAAGTAAATTAAGATATAGAAATAAAATCAATGCAGTTTTTCAATTAGGAAAAATCAAAGCTTCATTAGACTGCAAAGAAAAAATCATAGTAAACTTATATGGTTCTTCAAGCATTGAACACCTATATGATGGAGAATGCTTAAAGGGCCTTGGATGAGACAGTTTATCACAGAGTTACCGAAAGCTTCTTAGATAGGTGGGAAGCTTACTTCCTGAAAACTTGCTTCGGAAGCACGATACTCCACATTTCTGAAACTTGATGAGAACCTCGATTCCCCCACGCTTCTCCTATGCTTTCCACATGCTTCATCTATTTTCTTATATGTTCTCCTACTCAACTTTTCATGTTTTTTATGTGTTTTCTCTCACTCTTCTCACTTACTTTCACGTGTTTTCTCTAAATTGGTAGTTATCATTTTTAGATTTTGTTAAAATATTAATTCTTACACCAAAAAAATCATGAAATTTAATATTAGGAACTCTTATTTGTTTTTCGTTTTGATTCTCATTCATTTCTTATATTTCTTTTTTTATATTTCTCGCTTCCCGCTTCCTATACATTTTAATTTTTAAAATACATCGCTTCTTGCTTTCGCTTCCTGTATCGTTTCATGCTTTCGCTTCCTGGTCTGGCAACCTTGGTTTATCATCCATGGTTCATGCATTGTCCACCTACAAGATGGATAGCATGCAAAAACTTAGGTAGTTTTCGAAAATCAGCCAACAACCATCAATTGTGATAAGCACATTCATCTGAGATGCATGGTTTCATACATCATGCATGACTCCCATACATTTGCATTCACTGAAAAGACTATCCCATAAGAAGTTCAATGATAAAGGAACATCCAACCAAATCTAAATTACAAAAGAAATGGGACACATTAATACAATTTTGATAAAAAAAATCATGATTTTCCATGCCTGCAGTTGTATCTTACGAAAACAATAGCATTCATTATAACAACAATCATATTACAAATTTGTCATTATAACACCAATCATATGACAAAATTGTATGTATCAAACCAATTTACAAGTGACCAAAATGTTAGTCAATGTCATGTACAATGCCATATACAAGCAAAGAAATTTATAGGATCTCTTATTTTTCCACATTCTACCCCATAATAATAGTTATTAGTAGTATAATAGCTAGGAGCACGAGTACTACAGTGGGAGTACAGGGCCAAAAAAGAGGATTTCCCTAGGAGTGCATGCATATGTGTGTAGTCCCACTGCAATAATATGTGAATATACCTACTCGTCTAGCTTTGTTGCCTGGCATAGCTTTTAGGTTCATTAGTTTCTAATCTTACCTTTTCCCCTCTTTTTTCGGACATAATGTTGCATATGCAAACATGTTAATTGTTAAGTACACATGGATATCAAGCAAGGCCAATCATGAGAATCAAGTATTTGGCCTTGAATGAGAAAGTTTATGCTCATCCATGGCATGAGAACACATTGAAGAAGGTCCAGTTTGGTGGACAAGTTAGTGTCTGTTTTTGTAATTGACCTATTTTTTACTTTTTTGACTTTTTTTTCCTGTGTATATGTAGGTCCTTTAAGAGGGTTATTCTTGTAAGTCAAAAGTTAGCAATATAAAAAAAGAAGGGTCCCATAGCTACTCTCACTTTTTCTCCCTACTTTCCCTCCTTCCTTTCCTGTGTTCCCTTTTTTGTTTTCTATTTTCCTTCTGTACTTACCTTCTGTTTGCAGCTAGAAATTCAAACTGAGTTCAAAATGTAACCTCCATCATTTTAATATTGTAATGAAAAAAGCAGAAGCACAAATAATGCAAAGAACTCAAAAATGAGTTTAGCAAATACTTAAGTAGCACAATCCCACAATGTGCAAATAACACAATAACCCACTAAGGGGATAAATAAGCTTAAAAATGCTAAAAGAATATTATTGATAGAGAAAAAGAGAGCACAAACATTGCTTTACATGAGGGTTGTCACATTAATGACCATTGGGGCTCCAACGACTAGATGGTTGGGGCCCCATGTGGTCCTCCTACATGGATTAAATAAAAAGGAAAAAGACAAAAAAAGAATTAAAAGAAAAACCTAAAAATAAAAAAGTATAATTGGAATTACCAAACTACCCCTATCGGGTATTTGGAAATATACACAGAGAAAGTATATATATAAACACCGCCTCAAACTTTACAAGAAGAAAACCGAAAGTTTGCCATGAAGAAACAGGAAACATGGGAAGGGCAATGCCTTGGTGAAAAAGTCAGTCAGTTCATGTTCCGAAGTGACATATGATAATGTGACGGTTCCTTTGAGATATTCATCTCGAACATAGTGACAATCTATTTCAATATGCTTGGTACGCTCGTGAAATGTATAGTTGCTTGCGTTGTAAATCGCAGTCTTATTATCACAACACATCTTGGTAGAGGTAGTAATAAGGACATCCATGTCACTGAAGAGACTTCTAAGCTACGCAATTTTCATAGTTGTTGAAGCCATGACATAATATTCAACTTCAGTTGATGATAGAGAGAGCTTTTTCTCTTCTTACATCTCCAAGAGATAAGTGATTCTCTTAAAAAAATGCAAAAAATAGTAGTTGTGATTCAATCATTGAGATTGTTTCCCCAGTCTACATCAGTATAAGTAGTTAATTCAAGGGATAAAGAAGAGGATAAAAAGATCTCTTTGGAGATGGTGTTCTTGATGTAGCGCATAATTCTCATCATGACTGCCATGTGAACTGTAGTAGGAGCATACTGAAATTGACTTGCTCCATGAACTGCATGAGCAATATCTGGACGGGTGATGGATAAATAAGTAAGAGATCCAATTAGTTGTCGATAGGGTGTAAGATCCTTAAGTAGAAAACCATTTTCGAGTCTCAATTTTACATTTATAACTTTGTGAGTTTTTACTTTCTTTTCATTCGAAATCCCTGACTTGTTGCAGGTGTTTGCTGCCAATTTCATTTGAGATAGAATGTATCCTCGAGGTGAATAAGTCACTTCAATACCTAAAAAGTATCTCAAAAAACCCAAGTCAGACATATCAAAAGTTTCTTTAACATAGTCTTAACATCAATTACTCTCTTTTTGTCACTTCCAGTGATGGTCATATCATCAACATATAGAAGGATTATAATAGAATCTCTCATTTTATTACAAAAAATAGCAGTGTCAGTATAGCAAGAAATAAAACTCAAGTTGATTAAAACATTACTAAATTTGTCATACCAAGTCATAGGAGCTTGCTTAAGACCATATAATGTCTTTTTTAATTTTAAAATTTTATCATTTAAATTCATGTCAGGAGGAGGGTCCATATAGACTTCTTCACAAAAATCTTCATTTAAAAAAGCATTTTTGACATCAAGTTAAAAACTTGGTCATTTCTTAATAGATGCAATTATAATTGCAATTGCAATAAGAGCTCGAACACTAGTCATTCAAGCAACTGGGGTAAAGGTCTCATCATAATCTACCCCATACTCTTGAGCATAACCTTTGGCTACAAAACGAGCCTTAAATCTTTCCAAAGAACCATCACTTTTAGTTTTTACCTTATAAACCCATCTTTATCCTATGGGTTTCTTGCCATTAGGGAGATCAACCATTTTCCAAGTGTGAGCCTTTTTTAGTGCATTAAGTTCATGTTTCATTGCATCGTTTCAATGAGCATATTGTTTGGCATCAATGTATTGAGATGGTTCATTAAAAGAGTGAAAAGCTAATAAGCAAGCTCTAAAATTTGAAGAAAAAAAATCATAAGATACAAATCTATCAGGTACTTTAAAAATACGATTTGATCTTCTTTGAGATGATTCTTCCATTGGTTCATTTTGAGAAAATTTGTTTAGGGCACAAGTTTGATGAAGTTCACTTCTTCTAGGGTAAACTTGTGTATGATTTGTTATATTTTCATTTATGTTTTCATGTAGATCATTTTGCTCATTATTCGAGGATTGTTCAATATGATCCTCAATGGAAGTATTAAGAGGTTCAATATGATCCTCAATGTGTTCTTGAGGTAACAAATCAAATAAAAAAGTATAATCAACATCCTCTTTCGGATCTTGTGAAAAAACTTTTTCTTCTTCAAGAAAGGTGATATCTTTTGAAATATAAAGCTTGTAATTTGTTAAGTCAAAACATTAATATCCTTTTTGTTTTTCACCATATCCTAAGAAATACATTCAATTGCCCTTGACAAAATTTTATCATTTTTGTGAGTTAGCACAAAACATTTATACCAAAAAAATTTTAGTCTTTTGTAGTCAGGAGACATATAAAGTTTTTCAAATGGAGAGACATTTTTCAAAGATGATAAAGGTGTTCGATTAATTAGACATGTTGAAGTTAGAACGGCTTCGGCCCAAAAGGATTTTGGAAATCAATAGAGTTCTTGTGATTTCTAGTATGTGTTTATGTTTCCTCTCTTCAATGCCATTTTGTTGCAGAGTGTTTGGACAAGAACATTGATGACAAATCCCAATTTCTTTCAAGTAATTTTGAAAATTATTTGACCTAAATTTTCCTCCCAAATTCAATCTAAGAATGGATAGATTACATAAAAATTAATTTTTAATCATTGCATGAAATTCTTTGAAGTAAGAAAATACTTCAAATTTACAGTTTAGAAAGTAAATCCATGTGAATCTAATAAAATCATCCACAAAAAGTACATAATACAAAAAACCTCCCTTTGGTATAACAGAGGAGGGACCCCATACATCGAAATGTACTAATTCAAACGACCGAGTGAGAACATAATTTCTTTGAGGAAATGGAATAGCTTTAGATTTCCCAAATGTGTAATCTTTACAAGTCATGTTTTTGTCTTTAGAAGTATTGCCCAAAAAAGGAAAAAGAGACATCTTTAAAAAGTTCGGATGACCAAGCCTCTTATGCCAAATTTCAATAGTTTTGACATTTACAAAATTACAAAATGACTTGGATGGAAGAGTAAAAAAGTCCATAAAATATAGATTGCCCCTCCTATGGCCTTGCCCAATCAGCTTCTTTGATTGGAGATCCTGCATGGTGCAATCTTTAGGTAAGAAAGAAACTTTACAACCATAATCGGTGAATTGAGAAATAAAAAAAAGGTTTAAATTAATTTTTGTAACAAAATTAACTTTTAGAACAAAATTTGTTGAGAGGATTTCAAGTCAAGTGTTCCAATGCTTTCAATTTTTAAAGATGTCCTATCTGTCGTTGAAACATAAGATGATATGGAGTCAGAATAAACATTAGAGAAAGTATTCTTATGAGATGTCATATGAAAAGAGACCCCAAAGTCTAGTATCCACATACTAGGAGGTGATGGGGAATAAGTTATGGCGACACTAAAAGTAGAAGGTGAAGAAGACTTGAGAAGATGTTGCAGAACCTCCAAAATTTGACTAAGAGTTTCTTTAATATCTCCTCCATTGATATTTTTTTCATCTTTCTTTGGGGGACTTTCACCAACTGTGGCTACCTTTCCTTTGAGTTTTGGACAAACTTGTTTAATATGACCCGATTTATTACAATAGTGACAAATTATACCTTTCCTATACCCATTATTTTTGGCAAAATGGAGAGGTTTATAAGTTTTTACATTTGATCTCAGCCTAGTAACAACCAAAATCTCATCATTCTTGTGACTTATGCCAAGTCGAGTTTTTGCTTGGCAGACTTCGGCAAGAGCATCTTTAATAGGTAGGTCATTGCTTCTATGTGGAAGAGATGTCCTAACTTACTCAAATTTGGGCCTAAGCCCACGAAGAAATTGAAAGAAATGTTTTTTTTTTAATTTATTCTTTTCTTAATTCTATGTCTTCTGGAGCCACCCATTTGAGCTCAAGAAGAGCAAGTTTGTCCAAAGGGGGTCAAAGCACTAAAGTAATCACGGACACTCATGTCCCCTTTTCTAGTAGATCTAATTTTTTTTGGCAAAAAAATTGCCTAACAAGATACTTTTGGGTATACATACCCTTAAAGAAAGAACCAAGCTTCATTGGCTCTTCTAAACTTGGCAATGCTGGCACAATTTTTAATGTTAATATTGTTCATGAACCATGCCAAAATTTTGGCATGGTTACTTTCCCAATCTTCTACCTTGGATTGGCGTTCATCAATAGCTTTGGTGCGGTCCTCTCCATCTAGAGATTTTTCAATACTTCCCTCAATTTTGGTGAGATTTAAGGTGGGTTCAAGAGTGGTTTCCATTACGAAGCCCCACAATTTCTTACCTTGAAGATGATTCTCAATAACCGAAGCCCACATAAGATAGTTTGTTCCATTGAGTTTAAAGGAGAGTTCGACTCTAGACTCATGCTCCATGTTGAAGAGGATAGAGAAAAAATGAAAACTCCAAAGAATCTTCCAAAACTATAGCAATACTAGTGGCTCTCATACAATATAATGAAAAGAGTGAGCACAAATAATGCAAAGAACTCAAAAATGAGTCTAGCAAATACTCAAGTAGCAAAAGCACACAATGTGCAAATAACCCACTAAGGGGTAAATAAGCCTATAAAGCTAGAAGAATATTATTGATAGAGAAAAAAAGAGCATAAACATCGCTTTACATGAGGGTAAGACCCTCTATTTATAAGAAATGAAAAGGCAAAATGAAGGAGTGCCATTGGGGCTCCCTTCTAGTCATTGGGAGCCCCAGCAGTCACGTTAATGATCGTTGGGGCCCCAACAACTAGATGGGTGAGGCCCCATGTGGTCCTCTTACATGAACTAAATAAAAGGAAAAACACAAAAAAAATGAAAAACCTAAAAATAAAAAAGTATAGTTGAAATTACCAAACTACCCCTATTAGGTATTTGGAAATATACCCAAGGAAAGTATATGTATATATATATATATATATATGTATGTATATATATATACTTATATATATATATAATTGTGTGCTCTTGAAACACTTGACATTTCTCGTTGCTATAGAATTTTTTAATTGTCACAACAATTAGGGGATTTGGAATCACTAAAAAGGTTCATTGTCCATGACACCAGAATAGTAACTCTTCTTGATTCCATATCACAGATGAAGAACCTCATTTTGCTATCTTTAGAAGGGTGCCAATCGCTCATAGAACTCCCAGAATGGGTTGGAAGAGTGGAATGTCATGATTTGTAAATGGTGGAGTGCCACGATTTATGCGTAGCCCCTTGTTTCCACATTGCGATTTGCAAGTGGTGAAACATCACGATTTATATCCAACCCCGTGAAACCAAGTTACAATTTGTAAGTGGTGCAAGGTCATGATTTATGTGCAACTCCATGAAGCCATGTTATGATTTGCAACAAGATAGACACACCCATTACATGGTTCGGCAATTATGCCTACATCCATGAACACTCAACTAATATTATTGCCTACTTGATGGTTACAAAAGCCTGATATATATAGGGTTTTCAGCCAACTTAAACAGACAACAATTGGTTGGAGATAGACCCAATCTTATCTTAATCGATAACAAAAATGTAAGGAAGAACAAAAAATCTACACTTGCTAAAAAGAAGGGATGTTTATCCATGCGATGACATTCTCCCTTCAAGTTGGTGCGCAGATATCCATCAAACACAACTTGCAACTCAGTCTGTGATGGGATTCTCGATCTAGAGACTTAGTAAAAATGTCGGCTTGTTGATCTTTGCTTCCAACATATGACGCATATATCTCTTTAGCTTGAATCTTTTCTCTCGTGAAGTGTCAGTCAACTTCAATATGTTTGGTTCTCTCATGAAAAAATAGGTTAGCTCCAATATACATAGCAGTCATGTTGTCACATTTGAGTTCCATAGGTTTGGCCAGAGATATACCCATATTTAGCAAAAGAGACTTAATCCAAATGTGCTTGCACGTACATGCAGCCATGGTGCGATATTCGGCTTCAACAATTGATCTGGCAACCACAAATTGTTTTTTGCTTTTTCAGGATACAAGGTTACCATCAACAAAGGAACATAAACCTATTGTTGACCTTCTATCGTTAGGGTCTCCTATCCAGTCGGCGTTTGTGAATCCTACTATGTCCAAGTTTTCATTTCTCTTTATTAGAATTTCTTTTCCTGGGCTTCCTTTAAGATATCTAAGGATTCTATGCATTGCTTTAACATGAACTGACCGTGGTTTGTGCATGAATTGACTAATAACACTCACTGCATAAGTAATATCTCGATGAGTAATGGTAAAATATATTAATTTTCCCATAAGCCTCTGAAAACTTTCAAAGTTGGCAACTATATCCCCTTTATTTTTCTTTAGTTTGCAGTTGGTTTCAAGGAGAGTTTCAACAACCTTAGCTCCAATTACTCTAGTATCTTTAAGAAGATCTAGAGTGTACTTTTGTTGGCACAGGAAAAGACCTTTGCTCGAATGTGTGACTTCAATACCAAGGAAATAGTTTAACTTTCCAAGATCTTTGATTTCAAATTTAGCGTGCAAGATTTCTTTGGTTTTCTGCATCATAGCCTTATCATCACCTGTCAGAATTATAGCATCAACATATATAAGTAAAATGACCTTGCCCTGGGATTAACAATGCACAAACATGATGTAGTCAGAAGTATTGTGTCTGAATCCGATACTGATATGAGTTTCAATGAGTTTTGCAAACCAGGCTTGAGGAGATTGTTTGATGCCATAAATGGGCTTTTAGAGTTTGCACACTTTACCAAGGCCACAATTGTATCTGAGAGGTGGATTCATGTACACTTCTTCTTCTAACTCAACATGAAGGAAAGCATTTTGTACGTCCAATTGGAAGATTCCCCACTGTTTATTTGCAGCTACAGACAAAATAATACAAATGAAATTCATTTTTGCAATAGGTGCAAAAGTTTCAGTGAAATCGATACCTTTTTTCTGAGTATACCCCTTTGCGACCAATCTGGCTTTGTACCTTTCCACAGATCCAACACTAATGTATTTTATTTTGTATACCCAATGACATCCCATTGTTTTCTTCCCTTGAGGAAGCTCAACTAAAGTCCATGTATTATGTTTTAGCAATGCTTTAAATTCATCGTCCATAGCCGACTTCCACTGCAAGTCTTCATAGGTTCACGGTTAGTATAGGTTTTGTCCAAATAAGAACGATATAACACAAATATTCTTGATAGGTCCAATTGATGTTCTATAGAATGAACTATTTCGGTTTCAGAGGTGCAATAGGAATAATAGTCTTTCAGTTTAACAAGGGGGTCTAGTGGAACGAGATGACTTCCTGATATTACAGTTCTCTTGAACAGGGTTGGTTATGGACTGACTTGGGTTGGAAGTAGCATCAGAGTTTGTAAGATGAGAATTTGAATTTGAACCAGATGGATCAATTCAAGAGCAACATCCTACGAATCATTTAGGATACCCGGGTCATCAAGGTTTTCAGGAACCGGTAAAATGGGTTCTGGTAGGAAACTTATATTCTTTTTCAGAACCGGTAAAATGGGTTATGGTAGGAAACTTAGATTCTCCTCGTCGTTGAGATACTGAAAGTAGGGTTCATTTTAAAAGAAGCTCACGTCTCTTGACAAGTATAGTTTTTTTGAAAGAGGGTGATCAAAGCATTTGAAACCCTTCTTTGATGAGGAATATCCAACGAAAACACATTTGATAGCTCTTTTCTCAAGTTTGTTTCAAAACTTTTCTTGGATATAAACGAAAACATTTGCAGCCAAAGACTTTTAGATGATTGATGGAAATTCTTTTGTTTCTCAACTTTTCCATGGGAATTTCATTTTCCAAGCTAGAACTTGGAACCCGATTTATGATATAACATGCAGTGGCAATGGCATCTGTCCAATATGGTTGAGAAATATTCATGTGAAACATGAGATACCTAGCAACATTGAGTAAATGTCGATTTCTCCTTTCGGCGACTCTATTTTGTTGTGGAGTTCCCACACACGTGGTTTGAGGCTTTATCACTTGTTGCTTTAGGAATTCGTCAAGAACTTTATTAATGTATTCTCCTCCATTATCAGACCTTATAATTTTAATCTTGCGTTCATATTGAGTAAGCACAAGGTTATAAAAATTCATAAAGACATTGGCCACTTCATTTTTATGCTTTAGGAAATATACCCAGGTAACTCGAGACTTGTCCTCAATTAAGGTGACATAGTATTTGAATCCAAACACAGAATCTACAGGGGTGGGACCCCACACATCAGAATGAATTAATTCAAAAAATTCATTACTTCTAGAAGATGAGTTCTAAAAGGGAAGTTGAGAGGCTTTAACAAATTCACAGGCATCACATAATAAACCATCATTATTCAATTTTGGTAATACTAACTTAATATTTTTCGCAGAAGCATGTCTAAGACGAGAGTGCCAGAGACAGTATGTATTACTTGATTGATCGCAACACAAGAGGGTCTGTTGCGGAAGACTGAGAAAATATAGACCATCTCATTCAACGCCTCTACCAATCATCTTCTTCATTTTTCTGTCCTGAATTGAAGAAAAAACAGTCAAGCAGTCATAAGATTTTGTGATCTTACTCACAGACATGCAATTAGTTGCAAGTTTAGTCTGACTTCGAAGATTTTCATAGTCAGAACCAAGACCTGCCAGAATTTTAAAAACCTTATCTTTCTCAAATCTTTTTTTATTCTCAAGGAGGTCACCGGTAGGAGGGCGATATTGATGCAGTTCATCCCACATCCCTCTAAGTGTTTCAATGTACACACTAAAAGGCTTGCTATAGATTTTTAGTTGAAGTTCATATACCATCGCAAAATTAAACTGCTCGTTATAAATCTCTTTAACCGCATCTCATATTTCTTTTGCGGTGTTCATAACAAAAAACTCTTGGCTATGGGTGGTTTCATCGAATTTAACCTCCAACTCATAACCATGTCATTCTCGGATTCTCACTTCTCATAGGCAGGATATGAAACTTTCGGCTTTACATTTTTTCCAATGATATATCCTAATTTGGATCTACCACTGAGAAAGTTTAATAGCTTTTGCCCAACTGAGGTAGTTGGTCTCAGAAAATAGCGAATTTGTGATTTTAAACAAATGATGTTGTTCAGAACAACCAACCTTACTGTCGACCGAACTTCCCGAAGAGTTGATATTGTTGCCAGTCATAATGCCTCTGTTTTCTTCCATAAGCGCCAACAATTATCGGCAACTTCAGAGAACCTTCTCTGATACCATGTCACAATTTGTAAATGGTGGAGTGCCACAATTTATGCACAACCCCTTGTTTCCACGTTGTGATTTGCAAGTGGTGCAGCATCACGATTTATATGCAACCCCGTAAAACCACATTACGATTTGCAACAAGATAGACACACCCATTACGTGGTTCGGCAATTATGCCTACATCCATAGACACTCAACTAATATTATTGCCTACGAGCCTGGTATATATAGGGTTTTCAGCCAACTTAAACAGGCAATCTTATCTTAATCGATAACAGAAAGGTAAGGAAGAACACAAAATCTACACTTGCTAAAAAGAAGGGACGTTTATCCATGCGATGACATGGAATGTCTGAGAGAGATCAAATTGCAGGAGTGTGCTATAACAAGAATGCCAGAGTCCATCGGGTCTTTGACCAACCTCTTAACATTAGATGCTACAGCTTGCAAGTCACTTGAGACTTTACCTGATTCTGTTGGAAATGCAAAGAATCTGAGGCAGCTTTTTTTAAGTTTTACAGCCATTGAAGAGGTGCCTGATTCCATTGTGTCATTGGAAAAGCTCGAGATATTATCAGTAGATGGTTGTGATAATCTCAAGGTTATAACTTCCTCCATTGGATTATTGAGAAATCTCAAGACTTTATCAGTCTCAAGGACACATTGGCATTACGGAACTCCCTGAAAGCCTTGGGAACTTGAGTAATTTGAGACGTTTGGATATAGATCTTAATCCTGAGCTCAACATGGTTCCTTCTAGTCTTTTTCAACTCAGGTCATTGGAGAGTTTGAGTGTTGTTGAATGTAACTGGCTGGAGGGGGTAAATGGGGATGATTTTGGTAATTTGTCTTCACTGAAAAGACTAAACTTAACTGGTAGTAATTTCTGCATCTTACCTTCAAGTTTGCATTGCCTTTCTCAACTTACGGAACTCATTTTATATGACTGCAAAAGGCTTCAGTTTGTCCCTAAACTTCCCACATCATTGATCAATCTTACTATAACAGACTGCGTTGCTTTGGAAATTTTCTCAGACGTCTCAAACTTGAGTTCCGTGCTAATATTGGATTCAGATGGATGCAAGATGCTTGCTGATATTCCTGGCCTTGAAAATTTGAAACGCTTAGAGCAGTTGAGCCTTAAACATTGTATCAGACTTTCTGATGCTCTAAGGAACAGTCTTAAGGTACATTTTCCTTGTAGAAAACAAAATTTTCACTTGTTTTACTCAAAATTTTCACTTATTTTACTTGAAACAATCTAATGGATTTACCGTACAGTTGCTTACTGATTAAATTCATGCTGGCATTCTTGTTCAGGAAGCAGACTTTGAACGCTTATCCCACTTCTCAATTTCCGGATGTATGAGGCTTTGTCAGTCTACAGATCCACAACTGTCTTTTGTTCTTCCTAAAATGTTCAAAAGCAGAATGCTTCACTTGAATTTGAATGGAAGCTTCAAAAGGGGGAAGCAAATAGCTGCTCATATTGAAGTCATGACAGAGCCATTGTCTTTGAGACCACATGGCAACATGCTCTTGAGATGGATGAGTACTGCAAAATTACATTTGAAGAGGACCATGAAATATATGGACACACAAGAAGTGGGCATATGATGATGCACATAAGAATGGAGGGGATGACAGGAGGTAATATCTTTGTTGACCATAAGCTGAGCTGAGTTTGAGAAAAAAAACTGACAGGTGTTCTGATCTGTAGTAGTAGCTGCAAGTTGTTCAGTAGACAGTGAAGGTAGTTGGTATGTTTTGATTGCATTTAGCAAGATACTAGTCATTATTGGATCCTGCATGTTCTGATACGGCCTAAAGCAAAATGCAGTTTGCAATGGGATATGGCCCAATGGCTTCTTCATACATTAAAATCTACTTCCAGCTTCTCCAGTATAAACTCCAGACCTGGCTCAACTTTTAATTGCTACTACTTGAATAGCTGCTACAGCTTCAGAATGTGTAAGATTGTAAAGCATGTCTACGTGATATTGAATAGGGATTCTCAAGTGGGCTCGATCTGGAAGCTGACTCATGTTATGAGATGTAGACAATGTTTGAATGTGATTTTACCAGGGTGTTACTGAATATGGTCAAACACAATTCATTTTACAGATTCTTATATGAACTTGTGGATTCTCTCGACTTCTAGCTGAGTTTCTTATTCAGTTGTCTGTGATCCTCCCATAAATTTGGATGCATATGATGGGACCTGACTTGAATTCTTTATTTCGATCTTATGTTTCAAAATGGATCTGGTTTCAGCTCAAACGAGATTGACCAATATTTCGTTAACTGCTTTCAACCACAATATAGCTGTCACAAAAATTCTTCATATTGTGAAAAAGTTATCATGATTTAATCACACTGTTTTGAGGAAATAATAAATTCACAACAATTCAAGATATGTCCTACTTTAAAGATATTGTGATTTCATTGCTATATTAATTCTTAAAAAAAAATATTCATAAAGGATGATCACTCGTTACCCTGTTTCTTCAGATTTTTTTCTCTTTTCTGTAATTAATTCTTCCTACCTTAATAACACTTTCTGCACTTAAAACATTTTATATTTTATGTTTTCAATAGGCTTTCATAGGTTTTACATATTTTCTTAAAATTTTAAATTCTAAACAGGCTTAAGTTTTTCCGTGGTCTTTTTGGGGCACGGAGATGGATTGTTTAGAGAGATTGGTACAATGTTGAGACTAGATCAGCAATCTCCAAGGCATAATCGGTTTGGTCATGGTAACAAGTAGGGCTGGTAAACGAGCTGAACATGTTGAGCTCAGGTTGTTCGCGCTTGGCTCATTAATTTTAGATGCAGGTCAGG
Source organism: Nuphar pumila (assembly GCF_984573655.1). NCBI lineage: Eukaryota > Viridiplantae > Streptophyta > Magnoliopsida > Nymphaeales > Nymphaeaceae > Nuphar > Nuphar pumila. The sequence continues at coordinate 74,275,903 of NC_143263.1, read as the reverse complement.
TACATGTTCATGCTCATGGATTGCCTCCCGATTTTAAAAATTGAAACCAACTTTCTGATTGTAAGACCTCTCAAATTCATAAGTTTACTTCATGAAGTTTGCTAAAATGGAAGCATGTCTGTAGATAGAGAGTGCAAACCTACTCAAATTTGCAAAAACTATTGCAGACCCCCCAAGAATATAAAAACTAAAACACATGTTAAATATGATGACCTCCAAGTTTGCAAGTTTACTTTGTGAAGTTTTGCTAAAATGAAAGGAGATTCGCAAATAGAGAACGCCAACCTGCTCACATTCACAAAACTATGCTGCAAACCTCTAAAAAGTTAGAATTCTCAAATTAGATTGCAAACTTCCCCAAGTCCACAAGTTTACTTTTCAAAGTTTATTAAAATGGAAAGAGATTCCCATATAGAGAATGTGAACCTGGTCATATTCACAAAACTATCTTGCGAACCTCCAAACAGATGAAAATTTCAAACTACAGGAGATTCAAGTGTAAAAATGTGGACTTCTCGAAGTCTGCATGTTTATCACGTGAATGTTAACGTTAGGCAAAATGGTTCTAAATAAGTAGGGAATGAAAGGTTTTAGGCATGTGAAGAATTTTGACATATTTCCTATCATTTGAGAAAATAACGTGTTTTGACCTTGCAACAAGGATACTTTCATGGGCTCTGGATTGTGGTCATGCCATTACAAGTGACAAACATCCCTAGCCAAGAAGGTAGGAGCCCTTGTGCGCAAGAATCCTAATAGTTTCTCTCTAGAAAAAACAATATGCGACACAATCATGTTCTTGGACTTAAAACACTTGGTGGTGGATCCCATATTGCCACCAACATTGGGCCAGTTTCATCAACGCGACAATAGTGGGTCTGCCCCTTGTAAGAGTTTCACTCTATAAAGAATGGAAAATGATCGTATTGTACATTTTAATCTAGCATGTTTGAAAAATGCTTCATAAATTTTGAAATCTGTCAAATGTCAAATTTTGCAGGTTCATGACTTTTTTAAGGATTTTTACCTTTTTGATATACAAACTTGAAGAATTTTGCATGTCAAATACTCAATTTTTTTCATAAATCTGCATAACAACCTCTATTCTCGTATCTATATCTCAACCATCCAACATCAAAAACCAATATTTTCATAGCGGTTGAAAATCTAAGACATATATCTTGAACTTTATTGTTTTGAGTTAGAATCGAAAACCCTTCTAGGGTTCTCATTTATGAGATATAAAACAAGAACAAAAAATTATTCTACAGATTGTTACAATCAAAGAGTCTGTGTTCTAGAAAAAGTTTCTCCCCAATCATTTATCAAATGGGCATGATCTTATTGTCGTTGGAAAGCTAACATCTTAATCTTTCTCTGTTAGTTTTTATGTTTCTTCGAATTCTTGGTACAAGTATTCATAAAATAGCATAGAATCACTGAGATAGGCGCATATGCCCCTGTTTATCTTTTGTTTTAGGAATGTTCTTGGGCTTATATCTCAATGCTCATTCATCTTTTTGTAGTGAATGAAATATCATCAGAAAGATATTTTCTTTTAAAATCTTTTTTTTTGTATTTTTTATGGTTAAAAAATCAGTGTTAAGATAAAATATTGTTGATGTGTTTGCCGAAAATAGTCGCCAAAAATTTTGCCGAGGGAGGAAGGGTTGGGGACCATCGGTTAAGGAGCAGAAAAAACCCTCGGTTATGTGAAAACATGTGTGGGTTGTGTAGAAAAGGTTTTAAAAAATAAAACATCGCATTTAGTGTGGCAATTTTTGTACTGTAATGCCACAATTTTATCAAGTATAGACAAGATTTTGAAGATTTTTTCAACCAACAATGCAAAACTCTTGAAGATTTGTACTATAATGCCACGATTTTCTTATCTAAAAATGAATTTTGCATAACTGCATGTGAAATTTGTGAATTCCACAAACCTTTCACGAATTTCACAATGAACAACACAAAACTCTTGACGAAATTTACTGGTGGCACAATTTTCGTACTATAGAAGCAAAATTCCTTTTTAGATGCAAAAATTGTAGTACTATAATATGAAAATCATGACACCACTTGTAAATTTCGTTAAGAGTTTCATATTGTTGGTTGTGAAATTTCTGAAATGTTTACAAAATTTTTGAAAGGTTTGCGAAATTCACTAAGTCTCACATGCGGTGATGTGAAATTCCTTTTCAGAAGTGAAAATCATGATACTATAATTCAAAATTGCTACACTGTGCAGATTTCGTCAAGAGTATCATGTTGTTGGTTGCGAAATTCATGAAAATCGTGACACTAGAGAAAAGCATGGAACTATAGTATGCAAATTGCAACACTAAATGTGATATTTTGTTCCTTACAACCTTTTCTACGCAACTCAAGGCTATTTTAACATAACCTAGGGTTTCTTATGGTTCTCGATCGGTAGTTCCCAAACCTTTTCCTCCCTCAAAAAGATTTGTGGTGGCTATTTTTGGCAAAACACACATCGATGATACTTCATCTTGCCACTACTTTTTGACCCAGAAAATGAAAAAAGTCAAAAACACACTGAAAGTGATAAACTTTATTGATCCAACCGTATGCAAGGACCTAATGTACTTGTAACTTTTTTCTAATGGAAGACTCACCAAGGCATTGGTAGACACGAGTGCTACATACAATTTCATATCGCAGAAAGAAGCAGAATGGTTGGGACTATAGTGGGTGAAGAAGGAAAGCCACATAAAAGTGGTTAACTCTGAGGCAAAGGCTATCTATGGTGTTATTAGGGATGTGCCGATGTGAATTCATAACTGGGCAAGAAGAACCTCGTTATCAGTTGCACCCATGGATGATTTCAAAGTCATCCTCGAAATGGAATTCTTGATAAGCAATAAGGCAGTGTTGATGTCTCACCTCAACGCTGTTAGTTTTGAGGGTGAGAGTGAGCCCTACATGGTTGTTATGATACCGATGAAGCCTCATGAGTGCTTGGTGTCCGCGCTTTAGTTGAAAAGAGGCATGAAAAGTGGCGATGAGACTTTTCTCGTCACAATCGGTGCTACTGATGAGGTGAAAGAAGTTATCAATGTTACAGAGGTAGACCAATATTGAAGGAGTTTGATGATGTTAAGCCCGCTGAACTGCCAAAGAAGCTACCTCCAAGACGTGAGGTAGACCATCAGATCGAGATAGTGCTGGGTGCTCGGCCACCCGTAATGGCTCCATACCGTATGGGAATTCCTGAGCTATAAAAATTACGTAGACAATTGGATGATTTACTGGAAGTAGAGATCATCCAACCATTCAAAGCCCCCTTTGGGGCACCCATGCTATTTTAGGCAAAACAAGATGGGTTGAAGCGACTGTGTGTGGACTATAGGGCTTTAAACAAAATGACTATGAAAAATAAGTACTCGCTTCCCTTGTTCGTGGACTTGTTCGATCAGCTTGGTAAGGCAAAGGTCTTCTCTAAGTTAGACCTGAGATATGGCTACTAGCAAGTCAGAGTTGCAGAAGAGGATGAGCCAAAGACCACCTACGTGATGCGATATGGGGCATTTGAATTCCTTGTTATGCCATTCGACTTTACCAATGCCCCCTCCACCTTCTCAACCCTGATGAACAAGATTTTTTATCCACACCTGGACAAGTATGTCGTTGTGCACCTAGATGACATAGTGGTGTATAGTGACTTGATCGAACAATATATGCAGCATTTTCAGATTGTGATTCAAACTCTGAAGAACCACGAGCTGTATGTTAAAAAGAAGAAATGCATATTTGGTTAGAAGGAAGTACAGTTCCTTGGCCATAGCGTTAGAGGTGGTACACTGATGATGGACCACAAGAAGGTTGAGGCTATTCAAGCCTGGGAGCCACCTTCCAAGGTTCCCAAATTATGATCTTTCTTGGGGCTTGCAAACTACAATCGGCACTCCATCAAGGGTTGCTCATAAACTTTTGTTGCACTTACAAATTTATTGAAGAAAGACAGACCATGGTTATGGTCTAATGCATGTTAGAAGACTTTTAATGGGCTAAAGCATGCCCTAATAGAGGAATCAATGTTGAGGTTGCCCTACTATCGATAACCATTTGAAGTGCAGACTGACGCATCTGACTTCGCCATTGGAGGGGTGTTGCTCCAAGATGGACACCCCATCGCCTTTGAGAGCAGAAAGCTAAATGATGTCGAGCGTTGATATACCATGCATGAGCATGAGATGCTAGTAGTTGTGCACTACCTATGCACTGGAGACATTATCTTTTGGGATCAAAATTCGTTGTGGGCACTGATAATTTTGTGACAAGCTACTTTCAGACTCTGAAGAAGCTGAGTCCAAGGCAAGCACATTGGCAAGACTTCCTGGTAGAATTTGATATGGTTCTTGAGTATAAGTTTGGGAGGACCAATTTTGTCGCCGATGCCTTGAATCGAAAGGCGGAACTTGCGGCCTTGCTCATTTGGGATGATAGTGTGAGTCAACCCACGAGTGACCTTCTGGAGCAAGGTTGAGAAGCCTTGAAGAGTGACCCTACGACACGACAACTGATGACTTTGGTAAAAGGAGGAAAAGCGCAGAGATTTTGACTATAAGATGACTTTCTCTGCACAACGGGCAACCGCTTGTATATTCCTCGACAAGATATCATGCGAAGCCGCCTACTTCATGAGTACCACGATACCACTTGGGCGGGTCATCCGGGACAACAGAGAACAATGACATTGTTGGAACGTGCCTTCTATTGGCCATATATGCGTGATGATGTGGATGCATATATGCGGACTTGCTTGATTTGCCAACAAGAAAAACCTATCAATCAGATACCTGAAGGACTTCTAGAACCTCTACTCGTGCCAAGCCCTCCATGGGAGTGCTTAACTATGGACTTCATCTTGAGCTTGCCAAAAGTTCAAGGTTACAGTTCTATCTATGTGGTTGTAGACAGGTTCTTGAAGTATGCTACTTTCGTTCCTACCCCTGCCACCTGCTCGGTTGCCGACACGGCTAAACTGTTCATGCGAAATATAGTCAAGCATTAGGGAATCCTAGAGAGCATTGTCAACGATCGTGATGCCCATTTCACTTACAAATTTTGGCGAGAAGTGTTTTGCTTGATGTAAAAAAAATTGTATTTTAGCACAAGCTTTCACCCCCAAAACTGATAGTCAGAGAGAGAGGATCAATGACATGTTGGAGGAATACCAAAACACTTTGTCAGTGCCAACCAAAGAGATTGGGTCGATCTGTTCAATGCAGTTCGATTATGCTATAACTAGGGATGACAATACACCGGGGGGGGGGGACAGGTTCTCCACCCTAGTCCCGTCTCAAGATTAGAACCTCCATCCCCCGCACGGGGATGGATTTTAACCTCCACCCCCGCCTTCATCCCCATTTCATGTCCTCCATCCCTGGTTCAAATGGGGATGAAGTGTGGCGGGGCCCTGTTTCCTCATAGTCTATTGCCATCCTTTAGAAGGACTGGGGATGGGGCAGGCCGGGGCTATGCGGGGATCATGGTGGGGATGGGGCATGGTGGGGAAAAGTGTAAGTCCATCCCCGCCTCCACCCCCAAACGGGATGGATTTTAACCTTCATCCTTGCCTCCATCCTTGTTTCATACCCTTCATCCCCGATCCAAACAGGGCAAGGCGGGGCCCTGCTTTCCCCCGGTCTACTGCCATCCCTAGCTATAACCCCCAAAAAAGCGAGTCATCCAGCCATAGCCCATTCGAAGTTACAATCAGACAGCAGTTGCAGACTCCACATTTCCTTGTTGCGCGAGGGCGTAGAAAAAAGTCTTATGCATACCAGTTCGTCAGGAACTGGCAAGATCAAACATAATTGGCAAAGGCATATTTTAACAAGGCAATCAAGCACATGAAACAATGGGCCGACGTGAAGCGTTGACCAACATAATTTCGGGTAGGTGACAAGGTGCTGGAGAAGCGCTTTTGTGATCGCACAACTATCTTTCAAGGCCACCACTAAGGACTTATTCGCAAGTATGATGGCCTCTTTCACCATCATCTAGCGTGTGGGAAAATTGGCATACCGGTTGAACTTGCCAACAAACTTTCAAGTGCACCCAATATTCCATATATGCAACCTGAAGTCGTTCAATGAAGACGAAGGTGATCCTCAACGGGGTATGCCTCAACGTGCTCCTGTCATGCAGCACACACCTTCAACCATCAACACTTCAGGCAGAGAGCTAGAGATCAACATCAACCACTCCAACAACTACCATGGAGAAGTTAAAAAGTACTTAGTACAGTGAAAAAATTTGTTAGAATGTGAAGCCACTTGGGAGAAGGTCAGCAACATGTTCCAATATAGACAGCTCGTAGAAAACTATCATGAACAATTGGCATTGAGGACGGTGCCAACTTAGGTGGGGGAGCGTGTTTTAGACCATCACATTTTTCACTTTTTTGCTTTGATGTATATACCTCTTTGGCACTATTAAATGCTCCATTAAGCCTTACATCTAAGCACCCCGTGTATTCGGACCCTCTTTTCTCCAATTGATGTACTTTGCTTTTGAATATCTATAAAGAATCTTTTTGCATCCTTGCCTCTTTGTACTCTTTGTGATTATGTGGGCGTGCATCCTTATTTCAATTGGTGCGCATGTGTTGTGAGTTGCTTATGCGCTAAAAAGGCATGCTTTTAGTGTTTGTGGTTCACCAAAGCTACGTCACAGGGGCCTTCGCTTCTAAGCCTGTGACATGCATGATCCCATCAAAGAAGATAACCCCCAAATCACATTGAATAAAGAAAAAAAAAGGTTGATAAGAAGACCATTGCTACTATTCACTAATGATTGGATGATGCGGTGTTCCACAAAGTGTCAAATAAGCCTATAACTATGTCTTTATGGAAGAAATTTCATAATTTAGGGAAGGATCGTCAATGGCAGAGCATAGTGATTATTTTGAGTGCATTTTTCGCAATCACATCAATCAAATTTGATTTTACACTTAAAAGATAAATTAAAGTAGAGGATGTTAGCTTTCCAACACATAATTATATCTCAATCTTATAAGCAGATAAAAAGATATGGCCAAAAGAAGTTAACATATCGAGTTTGTTCAAAGATTGACGTTAGCCAGTCTTGAATTGCAGCTATAAGTAATAACACATAAATTATCGTTAGTAGCTCTTGACTATCGTTAGCAGTATATATGTGTCGTTATCACCATGTGTTGTTAGCAGTTTATTTGGTCCAAAAATGCATATTATTTGGAGACAATCTTTCTGAACCTTCCATCCTCATTAAATCTAGACCTCATTGTGGAACCCTTAGAAACCTATCTATCTATCTAATCATTATAGTTTTTGAGCTATTAAGTTAAAAAACCTCCAGCCACAGAGAAAGTCTATCCAACTATCAAAGAATCAGACTTGGCCACATCATTCATGAATAGAACTGGTTTTTGATTTTAAACCAAATTTTGATTTTGACATGAGGTTAATTTTCTGTCTGTACCTGATGGAGTTGGTAATTGTTAGAGGTTAGTTTGGATCAAGTAACTTAGTAGATTCAAATAATGGTTAGCCTTTTCATATGTTAATGGTTGGAAATGGACAAAAAGCCAACAATTTTTTTTTGAAAGGCATGCGGGGGTTAGACAGACCCCTACCAGTTATACAACTACACCATTGGGTTTTGAACCTGCAGTGTCCCAGCACAAAGTAACGTGCACTAGATGGATGTGATGAAATAACGTTTGATTATTCACTTCAAAACTAAATTCATACCAAAGAAGGGTCGGCCTTTGTTTGTTTAAAAGCTTTTGACTCCCTCTAGGAAATTTGGTTAGGCCACTAGGGATGGTAAATGAACCAGTGACTCTGGTCGATTCTTGTGTTCAGTTTCAAAAACTTTCAGTTGAATATTTTGATCAATAGAGAGTGATATGATTGATTCTACTGGATCTGAGTTATTGTTGGGAAGAATACTTTTGCATTTGGTTGAAGTTTGAAACGGGGTCTGTTCAACATATTATTAGTTTTTCTATAAAGAAGTGTTAAAGATCATTTTCTGAATTTGTTTTTGTTAAAAGAAAAAATAGAAAGGATGATCTACATCTGACTCAAAACGCACTCAAGCATAGGCAATAATTAAACCTTTGCTATTGTGTCTAAGGTTGGTAAACGTGCAAGTCATATTTGGGCTCATCTTGTTTACCAGTGGATTCAACTCGTGTTTGTGTTCAGCCTAGCCAGGCTCAAACTTCACTTATCCTTGAATGAGATGAGCCGAACATGAACTGGCTAGTGTAAAACCATTTCATTTTCTTTGTACATATAATATATATTTTGAGCATATTCTATACATTGAATGATTAAAAATACGAAATCATGTCTCACATTATTTAGAAAATATCATGACATTGTTTAGAAAAATTTTAAAAGCACATCTAACTTTTGACCTATTTACAAAACTTGTGCCTGAGTTAAAAAATAATTCTCAAAGACACGCCTCTCTATCATAACTGGCTTTTACCAAGTTTAAACCACGGTTTTGCATGATAAAATTACTCTACTATCTTTTTTAATTCCAGTAAAGTGAACTCTCCACCTTGAAGTCTTATTGCCAAAACCTAGATTGTGTCCCAATTGTCACCCATAGTAGGTATTTAAATTCAAATATGGGTTCACAAGTCCAGCCTACAAATCAGGAAGACAAATCGATCGAGCCAGCCTACAAATCAGGAAGACAAATCGAATTCAAATTCAAGCTTGAGTAGGTTCACAAGTCCAGTCTACAAATCAGCATAGTTGGGATAAACACACAATAAATGAAACGCTAAGGTATGTTGCGCATCACAGTAAAGTGCGTCAATTCATTCTTTTCAGTAGGGTAGATCTAAGGTTTGAAAAATGAACAAGTGCCCATGAACGTCGAGTCCAGCCATGGATGGAAGAAATGGAAAATAAAAAGGAGACAGTGATGGTGATAAACATGACGTTTTATGTATGATGAAAGATGGATGATGGTGATGGTGATATTGAATTTGGGACGTGTCCTCCACACATTTGTGATCCGTCGTGGAGATTGCTCAACCACAATGAAATGAATAAACAAATAATAAGGAAAATTACTTCAATGCCTCGTAGAGAGAAAGATAAGATATCACAATAATAGGCAGGTTGACTAGACAAATCAACCTGCACTGAACTTGAACATTGGGCCAAAGATAATGCCATCCCATGGGTCTCGGATCGTGATCTCCATGTCAAATGACAAATTGCAGCATCCCTATCCACAAAGGCAGGAGCACAAGATGAATCATAATTGACAATTGTGGTTTTGTGTGAAAGGTTTTAATTCTTTTTCTGGTAAATAAACCAAGCAGTTTGTGACTCTTCTCGGATTTTTTGTGTTCTGTTTCAAAAACTTTCAGTTGAATATTGTGATCAATTGATACTGATATGATTGATTCTATTGGATCAGAGTTATTCTTGGGAAGAATACTTTTGCATTCGGTTGAAGTTTGAATTGGGGTCTGTTCAACATATTATTAGTTTTTCTATAAAGAAGTGTTAAACGTCATTTTCTGAATTTGTTTTTGTTAAAAAAATTTAGAAAGGATGATCTTTATCTGACTCCACGTTGTTCGTTTCAATAGGACTTCTCCACAGTTCATGAAGTTGAATATAGGTCCTTGTCTACTCAATTAAGCCCGAATCTAACCTGTTTTTCATTTCTCTATGTCCAGTCATTTCTGATAGGTGAGTTGAAGATTGAAAACGGATCAAGCATCGTTAATGGGAACTGGGTTGTTGTCCCGCTTGAACGGGTCAGTGAGAATTGCTTACAGATTCATTTCTTGATTCTTTTTCTGGTCATTTCACATTTTAAGTTTCACATGTTCCTTAAAAAAACATATTTTCTGTTTTTTGCTTCATGATGTTTCTCATTTTTTTTCCATGAAGGACCGGAAAACCACCCTCGGGATCATAGACCTAGTCTGCCACGCTAAGCCTGCCATACTTACGGTCGCTTTCTCGACGGTGTAAAACTGTGGCACATCCCTTGCCAAGGGAGTTACCCAGCTTTGGCTGAGCAAGGGATAAGCAAGGGCTTACCTTTTTACTTTTATCCCTTGCCATCGTTAATGCAACTTTGGGTTGGTTTCATGATTTGAACATAACAGATTTGATAATCTTTGGTCAAGATTTCTCAAATTTGAGATTCAAATTTCATGCAAACCTCAACTGGAATGGCTTTTTATATGAACGCCAAAAACACTCAAAACACACTCAAGCATAGGCAATAATTAAACCTTTGCTATTGTAAGGCAGGTACGTAAACATGCAAGTCATATTTGGGCTCGCCTTGTTTACCAGTGGATTGAGCTTGTGTTTGTGTTCATCCTAGCCAAGCTCAAGCTTCGCTTATCCTCGAATGAGATGAGCCAACATGAGCTGGCTAGTGTAAAACCATTTCATTTTATTTGTACATAGAATATATATTTTTTGTATAATTTTTTCTACATGGAATATATATAGAGTTCATTTTGGTCTTGTACTGAGCACCCTTTGATTAAAGCTCTTTACGAATTACTAGTTGCCAACACCTTAGTCAGTAAGCGATGGAGGGAAGAAATGGAAAATAAAAAGGAGACAGCGATAGTGATAATCACGACGTTGTTTTATGTATGATGGAAGATGGATGATGTTGACGTTGATGATCCTGACGTCTCTTTTTGAAATGGTCTAAGATGCGTCTCCATTGCATAGAGGAGAATAAGTCAATATTGAATTGGGGACGTGTCCTCCACACATTAGTGATCTGTCGTGGAGATTGCTCAACCACAATGAAACGAATAAAAGAGAAGAGACATAACAAATAATAAGGAAAACTACTTGAATGCCTCGTAGAGAAAGATAAGATATCACAATAATAAGCAGGTTGACTAGACAAAACAACCTGCACTGAACTTGGACAATGGGCCAAAGATACTGTCATCCCATGGGTTTCGAATCTGATCGTTTCGATGTCAAATGACAAACTACAACATCCCTAGCCACAAAGGCAGGAGCCCAAGATGAATCATGATCCACAATTGTGATTTTGTGTGAAACCCAAGATGAATCATGATCCACAATTGTGGTTTTGTGTGAAAGGTTTTAATTCCCAAGATGAATCATGATCGACAATTGTGGTTTTGGACTACTGTAGATGTAGCAAATGTGTTTGTCCATTTTACTTAGAACTTTCCTAGTGGTTTTAAAACAAATTGGCTTGCTAATTCATGCTCAGGAGGCAAAGTTTGAATATTTATCTTACTTCTCAATTTTTGGGTGTTTGGACCTTTGCCAGTTTAAAGATCAATGGCTCCCTTTTATTGTTTCCCAAATATTCATATGCAACAGTCCTCAATCCCATGTGGTAAGTGGGGTCCTGTGTCAAGCTAATTAAAGGTCCAAGATGGAATCCCTCTGTCACATGGGGCAATTGTTGTTCTGGTAGGGGTCCGCCTAACCCAGCTTGCCTTTCCAAAAAGAATAAATAAAAAATCCTCAATTGCAGATAACTGGAAAATTCAAAGATAGGCAGGATCTAGCTGTTCATATTGAAGTGGTGATGGACAACCATTTGGTCTTCGAGACAACTTAGCCTTGAGCTTGATGAGTATTGCGTAGTCACACTTGAAGGGAAAGATGATATACTCATGCATATAGGTAAAGAATACAAGATGATACATGTATCAATCGATGACTCCATTATAACAAGAGGCAACATCTATATGACTAACTTGGAAAGTTTTTGAGGTTTTGCAAGGAAACCATGCTGCAGTGAAATGAAAATGCATCCTTGCTCATCAATGAACCTTAACAGGAAGAAGCTTGCAAGGGTTTAGATTTCAGATTGTGAACCTTCTGGATGGAATTCCGCCCTCCCCTTGGATGGACCCTAAGATGAAGCGAAGCTTACACCTATTAGCATTAGTTCATCTACCAATGAAACTCTTCTTTTATATATATCATCGTGCCATGAACTCCACTTTCCTAATGGGGTGTTTGTTACCCTCCCACCTAAGGAAAGCCTCTTTTCTATGAAAGGGCCACTTTGGAGGGAGAGTGCTTCCCCATTGGGGGAGGTATGAACCCATTTTTTAAAGTGAATCTTATCACATATTTCTCATTGAAAGAGACCCTATTTTTATAAAATAAACCTTCTTTCGTAGAAAAAGGGCATGAAACAAATGCCCCTTAATTGTTGATATTACCTACTTTAGCATAGTGGTTGTATTTTTTTTTTCTTATTTTACTCAGACTTTTGATTCACACTCGATGTTTTTGAGAAATGTACAAATTCAGTCTAGTGAAGAGCTGGTTTGATGATCAGGAGATGCAAATTAAACAAAAGAAAGATTTTGCCAAAACGGAGTTGCATGTTTCTTTCTAGGAGAAGGTGGTAATATACAACCTAGAACCAGGTTGGACTTTGGTTTTCAAATTTTAAACCCAATCGGATTTTGATAGGTGAGTTGGTAGATGGACTAACAGGTGCTTTGGTCATAGACTCACAAGTAGGGGTGTCAACCGGTCAGATTTGGTTCGGACCTAGGAGGAACCAGACTTGGACCCAATTTCTGAGTATAGTATCAGGTCCAGACCCGAGTTTAGTCAGGTCCTAACCTGAGTTTAATCATGTCCATTATGAGAGAAATCATACCCAGTCCTGATAAGAACTGCATGAATCAGATCCAGATCATACCCATTAAAATAATATATATTTTTATCATTTTTATATTAAAAAATTACAGGTCTTAATGGGAACTCGGGTCGGGCCTGGGTATGGAATAAAATTTCACACACTATACCCAAATTCCTGTATTAATCAGACTTTCGGGTCTTAATCGGGTCATTTTATTTTTCACAATACCCGGACCCTATGGGATTTGGTTCGGGACGGGTCTGGGTAGACCCGACACATTGGCAACCCTACTCACAAGTGGGATGAGCCATTATGCTTGCAAAAGTTCAAACCTGAGAAAGTTGGACCTTGGTTATAATCTTGTGACCAAAAGTGTGGATCACATTTACAACTTGCACTTTCTCATGTTTACAAGAACTGGAGGAAGTGTTGTGCTTGAGATTTGCATTCACATGATCTTGAGAAAATATAATTTTAATAGGGCATTACAAAAGTACCCATGCCGACATCTTAGGCTTAATTTGCAGTAACATGTCCAAATAAGCTAATCACGTCAAAACTGATAATGGATTCAGATTTGGTATTTTTTTTTTGAAAGGCAAGCCAGGGATCCTGGGCCTTTAGCTTGACACAGGACCCCTCTAATTACCACATGGGATACCACCTCGATGATCAGATTTGGTATTTATAATCTAGGCTTAAGACCGGATTTGATTAAGCCTGATATGTTCAAACATTTCTTTACTATAACCCTTTCGGACAAGTTTTTTATGCTTCCAGATTTGGATGTAAATCGATTTGGAGTTATGATTGAGGGTTAAAACGAGATCCATCTCATATTAATGGGTCTGATAGTGCGTAACTGAATCCGGGTCTGATAGTGCATAACTGAATCTTGGTCATCCACATCTCAAATTAATGGGTGTGGATCGATGAGCACTTCTCCGGCTATAAAGACCTCATTTGCTCCTGTTTATAAATAATAAAATAAAAAAATGCCTAGCTGGCAAACCATGTCAACAACCTCACAAAGGATTGAGTAATGTAGTGCAGAACTGAATCCGGGTCATCCACATCTCCGACAAACATAATTGAGTAATGTAGGAGTCACATGGAGTATGGGCAAAATTTTAATAATTGAAAACAATTTAGACAGACTGAATGAGAAATGAAGAGAGTTATTGTCCACAGCTGGTGACTGACAGATACCATATAGTAGGCCAGCCATTTGTCGGCGGGTCACCAGTCAGAAATAATTGATAAATGATATTAGTGATGGTAATAAAAAGCCCGACACTACAAACATAATTGAGAAATGTAGGAGTTACATGTACTATTTTATCAAGTCAAAGCATTTTTTTCATCTGTATCAGTCCAAATGGTCCCTCTCTCTCTCTCTCTCTCTCTCTCTCTCTCTCTATATATATATATATATATATATATATATATATGTTTTTTAAATTTTAAATAAAAAATCATTTGTTTAATAGATCTTATGATTGATTTATACAGAGGAAAATCGCTTCTGCTTGTTTTTGCTATTTTGGGGTTACTAGTATCGCAAGTAATGGTTAGTTTCAACGAAAAGAGTTGGAAAATAGGAAGGTTTAAGATAAAATATTTTTTTTATACGAAGGACTTGCATGATCCCGTCAAAGAAGATAACCCCCAAATCACATCGAATAAAGAATAAAAAAACCTTATTAAGAAGACCATTGCTACTATTCACTAAAGATTGGATGATGCAGTGTTCCACAAAGTGTCAAATAAGCCTATAACTGTCTTTACAGAAGAAAATTCATAATTTATAAGAGAAGAAAACAATAACAAATGAGATATTTCTCATTCAACAGCTACCAAACACGAATAGGACTCATTGGCACCCCTATCCTTGTCTAGTCAAATAAAGTTAGTGGGACCTATGGAAAGAAAAAGTAAAGTGGGGATTAGATATAGAAACAGAGTCGATCCAGTATGAAACTTTTATAAATTTTGGTTGTTTCTTCGGAACCCGATCTTACTATGTATTTAGTTGATCCTGATCCCATCCATTTTCATATCTAATGGAAAATGTCACTACAAAAGTGAGTACCGATTCCATAAGTTTTTGAGCCATGAATGATACCACCAGGGAATGAAGGATCTGGTGTTGAGAACTCGATGTTCAAGAAGACCTTGTTGCACCTCGTAGGAGATGTGACTCTCTGAAAAGACAGAATCGAGCTGACTGAAAAATACAGAAGAAGTAATGATAAGACTTTGAGAAAAAAAAAACATGATTTTTGAAGAAAGATGCAAGAAAAAAAAACAGGTTGGAAATTCGAGATCCAGAGGAAAGAAAGGATAGAAATCACTTGGAGTTTTGAAGAAAATAGAGAAATTTTCTGAAAATCGTTTTGGGTTTGAATAAAACAGGGATTTTAGACAATATATGAAAATAGATGGAAAAATTAGAATTTTTTTAAAATCGTCCAGTATTTTAGAAAACTTGTGGAAAATATAAAAAAAAGAAGCTAACATTCAATCACATCCTGTACAAACAAGTATGCACATACAATATTCCCTAAAAGCTTACTCTAAATGCACAAGTTTTGAAATAGTTGTTGGACCCTAATCCTAACTCTAAGGCTCAGATCATCTGTGTCCGATCATGTTATGTCGATATACTCAAGCCAAGGCTCGATGTACGTGACATACAATCAATTTCTCTGGTTCTAGGTTCATGTTTTCCAATATCCTTGAGCGCGTGCCGATATACTTTGAACTATGACCCTTGGTACATGGCAGAAGGGTTTTCACCCAAATAGGTAGCCCAGTTGTGAGTCTTTGTCCCAAACTATGGTTCTGGAAGAAAGCCCAACAACGTGGTGGCCAGGTAAAAGTAGGTGGGGTTGCTTCATAAATATGAGCACATGCAAGAAAACAAAGGGCTCTAAGACCTAAAGAAGTAGAGTTTTTAAAAAATTTGAAGAAGCAAACATTGTTTACATACAAATCCTAGATTGAGGAGTGTTGTATTTTGACCTAAGTCTATGTGAGCATGAAAATTTCTGCCCCAATATGGTCCTACCAAACCATACCTAGTCTTTATACAGTCCATGTCAGCTGGGTTTGAATCTAGGCTCTTAGGTTCACATGATATCATAAAATAAAAGCTGACATTCCATAGAACATGATTTTGATAACTTGAACAAAGCAGACCAATAGATTGATTAGGCGAAGACAGGTTCCATCACGGTTGTCAAACCTGTTATCATCGCAAAATTTTACTTTTGCAAGTCAAACTGACATTTGAAAAAAAAATTGAAAATAACTCACCTCCGTTTTAAAATGCGGGATAATTTAGACGAACGGGACTCGCCTGTCGATACGAGGTTCAACCATTCTTGGCGCCTTTACCAGGGGTAATTGAACCAAGGATCAATCAAATGCTTTGCTTTGCTCAACTTATCTAAATTGATGTTCTAATTCCTAAATGCACAAAAAATCGGGCATGTGCTATGAATTTTAGAAAATGCAGGTTTGAAAACACAATGTATGCTTCAGAGATTTAAAATACTTGAAGAATTCTTGGAAAATATGACACTTTGAAAATCGTGAGCCTTGTTGAAAGAATATTTCTGAAGAAATAGAAAATCGATTTCTGAAGAAATTCAAGTGTTTTTAAGAAAATCGATTTCTGAGGAATTTCAAATAACTTTGGAAAAACTTGATTTCTCTAAATTCAAACTTTGAAATAGAGAATATAAATTGGAAAATCGAATTTTGAACTTTGAAAAAGACTTTGGAAATCCCTTGAAAATTCAGAGTTTTGAGAAAATCATTTTCTGAGAAAAACTTAAAAAAAATTTGAGAAAACCAATTTCTCTGAATTGGAATTAGAATTTTCAAATTGAATGAAATGAATGAATGTGGATTTAAAAGTCATGATTTTGAGAAATTGAGAAAATATTTTGTATTCTTGAGAGATGCAGTGCATTTTGAAGTTAGCCTAAGAGTGTAGGCTGAATGTGGCTAATATGAAGATCATAAATTTGTGTCTCATTTGTATTCTGACTATGGCCAAAAATACGAATTCCACCGAGTTTGTCAAATCCCTAAGAGCTTGTGCACATGTCATTCGTATATACTATAGTGGATTTGTGAAAATATGCATGAATTAACATATATCAGATATTGAAATTTGCAGAATTAAACTATATGCAATGCTCCCAATTCTAAGCAGGAATTGAAATTCTTATTCGAAATTTAATTTCATTTACTTCACTAATTGATTTTAAATACAGAAAAATAAAGGAAATACATCTTTGAATGTCTCTGCAAAACTATAAAACTTGTTAGTGAAGATATTTTGGCTTTTCTAGATTTATCCAGTAATATTTGGAAATTACTGCATTTTGCTAGATATAAGCCTTATTCTATATTTTTCCTGATATAAATATAATAAAGAATAATGTAAAATTAAAGGAATAATAAAAATAAATAACTTTGAAATTCAGAATTTAGAGAAAATGATAAAAATACTTCTGAAAACAAGACTATGATCTTGAAATCAGGGTTTTTCAGAAAAATATTTTGTAAAAATGGGATTTTGAAATCCAAATAAAAATAAATCATACACAAGATGATATAATATGATTGAAAATGTGAAAAATCAAAGTTTGGAATTTCAAAATTGAGGTCAAATGACCAAAATGCCCCTGATAGCAAGACTATGGCCTTGAAATTAGGTTTTTCAGAAAATATTTTGGTAAAAACTTTGGGTTTAGGGTTTAAATAAAATCAAATAATAGCCAAATCGAATATGAGGCATCCTAGCACTATTCTAAACATGACAAAACCATAAAAACATGAACTTATACACAAAAAATCAGAAATATCATAAAAGTCATGATTTTGTGAGTGTTTCGGGATCCTCCAGGCACCTTGTTTTGCAATTCAACTCATCCAAGCATCAAATGATATTCAACATTGATAAAAATTAACATGTGAACTTGTTATAACCCTAAAATTAAATTGAAAACAGAAAGATCAAATTTTGACATAATTTCAATCCAAAAATTGCAAAAAACTCTAAAATATGCTATTTTTACCTACAAGCACGTACCCATTTTAGAGTGAGACCCAAATAAAGGGCCAATCTACCTTGAAAATTTATAAAATTTTATAGAAAAATAGTAGACAAAAAAAAAAAGAATATCCATTTTACGGATAGAAAAAATCATCTCCGGTTAGAGAGATATTGTTCCGGCAATATTTGATCAATTATAATGAATATAAAATCCATTAAAACAAATGCTTTCGGTTGAAAATATAGAGAAAAACAGCAGAATACATTAAAAAATTCTAGGATTTCAGCAATGAATAGTGGACACGCATATAAGGAACTTACCCTTTTACAGATTATTGATTGGATCTCTGGTTAGAGAGATACAATCAACACAAGTTGAGTTAGGGTTTTAACAAATCATAACGAGTTCTAAAACATGGATCTGACTTTATGATAGAGGAAAAATGTAAAACAGTCACAAAAAATTACAATAAAATTACAGTAAAAACTAGACTCTAACACGAAGTTATTGCAATTTACAGATTTTAAATCGGATCTCGGATGACAAAACTAACACAACTGCAAGTCATACCTGAACATGAATAATGATTTTTAATCAACAGGAATCCCGATTTGACTTGGTATTTTTTTAACAGAGTTTGTAAATCCCAAAACCTATGATTTTTTTACAGAGACTCACTGACATATCCTTGGACCATATATAAAAAAATCAGAAATTTCTAACAAATATTTAAATAGGAAACAACATGTTTTTTACAAAACTAGAATCAAAACACATAGAAATCTAATGAAACACTAAAAAAACATGATTTAATAATGGAAAACAATAAAAAATACCTAAACAGCCAAACAAAATTTATTTTAATGTTGAAACATATGCAATAAATATTAATATGATAAAAAATAAAAAGAAAACAGGGAATCCATGGCTGAAATTAATTTTACCTTTGAAATAATGAATTTAACCCATTTAACGGGTAAATCTCATGTTTCATCGGTTAAGAACATGAAAAACAGAAAGATAAATGATTCTAATGGATTAGAATCTCGAAAAACAGCACTAAATAAGGATAGATCATCTTCTTCAGTCAACCTTGGGGTTCTTGGATGAGAATCCATGGTTACAACCATGAAGCCAATGGTGAAATCCATGTTAAAACATGGAAAAATATTAAATAAAGCATGAAAAAGTTTATGAAAACCTTACCTTAGCTACAATGGAAGAAGGAGAGGTGCTGGAGAGAGGAGAGAGAAGCTCCAAGAATTAGGTGTGTGAAGAATAAGGGGTCGACCCCCTTGTGGACTCTTTATATAGAATTTTTTTTTTTAGGTTTTCTAAAGAGTTTTAAAAAAATTAGACTTCTAAAGGGGGAGGGGGGTGTTTTTTCTTAATTAGATTTGACCTTTTGACTTTCCTAATTAAGCCCCTAATTAACTTAAGACTTCTAAATGACTTAGAAAACCTCCAAATGTGGCGCCACCTAATGTGAGCCTACATTGGGTTTTTAAAGCCTAATTTTTTTAAACTTTGAAAATCACTAATTAAAAACTAAAATAAAACAGAATTTTGAAATCACTTTGGACTCTCCTAAACTGCTAACCTAACTAGGACACTGACTAACCTTAGTCTAACCCTGACCTTATCAAATGTGGCGCCACTCACTGTGGGCCCCACTTAAAATTTCAAAAAATGATTTTAAAACTTGAAAATGAGAGGTTTTTCAAAAATGATTTAAAAGTAGACTTGAAATTGAAAGTTTTGAAATGACACAGAGTTCTGACTAGGTCACAACTCCTCTAGATATGGCGCCAAACGAGTGGGCCCCACACCAGGGTTTTGAAAAATTTTAAATAAAGACTGAAGATAGCTTTGAAAAGGGGTTAAAATCAACAGATGAAATTCAAAGTTTTGAAAATAGAGTTCTAAGCGAACTGGAACTCTGGGCTAAAGTCTTGAAATTTTAGGACTCTGAGATTTGAGATTTTGAGAGTCAAATAAAGAATTTTTTGAAAGATTTCCTCAGAATTGGTAAAAATAAGTCAGAAAATACAGTCAGGGTTAGAGTCCTAACTCAATTAAAACTCTGAAATAGAGTTCTGAATCAACCAGGATTATGCAAAATGACCTAATTTTTAAAAAAACAAAGGGAAATGAATGAAAATAGAAGTAAAAATAAATTTCAGAACATACTCCTAACTAGATTAGGACTTTGGGACAGAGTCCTGATAGGACTGAAACTCTAGATATTTTTGGTATTTTCTGAAAAACAGATGAAATAACTTATGAAAATAGTGAAAATAATAACAAGTATTGAAATCAAACAGAGTTCTGATCCAACTGGGACTCTGGAGACAGAGTCCTAATTGAACTAGGACTCTCAGAATTTTGGATTTTCTGAGAAAACAAATGAGAGGATTTTGAAAACATGTGAGAATAAGGTGGAAATTAAAGTCTGGTTCAGAGTCCTAATTCGACTAGAACTCTGAGAATTTTTTATTTTCTAAGAAGCAAATGATAAGATTTAAACAAAACTTTTGAAAACCAGTGAAATTGAAGCGAGAAAATAAACTTTGGATACAATCCTAATTCGACTAGGACTCTAGAACAGAGTCCTGATTCGATCAAGACTCTGGGATAAAATCCCAGAATTTTAAAATTCTATGATAAAGGTGTTACCATTTTAAAATTTGGAAAGATAAATAAAGAGATTTTGGAAAGATTCTCTCAAAATTAAAATCAACGTCAGAGTCTTGATCCAATTGGGACTCTTTGAATAGAGTCTTGGTTTGACTAAAACTCTGAGTTCTTGACTTATTTCAAGAGATTTTGAAAGGTTTGATTGAAAATGGCTAAAATAGCCACAAAAGATAGAGTCTTAATCCGACTGAAACTCTAAAACGAAGTCCTAATCCGACTGAGATTCTTGAAAAAGAGTCTTGATCCAACTAGGACTCTAGGATTTTGGCCAAAATGAAAGATTTTGAAAGGTTTTCTCAAAAATAGGTAAAAAGGTTAGTAAAAGGTAGAGTTCTGATCCGACTAGGACTCTGAAAAAAGAGTCCTGATTCAACTAGGACTCTAAGATTTTGACTAAAATGATAGAAATATCCAAGGAATATGACCACAATTAGTTTAAAATTAGAATGGAGTTTTGAAAAGGCTAAAAAAGATAGAAAGACAGAGTCCTGATCCAACTAGGACTCTGAAATTTTTGAGAAATTTGATAAATGAAGAAATCCAGAAGCGACACCACTTAAATGGGTCTCATCTAAAAATTAAAATTAGTTGAAAATTGATTCTAAAATAAATCCAGATTGCTTTTCTTAAGAAAATGTCTTTGAAATAAGAAATGCAAAGCCCTGAGGGTTAACCAAATAGTAAATATTGTTTTAAAACGTAGGTTTTTGAAATAGATTTTGAAATAAATGTTTAAGCTCGAATCTAGATTTAATATTTTGAAAACAGGAGTTCTGGATCTCAAAAATGAGATAAAATGTGATAAAATGCTGAGAAATGTTGAGAAATAATGAGAAATGTCATGTGAAATAAAAACTTTGGAAAAAGGATTTTAGGTATTGGACCCCGATTGACAGTTGTACTAATTCAGAAAGTGGTAAAATTGATAAAAATGGGCAAAATGATTTAAGAAATGATTTTTGTCTCTATCTGGCCAGAGTGACACTGAAATTTGCATTTTAACTAGTTTGAACTAGAATGAACTGAATTCTAGGATTTCAGAACTCAAAGGGACTGACAAGACCCTGACTTAATTGAACTCTTAGACTAAATTGTCAAGAAATACTGTCATTTTTAGAGAAATTATGAGAAATGGTCACTGGAGTGAAGTGAGTTATGGACAAGAACTGAGTTTGAGCTGAAACTGGAGCACTTGAACTATTGGTGAGCTCAAGTTAGACTCAGGAAAATAAGATTGACTAGAAATTACTGATTCTGAGACAATTGACTTGGATTTGAGTGAGAAATGAACTCATTTTTAAAGAAATGGTCCCATTTTGGCAGGAATGGTCAGAAATGAAAATGATTTGCTCATTGTGAGCTCAGGTGAGCTGGAAATGACTGACATTCTAACTGTTCTGGACTTAAAAATGAGCTTAGTTGACTCTGACTGGAATGAGTCGAGGATGACCTAAGGGTAAAATGATAATTTAACTAGTAAAAAAATGAATAAAATAGTAAATTTCTAAAACAGACTCAGGTTGAACTCCTACACTGATCTACCAGGGTTGGCATCTACACAAGGGGGGTTGTCTGAGAATGGATGAGAGAAATTTGAGGTGTTTACAGACCTATGAAAAGAAAAAGTAAAGTGGGGATTAGATATAGAAACGGATTGAATCCAGTATGAAACTTTTATAAATTTTGGTTGTTCCTTCGGAACCGATCTTCCTATGTATTTTAGCTGATCTTGATCCCGTCCATTTCCATCCCTAATGGAGAATGTCACTGCAAAAGTGAGTACCGACTCCATAAGATTTTAAGTAATCACAACACATCCAAACCAAATACTTACCAGCCTTACCAAGTCTATGGCGCCAAAAGCTGTGGAAAACCAAATCTCTATTGCTTTCTTAAGGAACACCTAAAGGCCTTCTTGATTTACAATGATTTTGTGGTTCAACATAAACAAAACGGCTATAAGCTATGAATAAAACGGAAAATGATAACTGAAACAAAACAGCTATAAGCTATGATTAAAACGATAATAATAACTGAAGGTAATGTTCGTACTGTTTACATCATTGTTATTGATTATAATGTGATCCCTGCACATCCCTTGCATTATTGGTCTTATAAAAATACACTGTTTTTACTTTTATCCCTTGCTCTCGTTATTGCTCTAAATAACATCATGACATTATTTAGAAAATTTTCAAAAGCAGACCTAACTTTTGACCTATTTACGAAACTTGTGAATACATGTCTGAGTTAAAAATTAATTCTCAAAGACACGCCTCTCTAACAAAACTGGCTTTTACGAGAGGGTGGTGTATGTTCGCCTCCGATGATTCACTGAATCCCACGTCTGTGTTCGGGGGATCGAATGAGTGCCACGTATTCATGCACATGGGGCTCGTATTCCCGTGTATGTTGACATAACTTTGCATCGGACTCTGGTGCTGTTGCAAAGACTTAATCACCCTTGCTTTTCCTGCCCTGAAATGACGGTTCGAGGAAATGACAAAAATATCCTCCATTCAAAAGTTGTGAAACGATGGGTCGATAAAAAGACAAAAAAGTCCTCCATCTAGAAAGTTTGATGTTAACCATTGAAAGTGGAGACGTTCCCTATTCATTAAACTCCTGCGCCTTCTGCTGTAACAGTTGCTCCCATTATCAACCAAAACTTTGCCTTCGTCTCCAGTCTAGTTTTCCGCCTTGTTTTTTATCCTGTTGTACAACACATTGTCGCCTTCTCGTGCCTGCCTTGCGTTACAAAACATTCCAGTGTCTTCTCTTTATTTTTGCTGTCGTTAGGCATCATGGTAGAAAGCAATGATTCACAAACATTCCTTCCAGTGCCATTAAGGCAGCATGAGTAGCTTTTCATCTCATCATGCGATCGATGAAGAAGGCATGTCGTCATGTGTGCCATTAAGGCATTGTTTGGTTATTGCAGGTAGATCTTGTTCTTACGAAGGTTGGAAACTTATCGATATTTGTAAGACGCTGAGACCTATTGACAAGAATGCTTGTTTGCAGATGCTAGGAAGGGCCTTTACCCCATCAGGTATCCTACATTCATTCATCGTATGCATTGTATCTCAAACCGTTGTATTAGTAACAGACTCCCGTTTTTGTGAGATACATTTTTGTTAGTTAATATCGATTTGTTTGCTATTATGCTCAAGTTCTTCCTTATCGATTTGTAATTTATTGTGCGATATATTTATCGACCTTTTAGATAGTATGGTTTTGTATCGTCGAGTTGTAAGTTATTATGCTGAACTGCCGTATCGATTTTCAATATCTTACAAATCGCTATACATACGATATTTGTAAGACGTTGTGACCTATTGACAAGAATGCTTGTTTGCAGATGCTAGAAAGGGCCTCTACCCCATCAGGTATCCTACATTTATTCATCGTATGCATTGTATCTCAAACCGCTGTATTAGTAACAGACTCCCGTTTTTGTGAGATACATTTTTGTTAGTTAATATCGATTTGTTTGCTATTATGCTCAAGTTCTTCCTTATCGATTTGTAATTTATTGTGCGATATATTTATCGAACTTTTAGATAGTATGGTTTTGTATCGTTGAGTTGTAAGTTATTATGTTGAACTGCCGCATCGATTTTCAATATCTTACAAATCGCTATACATACATATCGTTTGTGTAAGATATTATATTTCATGTAATATGTATTTGTAAGATATTTGTACACAGACTTTGAAAACATGTGGATGCAGAAACACATCGTTACACGAATGGTGGGTCGATTTTCGCATGCATATCGCTGCTCTCTCAGCGACTTCTATTGAACTCGCTTTAGAGCCTCGTGGATATTATGAGAGTGTTATCGTCAACACACATGTACGACATGTGTATTTTATTGGCATGGTAAGCGATAAGTCGATGCTCAGTATAAGCAAACATCAAACTGCACTTGATTTGATACTGTCATGCATTAAATCGTTGCTTTGACTTGCTTAACCCTAGTGGTATCCGTTGTTATATGCATCCTGATTAAATCGTAGTAAAACTATGTTGCTTGCTAACGCAAATTGATATATTGCTTACAAAATATTCCACTGTCTTATTTTATTTGTCGTTGTTGTTAGGCATTATCGAAGAAAGCAATGATGCACAAACATTCCAACCAGTGCCATTAAGGCAGCGTGAGTAGCTTTTCATCTCATCATGCGATCGATGAAGAAGGCATGTCGTCATGTGTGCCATTAAGGCATTGTTTGGTTATTGCAGGTAGATCTTGTTCTTACGAAGGTTGGAAACTTATCGATATTTGTAAGACGCTGGGACCTATTGACAAGAATGCTTGTTTGCAGATGCTAGGAAGGGCCTCTACCCCATCAGGTATCCTACATTCATTCATCGTATGCATTGTATCTCAAACCGCTGTATTAGTTACAGACTCCCGTTTTGTTAGTTTATATCGATTTGTTTGCTATTTTGCTGCAAAACACAAATTGATATATTGCTTAAAACATTGTTGAGCTTATCATCAGGTTGTAATAAAGACGATGTAGCTGAATCCATCGAAAGATCTAGAGAATTGAATATCTATACTTCTGACGCAACTGAAGTATTGAACATCTGCACTAACAATGCACATGAAAAGAAGGGTGCAGGCATTAGACCCACTCTTGACTTGAATGTTCCAGCGGAAGAAATGCAATTCAATGATGAGTTAGACTACCATGACAGTGCACATAATAAAAGTGTAGGCCACGGGAATGTACACGGAAGTACACTTGACTTGAATGTTCCAGGAGAAGAAATGCAATTCAATAATGAGGTAGATTTTGATGACAGTGCACATAATAAAAGTGTAGGCCCCGGGAATGTACACGGAAGTACACTTGACTTGAATGTTCCAGGAGAAGAAATGCAATTCAATAATGAGGTAGATTTTGATACCGTAGGAACTGGGAATGTACATGGAATTACACGTGACTATGTTCCTGTAGAAGGAATGCAGTTTAATAACGAAGAAGATGTATATAAATTTTACAATGATTATGCCTTAAAAGTTGGCTTTAGTGTGAGAAGGTTTTCTTGGTCAAAAAATGCACAGGGTGTCTTGGTTAGAAAGACATATGTCTGTTCCAAGCAAGGTTGGAAGAAATCAATGGGAAATCCAACAAGGAGCATGCCAGAATCAAGATGTGGATGTCAGGCGAGATTGGTTTTGAGAAGACATCTGAATGGGAAATTTGTCGTGCGTACTTTAATCAGTGATCATAATCATAATTTATCTGCATCATTTATGACTGTTATGCTAAGGTCACATCGTAAAGTAACTGTAGCGCATGCTGCAATGGCTGAAATAGCCGATAGCGCCGGCATTGCACCAAGGAAGACATACAATTTGTTTACCCGCATAGATGGTGGTCGCGAAAATGTGCCATTCACTCCTTTGGATCTAAGAAACCACTTGAGAAGGAAGAGGACAGATAACATGAAGAACGGAGAAATATGTTGTTTGGTTCGCTACTTACAGAATAAATCAAGCAATGAACATGGTTTCTTTAGTGCAATTCAAGTGGACGAAGATGAATATGCTGTGAATATGTTTTGGGCAGATTCAAAGTCTAGAGTAGATTATGAATGCTTCAATGATGTGCTTGTGTTTGATACTACAGTAAAGATTAATACTGAACAGTGGCCATTTGCGTAGTTTGTAGGAGTGAACCATCACGCACAGAGTTGTATATTAGGCGGTGCTTTTGTGTATGACCAGACCAAGGAAAGCTTTGAGTGGTTGTTCAGAGTATTTACACAGGCAATGAACGGGAAGCATCCTGAAACTATACTTACAGATGGTGATCACGCAATTGCGGCTGCAGTGCTTCATGTGTGGCCAGATGCACATCATCGCCTATGTTTGTGGCATATCTTTCAAAATGCAGCAAAGAACATAGGACGCATATTTAATCAGAATACAGGGTTTGACAAAACGTTTACAAGGTGTGTACTTCATAGCGTAGACGAGGTCACATTTAAGTTAGATTGGGACAAAATGATTAAGACATACGACCTTACTGACTGTCTGTGGTTACAAAATTTATATGCAGAAAAAAAGAAGTGGGCATTGGCATATGGAAGACAATACTTTTGTGCAGGTATGATAAGCACACAAAGAGCCGAATCTATGCATGCCACCCTTAAGAAAACTCTGTATTCATGTTTAACAATGTTTCGTTTCATGGAACAATATGAATTATTTGTAGACGGTCTAAGACAAAATGAGCTTGAACATGACGTGAAATGCTTCAATACACGACCTCAAACTTTTGGCATGGAAATATTGATGCGACCTGCAGCTCTGTATACACTAACTGTATTTGAATGAATCAAGAAAGAGGTGTTGCATGTCATGAATTGCAAAATAGAAGGACTCGTGCAAACCGAGAATATGCACAAATACCAATTTTTTTGTCAGGGCGAAAAGCATCAGGAAAGGCAAGAAGCACATGTCACGTACAATGTTGACAACGGAAGGGTAGAATGTTCGTGCAAAATGTATGAATTCAAAGGCATTCTATGCTGTCATGCATTAAAGGCACTCAATCAAGAGAAGATACAAGAAATACCTGAGTCTTACGTAATGCGAAGATGGACCAGACGTGCGAAGATTGAAATGCTCGTTATGGACAATGCGAGTAAATCTGGTGTTGACGAGAAGTGCCACATAGCCTCACGTTACCAACAACTGTGTAGGTCATTCATGCATGTTGCTGATTTGGCATCGAGAAGTGAAGAAGGCTATGCATGTGTGAGAAAAGCTGCAACGGAGTTACTTGAAAACGTAGAGTTAATTCACATTAAGTCAGTTGCAGCGAATGAATACCAGACGAAGATAACGGGATCGAAAAGAGTTGGTCAAAATCATGTTTCGCTTGACACTCCTGAGAAGTTGCACCGAAGCGTAAACATTATCTTCAACAAGTCAGTAGTGAACGTTGTTGATTATGATGGACATATTCATGAAGCGAAGGGTATCAAAAGAAAACCTGCCTCTGATCGCAGTCGTTGGAGGGCAAAGGGTGCAGTAGAATTGGTTGGCAAGAAGAGGATTAAGAAACAACCAACCTGTAATAAAAAACAACAAGGCCCTTGCAATGAACAGGTATGTAAAACATTATATTGCTTCCCATTGCGAGAAGCTTGTCAAATAGCTAACTCGTGTAATGTCCATCATGCAGCAATACCATGCCGAAGTACCACCAAACGTTCAAACCTACATTCCTCCCGACCAGATTTTCGGCAACGATCGCTACAGTTTTACAAGTCTTTTGGTATGTAATCAATGTTGCGAGGAGGTATGCATTTCTTGTGAAACTTAATTCAGTGTCTAATATTTTCTCTTTCATGACAGGCTCTGATGCATTCGACAGATAGGTATGGGACACAGGAATCTCGTGTGGGCCATTAATTTAGTTGTTATGCCTCTTTGCATGCCCCGATCTCCACAATGCCGGATTTGTTTTTGAGTTTATAGTCATTTGTCACTGGCGACTTGCGGTCCGTGGTTGGATCTGCTTAAATCGATAGATAGCGATTTTTTGCTTTTGCAGGAAGTCGATTGATGACATCACTGTATGGCGATTTGTGATTATCGTTGATTAGCGATATGTGGCATCGCAGCGTAGTGATTTGAGTGTATTGTTTGAATGTCGATCAAAGCGGGATGACAAAGGTTGTTCAAGTAAGCTTTTTTCGGCCAATGAGCAAGGTTGCGTTTCATTTTATGATCTAAGTATGCTATCACCTGCGCGGTTAAAAGCCTACTTGGATCATAAAATGAAGCGCAACCTTGGTCAATGCCCCAAGAAAGCTTACTTGAACAACCTTTGTCATCGCACTTAGATCGACAGTCGAACAATACCCTCAAATCGCTATGCTGCGATGCCACATATCGCTAATCAATGATAACCACAAATCGCCATACAGTGATGTCATCAATCGACTTCCTGCAGAAGCAAAAAATCGCTATCTATCGATTTAAGCAAATCCAACCACGGACCGCAAGTCGTCAGTGACAAATGACTATAAACGCAAAAACAAATCCGGCATTGTGGAGATCGGGGCATGCAAAGAGGCATGACAACTAAATTAATGGCCCACACGAGAATACTGTGACACCTCCAATTGCCTTTTGAAATCATTATTGTTATCCTGTGAAATATTGTATCCATATATTGTAAATAAAAGGCTACTCAATGTGTGTTTTTAGATCTGTGGGGTTATTATCAACAAACGTTCATTATCAATTTATGCTAGTATTGTTTAACACCGCAAATCAGCGTTGACTAACACCATTTACAAAGGCCGAGTATTGCTGCACAAATCGCTAGTCAACGATAACCACAAATCGCCATGCAGCGAATATGAAGTCGAATTACTCAGTTACAACGGATAACAATAAATGTTTGATTTGTCGTACAGTATTCATTGATCATGTTGGTTGAGCAGTACATCTTTTAGGTCATAAATAGTCGCACGAGTACTAGAAGCTGTGTTTGTCTTCTACTTCGTGAACCAGCAACAATCAAATCGACGGTTCCTTCATAAACCAGGTGATTCGTCCTCCAACATACAAACTTACACAGACGAAGACAGCTACACGACCAACAATGGCGAATCATGGGTATATTGTCTACACATCGTCTACATTTTCATCAAAATCCGTCTGTTTCATGCCGTTTTTTGCGATTTGTGTTTTGTGTACTGTATAATGTAATTTCAATATCGTTCGTTGCAATGTCCGCATTCATTTCAGTCGAACATCCACCGATGAAGTTGGGCAAAAACTTAGTCAATCACTCCTGGAGGACATCAACAGAATGCAGAGTGAATTCGCACAATACAACATAATCAGTAATTTTGTTAGTATGAAACTAGTAGAAGTTGTCTATATACGTAAGTCATGTGTACGTCCGTTAACAACAACATATTTGCTGCAAACAGACTATATCCAATTTCGTCAGTTATATTAAAAGCAGTGCACCAAGCCAGATTGTAAGCGTCGTAAGCCCGTATTTCATGGTATATTGGTGTTATTTTATATTTTTTTTCGTTATTGATTTAGTCCAATTGATTCGTATGTTATCGTTAGTGTTAGCATTGTTTGGGTTTGCAGACTATCTTACGTTGTTTGCCATACTCTAGTGGATTTCAAGACGGCATACCTTATTGGGTTAACGGTAATCACTGCAGAGACCTTTTGTCAAGTGAAAAGGTAAGCAAACAAACCTACAATGCAATATTACAGCATAACAAGTGCTAACATCATTTTTTTGATCTATTTGCAGATATTGATTCCTACACTATGGCAATCTGAAAAGCATTGGGTCTTATACGTGATGGATTTACGCGAAAAACAACTATGGTGTTACAATTCGTTGGAAGTTGACAGTGGTTTACGGCTAGACATTTCCCATCTCGTACGTTTCAATATCTATGTGAGGAACAAGTCGTGTACTGGGGTCATGAATTTACTGTCGGTCGCATTATTCTCAGATCGGTTTCCTCAAAGCCATTTTGGGAGTCGATGCTAGCGAGTGGATCTATCGCACGGCATACAATGCTCCTTTACAAGATAATGGCGTTGATTGCGGGGTATTTGTAATGAAGTACATTGAAGCAATATACAATGGTGCAGAACCCTTTTTCGATGCTGTATGCCATTTCTTCGCCTCTGTTATTGGGGATTAAGTGCATGTCTATTGCTTCTACTTTACAATCTGTTTTTGCAGGTTGATATACCTGGATTCTGTGAAGAACTCTGCAAAAAATTGATGTCCTTTCTAATTGCGGAGGAGAAAGTGAAAGAGGCCTTGCGAGCATCTAAAAGGCTTGTGATTGATAAAAAATGTGCGCTCAACCGGCGTGGTTGACAGTCGATGAGTGAGACTGCGATGTATTTTAATGAACAAAGACTTCTAATGTTCGAAATGATAATATTCAACATCGCTATGAAATGTTGTATGCTTAAACATCGCTTTATTGCTGGCATATGAAAAAAGTGGTGAATAAGGGCCATTAATGTAGCTTTCGTATTTTACGAATAGTACAAAGCGATACGCTTAGTGGTCTACCGTCAACTATACTGCTACCACCATGAAAACTTGTGAAAGAATTTGAAAATTTCTTGAATTTTAAATGACGTTTCCTTCAATTATGATCTTGTAGACATGAAAAAAGTATAAATGGATACGACAACTGCGTCAAATACACAGGAATTATCGATTTCTCGGTTCCTTATTCGCGAAGCAAAGTGGAAGTGTGTGTTGTGTCATTCAAATATTAATGAAACGTCCTATCACCCTCCGGCAGTTTTCAAGTATATACGTCAGTTTCATTAAACCAAAAGCAAATCTTCATTAAAAATGCACTCCGCATTAATGAAATTGAACAATGTGGGGGCTATTCCAAATATTAATCAATGCGATTGGACTGAATTTTTCGATCTCAAATAAATCCAAAAGTACATACACACGCGTCCCAAGAAATCGCCTTAGGCGTACCTTACCTTAGGTTCAGCAATACAGCGATTTCTGAGAACAAACCTTTCTTATTGATACGTTCACTGAATGCGATTTTTAGAAATATCTATCTCCGTACAGTATTTTTCATTACTGAAGAACAACTTCTACCAGCATTGGTTATGCGCATACGACACAAAACTATTTTTGATTACGCATAAGAAATTGACTTAGGTATACATCAGTGTACATTTGCGTAGGTTCAGCAATACAGCAATTTCTGAGAACAAACCTTTCTTATTGATAAGGTCACGGAATGCGATTTTCAGAAAGATATTTCGTCGTACAATATTTTTCATTACTGAAGAACAACTTTTACCAGCATTGGTTATGCGTATACAACAATGGTGGAGCTCCTGCTGGCAATCCCCAGCGCGACTGCACCGACTGAGTTGTTGTTGAGGAGGAGGGCGAGAATGGTGATGGCGAAGCTCGTTAGGTTGTACAGACAGAACAATCGATATGTTTCACTTCACACATTTTGTCTGCCGTTCTTTTTAAACTCAAATCAATTGTTGGCATATTTCGTAGCGTATTTCTGGCATATGATCCTGCAACAAAACATGTAATGTGAAACCAATATATAATAGGAATAAACAATAACATCGGATACAAAGCTCATACAGCGTGGAAACAAAGTTCTTCTCCATTGTATATTGCTTCAATATGCTTTATTACGAAGATGCCACAGTCGACCCCATTACTTTGTAAAGGTGCATCGTCAGCACAGAGCAACATCCACTCGGCAATGTCGACACCAAGCCCGTTAAGGAATCCCGCCTGTGATAAAGGGATAATATATTACAGTCCGGTCCACCTCGAAAAGCTAAGATTCACCTATGGGCACAAGCATACCAAATGCATAGCGTCGCGTTCTACGCCAATGTGGCAGTCCAATGAGTTGTAGCACCATAGTTGTTTTTCCAGAAAATTCATCTCGTATAGGACCCAATGGGCGGGATTTTGCCAGAGTGTAGGAAGTAAAATCTGCGAATTGATAAAATAGTTTTTCATGTTAAGCAGACATATTGTGATGGGGATGTTACGACTAAACCTTGGAGAAGAGGTTTGTTCAATTACCTTTCCAAATTTTGAAATGTCTAGGCACTCATCATCATTGTTCCAACAAGGTAGTGCATCTCTGAATCTAATGCTGTATGGCTTTTGACGGACGTACATCTGTTGCACGAAATAGTAAGATTTAACCATCAAGAAACGTGAGTACATCATAAAAGCAAACAAAAAAACAACGGACCAGACATACCATGAAATAAGGGCTGATGATGCGAACTGTATTGCCCTTTGGGTTGCTCTAGATGTAATTGACAAAATCACACATTGTCTGGTTGCACAAATTTACGAACTTCAAAACATACAAACCGAAACGACCTATAAATTGATAGTGGTTAAATACTTACAAAATTACTGATAGTGTTCCCAACTACAAATTCATCTTGCATCTGCTCGATGTCATCTATGCACTCGTCAGGGCGTTGTCGCCCAACCTTGCCTATGGATGTTGAACTGTGTGCACCATGAGCGTGGTATTCAGGATTCGACATTGAAATTATTGTCTACAGTAAACAACAATAGTCCAAATACGACATGAAAAGGCAAATGTTGACTAAACCGCTCAGGCGTTACAAAAAATATACGTCTTAAGCGCTAATGTTGGTACTGTGGATATGGTTGTCTTCTTCGTTGGCGCCGTGCCTGGCCGTTTTGCTCCCATCGTCCTCTCCGTTGTCGCCGTGCCTGGTCGTTTTGCTCCCATCGTCCTCTCCGTTGGCGCCGTGCGTGGTCGTTTTGCTCCCACCGTCCTCTCGGTTGCCCCCGTGCCCGGTCGTAGTGCTTCCATCGTCTTTGGCGCCGTGCCAGGTCGTATTGGCCCAGTAGTCGTCTTCTTGGACGCCATGGCTGGTCGTACTGCTCCGATTGTCCCCTTCTTCGGCGCCATGCCTGGACGGAGATATCGATGGCACCTTTGCAACGCAGATACGGAAACGCCGTCCTCAGTCAAATACAAAGGTAAAGTCCTTTTTCGAAAACCCTTTTTCGAAAATCCTTTTTCGAAAACAGCCCGCTAATTAAATAATTACGTTTTAAATAAATAAAAATACGTCGTTTCACATGCCGCCCTTTTTCCGATAGCCGCCGCCAAATTAGATGATTGCTTTCGAAGTATTCAAAAATACGTCTTTCCACAAACCGCCCTTTTTTCGATAGAAATAATTAAAAATACGTCGTCTCACATGCCAGACTTTTTCGGAAACACCCCGAAAATTTAATTATTCACTTTTAAATAATAAAAAACCCGTCATTTGTCGGTCGCATTATAACAAGCTTTTAGGTATGAATAATCTTTCACGATTATTCTATTGATTATCGTATATGGATACATCGATATATTCATGCAACGACATACCATTTTTTTATCGCTATTGACTGTTATCATTTACTCCGTCAGAACTCGTTAAATTATTGTTCACGGCTTACATCGTCAATCCTTAATGCGATATTCTTTTGAGGCGGAGACAAATACAGCGATTGCTAAACAGAAATGATATATCTTAGCGATGCCAGAGAGGTTAGGCAATGCCACGATTTTTGAACAAACATCTATTTTCGATTAAAGTTTATTTATTACCGAGATCCACAGACGAAAAGATGTAATAATAAAGAATTAAACAATAAAAGAATGTCACGTTACTACAACTCATTATACAATTACAACAATAACATAGCGTGATAAAAATGAAAAACTACGATTTATTCCGAGGCACTTGACGAATCAAATGAAATATCATAGACTTGTCTCTCACTTTTTATTTGTGCACTGTCTATCCTGCGTGGCAGCTTCGTTGCGAGACCTTTATTAAGAAAACTGGTCATCATCTCTACCACTGAGTTCAATTGAATCCCGATAGTGCTTAGTTCTGTCCTTAATTTCTTATTCTCCCTCTCCATAACTTTGAACCTTGCGGCAGAGACAATGTTCTCTTTTAGTGCAAGTGTTCGCTCTTCCTCGCGCTTTCTTACTGAGGGCCCAGTCGTAGTAACCGGAGAGAGACGACGTTTTGGTTGTAGAGGCTGGGCTGCAACATGAGAAGGGGCAGTTGGGAGGCATGGGTTCACAATTTTTTCAATCTTCAGATTTCGCCGCATTGGTTCCCAATACCTTTCGAAATAGAAGGGATCAAATTGTCGTCCTTCACGTGGTTTCGAAATAGAAGAGATCAAACCACCTGAGTTCCAATTTAATAATTCGTCTCTGTAGCGATCGGGCCAATTCACGTTCCTGCCCCCACCACTATTCATCTTCCTTCTCACTTCCAAAGGCTTATTTGGGATAGACTGCCCCAAGCCAGATTGTAGAAGAACTCGACTACCTTGCTGCAACTCGGCATCAACATTGCAGAATAGCCACAAATCGCGGTAAGACAATCTAGCTGCCGCAGCAATAACGTTTTTGTCATCGTCCTCCCCATCTCCATAAGGTCTCCACAAAACCTGTACATTGGTAATTCTTTTTAATAATGAATGACAAATATATTAACATTTATTTACGCATGATATGGCAACAACGATATGTACTACGGAAGACAATCCTGCAGCGATGGATACTTAAGAATGCTGAACATTACAACGATTTATAATACTCAATGGTAAATGCTGACGCGATTGTAAACAATTTTAGAACGTTTACCTCATTTAGTTGCATCCCATCTAAAATGAACTTAGCATTATAAACTGCGATGTTTATTCTAGCCCAACGATCGATCTTTGGAAAACCACAAATCGAAGGGCCACAACGAGGACACAATGGGATAATATGTTCCAACGCCCAGGCCTAACAAAAACAATATTATTAGTAACACCACAACCTGAAATGAGATTGTTCTACAATTACTAAGTATGTAATCAACAAATACCTGAACAAATGGCCAAAATCCACCAACTGTTTTCGTACCGTTACTCGCACGGTGGAGTTGACTGTACAAGTGTGCGAGCATAGCGGCACCCCAGGCATAGTTGTCGACTTTGTCTAAGTCTGCCAGGTACTGCAGCCACATGGAACTTATTCTCGAACCAGAACAATCGGAAAATAATGTAAGACCAAAAAAATATAGAAGGAAGCCGCGCAACTCTTGGTTAGCTATTTCAGATGCACAAAAAATGAGACCTTCATTGATGTGGAATTTATTCCACCAGAAATACATTGACTCCATTCATCCATCGACATTCCTAACAGGGCCGTGCATTTCTCCCTTGCGTTATAGTTTGAATGCCGTAACAGGACAACACTGCCATCGCACTTAAGGCCAATGATCCTCGCCACATCTTTTAGAGTCATGGTGATCTCAAAAGAATCAAACTGGAATGTGTTCGTCTTATCATTCCATTTATTTACCAGGTGGGTCATGGTATTCCAGCAAGTTTCAAAATATTGCTGGTCCAAAAGGCCACCGAAGTGCATATTTCGTAATCGGTCCTTCTGATATGCACTCAGCTGACCATACCACGACAGAACTACAGGCCATTGACACCGACCTCCGAGCTTTTCACCTGGTGCTCTTCTTCTCCTGTGAACTCCCTGTAACACAAAATAACATATTATTCCTACCAATTATAATTTAGTTCCATTTGTACTTATCAATACTATTCTACTAACCGCTATAAATAATATTGGTTGCAGACAGACTATCACAGTAATCGCTATACATATTAATACCTAACACAGTAATCGCTATACCAAAATCGCTAAACATATTATTAAATCTTCACAGAGAACGGATATATTTACCTTGGTCGCTATTTTCTCCTGTTCTCCCTCCAACCTGGGACTTTCTGGTGGGTCCACTGCCACCAATTGATTTTCAATCTCAGTCTCTACCGGCTCCACCATCGCATGCCTTTCTCTCCCCTTCCTTTTCTCGGCCTCCTTCTCCATCCTTTCTCTATCATTCCTTTTCTCATCCTCCTTCTCCTTCCTTTCTCTTTCCATTTTCTCCTCCTCCTTCTTCTGTTTCCTTTGTCTCTCCCTATTCTCCTCCTCCTTTTTCTCCTTCTTTTCTCTCTCCCTTTTCTCCTCTTCCTTCCTCTGCTTCCTTTCTGTCTCCCTTTTCTGCTCCTGCATCCTTTCTCTCTCCTTTTTCGCTTCCTCCTCCTTCTCCTTTCTTTCTCTCTGCTTTTTCTCCTCATCCTTTTGCTTCCTTTCTCTCTGCCTTTTCGCCTCTTCCTCCTGCTTCTTCCTTAACCTTTCCTGCACTTCCTCCTCCTGCTTTTTTCTTTTCCTTTCCTTTTCTTCCTCCTCCTTCTCCTGCCACCGCCTTTCTTTCTCTTCCAGTTCTTGTTTCTTTCTTTCCTGCAATTCTTCCTCCTGCTTCTTCATTTCTCTTTCCTTCTCTTCTTCCTCCTCCTTCTCCTTCTCCTGCCTTTGCATTTCCTTAGCTTCCTCAAACTCCTTCTCCCTCATTCGCCTTTCCTTTTCTTCCTCATATTGAAGAATATTTTGTTCCTTCTCTTCCTCCTCCTTATTCATTTGCCTTCGCCTCTCCTCCTCTTCCTTCAGTAGCCTTGCCTTGTTTCGCATTGCACTACGCTCCAAGTCTCTCCTCTTACATTGTGCCGCAGTTTCATCCACTAAATATCTAACATACCTTTCAAACTCCTCCGCATTCTTCTTCCTCTTTTCCATCACCTGTGCGTTAATCCTCCGCCTTCTATTTATATTCTCATCAATATTTCTTGCCTTTGCTTTCTCTTCGTCATCCTTGTTCTGCATCTTCCGTTCTTCAGAGTTCTTCCTTTGGTTCGCAGCCTCGATATCTAATGGATAATCCTCCGCATAATACGATTCCAAGGCTTTTTTCCTATCTTTATCGTTCTCAATCTTAAGTATATTTTGGTATCTTTCAAAAACCTTAGATAGATGGGACTGGCGGATCACTTCTCTAATAGACAACCCATAGAACGACGGGGTATCTCTAATCTGATTAGGCGCAGACATTGCTAACCTGCACAACACATTACACGATCATCATGATTAGAAATCGTCGGAATATTTGTGTTCATAAGAAACAAATCGTTGTATAAGAAGCAAAGTTCAGATTGAAGAAAGAAACCTTACACGAAACTCACCGAAACGATGGGAATTTGGATATTCCAACTGTAGAGTAAGCAGTGGTAAGACGAAAACAGATGCTCTGGAACAAAGAGAAAGGATGCTCCGACGACTCCAGATGAAAGCAAAGAATCTCCGGTAGAGTGCTTAGAGCGAGAATGGATTGTTTCGAACTATTTGAATCCTACAACATAACGCTTGCTACATACGCAAACTCTGCAGAACGTTTTGGCGCGATAACGATGGAGGGTAGTTTTGTCCTTTTCACGAACCGACGGTTCAGTTTTCTAGAATGAGGGCATTTATGTCCGTTCGAAGAAGATGAAGCGAATGACGGTAAAGGATACTTAAGTCTTTGTTGCGGCACCAAATTACGATGTAGTATGATGCGGACTGTCATCGGGAACCATGCCGATCTCGATCATATACGTGGCGCTATTTGGAAGCCCCGAACATGAGATCTCAGTACCGGACCTGTTCGGGGGGGGGCATATAACCTGCTTTGGGCTTTTACCAAGTTTAAACTACGGTTTTGCATGACCTCTCCCCCTTGAATCAAGTGCCCCCATCACCCGAGTGGGATCGCGCACATGAATCAAGAGAAGGGATGGGGGTGGATTTAAGGTTTGAAAAATGAACAAGTACCCATGAACGTCGAGTCGACCCATGGAGGGAAGAAATGGAAAATAAAAAAGAGACAGTGATGGTGATGTTGATGACAAACTACAGCATCCGTAGCCACAAAGGCAGGAGCCCAAGATGAATCATGATCCACAATTGTGGTTTTGTGTGAAAGGTTTTAATTCCTTTTCTGATAAATATGGGCTCAGATTTTGTTAAATATGGTCCAATCAGATTGAGATCCGAAGATAGAGGTGGTTGATCTGACCATCGACTAGCATGAGGCGTCCGCCCTGTAAAAAGACAAACTTCTAGGCCCTCTATGGCTCTCTCCTCCATTATAAAACCCAGACGGTGAGTGGAAACTCAGTACATAGAGAAAGGATTTGTTTCCATTTCTCACCCTTTTCCTGTTATTGTGAGAGAGCATCCTGTTATTGTGAGAGAGCATTAGTTCTCGCTAACTGATACCAAGCAATGGAGGCAGAAAGCAGTGGAAGAGGAGAAGGGTCATCCTCATCAAGGGAGGACGGATGGGAGTTTGATGTATTCATAAGTTTTAGAGGATCCGACACCCGCAAGGGTTTCACTGGTCATCTCCATAAAGCCTTAGTAGACAAGGGTATCCGTGCCTTCTTAGACAGTGAGGACTTGGAGACGGGAGAGAGGGTGGATGAGCTGTTTGGGTACATCCGGAGATCTAGGCTGTTTGTGACCATCTTCTCCAAGGGCTATGCAGATTCGACATGGTGCTTGAAGGAGATCGCGAAGATCGTGGAGTGCAGAAGGCTGATCATTCCCGTCTTCTTTGATGTAGAACCAACCCATGTTCGTAATCAGACAGGACCTTTTGAATCAGCATTCACAACTTACCTGAATAACCAGAAATTGGAACAAAAGGAGGCCAATGGATGGATGTATGCGTTGAGGAGAGCTGGGGAAATTTTCGGGCTCAGAAGGCACCAAGAGAACAAAGACTTGGATCAGAAGGAGGTCAGTGAATGGAGGTACGCATTGAGGAAAGCTGGGGAAATTTCCGGGTATGATCTACAAACACACGCAAATGGGTGAGTACACTCTCTCTCTCTCTCTCTCTCTCTCTCTCTCTCTCTCAATGCCTTGCTGGTCAACGAGCCTACCACGTGGAGCCCTGTTCAGGTTAGGCTGGTTTTTGCTATATCGAATCAATCCCGAGCTTCTGACAAGTTGAGTGTTTAACAAAAAGTATTATTTCCATATTTTCTTGAGAAAAATATTATTCTCCACATGAATACATTAGAGAGATGGAACACCCACCGACTTGCTTCCACGCCGCATAAACCAACCTAGTGCGCTACCAATATATATATATATATATAATAATGAGTACGTTTTAAATGAAATATACTAGATTTTTTTAGTTTTATTTGTAAATTCTGACCGTACAGATGTGATCTATGTATTTGATCTTGTAGGGATTAACTCTTAAAGTGTTAGATTTCGACAGATGGATAGTTTTTATAACATTCAAAAAATCAGCGGTTCAAAATCTTTGTAAATTTTTTACACTCCAAATATCATATTTTCAATTAAAAACACATGATACAAGTCTGGATTCGACCATCCCCTACACATTTATGGGTTCGGAACTGCAAGAAAAAACACCAGAAGAGAACAAAACCCCATTTATAACGAATCCATCTCTCTCTCTCTCTCTCTCTCTCTCTCTCTCTCTCTCTCTCTCTCTCTCTCTATATATATATATATATATATATATATATATATATATATAGGGTAGCACACTAGGTTGATTTATAGCTGGAAAGAAAGTGGGTGTTGCATCCCTAATGTATTCATATGAAAAATAGTATTTTTCTCAAGAAAAATATGGAATATATATATACACGATGGAGTGGTTTTGACTATATATATATATACTTCATGATTGAATCTAATGATGCTAGTGGTTTTGACTCAATCTAACCTCATGTATTCAACATGCTCTATTTAGCATAAATCGACTATTAGATCATGTGTTTTTTGGCAAAAAAAATGTTTTTATTAGTCAAGAAAAATCAATATATTCATAGGCACTGATTTTTAGATCTCTGAAAATACCTTTGTATTATATATATAAAAGGAGAGAGAAAGAGAGACACCGGAGGTGGCCAATGGGCCAACTAATAGAGGTGGCTGAGAGAGAGATAGAGAGTGTTGGATAAAGGTAATAGATCCATTGTGTAGGGTCTCACAAATGGAAATTCGAAAGTCAGAAGATAGTGGGTGCATAAAAACACCATTTTTTAGGCCAAAAGTACATTTGAAGTGGATCTGATCATTTGGAGATAAAAAAGTCTATGTTTCATGAAATCCATCTTTTGGACAAAACCTCAAGAATACATTGGTCAAAATTGGGGTGTTCACCAAATAACATCCATATAGCTAGATTCAAGACAAAAGAACAAAAAACCAATGAAAATCATCCTTAGATCTATGTAAATCAAGTGTGGACCACCATAGAAGCAGTCATATATATATATATAGCCTATCGTCAGCCTACCAGCCTTTGAATGTTTTTTTTTCATGTTTTCCTTAAATGTGTGTGTACATGTGTTAACGTCAGCCTATCGTCTTGATTTTATACGAATTGACTTTTCCATCATCCAATTCCGACAAGCCGGTAGATTTTTATAATGTTTAAAAATAAACATTATAAGATTTTCATAAGTACTCAATGCTTAAAACTCATGTTTTTAATGAAAAATAATATCCAAATATCGACTCCTAGCAAATCAACCATGTTGAACACATGCCTCGCCAGATTTGTAAAAAACATGAAAAATCTTTTGGCTAGAAAAGTGGTAGCCAGCTGCCACTTTTGTTATATAATATAATCGATTGTAGGTACAAGCTAGTTGGAATATCACAATGTGGATTGTTTTGAGTCAATATAACCTCCTAGATGTGTTTAGCATGCTGGCATTAGAGGGGAACATCTCACGGATCAGAAAAAATATATTTTTTTAGTTAGGAAAGACTGGTGCATTTATAATGATTGATTTTTTCATCTACTGGAGAAACCTATACACATTGGATTTCAGAGATTCAAAAGTCAGTTCTCACTAAAAACATGTAGATCACATCCATAGGCTCACTTGGACCCAAAAATAAAAAAAAGTTGGTAAGTTGTCTGTAGATAGAAATGCCTGTAATATATATATATATATATATATATATATATATATATATATATAGAGAGAGAGAGAGAGAGAGTGAGTGGACGAGGAAACATCCAACAAAATATCGGAAGCGTGGTTGTGTACCGCACATAAAAAAAGGAACATTTAGCGGTGGTCTTTGACCAAATTAAAGACTTGGCCAGGCAAAAAGGTCTTTAGCGATGGTTGTGACCCCCTCTAATTAATTGTATTGCACAAAAAAATAGTGCCGTTGATCGTGCGGTGCCCTTGCTTCGGACGTAACAGTGGATGGAATGTTGTCCACTATTACCATATATATATATATATATATATATATGGGGTTACTAGAATATGAGAACTACCGGGTGAATCTAGATTTTCATGGACTTTTTATTCTTTTCACTAAAATCTAACCACACAGATGTGATCCACATGCTTGGATTTATAGTGACCAGCTCTTGACTCATCCAATTATGATGCATAAGCATAATTTTTTAAGTCATAAAAATCAGCGGATGAGAATTTTTATAAATATTCAGGTAACCAAAAATTATCTTTTTTGAAAAAATATACTATCCAACAGTTGATTCCTAGCAAATTCATCATGTCAGAACAACTGCGTGGTGAGATATGAAAAGAAGTGTTGGAAATGCTTAGTTCTCACAACATATATATAAGAAAGGGGGACTGTCCAGCCAATGGGAGGTCCAAAATCTACAACGGATGATAATCGATGGTGTTCGTTCTCTAACAATCAAGTTTTTCATCGATCAGACTTTACATATTGAATTTTTATCATTCATTTAGTGAGTGACATGTTTTGGATTGTGAGTTTTCAATGTTTAGATGTGTTTTTTAAAGTGCTAGAAATCAACAACCCACAATACTTTTTATTGTAATGTTTTAAATGCATTGTGAGCGGTCAATTTTCACATTTTGAAAAACATATTTATATGTCATAAAGTCTGTGTAAAGCATATTTCTTGCTAAATAAATTATAAAGAACTAATATATAAGGTCTGATCGATTAGATGCTCAATCCTTAGAGAAGGGGAGCAGTCCCAATCATCGTTGGTTGTAGATTTTGGACTTTCATTTGGTTGGACGGTCCCCCTTCCCTATATATAGCTAGGGCCACCAGTGTCATGAGCCTATTTCCTTCAATGTGTGAGCGCGGCGGGATGATCCCTCCTCACCGCCGCAAGCCTACTTGTCAGCTCGTTTGCCGGTCGCGGAAGCTTGTAATCAGAGTGCAAGAGAGCAAGAGAGAATTGAGGAAGAGAAATTACAATCACAAAAATTAATTACAACGAGGGTGAACAAAAGAAAGTTCAACGCATTTACTTTATTCACAATTTTGCCCGCAGGCTATTACAGTTCAAGTATACAAGCTGCCTCTTCGGGGTATTGATTCACCTGAACCGGGCAGCTTACATCAGACTCAACAAAAGCAAAACAGACTCTAAGTGCAACTGTACACTATAAGTCGCAAGGGAACATGTTCTCCCCTTCAAATCATGCACCGTCCTCAGCGCCATCTGTTTCGTGGTAAGCCCTGACTTCAGCCGGGTAGCGACTGTTCATTCGAAATACAGGCTCCCACATTGGTTCCGTTGTTTCCTCCCACTACACCAAGTATTTCTTCGTTTGCCCCAAGTAGTTAACCTTGTGGCGAAGGATCTGA
This sequence comes from Nuphar pumila, assembly GCF_984573655.1. Lineage (NCBI taxonomy): Eukaryota > Viridiplantae > Streptophyta > Magnoliopsida > Nymphaeales > Nymphaeaceae > Nuphar > Nuphar pumila. Next base: position 74,233,300 of record NC_143263.1, on the reverse strand, counting down.
CTGTGGTGCTTCTCAGCCCGTTGTGTTGCCGGGGCCCTCTGCATAATGAGAGCGCGTTGTGGCACACTACGCTCTAGGTCTCCATCATCTGGATGAAACTGCTTGAGGTTGCACACGTGAAACATCGGGTGCACCTTGAAGTATGAGGGCAACTCCAGCTTGTATGCCAGCTTGCCCACCTTCTTTGTGATAGTGAAGGGTCCCTCATACTTTCTGAGTAGTCCGTGGTGCCGCCCGCGGAAGATGCCTGTGTGACCAGGATATAACTTCACCAACACTTTGTCCCCAACTTGGAACCCTGCGGGCCGACAGTGTTTGTCTGCCCACTACTTCATTCTCTTTACTGTTTTGTATAAGAATGCCTTCGCCAACTCATTCTGCTTGTGCCAGTCACAAACAAACTGGTAGGCGAAGGATGGCCTTCCCTTTTCTTGTGCAGCAAGAGTATGCGGGGTCAGTGGCTGCTGCCCCGTGGCTATCTCAAACAGACTGTGGCCTGAAGACTCGCTCTTCTGCAGATTATAACAAAATTGTGCCACATCAAGGAGCTTCACCCAATTTTTCTGATTGGCACTAATAAAGTGCCTAAGGTACTGCTCCAGTATCCCGTTGATGCACTTTGTCTGTCCATCTGTCTACGAATGAAAGCTTGTTGAAAACAACAAATTAGAGCCAAATTGCCAAAATACTTAACGCCAGAACTTGCCCGTGAAGTGAGCATCGCGATTACTCACAATGCTCTTTGGTATGCCCCAGTGCTTCACCACATGCTTTACGAACAACTCTGTAGGGCACTCCTTGGAAGCTGGAATGAAGGTGGCATACTTTGAGAAACGATCCACCACGACCAAAATAGAACTGAAGCCCTCTACCTTTGGCAGACTAACAATAAAGTCCATAGAGATGTTGTCCCAAGGACGTTCTAGAATTGGTAGAGGCTAAAGGAGACCGGCAACCTTCTGGTTTGTCCCATTATCTTGCTGACAGATAAGGCATGTTCGCACATACCCCTCAACATCGTCCCTCATCTACGACCAATAGTAGCAGCGCTCAAAGAGTGCTAAGGTCCGCTCCTGACTAGGATGGCTTACCCATAGTATATCATGGCACTCCTTAAGCAATTCTCGGTGGAGGCTTCCCCACCGCGGCACAAAGATGCGTCCCCCTTTTATGACGAGGAGGCCATCTTGTAGCCAAAATCGCCGAGTCTTCCCTGCCTACGCCAGAGAAACAAGGTATTGTGCTATCGGGTCCTACTACGTACCTTCACGGATGTGGCTCAGCAATGCGCCCTCCAAATGCACTTTGGAAGGCTCCGCACGCGCAACTGCCAATTCAGCCATGCGGCTCAGAGCATCCGCCACAACATTGGTCTTTCCAACCTTGTACTCCAATGCAAAGTCAAACTCAGCCAAAAACATCTGCCATCGAGCTTGTTTAGGCGTCAACTTCTTTTGCGTCTGAAAATAGCTCGTGGCCACATTGTTCGTCTTGACGACGAACTCAACACCCAAGAGGTAGTGTCGCCAGGTCCTGAGGCAATACACAATGGCGGTCATCTCACGTTCATGCACTATATAATGCCTTTCTGCATCTTTCAGCTTGCGACTCTCATATGCGATCAGATGGCCATCTTGCATAATAACTCCGCCAATGGCAAAGTCTGAGGCATTCGTGTGGACTTCAAAGGGTCTCGAATGATCAGACAGTTACAGCACTGACTCCCTCACTAAGGCTTTCTTCAAGCCATCGAAGGCATCTTGGTACGCTCCTGTCTAGAGCCATACCTGATTCTTCTTTAACAGATCTGTGAGGGGAGCAACAATAAGGGAATAACCTTCGATGAAACGTCGATAATAGTTTACCAAACCGAGAAATGATCGCAATTCTGGCACTTTGCTTGGCGGAACCCATTCCTGGATGACCCTTATCTTCTGCCCATCCATACGCAGCACACCACGCCCCACAACGTGGCCAAGGAAGCTAATCTCCCCCTGCCCAAAGAGACACTTCTCTCATTTGGCACATAGGTCATTCTCCTTCAGCACCTGAAACACTGTTCACAAGTGCCCGACATGTTCCTCCATGTTGCTGCTGTAAATCACGATATCATCCAGGTAGACTACCATGAACTTGTCTAAGTAAGGGTAGAAAATTTGGTTCATTAAAGTCGTGAACGTGGCTGGAGAATTTGTCAGCCCGAATGGCATTACTAGAAATTCGTAAGCACCATAGCGAGTGACACAAGTTGTCTTCGGCTCATCACCTTCAGCAATCCTCACCTGCCAGTAACCCGATCGCAGATCTAGCTTGGAAAAGATACGGGCACTGCCTAGCTGATCGAACAAGTCCACTATCAATGGCAATGGGTACTTGTTCTTCATTGTGACCTTGTTCAAAGCACGGTAATCCACACATAACCGTTTAGTGCCATCATGTTTCATCTAAAAAAGGATTGGGGCACCAAATGGGGCTTTTGATGGATGAATAATGTCTGCGTCCAACATCTCGTCTAGCTGTCTGCGTAGCTCCTTCAGCTCAGTTGGCCCCATACGGTATGGAACCATTGCGGGCGGCTTCGCTCCCGGGGTCAACTCAATCCTGTGGTCGACCTCACGTCTTGGCGGAAGACGCTTTGGCAATTCCGGAGGCATCACCCCCCGGAACTCCTCCAATAGTGGGGCTAGGGTCAGCGGCACTGCTGCTTCTACCTTCCTTTCTTCTGTGCGCACTGCCGCTAAGAATGTTTGCTTCCCATGCTTGGCACCCTTCTTCAGTTGCATTGTCGATAACACTGAAAACGTGCCTTTCTGCATAAGGCACTGCACTATGTGGGACAGGTCTGACCCCATGATCGTCAACATGTTAAACTTTGGCAGCATCATAACATTCTGGCTTCGCAGAAACTTCATACCCAGAATCACCTTGAAATCATCGAGGGGCACCATAGAGAAGTTGGCTTTGCCGACCCAACTCCCCACTTGAGTAGCCACATCTCTTGCTTCACCAAGGATGGGCTTGGCCTCAGAGTTTACTGTTTTGATGGTCCTCTGCTTTGAACCAGTTTTCAAGCGCAACTGCTCTGCCTCTTCCTGCGAGACAAAGTTGTGTGTGGCCCCGGAGTCTATCGTTGCTGAAGTAGACTTAGCATTCATATTGACTTCTACGTACATAAGTTTCTTACTGACCTGCATGTTTTTAGCTACGCAACTTTTAACTGCGTTAATTGATCGCATGACCCTCATACTTGGTTGCATGGTCTCAGTCTCACTGCATTCAGTATCGCTGCATTCTTCCTGTGCAGCATTGGCTTGCCCGTCGTCTTTTACAAGGCGCTTTGGGCATTGCCTGGCGATATGTCTATCACCACAGAACCAACACGTCACAACCGCACCCTTGTTGTTGTTGTTATGCCTTGTGAAGTTTTGTTTCTTTTCAGATTGATGGCGTGTCGATGCCTCACCTTTATCATCGCGTCGCTCATCTTTTTTGCATCCGTGGTCAAGCTTCTTCCCGACTTTGGTTGAGGGAGTGAAAGGCTTGCGCTGAGTGTCAACTAAGCGTTCGGCTGCCACATATGCATCTTCTAAAGTACGGGTGTTGCTCCTTTCCACTTCAGACTATGCCCATGGCTGAAGTCCCACAATGAACCAATTGAGCATGTCGTCTTCTGGCATGTTAGGTATCTCCAGCTTAAGCTTCTAGAACGTTCTGACATAGTCTTGTAATGAACCAGTGTGTTTGAGCTCACGAACCATTCGGTATGCCTGCCTCAGCGCATTTCTTGGCATGAAGTAGTTGTGCAACTCCATTTTGAAGTCATCAAAGGTGTCTATCACACATTGACCCATTTCCATGTTGAAGTCACCAAGCGATAGCATCTCTATCAAGTAAGACCGTTGCAGCCTTAATCCTCAAATCTTCAAGGGTCACATTCTGAATATCCAAGTAGTCTTCTACTTTGAACAAGAAGTTCTCAATGGCCTTGCTGTCACGAGAACCATTGAATTTTGCGGGTCTTGGCACATCAATCCTTGATGGCCTCTCACCATTTCTGCCATTTAGGGTCACCGTCTGCTGCAACGTACGGTTCTTCAACTGAAGTTCCCCTACTTCAGTCTGCAAGTCGGTCACTGTAGTCATTAACGAAGTGACCTGCCCTATTAGTAAGTTTACCTGCTCTTGCAAGCTCGCCACCACATCATTTATTGAATAATTCACATGCGCGTGAAATTGCTTCCTCATGCGAAGTCACCTCTTCCACCAGCTTGTTAACAGTTGCAGCCAACTCTTCTTGGCCCTGAGGTGAACCAATCTCTTCAGCTTCAACAACTGTCTTGCCTTTGGTGTTGCACAAGTTTTGATAAGGCGCCACAATGTTTTGCTTACAAATCGCAGCATGTCGGCATGTTTGTCGACACCGACTCCGGAGTCCCTTCCCCAACACGAGAACGGGCTCTGGTACCACTTGTCACGGGCCTATTTCCTTCAATGGGCCAGCGCGGTGCGACGGTCCCTCCTCACCGCCGCAAGCCTACTTGTCAGCTAGCTTGCCGGTCGCGAAAGCTTGTAATCAGAGTGCAAAAGAGCAAGAGAGAATTGAGGGAGAGAAATTGCAATCACAAGAAGCAATCACAACGAGGGTGAACAAAAGAAAGTTCAACGCATTTACTTCATTCACAATTTTGCCTGCAGGCTATTACAGTTCAAGTATACGGGCTGCCCTTTTGGGGTATTGATTCATTTGAACTGGGCAGCTTACATCAGACTCAACAAAAGCAAAACAGACTCTAAGCGCAACTGTACACTGTAAGTTGCAAGGGAACAACCAGAATGTGAGAATTAAAGTGAACCGATATTTTCACATTGCATTTTGTTATCTTTTTTTTTTCTTGAAACCGACCACACGGATGTAATCAACACACTTGGTTTTAAAAGGATAGTTTCTTATATCATCATATTACTATGTATAAGCAAGATTTTTATGTCTTGAAAATCAATGACTCAAAATTTTAGTAAATATTTACCAATGCAAAATCTTGCTTTTTCATCGACAGAACATGATCTGATAGCCAACACCTACCAAAGGGAGTTGCTGAACATATTCACAAGTTTGGATTTGTAGAAAAAGGTTGAAAATACTAGTTCACATTGTGATTCTCATATTTTCATATATATATATATATATATATATATATATATGTGTGTGTGTGTGTGTGTGAGGGGTGGGGTGGGGTGGGGTGGGGTGGGGAGAGAGGTTACGGAAAAGCATTGAGGGCCCTTGTGACTAAGGAAAAATGTTACCGGCATGCCTGATTTTATAGGAATCGACTCTTGGATCATTCGATTTTGACACACAGGTAAGTTTTAATAAGGTTTAAAAACCAATGATCTATGATTTTTATAAACATTCAAGACTTAAGAGTCATGTTTCTTATCCAAAAAAACATTATCCTAAGTGTCCTTTCCAAGCAAATTGTCCATGCCAAAGACATCTTTAGGGTCAGATTTACAAAAAAAAACACGAAAATGTGTGTTGTGGCAATAGATCATAAAAGTGGTAGGCAGCTACAATATATATATATATATATAGGTGTTATGTTTAATTTGTAAAATGCATCGCCGTGGTGGTGGTGGTAGAGATGTTGAAATGGTGATGGTGGTATGGTCTATAAGGTTGGGTTGAGAAAAGCAACGACAGTGATAGGGGTAAATGTGGGATGCAAGTAGCGGTGGCAGTAGTGGATGTGGGGATGAGAGTGGCTGAAGAGGTTTTTGAGATAGTGGTAGTAGACTGACAGTATTTGTGCTAAAGGGAGATAGGGGCGGCCGTGGTGTTAGTGTTGGAGCCACTGGTGGTTTTAACAGTGTTGGGGTTAGAGCAGTGGTGGTATTATTGTTAATTATTAAATATCAAGGCAGGGGAAGTGATGATGGTTAAAAAAAGGCGAGGAGGAGTAGCCTTCCTCCTATGGTAGGTGTAAATAAATAATTAGAAATGGATACCATTGGAGATAGGGATGGTGGAAGAGCTGAACAAGTTGAACAGAAGGTGCGCTCATGCTTGGCTTGTTTTTGTGGTGATCAGCTGAGATGAGTTGGAGTTCATGGAGAGTATAAGTTAAGGGAGCCGAGTATGAGTTGGTTTATTTACAAAAGAAATTCATTTTTGAAATTGAAAATAGTAGAATTGGAGTCTAAACCTACTGAGCCAAGCTCAAACAGGCTCATTCATAAAAGAATGCATTGTTTTAAAGTTGAAAGCATTTATTCCTATTAGCATTAGCTGAATAAACCCTCCCTCTCACTGCCCAATATGGAGTCTGATTGATTTTCTTCTCGTAATGTTATTGACAGGGACGAGGTGAAGCTGATGGAGCTTATTGTGGAAAGGATATTAGATGAAGTAGACAAGGCCCCTCTCCATGTGGTCAAGTATCCTGTTGGTCTTGATTCTCGAATAGCTGATTTGATGCAACTGTTGGAAATTGAAAAGGTTTCCTCATCGATCGAAAAGGAAATTGAAGCTCATGACTCCAAAAAAAAGGAAAAGCTTTCCTCATCCGTCAAAAGGGAAATTGAAGCTGATGACTCCGAAAAAAAGGAAAAGGTTTTCTCATCCGTCAAGAAGGAAATTGAAGCTGATGACTCCAAAAAAAAGGAAAAGGTTTTCTCATCCGTCATGAAGGAAGAAGCTGATGACGTCCGAATGATTGGGATATGGGGAAAGGGCGGCATCGGAAAGACGACCCTTGCCAAAGCTGTCTACAATATTTTGCTTTCTAGCTTTGATGCCTGTGCCTTCATTGAAAATGTTAGGGAGGAAGCGAATCAAGCCAATGGACTCATCCGCTTGCAAGAACAGCTGCTTCGTTATCTCCTCAACGAAAAATATATAAGTTTCAGGAGCATTGGTGAAGGTGTCGCGCAAATAAAAAAACGACTTCGTTATAAGAAAGTGCTTCTGGTTATTGATGACGTTGATCATGAAAGCCAAATTGGTGCACTAGCAGGTAGCCGGGATTGGTTTCGTACTGGAAGTAGAATAATCTTCACTTCAAGAGATAAGTGGGTATTATCTCTAGCTGGAGACAATCTAGATGGTATCTATAATCTTGAACAGCTGAATGACGAACAATCCCTCCAACTCTTTTGTTGGCATGCATTTGGGGACAGTGAGCCAACAATAGAGTATGCCAAGTTAGCAGAGGAAATTGCATCTATTGCTGGTGGGCTACCCTTGTGCCTTGCAGTATTTGGGTCACATTTCTTTCATATAGGAAAACTTGAAGAACGGAGAAAGATGTTAGAAATGATGAGAAAAGTTCAACATAAAGAAGTTCATGAAAGGTTAAAAATAAGCTACGATGGGCTTGCAAAAAGAGAAAAAGTCATATTTTTGGACATAGCATGTTTTTTTATTGGGAAAGGCAAAGAGAATGCAATTCTTATGTGGGAGGATTTTGATGAGCTCTGCCCTGAAGATGCTATCAATGTCTTAGAACGCAAGTCGCTGATTAGTATAAATGAACATACAGGTGAATTTCAAATGCATGACCAAATTCGAGAGATGGGAAGACAAATCGTGATAGATGAGGGCACTACAAAACCTGGGAAGCGGAGCCGGTTGTGGGAAGACCATGTGACATTGAGGGTTCTAAAAAACATGCAAGTAAGTAACTTTCCTTTATCTTTTTTTTCTGAAGTTTTTATTCAAGATTTTGAGTCTACTTTGTACATATTCAACTAAGAAACAGGGGTTCAGTTGAGTCAGTAGCTTGATATGAGACGTTGACCTATATAGCATATCACATGGTTAAAAGTCAGCCGTCTTCGAGTTAAAAATGTATAAAACCAAAGCATATACATTCAACTCTTGTTAATTAAAAATAACCATTCGTGGTAGGGATTGGTTCTTGGAACGTTCATTTTGACATGTCGACATGTTAAAATTGACACCACATGTAATTTTTTTCGTTGGGAAAACAAATACATGGTTGGTTTGCGTATTCTAATCACTGTGTGCGCATTTCTTTTTGAAAAAAAACAAAATTAAAGTCACTGAGTACGAGTAGGGCTGATTTGGCTTTTTCATTTTAGGGAACAAATAATATTGAAGGCATCGTTCTCCATCTAACAGAGGGCACCATCAGATTGAACACAGAGCAATTTAAAGAGATGCATAATCTCAGACTACTTCATATGAGCTGTGCCACACTTGAAGGACAATATCGTCATTTTCCTAAGACAATAAAATGGTTGGAGTGGAGTGAATGTTCCTTGGAGTCATTGCCAATAGGACTTGATCTCCAGGAAGTTGTTATCCTGGACCTATCTTTTGGCAACATTACCGAAATTTGGAATCAACAAAGATCAGGTGACATGATGGATCCGTCTCCAAACATTTCTTCTGAGGAATGGTTTCCTGAGATTAGTTATCCATATAACTTCGACAGATTAAGAGTCCTCAATCTGGAGTCATGCAACAATCTCATCACTACTAAAGATTTTACTAGCATGCCCAATCTTGTGAAGTTGATATTGGATGGATGTGATAAGCTGGCTCAAGTTCATGAATCGATTGGCCATCTTAGGAGCTTGGCTTACTTGAGTATGCGAGGTTGCAGAGGTGTGATGAAACTACCCGATAGTGTTTGCCATCTGAGTTGTCTAGAAACACTTGACCTTGATGGATGCTCCAAAATTTCATCTTTGCCTGAACGATTGGGACATTTGACATCACTAAAATCCCTCATCCTTGGTTGGACTGTCCTAAGGTTTTTGCCCGATAGTGTTTGCCAACTGAGTTCTCTTCAAACACTTGACCTTGTTAGATGCTCCCAAATTTCATCTTTGCCTGAAGGGTTGGGACATTTGACATCACTAAAATCCCTCATCCTTATTGGATGCTCCAAAATAAGAAGAATTCCAGAATCCATCGGGGATTTGACCAACCTCCAAATACTCGATGCGAGTGATTGCGATAAATTAAAGGCTTTGCCAAGTTCGATTGGCCACGCAAAGAATTTGCTAAAGCTCTATTTAAGTCATACTGGAATTGGAGAGGTGCCCAATTCAATTGGATCATTGAGAAATCTCCAGCAATTACATATAAATGGTTGCGGTGGTATTACGGGACTCCCTGATGCCTTTGGAAGCCTTGCAAGTTTGAGGGTGCTGAAAATGGGTAATCACGATCTCAAAGTGTTGCCTCCTAGTTTTTTCCATCTGCACTCGTTGGAGGAATTGATTGACTTGGACTGTAACTGGTTACAGGGGAGAGAAAGGATTGATTTTGGTAATCTGTCTTCATTAACTACATTAAAGATCCATGGGTTTAATGTTCGCAGCCTACCAGAAAGTTTGGATAGCTGCCCTCGACTCCAAATACTAGAACTAATTGACTGCCAAAGGCTGCAGTCTATCCCTCCATTTCCGCCGTCACTGTTTTCTCTCTACACAAGTGGTTGCTGGGATTTGAGAACAATCTCAGATGTCTCGAATTTGAGAGCCTTGACGATATTACGTTTCGAAGGTTGCAAAAAACTTGTGGATGTTCCAGGCCTTGAAAATTTGAAACGCCTGAGAGAGTTGTATCTTGTAGGATGGAGAAACCTTCCCGATGCTCTGTGGGACAGAATAAAGGTAATAACTTCCTTGGCATTTGGAAAAGAAAAAACAGTCCCGTATTGGTTTTACTTGAAACATGTGGGGGTGTTACTCATTGATTTCCTCATTTTTTGTTCAGGAGGCAAGTTTTGAACATTTGACAGCGTTCGCAATTTCAGGAAGCCTGAGGCTTTCTCCATCCGAGCGCAAAAGGATGTCTTTCGTCGTTCCCAAAGGGTTGAACCTAAGAATGGTTGAAGTTAGGATAAGGGGACACTTCGATTATGATCCAGAACCAATTGGGCATATTGAATTCGTAGAGGATGGCCGTTCGATCTTTCAGACTACCGTGAGGTGCGTTCGTAGCATTTTCAAATTAGGAGAGGAGGATGAGAATGAGATAAGGAGGGTAATAGGGAATGGAAATGAATACTACGTGATGATGCATCTCCCAGACGACAATGGCCCCATGAAAGGCGGTCTTCTCACTGTTGGCATCTCTGCTGATACAGATATATTTGGATATTGGGTGTAATGTATGATTGAACACTTTTAAGTGTGCTGCTACACCTGACCCATCATCTATGGAGGACAGCCTGTGAGATGTGGGTCCTACAGTCTGATGGTGGACGATGAGGTGTAGCAGCATACTAAAAGTTCACAATCACGTTGCACCCCTATTCTGCAGTTCATCAATGATCGACTCTACTGGGGCCAGTATCTTGTATTTTCGCGTCAGGTTCGGTATTACATTCTTGTTGTGCAACATGAGTGCACCTGTCCCGAACTCTCAACAGACGAGCCCTCTCTAATTAGGATAAATGGCAATTCTAATATGTTACTGCATGTACTTTGGAACAGGATAGATAACGGTTGGGTCTGTTCTGTTTTGGAATTTAGTTAGATTCCCTCAGAATTTTGCCCAAATATAAACTAATTTGAATTGGTGTGCTTGGTTGTAGTTACAGGCCTATATGCGCCATCAGATTGGTGAGTATATCATTAGTAATGAATCTTGTTATCGGGACTTTCTGGGCCTAGGAAAATTTCATTGACAAATAGGAAATCTTGTTTGTTTAATAAAAAGATTCAAGAGATTTTTCCATACATTTTAATTTAAACACATAAACTAGGAAGCATCTTTAGTTCATGAAACTTTGCCTTATTTTCGTTGCCTTTTGTCAAATTATGTGGCTGGTAGTTGCCCGTTCTCACCATTTCTTCTGATGTTTATGACATGAAGGTCATAGTTGGCCACCATTTTAGTTCATTGTCTCCTCTTTAGTCCCCTTTGCCTTGTTTCTTTTTTTTAGCCACTAGGCTAGCCCTCTTAAGTTCACACCTAACCTAGCTAAGTCCTTAGTTTTAACCCAACTTCTTAGCTCACTCTCTCTCCTCTAAGACCCAGCATGGTTTTGCTTAAGACTAGGTTTGACCAAACTCACTACTATGTTCAGACCTAGCTCACTCGGCTTTACCTTCTTCCACCAAAGTTAGGTTCCGCCTAACTTAACTCAGCCCAACAAGACTCGATTCTGCCAACCTTCATCAACTAAGTTGCGCACTTGGAAGAATCATTGAAGTTATCCTTGTATTTTCAAAGAAAATTCTCCTGGATTATTTTGGAAATTTTTTGCTTCTCTCAAATAGCGTTCAAAGGTAGGATCTTTTTTGTCAAATGCTCCTAAAGAGTACAATATTCGATATGTGTAATTAAATTTATTCAATTATTTCCTTTGAATATTTGCTCATCATGACTTCTAGAAATAATTGATTGGTCAATCATATTTTCCAAGAAGTATGGGTATTTTATTAATATTTTATAAGTAATGAGTGATTATCAATAAAATAAATATTCTTAAGGGAAAATGAAGTATTTTCAAAGAGATAAATATTTTCAAAGCATTCACTTTACAGAAAAATAACACCTTGAAAAATTAAATGAATTTTCAAATAAATATTTCACAAGTATCTTGTAAGGTAAGAAATGCCATATAAAGATTTTTAAAAGAACTAATCCTCAAAGAAATAAACATTTGGCGAATATCCCTTGTGAAAATAATTATCATTGATTCATATAAACTCTATCCATACTCATAATTCACAAAGAGTCTTTTGCATAAACTACATGAATAGTTCAATAATACTGAGTTTGGATATATAAAACCTTGAGGGCCATAGTAACGACATTTATTTATAAGCATACAGTTGGCTCCAAGAATAAAGCCAAGGTTCAAGAAACCTCTGGAATTAAACCTAAAATACTCATAGTGTGTGAAAATTACAAAAGTTGGGATCCGCCTAAATAGATGAAGTGCTCATAAAGGGCAAAAGAGTTAGAACAATACTAAAATATAAAATAATCCATACACACACATAAAGGGGCATCCGCCTTCACAGGCGCAGTCTCGTATATATAGAGCTATAAGTAAATAGAAGAGAACATATAATTGTGTCATAAAGCATTGGCTACCCAATTGAGATATGCAAGTCATCAATGCCTTGGAATGCTCATAAGAGGCAGACACAGTAATAAAACACTTACAATTACGAAAAACTCTTTAGGCATACCTTGAAGAGTTTGAAATAAAAAAATTTAAATTTTTATGTAAAAATCTTCAGTCAAGGGTTTTGGGGCATGACAATATAGGCCAACAATAGGCATGTTTGCTAACCAGTATACCTTTTATGTAAAAGTGAAAGCATGATGCATTTTTGGGGGGCAGTATTAGTTAGGCGAATTTCAAGTTCAAAAAAAAAAATAGACTATTACCTCTTAGCACGATTAGTTGGTGTTCCAATCAATCATTGCTTTGTGTGTGTGTGTGTACGCATAGGCAGACGAACCTAGGATGCCATGGAGCCAATCACATGGCCAATGTTTTAAGTGGGGACCACATTCAACTCCCCATGATTGGCGGGCCCCTTTTGCATCCCTACTTTACAGGCCCTAGCTAGAAAGTTGGGCCACATTTACGTGCTCTGGTCTAATTTTTGGATTGGACCTAAACTTTGGCCTATCTGCACCTTGGAAATGGTTTGGTTCCTCACGTAAACATGAAAGAATTCATTGATAGAGCCTGACCTTATGAGAACCCACTTGCAAAACTCAGGAACTCTTGTCATGAATTGGCAAGGACGTCAATTGGTCGGACATCTAAACCAAATCCAAATACTATTAGTCGGATTGGGTAGCTAAATCTGGATTCAGGTTTGGTATTGAGTTTTTCATTGAAACCCGACCTGAATCTGATTAAAATCTAAATCCAACTAAAACCAGAACCTGAGTAAGTGAAAATATTGGGTTTCAATCCCATGGATGTCACTCCTTGAGTAAGCCAAAGCTTGGTGACGAAGGGGTAAGCCCTCGAAGTTTTGCACCGACAGGACAATGATCGTATGTATACGGCAGGCTTACCCATCTCGACTAGGTATATATGCTTGGGGTGGTTTTTTTGAGTAAAAATAAAAAAAAGTATATTTTAAATATATTTACAAGTATTTTTTTGATCTATTTTTTTTCATCCAATGTTATTGACAATTCATTTGCATTATATTTTCCAGAATCCTGTGCAAAATTATGACAGTTAGAAGAATCTCAAGTATCATTTTTATGACAAGTTCTCCAAGTGCAATATCATCATTGACAATTCAATTGCATTATATTTTCCACAATACCGTACATATTCTTAACGTTCGAAAGAATCTTATGTAGCATTTTTCTGTCAAGTTCTCCAAGTTGTGCAATATCATTACTCATGATTCAGTTGCATTATAATTTTCAATTCTCGATAATATGAATTTACCTTTTTTTTTAAACTTTATTTGTTCACTGGGTGCACTAGGTGCACTCCAAGTTATGCAAATACCATCACTCACAATTATTATTTTCAACTGTCAAAATGAATTTACCTTCTTTAATTTGTCCTACCATCAGATCATCAACAATATTTAATGGACATTAAAAACTTGTATCGATGCAAGATGCAAAGATTCCAAGTCAATAGAATTAACATAGGTCATTTGGAAGGAGCAAATGCACAAGCACTTTACGAAGAAGCTACGTTATCTTTGATGTATTTGTGATACCTTCAATCCAAATTCTCAAAATTTGTTCTTACTTTAACAATCAAGGAGTAATGCATAAGTAACTTTATGAAGAAATTATGTTATCTTTAACGTATTTATGAAAACTTCAATCCATTTTCTCAAACTTTGTTCTTGCTTTCATAATCCCCAAAGCACTACCACTGTTTTGCACCTACATATTTTCAAGCTCAATATGTAAAAATTATTCCCATCTTGATTGAATTTACTTTATTTCAAAAAAAAAAAATACTTGGCTGAGTCAAAATGGCAAAATGTGAAAGAGCAAAAATAAAAACTTAGATTTCGAAGGGCTTTTCCATGTTTTCCTAAATCTGACCATACAGATGTGTTGTACATGCTTGATTTTATAGGGATTGACTCTTGCATCATCCAATTTCGATACACATGTTTGTTTTTATAATGTTTAAAATATTGACAGTCTAAGATTTTTCTTAAATATTCAAGGCTTAAAAAGTTATGTTTTTTATCGAAAAAAACATGATCAAAGTTTTGTTTCCTAGTAAAACATGAGAAAAACTCTTCAAAAACAGAATTAGGTAGAAAAGTGGTTAGCAACTACCACCTTCTATATATATATATATATATATATATATAGGGAAGGAGGAGTGTCCAACCAAAGGAGGGTCCAAAATCTACAACCAACGATGAATGAATGACTCTCCTCCAATGCTTGAGAATCTCATCGAACCTCATATATTTGGTTTTTATAATTTATTTAGTACACATATAGACATGTTTTTCAAAACATAAAAAATCGACAGCTCAATGCATTTAAAACTTTACAATACCAAGTATTGTGTGGGCAGTTGATTTTTAGAGTTTTAAAAAATGCATCTAAACATCTAAGATTCATAATCCAAAACATGTCCCTCATTAAATGAATGATAAAAATCCAATATGTAAAGTCCACTTGATTAAAAACTAGATCATTAAAGAAGGAACATCGTCGTTTATAGAATTTTGGGCCTTCCTTTGGTTATATATATATATATATATATATATATATATATATATATATATATATATATATATATATATATATATATATATATATATATATATATATATATATATATATATATATGAGAGAGAGAGATGGCCTGGTGGAAAATGGTGTTTGCAGTGGGATATGGCTTAATGGTCTATCAGATGCTATTTCTAGCTTCTTTAGTTTATGCTCCAAACCGAGCTTAAATTTTAACTGCTACTACATGAATAACTGTGTTGGCTTCAGACGATATAAGATTGTATGATCATGCATATATTTCAAGGTGAATTAACATTAAAATATGCATGATTTTATGAAAAAAATGTTTTAAAAACCCAAGTTTATGCTAGTTTTCGTTAAATGAGCTAAAATGATTTCAAAACAGAAAATGTATGAAAAATAGCTTTATTTGTATATTTTAGTACATATTTTAATGTTTGATATTAACATAGTAGTTTAGTTTTAGTTTTCATTAAAAATAAAAATAAAAATAAAAAATTAGAGAAAAATAATTTTATATTGTTAATAAAATCATTTTAGTTGTTTGTTTTTTTTAGAAAAGGAAAAAATAAAATATAAATATAAATAGTTAGAGTAGTTTTAATTTTTTTCAAATGAGTTTCTTTGTAAATAAATAAGTTTTGTTTTCAAAATTTTTAACTTTTGAAAATTTCTAAACAAACCGGTTTTACACGATTTGTGTTTTTTTTGAAAAACTGAAAATAAAACAAACCGGTTCAAACCGGTTTGCTTTTTGTAAAAACTAAAAAAAATAAAACTGAAAAGAGTTACAAACCGGTTCAAGCCGGTTTGGGCTCTTTAAAACCCAAAAACAGAAGAAAAAAAAGGTGTCTCTCATCATGTGCGCCATTGTCTCTCTTTCCCCCTCTATTTCAAATCTTTTCCCTCTCTCTGCTCTTCCGAATCCTTTTCCCATTCTTTTCCCTCTTTTCTCCCCTACTTTTCTCTTCTCATCCTCGATCCGGTGGCAGACTTCTTCAGTCGGCAGCAGCGCACGAGGTAGAGGCCGCCACTCTTTTCTAACCCTTCTGTTCACGGTAAGTTTTCTGAATCTACTTCTTCTTCTTCTTCTTCTTCTTCTTCTTCTTCTTTTCATTCAGATTCTTCATCTGTTTCTTCTTTTCATTCAATCGTTATTGATTCTGTGTGAAAAACAAAAAAAAACAAAAAAAAGGAAAAACAGAAAAAAGAAAAGAAAAACGAGAAAAAAAATGTGCATCAGATTTTAATTTCTGCAATAATCGCACTTCTTGTTTCATTTCATTGAAATTTCTTGTAAATTCTTGTTCGTTTACATCGGATTTCCATTTCAGTCATCGATTTTTATGTTTTCATTTCCTGATTCAATTTTAATTTCCTGTTTGAAATTCATACGCATGTTAGATGTTTTGTATCCCTTGATTTTCTTGTGTTGCATCTTTAATTTCCTGTTCTTTTGTTTTGAATTTCTTGTTCTTCCTTTAATTTTCTATTTTTTTACAGCATCGTTTGATTCCTGTTTTCTGTTTCAATATTTTGTCTGATGTTGTTTTAATTTTCATACTCGGTTTCAATTTCTAATTTCCTATGTTAGTTTTGTATTCACGTTGTTTTCAAGTTTGTCTTTACATTTGGTAATTTCCTGTGGCTGCATTTCGATTTATTGATTTCCTGTTGTGTGTTTGAGTAATAGTAGATTTATATTTTAATTCTTGTATTTTTTTCTCTGATTTCCAATTTCATGTTTTCTTCTTTAAAACTCTTATTTCCATTCTTTTTATTCATGATTCTTGTTTCTTTCTTTTATTTCATTTCTTGTTTTCAATTTCTCTTGTTTTTTGTTCATTTTTTCTGTTTTGCATTTAATATTTTCTGTATTGTTTTCATTTTCAATTCTTGTTTTCTTCCTTGATTTCTTGTCATTCAATTAATTTCCATTTCGTTTTCTTGTTTTTGTTAAGTAAGTATTAGTTGTTAGTTATGTAAATTGTTAGTTAATTGCTTCGCTTCGTAATTAGTTAGTTAGTAGTAGATTTAATTAGAATTAGTTTTCATTGTAATTAGTCGGTTAGATTGCTTTTCTGATTTCTTTCATATTTCTAGAATTTAATTAGTATTTTTCAGTATATGTGTTATTTCTACCTCTGGTACTACTCGTGTTCATTTGAATTGTGCAGGATAGCACAGGAGTGGAGCGGAAGTGATTACATGACACGAAGTACGAAAAGTAGAGCTTCTTTTTACTTTTCAGTTTAGAATTAGGAATTTAATTGGGTTTGTAAATATTGCACTTTACGCCCTCTGCGAAGGGTATTCATTTGTTGTAATAGTTAGTTGTTTTTACCTTTCTTGAACATTTTACATTTTAATAATTCGGCAATAAAAAATAGTTTAGAATTGTGTGTTTGAATACGAAATATTCTCGTTCCCTGAGTTCGACCCGATCTCATTCACTAGTGAGAACCAGTTTTTATTATTTGATGTCTGGTTTTCACATGTTTTACATATAAAAATCTTTTCAAAATTACAACGATTTAAAAAACGACATCAAATTTTTGGTTCCGTTGCCGGGGAACAGCGTAATATTAGTATTCACTTTATTGCCTAGTGTTTGTTTGTATTTAGGTTTAGAACCATGTATGTGCATATCTTAGAGACGAGCTTACTTTTCTGCACAACCCACCTACTAGGATCCCCTTAGAGGTGACTGTGTACGATTGGTACCGTACACATCGATTTCATATTTCTTTTGCATAATCTATGTTATGTGTAACTGCGTGGTGTTTGTTTAGTTTTTGTTGTTTTTAGTTTACTCGCTTTGTGGTTTGCGTGGTTTGGCCACTTAGTGCGTTAGTTAGGTAGAAAACTCAAAGTTAGGACGTGTGCTACACCGGTTTACTCCAAGGTGTACGCAATGGCTGACGATCATCATTTGATCCATCCTTTGAGGGAGTACTTTATGCCAAATACGTATACTCCCGCCTCCTGCATCACGAGACCTGATGTAGGAGCGAGCCATTTTGAGATTAAGGCCAGTGTGATTCAAATGTTACCATCGTTTTATGGCCTTAGCAATGAAGACCCATATCGTCATCTCGATGAATTCCTTGAGATTTTCTCGACTGTGCAAATCAATAACTTTGGAGACGATGCTATGAGGTTGACTTTGTTTTCGTTCTCTCTCAAAGATAAAGCCAAACACTGGCTAAAATCTCTTAAGACGGTTCGTATTACTACTTGGGAAGGAATGCAGTGCGAATTTCTCAAAAAGTACTTCCCAATTGGTAAAACGAATCAGTTTCGTAAAGCTATAACCAGTTTTTCTCAAATTGAGGGAGAACAGTTTCACGAGTCTTGGGAGAGATTGAAAGATCTTCTCCGCAAGTGTCCCCATCACTAGGTGCCTCGTTGGCAGTTGGTACAGTATTTTTATGACGAGCTTACTGAGAAGCACCGTCAAATGGTTGATTCATCTTGTGGGGGCACTTTTATGCTCAAGAGTGAGGACGAGGCGTGGTCTCTATTCGAGACCTTGAGTTAAAACACGATGCATCATACCTTGTCTTCACGGCTCGATAGGACTACATCTCTGTCTAGTGGTCCTAGGAAAGTTGGGATTTCCGAAGTTGGATCCGAGTTAGAATTGCGTACCAAGGTTGACCAGTTGACTAGGAAGTTAGATCAATTCCTAGCCAATTCTTCGAGAAGTCCAGTTGAAAGAGTGTGCGAGCTATGTGCTAGCCCTGCACATTGTGTTTCAGATTGTCCGGCAGCGCCATTATATCCTGAATTCGTTCAGGAGCAGGTGAATGCTGCCCAAGGTTTCGCTAAACCCATGCCTGATTCATTTACATCATCATATAACCCAGGTTGGTGAAACCAGTCTATTCCCCTATCCCATCAGCCCTCTCAGACACAGTATAGACACAGTAACCCTTTACAAGGTTACTCGCATCCCATTTTTCCACAGGTTCATTCCCCAGCCCAACCTGCTTATACTCAGCCTCATTCTCATGAGCCTTCACCTAGTCAATTCTTCCAAGATAGGATATTACAAGTTTTGAGTTCCTATACGCAGTCAATAGCCAAGCTAGAGACTCAAACGGGACAATTGGTTGAGACCTTCAGTAGGCAAAGCCAGGAGAACCTTCATAGTCAGTCTGTTGTCACATCCAAGGAAGAGGATTCCGTGTCATTTGACTTGCAACACACTGCTTCACATCATGAGCAGGTTAAATCTGTTACATCCCTTCAGTATGGGAAGGCGTGTCACTCCACTCAGGAATCGACTCATGAGCCCCATATCATTTCTACTGACGAGTCGATCTCCATGATAACTCAACAGAAGGGGCCAAGCACACAGCATGCATTATCATCATATATTCATAAAGCCCCATTCTCTCAGCTTTTAGGATCACCGATTGTTTTCAGTAAGCAAGATGTACAGATGCAGAAGGTGCTTGACCAAGTCAAACCTGATCATATTCACCACTTGTATGAAGTTGCATTCATTGATAGTCGGTCGGTCCTAGACTCTCATTTCTTGACCAGTCTCTCAGATGAGACTAATCTCCATTCTTCATGTCGAGAGAGATTTGATACTACATTTAGAGGTAGGCGGGATGGAAACACAGTGCGCAGTGTCACAGATGACACTCTTTTCTTTATAGAGCCTGACTTCATGTCCATTGATCTCATGGACGATGAAGGTTTTTCCAGGGATCCGTCTGACTGGGGCGTGAAACTTAGCGCTTGATGGGAGGCAACCCATATTTTGTACAGTATTACATTCGCTTTTAGTATTTTATACAGTATTACAATATTACATTCGCTTTTAGGATTTGTAGATTTTCTTTGGTTTTATTTTTCGTTTTCTATGAGTTTTATGTTTTGTCATGTATACATTACATTCATTACCTTCATAGAATGTGCATTTTTAATTCATGTCAGGTCATTCTACTCTTTTCCCTCATTTATTTCCTCTCATGCGCATTCACGTAGTTTCATATATGCATGGGGGAGTGCCACTGAGACAGTGTCATTCAAGCATGGGGGAGGGTGTAGTTTGCACACCTTGATATTTTTGTTCACGTTCTTGCACATGTTTACACATCTCTCATGAAAAGTAGATTTTTAAAGTAAGAGTTTGAACTTATATGAATGTTATTTTAGATCTGATGTTTTTAGAGGATTTTTAAGCCCCACGAAATTTTTTTTCTGACATGGATCTAAAAATTCTGGTTGTTTATGCGGATTTCGAAGAAATGATGATAGATACATGTTAGAATTTATTTTGAATCGCAAATATGAATATGCACAGTTGTATTTTTGAAAAACTAAGCAAATGAACAAAAGTGTAAAAATGAGCTCAAAATAGAAAAAAAGAAGCATGTGTTAGGTTGTTTGGATAATTCCACAATCCTTAGTAGATGGAACTTAGATGTAAGTTGAAACTTTTAATTCCATTTCGAAAAGGTGAGTGGAAAACTTTGTGATCCTAAGTAGCTGAGAACAGATACAAGTTGAAATATTTGACTCTCATGTTATAAACGTGAATGAAGGAAGTCACTTTTATGTTTTAGTTGATATCTTTTGGTATGTATTGAAAAAGTATAGAAGATATTGACTTTGCACAAGGCATAAAAGCAGACCACACGCAAGCTATAAGAGAAGAATGAATGCGCAAAAAGAAAAAGCGTGAAAAATGAAAAAAAAATGAAGAAAAGAGCTTAAAAAGAAAGAAAAGTTCAATGCTTAGAAGTGTGATTGAGAAAACCTGTGTAGAAAACATATGAGTGGGGATAAGTAAATAATAATATGTTTTTATTGGATTTTCTAAGAATAAAACATAAATAATTATGATATTTAGAAAAGTGAAAGAAATTCTTTTTTTGTGGTGGTATATAAAAGATTCTAATTATATTGTGATTTTGAAAAAACAGAAAATATTTGTGAAAATAAAGTCTTTAATTACCTACTACTTATGAGGATGTGTAATATTTTGCATACATGACAGAGATGTTTGTGGGTAGCATCACTGCAAACCCTCACGAGACCTTACTCATCCACTGGGGTAACCCAAGGGTTGAAAGAGCTTGTTGCATGAGCTAAATGCAACCGTGATTCCTACGAAAGTGAGTTAGGTGATAGTTTTCATTTCATACATTTGTCTAGTTTGCTCGAGGACTAGCAAAACATAAGCATGGGGGTATTTGATCATGCATATATTTCAAGGTGAATTAACATTAAAATATGCATGATTTTATGAAAAAAATGTTTTATAAACCCAAGTTTATGCTAGTTTTCGTTAAATGAGCTAAAATGATTTCGAAACAGAAAATGTATGAAAAATAGCTTTATTTGTATATTTTAGTACATATTTTAATGTTTGATATTAACATAGTAGTTTAGTTTTAGTTTTCATTAAAAATAAAAATAAAAATAAAAAATTAGAGAAAAATAGTTTTATATTGTTAATAAAATCATTTTAGTTGTTTGTTTTTTTTAGAAAAGGAAAAAATAAAATATAAATATAAATAGTTAGAGTAGTTTTAATTTTTTTCAAATGAGTTTCTTTGTAAATAAATAAGTTTTGTTTTCAAAAATTTTAACTTTTGAAAATTTCTAAACAAACCGGTTTTACACGGTTTGTGTTTTTTTTGAAAAACTGAAAATAAAACAAACTGGTTCAAACCGGTTTGCTTTTTGTAAAAACTAAAAAAAATAAAACTGAAAAGAGTTACAAATCGGTTCAAGCCGGTTTGAGCTCTTTAAAACCCAAAAACAGAAGAAAAAAAAGGCGTCTCTCATCCTGTGCGCCATTGTCTCTCTTTCCTCCTCTATTTCAAATCTTTTCCCTCTCTCTGCTCTTCCGGATCCTTTTCCCATTCTTTTCCCTCTCTTCTCCCCTACCTTTCTCTTCTCATCCTCGATCCGGTGGCAGACTTCTTCAGTCGACAGCAGCGCACGAGGTGGAGGCCGCCACTCTTTTCTAACCCTTCTGTTCACGGTAAGTTTTCTGAATCTACTTCTTCTTCTTTTCATTCAGATTCTTTATTTATTTCTTCTTTTCATTCAATCGTTATTGATTCTGTGTGAAAAACAAAAAAAAACAAAAAAAAAGAAAAAACAGAAAAACAGAAAAAAGAAAAGAAAAATGAGAAAAAAATGTGCACCCGGTATTCTATATATGCAACTTGAAGCCATTCCACGTGTGGGAAACTTGGCGTACCGGCTGGACTTGCCAGCAAAATTTCAAGTGCACCCGGTATTCCATATATGCAACTTGAAGCCATTCCACGAAGATGAAGGAGATCCTCAACGGAGCATGCCTCAACGTGCTCCGATCCCGCAGCGAACACCTTCAACAGTTAGTCTACCAGACAGAGATCCATATATCATCCTCAATCATTCCAACAACTATCTAGAGGAAGTCAAAAAGTACTTAGTGCAGTGGAAATGATTGCCAGAATATGAAGCCACGTGGGAGAAAGCCAGCAGCATGTTTCAGCATCGACAGCTTGTAGAAGGCTACCATGAACAATTGGCGTCGAGGACAGCGCCAACTTAGGCGGGGGAGCGTATTCCGGACCGCCATGTTTTTCACCTTTTTGCTATGATGTATATACCTCTTTGGCACTCTAGAGTGCCCCACAAGGCCTTATGGCCTAAGAACCCCGTGTATTCGGACCCTCTCTTCCCCTCTTGATGTACTTTGCTTTCAAGTATCTATAAAGAAGTTTTTTGCATCTCTCTCTCTTTGTGCTTGTGCATACGCGTACTCTTGCTTCCGCTCGTGCACGTGTGTTGTGCGCTTAAAAGGCCTGCCTTCAGTGTGTGTGATTGCCCGAAGCTACGTCACGGGGGCCTTCGCTTCCCAGCCCGTGACACTGGGGTTAGGCAGAAGTTATTAGTTTGTTTAATTGTCTTGTGGCTTTATTGACAGGGACGAGGTGAAGCTGATTGAGCTTATTGTGGAAAGGATATTAGATAGTAGACAAGGCCCCTCTCAATGTGGTCAAGTATCCTGTTGGTCTTGATTCTCGAATAGCTGATTTGATGCAACTGTTGGAAATTGAAAAGGTTTCCTCATCGGTCGAAAAGGAAATTGAAGCTCATGACTCCAAAAAAAAGGAAAAGCTTTCCTCATCCGTCAAAAGGGAAATTAAAACTGATGACTCCGAAAAAAAGGAAAAGGTTTTCTCATCCGTCAAGAAGGAAATTGAAGCTGATGACTCCAAAAAAAAGGAAAAGGTTCTCTCATCCGTCATGAAGGAAGAAGCTGATGACGTCCGAATGATTGGGATATGGGGAAAGGGCGGCATCGGAAAGACAACCCTTGCCAAAGCTGTCTACAATATTTTGCTTTCCAGCTTTGATGCCTGTACCTTCATTGAAAATGTTAGGGAGGAAGCGAATCAAGCGAATGGACTCATCCGCTTGCAAGAACAGCTGCTTCGTCATGTCCTCAAGGAAAAATATATAAGATTCAGGAGCATTGGTGAAGGTGTCGAGAAAATCAAAAAACGACTTCGTAATAAGAAAGTGCTTCTGGTTATTGATGACGTTGATCATGAAAGCCAAATTGGTGCACTAGCACGTAACCGGGATTGGTTTCGTACTGGAAGTATAATCATCATAACTTCAAGAAATAAGAGTGCATTATCTCTAGCTGGAGACAATCTAGATGGTATCTATAATCTTAAAGAGCTGAATCACGAACAATCCCTCCAACTCTTTTGTTGGCATGCATTTGGGAAAAGTGGGCCAACAATAGAGTATGCCAAGTTAGCAGAGGAAATTGCATCTATTGCTGGTGGGCTACCCTTGTGCCTTGCAGTATTTGGGTCACATTTCTTTCATATAGGAAAACCTGAAGAACGGAGAAAGATGTTAGAAAAGATGAGAAAAGTTCAACATAAAGAAGTCCATAAAAGGTTAAAAATAAGCTACGATGGGCTTGCAAAAAGAGAACAAATCATATTTTTGGACATAGCATGTTTTTTTATTGGGAAAGGCAAAGAAAATGCAATTCTTATGTGGGAGGATTTCGATGAGCTCTGCCCTGAAGATGCTATCAATGTCTTAGAACGCAAGTCGCTGATTAGTATAAATGAACATACAGGTGAATTTCAAATGCATGACCAAATTCGAGAGATGGGAAGACAAATCGTGATAGATGAGGGCACTACAAAACCTGGGAATCGGAGCCGGTTGTGGGAAGACCATGTGACATTGAGGGTTCTTAAAAACATGCAAGTAACTTTTTTTTTTTTTCTTAAGTTTTTATTCAAGATTTTGAGTCTACTTTGTACATATTCAACTAAGAAACAGGGGGTTCAGTTGAGTCAGTAGCTTGATATGAGACGTTGACCTATATAGCATATCACATGGTTAAAAGTCAGCTGTCTTCGAGTTAAAAATGTATAAAACCAAAGCATATACATTCAACTCTTGTTAATTAAAAATAACCATTCGTGGTAGGGATTGGTTCTTGGAACGTTCATTTTGACATGTCGACATGTTAAAATTGACACCACATGTAATTTTTTTCGTTGGGAAAACAAATACATGGTTGGTTTGCGTATTCTAATCACTGTGTGAGCATTTCTTTTTGAAAAAAAACAAAATTAAAGTCACTGAGTACGAGTAGGGCTGATTTGGCTTTTTCATTTTAGGGAACAAATAATATTGAAGGCATCGTTCTCCATCTAACAGAGGGCACCATCAGATTGAACACAGAGCAATTTAAAGAGATGCATAATCTCAGACTACTTCATATGAGCTGTGCCACACTCGAAGGACAATATCATCATTTTCCTAAGACGGTAAAATGGTTGGAGTGGAGGCGATGTCCCTTGAAGTCATTGCCCATAGGATTTGATCTCCAGGAAGTTGTTATGCTCGACCTATCTTTTGGCAACATTACCCAAATTTGGAATCAACAAAGATCAGGTGACATGATGGATCCGTCTCCAAACATTTCTTCTGAGGAATGGTTTCCTGAGATTAGCTATCCATATAACTTCGACAGATTAAGAGTCCTTAATCTGGAGTCATGCAACAATCTCATCACCACTACAGATTTTACTAGCATGCCCAATCTTGTGAAGTTGATATTGGATGGATGTGTTGGGCTGGCTGAAGTTCATGAATCGATTGGCCATCTTAGGAGCTTGGCTTACTTGAGTATGCGAGGTTGCAGCCGTGTGATGAAACTACCCGATAGTGTTTGTCAATTGAGTTCTTTAGAAACACTTGACCTTGGTGGATGCTCCGAAATTTCATCTTTGCCTGAAGGGTTGGGACATTTGACATCACTAAAATCCCTCATCCTTGGTTGGACTGGCCTAAGGTTTTTGCCCGACAGTGTTTGCCAACTGAGTTCTCTTCAAACACTTGACCTTGATGGATGCTCCCAAATTTCATCTTTGCCTGAAGGGTTGGGACATTTGACATCACTAAAATCCCTCATCCTTCGTAGAACTGGCATAATGTTTTTGCCCGACAGTGTTTGCCAACTGAGTTCTCTTCAAACACTTGACCTTGATGGATGCTCCCAAATTTCATCTTTGCCTGAAGGGTTGGGACATTTGACATCACTGAAATCCCTCATCCTTGTTAGATGCTCCAAAATAAGAAGAATTCCAGAATCCATTGGGCATTTGACGAACCTCCAAATACTCGATGCAACTGATTGCCATCAATTAGAGGCTTTGCCAAGTTCGATTGGCCACGCAAAGAATTTGCTAAAGCTCTATTTAAGTCGTACTGGAATTGGAGAGGTGCCCAATTCAATTGGATCATTGAGCAATCTCCAGCAATTACATATAAATGGTTGCGGTGGTATTACGGGACTCCCTGATGCCTTTGGAAGCCTTGCAAGTTTGAGGGTGCTGAAAATGGGTAATCACAATCTCGAAGTGCTGCCTCCTAGTTTTTTCCATCTTCACTCGTTGGAGGAATTGATTGACTTGGGCTGTAACTGGTTACAGGGGAGAGAAAGGATTGATTTTAGTAATCTGTCTTCATTAACTACATTAATGATCCAAGGGGAAAATGTTTGCAGCCTACCAGAAAGTTTGGATAGGTGCCCTCGACTCCAGATACTACAACTAATTGACTGCCAAAGTCTGCAGTCTATACCTCCACTTCCGCCGTCACTGTTTTGTCTCTACGCAAGTGGTTGCTGGGATTTGAGAACAACCTCAGATGTCTCGAATTTGAGAGACTTGAGGATATTATGTATTGAAGGTTGCAAGAAACTTGTGGATGTTCCAGGCCTTGAAAATTTGAAACGCCTGAGAGAGTTGTATCTTGTAGGATGGAGAAACCTTCCCGATGCTCTGTGGGACAGAATAAAGGTAATAACTTCCTTGGCATTTGGAAAAGAAAAAACAGTCCCGTATTGGTTTTACTTGAAACATGTGGGGGTGTTACTCATTGATTTCCTCATTTTTGTTCAGGAGGCAAGTTTTGAACATTTGACAGCGTTCGCAATTTCAGGAAGCCTGAGGCTTTCTTCATCCGAGCGCGAAACGATGTCTTTCGTCGTTCCCAAAGGGTTGAACCTAAGAATGGTTAAAGTTATGATAAGGGGAGACTTCGATGAGGAGCAGGAACCAATTGGGCATATTGAATTCGTAGAGGATGGCCGTTCGATCTTTCAGACAACCGTGAAAGGCCTGCAGGTGAGCCGCGGTTTTTGTAGCATTTTCAAATTAGGAGAGGAGGATGAGAATGAGATGAGGAGGGTAATATGGAATGGAAATGAATACTACGTGATGATGCATCTCCCAGTCGACAATGGCCCCATGACAGACGGTCTTCTCACTGTTGGCATCTCTGCTGATACAGATTTATTTAAACAATTTTAATGTCACCACAAGATACTTTGGAACAGGATGGATAACACAGTATCTTGTGTTTTCGCGTCAGGTTCGGTATTACATTCTTGTTGTGCAACATGATTGCACCTGTCCCGAACTCTCAACCGACGAGCCCTCTCTAACTAGGATAAATGGCAATTTTAATGTCACTACATGTACTTTGGAACAGGATAGATAACGGTTAGGTCAGTTCTGTTTTGGAATTTAGTTAGATTCCCTCAGAATTTTTCCCAAATATAAACTAATTTGAATTGGTGTGCTTGGTTGTAGTTACATACCTATATGCGCCATGTGTCTATATCATTAGTAATGAATCTTGTTATCGAGACTTTCTGGACCTAGTTAAATTTCATTGACAAATAGGAAATCTTGTTTGTTTAATAAAAAGATTCAAGAGATTTTCCATACATTTTAATTTAAAACACATAAACTAGGAAGCATCTTTAGTTCATGAAACTTTGCCTTATTTTGTTGCCTTTTGTCAAATTATGTGGCTGGTAGTTGCCCGTTGTCACCATTTCTTCTCATGTTTATGACATGAAGGTCATAGTTGGCCACCATTTTAGTTCATTGTCGTCCTCTCTTTAGTCCCCTTTGCCTTGTTTCTTTCTTTTAGCCACTAGGCTAGCCCTCTTAAGTTCACACCTAACCTAGCTAAGTCCTTGGTTTTAACCCAACTTCTTAGCTCACTCTCTCTCCTCTAAGACCTAGCATGGTTTTGCTTAAGCCTAGGTTTGACCAAACTCGCTACTATGTTCGGACCTAGCTCACTCGGCTTTACCTTCCTCCACCAAAGTTAGGTTCTGCCTAACTTAACTCAGCCCAACATGACTCGATTCTGCCAACCTTCATCAACTAAGTTACGCACTTGGAAGAATCATTGAAGTTATCCTTGTATTTTTAGAGAAAATTCTCCCCGGATTATTTTGGAATTTTTTTGCTTCTCTTAAATAGCGTTCAAAGGTAGGATCTTTTTTTGTCAAATGCTCATAAAGAGTACAATATTCGATATATATAATTAAATTTATTCAATTATTTCCTTTGAATATTTACTCCATCATGACTTCTAGAAATAATTGATTGGTCACTGATATTTTTCAAGAAGTATGGGTATTTTATTAATATTTTACAAGTAATGAGTGATATTTATCAATAAAATAAATATTCTTAAGGGAAAAATAAAGTATTTTAAAAGAGATAAATATTTTCAAAGCATTCACTTTACAAAAAAATAACACCATGAAAAAATAAATGATTTTTCAGATAAATATTTCACAAGTATCTTGTAAGGTAAGAAATGCTATATAAAGATTTTTAAAAGAACTAATCCTCAAAGAAATAAACATTTGGCGAATATCCCTTGTGAAAATAACTACCCTTGATTCATATAAACTCTATGCATACCCATATAATTCACAAAGAGTCTTTTGCATAAACTACATGAATAGTTCAATAATACTGAATTAGGATTTATGAAACCTTGAGGGCCATAGTAACGACATTTATTTATAAGCATACAGTTGGCTCCAAGAATAAAGCAAAGGTTCAAGAAACCTCTGGAATTAAACCTAAAATACTTATAGTGTGTGAAAAATACAATAGTTGAGATCCGCCTAAATAGACAAAGTGCTCATAAAGGGCAAAAGAGTTAGAACAACACTAAAATATAAAATAATTCACACACACACACATAAATGTCTTAGGCGGATCCCTTTAAAGGGGCATCTGCCTTCACAGGTGTAGTCTCATATATATAGAGCTATAACTAAATAGAAGAAAACATATAATTGTGTCGTAAAGCATTGGCTACTCGATTGAGATATGCAAGTCATCAATGCCTTGAAATGCTCATAAGAGGCAGACATAGTAATAAAACACTTACAATTAGGAAAAACTCTTTAGGCATACCTTGAAGAGTTTGAAATAAAAAAATTTAAATTTTTATGTAAAAATCTTCAGTCAAGGGTTTTGGGGCATGACAATATAGGCCAACAATAGGCATGTTTGCTAACCAGCATACCTTTTATGTAAAAGTGAAAGCATGATGCATTTTTGGGGGGCAGTACTAGGTAGGCGAATTTCAAGTTCAAAAAAAAAAATAGACTATTACCTCTTAGCACGATTAGTTGGTGTTCCAATCAATCATTGCTTTGTGTGTGTGTGTGTACGCATAGGGCAAACGAACCTAGGATGCCATGGAGCCAATCACATGGCCAATGTTTTAAGTGGGGACCACATTCAACGCCCCATGATTGGCAGGCCCCTTTTGCATCCCTACTTTACAGGCCCTAGCCAGAAAGTTGGGCCACATTTACGTGCTCTGGTCTAATTTTTGGATTGGACCTAAACTTTGGCCCATCTGCACCTTGGAAATGGTTTGGTTCCTCACGTAAACATGAAAGAATTCATCGATACAGCCTGACCTTATGAGAATCCCACTTGCAAAACTCAGGAACTCTTGTCGTGAATTGGCAGGGACGTCAATTGGTCGAACATCTAACCCAAATCCAAATACTATTAGTCGCATTGGGTAGCTAAATCTGGATTCAGGTTTGGTATTGAGTTTTGCATTGAAACCCGACCTGAATCTGATTAAAATCTAAATCCAACTAAAACCTGAACCTGAGAAAGTGAAAATATTGGGTTTCAATCCCATGGACGTCACTCCTTGAGTAAGCCAAAGCTTGGTGACGAAGGGGTAAGCCCTCAAAGTTTTGCACCGACAGGACAATGATCGTATGTATACGGCAGGCTTACCCAGCTTGACTAGGTTTATATGCTTGGGGTGGTTTTTTTGAGTAAAAATAAAAAAAAGTATATTTTAAATATATTTACAAGTATTTTTTTTAATATAATTTTTTTTCATCTAATGTTATTGACAATTCAGTTGCATTATATTTTCCAGAATCCTGTGCAAAATTATGACGGTTAGAAGAATCTCAAGTATCATTTTTATGACAAGTTCTCCAAGTGCAATATCATCATTGACAATTCAATTGCATTATATTTTCCACAATATCGTACAAATTCTTAACGTTCGAAAGAATCTTATGTAGCATTTTTCTGTCAAGTTCTCCAAGTTATGAATTTACCTTTTTTTCAATAATATGAATTTACCTTTTTTTCAAACCTTATCTGTTCACTGAGTACACTATGTGCACTCCAAGTTATGCAAATACCATCACTCACAATTGAGTTGCATTATTATTTTCAACTGTCAAAATGAATTTACCTTCTTTAATTTGTCCTACCATCAGTTCATCAACAATATTTAATGGACATTATAAACTTGTATCGATGCAAGATGCAAAGATTCCAAGTCAATAGAATTAACATAGGTCATTTGGAAGGAGCAAATGCACAAGCACTTTACGAAGAAGCTACGTTATCTTTGATGTATTTGTGATACCTTCAATCCAAATTCTCAAAATTTGTTCTTACTTTAACAATCAAGGAGTAATGCATAAGTAACTTTATGAAGAAATTCTGTTATCTTTAATGTATTTATAAAAACTTCAATCCATTTTCTCAAACTTTGTTCTTGCTTTCATAATCTCCAAAGCACTACCACTGTTTTGCATCTACATATTTTCAAGCTCAATATGTAAAAATTATTCCCATCTTGATATATTGAATTTACTTTATTTCAAAAAAAAAAAATACTTGGCTGAGTCAAAATGGCAAAATGTGAAAGGGCAAAAAAAACAACTTGGATTTCCAAGGGCTTTTCCATGTTTTCCTAAATCTGACCTGTGTTGTACATGCTTGATTTTATAGTGATTGACTCTTGCATCATCCAATTTCGATACACATGTTTGTTTTTATAATGTTTAAAATATTGATAGTCTAAGATTTTCTTAAATATTCAAGGTTTAAAAAGTTATGTTTTTTATCGAAAAAAACATGATCAAAGTTATGTTTCCTAGTAAAACATGAGAAAAACTCTTCAAAAGCAGAATTAGGTAGAAAAGTGGTTAGCAACTACCACCTTCTCTATCTATCTATCTATCTATCTATCTATCTATATAGAAAAGTGGTTAGTGCCTTTTTTTACTCCACAAATCGAGCAGGCTTGATGATCAGGAGAAGCAAATTAAACAAAAGAAAGATTTTGCCAAAACGGAGTTGCATGTTTCTTTCTAGGAGAAGGTGGTAATATACAACCTAGAATCACGTTGGACTTTGGTTTTCAAATTTTAAACCCAATCGGATTTTGATAGGTGAGTTGGTAGATGGACTAACAGGTGCTTTGGTCATAGACTCACAAGTAGGGGTGTCAACCGGTCAGATTTGGTTCGGACCTAGGAGGAACCAGACTTGGACCCAATTTCTGAGTATAGTATCATGTCCAGACCCGAGTTTAGTCAGGTCCTAACCTGAGTTTAATCAGGTCCACTATGAGAGAAATCATACCCAGACCTGATAAGAACTGCATGAACCAGATCCAGATCATACCCATTAAAATAATATTTTTTTATCATTTTTATATTAAAAAATTATAGGTCTTAATCGAAACTCGGGTCGGGCCTGGGTATGGTATAAAATTTCATACACTATACCCAAATTCCTGTATTAATCAGACTTTCAGATAATTGACTCGGGTCTTAATCAGGTCATTTTATTTTTCACAATACCCGGACCCTATGGGATTTGGTTCGGGATGGGTCTGGGTAGACCCAACACATTGACAACCCTACTCACAAGTGGGATGAGCCATTATGCTTGTAAAAGTTCAAACCTGAGAAAGTTGGACCTTGGTTAATCTTGTGACCAAAAGTGAGGATCACATTTACAACTTGCACTTTCTCATGTTTATAAGAACTCGAGGAAGTGTTGTGCTTGAGATTTACATTCACATGATCTTGAGAAAATCTAATTTTAATAGGGCATTACAAAAGTACCCATGCCGACATCTTAGGCTTAATTTGCAGTAACTTGTCCAATAAGCTAATCACGTCAAAACTCATAATGGATTCAGATTTGGTATTTTTTTTTGAAAGGCAAACTAGGTTTAGGCGAACCCTTGCCAGAACAACAGTTACCGTATGTGGCAAAGGGATTTGATCCTGTGCCTTTAGCTTGACACAGGACCCCTCTAATTACCACATGGGATACCACCTCGATGATCAGATTTGGTATTTATAATCTAGGCTTAAGACCGGATTTGATTAAGCCTGATATGTTCAAACATTTCTTTACTATAACCCTTTCGGACAAGTTTTTTATGCTTCCAGATTTGGATGTAAATCGATTTGGAGTTATGATTGAGGGTTAAAACGAGATCCATCTCATATTAATGGGTCTGATAGTGCGTAACTGAATCCGGGTCTGATAGTGCATAACTGAATCTTGGTCATCCACATCTCAAATTAATGGGTGTGGATCGATGAGCACTTCTCCGGCTATTACGACCTAATTTGCTCCTGTTTATAAATAAAAAAATAAAAA
Source organism: Nuphar pumila (assembly GCF_984573655.1). Lineage (NCBI taxonomy): Eukaryota > Viridiplantae > Streptophyta > Magnoliopsida > Nymphaeales > Nymphaeaceae > Nuphar > Nuphar pumila. The sequence continues at coordinate 74,201,257 of NC_143263.1, read as the reverse complement.
AATGCCTAGCTGGCAAACCATGTCAACAACCTCACAAAGGATTGAGTAATGTAGTGCAGAACTGAATCCGGGTCATCCACATCTCCGACAAACATAATTGAGTAATGTAGGAGTCACAAGGAGTATTTTACAAAGTGAAGGTCATCTGGATCATGGGCAAAATTTTAATAATTGAAAACAATTTAGACAGACTGAATGAGAAATGAAGAGAGTTATTGCCCACAGCTGGTAACTGACAGGTACCGTATAGTAGGCCAGCCATTTGTGGGTCGGTCACCAGTCAGAAATAATAGATAAATGATATTAGTGATGGTAATAAAAGCCCGACACTACAAACATAATTGAGAAATGTAGGAGTCACATGTAGTATTTTATCAAGTCAAAGCATTTTTTCAGCTGTATCAGTCCAAATGGTCTCTCTCTCTCTCTCTCTCTCCCTATATATATATATATATATATATATATATATATATATATATATATATATATATATATATATATATATATATATATATATATATATATATATATATATATATATGCTTTTTGAATTTTTAAAATAAAAAATCATTTGTTTAATAGATCTTCTGAGTGATTTATATAGAGGGTTCAAAATTGCATGATATTAGTGCGGATTAAGATGAAAAACACAATACAAGTAGTGGTTAGCTTCAATAAAAAGAGTTGGCAAATATGAAGGTTTAAGATGAAATATATTTTTTATACGAAGGACTTGCATGATCCCGTCAAAGAAGATATAACCCCCAAATCACATCGAATAAAGAATAAAAAAACCTTGATAAGAAGACCATTGCTACTATTCACTAAAGATTGGATGATGCAGTGTTCCACAAAGTGTCAAATAAGACTATAACTATGTCTTTACATAAGAAATTTCATAATTTATAAGAGAGGAAAACAAAATAACAAATGAGATATTTCTCATTCAACAGCTACTAAACATGAATCGGGCCCATTGGCACCCCTACCCTTGTCTAGTCAAATAAAGTTAGTGGGACCTATGGAAAGAAAAAGTAAAGTGGGGATTAGATATAGAAACGGATCGGATCCAGTATGAAACTTTTATAAATTTTGGTTGTTCCTTCGGAACCAATCCTCCTATGTATTTAGCTGATCTTGATCCTGATCCTGATCCCATCCATTTTCATTCCTAATAGAGAATGTCACTGCAAAAGTGAGTACCGACTCCATAAGATTTTGAGCTATGAATAATACCATCGGAGAACGAAGAATTCGGTGCTGAGGATTCGATGTTCAGGAAGACCTTGTAACACCTCATAGGAGATGTGACCCTCTGGAAAGACAGAATCGAGCTGACTGAAAAATACAGAAGAAGTAATGATAAAACTTTGAAAAAAAAAATACATGATTTTTGAAAAAAGATGCAGGCAGGAAAAAAAAATAGGTTGAAAATTCGAGATCTAGAGGAAAGAAAGGATAGAAATCACTTGGACTTTTGAAGAAAATAGAGAAATTTTTTGAAAATCGTCAAGGGTTTGAATAAAACAAGGATTTTAGATAGTATATGAAAATAGATGAAAAAATTGGAATTTTTTTAAAATCGTCTAGTATTTTAGAAAACTTATGAAAAATATAAGAAAAAAAAGCTAACATTCAATCACATCATGTACAAACAAGTATCCACATACAACATTCCCTAAAAGCAGACTCTAGATGCACAAGTTTTGAAATAGTTGTAGGATCATAATCCTAACTCTAAGACTCAGATCATCTGTGTCCGATCATGCTATGTCGACATACTCAAGTCAAGGCTCGATGTATGTGGCATAGAATCAATTTCTCTGGTTCTAGGTTCATATTTTCCAACATCCTTGAGCGCTTGCTGATATACTTTGGACTATGACCCTTGGTACGTGGCAGGGGGATTTTCACCCAAATAGGTGGCCCAATTGTGAGGTTTTTTCCTGAACTATGGTTTTGGAAGAAAACCCAGCAACGTGGTGGCCAGGTAAAAGTAGGTGAGGTTATTTCAGAAATATGAGCACATGCAAGAAAATAGAAGGCTCTAAGACCTAAAGAAGTAGAGTTTTTAAAAATTTTGAAGAAGCAAACATTGTTTACATACAAATCCTAGATTGAGGAGTGTTGTATTTTGACCTAAGTCTATGTGAGCATGAAAATTTTTGCCTTAATATAGTCCTACCAAACCATACATAGTCTATATGCAATCCATGTCAGCTGGGTTTGAATCTAAGCTCCTAGGTTTACATGATATCAAAAAATAAAAGCTAACATTCCATAGAACACGATTTTGATAACTTAAACAAAGCAGAGCAATAGATTGATCAGGCGAAGACAGGTCCCATCACGGTCGCCAAACCTGTTATCATCGCAAAATTTTACTTTTGCAAGTCAAACTGACCTTTGAAAAAGTTTTTTAAAATAACTCACCTCCGTTTTAAAATGCGGGATAATTCCGAAGAATGGAACTCGCCTGTCGGTACGAGGTTCAACCATTCCTGACACATTTACCAGAGGTAATTAAACCAAGGATCAATCAAATGCTTTGCTTTGCTCAACTTATCTAAATTGATGTTCTAATTCCTAAATACACAAAGAATCAGACATGTGCTATGAATTTCAGAAAATGCAGGTTTGAAAACATGATGTATGCTTCAGAGATTTGAAATACTTGGAGAATTCTTGGAAAATATGACACTTTAAAAATCGTGAGCCTTGTTGAGAGAATATTTCTGAAGAAATAGAAAATCGATTTCTGAAGAAATCTAAGTGTTTTTAAGAAAATCGATTTTGAGGAATTTCAAATAATTTTAGAAAAACTTGATTTCTCTGAATTCAAACTTTAAAATAGAGAATATAACTTGGAAAATCAAAGATTGAACTTTGAAAATCCCTTAAAAAATCAGAGTTTTGAGAAAATCATTTTCTGAGAAAAACTTAGAAATTTTTTGAGAAAACTGATTTCTCTGAATTGGAATTAGAATTTTCAAATTGAATAAAATGAATGAATATGGATTTAAAAGTCATGATTTTATGGAATTGAGAAAACCTTTTGTATTCTTGAGAGATGCAGTGCATTTTGAAGTTAGCCTAAGAGTGTAGGCTGAATGTGGCTAATACGAAGATCACATATCTGGCTCTCATTCGTATTCTGTCTATAGCCAAAAATACGAATTTCACCAAGTTTGTCAACTCCCTAAGAGCTTGTGCACGTGTCATTCGTGTAGACCATAGTGGATTTGTAAAAATATGCATGAATTGACATATATTAGATATTGAAATTTGCAGAATTAAACTATATGCAATGCTCCTTATTTTAAGCAAGAATTGAAATTCTTATTCCAAATTTAATTTAATTTACATCACTAATTGAATTTAAGTACAGGAAAATAAAGAAAATATATCCTTGAATGTCCCTGCAAAACTAGAAAACTTGTTAATAAAAATATGTTGGCTTTTCTAGATTTATCCAGTAATATATGAAAATTACTGGATTTTGATAGATATAAGCCTTATTTCGAATTTTCCCTGATATAAACACAATAAAAAATAATGTAAAATTGAAGGAATAATAAAAATAAATAACTTTAAAATTCAGAATTTGAGGAAAAATGATAAAAATACCCCTGAAAACAAGACTATGGCTTTGAAATCAGGGTTTTTCAGAAAGATATTTTATAAAAATGGGATTTTGAAATCCAAATAAAAATAAATCAAATACGAGATGATATAATATGATTAAAAATATGAAAATCAAAGTTTGAAATTTTGAAATTGAGTTCAAATGGCCAAAATGCTCCTGATAGCAAGACTATGGCCTTGAAATAAGGGTTTTCAAAAAATATTTTGGTAAAAACTTTGGGTTTAGGGTTTAAATAAAATCAAATAACATCCAAATCCAATATGAGGTGTCCTAGAACGATTCTAAACATGACCAAACCCTAAAAACATGAACTTATACAAAAAAAATCAGAAACATCATGAAAATCATGATTTTGTCAGTGTTTTGGGATCCTATGGGCACCCGATTTTGCAATTCAACTCATTCAAGCATTAAATGATATTCAAAATTGATAAAAATTGACATGTGAACTTGTTATAACCCTAAAATTAAATTGAAAATAGAAAAAATATTTTTTACATGATTTCAATCCGAAAATTATAAAAAACTCTAAAATATGCTATTTTTACCCACGGGCACGTACCCATTTCAGTGTCAAACCCGAATCAGGGGCCAATCTACATTGAAATTTTATAAAATTTTATAGAGCAATAGTAGACAGAAAAATAGAGAATCTCCTTCTTATAGATCAAAAAAACATCCCTGGTTAGGGAGATATCATTTCAGCAATATTTGATCAATTATAACGAATATAAAATCTATTAAAACAGATGCTTTCGGTTGAAAATATAGAGACAAATAGCAGAATACATCAGAAAATTCTAGGATTTCAGCAGTGAATAGTGTACATGCATATAAGGAACTTATTTTTTTATAGATCATTGATTGGATCTCTGGTTAGAGAGATACAATCAACACAAGTTGAGTTAGGGTTTTAACAAATCATAGCGAGGTCTAAAACATGGATCTGACTTTATGATAGAGGGAAAATAGAAAACAGTGACAGAAAATTACAATAAAATTACAGTAAATATTATACCCTAACATGAAGCTACTGCAATTTACAGATTCTAAATCGAATCTTGGATGACAAAACTAACACAACTGTAAGTTATACCTGAACATGAATAACGATTTTTAATCAACAGGAATCCCGATTTGACTTGGTATTTTTTTAACAGAGTTACTGAATCCTAAAACCTCTGATTTTTTTATAGAGACTCACTAAAATATCTGTGGACCACATACACAAAATTTAAAAATTTCTAACAAATATTTAAATAGGAAACAACATGATTTTTATAGAACTAGAATCAAAACACATGAAAATCTAATGAAACACTAAGAAAACTTGATTTAATAATGGAAAACAATAAAAAATACTTAACAGCCAAAAAATTTTATTTTAATGCTGAAACATGTGCAATAAACATTAATATGATAAAAAAGAAAAAGAAAATAGGGAATCCATGGCTGAAATTAATTTTACCTTTGAAATCATAAATTTAACCCATTTAACAAGTAAATCTCATGTTTCATTGGTTAAGAACATGAAATATAGCAAGATAAATGATTCTAATTGATTAGAATCTCGAAAAATAGCACCAAATAATGATAGATCATCTTCTTCGGTCGACCTTGGGGTTCTTGGATGAGAATCCATGGTTAAAACCATGAAAGAGGGGGCGTCAATGATGAAATCCATGTTAAAACATGGAAAAATATTAAATAAAACATGAAAAAGTTTATGAAAACCTTACCTTGAGGCTGCAGCTACAATGGAGGAATGAGAGGTGCTGGAAAGTGGAGAGAGAAGCTCTAAGAATTAGGTGTGTGAAGAATAGGGGGTCGACCCCCCTATGGGCTCTTTATATAATTTTTATTTTTTTTAGGTTTTCTAAAGAGTTTTAAAAAAAATGGACTTCTAAAGGGGGGGCGATTTTTCTTAATTGGATTTGACCTTTTGACTTTCCTAATTAAGCCACTAACTAACCTAAGACTCCTAATTAGACTTCTAAATGACTTAGAAAACCTATAAATGTGGTGCCACCTAATGTGGGCCTACATTGAGTTTTTAAAGCCTAATTTTTTTAAACTTTGAAAATCACTAATTAAAAACTAAAATAAAATGGAATTTTGAAATCACTTTGGACTCTCCTAAACCCCTAACCTAACTAGGACACTGACTAACCCTAGTCTAACCCTGACCTTATCAAATGTGGCGCCACCCAGAGTGGGCCCCACTTGAAATTTCAAAAAACGATTTTAAAACTTGAAAATGAGAGGTTTTTTAAAAGAGGTTTAAAAGTAGACTTGAAATTGAAAGTTTTGAAATGGCACAGAGTTCTGACTAGGTCACAACTCCTTCAGATATGGTGCCAACCGAGTGGGCCCCACACTAGGGTTTTGAAAAATTTGAAATAAAGACTGAAGATAGCTTTAAAAAGGAGTTAAAATCAACAAATGAAATTCAAAGTTTTGAAAATAGAGTTTTAAGCGAACTAGAACTCTGGGCTAGAGTCCTAAAATTTTAGGACTCTGAGATTTGAGATTTTTGAGAGCCAAATGAAGAAGTTTTTGAAAGATTTCCTCAGAATTGGTAAAGATAAGTTAGAAAATACAGTCAAGGTTAGAGTCCTAATTCAATCAGAACTCTGAAATAGAGTTCTGAATCAATCGGGACTTTGCAAAATGACCCAATTTTTGAAAAACAAATAGAAATGAATGAAAATAGAAGTAAAAACAAATTTCAGAACAGACTCCTAACTGGATTAAGACTCTGGGACAGAGTCCTGATCGGACAGAAACTCTAAATTTTTTTTGTATTTTCTGAAAAACATATGAAAGAACTTATGAAAACAATGAAAATAATAACAAGTATTGAAATCAAACAGAGTTCTGATCCAACTGGGACTCTGGGGACAGAGTCCTAATTGAACTAGGACTCTCAAAATTTTGGATTTTCTGAGAAAACAAATGAGAGGAGTTTGAAAACATGTGAGAATAAGGTGGAAATTGAAGTCTGGTTCAGAGTCCTGATCTGATTAGGACTCTGAGGAAGAGTCCTAATTCGACTAGAATTCTAAGAATTTTTTATTTTCTAAGAAGCAAATAATGAGTTTTAAACAAAACTTTTGAAAACCAGTGAAAATGAAGCGAGAAAATAAACTTTGGATAGAATCCTTATTCGACTAGGACTCTAGAACAGAGTCCTGATTCAATCAGGACTCTTAGATAAAATCCCAGAATTTTGAAATTCTATGATAAAGGTGTAACCATTTTAAAATTTGGAAAGATAAATAAAGAGATTTTGGAAAGATTCTCTCAAAATTGAAATCAGGGTCAGAGTCTTGATCCAACTGGGATTCTTTGAATAAAGTCCTGGTTTGACTAAAACTCTGAGCTCTTGACTTGTTTCAAGAGATTTTAAAAAGTTTGATTGAAAATGGCTAAAATAGCCACAAAAAATAGAATCCTAATCTGACTGAAACTCTAAAGAAGAGTCCTAATTCGACTGGGATTCTTGAAAAAGAGTCCTGGTCTAACTAGGATTTAAAGATTTTGGCCAAAATAAAAGATTTTGAAAGGTTTTCTCAAAAATAGGTAAAAAGTGTAGTAAAAGGTAGAGTTCTGATCTGACTAGGACTCTGAAGAGTCCTGGTCCAACTAGGACTATAAGATTTTGATCAAAATGATCGAAATGTGCAAGAGATATGACCACAACTGGTTTAAAATTAGAATGAAGTTTTGAAAAGGCTCAAAAAGATAGAAAGACAGAGTCCTGATCCAAATAGGACTCTGGAAATTTTGTTTAATTTGATCAATAAAGAGATCCAAAAGTGACACCACCTAAATGGGTCTCATCTGAAAATTGAAATCAGTTGAAAAATGATTCTAAAATAAATCCATATTGTTTTTCTTAAGAAAATGCCTTTGAAATAAGAAATGCAAAGCCCTGGGGGTTGGCCAAATAGTAAATATTGTTTTAAAACCCAAGTTTTTGAAATAGATTTTGAAATAAATGTTTAAACTCGAATCTGAATTTAATATTTTGAAAACATGAGTTCTGGATCTCTCTGAGAAATGATGAGGAATGTCATGTGAAATAAAAACTCTGGAAAAAGGATTCCAGGTATTGGACCCCGATTGATAGTTGTATCAGTTCAGAAAGTGGTAAAATTGATAAAAATGGGCAAAATGGTTTAAGAAATGATTTTTGTCTCTGCCGGGTCAGAGTGACACTGAAATTTGTGTTTTAACTGGTTTGAAATGGAATGAACTGAATTCTAGGATTCCAGAACTCAAAGGGACTGACAAGACACTGACTCAACTGAACTTCTAGACTAAATTGTCAAGAAATACTGCCATTTTTAGAGAAATGGTCACTGGAGTGAAGTGAGCTACGGACAAGAACTGAGTTTGAGCTGGAACTGGAGTACTTGAACTCCTGATGAACTCAAGCTAGACTTAGAGGAATAAGATTGACTGAGAATGACTGACTCAGAGACAATTGGCTTGGATTTGAGTGAGAAATGAGCTCATTTCTAAAGAAATGATCTCATTTTGGCAAGAATGATAAAAAATGAAAATGATTTGCTCATTGTGAGCTCAGGTGAGCTAGAAATGACTGGCATTCTAACTATTCTGAACTTAAAAATGAGCTTAGTTGACTCTGACTGGCATGGGTCTAGGATGACCTAAGGGTAAAACGGTAATTTAACTATTTAAAAAAATAGGTAAAATAGTAATTTCCTAAAACTGACTCGGGTTGGACTCCTACATTGATCTACTAGGGTTGACATCTACACGAGGGGGGTTGTCTGAGAATGGATGAGAGAAATTTGGTGTGTTTACAAACCTATGAAAAGAAAAAATAAAGTGGGGATTAGATATAGAAACGGATCGGATCCAGTATGAAACTTTTATAAATTTTGGTTGTTCCTTCGGAACAGATCTTCCTATGTATTTAGCTGATCCAGATCCCATCCATTTTCATCCCTAATGGAGAATGTCACTGCAAAAGTGAGTACCGACTCCATAAGATTTTGAGTCATCACAACACATCCAAACCAAATACTTACCAGCCTTACCTAGTCTATGGCGCCAAAAGCTATGGAAAACCAAATCTCTATTGCTTTCTTAAGGAACACCTAAAGGCCTTCTTGATTTACAATGATTTTGTGGTTCAACATAAACAAAACAGCTATAAGCTATGAATAAAACGGAAAATGATAACTGAAACAAAACAGCTATAAGCTATGATTAAAACGGATAATAATAACTGAAGGTAATGTTCAGACTGTTTACATCATTGTTATTGATTATAACGTGATCCCTGCACATCCCTTGCATTATTGGTTTTATAAAAATACACTGTTTTTACTTTTATCCCGTGCTCTCGTTATTGCTCTAAATAATATCATGACATTATTTAGAAAATTTTCAAAAGCAGACCTAATTTTTGACCTATTTACGAAACTTGTGAATACATGTTTGAGTTAAGAATTAATTCTCAAAGACACACCTCTCTAACATAACTGGCTTTTACCAAGTTTAAACTACGTTTTGCATGAACTCATTCCCTTGAATCAAGTGCCCCCATTTGTCATCCATCACCCGAGTGCAAAATGAACAGGAAATGGGGGTGGATTTAAGTTTGAAAAATGAACAAGTGCTCATGAACGTCGAGTCGACCCATAGAGGGAAGAAATGGAAAATAACAAGGAGACAGCGATGGTGATAATCATGATGTTGTTTTATGTATGATGAAAGATGGGTGATGGTGATGATACTGACGGTCTCTGTTTGAAATGGTCTAAGATGCGTCAATTGGGGACGTGATATGTCGTGGAGATTGCTCAACCACAATGAAATGAATAAAAAGAGAAGAGACATCAAATAATAAGGAAAATTACTTCAATGCCTCGTAGAGAGAAAGAGAACAAATAATAGGCAGGTTGACTAGACAAAACAACCTACATTGAACTTGGACATTGAGCCAAAGATACTGTCATCCCATGGGTCTCGGATCTGATCATTTCGATGTCAAATGTCAAACTACAGCATCCCTAGCCACAAAGGCATGAGCCCAAGATGATTCATGATCCACAATTTTGGTTTTGTGTGAAAGGTTTTAATGTGGACTTGGAGAAGGGTATCCGTGCCTTCAAAGACAATGTGGACTTAGAGAAGGGAGAGAGGGTGGATGGGCTGTTTGGGTACATCCTGAGATCCAGGCTTTTTGTGACCATATTCTCCAAGGGCTATGCCGATTCGAAATGGTGCTTGAAGGAGATAGCAAAGATCGTGGAGTGTGGAAGGCTGATCATTCCCGTCTTCTTTGATGTAGAACCAACCCATGTTCGTAATCAGACAGGGCCTTTTGGATCAGGATTCTTAAAGTGTTGTCGACAGCTAGATAATCAGGAAGAGCGAAAGGAGATCAATGGATGGATCAAAGCATTGTCGACAGCTGTGGGATATTCCGGGTACAATCTCAAGACAAACACAAATGGGTGAGTAACCTCTCTCTCTCTCTCTCTCTCTCTCTATATATATATATATATATATATATATATATATATCATTTATTTTGGTCCTGCCCAATCTTTGTGGCCCTATTTAATAGGACGTGGAGATCTCCGAACGTAATTGTTAAAGAGGAGTTTTTTGTGCTTGATCTGCTCCTGGGCCCTATTGAAATTAGACGATGCAAGCAATGGAGACTGATCTGGAAGACATGGTTGCTTACTACTTGGTGGTTTGTTTGGATGGCACCCAATGATGCTACTTTGTGTCAAATTCTGGTCATCCTTAATCATCTTGTCCATAAAATCCTGGTTGATGTATATGTGATTTTGTGTATGCATCTTAGAGACCTCTCCTTTCATCTGAACAACGTTCACTCAACGGTGGTTTCTTCTAATCCAGCGGATCCTGGTTGAGCTGGCTTTGTTGTTTGTTGCTAGCTGTCTGTAGTTTCTTTTTCTTTAGCTTTTGTTTTTTCTATATTTTAGTTTTGTTTTCTATTTTGTTCGGTTCATGGGCTCAACATTTTGTTGATCTTCATGAGTATTAATGTTGATCTTCTCTCTCTCTCTCTCTCTCTCTCTCTCTCTCTCTCTCTCTCTCTCTCTCTCTCTCTCTCTCTGAATGCCTTGTTGGTCAATGAGCCTGCCACGTCGAGCCCTCTCCAGGTTAGGCTGGTTTTTGCTATTCCAAGATCAATCTCGTGCTTAGCTTCTGATAAGTTGAGCCTAGATGGCCTTGTTAACAAAAAATATTATTTCCACATTTTTCTTGAGAAAAAATATTATTCTCCATATGAATACATTAGAGATGGAACACCCACCGACTTTCTTGCCAGCCGCTTAAACCAACCTAGTGGGCTACCAAAATATAATAATAATAATGGGTTCGTTCTAAATGAAATATGCTAGAATTTTTTAGTTTTATTTGTAAATTTTTTAGGTCCTTGATCTTATAGGGATTAGGTCTTGAAGTATTAAATTCTTACAAATGGGTGGTTTTTATAACATTCAAAATCTTTGTAAATTTTTTAGACCAGCATATTTCATCTCTCTCACTACAACAAACCAGCGGTTTAGCGACGACCTAAATTCGTCGCCAATCTGATGCTAATCCGTCGCTAACCTGTTTAGAGATGGATTAGCGTCGGATTAGCGACAGATATCTTCCATCGCGAATTTTTCGACGCTAATAAGCGACGACATATATCTGTCACCCATTCTGTCGCTAAGTAGCGACAGACTGTATCTGTCGCCCATTCCGTCGCTAAATTTCGACGGAATAACGAATGACAAAATTTGTCGCTAGTCCGTCTTCACTAAACGGCGGCTTCGGTTTGGCGATGGATTTATAGTCGTCGCTAATCCGTCTCTGAATTCAACGCCCATACTAATTAGCGGCGGATATATCCATCGCTAATTCGTCGCAAAAAAGAAAAAAATTTAAAAAAAATATTTGAAAATTAAATATCGAGAAAATTTTTCTCGTAATGCAATTTATATCCCCTGTACAATTTATATTTCTTGTGAATAAAAAATGAAGTACACAGCAAAATACATATAAAAGGAAACTAAAACAATTAATCGATCCACTTTAAAATTTGCAAGTTCTAATTATTTACAATTCAACATTTACATTTTTGAAACAAAAAGAAGGTATAACAAATTCAACACATAAATCTAATCATCGCCAAGATTTTGTGCGTCCTCTTGTTCAGTGTCTTGATTTGTCCCTTCAGCTTCACTACGCTGATTATCGCCATCAACCTACACGAGAAAAGAGATGTTAGTATTGATAAACAAAATATACTGAAATATAGCCTACTCTATATGTGATTCTATCATGCGCATATGTGTTCAAAGGCAGTAAAAAAACTTTATACATGATTCTATCATGCTCATATGTGTTATAAAGCAGTAAAAAAACTTCATATGTGATTCTATCATGCTCATATGTGTTCTAAGGCAGTAAAAAAAATGTATATGTGATTCTACCATGCTCATATGTGCACTAAGGCAGTCAAAAAGTTGTATATGTGATTCTACCATGCTCATATGTGTTCTAAGGCAAGCAAAAAACTGTATATATGATTTTATCATGCTCATGTGTACTCTAAGGCAGTAAAAAAACTTTATATGTGATTCTACTATGCTCATATGTGCTTTAAGGCAGTAAAAAAACTATATATGTGATTCTACCATGCTCATATGTGTTCTAAGGCAGGCAAAAAACTTTATATGTGATTTTATCATGCTCATATGTACTCTAAGGCAGTAAAAAAATTGTATATGTGATTCTACTATGCTCATATGTGCTCTAAGGCAGTAAAAAAACTGTATATGTGATTCTACCATGCTTATATGTGTTCTAAGGCAGGCAAAAAACTGTATGTGATTTTATCATGCTCATATGTACTCTAAGGCAGTAAAAAAGTTGTATATGTGATTCTACTATAATCATATGTGCTCTAAGGCAGTAAAAAACTGTATATGTGATTCTATCATGGTTATATGTGTTATAAGGTAGTAAAAAAACTTTATATGTGATTCTATCATGCTCATATGTGCTCTAAGGCAGTAAAAAAATTGTATATGTGATTCTATCATGCTAATATGTGTTTTAAGGCAGTAAAATAACTTTATACATGATTCTATCATGCTCATATGTGTTATAAAGTAGTAAAAAAACTTTATATGTGATTCTATCATGCTCATATGTGCTCTAAGGCAGTAAAAAATTTGTATATGTGATTCTATCATGCTTATATGTGTTATAAGGTAGTAAAAAAACTTTACATGTGATTCTATCATGCTCATATGTGCTCTAAGGCAGTAAAAAAACTGTATATGTGATTCTATCATGCTTATATGTGTTATAAGGTAGTAAAAATACTTTATATGTGATTATATCATGCTCATATGTGCTCTAAGGCAGTAAAAGAACTGTATATGTGATTCTATCATGCTAATATGTGTTCTAAGGCAGTAAAATAACTTTATACATGATTTTATCATGCTCATATGTGTTATAAAGTAGTAAAAAAACTTCATATGTGATTCTATCATGCTCATATGTGTTCTAAGGCAGTAAAAAAATTGTATACCTGCCGGGCACCGAAGCTCATGTTGAATGCAGACGAAGTTCCTCTGTCCTGAAAAAAGTTGCATAACTCATTACGGACAATGTTGGGAATGACTTCATCTAAAAAGTACTGCATTTTGTCCTCAAGACGCTGACAGACACCATCCCAAGACATAGCAGGGTCATTTGGATGTTGAGAGTTGATGATGATGGGAGAACTCTGTGGGCCCGGGCTGCAGGAGGCAACGACTGGTGTGGTGTTTATGTGACTCCCAAACCCGAACACACGTCCCTTTTTGGGTTCACCGGTTGCAGTCACCCATGCTGCACGTTCAAAAGGCGGATGCTAAGTGGAGTCATCGTCATATCGCTGTATCATTTGCTGCTCGTATGACTCCTACAATGTAATGATTAGAATATGAATTAATAATTAAGAATTACAATATTTTTGATAACGTAATTCATAGTAACTTGTCTATTACAATATTTATTAATAAAATAAATACATACCGCTGTCGCTCTCACCTTCTCTGATACGAACTCTCCCATGGTCTTACGTTTATGTGTTTCAACAAACACATCCTTGTATGGCACAATGCCACCTTTTTCTGCTTCCTGCAAAGTGAAATGATAAAAGATTTAATTAACAGGTTTGCAACAATACTTATAAAACTAACAATATATATATATATATATTGATGAGTTACCATTTTCTTCTGGTGGCTCCCAAAAGTCCTAGATTCACCTGTGTGTAGATGGGTTTCGGGCATTTTGGCTCGATTTTATGCAGCCTTCGTTGAGCGGTTTCAAAATGCATCCCCCGCCCACTTGTCACACATTCTCTCTCAATAATCTCTTATGATAGTAATAGGGTCATGGCCCTTCCACTGTAATGGATCATCTATTCCGTCAGATACTTTTTTGGTTGTAGTCTTCATGCCACACCTTTCTTGCATCATGTTTCTCAACCGTAGTCGCGAAGTGATTCGAAACCTATATATATTTTCAGAAAGTTAGTAGACATAACTATAACAAAAAATTAAATATGAAACACATTAACTATGACAAACAACTATATACCGTGAATGAGGACTACAATCTGTCTATCACCTCTTTTGGATACTCATTCCATTGAGCGACCGGTCTTGGTAGATGTTGAAGTAGTGAATTCTTAATATCGCGTACTACTTCTTGTGGCTCAAACCTCGTATTGCACATGAATTGGTACACACTAAATATCAATATACAATATTTATAAGATACGCAATAAGTGAAAATGAAATACTTACGGTCGATTATCGATATACACTATTCAAATGAGTCTTCTTGTGCCAGACTGAGAAGACCCTGCATCCTGTGTTGGCTCCTGACTTGTATGATCAACTGGTGTAGGTGGGTCATGTACATGTGCAACATCATTTGTAAAAAAATATGTTAGAAATTCTCAGAATGCACATTTCAACTAATCAAGTATCCAATTAGTTAAATGATATACCTATCAAAGGAGCCCATGAAGATGAAGGCTGAGACTGACTACCACTGGATGATCGACCACTGTAACCTCCACGAACCATATTCTAACAAATAAAAAATGTTAAAATATACATTCAAATTGTTTCAAATCAATCACATCAAGTATTTCAATACATTCAAATAATTCAAATCAAGTATTGCAATACATTCAAATCATTCAAATTATTCACATCAAGTATTGCAATAATACATTCAAATCATTCACAACATACATTGCAATAATACATTCACAATATTCAAATCATTCAAATCTAGTATTGCAATAATACATGTAAATACATGTTTGTATTACAAGATTTTGCTCACTAGCTCGATAATTCTTCATCATCACTTGTTTGACTTTCATATTCTTCTTCTTCTTCATCTTCTTCATGAACTTCTTCTTCTTCATCTTCTTCTTCATTGTTTGAATGTATTGAAATTAGTTGAAGGGTCGCCCCCCTCCCCTCTACCAGAGGATCATGGGGGCGACCCCCTGCTCAAATAAAAAAATGAGGCAGGGGGCGACCTCCTGGCAGAGAAAACAAATGAGGCAGGGGTCGCCCCACTACCGAAAAAAAAAGAGGCACGGAGGCGACCCCTTGCCCGAATAAAAAAATGAGGCAGAGGGAGACCCCCTACCCGAAAAAAAAAGAGGCAGGGGGTCGCCCCCCAGCCAGAAAAAAAGGGGCATGGGGCAACCCCCTGCTAGAAAAAAAAAGGCAGGGGGTCGCCCCACATGCCAAAAAAAAAGGGGCAGGGGGTGACCCCCTGCAAAAAAAAAAAATAAACGGCAAAAAAAAGGGGCAGGGGAGCGACCCCCTGCCAGAATTAAGCAACGAGGCAAGAGGGTCGCCCCCCTGCCTTGGTTATTTTTTTCGGCAAGGGGGCACCCCCTGTCGGAAAACAAAAAATGCGACAGGGGGTCACCCCCTGCCGAAAAACAAAAAATGCGACAGGGGGGTCGCCTCCCTGCCGAAAAACACAACACGCGGCAGGGGGTCGCCCCCCTGCCGAAAAACACAACACGCGGCAGGGGGTCGCCCCCCTGCCAGAAAACACAACACGCGACAGGGGGTCGGCCCCCCTGCCGAAAAATACTAACGAGGCAGGGGGGCCGACCCCCTACCGGAAAACAAAAAACGTGACAGGGGGGTCGCTTCCCTGCCAGAATACACAACACGCGGCAAGGGGTCGGCCCTCTGCCGAAAAACACAACACGCGGCAGAGGGTCGGCCCCCCTGCTGAAAAATACTAACGAGGCAGGGGGGCCGACCCCCTGCCAGAAAAACTAAAAGGGGCATCCTCCCCTTTTATCAGAAAAAATGTCTTTTATTGGAAAAACCTAGGAGACGCGGGTTCGGGGCGACGGACCGGGGGCAACGGGCAGGGCGGCAGGCCGAGGAGCAACGGGTGGCGGGCGGTCGGGGTCGAGGAGATGCCGACGGGCGAGATATGGGGTGGCAATAGAGGGCGGCCGGCGGGAATAGCAGAACAGAAAAGAGAAAGAGGGCTCTGATTAGGGATTTACGCGACATTTAGCGACAGATTTAGCGACGGCCGAAATCCATCGCAAAGTCGACGTAAATTAATATAACTACATAGCGACGAAACTATTCTGTCGTTAGATAGCAATGACACACTTTCCCTCGCCTAATCCGTCGCTAAAATATACGATTATTACGACCAAACATTTTGTCGCTACGCCGTCGCTAAGTTGCGACGAATTGTGAGACGGAAGCTATTCCGTCGATATTTTTGTCAATATTACGGTTCTTAGCGACGGATTTGTTTCTCTCGTTAATCTGTCGATAATTAGCGATGGAAAAATTCTGTCGCTAATATCCGTCTTTAATCCCCTATTTTCTCTCTCTCTCTCTCTCTCTCTCTCTATATATATATATATATATATATATATATATATATAGGGTAGCACAATGGTTGATTTATGGCTGGGAAGAAAGTGGGTGTTCTATCCCTAATGTTTTCATATGGAGAATAGTATTTTTCTAAAGAAAAATATGGAATATTATATATACATGATGCGAGTGGTTTTGACTCAATCTAATATCTTAGATGTATTCAATCTGATCTATTTAGCATAAAATTGACTCTTAGATTATGTGTTTTTTGGCAAAAAAATGTTTTTATTAGTAAAAAAAAATCAATATATCCATAGCCGCTGATTTTCAGAGATAAAAAAGCTTATGTTTCATGAAATCCATCTTTTGGACAAAACCTCAAGAATACATCGATCAAAACTGGGGTGTTCACAAAATCACATCCACATAGCTAGATTCAAGGCAAAAAGAACAAAAAACCAATGAAAATCTCCCTTAGATCTATATAAAGTGTGGACCACCATAGAAGCAGTCAAATTTATATATTAGGTGGTAACTGCCTACCACTTTTATAGCCTATCGTCAGCTTTTGAAGGGTTTTTTTTCATGTTTTCCTTAAATGTTTATATACATGTGTTTTACTTGCTGATTTTATAGGAATTGACTTTTGGATCATCCAATTCCGATATGCATGTAGGTTTTTATAATGTTTAAAAATAAACAATCTAAGATTTTCATAAGTATTCAATGCTTAAAAACTCATATTTTGTAAAACCCCCTCCGGCGAAGTCGCTGGAGGAGATAAACTTAAAAAAAAAAAATGGTTTCCCCAAAGGGAAAACCGCGTAACAAGAGGGGGTGAGGATAAACCTCACCCCCCATAAACCGCGGAAAGGGGGGGGGGGGGGCGAGGTTATCCTCAGCCCCTCACCCTGCATGAGGGTTATAAAAACCCTCACGCAGGTCCTCCTTTCCGCACCCTGCATCGAGAGAAATCAAGAGAGAAAAAGAGGTTCTTACCGGAGACGGCGGCGGCGGCGACGACAGCAAGGTAAGCCACCCTCTCCGTCTTCTTCTTCATTCGTCTTTCCTGTTTGGAGCTCAGAGAGCCAGCAGCCATGGCTGCCAGCGAGTTGCAGTGAACAAAAAAAAATAGACAGAGAAAGAGAGGGGGGGTCGGCCGACCCCTATGGCGGCCGACTCCGACGGCCGGCCCCGGGGACCGGCCAACACCGTTGGCCGGCCCCGGAGGCCGGCCCAGGTGGGTGGTGAAAGTGCACTAGGATCGAGCAAACACACAAAGAACACAAGATTTTATCTTGGTTCGGTCTATCCCGACCTACATCCAGTCTCCAAGCAAAACCCGCTTGAGATTTCCACTATCAACCTTGTTAACTACAAGATCACACAGACCAAAACCGGTCTCACTTTCAGTAACAACCCTATTGAAAGCAAACAACTCCTTTAAACCAAGGAGTCCTTTTTACAGAAAAGAAATAACAACTTACAATACAACATATGAGCCTTTCTTTTGAATGCAAATATGATGCAATTGGCTTTTGAGGTTGTTGAAATACTCTACTCATGAATTCACTATCTCTCAAAATGATTTGAGTGAAGAACTGAAGTGAAAATATCAAGTGAGTGAAAAAATAAATACTTGAATGAATAGGAGTGAAAAGCAATAAGTAAATTATTCAAATCGATTGAATTCTTGTTGTTTTGAGTGTAAAATGCACTCATATTTATAGTTAAAGTTTTTCGTACATTGAGAGTATGAAAGGGTGTCAAAACTATCCATTTTGAATTATCAAAACGTTTGAAAAATGAAAAGACACGCCTTTTTGAAGTTTCAGGAAAACGGCAAAATTAGTCGACTGAAACACCAGTTAGTCGACTAATAGTTAGTTATTAGTAGACTGCCAATTATCGTCGGTCGACTGATCTGTTAATCGAGCCGTTTGAAAATTTGAACTTTTGAAACTTAGTCGACTAGAGAAAAATTAGTCGACTGATAATATCATTAGTAGACTAAAAAACTTTCAGTCGACTGCTGCTAAAATCTTCTGAAAAACAAACATTCTGTTCGGTCTACTGATAAAAGCATTAGTCGACTGCTGCTAAATTTTCAGAAAACACATGTTCTGTTCAGTCGACTGATAAAACCATTAGTCGACTGCTGCTAATTTTCCAGAAAACAGACATTCTGTCCAGTCGACTGATAAAACCTTCGGTCGACTAATTTGACAAAAATGACTTTTTAGAAAATATGGTGCGAAAGGATTAGTCGACTGGTAAGTCGATTGGTCGACTAATAAACATGAAAATTTAAGAAAAGAGTTTTCTAAAAATATTTTCAAGAAGATTTCTTTTAGAAAAGTTTTTCTAAAGACTTTTAAGGTGAAATGCAACTTAAATATGCACTCTAAGTAAGACTCTTACAAGAATCTAAGACTTTTAATGAATTAAACATTTGCACACTAGTCTTCAAAGATTCTTCATCGAATTCTTTAATTTCGTCATAGCCTTAGCTGAAATGCAGTTGATTCCACTTGCTCATCATCAAAACCTTGTACTTGAAGTATCATGTATGACTTCATTGTCGTAACAGGTGGATGCAGAGAGAGGGTCGGCAGGGGCCGACCCTCTGCAACTGAAATCGGAAGGGGCCCCTTCCGCCCCTTTTTATCAAGGGACCGGTTCGGTCCGGGCACCCGGACCGAACCGGGATGGTCTGGGTGCGACCCAGACCGAGCCCACCGGTCTGGGTCGCACCCAGACCGAGTGCTTTTAAAAAAAAAAAAGTCTGGTTCGGCCTGTGTGCGACCCAGACCGAATCGGGTCGCACCCAAACCGAACCGGGTCACGTGATTTGGGTGAACCGGTTCGGGTCAAACTCGTTCAAGCCAAACCGGTTTGGGTCGAACCGGTTCAAGCCAAACCGGGTTGGTTAATTCTGGTTCGGGTCGAACCGGTTCAGACCGAATCGGGTCTGAACCGATCCGGTTGAACCAAGGTCTGAACCGAACCAGTCGGGTCTGGATCTGGGTTTTCAGTCCGGACCCAGTTCAATCTAAACCCGTCTTAGATCCAGATTGAGTGGGTCCAGATCCGTCTGGATCAATATCGGATCTAGACCCAGTCACACAGTTCTGGACCCAGTTAGATTATCCTAGATCTAGTCACGCAGATCTGGATCCAATCAGACTGTCCAAGATATAGTCAAGCAGGTCTAGATCCAGTCAATCTGTCCTGGATCCAGTCAGACTATTCTGGATCCAGTCAGAATAGAATGGATCCGATTTGGATCCAATCAGACTATTCTGGATCCAGTCAGACTTTTTGGATCCAGTTAAACAGTTTTGGATCCAGTTATGCAATGAATCCGAATCCAAACAGACAGGGTTTAGATCCAGATAAGAATTGGATCATAAGATAGTCTCAGATTGCTCAAAATCCGAAATGTACCAAGAGATCCATTTGGATACTTGAGATCCATTTCAGTAAAATGGACATATCTTCGCACTCCAAACTTGGAATCGAGTGAGGTTTGGTGCGTTGGATTTGTATTGAAGAGGGAAATTCATTAGTTTATGAAATTCATTCAAGCTAGAAATACAGAAACCGTGGTTTCTTGAATAAGATTCGAGAAGGGTATTTTGGTAATTTGGTAAGAGGTTTATGAACTGATTCAAGTATATTGCTTTAATGACCAGATCATATTGTTAGAGCTTCGTGAGGCTCGATTTCGGACAGAGTACGTTGTTCACACTTGAGGTAAGGGATATTATAAGTAACTTTAGATGTGAATAAATCTTTTTCACGTTACTTGTTATCGTAGTGCTATAGATTTTATGTGATTAGCATGATAACTTTGAATGTGACCATGACGTGTATAAATTTCATGCTTGACATTATGAGTTAATTTAAATACATGGTTATTGTGATATGCATGTTAGTTTTAATATGTCATGCATGATAGAATGCGATTGTGTTTAAGATTGCATGTCTAATTGATCATTAATATCATGCATTATGATGAGATTAAGTTTATATTAGAGTCTCATTTAGTTTATTCATGTAGTATGAATGGATATGTAGAGTTCAGCATGCAGTACCCCTTAAATCTCGGAAGTTGCGACCTGTGGCAAGGGCTATCTGGTTCACGGTCAGAGTGCAGCCACCATGGAGAGTGGGCCGCCGATGATTTAATGATGTAGAGTCATTACATCATTGCATGCTAATTGAGAGCGGTGTGAGTCCTAACGTCATCATGAGATGAAGAATGATATTTTTGTGATTAGTCATGACACCACTCGTGAGGGAACGGGTGAACTTTGTAATTGAGAAAATTGTTCAATGTGTGAACTTAGTTATGACTTAGGATTTCACTCACACTGGTTTGGGACTCTGGAGGACCCTAGATGGTTGATAATTATCATGGTTAGGATGTAGCATGAACCATGCCGAGATTGAGAGCTTGACCTCCCGGCTAGCTACCGATGGGGTCCCCGTGGTGGTTCACTGCAGTGCCTGGTGGTCCGGATACCACTAGGAGTGTATGGTTTATTGTTTGGCCAACATGTAGAATTGGGATGTTCTACAGGGTTGCTACGCCCATAGATGGCTATTACCGGTATAGTCAGCCTAGTGATAGTTGAGAGAGAGAGAGAGTTTGAGAATGAAAATGGAGAGAATTAAAATATACAAACATGTGTGGTGTATCGAGAATTAAAATAAGACTAGGGGCTTAGAGCCAACTACAATCGTACATTATTGTTTATTTACTTATAATTGTTTCTTACTGGGTTGTATACTCACCCTCATTCTTGTTTAATTACAACTGTAGGTTTCAGGCATTAGATCAGTCGCTTGTGAGCAGCTTTTTCAGTCTTCAGCAGGGCAGTGGTATATTTTACTTTCCTTGTCATTGAAAATAATATAATTGCTTTTCTTCTGTTGTGAATGATGAATATTGTAAGAAAAAGTTGATTATGAAAATAAAATAAAAAGTTTTTTTTTAGCCACGTTTTTTTCTGTGTAAGCTTTGCACTCTTTCCTCTGGGAAGTAATACCAACCGAACTCGGACTCCTGAAGTCCCAGATCGGGGTGTTATAAAGTGGTATCAGAGTCAGGTTTACACAAAAAAAGATGTTCATTATTCATAATAAGATTCAATGATAAGATGTAAGTCTCTGCTTGAATAATACACATTAGTGATTAAATTATTGCTTAATTAGGAATGGCTAATGAACAATGGAACAACGAAATCCCACGGGCTCAAGGCTCAGCTGAGCCTCCCATGGTCGGGAGAGAGGAATTCTTCGCCGCAATGGCGATGGTTACTGGAGTCATCACAAACATGACTCAGGTGGTTAGAGAGTTAACACCTCAGCCCCTCCGATCTACATTATACTCGGAGACCGGGACGCTTATCATCAGAACTACCCCTACACTACCCAGGGGCCACACCCACAACCGTACGGAAGGAGGAATCGCCAATGCAACTGTCAGAGAGCGAGGTCTGCATGTGGGCGAATGGGGGGAATTCGGATGGTGGCTCGAGGAGGCATCGGGAAAAGAGCAACTCCGAACACAAACTTTGTGCCTCGGGGTGGGTCTCGTATGGCCAGAGCACGGGGATGACATATGTCTCGAGCTAGTTATGTGGCGGCCATGAGTGGGGGAAACCAGAGGGTTCCACCTCCATTGCATGAGCTTCTGGCTGAAGAAGCTCGGAGAGCTGCATTTCAGGCAGCGGGAGCCAACCAAGGTGACCCAGGGTTTGGGTAGGGGCGAGAAATTTTGAGAAACTCAGAAGAGGGAGGCGAGGATGAAGATCCGAGTGATGATCCTGCCTCACCTATATACACTCCTGTCACACCTACCCACACATCTTTCTCACCATCGTACACTCCTGCTTCACCTCAATACGACTTGAACGCTCCTCCCGAGACTCAGACTAAAGGGAGTACTAGAAACAGGCCCTGCTTCGGATGTATCGAAGAATGATTAGGATTAGCTAGTTTGCTTAGTAGAGTAGCATTATTTTAATTGCATTGTTCTTTCTTTTCTTGCTTATAATGTTTCTCATGTATGAGACTTTTTGAATGCAATAAAGTGAATAATTTTATATATGTATTGCGTGAGATGTGATAAAGTCTTGTGAGAATCCAATGAAACATGTGATGTTAAGTGATAATTTTACTGCAGTACAAATGACCACTCGCAGAGGAACTTATCTTTCCAAGGACACGATAGCAGCTAGGCGAGAAAGGGAAATCCTTGGCAGACCGTCACGAAAGACACCCTCATCATCCCCTACTACGGAAGGGGCACGAGTTCAGGGGAGCCACACGGCAACACACACACCGGAGAGATATACTCCGCGTGAAGGTAGAGAAGAAAGTATGGAGATCCCACCTGGATCCCCAATGAGTCAGAGTACGAGGATACCGCCAGAGTATACTACCAACCGCATTTTATATGAACTGCTACAAACGACCCGTGCCCAACAAAGTCAGCCACAGACGGTGATTTCTGGTATCACCTCATGGGCAGAGAGGCTCAAGAATATGCAGCCTCCGCTCTTCGATGGCACTCCTGACGGTGTCGTGGCAGAGAATTGGTTGATGCAAGTTGAGAAGGTATTGGATGCCATCCAATGTCCAGATGATCACAGAGTTTGGATAGTGTATCCAATCTGACAAGCGATGCAGAGCACTGGTGGAGATCCATCAGGGACACCTTGGAGCCAGACACTTACTTGCCTTGGTCCACTTTCGTGAGAAGATTTTACAGGCAGTTCTTTCCAAAGTGTCAAAGGGTGAAAAAAGAAGAAGAGTTCAGGAAGTTGAAGCAGGGTGACATGACAGTCGCCCAATATACCACATGTTTCAACTCTCTCTCCTATTTTGCCAAGTCCTTGGTGGCAAACGAGAAAGAGAAGTGCAGAAGGTTCGAGAGGGGTTTAAGGCCTGATATTTTGAGGTTGGTCGGGCCACAACAAATAAAGAAATATAACTGACTCGTAGACTATGCCTCTAGATATGAGTTTTGGGAGATGCAGACAGCAAAGAAACCTCAAGCGAAAGAAAAAGCCAAGATGGAAGAAAGGACCCAGCACAGCGGTGACAACATATCAGAATCCTCTCGAAAGAAATTTCATTCTAAAGAACGATTTCAGCGAGGCAACAAGAGGCATTTCGGAGGGCAAAACCCTGGTCAGAACCAAGGTAAGCAAGTCAAGTGTGCAGGCAATCAACAAGCCAAGCGGCAAAGGTTCCAGAAGCCAGTCCAGTCGGACAATGCTTGTAAGACTTGTTCTCTCCAAAGGCACGAGGGTAAATGCGACTTGAGAAACGTCAAATGCTTCAACTGTCAGCAGATGAGTCATTATGCCAATGATTGCCCATAACCTGATCGAAGAAACAATGCTCCGCCAAAGCTGAAGCTAGTAGTACCAGGTCGCGCCTATGCGACTGCTCTCCAAGAAGCTCTTGCCAACCCTGAAGTGGTTGAAGGTACACTTTTTATTTCTAGTATTCTTGCTCGTGTGTTATTCGACTTAGGAGCCACACATAGTTTCACTTCTTCAGCTTTTGGGAAACGGTTGCCAGTGGCACCTTCGCGATTGAGTGTTTCTTATTTAATAGAGACACCTATAGAAGCATCCACCATTGTGGATACTGTGTATCCTAATTGCGTTGTAAAAATCGAAGATCGCGAGTTGCCTGTGAACTTGTTGCAACTCGACTTCAAAGATCTAGATATTGTTCTGGGCATGGATTGGTTGTCGGACCATCATGCCACTATCGATTGTAGAAGAAAGTGTGTCAACTTTCAAATACCCCATACTTCAACTTTTACATACCAGGGTGTTAGAAAGTTACATAAGTTGGCTATCATATCGTGTTTAAAGGCTAATTTATATATTGAAAAGGGATGCATGGGATTCCTGGCTTACATGAAAACTGAAGAAAAAGAATACCTCTCAATATCAGATGTAGACATAGTTCGGAAATATGATGATGTTTTTCCAGAAGAACTATCAAATCTTCCTCCTGATCGGGAGATTGAATTTCAAATCGATCTAGTTCTGGGAACAACACCCATTTCGAAGGCTCCCTATCGGATGGGACCTACGGAACTTAAGGAACTCAAGGAGCAAATACAAGAGTTATTGGAGAAAGGATTTATTCGACCTTCAGTATCTCCTTGGGGTGCTCCAATTGTATTCGTGAAGAAGAAGGATGGATCACTGCGTATGTGTATTAACTATCGTCAATTGAATGCAGTAACCATAAAGAATAAATACCCATTGCCGAGAATTGATGATTTGTTCGATCAATTGCAAGGAGCGGCATGCTTCTCAAAGTTGGATTTGAGATCAGGATATCATTAACTGAGGATCAAAAAAGAAGATGTATCTAAGACAACATTCAGATCAAGATATGGCCATTATGAATTTATGGTCATGCCTTTTGGTCTGACTAACGCACCAGCTGCCTTTATGGACATGATGAATAGAGTCTTCAGGCCCTATTTGGATAAGTTCGTTGTGGTATTTGTCGATGACATCCTCATATACTCTTCCTCGAAGGAGCAACATGAAGAGCATCTAAGGATAGTTCTGCAGACACTTAGAGAACATCAGCTTTATGCCAAATTCTCTAAGTGTGTTTTTTGGTTAGAACAAGTGTCTTTTCTTGGACACATTGTTTCTAAAGACGGGATTATGGTAGATTCAGCAAAGATTGAAGCAGTCACCAATTGGTCAAGACCCAAGAATCCTACAGAGATTCGCAGCTTTTGGGGATTAGCTGGGTACTATCGGAGATTCGTTGAAGGATTTTCGTTTTTGGTGGCTCCTATGACGAAGCTCACAAAGAAAGATGTAAAGTTTGAGTGAAATGAGAAATGTGAGCAAAGTTTTCAGGAGATAAAGAAGTGTTTGACCATTGCTCCAGCGTTGGTCTTACCTTCTGGATCTGGAGGTTTCACTATTTATAGCGATGCCTCTCACAAAGGATTGGGTTGTGTTCTGATGCAACACGAAAAAGTAATAGCTTATGCATCTCGTCAACTCAAAACTCATGAAGTCAACTATCCGACGCATGATCTGGAGTTAGCAGCGGTAGTTTTTGCCCTTAAGATATGGAGACACTATCTCTATGGCAAACAATTAGAGGTCTTTACCGATCATCAAAGCCTTAAGTATCTGTTTTCTCAGAAAGATTTGAACTTGAGGCAAAAGAGATGGTTGGAATTCCTGAAAGATTATGATTTCGAGCTAAAATATCATCCGAGTAAGGCGAATGTAGTCATTGATGCTCTTAGCAGAAAAGCAGGAGCACTAGCTAGACTCGCAGATTGGGAGTTATTTTCCTCAGTGGCTCATCAGAAGGCAGAAGCTCAATGCTTACCAGGTCGTTTATTATTCGTGCAAACTACATTGAAGTCAGAATTGTGGGATCAAATTAAGGAAAAGCAACCCTTAGACCCGAAATTTATGCAAGTAAGAAAGAAGATTTCAGAAAATGAAGAATCAGAATTCAAAATTGATGATAAAGGACTTCTTAGATATCGTCAGAGAGTGTGCATTCCCAAGGAGGATCAACTTAGAAATCAATTGTTGGAAGAGGCACATCATTCCAGATATGCCATACATCCCGGTAGCACTAAAATGTATCGAGATCTGAAAGATACATTTTGGTGGAGTGGTATGAAGAGAGACATTGCTGAGTTTGTTAGCAAATGTCTAGTATGTTAGCAGGTGAAGATTGAGCACCAAAGACCAGGTGGTCTTTTATAACCACTTCTCATACCCGAGTGGAAATGGGCGGATATATCAATGGACTTTGTTTCGGAGCTTCTAAAGACGAAGAATGGGATGGATTCGGTATGGGTGATTGTCGACAGGCTAACTAAGTCAGCTCACTTTTTAGTTTGTAAGACAACTCACTTGTGTGACCAATTGGCTCAATTGTTTATTAGAGAAATTGTGAGACTTCATGGAGTACCAGATTCAATTGTTTCAAATAGAGACTCGAAGTTCACATCACGTTTTTGGCAAAGTTTTCAAGAAGCTATGGGGACACAATTAAAAATGAGTACAGCTTTTCACCCTCAGTCGAATGGTCAGTCTGAACGAACCATTCAGACCCTAAAGGACATGCTCTGGGCATGTAGTTTGGAGTATAACGACTCATGGAATGATATTTTGCCATTAATGGAGTTTGCCTACAACAACAGCTTTCAAGCAAGTATAGGCATGACTCCATTTGAGGCATTGTATGGTCGACGATGTTGAACTCCCTTGTGTTGGGATGAAGTCGAAGAAAGGAGTCTGTTAGGGCCAGAGATGGTTCAACAAATGGCAGACCAAGTGAGATTCATTCGAGAGCGTATTCTCACAACACAAAGTCGACAGAAGAGTTATGCGGATAAAAGATGTCGTGAGTTGGAATTTAAGCAAGATGATCATGTGTTTTTAAAGATATCTCTGTTTAAGGGAGTAATACGTTTTGGTCGAAGAGGAAAGTTGAACCCTAGATATATTGGACCATTTGAGATACTTGCGAATGTTGGTCAGGCAGCATACCAGTTAGCTCTACCACCTTTCTTATCTCGAATTCATAACGTGTTCCATGTTTTCATGTTGCAGAAATACGTGTCAGATCCCTCCCATATATTGGATACAGTTGAGACTGTATTAGATTTGCAAGATGATTTGAGTATGAAAGAAAAGCCCATCGAAATTCTGGACACGAAGGTGCAAAAGCTGAGAAACAAGGAGTTATCTCTGGTATGGGTTAAATAAAGTCATCATAGCAATAAGGAGGCTACTTGGGAGCGTGAATCTGATATCCGCGAGTAATTTCCACATTAGTTTCCAGGTAAGATTCGGGACGGATCTTCTTTCAAGGGGGGTAGAATTGTAAAACCCCATCCGGCGAAGTTGTCGGAGGGGATAAACTTAAAAAAAAAAGAAACGGTTTCCCCAAAGGGGAAACCACGTAACGAGAGGGGGTAAGGATAAACCTCACCCCCCATAATCCGCGGAAGGGGGGGGGGAGGTTATCCTCAGCCCCTCACCCTGCGTGAGGGTTATAAAAACCCTCACGCAGGTCCTCCTTTCCGCACCCTGCATCGAGAGAAATCAAGAGAGAGAGAGAGGCTCCTACCGGAGACGGCGGCTGCGACGACGACGGCAAGGTAAGCCACCCTCTCTGTCTTCTTCTTCGTTCGTTTTTCCTGTTTGGAGCTTAGAGAGCCGGCAGCCATGGCTGCCGGCGAGTTGCAGTAAAAAAAAATAGACAGAGAAAGAGAGGGGGGTCGGCCGGCCCCTATGGCGGACGACTCCGACGGCCGGCCGACACCGTTGGCCGGCCCAGGCGGGTGGATGCAGAGAGAGGGTCGGCAGGGGCTGACCCTCTGCAACTAAAATCGGAAGGGGCACAGCCCCTTCCGCCCCTTTTTATCGAGGGACCGGTTCGGTCCGGGCACCCGGACCGAACCGGGATGGTCTGGGTGTGACCCAGACCGAGCCCACCGGTCTGGGTCGCGCCTAGACCGAGCGCTTTTAAAAAAAAAAGAGTATGGTTCGGTCTGTGTGCGACCCATACCAAACTGGGTCGGTCCGGGTCGCACCCAGACCGAACCGGGTCATGTGATTTGGTTCAAACCAAACCGGTTCGGGTCTAACCGGTTCAAGCCAAACCGGGTTGGTTAATTCTGGTTCGGGTCGAACCGGTTCAGACCGAATCGGATCTGAACCGATCCGGTTGAACCAAGGTCCGAACCGAACCAGTCGATTCTGGATCTGGGTTTTCAGTCCGGACCCAGTTCAATCTAAACCCGTCTTAGATCCAGATTGAGCGAGTCCAGATCCGCATGGTTATTGTGATATGCATGTTAGTCTTAATATGTCATGCATGATAGAATGCGATTGTGTTTAAGATTGCATGTCTAATTGATCATTAATATCATGCATTGTGATGAGATTAAGTTTAGATTAGAGTCCCATTTAGTTCATTCATGTAGTATGAATGGATATGTAGAGTTCAGCATGCAGTACCCCTTAAATCCCGGAAGTGGTGACCTGTGGCAAGGGCTACCTGGTTCGCGGCCAGAGTGCAGCCACCATGGAGAGTGGGTCGCCAGTGATTTAATGATGTAGAGTCATTACATCATTGCATGCTAATTGAGAGCGGTGCGGTGTGAGTCCTAACGTCATCATGAGATGAAGAATGATATTGTTGTGATTAGTCATGACACCACTCGTGAGGGAACGAGTGAAGTTTGTAATTGAAAAAATTGTTCAATGTGTGAACTTAGTTATGACTTAGGATTTCACTCACATTGGTTTGGGACTCTGGAGGACCCTAGATGGTTGATAATCATCATGGTTAGGATATAGCATGAACCATGCCGAGATTGAGAGCTTGACCTCCCGGCTAGCTACCGGTGGGGTCCCCGTGGTGGTTCATTGCAGTGCCTGGTGGTCCGGGGACCACTGGGAGTGTATGGTTCATTGTTTGGCCAACATGTAGAATTGGGGTGTTCTACAGGGTTGCTACGCCCATAGATGACTATTACTGGTATAGTCAGCCTAGTGATAGTTGAGAGAAAGAGAGAGAGAGTTTGAGAATGAAAATGGGGGAAATTAAAATATACAAACATGTGTGGTGTATCGAGAATTAAAATAAGACTAGGGGCTTAGACCCCACTACAGTTGTACATTATTGTTTATTTACTTATAATTGTTTCTTACTGGGTTGTAGACTCACCTCCATTCTTGTTTAATTACAACTGTAGGTTCTAGGCATTAGATCAGTCGCTTGTGAGCAGCTTTTTCAGTCTTCAGCAGAGCAGTGATATATTTTACTTTCCTTGTCATTGAAAATAATGTAATTGTTTTTCTTCTGTTATAAATGATGAACATTGTAAGAAAAAGTTGATTATGAAAATAAAATAAAAAGTTTTTTTTTAGCCACGTTTTTCTCTGTGTAAGCTTTGCACTCTTCCCTCTGGGAAGTAATACCAACCGAACTCGGACTCCTGAGGTCCCAGATCGGGGTGTTACATATTTTTAATGAAAAATAATATCCAATTATCGACTCCTAGCAAATCAACCATGTTGATCACATATGCCTGGCCAGATTTGTAAAAAACAAGTTTCACTTTCAGGTTACTCTCACCCTACGACCCTCTCTCCCAACCCCAACTCTCTTCTCTCATATATGACTACTTCTAACAAAAAACCAGGTTGGCCCATCTAGCAAAGGCGGTACCTGCTGCAAATTGTAAAGCTTTTTTTCTTTTTCATGTATCTTGCCATTTTTCAGCCAGCCGTGATCTGGGAAATGGCTGAACTGGTGCCACCGGGTAAGGGAAACACCAGCTCGGGCCGGTCAGCAGTTGTCTGAAAAATGGCCTGGTTATTTTCTCTTTTTTCTTAGTTTTTTTTACATTTTTTCTTGTTTTCGGCTATCTAACCATTTTTTCGGCCAGTTACCAGATGAAAAATGGCTGGCTGGCCAAAAGAATGGTCCGGCTATTTTTTCTTTTCTTTTGATAATTTTTAACAGTTTTTAATGATAGTTTTGTTTTTTACAATCGAGCATTTTCTGGCTAGCTATCAGTCGGGATGTGGCCAAGCTGGTGCACTGGGTAAAGTGGCTGGTCGAAAAATATCCTGGTCTTTTCTTCCAAGTTTTTTTTGTTACATTTTTTCTTATTTTAGGCTATCTAGCTATCTTTCGGCTAGTCATTGGCCAGAAAATGGCTGGAGTGATGCCTCTCTAGCTGGGTGGAACTAACCCGACCATTTTGCAACCGGTGTGTAGATGAAAACTGTTCTGGTTATTTTTCTTATTTTTTTTATGATTTTTAGTTTTTCTAACATTTTCTTTTGTTTTTGTTATATCCAGCTATTTTCAGCCAGCTACTGACTAGAAAAAGGCCGGACTTGTGCCTCCCTTATCAGGTGGTACTAGCTAGACCATGTCCCGGTTGCTTAGCCATGTTGTATTTTTTTGTAATTTTGAACATTTTCACTTTTTTTTTTGTTTTCATGATATCTTGCTATTTTTTTGGCTAGCCACCGGCCAAAACATGGTCGGACTAGTGCCTCTCTTGCCAGCTACCACTAGCTCGATCATTTCTCAGTCGGCCTTTTTTTGTTTTATCTTTTTTAACAATTTTTGTATTGTTTTGTTTAATGCTACAACATGGCTACACCATTTTTCCTTTTTCTTGTTCGTGTTTTCTATATTTCTTAACATTTTTTTTTAAATCTTTTTTGTTTGAAAAATGGCTGACAACGGCTTGCAATCCTTTTTTTTTAAGTTTTCAAAATTGAAAACTTGTTCTTTGAGGTTTTGGGTCATCCAAACACCAACAAACCTGGGTTTTGGCAAATTAGGTTCCCCAAAGACTAGGTTGCAAACCAAAACCAGGTTTCTAAGAAACCTAGTTTGGCCTCTCATCATCCAAACGGTGCCTAAGTTGGGTGTTGTGTAATTTAACTCAAATTTGAAACACTAAAATCCCTCATCCTTGGTAGGACTGGCATAAGGTTTTTGCCCTATAGTGTTTGTTATTGAGTTCTCTAGAAACACTTGACCTTGATGAATGCTCCAAAATTTCATCTTTGCCTAAACCGTTGGGACATTTGACATCACTAAAATCCCTCGTCCTTGGTAGGACTGTCCTAAGGTTTTTGCCAGAGGCGGAGCTTTTTTTTTGGGGGGGGGGGGGGGGGGGCGGGAGTCCTGCCTCTTGGAACAGTTAAATTTTTTATTTTTTTTAAACGCCCAGTCCTAGCCCAGCCCTGATTTCATATGAAATAGATTTTTATCCATTTTTTAAGCCCAGTCCTAGCCCAGCCTGACTGCAGCAAATTAGTTTGATTTGTTTATATGAAATAGATTTTTATTAATAATTGTAGCCATTTTTTATTTTATCTAAAAAAAAAACAAATTTGGGGGGTCGCTGACCCCAAACCTCTCCGACTATCACACCAATTTTTTTTCCGACTGAACTTAACTGGTAGCAATTTCTGCAGCTTACCTTCAAGTTTTCATTGCCTTTCTCAACTTACGGAAGTCATTTTATATGACTGCAAAAGGCTTCAGTTTGTCCCTAAACTTCCCACATCACTGATCAATCTTACCGTAACAGACTGCGTTGCTTTGAAAATTTTCTCAGACGTTTCAAACTTGAGTTCCTTGCAAATATTGGATTCAGATGGATGCAAGATGCTTGCTGATGTTCCAGGCCTTGAAAATTTGAAACGCTTAGAGCAGTTGAGCCTTAAACATTGTAACAGACTTTCTGACGCTCTAAGGAACAGACTTAAGGTACATTTTCCTTGTAGAAAACAAATTTTTCACTTGTTTTACTCAAAACCATCTGCAATTATTTTACTTGAAACTATCTAATGGATTTACCGTACAGTTGCTTACTGATTGAATTCATGCTGTCATTCTTGTTCAGGAAGCAGACTTTGAACGCTTATCCCACTTCTCAATTTCCGGATGTACGAGGCTTTGTAAGTCTACAGATCCACAGCTGTCTTTTGTTCTTCCTAAAATGTTCAAAAGCAGAACCCTTCACTTGAACTTGAAGGGAAGCTTCAAAAGGGGGAAGCAAATAGCTGCTCATATTGAAGTCATGACAGATAGCCATTCTGTCTTTGAGACCACATGGCAACATGCTCTTGAGATGGATGAGTACTGCAAAATTACATTTGAAGAGGACCATGAAATATATGGGCACATAAGAAGTGGACATATGATGATGCACATAAGAATGGAGGGGCTGACAGGAGGTAATATCTTTGTTGACCATAAGCTGAGCTGAGTTTGAGAAAAAAAAACTGACAGGTGTTCTGATCTGTAGTAGTAGCTGCAAGTTCAGTAGGCAGTGAAGGTAGTTGGTATGTTTTGATTGCATTTAGCAAGATACTAGTCATCATTGGATCCCGCATATTCTGATACGGCCTAAAGCAAAATGCGAATTGCAATGGGATATGGCTCAATGGCTTCTTCATACATTAAAATCTACTTCCAGCTTCTCCAGTATATACTCCAGACCTGGCTTAAGTTTTAACTGCTACTACTTGAATAGCTGCTACAGCTTCAGCATGTGTAAGATTGTAAAGCATGTCTACGTGATATTGAATAGGGATTCTCAAGTGGGCTCGATCTGGAAGCTGACCCATGTTATGAGATGACAATGTTAGAATGTGATTTTACCTTGTTCTGTTGTTCTGGACCACGGTGTCACTGAATATGGTCAAACACAATTCATTTTACCGATTCTTATATGAACTTGTGGATTCTCTTGACTTCTAGCTGAGTTTCTTATTCAGTCGACTGAGATCCTCCCACAAATTTGGATGCATATGATGGGACTCGACTTGAATTCTTTATTTGGATCTCATGTTTCAAAATGGATCTGGTTTCAGCTCAACCGTGATTGCCCAATATCTGGTTAACTGCTTTCAACCTCAGTAGAGCCCTGTCACAAAAATTCTTCATACTGTGAAAAAGCTATCATGATTTAATCACACTGTTTTCAGGAAATAATAAAATCACAACAATTCAAGATATGTCCTACTTTAAAGATATTGTGATTTCATTGCTATATTAATTCTAAAAAAAAAGGACATTTTATTCATAAAGGATGATCACTCGTTACCTGTTTCTTCATATTCTTTTCTCTGTTCTGTACTTAATACCTTAGTAACACTTTCTGCATTTAAAAAGTTTTGTATTTTATGTTTTCAACAGGCTTTCATAGGTTTTACATATTTTCTTAAAATTTTAAAATTCTAAACAGGCTTAAGTTTTACCAAGGTCTTTTTGGGCTAGGGAGATAGATTGCAGAGAAAATCTGGATATTGAGATTTGAGAGATTGGTACAATGTTGAGACTAGATCAGCAAGCTCAAGGGGTAAGCAGTTTGGTCATGGTAACAAGTAGGGCTGGTAAACGAGCTAAACAAGTTGAGCTCGGGTTGTTTGAGCTTGACTCATTAATTTTAGATGCAGGTCAAGCATGCGTTCATGCTCATGGCTTGACTCTCAATTGTAAAAATTGAAACCAATTTTTTGATTGCAAGACTTCTCAAGTTTATAAATTTACTCAAAGGTATCAAGGTATCATCAAACATGTTTGTACTAAAAGGTATAATGCTGAATTGCCTCTGGTTACATGATTTGTTAGTTTCACCAACTGAAGTTAATTTCTCGTGAATTAAGAAAATGAAACAACTATGAATTTTATTGTTTTCATCAAAGTGAAATGATAATTACTCAATTATGCTTGTTTCATCAAAAGTGAATAATAAAGGGTCTTAACGTTTATCATATGTAAAGGTTAAAAATGTCTTATAAAAATCAAGAACTTGCAAAATTAGACATCGGGGGAATTTTAAAATTTGTGGTGTTTCAAATTAATCATATAGTATCCTTTTTCGAATAAAAGAACAATATAAATAGCTAAGGCTTTGTTTGAATGACACCCCAAACCAAGTTTTAAACCTAGTTTTGGGTGTAAACATGAAAACAAGGTTTTGGCAAAACTTTGGTTTGAGTCCCGTTCTGAAAATTTTCCAAAGGAAAACCCCATTTGTTAGGTTACCCTCACCCCACGACCCTCTCTCCCAACCCCAACTCTCTTTCTCTCATATATGACTACTTCTAATAAAAAACCTAGTCGGCCCATCTAGCAAAAGCGGTACAGGCTGCAAATTAGAAAGCTTTTTTTTTCATGTATCTGGCCATTTTTTGGCCAGCCGTGATCTGGGAAATGGCTGAGCTGGTGCCACCGGGTAAGGGAAACACCAGCTTGGGGCTGTCAACAGCTGGCTGGAAAATGGCCTGGTTATTTTCCTTTTTTCTTATTTCTTTTTACATTTTTTCTTGTTTTTGGCTATCCAACCATTTTTCAGCGAGTTATGGCTATACTAACGACTCCCTAGCTGCGTGACACTAGCCCGAGCCATTTTCTGCTGGTGGCTGGCCAAAAGAATGGTCTGGCTATTTTTTCTTTTCTTTTGATGTTTTTTAACAGTTTTTAATGATAGTTTTGTTTTTTACAATCGACCATTTTCTGGCTAGCTGTCAGCCGAGACGTGACCAAGCTGGTGCACGGGGTAAAAGAAGACACCAACCCTCATTTTTCGGTTGGTGGCTGTTTGAAAAAATGTCCTGGTCTTTACTCCCAAGTTTTTTTCGTTACATTTTTTCTTGTTTTAGGCTATGTAGCTATCTTTCGGCCAGTCATTGGCCAAAAAATGACTGGAGTGGTGCTTCTCTAGCTGGGTGGAACTAGCCTGGCCATTTTGCAACCAGTGTGTAGATGAAAACTGATCTGGTTATTTTCTTATATTTTATGATTTTTAAATTTCTAAAGATTTTCTTTTGTTTTTGTTATATCCAGCTATTTTCGGCCAGATACTGACTAGAAAAAGACCGGGTTTGTGCCTCCCTTATCAGGTGGCACTAGCTCGACTATGTCCTGACTGGTGGCTGGCCGGAAAATTGCCTAGCCAAGTTATATTTTTTTGTAATTTTAAAGGTTTTCAACTTTTTTTTGTTTTTATGATATCTTGCTATTTTTCGGCTAGCCACCGGCCAAAACATGGTCGGACTAGTGCCTCTCTTGCCAGCTACCACTAGCTCGATCATTTCTCGGTCGGACTAGGGCCTTTTTTTGTTTTATCTTTTTAACAATTTTTGTATTGTTTTGTTTTATGCTACAACATGGCTACACCATTTTTTCTTTTTCTTGTTCATGTTTTCTACATTTCTTAACATTTTTTTAAAAATCTTTTTTGTTTGAAAAAAGGCTGAAAACGGCTTGCAATCCTTTTTTTTTTAGTTTTCAAAATTGAAAACTTGTTCTTTGAGGTTGTGGGTCATCCAAACACCAACAAACCTGGTTTTTGACAAATCAGGTTTCCCAAAAATCAGGTTGCAAGCAAAACCAGGTTTCTGAGAAACCTAGTTTTGCCCGTCATCGTCCAAACGATGCCTAAGTTGGGTGTTGTGTAATTTAACTCAAATTTGAAACACTAAAATCCCTCATCCTTGGTAGGACTGGCATAAGGTTTTTTGCCCTATAGTGTTTGCTATTAAGTTCTCTAGAAATACTTGACCTCGATGGTTGCTCCAAAATTTCATCTTTGCCTGAAACAGTTGGGACATTTGATATCACTAAAATTCCTCATCCCCTTGGTAGGACTGTCCTAAGGTTTTTGCCCGATAGTGTTTGCTAACTGAGTTCTCTTGAATCACTTGACCTTGTTGGATACTGCCAAATAAGAAGAATTCCAGAATTCATTGAGAATTTGACCAACCTCCAAATACTCGATGCAAGTTATTGCCTTCGATTAGAGGCTTTGCCAAGTTCGATTGGCCACACACAGAGTTTGCGAAAGCTCTATTCAAGTTGTACTGGAATTGGAGAGGTGCCCAATTCAATTGAATCATTGAGAAATCTCGAGCAATTACATATAGATTACTGCTATGGTATTAC
The DNA here is from genome assembly GCF_984573655.1 of Nuphar pumila. Classification (NCBI taxonomy): domain Eukaryota; kingdom Viridiplantae; phylum Streptophyta; class Magnoliopsida; order Nymphaeales; family Nymphaeaceae; genus Nuphar; species Nuphar pumila. Next base: position 74,165,119 of record NC_143263.1, on the reverse strand, counting down.
GGGACTCCCTGATGCTTTTGGAAGCCTTACAAGTTACGGGAGCAAATCAGAAGGGCGGTGTTGGAAATGAGTATGGTGCTTTTGGATCTGTTGAGCATGGTGGGCAGTCCGGAAGTAGCGGAGACTGCGCACATTTTCAATGACTCCCCCCATCAGCATCTCACGCCACATTCTATTGGATTTTTTTTTCAAAAATATAATAAAAAATGCTTAAAATTGTCTACCCGGCGTTCGGTGTGAATGAGCACTTCCCCGGGTAGAACCATGTCAACAGGCACATAAAGGAATGAGAGGGAGAGAGAGAGGGTTATTGTCCACAGCTGGTGACTGATGGGCATGGTAGGCCAGCCATTTGTCAGTCAGAAATAACTGATAAATGATATTAATGATGGTAATAAAAGCCTGACCCGACAAACATACCTGAGAAATGTAGGAGTCACATGGAGTATTTTACCAAATCAAGGTCGTCTAGAGGAAATTATCTGCCTTTTTTCAGCTAATGATCATGGGCCAGCCACAATTTGTCGGTCAGTCTCCAGTCAGAAATAACTGATAAATGATATTAATGATGGTAATAAAAGGCCGATCCCTCGCCCTCCCACAAACATAATTGAGAAATGTGCTTATCCCAAGACAACGTAATCTCAAACCATGAAGCAATGAATTTGTCTGCTAAACGAAACGCTCATGTCATGTGACGGCATCTGCATGAGTCACTGCTGACTATATATCATCCAGTGGTTATCTTCGTCGAATTGCGCCTCCCCAAGATTCAGCTGTATCAGTCCAAATGCTCTCTCTCTCTCTCTCTCTCTCTCTATATATATATATATATATATATATATATATATATATATATATATATATATATATATATGTTTGCTTTTTGAATTTTTGAAATAAAAAATCATTTGTTTAATAGGTTGGTTCAAAAGCATCCAGTTCCATTCGTTCGGACCAATTTAACGTTTCTAATTTCTGAAAAAGCAATCCGATTCAGAAACCAATTCCAGCAACACTGGTGTCATCTAGGAGGATAAAAGCAGGCAAGAACGTTTCAAATAGGGATTGCAAATGGTAACAGTTTCAGTTGGATATCCAACCAACCTGAATCCATTTAGTTAGATTTGGTATGAATTTTCAAATCTTATTTAAAATCAAGTGAGATTTTCATCATAACAAGTAGACCCCAATCAAATGCATGTTTTCTTTCGGGTTTATATCAAAGCTTTGATTGAATTCTTATGATGTGTCATATAAATCATTTAAGGTAGCAACACACCATTTGCAAATGAGTATGCTACTTTTCAAGCTTGTAATAAATGTATCAACAGATCAGGCTAGGTGGTTAGCCATCTGTTGAAGTGCAATAATGAACATGATTGTTGACTTTAAAATTATATTTTTTTTTTAGAGAGAAAGGAAACATTTCATTTAATCATCATAAATAGAATTATACAATGGGCCGAGTCGATGAGAAGTTGGCAGTCAACACATAGAAAAATTTAAATGACCTAGGGAAAGAGTCTGCAACCATCCAAGAACATTTCTTAGAGTGCAAAACTTGGATGTGCACATTACTCCAAGAGGAATTAAGACCTTTTTTGGAAAAAAGCGCACTGACAAAATAAATGGTAACCTAATTCTTCACGTGAAGCGCATAAATTGCAGCAACCGATCACAAGTTGAACTCCCCACTTGGAAACATTATTGGCCATTTGCAAACCATCCAGTGATAAGATCCACGCAAAAACCTTCTATGGTGGGGAAGGACTAAGGGCACATTTGAAAGAGAAAAAGATGCAGGAAAAGTGATGCAAAACAAAAAATTTGTAGGCATTTTTTTGACCAAAGTTTTTTTTTTTGCTGACAGTTTTTTCTAATAAGTATACTTTTTGATATGATACACTCCTCCACGGATGATGATAGAACAATGTTATCTACCAAGAAAAATTTTATTTTTACGCTCCCCCACCACCCATCTCACCACCACCACAACCACCACCTGTTATCCACTGCAAAATTTTACTTTTGTAAGTTAAACTGACATTTTAAAAAGTTTTAAAAATAGCTCACCTCCATTTTTAAAATATGAAAAAATTCTATAGAATGAGACTCGCCTGTGGTACAAGGTTCAACCGTTCCTTGCACCATAATCAGAGGTAATTGAACCAAGGATCAATCATGTGCTTTGCTTTACTCAACTGTCCAAATCAATATTCTATTTTCTAAATGCACAAAGAATTAGGCATGTACTATGATTTTAAAAAAATTTGACTGAAAACATGATGCATGCTTGGAAATTCTTGAAAAAGGAGACACTTTGAAAATTGTGAACCACATTAGGAAAATATTGAAGCTTGAAAAATCGTGAATTGGACTTAGAAAGGATTTGAAGAAGGAAAAACCATGAAAATCAATTTTTGAAGTAAAGGACATCCTCATATTTTGAGAAAATCAATTTTGAAAGAAAACCAGAATAACTATGAAAAAATTGATTTTTCTGAATTTGATTTGTAAAATAGATCAAAAGGGATGGGCGTGTGGCCCTGTGAACTCATTTCATGATATAATCTAGACCTAGATGATGCATAAATATAATTTATGGAAATATTTTCTGAAGAATTTGAGAAAATCATTGATAAAAGATATTTTTGTACTTATAAAATTTAAATAAGATAAATTCACCACATATCCCTGACAATGACCACGAATATGTATTGAATATATCTCATTTGATTCTAAAAGAAAAAATACTTAGCAAAATTTTTAAAAATATGCAATATTTTCTACTAAGAGTGTAGGTTGTTTGTAACTTAGAAGAAGATGATAAATCTGGGTATCGTTTGTATTCTAACTATGACTACAAATACGAACTCCACCGAGTTTATTAACTCCTTAGAAGTAGGTGCACGTGCCAATCATGTTGACCATTGTGAATTTGAAATATGTATGTGAATGATCAAACATAGCAGTTATATATTAAAATCAAACTATATGCAAATGCATCCTAAGCTAAGCAGAAAAGTAATTTTTCTTATTTCAATATATTATAATTTACATCAATAATAAACTGAAAAGTGGAAAAATAAAATAAAAGAAAATATAATCTTGAGCTTCCCTGAAAAATTAGCAAACTTGTTAGTAGATAAATATCGATTTTTTAAGATTTATCCAACAATATCTGAAATTAAAGGATTTATCCAAATATAAGCTTTTTTCTATGCTTTCCTGAAATAAAATCTTTAAATACCATAATGGATGATGTATAACTGAATGAATAATAAAAATAAACAACTTTGAAATTTAGAATTTAGAGAAAAATAACAAAAATGCCCTTGAAAATGGATGTTATTTGCAAAATAAGGTTAAAACAGAGTTTTTTTAGAAAAGATTCACGTAATATGCTTAATTCAGGGATCAAACGGATTCAAAATGATGCAAAATTGAGTGGAGAGCACCTTAACATGATTATGAAGATAATCAAATCCTAAAAATATGAAAACAATGCATGAAAATAATAAAATATGCAAAAAAAAAAATGAAATTTGCCTGTGTTTCAGTTGAATCGAAACTTTGTGGGCATCCTATTTTTATGAAATAAGTAAATAACACATCAAATGAATTTTAAAAATCAACATGGACACTTATAATAACCATAAAAATAAGATGCAATCAAAAAACAAAATTTTGGGATTATTTTGAATATAAATATTAAATAAAAAGAGGGAAAATATGCTATTTTACCTACAATTTCATACCTTTCACAGTGTCAGACTAGAATAGGATATCGAACAATAATAAAAATTTATGAAATTTAACAGAGAAAAACTAGACAAATCAATGAAAATAACATGTTTTATATATCTGAAATATAATCTTCGATTAAGGAGAATCGTTCTGACAAGTTGAACTGAATTCTGGCAAACATATAACAGTTTAAGAGAAGTCAGTTCTGATTTTAGGTTAAAGAAAAAACATCAAATAGACTTCAAAAATTATCAAAATCATACTGAAAAACTAGACATGCACACGAACACAATACTTTTTATGGATCATCGATATGATCTTCGGTTAGGAAGATATGACCCATGCAAGTTGGCTTTGACTCTAGGTAACGATTGACAATTACAGAAAAACAGACTCTGATATTTAACTAAAATAAAATAGCAATCTACCATAGAAATTTATGAAAATTACACAAAATAAACTAGAAATTCAGATGAAAACAACCATTTTTACAGATATGAAAGATCATTTCTGGTTAGAAAGATATCGCTTTGACAAGATGGCCTAGGGTTTAAACATGTCTGACAATTCAGGAAAAATGGGGTTTGGTTTTGGGTTAAAACAGGATAGTAAACAACCTTTAAAAAAATTATAGAATAAACTAGATACTCTAACGAGCACACTGCTATTTATGGATTAGAAAAGCGATCTCCAGTTAGGGAGATATGCCTCCGACAAGATAACTCTGAATGTACACAGAGTTTTCATGGTTCAGAAAACATGCTTCGGGTTCAATTTTTGAAAACAGGTTTAGAGAGGTTAAAAAAATCTGATTGGAAACCGTACACAGATGCATGATTCTACCATAAAAATTGTAGATTTAAATTATGAATATAAACAAGCGAAACAACATTATCATTAGACGAACAAAATTGCATATCTTAGAAATAAAACCCTAATCATGATATATTCTGATTTATGCATGTAAAAATCATGAAAATATGAAATCAAGGGCTCTTGATCATGCTTGAATATGTAGATGATAAAAATAATGTAAACACAACATGAAAAACAAAAATCATTGGAGCATGGATTGAATTTGATTTAGCCATTAAAAAAGGGGTTCAACCTACAAAAAGGTCGAATCTCAATTTTTTTCGTTCATTTAACAAAATAAATGAAATATGAGCATGATTGATGGATAAAAAATATGTAAAATACATTAGATGATCAATGGATCTCATTTTTGAACCATATATACGTTTTTTTGAATGAAAAGAAAAAGAAAATCTACACAAGGGGTGGCAATGGTGGTTTAATAAAAACAAATAAAACAAATAAAAGTTAATAAAGAAGCAAGAGGGAGCTCACCTTGGGCTGCTTCAATGGAGGATCTGCTGGAGCAAGGAAGAGCTTGAGGGAGAGAGAAGGTAGCTGGAGAGAGGGAGAGAACAAGATGAGATAGATGAGATCAGATGCGTCGACCTCCCCGAGAGGACCCTATTTATAAATTTTCAGAACTCTTAATTAAAGAGTTGGATTTGTTTTAAAGAGTTTCGAAAAATCAAAACAAAAGGGGTGATTTTCCTTGAAGAGTTTCAACCTCTCAAAACTCTAACTAATTAATCCTAATTCACTACAAAAATTCTGCAGATTCAAGATGGACGCCATCTAATTCTAATCCGTCGCAAATCCATCGCTGAACTGTTTAGCGATGGATCAACGACGACTTAGCAATGGATAACATCCATCATAATTTCTTGGTCGCTAATTACTGAAAAAACTGACCTGTCACTACTTCCATCGCTAATTCATGACAGATTAGCAAATGTTATGACCAGTCGCTAATTCGTCGTTAAATAAGCACTGATTTGGTTTTGTGACATATACATATCCATTGATAATCTGTCGCTAAAATTTAACGATGAATACATATCCATCACCAATTTAGCGATGGATTACATTCCGTCACAAAACATCGGTTGATTCAGTTTTTGAGATAGATAAGTATTCATCCCTAATTCATCGCTAAATTAAAAAAAATTATTTAAAATATAAATATTGAGAACAAATTTCTCGTTATACAATTAATATGACCTGCGTATAAAAAATAAAGTACACATAAAAAATACATATACAAAGCAGGTGAAACAAATTTAACAAAAATTATAAGTGAAACAAATTTAACAACTGAGTATAATCCTCGCCAAGTTCTAATTAGTTACAAGTGAATATATATAAAGAGTTTCATTTGAAACAACAAGTACGTGAAACAAATTCAACACATGAAGCTAATCCTCGCCAAGATTCAGAGCATCATCCTCTTTATTGTCTCGATCTTCCCCTCTATCCATGCCTCCATCAGCTCCTATATGTTGATCATCTCCAGCATCCTACAAGAGAACCAAAATGTTAGTATTGATAAACAAAATATAATGAAATAAATTATATGCAATGCACCTAATCTAAGGCAATCAAAGTAACATGGTTGAATGACACATAGACTAGCAACAAAATGTAGGACATTAACAGAATTCAGAGGTTGTAAAAAAAAATTCATAGTGATGAAATCATGCTTATATTTGTTCTAAGGTTGTCAAAAAAAATTTATAGTGAGTCAATCATGCATATATGTGTTCTAAGGTTGTCAACAAAAAATTTATAGTGATTCAATTATGCATATATATGTTCTAAGGCTATAAAAAAAATCATACTGATTCAATCATTTATATATTTGTTCTAAGCCTGACAAAAAAAATTCATAGTGATTCAATCATGCAGATATGTGTTCTAAGGTTGTCAAAAAAATGCCATAGTGATTCAAGCATGCATATATATTTTTTAAAGCTGTCAAATAAATTTTACAGTGATTCAATCATACATATATGTGTTCTAAGACTGTCAATAAAAGTTCATAGTGATTCGATCATGCATATATGTGTTGTAAGGTTGTCAAAAAAATTACATAGTGATTCAATCATGCATATATGTGTTCTAAGGTTGTCAAAAAAAAATAGTGATTCAATTATGTGTATATGTGTTCCAAGTGTGTCATAAAAAATTTATAGTGACTCAATCATGCATATATATGTTCAAGAGGTGTTAAAATTTTTTATAGTGATTCAATCATGCATATATGTGTTCTAAGGTTGTCAAAAAAATTTCATAGTGATTCAATCATGCATATATGTGTTCTAAGGCTGTCAATAAAAGTTCATAGTGATTCAATCATACATATATGTGTTGTAAGTTTGTCAAAAAAATTACATAGAGATTCAATCATGCATATATGTGTTCTAAGGTTGTAAAAAAAAATCATAGTGATTCAATCATGCATATATGTGTTTTAAGGGTGTCATAAAATTTTTATAGTGATTCAATCATGCATATATGTGTTTTAAGGGTGTCATAAAAATTTATAGTGATTCAATCATGCATTGTCATAAAAAATTATAGTGATTCAATCATGAATATATGTGTTCTAAGGTTGTCAAAATTTTTATAGTGATTCAATCTTGCATATATGTGTTCTAAGGTTGTCAAATAAAATCCACAGTGATTTAATCATGCATATATATGTTCTAAGGCTGTCATAAAAATTGTATAGTGATTTAATCATGCATATATGTGTTCTAAAAGTGTCAAAAAAATTTATAGTGATTCAATCATGCATATATGTATTCTAAGGTTGTCAAATAAAATTTATAGTGATTCAATCATACATATATGTGGTCTAAGGTTGTCAATTTTTTTTTATAGTGATTCAATCATACATATATGTGTTCTAAGGTTGTTAAAAAAAAATTATAGTGATTCAATCATGCATATATGTGTTTCAAGGCTGTCATAAAAATTATATAGTGATTCAATCATGCATATATGTGTTCTAAAGGTGTCAAAAACATTTATAGTGATTCAATCATGCATGTATGTGTTCTAAGTTTGTCAAATAAGATTTAGAGTGATTCAATCATACATATATGTGGTCTAAGGTTGTCAAAAAAAATTTATGGTGATTTAATGATGCATATATGTGTTCTAAGGTTGTCATAAAAATTGTATAGTGATTCAATCATGCATATATGTATTTTAAAGGTGTCAAAAAAATTTATAGTGATTCAATCATGCATACATGTGTTCTAAGGTTGTCAAATAAAATTTATAGTGATTCAATCATACACATATGTGGTCTAAGGTTGTCAAAAAAAAATCATGGTGATTTAATGATGCATATATGTGTTCTAAGGTTATCAAAAAGTTTTTATTGTGATTCAATCATGCATATATGTTCTAATTTTGTCAAAAAATATTTTTAGTGATTCAATTATGCATACATGTGTTCTGATGCTATCAATAAAATTTTATAGTGATTCAATCATGCATATACTAACTTGAAATCTAACGACACAAAACTAATGACATGAAACTTTGTACCTGATGGGCACCGAAGCTCATGTTGAATGCAGACGAAGTTCTCCTGTCTCGAAAAAAGTTGCACAACTCATTATGGACAAGGTTCGGAAAGGCTTCACGTAAAAAGTCACACATTGTGTCCTGAAGAAGCTGACAGACAGCATCCCCAGAAATAACAGGGTCAATCGGATGCTAGGAGTTGATGTTGGCAAGAAAACTCTGAGAATTCTAACCGCAAGAGACAACGACTGGTGTAGTATTCATATTACTCCCAAAACTGAACACACGACCTTTTTTGGGTTCACCAGTTGCAGTCACCAATGCTACACGATCAAAAGGTGGATGCTGAGTGGAGTCATCATCATATCGCTCTATCTGCTGCTCGTATGAGTCCTATAAAGTAATGATTATAGTATGAATTAATAATCAAGAATTATAATGTTTATGATAATATAATTTGTGGTAACTTATATATTACAATATTTATTAATACAACAAATACATACCATTATCGCTCTTGCCTTCTCTGATACGAACTCTCCATTGCTCTTATGTTTGTGTTTCAACAAACACATCCTTGTAAGGCACAATGCCTTTTTTTTTTTGCTTCCTGCAAGGTTAAATGATAAAAAAATTAATTAGAAAGTATGCAAAAATACTTATAAATTTGACAATATATATATATATATATATATATATATATATTGATGAGTTACCATTTTCTTCTAGTGGCTCCCAAAAGTCTTAGAACCATCTTTGTGTAGATGGGCATCAGACATCTTCGCTCGGTTTTGTGTAGCCTTTGCTGAGTAGTTTCAAAATTCATGACTCGTCCACTTGTCGCACATTGCATCCCAATAATCTGACCTAATAGTAGAAGGGTCATGACCCTTCCACTGCACTGGATCATCTATCTCACCAGTTGCTTTTATTGTTGCAGTCTTCATATTGTGTAACATGTCGACAAATCAACTAGCAGCCACATTCTGCCACACGAGCCTCGCGTCTTGCTCCTCCTTTACAGTCGCGAAGCGATTCAAAGTCTATAAATAATTTTAGAAAGTTAGTACACATGACTATAACAAAAAATTAAACATGAAATACATTAGCTATGATAAACGATTATATATCATGAATGATGAACATAATCTGTCCAACACCTCATTTGGGTACTCTTTCCATTAAGCGACCAGTTCTGAAAGATGTTGAACAAGTGACTTCTTAATTTCTCGAATTACTTCTTGTGGCTCGAACCTCGTGTTGCATATGAATTGGTACACATCAATAATCAACTATCAATATACACTATTTATAAGATAAGTATTGGACAAGTGACAATGAAATACTTACGATCGACTATCAATATACACTATTTCAATGAGTCATCATGTGTCAGACTGAGAAGACCCAACATTCGACATTGTCTCATGATGTGTATGAGTAGCTGGTGTAGGTGGGTCATGTCAATGTGAAACATCATCTATAGAACAATGAGTTAAAAATTCACATAATACACATTTAAATAAATCAAGTATATAATTATTTAAATGATATACCTATCAAAGCATTACGTGAAGACGAAGGTTGAGACTGGCTATCACTGAGCTGGGATCCTATAAAGACGATTAACAAGTAACAATTTTTATATCAACATATAAGCAAAAACATAATGAATGCCTATATTTAAATATAACACAAAGACATCTACCTAATGTTGTCCTACGGCCTCCACTTGGTCCTCGACCACTGAGTGCTCAACCACTGTGACCTCCACGAACCATATTCTAACAAATAAAAATATTATTAGCATGAACATGGCATATGCATGAAATGTAATGATTTAAAGGTCTTATATGAATCAATTTTATAATTATGCATAAACTGTGCATGCACATGCTAAGTATGCATAAAATGTAACATGATATGCAAGGTATAATGTTAAAATAGATGGTGCATATAAGAAAGTGATATTGTATGTATTACAAGATGTATTTCACTAGCTCGAGTATGATTCCTTATTACTTGTTTAACTTTCATATTCTTCTTCTTCCTCCTCCTCCTCTTCTTCATCTTCTTCATTGGGCGACCATTCACTTGGTATATCATTTGGATCACATTCTTCTATACTTGTGCCATCGGACAATGAAGATATGACATGCGGATCATGTGTGACATCGTGACCATAAGAGAAGTCATATATATATCCTCTGATTGATAGTAATCACCATTTTCAACAATCTTGCCTTCCTGTAACTGATCATACTCGGGGTATAGTTTAGACTTCACCTTGCAAACTGCCCACCATTCATTTCTATTTGACTTCTTTGTATTCGGATATGAAGTATAGTAAACTTGTTGAGCTTGCGATTCTAATATGAATGATTCATATGTTCTAAACCTTGATTTATGATTCACCTCCATAATGTCTGAAGCTTTGTTGACTCTTGTTGCTGTGGGATCAAACCAATGATACTTGAATAAAGTTACCATGCTATTTATGCCTAAGTAAGTCAACTTCATTATTTTTTCAATGACACTGTAGTAGTCAAGTTTATTTTCACCATAACTGTTACCCTTAATACACACACCACTATTCATCATTGACTTGTTTACACTGTAGTTTTTTGTATAGAATCTATAACCATTTACGACGTACCCATTGTAACATTGCACAACTTTGGTCAGACCATTTTGTAAATCATATATTTCTTGGTCATTAACATCACCATGGTGGACCTATAAGCATAAATAATGACTGTAAATACGACCAATTAAGTAACATATTGTTGTTTACACAAAAAAGAATGCATGTCACCGTCCTTACCAACTCTTTCAACTATACCCCAAACTTATTTTTATATTCTTTTTGTACTTCTGAATCCGTGAGATGTGAAAGTTCTCTTCACAACTTCAGATCAAATCATCTGCACTTAACAAATAATTATATTACTGAACCATATACATAGAGAACTTAGTGTAACATATTATATATACTTACTCGATGTAGGGGTCGATCTCTAAGCAATTAATATAGATTTATGTTGTGTTTTACTCGCGATCTTCTAAGAGTCTTGATCGGCAACTGCCAAGGCATTCCCAAGTGGTTTAAATATCGATAGTTTGTCAGTTACAATAACTTGTTCTCCATCATCATTACGAGGTAGGCAAGTATAACATGTTGGAATGTGAGGCTCAAAGTAAATAAATGAGAAATTTAAAATCCCTTCTAAAGTGTACACCTCACAAATTGAACCCTCCACTCTTTCTTTATTATGAACCTTTTTTTTGAGGTCAAACATACATCTGTCAACAATATATATATCATAATACAATAAATTCTCAATAGCATTAGAGAGAAAAATATAAATAAAAATATACCTTTCAAATGAGTACATCCACCAATATTACACATGACCACCAACCCTAAGTTCATATAGGAAGTGTATGATCACATATTCCATAACGTTGAAAAATGTTGGTGAAAATATCTTCTCTAGCTGACAAATAGTAGTGATGACAGAATCTTTAAAATTCTTTACCTCAGTTACTATAACTTCTGATACACACAATGTTCTAAAAAATTGACTTAACTCGGATAATACCCCCCATATAGGTTTGTCTAACATATCATAGAATGCTAGAAAAATCAACCATTGCATGATGACATGACAATCATAGCTCTTCAACCCATATAATTATCCCTCGTCTATCTTCACAGCTCGAGCAATGTTAGAGACGTATCCATCTGAAAATCTCAAATGTCCCAACCACTCACATACCTGCTTTACTTGATCTGGTCCAAGCATGTACCTTACTTTTGGTTTTAATACTTTGCCATTATACTCTTGAAGTTCCAAATCTGGTCTTTTACATATTACTTTTAAATCTATACGGGTCTTCGAATTATCCTTTATTTTCCCTTTGACATTCATTACCATATTGAACACATTATCAAACACATTTTTCCCACATGCATCATATCCAAATTATGTTGTATCAATAAGGCCGACCAATATGGTAGTTCCCAAAATATAGATTTCTTGGTTCAATTATGATCCTTCTCAAATCCAAGGAAGGGTGCCGCACTACGTGCATCTGTTAGTCTATATGAAAAGTATCATAATCATCTTAAAATCTCTATGCCAGACAACCATGTAGGTAGACCTGCTATTTCAGTTGTACCTGCTCGAAACACATTCTTTTGTCACCGAAACGGATGGTCACTAGGTAGAAATCGACGGTGACAATCAAACCAACATGGCTTCTTTTCATGCATCAATCTAAGAGATTTTGTATTCTTCATGTAGTACGGATATGCCAACCTCCCATGTGTGCTCCAACCAGATAACATACCATATGCAGAGAAGTCACTAATTATCCATAAAACAACAACCTTAATATTGAAGTTTTATTTTTTGTAGGCATCGTACGTAAGAACATCGTCATCCCACAATATTTTTAGTTCATCAATCAATGGACATAAATATACATCAAGTTTTTGGCCCGGAGATGTCAGATCAGAAATCAATAGAGACAAGAAAAGATTTTGACGCTTCATACACAAACTTGGAGGAAGGTTGTATAGAGTGATAAATATCGGTCAAATGGATTAAATTCATTTGTACATAAATCGAGCCTAGTATTTTTTACTTCCATTGCGAAGGTCTGATGAGTACGATCAAAGTGCTTTCAAGCTTCCACATCAACAGGATGCATAATCTTGTCTTCATCATGTTGAATTTTATTTGTATGCCATCTCATGTGTTTAGCTGTCCTCGAAGACATATACAATCGTTGCAATCTAGGGGTGAAAGAGAAGTAGCAGAGTGACTTGTATGACAATTCTTTTGACCTCGCGCTAGCATTGTCCCTTGTCTTTGGCTTGAACCGAGGATGCCCATATGACGGATATGATCTGCTATTTTCTTGATCTTTGAAATGCAACATGCAATGATTTGGACAAACATCTATCTTTTGATACCCCATACCTACAACGTTGACCATAACCTTCACAGAGTAGAAATTTTGTGGCAATTTCTCATCTTTGGGAAACATACTTTTTACAATAGAGCACGGATGGTCAAAACATGATTGACTCAAATTATACTCTGACTTAAAATTTAGTAGTTGAAGAACTGCAAACAAAATAGTATGACTCTTGCAACCATTTCATAGTAACTCATCAACATCTCTAAGTAAGTCATAAAATCTACTAGCTGCATCGTTTATTGCTTCTTCCTCTACCCCAGTTGGTACATCATTAGGACCTATAACAAAACCCAGTTCTGGTCCTGCAACATTAAATATCAAATCCACATATAGATTATCGTACACCACATCTACCCGTGCATCAAAATTATTCAAAAATTTTTCACCATGATGTGTCCAATTCTGATAACCACTAACAAAACCCTTCATGTATAGGTGATGTCTAATGCCATGAGGTTCTATAAATCGATTGTTCTTACACATCGTGCAAGAAGCACCTGATCCGACCATTGAGATCCACTGTACTGACACTTGCCATTGTAAATTCAATAAAACTGTCAACACCATCTATATATTCAAGCGACACCTCATTATCAACTATCATACGGTACATTCATTCACAGTTTGCAGTCATTTTGTTCTATGATATTACAGATATTATCTTAACCAGTTAAAAGAGAATCATAATAATGCTATGATAAATAAAATATCTAATTTATCATGCATTGATGGTGGATGTAATGATTTGATATATATATATATATATATATATATATATATATATATATATAATGGATGATTTCTCCTTGTTGGTTTGCTATAATTTGCATATTGTAGATCATAAAGTCTTCATTTTGCTTATTGTTTGTGTTGAGTTGGTTAACACTTTGTTTTGGTTTATAAATCTGTTAAAAATTCTTGTTTGGTGATTGTTGGTGAGCAATTTTTTTGTTTCAGTTAATGAGTAAATTTTCTTCTCCTCTCTACCACAAACATGCTTAACATAAAATGTGATTCCATGAACTATTATGCATGCATTGATAATTCAATATTTTCGTGTGTAACACCATCACATCATATTTATACACATCACATGGATATTTAGAAAGATGAAATCACATTTACAAACATGATACATTCAATTTAAGCATATTTTCATGATACAATTTTACATGGAATGTATAATCAAATCAAAAATAATTTTATTCAAGCATGGATAGTCATGTCAAACATTATAATACATTCAATCATTCATATTATAATAATGTCAAACATGTACCTGCAGCAAACACACTTCAATATCTCGCTAACTACTATCATGACTAGCATGTGCAAGAAAGTAAATAATATGTGATGTGCTTGCATCACTTACTCACCATGGGTATTTACCCGATTTGCATTTTCTTGTTTCTTTTCGCATGACATTTTAAGCCGCATGCGATGCTTAGCATTAAGCATCACACATTTTGCTCTGCGACACACTTGCAATGCACATTTATATAGGCAATATAATGCAATTTCTAACATTTAGATTCCTATCATACAACAAAGATTTTAAATGATAAAAGTTTTCCTTTGAAGTGTTTCATGGAAGACGACTTGATTATTTTATATTATGTAGTTTTGGTTGTGTATCCTATGTCCATGTTGATAACTCCCAAAAGAGAAGCTAGATCCAAATTCTAAGATACATATTTTGGTTAATCCAACAACCAGAAAAGCTATAAATGTTATTCTATGCAACAGAGAAAAACTATCTTTCTCGGGGAAATCTTGAATCCTTTAAAAATCGAAAAAATATAGTGAACAATAAAAAAGACAAGAAATATTAGGTTTTGTATTAATTTTCTTACAAAAATATAAAGAAATAATTAAAAAGATACTGAAAATATATAAAATAAAGATGCCGTTTGAAAATCTCCGACACGTGAACAGGTTTTCATAGAGCTTCAAAAATCAACGATCCAATTTCAAATCATAAAAAATGTTTTTTCAGAAAAATCATGATCCAAGAGTCCATCCCTAGCAATTGGACCATGCCAAGCAGGGTCATGTTTCTAAAAAAAGTGTTGGAAATGCTCAGAAGTTCATACACATTTTCCTATTCCTCTTTCTCTACTATTTTAGGTTTTTGGTATTAGTTTTATATTGAAATTGCAGTGGCATCCTCCCCTCTATCGCAAACGGTCGGAGAAGGAGAAGAGAGACGAGAAGAAAGAAGATGAAGAAGAAGACAACAGAGAGGAGGGAAGAAATCACCTGAGAGGGCCGGACGCGAAGTGGGGGTCGCCGACATTGGGTGGCCAGAATACGATGAGCGGGAGAGAGGGTTCACCCGAGGGAAAGGGAAGACAAAGGGGGAATGAGTGAGGGAGGAGAACTAGAGGTGGCCGATGAGGTCTTCGGAGGGAGCTGTCGGATGGTGGGTCGCCGGAGAGCAAGGGCAGTGAAGGCGAGTAGCGCGGGGGAGGTCAGCAAAAGAGGGGAGAGAGAGAGAACAGGGCGAGGAGATAATTTTGTGCCCTAGATGGGCTGTTTTATATCAAAAAGTAGCAATGAATTAGCTACAGAAAAATTCTGTCTCAAAATCCATCGCTAAATAGCGACGGATTAACGACAAAAAAATTATGTCTCTCATCCGTCACAAAGTTGTGACAAAATATTTCTGTTGCTAATTCGCGACAAATTTTGAGACAGAAATTTTCTGTCGCTAATTCTGCAACTAATTCTAATTTTAGGGACGACTGGTTTTCTCTAGCTAATCCGTCGTAAATTTGCAACATATTATTTCCATCACAAATTTATGTTGCTAATTAACATTTTTCTTGTAGCGATTGACTTCTAATTAAACTCTAAAAATTCTCAAATGTGGTGCCACCTATGTGGGCCCACATTTGGTTTTTAAAACCCTAAATAAAGATTAAAAATAAGGTTAAAATGCTAAAATAAAAATAGAGTTTTAAAATCAACTAGATTTGACTTTTTAAACTTCTAACTTAAGTAAAACACTAACTAACTAAACCTAGACTAACCTAAACACCTTCAAATATGGCACCACCTAATGTGGGCCCCATTTGATTTTCAAAAATGATTTAAAAAAGGGAGAAAATAAAAGGGTTGAAGATTTTCTAAAAGCTTTAAAAAGACACCTATATTTGTAAAAAAAAAATATATTTTTGAAATAGATAAAACATGAAAGTGAACTAAAATTGAATAAAGATGAAAAAATTAGGGTTTGGCACCCCCTGTAGGGTGGGCCCCACTTGAAGAAATTTAAGAAAATTGAAAATTGATTTAAAAAGCGAGTTTAAAATTAATCCAGATCATTTTTCTAAAGAAAATACTTTGAAATAAAGGAATATAAAGCACTAGCGGTTGGCCAAACGGCAAATGTCGATTTAAAACCCAGGTTTTTGAAATTAATTTTGAAAGTGAGGTTTTAAAATCGAATCTGGATTTAATATTTTGAAAAAAAAAGTGTTAGATCGCAAAAATGACATGCAATGACATGAAATGCAATAAGATGACATGAAATGATATGAAATAACATGCAAAATGTGAACCCTGGATGAGGGATTTGAAGTCCCAAACCCCTGACAGAGACAAAGAATTGAAAATTTCTGTCCGAGGACGAGAATTGATGATTGGATATCAGATCTGACATTCGATCCAGTCTAAATGTGAATTGGGTCTCGGATACAACTAAAATTTTCAGGAAAGGTATTGATCTGAGCCCAAACTAGGAGTTGTACCAACTTGAAGAATGATAAAAATGATGTTTTTGGATAAAATGTTCTAAGGAATGATATTGCCCTTGCAGGGCAGAGAGTGACACTGAAAATTGAGGTTTTAATTGGTTAAACTGGATTGAACTGGTTTTTAGGATTTCTAAACTCAGAGAAACTAAAAAGTCACTGACTCAACTAAACTCCTAGACTGAATGACCGAGAAATGACACAATTCTCAGAGAAATGGTGAGAAATGAGCACTAGAGTGAAGTGCGTTGAAAAAATATATTGGGTTTGAGCTGGAGTGAAGGCCAGTTATATTAAGATGAACTAAATTCGGAGCTCAAACACTAGCTGGGCTGACTGCGATTAGCTCAATTGCAACTGAAATGAGTTGAAGTGAGCTAAAAGGAACTCCAAGACTGTGAGAATGAAATCTGAACTGGAATTGGATCACTTGAACTTCTGGTGAGCTCAAGTTAAACTTAGGGGAATAAGATTGATTGAAATTGACTGACTCGAGAATAATTGATCGGGATTCGAGCAAGAAATGAATTCATTTCTTAAAAAATGAACTAATTTTAAATGAAATGGTAAAAAAATGAACATGATTTGCTCATCGTAAGCTCAAGGGAGCTAAAAATGACTGGCATTCTAACTCTTTTGAACTTAAAAATGAGTTCGGTTGGGTTTGACTAACAAGGATCTAAGGTGACCTAAGGGTAAAATGATAATTTTACTGGTGTGAAGGGGGTGAAATGATACCTAAACTGAGATGGGACCTAGGGGTAGACTGACCTAAGGGGATTGGCATCTGCTGAAAGGGGGTGTCTGAGAATGAACGAGAAAAATTTGAGGTGTTTACACCATCCACCATCTCACCATCACCACCACCCTTTTTCTCTTTTCTCTCATTTTTTTCATATTTTCCACTCTGTTTTCTCATGCTACACAAACAAGTGAAGAACTTCTCATAATAAAAACTCTCATAGGCAAAACTTATGTTAACGCAATGTTGGATTGACACAATCCTTTTCATTGACAACCAAATTCAGATGTTTGTTTTAATATAATAAACAGATTTAGGTTCAGTTGAAAGTAATATTACATTCGACTTTGGCTACGGACCCAAATCTGAGTACAAGAAATCCAACAAGTCAGAATTAGCATAGCGTGTAGGGTTTTGATTGGGTCCATCCTCATTTGGGTGTCCCATCTCCTGTTGAGTTTCATTTGTGTCAATAGTCAAATATGTATTTGACTTATTTGAGTTTATTTTTGTCCATGTTTTAAATTATGAGTATATTAGTCATGAACTTTATATTCTTGTAGAGAGACATATGGTGAGAAACATGAGAAAGTGAGGTTCTTCATTGTTAGAAAAAAAGAGATTTAAGACTTCTTCTACCACCAAGAGAGCACAAGAGAAAATTCATGTAAGCAATAAGGTCGTATCCTTAAGCTTGGGAGCTTGAGAAGAAAGCATTGTAACCCGATTTCACATAGTGGATTTGTTGTGGTGGCTCAATGATCTTTCTTTCTATTTTTTTTTGATAGGCAAGTTGGGGTTATGTAGACCCCTACCGGATATCTCTTAAACCTTATGCGATAAAGGGATTCAAACTTGGGCCTTCAACTTGACACAGGACCCCGATGGGATACAACCTCAGTGGTGATCATTCTCTTTCTCTTTTAAGAAGGTTTTATACATAAAATAGTGTATTCTTTTCTTTTCTTTGATTTTTTTATTATATTATTTGTACTATATATTTGTTTTGGTAGAGGTAGTTGCACACTATTTGGTGTAGTTGAGGTTTAAGTGATTGTGCCTACCAAGTGTTTGTTGAATCTACTTTTGTTTTTTCCCCAACAACTAGTATCAGACCATTTGTAATCAAAATTGCTTGATATTAGTATGGATTAAGATGAAAAACACAATACAAAAAATGGTTAGCTTCAATGAAAAGAGTTGACAAATATGGAAGGTTAAGATGAAAGATATTTTTTATCTGAAAAACTTGCATGATCCCATTAGAGAAGATAACCCCAAAATCACATCGAATAAAGAATAAAAAATTGCTTGATGAGAAGACCATTGCTACTATTCACTAATGATTGGATGATGTATTGTTCCACCAAGTGTCAAATAAGCCTATAACTAAGCCTTTATGGAAGAAATTTCCTAATTATAAGAGAGAAAAACAATAACATACAAGGCGTTTCACATTCAACAACTAGTAATCATGAATTTTAAGGAAGGATCGTAGATGAGAGAGCATCTTAGTGAGATGCATAAAATTATACATCAATTGGCATATGTAAAGATGTTATTGGAGAATGAGTTGCAAGTGATCTTTTTGATTGATTTCCTATAAAAAATTATGAAACATTAGTAGTTTTCTTGGGTAAATCAACATTGGATTGAGTGTTAAGCATGAGTCACATGACTAGTTGTTCGATGAATAAAGTGGTTTGAAGAAAGTTAGCAAATACCTTTAGCTCACACATCTTAGCAAACAAAGATTATGTGAGATCATCCCATAGAGAGCTACATGTTCAAGAAAAGTTCAAGTCTAGATCAAAGTTTAAAAGTAAGCTTACTTTCCATTACTATGGTGGTGTTGGGCACTTCAAGCAATGTAAAAAGTTTAAAAAGAACAACAAAGAAGGAAAACTCAAAAAAAAAAAAGTTCAGTTTTTCTCTATATATAATAGACTAATGCAGTTGGTAATGGTTCTCGATATATAATAGAAGAAAGTGGTGGTTGTCTCAATGATGTAAACATCAACACAAATTGAGTTGTTGATTCAAGTGCATATAATGAATCATTTTGTACAAAGTCGTTTCATGTCAGGTGTCGTATGGCAAAATCCAGTGTCTTTAGCTTATTTTAGAGTTATTCTAAATCAAACTTTATATTTGGTCTTTAAAATGATATTGTCAAGTTTTTTGTCTAAATACCAATTAAACTAGTTGATCTTAGCTATTAAAAAAATAAAAAAATCAGCTTAATGCAACATTGGAGTCAAAAGTTGTAACCAAAACAAGGTGACTTATTCAGTAAAAATCTTATTTTTCATATAGTAATTACTTTGAGTACATTTTGAGCAAGTACATTAATCAAATTTTATTTTATACTTAAAAGATAAATTAAAGTAGAGGATGTTATCTTTTCAACACATAAAACTACACCTCGATCTGATATCCTGTAGAAAGATATGGCTAAAATAAGTTAACATGTCGAGTTTATCTTAGCCTATTATTGATGACAATCAAAGATTGTCGTTAGCCAGTCTTGAATTGTCATTATCAGTTGGCCCAAACCTAGAGTGTTGTTATCAAATCTTTAACGCCACATAAATGATCACTAGTAGCTCTTGAGTATCGTTAGCAACATATGTCATTAGCACCATGTGTCGTTAGCGGTTTATTTGGTCCAGAAACAAATAGCAGTTGAGAATAAACTTTCAGAACCTTCCATCCTCATCCCTCAAAGCCTCTAGAAAGCATTCAATGAATCTAAACCTCATTGTGGAACCCTTAGAAACCTATCTATCCATCTATCCATCTACTCATTCTAGTTTTTTAGCTCGTAAGTTAGAAAACCTCCAGCCATTCAGAGAAAGTCTATCCAGCTATCAACCAATCAGATCTCACCACATCATTCATGAATATATTTGGTTTTTTATTTTAAACCCAAATTTGACTTTGACATGAGGTTGATTTTCTATCTGAAGCCGATGGAGTTGACAAATTGTTAGAGGTTAAATTGGATCAAGTAACTCAGCAGATCCAAATAATGGTTAGCCTTTTCATATGTTAATGGTTGAAAATTGACAAACAGCTAACAATTTTTTTTTTTTTAAAGGCAAGTTGGGGTTTGGCAGACCCCTACGAGTTATGTAAAACTTGATATTTTTTTATAATTAAAATGAATAAATGATGAATTATTGGTGCATTCATGACTATAATCATGAATTCTTGATTATTTTGATATTCTTGATTTCAATTAATTATGAATTTTTGTCTTAAGTTATGAAGAATATTTCAAGAATAATTAAAAAAGCTAAAATATATAGACTAAACAAGAAAGTAAATTATATGTATATTTTTATATTATGGATTTTGGATTTAGATCTAGTCTCATTGGATTGGATCCATAGCATAGGACACTTTGAACAACATCATTATTATTTTAATAAAATTTTTGGTTAATCAATGGCTCATCTATTAAATCAAAGTTGACATTGACGTTCTTCATTTTGAGGGCAATGAAATCGACTATCTACATGCCCAAATTGGTATTGATTTGAGTGTTTTATCATCGACTGAAGTTCATGCCTAATTATAAGTAAAAAATTATATTTTTCTACATCAACTAAATTTTCTTGACAATCCGTATGCGTACGATCAAATCTAAGACCATCATGATGATCTACATTTTGAGGGCTATCAAATTAACTATTTAAATATCCAATTCTGGTGAGTCTTTTGGTCTATAGGTCTCCCAGAAGGTTACCATATCATTAGAGCCTAAGCCAAGGTAAGAAGTCATACTTTTCTTTTATAGCTTAAGTAATTTTGAAATTTAATTAATTAGGTCTCATAATTTATTTTCTTATTTTATTAATAAAAAAGTTAATAAATATTAACTTCTTATATTAGAGATAAGACTCTTGTCTAAGCGCATCTATAAATAGAGGCCTTCATGAGAAGGATTAACAAGGTTAGTTATATTTCTTTCTTTCTTCTTTTTTCTTTTTATTTTTGAGTTTTCTTTCTACTCCAAAACATGTAGGAGCCTTAGAGAACCCTTGTGCAGTCATTAGACATGCACTTAGTCATTGGGTGGTGGTGGAATAGGAGTTTGATCGTCCATTTCTTTATTCTAACTGTAAAAATCGATCGTAGACAGGTAAGATTTACATAACCGATGTTTTTACACCCTTGGAGCATGTATGATTGAAGTATTTTGATTTTCACTAACTTTTAATATTTTTTATCTGTTCTACATGTTTTTTGGTGGAAGAAATTATTTATTAAATAAAAAATATAAATATTACATTTTCCCAAAAATGATTTTAAGAAACACGCAAAATTAGCGCTTTGTTATTATTTCATATTAGATCTAATCATATTATGATTTTTTATGGTGTTATTCATGTATTAACCTATATTAAGTTAGATTAAACAAAAAAATAATCAGATTCTAGAGGTTTTATAATCTTAAAAATGGTTTTTACAAAATCGTTTTCTGAGAAACCTAAAGCTATGATGTCTGATAAAAATTTTCCTACCAGTTTTGAGAAAAAAATGATAACTTAATGAATACTAGTCTAAAAAATCTAAATAAAAATACTAAGATCATTTACACATCTTGATCTTGAATTTAGAATCTTGTTTCACTTGTTTTGGATCAGTATTGATGTAGATATGCCTATTTTAAAAAGCCCCAATTTATGGCTTTGTTTAGAGGATGATTTTGACTAATCTTTGATAAACATTATAAACGCCTATGAAAAATGATTCTAAATATTTTATAAAATTTGTGAGTAAATCTTAATACCTAATATCAGACTGTGTAAAAAGGATTTTGTCAAAAATGTTCTAAAAAAATTTCAAGAAATACCTTAATCTAATTAAAATCCTTAGATTACAGATTTTGGACCGAAACTCTGTCAAAACAGGGTTTCGTAAAAGATTTTTAGTTATTTATGTATTTATTTGTTTTATGAATGGTTTGTTGGGTTGTATTCTTAATAAATACACTGTAAAAATACCATGATTTTATCAGTGTTCTGTTATTCTTGACAAATTTTACAAAATCGGGTTACTAGATATCCAAATTTGCTTCGACAACTTATACCTGTTTTTAATCAGCAACATGTTAGAAGCTTATGATTTTGTTATACTTCTAACATGTATTGCATATTATTAATTATTTTATGTTATATTGCATCAATATTAATGAGCTAGCCAAGTGAGAAGATATGATTGGGATGTTTATGTGAACCATACGTGTAATACACGACTTCTTTCATATTGTTTTGCAAATATATTATTCTGATCGATTCTAAAAGGCATATTCAATTGAGATATGAATTGTTGGTAGTTTGTATGGCATGAACTGAGTTTAATTAATGTGTATTCATCTTGTTTAATCATTATTACCATTAAACGTAATTAAAAATATGTGGGTCTTTTCGGTTTGGGCTTATAGGGGCTTGAATCGGGAAAAAAGACTTATGTGTTTTTAGTTACGAGCCAGTTATAATGAGTTTCATAATGTGTATGATACATGGATATTTTAATTAGGTTTAATATGATTTGAAGATTGAAAGTTTAAAATATTAATTGTAGTCATATCGATTTGATTGATAAGGGTTTATGGGAGCTCTTATCGGGAAAGTCTAGTTAATGACTTCAATTATGTTTTCATGTTTTCTTTAAACTTTCACAAATTCAATGCTTGAATCATATTTGATCTGAGATAAATATTTGTCATATAGTTAATGGTAAGATTTATTGTTTCTATACATGTTGCAAGTGAGATTTGTGGACCTATTTAATTATAGCAGTTTGATTATGTGATTTTTATGATAAATCAATTATGAGCATGATTGTAATTGCAAAACATGTGAAAAAAAAGAATAGTGAGCATATTAATGTTGTTTTATATTGGCCATAGATGCAGATGCATAATGATCTACATGTGATATTATTGCATGTTTATCTTGAAATATTGAAAACAGTATGATACTGCATGAGCAAATTTCTATATGGCATGTTAACATGATTCTTGACTTTTGAGAATGCATGTTATGATTTTATTACGTAATATTTGTAAATATATGTAGAAAGTATGATAATCCACAGGGTTTGGTAGGCACTTGGTGTGCTTGATGAAATTAACATAATAATGGTTCCATAAGAGTGAACAATGAGATGAAAAGTGCACTAGCCTAAATGCTAGTTGCATGTTACCTATAGCCTAAGTTAAAGATACCCTGTGATAGCCCTTTTGAGTATGCCTTGTTTCGTCGAGGTATGCTTAACTAGTTGCTTGACAACAATCTACCTTATAGAGGGTAGAAGGTATGAAGTTTATTGGACCCTTCAATTTGACTCGCGAGAGGCATTTCCTTGCCAGGTCCTCCAACCAGGGAGATTAGGGGGACCAGGACTATTAATTCATCCTAGGTGGCAATTTTTGAGTACTTCTGCAGAAGTGAGTGATCATGATCATCGTTGTGACGCTGATATCACGCCTTCGAGTAGAGTTCTCTCAGAGCGGCCATTTTCTCTCACGATTTTTAAGCTCTGTCCTTGGGGGATACGACTGAGGGGGCTACTCATGCATAATAAAATACATAGAATAATAAATACCTAAGCTAGTCAGCCTGTTTTGGGTTGGTCTACGTCATACCCAAGTAGACCAGGAAATCAAGATGAAACATAAATTACTTGCTCACGTTACTTTATTGTATTTTGCTTTACTTTACTTTATATTACTGTAAATTATTCTTGTTTCTGAAAGTTGGTGAATTCACGCTCATTGATATATGTTTATTCTAATCTAGAGTTTGATGTCAGCATATTTAAGATTGTTAATTCATATTTGCCTTGTTGATGGTCGATGCAAAATTCTAAGATACATATATCATGCAAGCTTTATGTGTTATACGTTGCATTAGCTGTGTGAGATTTTACTAGGACTTTTTAAAGTCTCATTCTTTTAAAATAAAATGTTTTTCAGGAGATATGTGATGGCCAGAGTGAGTGCAGAAAGCTGGAGGGGGTTGTACACACTGATGTTTTTGATGATCCCAAGGGCTTCTTATTTTATTTGAATTTTAATACTTTTTGAATTGTTAAAGGACTATTTAATTAGCATTTGATTATTAGTTAAATTCTGAATTTCAGTTACTTTGTGTATAGTCAATGTCTATTCTAATTTGCGATTATAGCAGTTCTCTTAATGTAATGTGTCTAGAGATTTAACTAAAAAAGCAATTTATAAAATTGATTTTAAAAATCAATATTTTTCCACTGTGTTTACTCACTTAATAATAACATAAGGATTTTATCATTTGGAGTGTATAACTTCGAACCTTATTCTATGGAGCTATTAAACACCGGTGCATGCATAGGCTGACTCCCTAGAGCTTGATCAGATTAAGGCAGAGCCAATGATGAAAAACTTGATATATTAATAAATTCTTTTATGTAATGGTTCAATCAAATTCGTAAAAAGATTGTTTTGTACTGGATCTGGTACTACGAGGCTAAGACACCCTCGCGCTTGCGCTTAGGCGGGCCGTCTAGTACTTGGTATAGTTGGAACGAGTTCGTTGATGTGATTGTTGCATTATTACATTTTAGAAAAAAGAAAACAAAGAAAAGAAAAGAATAGATTCAACCTTATAAAAAAATTCTGATATTTTTGTTTTGAAATCGTCTGGGCCATTACAAGTTATACAATTATACCATTGGGTTTTGAACCTACAATGTCCCAACACAAAGTAACAAGCACTAGATGAATGTGATGAAATAACATTTGATTATTCACTTCGAAACTATATTAAAATCAAAGAAGGGATGACCTTTGTTTATCTAAAAGCTTTTGACTCCCTCTACGAAATGTAGTTAGGCCATTAGGGCTAGTAAATGAACCAAGCAAGTTGTGACTTTGCTCGGTTCTTTTGTTCAGTTTCAAAAACTTTTAGTTAAATATTTTGATCAATTGAGACTGATATGATTGGATTCTATTGGATCTGAGTTATTCTTGGGAAGAATACTTTTGCATTCGATTGAGGTTTGAATAGGGGTCCATTCAACATATTATTAGTTTTTCTGTCACGAAGTGTTAAGCGTCATTTTTTGAATTTGTTTTTGTTAAAAAAACAGAAAGGATGATCTGCATCTGATTCCACATTGTTCATTTCAATAGGACTTCTCCACGGTTCATGAAGTTGAATATAGCTCCTTGTCTACTCAATTCTGCCCGAATCTAACATGTTTTTCACCTCTCTGTGTCCAATAATTTCTGATAAGTGAGTTGAAGATTGAAAATAGATCAAGCATCGTTAATGGGAATTGGGTTGTTGTCCCACTTGAATGGGTTAGTGTGAATTGAGATGGCATGTGTACTTTCTTACAGATTCATTTTTTGATTCATTTTTTGGTTATTTCACATTTTGCGTTTCACATGTACCTGAAAAACCATATTTCATGTTTTTGGCTTCAAGATGTTTCTCTTCTTTTCCATAAAGGATAGGAAAACCTCCCTCGGGATCATAGACCTAGTCTCCCAGGCTAAGTCAACCATACTTACGGTCGCTTTCTCTATGGTGTAAATCTATGGCGCACCCCTTGCCCCTAGGGAGTCACCCAACTTTGACAAAGGGATAAACAAGGGCTTACCCGTTGACTTTTATCCCTTGCTCTCATTAATGCAACTTTGGGTTTGTCTTGTGATCTGAAAATAACAAATTTGATAATCTTTGGTCAAGTTTTCTCAAATTTGAGATTCAAATGTATATGAAAGTGTTTTCATGCAAACCTCAACAAAAATAGCTTTTCAAATGAACTCCAACAACACTCAAACACACTCAAGCATAGGCAATAATTAAACCTTTGCTATTGTATCTAGGGTTGGTAAACATGCTAGTCATATTTGGGCTCATCTTGTTTACCAGTGGATTAAGCTCATGTTTGTGTTCAGCCTAGCCGAGCTCAAGCTTGACTTATCCTTGAATGAGATGAGCCGAACATGAGTTGGCTAGTGTAAAGCCATTTCATTTTATTTGTATATAAAATATATAATTTTTGTATATAGAATATATACTTTTTATATTTTTGTAAATATATATATATATATATAGGCTAGTTAGTTGTTTTGATTATTTTATTTATACTTTTTGGTAGTTTAAAGTTGTTTGCTTGAAGACTAACAAACATTAAGCTTGAGAGAATTTGATCATGCATAAATTACATATATTTTTATACAATGTATGCATAAATTTCATTGATTTTAATGTTAAAATACCCATGGTTGATGAATTTTGGTGTTTTTATGTGCAAATAGTTTTTGGTACAAATTTCATCCAAATTAGGTGCAATTCAAGCATTTTTGAGTTATTTTAAAGCAGTTGGAGTGAGGATCCAAAGTCAAAATCAAAATCTTATTTGCTCAAGTCTCAAATCCAGTTGGGTAAAGGTTAAAAAGTCAAAAATAACCCTCCATAGGGGGTGCCACCTTGGAATTATTATAAAATAATGGTATTTATAGTATAGTTTTAGAAATAAGTATTACTTTTGAATATTTTTTAAAATAAGAATATTAGAAGTGTTTTTAGAAATTAAGTTTTTTTTAACTGATCATTATAAATAGGTTAGAAAACCTAAGGAGCAGATGTTCTTCTCCTTAGGAGCTGCCTCCCCCACCTTCTTTCCTCTTCTTTTTTCCCAACGTGGGGAACTATCTTTCCTTCTTTCTTCTTTTTTCTTCTTTCTTATTCCTTCTTCCCTTCTTCCTCTCTATGTGAGTTTCATGTGCAACAACTATCTGGAATCACTCCTTACATTGTGGAAAACCTATGGGATGCAACACCACCATAGTGGAGATCCGCTCTTTTCTTAACCCATTCCAAAATCGGGAATCGCTGCCGGTAAGTTCCTTCTTCTACCCCTTCTTTAGGTTTTTAGGATTTATTGCATGTATATTAGTTTTTGTTTTATTTTTGTTGCATATTTAGATATACTCTCTATGATTTTTGTGTATTAGGATTAATTAGGATCGTTTAGACTCATTGTATTATATTTTAGAATTTTTATTTTGTCCAAAAAACTCTTTTCTTCATCGACCAAAGTTTTTGTGTCAGGCCTGAATTTTTTGGTTTGATAAACAAACTGTTCTGGCCTATCCAAAATGAATTTAAGATTAAAATTTTAGTATGTGTTATCTTTACGTGTCTAGAGTATTTTTTCTAAATTTCAGCTCAATCCGACTAAGGGTTAGGATTTTACGACCATTTTACCAAAGTCGGTTTTTTGGCTTTGCAGAAATCCGATCTCCAGTTCTAAATTTTCTGTTCTGATAAATAGACCATTTCAGTCAATCCATAAGACATTTAAGACTGAAATTTTAGTATGTGTTAGTTGTACATGTCTAGAATATTCTCTCTAAATTTTAGTTCAATCCAACTAGAGGTTGGGATTTTACGATCATTTTACTGAAGTCGGTTTTCTAGCCTTAGAGAAATCTGACCTCTGTTTAGTTGCAATAATTTTTGAAAATTATTTTTATTTTTATTTTTATTTGTAATTAAGTATTTTAAAATATACTTGGTGAGTTTTTGGTGTTTTAATTGAGTTGTTTTTTATGTATTAGGTGTAGTTTTTGTCAGAAAATCAGAACCTAAAATTAGGTTTTGAGTGCTTAAGTTAAGTCTAGTTGAGTCTTTGTCAGGTCACTAACATAATATATAAATAGGTTTTTCTTTTGTGTTTTTGTTTTGTGTGATTGCAGATGGTCACCTCGACGAGGACCAAGGTGGCTGAAGTGGACACACTAAAGTATCTTTCACACAGGTTGAAGAAAGCTAGCTCGTGGTTATATTTAGAGTTTTTTATAGTTAGGGCATTAGACTATTTCTATTATTTTCGGGTTGTAATCAATTTAAATTTTATTTTTGCTCGTGCTTTTGTAATAGGCTTTGTGCATGTTTGCTTTCGGATTTTTTTATTTTTTAGGCAATAAAGAATTTAATTTGTTTGAAATACTTGTTCTTATCCCGATCCCTATGGTTCGACCCGGACTTCATCACTTTTGTGTGAGCAGATTATTTAGATTTGGTGTGCGGTTTACACTTGATTTTTATGGCAAATATTTTTTAAAAAGTATACACAAGCTAACACCTCCACCGCTGATGGTGATGGTCGAAAACCAGCCAAGTATCATTGTCATCCATGGTCACCCAACTCCGGCAATGGGGTTCGGCCCTGCCAACAGTGTCAGTGGAAGGTGGTTCAGATGGGGCTGACTCCCTCCCACCTACAACCAAACAGCAGCCATCGTCAGTGGCCGCCTCCACCGCAAACAGTGAGGGTCGGCCTCTGGCGGCCTGTAGCCAGCAAGCACAGCCTCTCTGCTGGTTATCACAGCCACTAGAGTTGCTAGCAGTGCCGACTGGGGCTATGCACAGCCACAGTCGCTGCGACTACCATAGACGACAGGCATAGGGCAACCACGGTCGGCCTCAAGAATCGGTCTCCACTTGACAGTGCCTGATCTAGCCTTTCGAGGGTTGCAGCAAAACTCTATATGGAGGTGGGGGCTCCTTACCGGAAGCTCCAAAACCCCAAGCTGAAACCAAGATAACGACATCTTTGCTCAAGTTACGGGAGCAAATCAGAAGGGCGGTGTTGGAAATTAGTATGGTGCTTTGGATCTGTTCAGCATGGTGGGTAGTCCGGAAGTAGCTGAGACTGCGCACATTTTCAATGACCCCCCATCGGCATCTCACGCCACATTCTAAACCAAAGTCACATGGAGTATTTTACCAAGTCAAGGTCGTCAAGATGAATTATCTGCTTTTTTTCAGGAGATGATCATGGGCAAGCACTCCCCTTCGTTGGTAATGAAAACTTCTAAAACTCTAATAATTTAAAGCAATAATTGGGACATACTGATAGTGCCTAAATCTCAAACATTAAAAGACGTGCCACGTCTCACATCAAGAAAATAACATCCAACCATGTGGACTTTTCTCACAATCAGATATGTTATACAACCATTTTCTTAAAAAATACTTTTAATGAAACCGTATTTGTAGTTCTCTAGGCAAAGAATTTGCCTGAAGCTGTGATATGCAATGTGCTTATCCCAAGACAACGTAATCTCAAACCATGAAGCAATGAATTTGTCTGCTAAATGAAACGCTCATGTCATGTGACGGCATCTGCATGAGTCACGGCTGACTATATATCATCCAGTGGTTATCTTCGTCGAATTGCGCCTCCCCAAGATTCAGCTGTATCAGTCCAAATGCTCTCTCTCTCTCTCTCTCTCTCTCTCTCTCTCTCTCTCTCTCTCTCTATATATATATATATATATATATATATATATATATATATATGTTTGCTTTTTGAATTTTTGAAATAAAAAATCATTTGTTTAATAGGTTGGTTCAAAAGTATCCAGTTCCATTCGTTCGGACCAATTTAACGTTTCTAATTTCTGAAAAAGCAATTCGATTCAGAAACAAATTCCAACAACACTGCTGTCATCTAGGAGGATAAAAGCAGGCAAGAACGTTTCAAATAGGGATTGTAAATGGTAACTGTTTCAGTTGGATATCCAAACTGACCTGAATCCATTTAGTTAGATTTGGTATGAATTTTCAAATCTTATTTAAAATCAAGTGAGATTTTCATCATAACAAGTAAACCCCAATCAAATGCATGTTTTCTTTCGGGTTTATATCAAAGCTTTGACTGAATTCTTATGATGTGTCATATAAATCATTTAAGGTAGCAACACACCATTTGAAAATGACTATGCTACTTTTCAAGCTTGTAATAAATGTATTAAGAGATCAGGCTAGATGGTTAGCCATCTATTGAAGTGCAATAATGAACATGACTGTTGACTTTAAAAGTATACTTTTTTTTTAAGAGAGAAAGAGAGAGAAGGGAAACATTTCATTGAATCATCATAAATAGAATTAATTATACAATGGGAGGAGTCGATGAGAAGTTGGCAGTCAAAGTAGAAAAATTTAAATGACCTAGGGAAAGAGTCTGCATGTGCACATTACTCCAAGAGGAATTAAAACCTTTTTGGAAAAAAGCGCACTGACAAAATAAATGGTAACCTAATTCTTCACGTGAAGCTCATAAATTGCAGCAACTGATCACAAGTTGAACTCCCCACTTGAAAACATTATTGGCCATTTGCAAACCATCTAGTGATAAGATCCACGCAAAAACCTTCTATGGTGGGGAAGGACTAAGGGCACATTTGAAAGATCAAAAGATGCAGGAAAAGTGATGCAAAACAAAAAATTGGTAGGGATTTTTTGACCAAAGTATTTTTTTTGCTGAGAGAGTTTTTTCTAACAAGTACACTTTTTGATATGATACATTCCTCCACAGAGGATGATAGAAGAATGCTATCTACCAAGAAAAATTTTATTTTTACACCCCCCACCACCACCCATCTCACCACCACCTGCAAAATTTTATCTTTACAAGTCAAACTGACATTTAAAAAAGTTTTGAAAATAACTCACCTTCATTTTTAAAATATGAAAATTTTTTGTAGAATGAGACTCATATGTCAGTACGAAGTTCAACCGTTCCTAACGCCATAACTAGAGGTAATCAAACCAAAGTTCAATTATGTGCTTTGCTTTACTCAACTGTCTAAATCGATATTTTATTTCCTAAATGCACAAATAATCAGTCCTATGTTAGGACTTTAAAATTTTTTGAGTGAAAACATGATGTATGCTTGAAAATTCTTAGAAAATGGGACACTTTGAAAATCATGAACCACATTTAAAAAATATTGAAAGTTGGAAAATCGTGAATTAGACTTAGAAAGGATTTGAAGAAGGAAAAACCATGAAAATCAATTTTTGAAGAAAAGGACATCCTCATATTTTGAGAAAATCAATTTTAGAAGAAAACCAGAATAACTATGAGAAAATTAAATTTTTTGAATTTGATTTGTGAAATAGATCAAAAAGGATGAGTGTGTGGCCTTGTGAACTCATTTCATGATGCAATCTAGACCTAGATAATGCACGAATGTAATTTGTGAAAATATTTTCTAAAAAATTTGAGAAAATCATTGGTAAAAGAGATTTTTGTGCCTTATAGAATTTAAATAAGATAAATTTACCACATATCCCTGACAATGACCATGTATATGTATTGAATATATCTCATTTGATTCTAAAAGAAAAAATACTTGGCAAAGTTTTTGAAAATATGCAATATTTTCTACTAAGAGTGTAGGTTGTTTGTAACTTAGAAGAAAATGATAAATCTAGGTATCGTTCGTATTCTAACTATGACCACAAATACGAACTCCACCGAGTTTATTAACTCCTTAGAAGTAGGTGTATGTATCATTCGTGTTGACCATTGTGAATTTGAAATATGTATGTGAATGATCAAGCATAACAGTTATATATTAAAATCAAACTATATGCAAATGCATTCTACGCTAAGTAGGAAAGTAAATTTTCTTATTTTAATATTATAATTTACATCAATAATAAACTGAAAAGAGGAAAAGAGAAATAAAAGAAAATATAATCTTGAGCTTCCCTGCAAAATTAGCAAAGTTGTTTGTAGACAAATGTCAATTTTTCAGGGTTTATCCAACAATATCTGAAATTGAAGGATTTATCCAAATATAAGCCTTTTTCCATGCTTTCTTGAAATAAAATCTTTAAATAACATAATGAACGATGTATAACTGAATGAATAATAAAAATAAATAACCTTGAAATTTAAAATTTAGAGAAAAATGACAAAAATGCTCTTAAAAATGGATGTTATTTGCAAAATAGGGTTAAAAATAGGGTTTTTCAGAAAAGATTCTCGTAATATGCCTAATTTAGGGATCAAACAGATTCAAAATAATGCAAAATAAAGCGGAGAGCACCCTAACATGATTATAAAGATGATCAAATCCTAAAAATATGAAAATAATGCATGAAAAAAATAAAATATGTAAAAAAACTAAAATTTGCCAATGTTTCACTTGAATCGGAACTCTGCGAGCATCCTATTTTTATGAAATAAGTAAATAACACGTCAAATGAATTCCAAAATTCTTAAAAATTAACATGGACACTTATAATAACCATAAAAATAAGATGTAATCGAAAAACAAAATTTTGGGATTATTTTGAATATAAATATTGAATAAAAAGAGAAAAAATATGTTATTTTACCTACGGTTCTGTACCTTTCACAGTGTCAAACCAGAATATGATATCAAACAATAATAAAAATTTATGAAATTTAACAGGAAAAAACTAGACAAATCAATGAAAATAACCCCTTTTACATATCTGGAATACAATCTTCAGTTGGGAAGAAATCGTTCTGACAAGTTGAACTACATTCTGGCAAACATATAACAGTTCAAGAGAAGCTAGTTTTGATTTTGGGTTAAATAAAAAAGATCAACTAGACCTAAAAAATTATTAAAATCATTCTGGAAAAACTAGACATGCTGACAAATACAACACTTTTTACGGATCATCAATACAATCTCGGGTTAGGGAGATATGACCAGCGTAAGTTGGCTTTGATTCTAGGTAATGACTGACAGTTGCAGAAGCACAAACTCTGGTATTTAACTAAAATATAATAGCAATCTATCATAAAAATTTATAAAAATCCCACAGAATAAACTAGATATTCATACATAAACAACCCTTTTTACGGATTGGAAAAATCATCTCTGGTTAGAGAGATATCGCTCTAACAAGATGGCCTAGGGTTTAAACATGCTTGACGATTTAGGAAAAATAGGGTTTGGTTTTGGGTTAAAATAGGATAATAAATGACCATTAAAAATTCTAAAAAAATCATAAAATAAACTAAACACTCTGACAAGCACGCTGCCTTTTACGGATTGGAAAAGCAATCTCCGATTAGGGAGATATGCCTTCGACATAATGACTCTAAATTTACAGAGTTTTCACTGTTCAGAAAATATGCTTCGGGTTTGATTTTTTAAAATAGGTTTAGAGAGGTTAGAAAAATCTGATTGGAAACCGTACACAGATGCATGATTCTACCATAAACATTTTAGATTTAAATTATGAATATAAACAGGCGAAACAATATTATCATTAGACGACCAAAATTGCATATCTTAAAAATAAAACCCTAATCGTGATATATTCTGATTTATGCACGTAAAAATCATAAAAATATGAAATCAAGGGCTCTTGATCATGCTTGAATATGTAGATGATGAAAATAATGTAAACACAACATGAAAAAATAAAAAAAAAAATCATTGGAGCATGGATTGAATTTGATTTAGCCATTAAAAGAGGGGTTCAACCTACAGAAAGGTCGAATCTCGATCTTTTTTGGGCATTTAACAAAATAAATGAAATATGAGCATGATTGATAGATAAAAAATGTGTAAAATACATTAGATGATCAATGGATCGCATTCTTAAACAATATACACATTTTCTTGAATGAAAAGAAAAAAAATCTATACTACAAGGGGTGCAATGGTGGTTTAATAAAAAAACAAATAAAACAAATAAAAGTTAGTAAAGAAGCAAGAGGGAGCTCACCTTGGGCTACTTCAATGGAGGATCTGCTGGAGTAAGGAAGATCTTGAGGGAGAGAGAAGGTGGCTGGAGAGAGGGAGAGAACAAGATGAGAGAGATGAGATCAAATGGGATCAGATGGGTCGACCTCCCCTAGAGGATCCTATTTATAAATTCTCAAAACTCTTAATTAAAGAGTTGGATTTATTTTAAAGAGTTTCAAAAAATCAAACAAAAGGGGTGGTTTTCCTTGTAGAGTTTCAACCTATCAAAACTCTAACTAATTAATCTTAATTCACTGCAAGAATTCTGCAAATTAGCGACAGACACTATCCGAGCTAATCTGTCGCAAATCCATCGCTGAATTGTTTAGCGACGAATCGATGATGGCTTAGTATTGGATAACGTCCATCACAATTTTCTGGTCACTCAAAATTGATTTGTCACTACTTCCATCGCTAATTCATGACGGATTAGTGAATATCATTATCAGTCGCTAATCCGTTGCTAAATAAGCACTGATTTGGTTTTGCGACATATACATATCTGTTGCTAAAATTTAATGATGCATACATATCTGTCTCTAATATCCGTCGCCAATTTAGCTATAGATTAGATTCCATCGCAAAACATCGACTGATTCAGTTTTTGAGACAGATAAATATCCGTCCCTAATTCGTTGCTAAATTCACGATAGATATTAGAGGAGGATATTATCCATCTCTAATCTATCACAAAAAAAAAATTGTTTGAAGTATAAATATCGAGAAAAAAATTCTCGTTACACAATTTATATAATCTGTGTATAAAAAATAAAGTACACATAAAAAATACATATACAAAGCAGGTGAAACAAATTTAACATAAATTATAAGTGAAACACATTTAACAACTGAGTATAATCTGCGCCAAGTTCTAATTAGTTACAAGTGAACATATACAAGGAGTGTCGTTTGAAACAACAAGTACGTGAAACAAATTCAACACATAAAGCTAATCCTCGCCAAGATTCAGAGCATCATCCTCTTCATTGTCTCGATCTGCCCCTCCATCCACACTTCCATCAGCTCCTCTACGCTGATCATCTCCAGCATCCTACAAGAGAAACAAAACGTTAGTATTGATAAACAAAATATAATGAAATAAATTATATGCACTGCACCTAATCTAAGGCAATCAAAGTAACATGGCTGAATGATACATAGACTAGCAATAAAGTGAAGGACATTAACAGAATTCAAAGGTTGTCAAAAAAAATTTATAGTGATGAAATCATGCTTATAAGTGTTCTAAGGTTGTCAAATTTTTTTTATAGTGATTCAATCATGCATATATGTGTTCTAATGTTGTAAAAAAAAATTATAGTAATTCAATCATGCATATATGTGTTCTAAGCCTGTCAAAAAAATTTCATACTGATTCAATCATTTATATATTTGTTCTAAGGCTGACAAAAAAAATTTATAGTGATTCAATCATGCTGATATGTGTTCTAAGGTTGTCAAAAAAATGTCATAGTGATTCAAGCAAGTATATATGTTTTTTAAGGCTGTCAAATAAATTTCATAGTGATTCAATCATGTATATATGTATTCTAAGACTGCCAATAAAAGTTCATAGTGATTCGATCTTGCATATATGTGTTGTAAGGTTGCAAAAAAATTATATAGTGATTCAATCATGCATATATATGTTCTAAGGTTGTCAAAAAAAACAATAGTGATTCAATCATGCATATATGTGTTCTAAGGGTGTCATAAAAAATTTATAGTGATTCAATCATGCATATATGTGTTTAAAAGGTGTCAAAAAAATTTATAGTGATTCATCATGCATATATGTGTTCTAAGGTTGTCAAAAAAAATTCATAGTGATTCAATCATGCATATATGTGTTCTAAGGCTGTCAATAAAAGTTCATAATGATTCGATCATGCATATTTGTGTTGTAAGGTTGTCAAAAAAATTACATAGAGATTCAATAATGCATATATGTGTTCTAAGGTTGTAAAAAAAAAATCATAGTGATTCAATCATGCGTATATGTGTTCTAAGGGTGTCATAAAAATTTTATAGTGATCCAATCATATATATATATATATGTGTTCTAAGGGTGTCATAAAAATTTATAGTGATTCAATCATGCATATATGTGTTCTAAGGTTGTCAAAAAAATTTATAGTGATTCAATCATGCATATATGTGTTTTAAGGGTGTCATAAAAATTTATAGTGATTTGATCTTGCATATATGTGTTGTAAGGTTGTCAAAAAAATTATATAGTGATTCAATCATGCATACATGTGTTCTAAGGTTGTCAAATAAGATTTATAGTGATAGTGCCTAAATCTCAAACAGTAAAAGATGCACGACGTCTCACATCAAGAAAATAATATCCAACCATGTGGACTTTTCTCACAATCAGATATGTTATACAACCATTTTCTTAAAAAATACTTTTAATGAAAACATATTGGTAGTTCTCTAGGCAATGAATTTTCCTAAAGCTGCGATATGCAATGTGCTTAGCCCAAGACAATGTAATCTCAAACCATGAAGCAATGAATTTGTCTGCTAAATGAAACGCTCATGTCATGTGACGGCATCTGCATGCGTCACGACTGACTTTCATCCAGTGCTTATCTTTGTCGAATTGCGCCTCCCCCAGATTTAGCTGTATCAGTCCAAATGGTCTCTCCCTCTGTGTGTGTGTGTGTGTGTCATATCGAATTAATCTCCCTTATTTCAAAAGAAAGCGTCGTCATAGATATTATGCACTTCCATCCCATTTCCATAATGGGAGCCTTGTATTATATAGTCGCAAAGGTCTTAGCATCAAGACTCAAATTGGTGGTATCTAATCTATTTTCTGATTTTCAGTTTGCTTTTATTTCTAATAGGAGAGTTCAACAAACATATATCTCGGCTTTAGAGGTCATTCATTCCATGCGCGTGAGTTGTACTCCTTACTTCGTGTTGAAGCTTGATTTTAATAAAGCATATGATTCTGTGTACTGACCTTTTCTTTTGCAAGTGGTGAATCACATGGGATTCGACAATCATTTTTCCAGATGAGTGTCAGAGCTCCTTACCAATGCACAAGCCATGGTGTCCATTAACGGGGTAAAGGGTGAGCAGTTTTCATTGCGATGCGGCCTACGATAGGGATGTCCGTTATCTTCGCTTTTGTTTAATACAGTGGCAGAAGGACTTGTGGTGGTTCTTAGATGCGTGCAGACAAGGGGCTTCGTACAATCGTTGGATATCCAAGGTTTTTCTGAGCATATTATACAATATGTAGACGATATGTTAGTCATTGGAAGAGTTTCATTATAGCAGATGTTTCGTGTAAAGCTTATTCTCATGTTTTTTGCAACTTTGTCCGGGCTGAGGCTCAATAAAAATAAGTGTTCGGTCAAGCTTCTGAATGGCGATCTGACCATTCAAAATGCGGTGGAAAAAATTTTCAACTATGCTTTAGGGCCGTTGTCGATCAATTACTTGGGGCTCCCCTTACAAGTCAAGCCAACCCCTAAAACATCATGGGCACCAGTTGTTGACAAGGTGTGTCTTAAGCTCCAATCTTGGCATGCCAGATATTTATCTCTTACAGGCAGAATTACTTTGATCAGGCATGTTTTGTGAGCGATTCCAAAATTTTTTATGTTGGTTTGTGCCATGTCTGTCAACGTTGAGTAACAACTTAAGCGTGCCCTGTCAAGGTTTTTGTGGCATGGTGTAAATGGACCTTATAAGAGGCACTTGGTGGGATGAGACTCGATCGTTATGCCAAGGACTATGGCTGGCTTAGGAATTTTTGCTTTGCGTAAAAGGAGTATGACATTGGCTGTGAAGCAGTGTTGGTTGACTCATACTTCACAGGATGCATGTGCAAACTTCCTCCGGCTGAAATATGGTCTAATCGATTCGCTTGCTGTTCGTCAGGGGGCTCGTGGACCATACACATCGCATTTGAGGAAAATGTGGTTTAGAGCATTGCATTTGTTTCTTGACAGGGATTTGGACATGGGGGTAGACAGATCTTGGCTTCAATGGGCAGTCTCGAATGTGGGAGTTTTCCATCCAAGACCATAAAAACTACACTTAAACCCATCCAACCACAAAAAAACAATGGTTAATATATGTTCATAAATATTAGTAGGGTCGAGAGCTCTCCTTTGAATTTATACATGTTTCTCTCTTTCCAAATTGCCCACCGAGTAGTTACAATTCAACATATACAATAGACCATTTCTTAGAGTGCAAAACCTGCGACGACCCAAGAAACAGGTCACAAGACCAAGACTCCAGCTAAACTTGGATGTGCACATTACTCCAAGAGGAATTAAAACCTTTTTGGAAAAAAGCACACTGACAAAATAAATGGTAACCTAATTCTTCACGTGAAGCTCATAAATTGCAGCAACTAATCACAAGTTGAACTCCCCACTTGGAAACATTATTGGCCATTTGCAAACCATCTAGTGATAAGATCCACGCAAAAACCTTCTATAGTGGGGAAGGACTAAGGGCACATTTGAAAGAGAAAAAGATGCAGAAAAAGTGATGCAAAACAAAAAATTGGTAGGAAATTTTTGACCAAAGAATTTTTTTTGCTGAGAGAGTTTTTTTCTAATAAGTACACTTTTTGATATGATACATTCCTCCACGGAGGATGATAGAAGAATGTTATCTACCAAGAGAAAATTTATTTTTATGCTCCCCCACCACCTATCTCACCACCACCACCCACCATCTCACCGTCACCACCACCCTCTTTCTCTTTTCTCTCATTTTTTCACATTTTCAACTCTTTTTTTCTCATGCTATACAAACAAGTGAAAAACTTTCTTTTGGAGAACTCATAGAAAAAACTCTCATAGGCAAAACTTATGTTAATGCAGTGTTGGATGGATACAATCCTTTTCATTGACAACCAAATTTGTATGCTTGTTTTAATATAATAAGCAGATTTTGGTTCAGTTGAAAGTAATATTGCATTCGACTTTGGCTACGGACCCAAATCTGAGTACGAGAAATCCAACAAGTCAAAATCAGTATAGCTTGTTGGGTTAGGATTGGGTCCATCTTCATTTAGGTGTCCCATCTTCTCTTGAGTTTCTTTTGTGCCAGTAGTCAAATATGTATTTGATTTATTTGAGCTTATTTTTGTTCATGTTTTAAATTGTAAGTATATTAGTAATGAGCTTTATACTCTTGTAGCAAGACATATGATGAGAAACATGAGAAAGTGAGGTTCTTCTTCATTGTTAAAAAGAAAGAGATTTAGGACTTATTCTACCCCCAAGAGATTCTTGTAAGCAATACGGTTGTATCCTTAAGCTTGGGAGCTTGAGAAGAAAGTATTGTAACCCAATTTCACATAGTGGATTTTTTGTGGTGGATCCATGCTCTTTCTTTCTTCCTTTTTTTGATAGGAAAGCTGGGGTTAGGCAGACCCTCAACAAATATCTCTTAAACCTTATGCGGCAAAGATATTCGAAACTGGGCATTCAGCTTGACACAAGATCCCGATGGGATACCACCTTGGTGGTACTGATCTATCTCTTTCTCTTTTAAGAAGGTTTTATACATAAAATAGTGTATTCTTTTCTTTTCTTTGATTTTTTTATTATATTATTTGTATTATATATTTGTTTTAGTAGAGGCAGTTGCACACTATTTGGTGTAGTTGAGGTTTATGTGAGGGTGCCTACCAAGTGTTTGTTGAATCTTCTAAGTGATTTACATAGAGGGAAAGTGCTTATGCTTGTTTTCGCTACTTTTGATTTTTCCCCAACAAGTAGTATCAGACCATTTATAATTAAAATTGCTTGATATTAGTATGGATTAAGATGAAAAACACAATACAAGGAATGGTTAGCTTCAATGAAAAGAGTTGGCAAATATGGAAGGTTAAGATGAAAGGTCTTTTTTATCCGAAGGACTTGCATGATCCCATCAAAGAAGATAACCCCAAAATCACATCGAATAAAGAATTAAAAACAGCTTGATGAGAAGACCATTGCTACTATTCACTAATGATTGGATGATGTAGTGTTCCACCAAGTGTCAAATAAGCCTATAACGAAGTCTTTATGAAAGAAATTTCATAATTATAAGAGAGAAAAACAATAACAAACAAGGTGTTTCTCATTCAACAACTAGTAAACATGAATTTCAAGGATCGCAGATGACAGAGCATCTTAATGACATGCACAACATTATACATCAATTGGCATATGTAAAGATGCCATTGGAGAATGAGTTGCAAGTGATCTTTTTGTTTGGTTTCCTACCAAAAAGTTATGAAACATTAGTAATTCAATATTGGATTGAGTGTTATTAAGCATGAGTCATGTGACTAATTGTTTGATGAATAAAGAGGTTTGAAGAAACTTAGCAAATACCTTTAGCTCACAAATCTTAGCAAACAAAGATTATGTGAGATCATCCCATAGAGAGCCACGTGTTCAAGAAAAGTTCAAGTCTAGATCAAAGTTTAGAAGTAAGCTTACTTTCTATTACTATGGTGGTGTCGGGCACTTCAAGCAATGTAAAAAGTTTAAAAAGGACAACAAAGAAGGAAAACTCAAAAAAAAAACAAAATCTAGTTCTCTATACATAATAGACTAATGAAGTTGGTAATGGTTCTCGATATATAATAGAAGAAAGTGGTGGTTGTCTCAATGTTGTAAACATCAACACCAATTGAGTTGTTGATTCAAGTGCTTCTTATCATGATTTTTTTTTACAGTCATTTCATGTCAGGTGTCACATGCCAAAATCCAGTGTCTTTAGCTTATTTTAGAGTTATTCTAAATCAAACTTTATATTTGGTCTTTAAAATGATATCATTAAGTTTTTTGTCTAAATATCAATTAAACTAGTTCATCTTAGCTTTTAAAAAAATAAAAAATCAGCTCAATGCAACATTGGAGTCAAAAGTTATAACCAAAACAAGGTGACTTGTTTTGTAAAAATCCTATTTTTCATATAGTGATTACTTCGAGCACATTTTTAGCAACTACGTCAATAAAATTTGATTTTATACTTAAAAGATGAATTAAAGTAGAGGATGTTATCTTTCCAACACATAAAACTACACCTCAATCTGATATCTTGTAGAAAGATATGGCCAAAATAAGTTAACATGTCGAGTCTATCTTAGCCTATTGTTGATGACAATCAAAGATTGTTGTTAGCTGGTCTTGAATTGTCGTTATCAGTTGGCCCAGACCTAGAGTGTTGTTAGCAAATCTCTAATGACACATAAATTATCATTAGTAGCTCTTGAGTATCGTTAGCAGCATATGTCGTTAGCACCATGTGTCATTAGCGGTTCATTTGGTCCAGAAACAAACATCAGTTGAGGATAAACTTTAGAAACCTTCCATCCTCATCCCTCAAAGCCTCTAGAAATCATTCAATGAATCTAAACCTCATTGTGGAACCCTTAGAAACCTATCTATCCATCTACTCATTCTAGTGTTTTAGCTCTTAAGTTAGAAAACCTCCAACTCATCAGAGAAAGTCTATCCATCTATCAACCAATTAGATCTTGCCCCATCATTCATGAATAGATTTGGTTTTTTATTTTAAACCCAAATTTAATTTTGACATGAGGTTGATTTTATGTTTGAAGCCAATGGAGTTGATGAATTGTTAGAGGTTAAATTGGATCAAGTAACTCAGCAGATCCAAATAATGGTTATCCTTTTCATATGTTAATGGTTGAAATTTGACAAAAAGTCAACAAATTTTTTTTTTAAAGGCAAGCCGGGGTTAGGCAGACCCCTACCAGTTATACAACTATACCATTGGGTTTTGAACCTGCAATGTCCCAACACAAAGTAACGTGCACTAGATGGATGTGATGAAATGACATTTGATTATTCACTTCAAAATTATATTCATATCAAAGAAGGGTTGGCCTTTGTTTGTTTAAGAGCTTTTGACTCCCTTTACAAAATGTAGTTAGGCCATTAGGGCTGGTAAATGAACCAAGCAGGTCGGTTCTTGTGTTCAGTTGCAAAAACTTTTAGTTAAATATTTTGATCAATTGAGACTGATATGATTGGATTCTATTTTATCTGAGTTATTGTTGGGAAGAATACTTTTGCATTTGGTTGAAGTTTGAATTGGGGTCTATTCTATATATTATTAGTTGTTCTATTATGAAGTGTTAAGCATCATTTTTTGAATTTGTTTTTGTTAAAAAAAAATAGAAAGGATGATCTTCATCTGACTCCACATTGTTCGTTTCAATAGGACTTCTCCACAGTTCATGAAGTTGAATATAGCTCCTTGTCTACTCAATTCAGCCCAAATCTAACATGTTTTTCACCTCTCTGTGTCCAATTATTTCTGATAAGTGAGTTAAAGATTGAAAAGTACAGATCAAGCATCGTTAATGGGAACTGGGTTGTTGTTCCACTTGAACAGGTTAGTGTGAATTAAGATGGCACGTGTACTTGCTTACATATTCATATTTTGATTCATTTTTTGGTCATTTCACATGTACCTGAAAAACCATATTTCATGTTTTCGGCTTCAAGATGTTTCTCTTCTTTTCCATAAAGGATAGGAAAACCTCCCTCGGGATCATAGACCTAGTCTCCCAGGCTAAGTCAACCATACTTACGGTCGCTTTCTCTATGGTGTAAACCTATGGCGCACCCCTTGCCCCTAGGGAGTCACCCAACTTTGACAAAGAAAGGGATAAACAAGTGCTTACCCTTGACTTTTATCCCTTGCTCTCATTAATGCAACTTTGGGTTTGTCTTGTGATATGAACAAATTTGATAATCTTTGGTCAAGTTTTCTCAAATTTGAGATTCAAATGTATATGAAAATGTTTTCATGCAAACCTCAACAAAAATTGCTTTTTAAATGAACGCCAACAACACTCAAGCATAGGCAATAATTAAACCTTCGCTATTGTGTATAGGGTTGGTGAACATGCAAGTCATATTTGGGCTCATCTTGTTTACCAGTGGATTGAGCTTGGTGAACATGCAAGTCATATTTGGGCTCATCTTGTTTACCAGTGGATTGAGCTCGTGTTTGTATTCAGACTAGCCGAGCTCAAGCTTGGCTTATCCTTGAATGAGACGAGCCCAACATGAGTTGGCTAGTGTAAAACCATTTCATTTTATTTGTACATAAAATATATATTTTTTTGTATATGGAATATATATATATATATATATATATA
The DNA here is from genome assembly GCF_984573655.1 of Nuphar pumila. Classification (NCBI taxonomy): domain Eukaryota; kingdom Viridiplantae; phylum Streptophyta; class Magnoliopsida; order Nymphaeales; family Nymphaeaceae; genus Nuphar; species Nuphar pumila. The sequence goes on along the minus strand of NC_143263.1, from coordinate 74,121,725 downwards.
TATATATATATATATATATATATATATATATATATATATATATATATATATATATATATATATATATATATATATATTGGAGAGAGAGAGAGAGTAATATATAGATCATTTTGGTCTTGTACTAAGCGCCCCTTGATGAAAGCTCTTTGCAAATTACTGATAACACAAGATGACCAACTGCAACTTAGTTGCCAGCACCTTAGTCACGATGCTATATGGTGCCCCTAGGATTGAAATGGGCCTGAATGATGAGATGTCAATAGCGTTCTCCTTTAGGCAATAGAATGATTTTTGAACGACCAAACACTTTGAGCATATTTTATATATCGAATGATTAAATGAATTGGGGATGTGTCCTCCACACATTAGTGATCTGTCGTGGAGATTTGCTCAACCATAATGAAATGAATAAGAGAGAAAATTACATAACAAATAATAAGGAAAAATACTTTAATGCCTCGTAGAGAAAAGATAAGATATCACAATGATAGGCAGGTTGACTAGACAAATCAACGTGCACTGAACTTGGACCTTGGGCCAAAGATACTGCCATCCCATGAGTCTCGGATCGTGATCATCTCCATGTCAAATGACAAACTACAGCATCCCTAGCCACAAAAGCAGGAGCCCAAGATGAATCATGATCGACAATTGTGGTTTTGTGTGAAAGGTTTTAATTCCCTTTCTGATAAATATGGACTTGGATCTTGTGAAATATGGTCCAATCAGATTGGGATCCGAAGAAAGAGGTGGTTGATCTGATCGTTGACTAGCATGAGGCGTTCGGCATGTAAAAGGACAAACTTGTACGCCCTCTATGGTTCTCTCCTCTATTATAAAAACCCAGACGGTGAGTGGAAACTCAGTACATGGAGAAGGATTTGTTAACATTTCTCACCCTTTTCCTCTTATTGTCAGAGAGCATTAGTTCTCACTAATTGATACCAAGCAAGCAATGGAGGCAAAAAACAGTGAAAGAGGAGAAGGGTCATCCTCATCAAGGGCTGACGGATGGGAGTTTGATGTATTCATAAGTTTTAGAGGACCCGACACCCGCAACGGTTTCACTGGGCATCTCCATGCAGCCTTAGTAGACAAGGGTATTCGTGCCTTCATAGACAGTGAGGACTTGGAGAAGGGAGAGAGGGTGGATGAGCTATTTGGGTACATCCTGAGATCCAGGCTCTTTGTGACCATCTTCTCCAAGGGCTATGCCGGTTCGAAATGGTGCATGAAGGAGATCGCCAAGATCGTGAAGTGCGGAAGGCTGATCATTCCCGTCTTCTTTGATGTAGAACCAACCCATGTTCGTAATCAGACAGGACCTTTTGAATCAGCATTCACAACTTACCTGAATAACCAGACATTGGAACGAGCGGAGGTCAATGGATGGAGGTACGCATTGAAGAAAGCTGGGGAAATTTCCGGGTACAATCTTATGACAGACACAGATGGGTGAGTAGCCTCTCTCTCTCTCTCTCTGCGAGTGGTTTTGACTCTAACCGCTTAGATGTATTCAACATGCTCTATTTAGGATAAATGGACTCTTAGATCATGTGTTTTTTTGGCAAAAAAAACATGTTTCTATTAGTCAAGAAAAATCAATATATTCATTGCCGCTGATTTTTAGATATATGAAAATATCTGTATACAGGTCGGATTCTGGCATTCCAAAAGCCTGTTACCACTAAATAAAACATGTACATCACGTCTATGGTGTTAGATGTGGCAAAAAACAGAGTGAAGCTTTCTTAGGTGGTTGTTTATATATATATATATATATATATAAGGAGAGAGAGAGACACCGGAGGTGGCCAATGGGCCAACTATTAAAGGTGGCTGAGAGAGAGAGAGATAGAGAGTGTTGAATAAAGGCAATAGATCCATTGTGTATGGTCTCACAAATGGAAATTCGAAAGTCACAAGATAGTGGGTGCATAAAAACACCATTTTTTAGGCCAAAAGTACATTTGAAGTGGATCTGATTATTTGAAGATAAAAAAGTTTTATGTTTCATAAAATCCATCTTTTGAACAAAACCTCAAGAATACATTGGTCAAAATTGGGGTGTTCACAAAATCACATCCATACAGTTAGATTCAAGACAAAAGAACAAAAAACAAATGAAAATCTCCCTTAAATCTATATAAATCAAGTGAGGACCACCATAGAAGCAGTCAAAAAAAAAAAATATATATATATATATATATATATATATATATATATATATATATATATATATAGAGAGAGAGAGAGAGAGAGAGTAATTGTGGATGGGCAAATGTCGAACAAAATACCAGAAGCGTGGTTGTGTACCGCACATAAAAGGGACATTTAGGGTCTTTGACCAAATTAAAGACTTGGCCAGGAAAAAAGGTCTTTATCGATGGTTGTGACTGCCTCTAATTACTTGAATTGCACAAAAAAATAGTGTCGCTGATCGTATGGTGCCCTTGCATCTGACATAACAGTGAATGGAATGTTGTCCACTATATATATATATATATATATATATATATATATATATACTGGGTGAACCTATATTTTCATGGGCTTTTTATTCTTTTTTCTAGCTAAAATCTAACCACACGGATGTGATCCACATGCTTGGATTTATAGGGACCATCTCTTAACTCATCCAATTATGATGCATAAGCAAAATTATGTAAGGCATGAAAATCAACAGCTCAAAATTTTTATAAATATTCAGGTAACTAAAAATTATCTTTTTTGGAAAAATATACAATCCAACAGTCGATTCCTAGCAAATTCATCATGTTGAACACATCTGCATGGTGAGATTTGCAAAAGAAGTGTTAGAAATATTTAGCTCCCACAATATATATAGGAAAGGAGGACTCTGCAACCAATGGAAGGTCTAAAATCTACAACTGATGATAATCGATGGTGTTCCTTCTCTAACGATCAAGTTTTTCATTGACCAGACTTTACATATTGAATTTTTATTATTCATTTAGTGAGTGACATGTTTTGGATTGTGAATTTTAAATGTTTAGATGTGTTTTTTAAAGTGCTAAAAATCAACAGCCCACAATACTTTGTATTGTAATGTTTTAAATGAATTGTGAGCCATCGATTTTCACATTTTGAAAAACATGTTTATATGTCATAAAGTTTTTGTGTAAAACATATTTCTTGCTAAATAAATTATAAAGAACTAATATATGAGGCCAGATCTATTAGATGCTCAAGCATTGGAGAAGGGGAGCTGTGTCGATCATAATTGGTTGTAGATTTTGGACTTTCGTTTGGTTGGACAGTCCCCATTCCCTATATATAGCTAGGGCCACCAGAATGTGAGAATTAGAGTGAACCAACATTTTTATTTTTCTTTTGTTATCTTTCTTTTCTTGAAACCGACCACACTAATGCAATCAACACACTTGGTTTTAAAAGGATAGGCTCTTATATCATCATTTTACTATACAACAACAACAACAACAACTACGCCTTCATCCCAAAACAATTGGGGTCAGCGATATGAACCAAAAAAGAAATTCATTTTGGGTCTTCCACATGAATCATTTTCCTCCAATCATTTCTATCCAATGCCATGTCCTCGGTGAGGTTCAAAGCATTCATATCCTTTCCTATCATCTCCATCCAAGTCTTCCTAGGCCTACCCCGACCTCGTTTAACTAATATATTTTCCCATTTCTCCAACCTTCTAACTGGAGCATCATTAGGCCTTCGTCGAATATGTCCAAACCACCGTAAATGATTCTCTCGCATCTTATTTTCAATGGGTGCAACACCTACCTTCTTACGTATCTCCTCGTTCTGAATCTTATCTTTTATTGTATTTCCACACATCCATCTAAGCATCCGCATCTCAGCTACACTCATTTTTTGAATATGATGTCTCTTGGCCGCCCAACATTCCGTACCATATAGTAAAGCGGGTCTAATAGTCGTCCTATAAAACTTTCCCTTCAACCGCAATGGCATTCTACGATCGCACAACACTCCAGTTGCACTTTTCCATTTCATCCACCCAACCTTTATCCTATGATTTACATCTCCATCAATTTCTCCATACTTTTGAATGATGGATCCCAAATATTTGAAATAATCATTCACTGGAATTTCTTGCTCACCAAGCTTCACTACACTCCCATCACTACTTCGTTGCTTACTAAACCGACATTCCATATATTCAGTCTTACTCTTACTCAACTTAAAACCTCTAGCTTCCAATGTCTGTCTCCATAATTCTAACTTAGCATTAACCCCAGCTCTAGACTCATCAATCAAAACAATATCATCAGCAAACAACATACACCACGGTACATTTTCTTGAATTGATCTCGTAAGCTCATCCATCACTATCGCAAATAGGAAAGGGCTTAAAGCAGATCCTTGATGTAACCCAACCGTTATCGGAAAATTGGTTGTCACCCCTCCATAAATGCGGACATTGGTTACTACTCCTTCATACATGTCTTTAATTATACTAATGTACTTGAGAGAAACACCTTTCTTCATCATTGTCCACCAGAGAACGTCCCTAGGTACTCTATCGTATGCCTTCTCTAAATCAATAAAAACCATATGCAAATCTTTATTCCTCTCTCTATATCTTTCAATAAGTTGTCTAAGAAGATATATAGCTTCCATAGTTGATCTTCCAGGCATAAAACCAAATTGATTCTCCGATATCATGACAACCTTCCTCAACCTAGACTCAATCACTCTCTTCCAGAGTTTCATAGTATGACTCATGAGTTTTATACTACGATAGTTTGTGCAATCTTGTATATCACCTTTGTTCTTATATAAAGGCACCAAAGTACTCTTCCTCCACTCATTAGGCATCTTATTTGTTCGCCAATGAAGTTAAAAAGATTTGTCAATCATTCTAAACCTTTCTCTCCCAAGCATTTCCAAGCCTCGATAGGTATACCATCTGGGCCAACTGCCCTTCTTGATTTCATTTTCTTCAAAGCCTCTGCAATGTCTTTCTTTTGAATCTTGCGCATGAAGTCACGATTTATCTCATGAAAAGGAATGGAGCAGTCTCCAAGATCTTGAGCATGACTATCATTAAATAGCTTATCAAAATAATCTTTCCACCTCTCCTTAATCTCCTCATCTTTGACTAAAACCCTTTGCGTTTTATCTTTGATACATCTAACCATACCCAAATCCCTCGATTTCCTATCTCTCATCTTTGCAAGCCTATAAATATCCTTATCGCCTTCTTTGGTATCCAACTTGTCATAAACCTCCTTATATACCTTAGCCCTCGCGTTTCGAACTACTTTTTTAGCTTCCTTCTTAGCTATCATATACTTCTCCAAATTCTCATTATCACGACTCTTACTTAGATTGCTATAACACTCTCTTTTAACCTTAATAGCTAATTTGACATCCTCGTTCCACCATGATGTATCCTTACCTATCGGTGCACCGCCTTTAGACTCACCCAATACCTCCTTAGCCACTTTTCTCATGCCACCCGCTATCTTATTCCACATTGATTCTGAATCCTCCTCGAGACACCAATTAGCTTCCTTAACTACCCGCTCTACAAACATTCCTTGTTTAGCTCCTTTCAGTGCCCACCACTTAATTCTAGGATCTATCCTATGTCTATCCCTTTTGCGACATTGTCTAATTCTAAGATCTAAAATTAAGACTCTATGTTGTGTAGCTACACTTTCTCCCGGTATAACCTTACAATCGATGCAACAACCCCTATCTCTCTTTCTAAGTAGGAAAAAATCTATCTGACTCGTATTAACCCCACTTTTAAATGTTACTAGGTGAGACTCCCTCTTCCTAAACCAAGTGTTTGCTAAGATCATATCATAGGACAAAAAAAAATCTAAAATCCTTTCTCCACTTTCATTTCTTTCTCCTATACCATAGCCTCCATGGATACTCTCAAATCCATCCCTACTAATGCCTACATGTCCATTAAGGTCACCGCCGATGAAAAGCTTTTCTCCATAAGATATCCCTTGTACTACTCCATCTAAATCTTCCCAAAATTGATGCTTAATGGAATCATCTAAACCGACTTGAGGGACATAAACACTAATAATATTAATAATATCCGTACCTAATACTAATTTAATAAGTAAAATTCTATCACCCTTCCTACGGACCTCAACTACATTATCTATAAATTGACGACTCATAACAATCCCTACTCCATTCTTATTCCTATTTATTCCTGTATACCAAATCTTATATCCCCAAGGTTCTATCACTTTTGCTTTCTCACCTACCCATTTGGTCTCTTGTAGACACAAAATATCAATCTTTCTCCTACACATAACATCTACTAACTCCACCAACTTACCAGTTAAAGACCCTATGTTCCAAGTGGCTAACCTAATTTTATGGTCTTGGACTAACTTCATTTTACTATGCATAAGCAAAATTTTTGTCTTGAAAATCAATGACTCAAAATTTTAGTAAATATTTACCCGTGCAAAATCATACTTTTTCATCGACAAAACATGATCCGATAGCGAACACCTAGCAAAGGGAGTGTGTTGAACATATTCACAAGGTTGGATTTGTAGAAAAAAGTTGAAAATACTAGTTCACATTCTGATTCTCATATTTTCATATTATATGTGTATGTGTTTGTGTGGCGTGGTGGCAGCGGAAGAGGTTAGGAGAAAGCATTGAGGGACCTTGTGACTAAGGAACTCCCTAATTGAAACACATAGTGGGAGGTTGTTTTAAACAAATTCAGGCCCATGGATACGTTTGCCATGGTCAAAATAATAGTGATTGACTCTTGGATTATATCTTTTCACTCCACAAATATGATTTTATGAGTGTTGAAAATTTGTTAGATTGTAAGCAATTGATTTTTCAGCTATACATAGAATTGCTAGAATATGAGAACTACCATGTGAACTGCATTTCTAACACTTTTTTTGTAAATCGAACTATGCATATGTGTTTGTCATGGTGATTTTGCTAATAATCTACTGTTGGATCGTGTATTTATAATGAAAAATGATGATTTTCGGATGCTTGAATATTTATAAAAATTTTGAGCCATTAATTTTCAAGCATCCTCTCAAAACACACACATGCCGTACATACTGATTCCATACCAAGATATACACACTCTTGTTTGTATGGATCTATCCCTCAGTTGTTAAATCTAATTATATAGATGTGCTTATGTTGGCTATTTACTATGTTAGAATGTTTTATCATGTTTAATTTACAGTAAGATTTTGTTTTTGAGATGCCCACAAATTGACATAGAACATCATATTTGTGGCAACTTCAATATTTGAAAATAATATATAGAATATGCAAAACATGATCCAAAAGTTAGATTTTGCTTTTGAAGCTTAAGATTACATAAATCAAAGTGCATACCAACATTAGTTATGGTGGTACAGTATCACAATAGGTTCATTGCAAGCATGCCTACCACAGCCTATTGCAAGCAAATAGGGTTTCCCGGATTGTTTTTCACAAATCTAACCCCAATGATTTGTTCCACATGGTCGATTTGCTAGAAAAAGACACTTGGATTATGTTCTTCAATAAAAAATATGATTTTTTATGCCTTGAATATTTATGAAAGTTTTAGACTGTCGATTTCTAAATCTTATAAAAACTTTCATGTGTGTTGGAATCAGTTGGTTCAAGAATTGACTCCTGTAAAATCAAGCATGCAGATCCCATTTGTATAGTAAGATTTAAGGAAACATGAAAAACCCTCTCAAAAACCCTGTAGGCTGGATGTAAGCCAGAAAAGTGGTAGGCAGTTGTACAAACATTTTTCTGGCCTACCAGCAGCCTATTGAGCTTTTGAGGGTTTTTTTCTACGTTTTCTTAAATTTGACCATACAAATGTGACCGGCATGCCTGATTTTATAGGAATAGACTCTTGGGATCATCCTATTTTGACACACAGGTAATTTCTAATAAGGTTTAAAAACATTCAAGACTTAAAAATCATGTTTCTTATTCCAAAAAGACATTATCCAAGTGTCCTTTCCTTGCAAATCGTCCATGCCAAGCACATCTTTATGGTCAGATTTACAAATAAAAAACCTGAAAATGCCTGTTTTGTGGCAATAGATCATAAAAGTGGTAGGCAGAAGAGGTTTTTGAGATAGTGGTAGTAGACTGACAGTATTTGTGCTCAAGGGAGATAGGGGCGGCCGTGGTGTTAGTGATGGAATCACTGGTTGTTTTAACAGTGTTGGGGTTGGAGCAGTGGTGGTATTGGTGATAATTATTAAATATCAAAGCAGGGGCAGTGATGGTCAAAAAGAGAGCGAGGAGGAGTAGCCTTTCATTAATTTTTTTTTTTAATATTTTTTATATTTATTAAAAATTAGCGAAATCGGCCCTGCAGCGTATTGAAATTCTGCCAATACCGTATCGGCAAATACACACCCATATTGATAACATCGGTCCCACAATAAGGAGACGTGCACTGACAGCTTCTACCAACCACGGGGAGCTCCCGTTGGGACATCGTCAACGTTTAGTTGCTACTTTGTTTAATTGTCTTGTGGCTTTACATATTGGCAGGGACGAGGCGAAGCTGATTCAGCTTATTGTGGAAAGGATATTAGATGAAGTAGACAACGCCCCTCTCGATGATGTGGTCAAGTATCCTGTTGGTCTCGATTCTCGAATAGCTGATTTGATGCAACTGTTGGAAATTGAAAAGCTTTCCTCATCCTTCAAGAAGGAAATTGAAGCTGATGAAGTAAGAATGATTGGGATATGGGGAAAGGGCGGCATTGGAAAGACAACCCTTGCCAAAGCTGTCTACAATATTTTGTTTTCCAGCTTTGATGTCTGTAGCTTCTTTGAAAATGTTAGGGAGGAAGCGAATCAAGCCAATGGACTCATCCGCTTGCAAGAACAGCTGTTTCGTCATCTCCTCAAGGAAAAACATACACGTATCAGTAGCATTGGTGAAGGTGTCGAGAAAATAAAAAAACGACTTCGTTATAAGAAAGTGCTTCTGGTTATTGATGACGTTGATCATGAAAGCCAAATTGATGCAGGTTGCCAGGATTGGTTTCGTACTGGAAGTAGAATCATCATAACTTCAAGAAATAAGGAGGCATTAATTGCAGGTGGAGTGAATGAAGGTGATATCTATAATCTTCAAGAGCTGAATGACGAACAATCCCTCCAACTCTTTTGTTGGCATGCATTTGGGAAAAGTGGGCCAATAAGAGAGTATACCAAGTTAGCAGAGGAAATTGCATCTATTGCTGGTGGGCTACCCTTGTGCCTCACAGTATTTGGGTCACATTTCTTTCATATAGAAGAACCTGAAGAATGGAGAAAGATGCTAAAAAAGATGAGAAATGATCAACATAAAGAAGTTCATGAAAGGTTAAAAATAAGCTTCGATGGGCTTGACAAAAGAGAACAAGTCATATTTTTGGACATAGCATGTTTTTTTATTGGGAAAGGCAAAGAAAATGCAATTCTCATGTGGGAGGATTTTGATGATGCTATCAATGTCTTAGAACGCAAGTCCCTGATTAGTATAAATGAACATACAGGTGAATTTCAAATGCATGACCAAATTCGAGAGATGGGAAGAAAAATCGTGATAGATCTGAGCACTGCAAATGCTGGGGCGAGGAGCCGGTTGTGGGATGATGATGTGACATTGAGGGTTCTAAAAAACATGCAAGTAAGTAAAGAGTTCAATAAATGCTTTCATTTTTTTTTTATTTCAGTTTTTATTCAAGATTTTGAGTCTACTTTGTATATATCACATGGTTGGTTTGCGCATTTCTTTTTGCAAAAATCAAAATTAAAGTCACATGGAGTTCCCACATCCTATACTGAAGCTGATTTTGGCCTTTTCATTTTAGGGAACAAATAATATTGAAGGCATCGTTCTCCATCTAACAGACGACACCACCAGAAAATGTTTGAACACGGAGCAATTTAAGGAGATGCATAATCTCAGACTACTCCATATGAGCTGTGCCACACTCGAAGGACAATATCATCATTTTCCTAAGACAATAAAATGGTTGGAGTGGAGGCGATGTCCCTTGAAGTCATTGCCAATAGGACTTGATCTGGAGGAAGTTGTTATCCTCGACCTATCTTCTGGCAACATTACCAAAATTTGGAATCAACAAAGATCAAGTGACATGATGGATCCGTCTCCAAACATTTCTTCTGAGGTTAGTTATCCATATAACTTCGACAGATTGAGAGTCCTCAATCTGGAGTCATGCAACAATCTCATCACTATTACAGATTTTACTAGCATGCCCAATCTTGTGAAGTTGATATTGGATGGATGTGTTGGGCTGGCTGAAGTTCATGAATCGATTGGCCATCTTAGGAGCTTGGCTTACTTGAGTATGCGAGGTTGCAGACGTGTGATGAAACTACCCGATAGTGTTTGCCAACTGAGTTCTCTAGAAACACTTGACCTTTATGGATGCTCCAAAATTTCATCTTTGCCTGAAGGGTTGGGACATTTGACATCACTAAAATCCCTAATCCTCAGTTGGACTCCACTAAGGCTTTTGCCCGATAGTGTTTGCCAACTGAGTTCAATTGAAACACTTGACCTTGTTGGATGCTCCCGAATTTCATCTTTACCTGAACGGTTGGGAAATTTGACATCACTAAAATCCCTCATCCTTCGTAGAACTGGCATAAGGTTTTTGCCCGATAGTGTTTGCCAACTGAGTTCTCTTGAAACACTTGACCTTGATGGATGCCAAGAAATAATAAGAATTCCAGAATCCATTGAGCATTTGACCAACCTCCAAATACTCGATGCTAGTTATTGCCATCAATTAGAGGCTTTGCCAAGTTCAATTGGCCAAGCAAAGAATTTGGGAAAGCTCTATTTAAGTGGTACTAGAATTGGAGAGGTGCCCAATTCAATTGAATCATTGAGAAATCTCCAGCAATTACATATAGATGGTTGCAATGGTATTACGGGACTCCCTGATGCTTTTGGAAGCCTTACAAGTTTGAGGGTGCTGAAAATGGGTAATCTCAAACTCGAAGCGCTGCCTCCTAGTTTTTTCCATCTGCACTCGTTGGAGGAATTGATTGACTTGGACTGTAACTGGTTACAGGGGACAGAATGGGTTGATTTTAGTAATCTGTCTTCATTAACTACATTAAAGATCCATGGGTTTAATGTTCGCAGCCTACCAGAAAGTTTGGATAGCTGCCCTCGACTCCAGATACTGGAACTAGTTGAATGTGAAAGGCTGCGGTCTATCCCTCCACTTCCGCCGTCACTATTTTGTCTCTACACAAGTGGTTGCGGTGCTTTGAGAACAATCTCAGATGTCTCGAATTTGAGAGCCTTGAGAATATTACGTTTCCAAAATTGCGGGAAACTTGAGGATGTTCCAGGCCTTGAAAATTTGAAACGCCTGGAAGAGTTGTATCTTGTAGGATGGAGAAACCTTCCCGATGCTCTATGGAACAGAATAAAGGTAATAACTTCCTTGGCATTTGAAAAAAAAAAAGTCCCGTGTTGGTTTTACTTGAAACATGGGTAGTGGGTTTTCCACAATCTTTGTTACTCATTGATTTCCTCATTTTTTGTTCAGGAGGCAAGCTTTGAACGTTTGACAGAGTTCGCGATTTCGGGAAGCCTGAGGCTTTCTCCATCCGAGCGGGAAAGGATGTCTTTCGTCCTTCCCAAAGGGTTGAACATAAGAATGGTTAAAGTTAATATAAACCCACACTACTATCCATTGCAGGAACCAACTGGTCATATTGAATTCGTGGAGGATGGCCGTTCGATATTTCAGACTACCGTGAAACTTGACAAGAGGACACGCAGGGAAACATGGGATGTTAGAATTCCCTTCAAATTAGGAGAGGAGGATGAGAATGAGATAAGGAGGGTAATAGGGAATGGAAATGAATACTACGTGATGATGCATCTCCCAGTCGACAGTGGCCCCATGATAGATGGTTTACTCACTATTGGCATCTCTGATTTCGATTATTCTTCCCTATTATTTGGATATTAGGTGCAATGTATGATTGAACACTTTTAAGTGTGCTGCTGCACCTGATCACCCATCATCTATGGATGACAACATGTGAGATGATGTGTAGCAGCATACTAAAGTGCAGACACATAAACTAGGAAGCTTCTTTAGTTCATGAAACTTTGCCTTATTTTCGTTGCTTTTTGTCAAATTATGTGGCTGGTAGTTGCCTGTTCTCAACATTTCTTCTGTTGTTTAGTATGCTATTTAAAATTTAAATTATTTTCTCTTTCAATAATTTAAAAATGATTGGTCAATGCCCATACTTGATGTCAGGGTCCAAAAGTATCGCACCAACTCAATAATTCATCCATTTGTTTAAGCCTATTTGCCAGTATATATGTAATGTCAACAAAATTTCCAAATAAATAAAAAGAGGAATTTATTATTTCAATGAATTTATACTCACAATTACAAAGGAAAAAAGGGTGAAGGGCAAAATCATAATTTTACTGTTTACTTTCGGAGTTTTAAATATTGAATTGCATTCATATCGAAATTTTAAGAAAAACGGTCTTGATCTCATGAAAATCAAAGTTATAACGCAAAAGCTTCCGGCAAGTTTTGAGAGCATGGTGGTAGTTTTTACCAAATTTTAGGGACAAATATGACATGAAAGTCATAGTTGGCCAGGCTCGGTTAATCCCATAAAATTTTTCTTTATTCAAAACCATTCCCTTAAGTATAGATTAGCCTATAAATGAAATAAATTTTTCATTAAGGGTTTAATTAGAAAAAGAAATTAGCTTAAGCAACTACATTGAAAACCTAACCAAATTAAGAACTAACCTAGTTAGATGTTGGTTGAGCTTTGGAAGACTGGACTTGAGTTTTTACCCAAGGTCAAAACCCATATAATCCCCACCATGGGCCCGCCATGATTTTGGCCCATGGTATTCCAAAAGGGAAAGGTGCCCCCCCCCCCCCCCCTTTCCACTTGGCTCAAAACCAAGTGGCAAGCTCTCTTTGCCGCTTGGCTGCACCCTATCACCATCTACCTCCTATAAATACCCCCCTCCTTTTATTCTCTCATTCTCAGCGCAAAGCTCTCCATCTTTCTTCTCTCCCCCTCTCTCTAGAGTGGCATCGCTCTTGTGATGGTTCACTATCTTCCTCTTTAGTTCCCATTGCCTTGATTCTTTTTCTTAGCCACTAGGCTAGACACAACTCTCTTAAGTTCAGATTTAACCTAGCTCAGACTCTCTCTTCTAAGACTTAGCTCAGTTTTGGTTAAGCCTAGGTTTGACCAAATTCACTACTAGGTTCGGACCTAGCTCGCCCAACTTCACCTTCCTCCACCAAAGTTAGGTTCTTCCCAACTTAGCTCAGTCCAGTAAGACTCGATTCTGCCAACCCCCATTAATGAAGTTACGCATTCAGATGAATCATTGAAGCTATCATAGTATTTTCGAAGAAAAATTCTCCTGAGTTATTTTAGCAATTTTTTAGTTTTTTTGATAAGCATTCAAAGGTAGGATCTTTTCTTGTCAAATGCTCATTAAATATATTATTTTGATATATATATATATATAATTAAATATATTCAATTATTTTCTTTGAATATCTGCTTTATCATGACTTCTCAAAATAATTGTTTGGTCACTGATATTTTCTAAGAAGTATGGGCATTTTACAAGTAATGAGTGCTTCTCAAGAAAATAAATATTCTCAAGAAAAAATGAAGAATTTTCAAAGATAAATACTTTCAAAGCATTTACTTTACAAAAAAATACTACCTTGAAAAAAAATAAATGATTTTTCAGATAAATATTTCACAAGGATCTCGTAAGACAAGAAATGCTAGATAAAGATTTTTAAAGGAACTAATCCTTAAATAAACAAACATTTGGATAATATTTCTTATAAAAAAAACTATCCTTGATTATTATAAACTCTATCCATATTTACATAATTCACAAAGAGTCTTTTGCATAAACTACATGAATAGTTCAATAATACTGAGTTAGGATTTGTGAAACCCTAAGAGCCATAGTAACAACCTCTATTTATAAGCATACATTCAGCTCTAAGAATAGAGTCAAGGTTCAAGGAATCTATGAGATTCAATGTAGAATACTTGTAGTGTGTGAAAAATACAATAGTTGGGATCCCTTTAAATAGGTGAAGTGCTCAAAAAGGTCAAAAGAGCCAAAACAACACTGAAAGATAGAATAATCCACATACATACACCTAAAGTGACATCCGCCTTTACAGGAGTAGGCTCGTACATATAGAGCTATCACTGAATAGGAGGAAACATATAAATGTGTCATAAAATATTGGCTACCCAATTGAGGTATGCAGGCCATCAATGCCCTTGAATGCCTATAAGAGGCAGACACAATAATAACACTTACAAGGAAAAAAAAACTTTTGATTTTTTATTTAGATCTAGGCCGATCTTGGAAGGTGTAGAAGATACAAATTCTGATGAATATTGTTATTAATATGTCCTTCGAGTGGTAATGACTCGACGTCCTTGGCCACTAGAGATACGGGACATGACTTACCATATATATATCATAGGTGGGTAGTTTTCATATTTCTGTAGAAGGTTAGGGTGCATCCTTGCTTATGGCCCAAGATGAACTTCTCGCCCCATTATTGAACTGCCTTGTGCGAAGTTACATAGCCAGTTAGTCAGACGAGATATTAAAACACATAGCATAATAAACCCTCGTATGGTTTCAGCTGATTCAAAGTTTTCCTTGTGATTACCAACAATGAGAGTTAAATATTAAAACATAAATTTATCAAAATCACACTACTGCATAAATGTTTAACACAAACCAGGCTCCTAAGATTTGTAAATACAATATTGTAAATATTGAATATTATGCTTTTTACCTAAAATTGATAAGATACCTATCAGGTTGTCGCAAGTCTGACCTTATTATTATAAAATTTTAGGAGAGCAATGAACAAGAGATGGCAAGAGGCAAGGGCAACATTCGAAATCAATAACTTTCAGGATCCTGAGACCAGCTTAGGATATTTTTTATATTATTTTGAATATTAAGCCTTCTTGAAGTTGTAAAACTAATTTTGAAACTATTATATATAAAAATGTGCAAATTTTGTTATAGAAATTTGAATATGCTCTCATCTCTTAAAAAGTGTTTTTCCGTCACTTGTCACCCGTTGGAGTCCTCTGACCTGAAAATCAAGTCGAAAAACTCTACTCTTCGCTGCTTGAGAGTTTAAAACAAATTTTTATATTTTTTATATAAAAATCTCAGGTTGGGGTTTCGGGGCATGACAATATAGGCCAAGAATAGGCATGTTTGCTATCCAGCATACCCTTTATGTAAAAGTGAAAGCATGATGTTTTTTTTTTTTTTGAGGGGGGGGGGGGGGGGGGTGGGGGGCAATACTAGCTAGGCGAATTTCAAGTTTGAAAGATCTTTTTTTTAGACTCTTACCTGTTAGCATGATTAGTTGTTGGTGTTCCAATCAATCATTGCTTTGTGTGTGTGTGTGCGTGCTCTCTGGGCAGAGGGTTTATTATATGCCTTCAAGGGTAGCATAATTTCGACAAAATCTTGCTAATACACCACCAATTCTAAGAGAATTCCTACGTTAGTTTCCATTAATTTATATTTATATTTTTTTGTTTTTTAAGTTGTTTAAACATTTGAATACATGACTTTGCTGATCAATCACAATTTGCTATCTTCACAAATAATCAGGATTTTATGAAGAATTTTCATACTGAGTTTCACTAATTTATGTTTTAATCTATGTCAGATAGATACAGCTGCATATATGGGGATATCATGTTTTCAATATAACTTGTATATAAAAAGATACATAATGATGGTCAAAATGGAGTATCCCTGCACATAGGGCAGTCGAACCTAGGATGCCATGGACCCAATCACATGGCCAATGTTTTAAGTGGAGACAACAACTAGTTGTGGAACCCATTCAATGCTCCATGATTGGCAGATCCCTTTTTCATCCTTACTTTACAGGCCTTAGCCAGAAGGTTCGGCCACATGTAAGCGCTCCGGTCTCATTTTTGGATTGGACATAAACTTTGGCCCATACACACATAGGCAGAGCTGTTGAGGGGGGGGGGGGAGGCAGTTAAAAATAAAAAATAAAAAATTTAAAAGCCCAGTCCTAGCCCAGCCCTGATTCCATATGAAATAGATTTTTATCCATTTTTGTAGCCCAACTCTGACTGCAGCAAATAGTTTGATTTGTCCATATGAAATAGTTTTTTATTAATAATTGTAGCCATTTTTTATTTTATCTCAAAAAAATTTTTTTACACCCTTGTTTGCACCCCCCCCCCCCCTCTCACATGAATCCTAGCTTCGCCCCTACATACACACCTTGCAAATGGTTTGGTTCCTCACGTAAACATGAAAGCATTCATCGATACAGCCTGACCTTATGAGAATCCCACTTGCAAAACTCAGCAACTCTTATCCTGAATTGGCAGAGATGTCAATTGATTGGACATCTGACCCAAATCCAAATACTATTAGTCGGATTGGATAGCCAAATCTGGATTCTGGTGTGGTATTGAGTTTTTCATTGAAACTCGACCTGAATGATTAAAATCTAAATCCAACTAAAATCTGAACTCGATTAAGTGTAAATATCGGGTTTTAAGCTAGTCAGATTTGGATTTGGTTTTGACTTTTTTTCATCTGACTCTGATTCTGAATCTGATTATTCAGTTTTATCCTTTTACATCCGAATCCATCCCAAATCTGACATGTCGACATCCATATTTTTTGGTTTGTTGTTTTCGCATTTTTTATCATAAGCTTCTTACTCCCCTCATAAACCTACATAACCTTCACTGAGATAAGTTATCCCTTATAACTTCTACCCATAGTCAAACACACCCTCACTAATAGGGCTGGGAAACAAGCCGAACCGCTCATGGTTTGGTTCATATTCGGCTTGTAAAGAGCCCATTCAAACTCAAAATAGTCTTGGCAAGCTGAATATATCAAATATACTCGCCTAGATAGTAAGAAGTATACTGTTTGACGCGGGCAGCCTAGGTTCCAATCTCATGGGAGTCACTCCCTTCATAAGCCGAAGCTTGGTGACTCGCTGGGATAGAGGGGTAAGCCCTCAGAGTTTTACACTGATAGGATAGCGACCAGGCTGAGCCAACTCAACTAGGTTTATAAGCCAGGGGCAGTTTTTCTGAGTAAAACATCAAAAAATATATATTTTAAATATATTTACATGTATTTTTTTAATCCAATTTTTTCCATGAAATGTCATTAACAATTCAGTTCC
The DNA here is from genome assembly GCF_984573655.1 of Nuphar pumila. Lineage (NCBI taxonomy): Eukaryota > Viridiplantae > Streptophyta > Magnoliopsida > Nymphaeales > Nymphaeaceae > Nuphar > Nuphar pumila. The sequence continues at coordinate 74,104,428 of NC_143263.1, read as the reverse complement.
CTTATATTTTCCAGAATCCTGTACAAAATTAATACGGATAGAAGAATCTCAAGTATCATTTTTATGACAAGCTCTCCAAGTGTAATATCATAATTGACTATTCAGTTGCATTATATTTTCCTCAATACCATACAAATTCTTGACGTTGGGAAGAATATTCTTATGTAGCATTTTTCTGACAAGTTCTTCAAGTTGTGCAATATCATTGCTCACGATTCAGTTGCATTATAATTTTCAATTGTCGACGATATATGAATTTACCTTTTTTTTAAAACCTTATCTGCTCACTGGGTGCACTCCAAGTTGTGCAAATACCATCACTCACAATTGAGTTGCATTATTATTTTCAACTGTCAACAATGAATTTACCTTATTTTGTCACACCATCAGATCATCAATAACATTTAAAATGGAGATTATAAACTTGTGTCGATGCAAGATGCAAAGATTCCAAGTCAATAAATTTAACATAGGTCATTTGAAAGAAGCAAATGCACAAGCACTTTACGAAGGAACTATGTTATCTTTGATGTATTTGTGATGCCTTTAATCCATTTTCTCAAAATTTGTTCTTACTTTAACAATCAAGGAGTAATGCATAACTAACTTTATGAAGAAATTCTGTCATCTTTAATGTATTTATTAAAACTTCAATCAATTTTCTCAAACTTTGTTCTTACTTTTCATAATCCCCAAAGCACTAGCATTGTTTTGCACCTACATATTTTCAAGCTCAATATGTAAAAATTATTCCCATTTTGATTGAATTTACTTTATTTCAAAAAATAAAAGTAAAAAAACTTGGCTGAGTCAAAACGGCAAAATGAGTAAAACTAAGATTGGTCTAAGTTGTAAAATCAGAACCCTTTTAACTGACTTAACACGCATTACAGTAAATTTGATAAACCATGTGCTTGAGAATTACTTGCAGTACCTGTATGAGTTATACCAAGTAAACTGAATTAAGCAGTTGCCAGCTGGGAGGATTACAAACTGCATGCACTACACCAGCTGGGAGGATTCTGATGTAGCTTTTATTGGATCCGATTTAATCTTATACTGACTGACTGAATTCAGAGTGATCAGATGGTAAAAGGGTAATGCCAAATTAGGAAGATTGACATATATTCTGTCTCAGATATCCATTGGATTCGGATATAAGAAAATTTGAATCTGATTATTACGGCTCCAACTTGCCTTACATGAAGACTTTATGACATATAAACATGTTTTTCTAAACATGAAAAATCGACAGCTCACACTGCATTTAAAACTTTACAATACCAAGTATTGTGTGGGCAGTTGATTTTTAGTTTTTTAAAAAATGCATATAAACATTGAAGATTCATAATCCAAAACATGTCCCTCACTAAATGAATGATAAAAATCCAATATGTAAAGTCCACTCGATGAAAACCTAGATGGTTAGAAAAAAAATGTCATCGATTATTATCGGATATAGATTTTGGGCCTTCGTTTGGTTGGATGGTCCCCCTTTATGTATATATATATATATAGAGAGAGAGAGAGAGAGAGAGATGGCCTGATGGAAAATGGTGTTTGCAGTGGGATATGGCCTAATGGTTTATCAAATGCTATTCCTAGCTTCTCTAGTGTACGCTCCTCACTGGTCTTAAATTTTAACTGCTACTACATGAATAGATAAGATTGTACTAAGCATGTCTACTTGATGTTGCTTCATTGAATGACTATAAGTGGATTCAAACTGGGACCTAGAAAGACCTCAATGTGATCCTCCCTCAACTTCGAATGCATATGATAGGACCTGAATAAAATTCTTTTTTTGGATCCCATTTTTTAAAATGGATCTGTTTTCAGGCCAACCACCCATATCTGGCTAACTGCTACCAACTTCAATAGAGTCCACTGTCGTAAAATTGTTAATACTGCTAAAAAGTTATGATGATTTGATCACACTATTTTCAAAGATTAAAATCCCAAAAAGGGTCACAATTAGGGTGTGAATAGGTCGGGTTTGACCCAGATCCGACCCGTACCAAACCCTATAGGGTCAGGGCTTGGTGATAAAGAAGGTTCTATTAGAATTTGGGTTGAGCCCATAAAGTCTGATTAGTATATGGAGTAGCTTGGGTATGGTTTGTGAAATTTCATACCAGACCCGGATCCAACCCAAGAGCCGATTATGATCTGTGATTTTTTAAAGTAAAAAAGATAAAAAAATATTATTTTACCAGGTATGGACAGGGTCTAATTTATGTAATCCTTATAAGATGTGGGGTATGGTTTTTCTTTTGGTGGACCCGATTGAACCTGGGTCTAGACCCTGTACCAGCACCTCAAAGTCAGATCCTGGTTCAGACCTAGTTTGGGTCTGAACTAGATCCTACCGTTGACACCCCCAGTCAAAACATTTTCAAATTATGGTCTGCTTTTTCAGATATTATGATTTTATTGCGATATGAATCAGATATTAACATTTTATCTGGAAAGGGTGATCACACTTTACCCTGTTTCTCAATTTTCATCTCTTTTCTAAACTTATTTCTTCATTCCTTAATAACATTTTAATTTTTTCCAAAAAAACATTTTTTTTTCAGATTTTTAAAACATTTTCATTATGTGTTTTCTTAAAAATTTAAAATTTAAAAAGGCTCACTTTTCTTGTTTTTTTAGCCATCCAGATAGATTGCTGAGAAAATCTGGATACTGAGATATGAGACATCAGTTAAATGTTGAAACTTGGACAGCAAGCTCCAAGAAGTAAGCAGGTCATGGTAACAACTAGGTTTGGCAAACAGACCAAACAAGTTTGAGTTTGGGTTGTTTGGGCTCCGCCCATTAACTTCACATGCATGCTCAGGTTTGTCCTCCTTTCGAGTCAAGGCAAGCTTGATTTTCAACAGTAAAAATTGAATCTGACCTACCAATTAGAAGAGTACAAACCTACCTACCTACCACATTTTTTTGGATCTGGTTCAGTTGGTTTTCTGACAAAGGTTCTAAGACAATTTCTTGTGTTCAGTTTCAAAAGTTCCAGTTGAACTTTTGGATCAGTTTAGACTTATATGACTGGATTTTCTTGGATCTGAATTATTATTGGTCAAAACATTTTTGCGTGCAATTCAAGTTTTAATTGGGGTGAAACCTGACATATTCTCATCTTTTCTTTTGTGAAGTTCCTATTAAACATCTTTTTCCTGAATTTGGCATTGTTAAAAAAATAAGAAGGATCTGGATCTGACTCCATGTCGTTCCTTTTAATAGGACTCCCCTTCTGGATTCACAGTTCATAAAGTTGAATATAGCTCTTTCCGCTCAATTCTGCCTGAATCCAACCTGTTTTCACCTCTGTGTCCAGTCATTTGTGATAGGTGAGTTGAAGGTGGTTGAAAACGAGTCCAGCATCATAAATGGGAACTGAGTTGTTGTCTGGTGCTATCAACCTGCAGAATGGGTTGGTATGAATTGGGATGGCATGTGCATGCTTTTCCGGTTAGTCTGAACTTAGAAAGCTTGTTCATGTGTTCTCCTTCATGGTCAAGAATTTGGAAGATAGGGTGCCCCCACAATCAGTAGGTCGGGTGGGCACCCAGCCAGCGGTGGTCCATTTGAACACTGTGGAAGGATTGATAGAAGAGAACTTAGGTATTCATGTTGCCAACAAAAATGTCAATCGATCGGATTTTATCAGGTATCTGACCAAATTTGATGACTTTTAGTTGCATTGGACAAGCCAAAACCATATCTGGATTACAATCGAACGTAGATATGGTTTTGATTTTTTCCTACCGAATCTGATAAATATATGAATTTGACGAATATCCAAATATGTTTTCATGTACAAAAGTGGATCTGATACAAAGGCTGCTTAATCAAATCCATAATGGCAACTCTCGCTTCAAGGTCTTCCTAACAATCCCTCTGGCCTCCTCATCGTCATCTTCTCTCCCCACTCCGTCCTTTTTCTTCTTCTTTGCTTGAAACCATTGTCACTCTTCTACCTTCTTGGATCCTTTTAAAGAGATATAAACTTGTTGGTAAGTAAGCTAAGAAAAAGTGTAAACAATTGGATCCTGATATGGATCTAGTGTGGCTATTAAGTCTCAAACATGAAACTCATCTCATTTGTTAGATCCAGGTATTAGATTTAAAGTTGAATTCAGTTATTGAATCTAGAGTGTATTATTAGATCTCACAAGAGAATCCAATGACTCAAAATGGTGGGCTAGCAATCTTGTGACTCACTTAGTAGTACCTAGAGTTACCAGCCACTGAGATAGTGATGGGCCCACTACTCATTGGATTGTCAACATGTTTGGTAATTCAATAGAATAATTATGACTGAAAACCGGCTACACAAGGGAATGTCAGTTAATCAAACCCAATTATCTTCATCTGTCGATCTGATACTCACCATCACTGCACACACCATGACCTGAAACCCAACATTGGTATCAGAGCCAAGTTTCTAGTGTGAGTGGTGGTGCCCAACAGATGTTAATTGCCCTTGCTGGAAAACTTAGGAATTATCGGGCTTGACAGATGGTGTTGCATGCAGGAATCAGTAACAGATGCGAGAAACACACGGAGGGAAGCTCGATGTTGAAAGGTTGTGTCTAACGAATGGTTGTGTCCTGCGGTTCTTGTTGTCGGTATGAGGTGACAAAAAGATAAAATTAGAAGAGTTGGAGCCCCTTGTGCGTTGCAACCATTAGAAGAGTTGAAGCTCCTTGTGTGCATTAGAAGAGTTGAAGCTCCTTGTGGGCTGCAGCAAGGGGTCTCTATGAAGCATGCACCTGAAGAAACTGGGATGTGTTGTTGGAGACCAGAGGAAGTTCATATGAATCCTGCACCTGAAGTGATTCGAGTGTAGGAACTCATTGACTCGAAAGAGTAGAGGGCCCAAACAAGCAAGATGGATGTCGTGTGGATCCTATCGGTTAACTATACTATGTCCTGCAAAACCATGTTGTGTCATTTTTTCTGCAAAGAACCGACTCAGACCAAACTCGAGTCAATTCCAAAGAAGGGTGGCTCTACAAATCAAGAGATTTTGGGATGGATCTGTTTAGTTTTTCATGAGACACAGAATTCAAAGATCCTGGAAATTCTAAATTCACGATCTTGCAAATTTTCAACTTGTAGCAGTGGTGCTTACCAAAACGGTGGCCTTGATGATGGCATCAAAGTCCTTCACCTCCACAACGGACAAGAGCACGACCATGAAGTCTTGCTCCCATCCTTAACCGCCTCCCCTCCAGCGGTGCTTAGCAAGCCAGCCCACGATGATAGCTTTTAACCTTGAAGCTACCTCTTCATGGTTCGAATCCTTCTGTCCAAGTCCAACCACTTGAGCAATGGGAAGGCCTCAGATACCGAAACCTTCTCGGAGCCGAAGAGAGACATCTACTCTCTTATCAAGTGTTGGAACATCTGCAACCCCGCTTCGTCACCATCATTGCCACAAGCGAAGCACCTCTTCCCGACAACCGCATTGTTGGCCACATTGAACGCCAAGTCGTTCAACCTATGCCTCACATCTACCCTCGACGGCCGATGATTGTTGCCGGCACACAGGCTGTGAAGCTCCCTCACTAACGCGTCGGCCTTAGAGGCAGTGGGTCGACAGGAGGTCGATGGTCGATCTGACAAGTCAACAAGAGGTCCATGGTGGAGGAAGCGGCGATCAAACACTGCAATGGTGGTGACAATGACCTTGAAAAGTGCTGGAGAGCGGCGAAGCTGCCTGAGGCAGTATAGACCTCCCAATGTGGGGTTGTTGGAGTAGTCAAGGATGGTGGAGACCCCCCCCCCCCCCCCCCTCTTCATCGGGTGGTTGTACTAGAATTGATAGAGGTGATAGAGACCCCTCCACCGAATGGGCTTGCACGATGTCCTGCTGGCTGTTGGAACTTGCAACGAAGGCAGTCTATAAGGTTTTTCCCCCCTTTCGTAAAAGGGTTTAGGTCTCCCCTTTTATGGGAGAGGGTGAAAATTGAAACAAAGAAAAAAGGAAAAAAAATTAAAAAAGGATTATTGTTTGGAAAACTCGACCCGTATTTTTTTTGCTTTTCATATATTTTTAATATAATTTTCTTTTACTTTTATGCCCTTATCCATTTCTGATAATTCATGTATATATCCTCTTTTATGAGATTACCAGACTACCCCTGCTCTGTCTGGATTATTCCTATTGTGCTCCTTTAGTTTATAGAACAAGGGCCTCGGTTTCTAGATAATTCCACAAACAGACCTTTTCTTTGAAAAATTTCAGAGACAAGGTTACAACTTGAGGATTTTCTCATAACAGTCTTTGAACTTTTCTAAAATTGCAGAAAAGCACATGCAATAATCTGATTAACTCAAAAAGTTTTAACATTCATTTTAGTGTTCTTATTTATTGTTTTTTCCAAAACTGCCTTCTAACTTTTCTTATTTTGCATAAAAGCATTGCAAGCTTGCTTAAAAGCTCTCAGTGTTTTATCTTGTCGAGTTTGGATCTATTGTTGGATCTTGGATTATTTTCATGAGTTTGATATTCGGTTGAGGTAAAATCCATGAAATTTAGATATATTAAATTCCAAAAGCTCATGATTGGTTTGGTTTGCTTGGATCCAGTTATAATTTGGATTGGATCTTTACCCTGGTATAAGAGAGATTGTATTTTTAAAATGCATCTATCTTTGGATCCTGAATTACTGTGTATAATTATAGTTTGTATTTGATATGTTTTATTAGATATTCATGTTTTGGATCATATAAATATATGGATCCAGTATGGATCAATATTAATCTAGTTTTCATGGATCAAGTTTAACTAGAGTATGATCCATTAGATCTAATGTTTGGATCAAGATTGGATCTGATCAGTATTTGATCAGATGTTTGGATCTAATAAGGTAACATAGACCTAATTAGATCTAATAAAATTTGGATCTAGTTGAACATGTGGATCTAGATAGATCCAGTTGTATTAGTTTGGATCTAGTAAATTTTTTTGGATCTGGATAGATCCAGTTATATTAGTTTGGATCCAGGCAACACTATTGGGTTTTGTTGAATTTATTGAACCTACTTGAACTATTATTATAATTGAATTGGTCATTTTATGAGTTTTTAAGGTTATTTCGGATGTTAAGCAAATAACTCAACATGGATCTAGTATTGAGATCCAGTTTGAAATTGTTTTTAACTGAAAAGTCATGGTATAAAATGAAACGAGTTATGGTTCAAATGAAATATAAACATGATACATATGAATTTGATCGATATGAGTTTTTCTATATACTTGTCATTGGATATACTTGCATTGCATGTGCCTTTGGATATACTTCAAATTAGTGCAATGTCATTCAAGTTTATTTAACTTGGTTATGTGGAATTATGCATGGATTGATGCATGTATTTTTTGAATAGTTTCTTATTGGGTCATTTTATTAGACAGATCTAGTGATGGATCCTGAAAAGTGTACAAGATAAGGGATATGGATTTGGATAGTATCAAGCTAGATATTTAGATTTAATAATACATTTTGTATGGATCTTTATTTGACCCAGATAAATCTAGACACTACAAGAAAAACCCTATTTAGCGATGGACATTTACGACGGACAAAATCCGTCTCAAAGTGCCGACGGATTAGCGAGAGAATGCTATTCATTGCTGAAGTAGCAATTATTTGCGATTTTAGCGGTGAAAAATTTTCTATCGATAATTCATCGCAATGGAGTGATGGATCAACGATGAATTTTATTCCATCGCGATATTCGTTACAGCTTAGCGACGGATCAACGACAGACCTATTTTGTCTTTGAGTCATCGCCAAATAGCGATGGTTTAGCGACAAAATTTGGACGTCGCTAATTTCTCCGTAAATCCCTAATTTTTTCCCTTTCTTTCTCTTTTCTTTTCCCTCGCCGCCGCGTCTCCCTGGCCCGCCTCTCCCTTCGACCCTCCTCCCCACGGCCCGCCGACCATCGCACCCCTTCCTGCCTCTTATTGCCCCAGGGCTAGTCGGTCGTTGCCCCGCTTCCCGTCGTCTTTCGACCCCCTGACCCGCCGCCCCCCTTCCCACCTGTCAACCATCCCCCCCCCCCCCCCCATTCCCCTCTCCTCTTGCCCCCCAACCCGCCACCCGCCGCCTCCTATCGCCCTGCTTCTCGCCTCCTCTTGTCCCCCATCCTGCCTTCCCTTGGACCCCCTTCTCGCCTCCTCTCCCCCCCCATTCCCCTTTCCTCTTACCCCCTAGCCCGCCGCCCCCCTTCGAGCCGCATGTCGACCCACCGTCTCCTTCCTGCCTCCTCTTGCCCCCCAACCCGCCTCCCCCTTCCCGCCACTTGTCGACCCCCCGACCTGCCGCCCCCCTTCCCGCCTTTTCTTTCCCTCCAGGCCCCAGGCCCCTAGCCCACTGACACCCCCGTTCGGACATCCCCTTTCCCCCTCTTTTTTGCTTGTGTTTCAGACATCCCTGACGCTTTTATCCCGTCTCCAACGACCTTGCAGGTAACCTCCCAGCCCACCTCCCTGTATTATGCTGTATAATTGTGCTTCGTAGGTATGTTGCTCAACCAAAGACACATGATACTTAGTGCTAAGCATCGCATGTGGCTAAAAATGCAATGCAAAAAGAAATAAGAAAAAAAATGCAAAGGCATAAGCAATTCAAATCGGGTAAATACCCGTGGTGAGTAAGTGATGCTAGCGCATCACATGTTATTTAATTTATTTGATGCAACACTTTTTTGTTCACACACTCACTTAGTTGTATATATCTAGGATTGTTTTGATGGAGTTGGGAGATCATGTTGCGCATGATTTTAATGCATGAGAATAAAAGTGTTTTTGTTTTTGGAGTACGGATTCCATGCTAGGCATGGTAGTAGTTAGCGGGATATTGGAGTATGTTTGCTGCACGTATATGTTTGATATATGTTTTGATATGAATGATTTCAATGTATTGAAATGTTTGATGTTTTTGTATCCATGCGTGCACGAAGTTATTTTCCATTTTATATGCCTTTCATGTGGAATTGTATCATAAATTTTTTGTTCAAATGAATGTATCATTATATGTAATGTGATTTCAAATTTCTAAATATCCTCTTGATGTGTATAAATATGATGTGATGGTGTATTGCACACGAAAATCTAGTATTAATTTAAACAAAAAATTGCATTACAAACAATCACCAAACAAGAATTAATAGTTAAATTAGATATTTGTTTCATCATAGCACTATTAAGATTTTCTTTTAACTGATGATGATAATATTTGTAATATTATAAGACAAAATGACTGCAAATTGTAAATGGATGTATTGTAGGATAGTTGATAATGAGGTGTCGCATGAATATATGGATGGTGTTGACAATTTTATTGAATTCATAACGGCAAATGTTAGTACATCGGATCCCACCGGTTGGATCAAATGTCCCTGCAAGATGTGTAAGAACAATCGATTTGTAGAACCTCATGGCGTTAGACATCACCTATACAAGAAGGGTTTTGTTAGTGGTTATCAAAATTAGACGCTTCATGGTGAAGAATTTTGGAATAATTTTGATGCACGGGTGGATATGGTGCACAATAATCCATATGTGGATTTGATATTTGATGTCGCAGGACCATAAATGGGTTTTGTTGTGGGACATAGTGATGCACCAACTGAGGTAGAGGAAGAAGCAACAAACGATGCAGCTAGTACATTTTATGACTTACTTAGAGATGCTGATGAACCACTATGAAATGGTTGCGAGAGTCACACTATCTTGTCTGCAGTTCTTCAACTACTGAATTTAAAGTGTGAGTTTAATTTGAGTCAATCATGTTTTGACCGTCTGTGCTCTATTGTGAAGAGTATGTTGCCTAAAGATGAGAAATTGCCATAAAATATCTATCGTGCGAAGGTTATGGTCAATGCTCTAGGTATGGGGTATCAAAAGATAGGTGCTTATCCCAATCACTGCATATTGTATTTTAAAGATCAAGAAAAAAGTAGATCATGTTCATCATGTAGACATTCTCGGTTCAAGCCAAAGACAAAGAGAAATGGTAGCATAAGGTCAAAAGAAGTGTCATATAAGTCATTCCGCTACTTCTCTTTCACCCCTAGATTGCAACATTTTTATGTCTTTGAGGACAGCTAAACAAATGATATGACTTGCAAATAAAGTTTGACATGATGAAGACAAGATCACACATCCTGTTAACGCAGAAGCTTGGAGGCACTTTGATCGTACTCATCAGAACTTTACTTTGAAAGTGAGAAATGTTAGGTTAGGTTTATGTACAGATGGATTTAATCCATTTGGGGGGTAGATCAACCCCATACTCGTGTTTGCCAGTATTTGTCACCCCATACAACCTTCCTCCAAGCTTGTGTATGAAGCGTTAAAATCTTTTCTTGTCTCTATTGATCCCTGGTCCGACATCTCCCGGCCAAAATCTTGATGTATATTTGAGGCCATTGATTGATGAACTGAAAATACTATGGGATGATGGCGTTCTCACGTACGATGCCCACAAAAAACAAAACTTCAATATGAAGGTTGTTGTTCTATGGACAATCAGTGACTTCTCTGCATATGTTATGTTATCTGGTTGAAGCACACATGAGAGGTTAGCATGTCTGTACTGCATGGAGGATACAAAATTATTTAGATTGAAGCATGGAAGGAAGTCGTGCTGGTTTGATTGTCATCGTCGATTTTTACCCAGCGATCATCCGTTCTGACGAAAAAAGAATGTGTTTCGAGCAGGCACAACTGAAATGGAAGGGTCCACCAACAAGGTTGTCTAGCATAGAGATTTTAAGAAGATTGTAATACTTTTCATGTAGACTGACAGATGCCCGTAGGCCAATGCCCTTTATTGGATTTGGAAAAGATCACAATTGGACAAAAAAATCTATATTTTGGGAACTATCATATTGGTCAACCTTATTGATATGACATAATTTGGATGCCATGTATGTAGAGAAAAATATGTTCGATAATGTGTTAAATACAGTAATGAACATGAAAGGGAAAACAAAGGATAATCCAAAGGCACGTATGGATTTAAAAGTGGTATGTAAAAGACCAGAATTAGACCTCAAAGAGTACAATGGCAAAGTACTAAAACCAAAGGTAAGGTATGTGCTTGTACCAGATCAAGTAAAGCTGGTACGCTAATGGTTGAGATAGTTGAGATTTCCAGACGGCTATGTTTCTAACATTGCTCGAGCTGTGAAGATAGACGAGGAACAGTTATATGGGTTGAAGAACCATGATTGTTATGTCATTATGCAACAGTTGATACTCCTAACATTTATTGATATGTTAGACAAACCTATATGGGGGGTATTGTTCGAGTTGAGTAGATTATTTAGAACATTGTGCGCAACAGAAATTGTAGTATCTGAAGTAAAGAATCTCGAGGAATCTGTCGTAACTACTATTTGTCAGCTAGAGAAGATATTTACACCAACATTTTTTGATGTTATGGAACATGTGATCATACATTTGCCATATGAACTTAGGGTTGGTGGACCTTTGCAATATCAGTGGATGTACCCATTTGAAAGGTATATGTTTATTTAAAATTTTCTTTTCAATACTATTGAGAAATTTATCGTAATTCGAGATGTATATTGTTTACAAATACATGTTTGACCTCAAAAAAAAGGTTTGGAATAAAGCAAGAGTAGAGGGCTTTATTTGTGAGGCGTACACCTTAGAAGAGATTTCAAATTTCTCATCTATGTACTTTGAACCTCATATTCCAACATGTTACACATGCCCACCTCGTAATGATGATGGAGAACAATTAACTATAACTGACAAATTGTTTATATTCCAACCACTTGGACATGCATTTGGCAGTTGCCGGTCAAGACTCTTGGAAGATCGAAAGAAAGATGCAGCACAAATATATATCTTTTTTAATTGCTCAGCAATCGACCCATACATCGAGTAAGTATACTTAATACGTAACACTAAGTTCTATACGTGTGTACATGGTTCGGTAAAATAAGTTTATGTTAAGTGCAGACGATTTGATCTGGAGTTGCGAAGAAAACTTCCATAACTCACTGATGCAGAAGTACAGAAAGAACGTGGAAATAAATTTGTGGCATGGTTGAAAGAGTTGGTAAGGAAGATTGTATACATTCTTTCCCTTTATACAACAATAAGATACTTAATTTGTCATGATCATAGTCATTGTTTGTGCTTGTAGGTTTGCCATGGTGATGTTAAAGATCAAGGAATATGTGATTTACAAAATGGTCCGTCTAAAGTTGTGCAATATTACAACGGGTACATCGTAAATGGTTATCGATTCCATACAAAAGACTACGATGTCAACAAGTCAACAATGAATAGTGACATGTGCGTCAAGGGTAGCAGCTATGATAAAAATGAACATGACTACTACAATATTATAAAAGAAATAATGGAGTTGACTTACTTAGGCACAAATAATAGCTTAACTTTATTTAAGTGTCAATGGTTTGATCCCACAACAACAAGAGTCGACAAAGTCTCAGACATTATGAAGGTGAATCATAAATTAAGGTTTGGAACATATGAATCATTCATATTAGCCTCGCAAGCTCAACAAGTGTATTATACCTCATATTTGAGTACAAGGAAGTCAGATAGAAATGATTGGTGGGCAGTTTGCAAGATGAAGTCCAAACTATACCCTGAGTATGATCAGTTAAAGAAAGACAAGTTAACTGAAGAGAGTGATTACTATCAATCAAATGATATGTATGACTTCTCTTATGGTCACGATGTCGCACATGGTATATATTTCATATCTCTATTGTCTGAAGGCACATATATGAAAGAATGTGATCCAAATGATATACGAAGTGGATGGGTGCTAAATAAATAAGAAAAATATGATGATGAAGAGGAGGAGGAGGAGGACGAAGAAGAAGAATAGTATGAAATTCAGACAAGTGATGATGAATCATTCATGAGCTAGTGAAATATATCATGTAATATAATTTGATCTGAATTATTAGACTGATTTGAATGTATTGTATTTATTTGAATATATTGAAATATATTGCAATGCTTGAATGTCTTGCATGAAGTTTTTTTCAATTTGATCTGAATGATCTGAATGATTTGAATGTATTGAAATGTATTGTATTCACTTGAATATATTGAAATATATTGCAATGTTTGAATGTCTTGCATGAAGTTTTTTTAATTTGATCTGAATGATTAGAATGATTTGAATGTATTGAAATGTATTATATTGATTTGAATATATTGAAATGTATTGCAATGTTTGAATGTCTTGCATGAAGTTTTTTTCAATTTGATCTGAATGACTTGAATGATTTGAATGTATTGAAATGTATTGTAATGATTTGAATATATTGAAATGTATTGTAATATTTAAATGTCTTGCATGAAGTTTTTTTCAATTTGATCTGATTGATCTGAATGATTTGAATGTATTGAAATGTATTGTATTGATTTGAATATATTGAAATGTATTGCAATATTTGAATATCTTGCATGAAGTTTTTTTCAATTTGATCTGAATGATTTGAATGTATTGAAATGTATTGTATTGATTTGAATATATTGAAATGTATTGCAATGTTTGAATGTCTTGCATGAAGTTTTTTCAATTTGATCTGAATGATTAGAATGATTTGAATGTATTGAAATGTATTGTATTGATTTGAATATATTGAAATGTATTACAATATTTGAATGTCTTGCATGAAGTTTTTTCAATTTGATCTGAATGATATGAATATATTGAAATGTATTGTATTGATTTGAATATATTGAAATGTATTGCAATGTTTGAATGTCCTACATGAAGTTTTTTTAAATTTTATCTGAATGATCTAATTATTTAGAATGACTTGAATGTATTGTATTGATTTGAATATATTGAATTTTTTTACAATATTTGAATGTCTTGCATGAAGTTTTTTTCAATTTGATCTGAATGATTAGAATGATTTGAATGTATTGTATTGATTTGAATATATTGAAATGTATTGCAATGTTTGAATGCCTTGCATGACGGTTTTTATTTGTTAGAATATGGTTCGTGGAGGGCACAGTCGTCGAGCACCCAGTGGTATCCAGTCTGAGCCTTCATCTTCACGGGCTTATTCGATAAGTATATCATTTAAATAATTATATACTTGATTAGTTAAAATGTACATTATGTAAATTTCTAACTCATTGTTTTGTAGGTGCTGTTTCGCCTACACATGACCCACCTACACCGGATGCAGGGTCTTCTCAGTGTAACCCACGACAAGTAATTCAAATAGTGTATATCGATGGTCGATCGTAAGTATTTCATTGTCACTTGTTCAATATTTAACTTATAAAAAGTGTATATTGACGGTCGATTGTTAATGTGTATCTTTTCATGTGCAGTGCGAGGTTTGAACAACAAGAAGTAATATGAGGAATTACGAAGTCATTACTACATCATCTTCCAGGACCGGTAGCGTAATGGAAAGAGTACCCGAGAGAGGTGTTGGACAACTTAATTTTCTCATTCATGGTATGCAATCATTTATCATAACAAGAAATGTTTTATATTTATGTGTGCTAACTTTCTGAAAGTATTTGTAGGCCTCCCATCGCTTCGCGAGTGCAAACGAGGAGAAGGACGTGAGGATAGTGTGGCAGAAGGTGGCTGTCAATCGATTTGCCGACATGCTGCATAATATGAAGACTGCAACAAAAAAAGCAATTGGTGGGATAGATGATCCACTGCAGTGGAAGGGCCATGAGCCGACTACTGTTAGGAAATATTATTGGGAAGGCTTGTGCGACAAGTGAGCGAGCAATGATTTTTGAAACCGCTCAGCAAAGGCTGCACAAAATCGAGCAACGATGCCCGATGCACAGCTACACACAGGTGGATCTAGGACTTTTGGGAGCCAGTAGAAGAAAATGGTAACTCATCAATATATATATATATATATATATATATATATATATATATATATATATATATATAGATATAGATATAGATATATATAGATATATATAGATATATATATTGTCAATTTTATAAGTATTTTTGTGTACTTATTAATTAATTTTTTATATCATGTCACATTGCAGGAAGCAGAAAAAGGAGGCATTGTACCTTACAAGGATGTGTTTGTTGAAATACATAAACGTAAGAGCACGAGAGATTTTGTATCAGAGAAAGCGAGAGCGACAACGATATGTATTTATTGTTTAAATAAACATTATAATATACAAGTTACTTTGAATTATGTTATCATAAATATTATAATTCTTAATTATTAATTCATATTCTAATTATTACTTTGTAGGAGTCATACAAGCAGCAAATGATACAACAATACGATGATGACTCCACTCAGCATCCATCTTTTGATCTTGCGGCATGGGTGACTGCTACAGGTGAACCCAAAAAGGGTCATGTGTTCGGGTTTGGGAGTAATATGAACACCACACCAGTCATTGCCTCCTGCAGCCCGGGCTCATAGAGTTCTCCCGCCAGTAGCAATTCACGTCCTATTGACCCTGTTATGTCTTGGGATGGTGTCTGTTAGCGTCTTGAAAAAAAAATGCAACACTTTTTAAATGAAGTTATTCCCAACATTGCCCGTAAATAGTTGTGCAACTTTTTTCAGGACAGGGAAACTTCATTTGCATTCAACATGAGCTCAGGTGCCCATCAGGTATGCATGATTGAATTACTACAAATTTTTTCTTAGAATTTTGTTAATGTCCTTCAATTTATTACTAGTCTATGTGTTATTCAGCCATTTACTTTGTTGCATTAGATTAGCTAGGTGGATTGCATATAATTTATTTCGTTATTTTTTGTTTATAAATACTAACATTTTGGTTCTCTTTTGTAGGATGCTGGAGATGATCATCGTAGATGAGCTAATAGAGGGAGGGGCAGATCGAGAAAATGAAGAGGATGATGCCCAAAATCTTGGCGAGGATTAGATTTTTTGTTTAATTTGTTTAACAAACTTATAACTAATTATAATTTCGCAAGGACTGTATTTGGTTGTTAAAGTTTGCTTAACTTAGCATTTGTGTTTAATTTGTATATATTTTTTATGTGTACTATTTTTTATAAGCAGGATATATGAATTGTACGAGAAATTTTTTTCGAGTTTCAAAATATTTAAAAAAAAAAATTTAATTTTTATTACAAATTAGTGACGGATATTATCCGTCGCTACTCCGTCGCCAATTTGAAGCAGTCAACGGTTTGCAATGGAATGTAAGCCATCGCTAATTTCTATCGCCACATTGGCGATAAAATAGCGACAGATTAAATTCTGTCGCATAAACAAATCAGTCTCCATTTAGTGATGAATTCGCGGCGTACATGATCCGTCGCTAAGCCATCGCAACATAGTGACAGAGTGGCGACAAATAAATTCTGTCGCAATTTAGCGACTAGGGTTCTGTGACGGATGATATACGTCGCTAGTCCGTCGCAAAATCCATCGCAAAGATGTTCAGTGGCGGTTTAGCGACGTATATCATCCGTCGCCAATATGCATTTTCCTTGTAGTGAGATAAATATAATGTTGGATATATAATATGAATCCATTTGTATTTGGAACCTAAGGACATGGATTTGGACTATGGTCAAATCCTTTATGATCCATTATTTTTCTTAAGCTTACATGAGATCCAATTTTAATATGGATTAAGTCAGAATTGATGGATGACAAATCAAATAGATTTGGATATAGATTTTTTGAGTGGATCATGTAATGGATCTGAATTTATTTATTGGCATGTTTATTATTTAATTGCCTAATTATTATATTTGATAAGATTAAAGCCTTGTAATGAGCTTATCATGTTTGAGATATCCAAATAACAATGAGTAACTTTCATTGTATATGGATCTGGTGCATATCTAAATTGAATTTGTATATGGAGATTTATGTTTTACTTCCAATTCATATTGCTTTTAGTTTGTGATATTTAGAAAAGTGTGAGCTGAATTATAGTGTTACACATGCATGTGGATATATGTTATTTGTAGATAATGATAAATAATCATAATAGGTTATGATTCGTATGATTTGTATATATGAATGAAGGAATATTTTCATGTCTTAGAAGTTTGTGCATGATATGCAACATGGTGATATTTATATTTTTATACTTATTTACATTTGTATATATATTATTCCAAACTGATAAGGTGATGGTTAACCCGATGAGAATTTAAGCATGTTTCATGTGATGCATACAGATAGTGAGAGTATTTGCTATGTTTGGCAAATCATATTTTATTATGTATCCATGAGTTGATAAAATCTATAGTACTTCACTAGTGTGCATATGAACATGATGATGTCCTATGGTATGATCATGAAAGAGTCATAAGAACCCCATGACTAACTATGTGAAAGAGACCCACAATATGATTATTTATTTGAATATGGTATTGCACTTTAAGAGTTAAAATTTTAATTATGATATGATGAGAAACACATATAGTTATATAAAATGAGTGCATAAAAGGATCATGATAAAAAATCAACATAGTTTGTGATTATCCTCGTGACATTGATATATCATGAAGGGAAAGTCCAGCTAGTGTATGTAAAACCTCATGATGTCATGGCTAAACTCATACTAAATGTAGAAAAGAATCATGGTTCACATGATGATGAAAATATCACATGACTGTAAAAAATAACTCATAATATGTATGAAAAATATCATATTTAAAATAAAGGAAATACACATGGGTATATGAAAAATAACCTATATCATGTGTGAGAACCTCATACTTGAATTTGAATGATGCAAAGTTCACATGATTATGTGGAAAATAACTCATAACATGTGAGCAAACATCACTTACATATTTGGTATAACCCTTTGAATTGTGCATGAGTTATTTGGTGCATGTTTTATCATGAAGTGTTATATGCAATATATGATGCAATATTTATGATACAATATGAGTGTTCACCTCATACGTCCAAGTGAGCAATGTTGGATCCTGGTACAGATCTAGTGGGACCATTTGGTCTCACACATGTAACCCATATCTCATATGTTGGATTCAGATATTGAATCCAGGTATTAGATCCAGAGTGTATTATTGGGTCTCATAAGAGAATTAAATGATCCAGAGTAGTGGGTCAGGAATCCTATAACACACTTACATAGTGGTCCCTAGAGTTATGAGCCATTGAGATAGTGGTGGGCCCACTATTCATTGGATTCTCAACATATTTGGGAATCTAATGAGATAGTTATGACGGGGACCGGCTACCCAGGAGAGGATACTTAACTCAGCTTATGCTCCTGCAGGAAGATGATTATCGATATGATATGTGTATTGAGGTGTTCTTCTTGAAGTAGCCTGGTTAATTACAACCCAATTCCCGATCTGATGCCCGTCATCACTGCGCACACCACCATCTGAAAACCAATGGAAATATAGAACTTGAGGGTGTGGAGAGTGTGTGAGGGAGAAGCCATGGGTCATCGAAGAAGATACTCAACAAGAAGGGGATTCGGTTGGCATCCTGCAGAGAGGCACCCCTTTCCATTACCAGTAGGTAGTATCCTTTCCTTGGCAACCAAGAAGGTCGTTGGTATCCATTGGTAACATGACAAGAGTGTAAACACTGCCAGCCTGTACGACCTCTACAATAGACTGGAGAAATGGACGTATAGATCCAGAAACAATGCCCCCGTCCGAATTGATAATGCGTTCATCCATCAATTTTCACCTTGGTCAAGAGCGATTAAAGGAGGGTCATGATGTTAATGCGTTCATCCATCAATTTTCAAATAAGGTTCTCAAGGCTTGCAATGTTAAAGCATCGCTCCAATTTCCCTTCTTCGTCGAACAGCCTCATGGTGCAGACCAGTGGATTCGTGTACTCTCTAAAAGGGACAAGAAGATAGTGTCCATCTTAAACAAAGTTCAAGATTTTCCAGCGTGGGCCGGTGACTGGTGGTGCAAGAAATGCACGCTCCTAAACTTTCATAGGTGCCTTAGATGTCTTCGGTGCATGCACGAATTCGCGTCCAACAACCTCGACCTGCTGGTGGTGAGGCAAAGACACAATGATAAGAAAACTATCGAAATACCTTTGGTAGGTGCTATCAGCAAGACAACTATGTTGCCCCAGCGGACTGCTCCCGGCCAAGATGGATTGCCATCGAGTCTGCTTATTGGTTCGTTTGTGAATCGGTGTTTGGTCGATTCTTTTCCCTCATCATGGGCAGGTCCTTCGTCCACCTGATAGCGTTCGTGGTAATGAGTCCACCAGCAGAAGCTTCTACCAGCAATAGAACTAGACGCCTGAAAATGTTTTTCGGCGATGGCCACCAGAACCGACGTTACAATAACCCCAGCAAGCATCACCCGGACTCCACGCTGGAGCAGAACCCAATGCCTGTCCATCATGAATTCAACTCTGATTGGGTGCTTCACACGATACCTATTTTGGAAGGTTGAGTGATATTTTGAAGATACTGTATTTTTTGGTATATTATCTGCATATGGGTGATATTTTTCTAAAGACAAGTTGGGGGTTAGGCAGACCCCACAAGTATTATTCAATGTAGGGGTTTGAACCTGCAATGTCCTACCACAA
Source organism: Nuphar pumila (assembly GCF_984573655.1). Taxonomy (NCBI): domain Eukaryota; kingdom Viridiplantae; phylum Streptophyta; class Magnoliopsida; order Nymphaeales; family Nymphaeaceae; genus Nuphar; species Nuphar pumila. Next base: position 74,084,826 of record NC_143263.1, on the reverse strand, counting down.
GCTACCAACCATGCGGAGCCCCCATATGGGTGATATTTGCACCACGATAAGCAATGCATTTTTGAGAAGTCATATCATTTCAAACATGGCAGTATATTAGCTCATAATTACCAGAAGCGTCTTAAAACCTTAGAAGTTCAAGCTTCTTTCATGCTTTTGAATCTTTATGGGCACGTTTGGAAGCCATAAAGATGTAGGAAAGTTGATGCAAAATTGAAAATCCATATAGATTTCCCAACCCTTCCAAATGAGAGAGACTTTTTCGCTTAGAGTGTTTTTCTAAAAAGTACATTTTTTGATGGGATACATTCTCCACCACCCATCTCACCACCACCAACCAACTTCTAATCCATGGGGGACAGATGAATGTTTTCTATCAATAGAAAATTTATTTCTACACTCTACACCACTCATCTCACCACCAACAACCAACATCTCACCATCACCACCACCCACATCCTCTCATTTTTTTCACATTTTCCCACTCTTTTTTTTCGCATGCTACACAAACAAGCGAAAAAACTTTCTTTTGAAAAACTTCTCTTATAAAAAACTCTCATAGGAAAAACTTTCTTTTCTTATAAAAGTTTTTCTCTCTTCCAAATGTGCCCTACAAGAAACTCAGTTTTGGAAAATGGAAAGCTCATAATCATCTTAAAACTTCATAAATCCACTTTGGAAGCATAAAACCAATGTTGTAAGTATTGGAATCAGACCTGTATTGTTTGGCCAATGATTCAGGTGAATCAGCTGACAACGATTCTCAAATGAATCGTTCTGAATCAGCCAAAAAATAATTAAAAGCTATTATGTGTGAATAAGAACATGACACATGTTAAAGCCATTAAAATAATTTTTAATATATTAAAAAATAATGTTAAGTTATTTTTTTATATTTATTAAAAAATAGCCGATTCAGCTCAGGCGATATGGTACGTATCAGCCGATTTAGGCCGATACCCACGGATACTGAAAACATTGCATAAAACTACTCATTCCAAATATTTATGAGAAACTTATTTCTCAATAATGGAAAGCTTACTTTTTTATGTATGAAACGTTGTTTGGAAAGTGACCATCAGAGGTCACCGGAGTGGTAAGTGTAATCCCCACTTCCAAGACCGTGTCAAAGCCAATTATAAGGAAAAAAGTAAGAGCTGACATGACCTTTGCCTACCATTCTAATTCCTCATCACAGCAACCACCAGCAATTACCAAATGCTACATCAGTGACACTTGGATGGTTGCACCGGTAAAAAGTGAATCCCAAACATAATGACCATGGAAGTGAGGAATCCTCAATGAATTCTAAAGAGTGCTCCCAAAAGACTCTACGGATCTGCTAAATCTATGACCATCATGAAATCTACTTTTTCATCCTCAAGAGGCAGTTTCCAAACAGAGACGTTGATATTGAAAATCTCTTTGTTATGTGAGAAAAGTAGTATTCTTGTTTAAATTTATGATATAATGAAAATTTTTATGATAACATTCATTTTAAGCAAAACATTTTTAACTATATTATGATGTCATATTTTTGCTTGTTTTTGTTATAGTTTGTTTAGGCTCTGCTTGGGAACCTGTGTTGGAGGGAGTTGCAAAGAGTTAGGGAAGTAAAACTACTGAAATTCAAGGAAAATAGATTTGGCAGTAGTTGTTGACTCCCTCTTTTGTTTGGAAGCATCAACAACTTCTACGATTCACGCTTGCAACTACTCATGATTTTACACCATGTTTCGAAACTCATAACATGGTATTTAAGCCAGGCTAAGGCATTAGGCATAAGCTCTGTAACACCCCAATTTTTTAAATCCCTAAAATCATGAAAATCTTTTTTTTTAAATACTTTTAAATTTTTTTATAAAATTGCAGCAGAAAAAGCAAATGAGACAAAAACTTGGCGCATTACATTCTCGTTACATTCATAACTATACAAGCATTTAGATCAAAAATTAAACATTCATAAATTGAATTAAATATCCATACATGTCCAAAATTAAATATAAATGTTCATTTAACAAAATTTGCTCTCAATCCAAAACACTCAGAGGTTTGAAAAAGGTATGGCTTGGTCGTCGTTGCAACCTCCCGTCATCGCACGTAAGGTCACTCACTTCCTGAAAAATATTATAAACCATAGGCTCAAACAAAAATTGTCTCAGTAGGGTAGAACTATACTAAACATGTAAATTGAAATTAGAAAGCAAGAATTACTATGAATCTTCGTGCATTTAACAAAAATATTTACAATGACAATTAAGATGCCTTTTTAATAACTCGTAAAATCATATAATTATGAAACTAATTCTAATTAATCATTCATACAAGTAATAGGAATTTAAAATGCATGAACATAATTAAAAATGCATGAATAGTTAAAAATACATGCACTTATCATTCTTATACATGAACTGATTCTTATCTTTAATTATAGATGATGCATGTCATGCCTTTCTAATGCACATACATTTAGATTTCTCTTCTTAACCCTGTAGGTACAAACACAGACATATACCTATCAGGGACATGACTCAGGCAGTATTTTCATACATTGATGGCTTTGGCCTGGCCAGACACCTTTCACTAGTATCGAGTGAAGGACGACAAGAGAGAAAAAAGCTCCCAAAAACACTATCCCGATGCATCAGACTTTCACTCATGAGTTTCTTTTCTCTATGCTATAGTCTATTGCATAGGATTTTTTCTATCTTTGTGGTTAGGGAGCAGTAACCTTTTGTGCCCAAAATATGTTCCCATGAAAACATAAGTATTGCTTGCCCTCTCCTTGCAAGCCATTGATTTAGTGTTACATGTTTCACTTATTTACATTAAATATCTTGCATGCAACACCATATATGAATCCATAAAATGAGATTCAGTCTTTGTAGGGTTAATGGATTCATATTCAAAACATTGCATTTGCATTCATGGACATGCTTCTTTATTGTCTATCATATGCGCACATGCATAAATATCATAATAAAATACTTAAGCATTGTATGCATCCATTTATTTACATAATCATCATTAACACGATCATCATGGCAGTGACATAAGGAAAAATACATAATAAGTAGTTCATTCACATATGCCCTTAGTTCGAAATACGGATGCCACGGCCCCTTAAGTAGCGAAAATCCATATAGGCAAGCATATTCATTCGCTTAATGTTCAGTTCATGCCCCATAAATGGGCATTAAACTCTCTACAAAAAATAACTTGTGACAGTACATAAACAATTCATCATCCATTCATAAAGGCACACATGTCAACATAAAACTTATGCAAGCACTCAGGGGTCAGTTCTTAAACAGGTTTCAAACTTGAGAAAAACTTAACTCTAACCAACTGTTATAGAGGTTATAAAAAAGCTTTTATTCCATGATTAGATCTGAATTTTTTACAATTTATAGAAAATTTTGCCAGCTTTTTGATGTTGTAAACTGTTTATAAAAATTCATTCGTATGAGGGAGTTACAAACGTTTTAGTGCAAACCTATATTTTTCTGTTCCAACTAGCACAAAATAATATTCACTTTATGAATAGAGATCAAAATTTCGCAGTAGATATAAAATTTTGTTAGCTTTCCAACACAATAAATATCTCATTAAAACTCTTTCGAAGGAAGGAGATACAAGCAATTTTTCAGTTGGATGTCATGCCAGAAATACGTAGTTTCAAGAGTTAGGCATTCAGGTGGGCCAAAACAGGTCACCCGAATTTGAATCTTTGAATTTTTTTCACATTAATATATCTCAAAAATTTATAAAACTACATTAACATTAATTCTAACTAGTCTACCATAAACAAGTCATGTTTTCACGGCTATTAGGCTAGCAAACAAACTCATCTTTCCAAAGCCTATTTCCTCATAAATAGATTCGGTAAAATTTTTTATTAAATATGTAAAAAACATAATTTTCCAACAAAATAAAATTAAAAAATCATGCAATAATTCCAGAATATTCACATTCTCATACACTATGATTTCTTATTAAAATTTTCATGAAACTAATCTGATATAACGTAGTTTTTCCTAAAATTTGTGTTTTTTTTTTTAGAAACTAGATAATACAAAGCACATATTTTCTTATTAAAATGACCATGAAAATTTTTCTAATTTTTACAGTATATCCATATGAACATGATCTATTAATTCTAATCAAAATTTGTAGGAAAAAAATCAAGTAACATATGTATTTTAAAATTCTTATGGTTTTTATTTCTGAGAAATTATTTTTTTGAGAAACTGATTTCTAGAGGGGTTTTCTTTCAAAAAACCCTTTCTATCACATGCTTCGATAGCCCTAAACCAAACCCATGCATGGGAGGCATGGTTTAGGGTCTATCCTTATGAAAAATTGAAAAAAATTATACCTACAAATTCTGATTTATGTGTACAGCATAAAACCACCTACCTTTTTGGTGAAAATCATTTCCTATGTGTGTAAGTCGACCGCCTAGTATGAACCGGACATCCAACATGAGCAAAGGCCTCACCCATGACCTCCTTTCACTCTTTTCACGAATATGGGTGTCTCCCTTGTTGAGCCAAGAGTGAAAATACCAAGGTTTTGGTATGGGAAAAGCATAGAAGAAGAGAGGGATTTAAGAGAAGGGAAAAATAAGAGGAAAATTTTTCAAGGGAGGCAAATAGGAGGGGAGGGGGGCGTGAGCCCCTCCCTTATTTATATAGAGGCTAGGGTGAAGGTCAAGGGTTGGGGTGATCTCAACCCTTGATCTTTTCCTCTACCTTTCTTTCTAAATCTCTAAACCCCTCCTACCTTCCTTTTTAATTTTCCTTTATTTTTTTTTGTATTTTTCTTTTGGTAGCTTAGGGTATATAATGTACATTATATATATCATAATATGCACTATATGTATTATAATATATATAGAACCACATGGGTTGATCGACCCCCATAGGGTTGACCCCCCCCCCCCCCTTTCTATTTTGTGAAATGGCAAGATATAAAGATTTTGAGTGGGCAACCAACGAGGCTCTGCTTGTCTGGTAGGAGCTACTAGTGCACATCACCTTGTATCGTTGTATCTGGTAGGGTTTGCCTAACCCCAGATTTCCTTTCAAAAAAAAAGTTTGAGTGGACCACACGGTGACCATGGGGATAGCACCACGTCCCTCAATAGAACGGAAGACATTAATAGCACTAATTCAGTGTTTGCAATTAGATCACCTTGAATGGCTTCTATAAGTTTAAGAACCCCTACATTTCACTTTGTTAACTTTTTATAAATGGGTATTACTCTCTCTCTCTCTCTCTCTCTCTCTCTCTCTCTCTCTCTCTCTCTCTCTCTCTCTCTGGTCGACTACAAAGGAGAGTAGGAGGCTAAGGTGGGTGCAAGACTGCAGAAATGATGATTATATAAATGTCTTCCGTTCATAGAACTCCAACAATCCTAGCAAGAGGTTGGTGTGAAACTTCTCCTTGGGACAAGAAATTAAGAGAACCATCACTCATAATGAATCATAGGCATGCCCCTCTTTATCAAAGCATTGTCGGTTCAAGTTTGATATGTTCCTCAGCTTCAAAGGTGATGACACTGGAAAGTTCTTCAGCAACCATCTCCATGAAGCCTTGGTGCTTCATGGTGTCTCTGTCTTTATAGGAAGTGAGGAGTTGGAGGAGGATGGGAGGATGGAGGAGTTTTTCAGGGTGATAGAGTGGTTTGAAATCTCCATCCCCATCTTCATCAAGCGATTTGCGGAGTCGAGTCGGTGCCTTACGCAGGCCACCAAGATGGTCGAATACTGTAGGTTGGTTCTCCATATGTTTTACAACGTCAAGCTTTGGGAAGTCAAGAATTAGATGGGACTGCTGGAGATTTGGTAGTATTCTTTTCTGGGATCTTTGGGAGTGAGGTCAACAATGGCAATGTCTTAAAAGCAATAGTTTTTCCACCAGGAATGAGCTCGGGTGCAGTAGGGTTAAACACAACCTCACTTTTGGAATATAACCAAGTTTGCACTTCCCGCGCAATACTAATTTCCCTTGGTATTGGGCAAGTTAGTCACCACAACATAGCTACCCTGAACAAATTCACAGGCAAGGAGAAGAAGAGAGACTCTAAAGGAAGGAAAAATAAAAACTTGGTTGGTTTTTTTATTTTTTTTTCATATAAAGCAGCTAGGGTATCAAATCAAAACTACAAGGTAATTTAACCATCCTGGGTGGCCATTGACCTGGCCTGGGCACCACATGTCACTAGCGTCCCATCATGGGCGACCACCATCCCAACATGGGTGCCACATGTCACTAGCATCCTGTCATGGGCAGCCACCATCCAAACATTAGTGCCATATGTCACTGCCACCATCCCATCAAGGGTGGCCACCATTACAACATGGGTTCTACGTGTCACTGACGTCCACATTGAGGCTATGCAAAAAGGATAGGTTTCACCTCCCAAAAAAGTCATAAAGAACCTTTTCAAAAACCTTTTAAAGGTCATGGTCAGAGACATTACCATGACTAGGATCAGGTCTGAGTCCAAATCCAAATTCAAATATTAATATTTAATATTTAAAGTTCATTTGACAAGCCAAAGATCTAATGCCCTTGAGGGTCTTGCCCTCTAAGGTAACCCAACTCATTATAAAATTATGCAGTTTTCCAACAATTATCAATACAAAACAAAACATTTTTCATAAAAAGGGTTTTTTGCTCCAAAAGACTTTCTCAAACAACTAGTAAAAAGAAGGTTATTTTGCCAAAAAAACTTGGTTTTAAGTCAAATAACAATAATCGACCACGTGGGTCAAACTATAGGATAGAAGGGAAGAGTGAAGTTCATGAAATTCATATGCTTAAATGAAGGTACCTTTCAGTCTGAACCTACACTTAGTGTGAACAAGATTCAGGTTGTCTCATAAACTAAGTAGCTACATGTTTTGAACTTAGTCTCTGATATAGACTTCTTAGGCCTATTCACACACATACTCCTTTCAGGTAACTATATGTGTCATCAATATATAAAGGTTGCATTTATTTAAGGTCCTATGTAGTATCTCATTTCATGAGTGCTTTAGAGACAACCTCAATCTCATAGAAGACGACACATACCTTTACACTCATATAGATGAGTCTGTCAGAAGTGAAAACTTGTTTAAACCACTCTAGCCAATCTGGCTTATAGATCTCATTAATAGCCAAGAGACTCATACATCAGAATGAGACTTGAAGATACTCTCTATCTTCATATATTCCTTAGTGCTAACCCAATTACTTGAGTGACTTGTTCTTCTCATTGAACCAAGAACTTAGGTGACCCAAGTCACTCGTTTGGGTTTCATCATGGGCAATCTTTAGTGAGTTTTAATCTTATTTCTTCATATGTACTTTTAATGATTTTACGTGAAAGGCCTTTCATAAGTGGATCTGTCAACTTTTGACAAGATTCACATATTTCACTAAACTTACTCCTTGTATGAGTAAATTATTCACAATATTGTGCTTTAGACTAATATGTCTAGATTTTTCATTGTATATATTGATCCATGCTTTATATATAGCAGCTTGGCTATGTAATACCCATAATTTTTCATCAATTATTTTAATAAATAAAGATAATTTATCTATCTAATTTAAGGATTTTTATTCATTTGATTATGCATTGGGATTAAAATTAATTTGGTTAATAATTTGAAAAGTTAATCTCACTTGAATTAGAATTTTAACTAGAGTTATATTGAGATTCAAATTTAACTTGGGATTAAATTTATACAAATTAAAATTTAAATGGAATATAGATTTGGATTTGGATTTAATTACAAATGAATTTGGATTTATGTGGAGTTAGATCCAAATTAGGTTTGAAACCATTTGGATGTAGATTATGTATGAAATCTAAGATTTAAAATGAATCTAAAATCCAAATTAAAAATTAAAGAATTTAGCAAATTCAATAAAACCTAATTAATTAAGTAAACCAAACCAAGAAGGTGGGACGCTCCACTAGGTGGGCCCACACCCCCTTGGCTGGATATTTCTTTCTAAAACTTTAAAATCATATGTCATAAAGAAAAGAAAAGGATCTCTACCTACTTGGAATAAAGAAAGCTTAAAGTCCAAGTTGGACTTATGTAGCAAGCAAGTCAAGTAAGGGCACCCACATGGGATGTCTCTACCTACTAGAAATAAAGAAAAAAAATGTAAAACAAAGAAAGAAAGAAGAAAAAAAATGTAAAAAATGAAACTTTTGAAAATCCTTATGTTGGATTTTTTGGAAAGGAGAAAGGGCTGGGAAGGAGGGGGTCGACTAGCCCTCTTTTCAGCTCTAATTGGGCTGCTAAAGCAAGCCAAGACCATGCCTTATCAAGACCCAAACCCTATAAAAGAAGGGCAGGAGTTCATAGGGGGCATCCCACCCTATCGCTCTCTATTGTGTATTTTCTCTCTCTCTCTCTCTCTCTCTCTCTCTCTCTCTCTCTCTCTCTCTCTCTCTCTCTCTCTCTCTCTCTCTCTCTCTTCTCTTCTCCCTCTTGTGTGGAGGCTAGTCCAGCAGCCATTGAGGCTACACTTTGGAAGAGAAAATCTGAAGCTTTGAGGTGTTTCTTTTGAATACGAAGATGAGAGACGAAGGGTTTTGCCTCAAAACTACTTAGGAGGTAGGTGCATCAAACACATAGGCATGTGTCGATCTAAACACATGGGATATGCATAAGGGTTATTCCAAGATTTAAACCAAGGGTGGATTAGACCTTGAAACAACCAAAATGGAATTGGTCTTAGTTTTTAAAATTAGTTTTGGTGAAACCATGTCACCATATTTGATTTTTGAAAACTCGTTTGATAAAAAAATAAGTTTTGAAGCTTTAAAACAAAAATCTCTTTTGGAGGAGATTAGATCTATGATTGATTATTGGATCTCAATTATTTAAAGCATATTTAATATAAGAATGATGGGTCTATATGTTACAAGTGTGATTTATAAGTTTTGAAATTTATTTAGGTTTAGATCTATGTTTAAATCAAGCAAGTGTGATTTCTTTTAAGGATTTAGGCAAGATATTCGATATGGGGTTTTATGTCTTATGATTAGATTAGATTGTAATTAACATATTGAATGAGTTAAGTCATGTTAGTTATGTCAATTAGCATGCTAATACCTCTATAAAAATATGATGATTAAGCTTTGGTTGATTTATAAATTGTTTGTTGGTTAAGTCTATGCTTTCAAAATGAATACATGAAAGAACCATGATTTCATAATAATGTATGCGGTTATTTTGATTTTTGTTTACATAACAAAGCTTAAATAATTATTATGATATATTCTCAATGTGATTAAATATCTTAAGTTATGGATAATCGTGTATTTATGGCTTTCTTGATCTTAGTTATTTGGTGAATCATGAATAGTGCAAACTACTCATATGATGTTCCTGTTTTTAGTTCAACTAGTTTAAAAGAAAATCTGTTTCCCCAAGAATATGAATGCAAAAAATAAAAATAAAAATAATAAGATTTTTTACACATCCAAGGCTTGAATTTAAAATCTTGTTTTTCTCTGTTTGAGTCAATTATAAGGGCAAAACCTCTATTGCAACAGAGCATAGATTTTTTGCCGGTCCACAAGACTGTTTCATTCAGCTATTTTGAAAAATCTAAAAACCTATCCAAAATGACTTAGATTCTTGGTGGAATCCAAGATATAGTAGAAGACTATGTAAAAATCAAGTTGGATCATAGTAAATCTTAGAAAATTCTTTAATTTGGGAAAATTTTTGCAAGTTACAGAATTTGTCCTGTAATTTTTCTAGAAAGAGGTTTGCTACAGAATTTTCACAAGTTTATGGAGAATGAGTTTAATTGGGGCTGAAATTTTGGTGGTTTGTTACTGACATGTTAGGGCAACTCCAATTAAATTTTCAGGGTCAAAACTACTCTATGTAATTTTTGGTGACTTTTGCAAATTCAGGTAAACAAGGATCTGAATTTCTCAAATTACATATGTTAATGCCTAATTATTTTTCTACATTACTAAGCATGATGAGTGATGGTTATGACATAATTTATAATATTTTATGCATGTTAACTGAATATTATTCATATTGAATCATGTATGTTAAGAAGTCATATGTCATATATGTGAATGTACATTATGCATCATTAGGCATGATCTTAAGAAAGAATGGAATACACATATGATTTTGTTGAATGAGTATTCATGAATGAAATTATGCATGTAACTTTTATGTAAGCATGTGAGCATGTAATTTGGTGTATGCATAATAACAATGAATATATGGTATGAGTATAAACATAGCTCGTGAGTGAGCAAGAGTTTAGTGGGACCCACAAGTGCTTATTGAGCATCAAGGAAATAAAAGACTTAAAAACACATGCACATAATCACATAATTGCCTCAAGAAGACCATTGTCAAAGTTACCCAAAGATGGGGTTTGTACTGCAAGCAATTTGAATGGATTAAAAACAACCTTGTGTTATGAAATCTCTCTGAGTGGAGCTTGAGCTAGTGAGCCTGTGTGCTAAGAGCACTTGGAAATCAATTTATGAGCCTAAATTTAAGTAATACCTAGTGATCTATTCTAACTCAGGACCACCTTAGAGAGGGTGAAGGTACACTCAATTGGTTGATAGCTTATTACTTTGGAGAGCTTGACATCTCTGTTGGTCCTCAACCATCGATTTTCGGGGCTGGACTACCGTGTAGCCTACGTGGTATGTCCTGAATCTCTATAAAGTAGAAATCGATTCCATACAGACCACTAAGAGTTCTCTCGGTTACGGAGTACTCTAGTGAGAGCCATCGAAATAAGTTAGTAGATTCTTCTAATCATAGAGCTAATAAATTCTAGTTAGGAACCCTGACTGTGTGCTCTTTAGGGTGAGAAAAGAGAAACAAAACAGTAAATATTGAATCACTGATATTACTATTGTCTATGCATGATCGTAGGGTTTATTATGAATTGTCTCTTTACCTTTAAAATTATGCATAGTAGAAAATTTGTCATGAATATTAACTGTAAGCATGTTTGGTTGTGAATATCTGCATTGTACCGATATTGCCATGTTGTGTTGCATGTTTTAGTTGATTGTCTGAAGATATACCAATGCTTATCTCTTGTGTTTGGATTACATTGTAGGGTTTATTATGAATTGTCTATTTACCTTTGAAATTATTCATAGTAGGAAAATTGTCACGAATATTAACTGTAAGCATGTTTGGTTATGAATATCTGCATTGGACTGATATTGTCATGTTGTGTTGCATGTTTTAATTGATTGTCTGAAGATGTACCAATGCTTATCCCTTGTGTTTGGATTATATTTATGTTTATGTTGTTTGGTGTATCCTACTGAGGTTGTGGATTAATGCCCCCTACTTTAATATATTTCAGATAGTGCATGATCTGGTGTGATGGTGGGATACTCAACAGCGTCAGACAAATTATTGTTGTTTTCTTTCTCTGAAGATCCAACTTTATTTTGAACATTTTTATATTAAGTTGTATTTTTTATTGAGACATGTAAACTCTAAATTTAATTGAGTACTAGTTTGAATTAATTTCTTCAATTAAGATCTTCAAATCCAGTTGTGTGTGTTGATGTGTTATTGTAACATGCCCAAAGTTTGAATCGGTTTCAAATCTATTATTATGTTGTGTTTATAATTAGATAAATCGAGTAAAAAAAATCATAAAAATTTTTTATACAATTTTGGGGCATTGTAGGCTATCACAATGAATAGCCAGGCGGCAAGGGTTTGCTACCCAATAGAATCTCAATCAAGAGGTACCTTAGCCATTTGGCTTCTATACTAGCAAATACTAGTACTATCAGCCCAACCTCTATAATGGATTGGGTTATAATAGTTTGCTTCTTGGAAGCCCAGAAAATAGTCTCAGATTTAAGGGTAAAGACCCATCCACTTGTAGATATTGAGTCATCCCTATTAGAGTTCCAATTAGCATCGCTATAACCTTCAAGGTTAGTAGGTTCCTTTGTATATAATAGCCCATAATCCAAAGTCCCTTTAAGGTACTTCGAAACCCTGAAAATAACATTTCAATAATCAGGTCTTGGATTACTAGTATATCTACTCAGTTTGCTCATGCAAAATGTTATGCCTAGTCTAGTTCTATTCGTAGCATACATAAGACTCCCCATATACTAGCATACTCAAGTTTGGAAATGCCTCTTTCAGTGTATTTAGATAATCTAACACTAGGAGCAAACCGAGTCTCAACAGTTTTGTAATAAGAAAACTTAAATTTCCTAAGCACTTTCTCAAAATAACATGATTGATTTAAGGGATATTCATGCTCTCATAAGTTTGATTCCATCAACAAGCCCCATATCTTTCATGTCAAAGTTAAGTGACAGAAAATGCTTAATATCATTTATGCATTCTATACTATTGTTAATTATTAACATGTTATCTATATATAAACAAATTATGACAATGCTTTTACAATCAACTTTAGTATAGATGCATTTTTTCATAATCAAGAATATTAAATCCTTAACAGAAAATTACTTGGTCAACTTTGTTATGCTATTGGTTTGGAGCTTGTTTCTAAGTTCATAAATCTATATGCCTTGTATTGAGAATAGCCATTAAAAACATAAGTATTAGTTTTACGTCCTAATTTGGTTTGTATGGGTTCATTCAATCTGACATAGGCTACACATCCCGAAACTTTAAGGTAGCTTAAATTCAGTTTTCTGTTTTTCCATAATTCATATGGAGTAACATATAATATTGAATGAAGCACATAATTCAAAATATAACATGCACTGAGTAAGGAGAACTTCTCACCATAAATTAAAATTACGTCTAGAACTAATTAGCATTATATTCACCATGTCAATTAAAGTTATGTTTTATCGTTTTGCAACACCATTATGCTCAATAGTGTAAGATGCAGTGTTATGTTCATGTATTTCATGTTCTTCATAAAATTTCTTGAAGTCATGAGATAAATATTTTCCACCTCTGTCTGATCTGGATGAAACAATTTTACAGTTGTGAAAATTCTTAACTTCAACCTTAAAAATCTTAAATTTCTTAAGTAACTCATCATTACTTTTCATAAGATAAACATAAGAAAAATTGGAGAAATCATCTATAAAGGTTATGAAATACAGATTACCTTAACGAGTTGGAGTGTTTTTCAAATCACATGCATCACTATGTATGAGTTCAAAAACTTTTGAACTTTTTTTCACAAAGTTGGAGTGTTTTTCATTTCAGGTCAAGGTACAAGATCTCATATTTAGTTTTTTGTCATAAAGTCAAGCTCTTCTTTTATAACATTGATCTAATGTGACAATTTATTACAATCGATGGTTGCTGCAAAGGTTAAAGGATCATCATCAATATCTATGAAATCATTGGGCTCTTGTAAATACACCATATAGTTTGAATGGATAGCAGATTTTATGTTCCTCATGGACTTCTATACATGTGTTATGGTGGTTTAAATTGAACCATTACTCCCCATTGTTGTATATTCTTATCAACAACTTGTTTTACTTGGGATTGATGTTTATTGATTGGATTTTCCCTAACATCATCTAAATGAATAATGATTGAGAAAGTTGGGCTATTTTTCTTCTCAGTATGAAAACTGGATTTTAAATTTTTTTAAATTCAACACTTTGAGATGCATCTATCTCAATAGAATTATTTTTAAAAAATCTTGCTTTATTAGTTTGCACTATTTGTGGTTCATGAGATGAAAACCAAAGGTTTTTATATATGGGATATAATTTAAATTCTATTAGTCATCCTAGGATCAAAGGTTTTTATATATGGGATATAATTTAAATTCAATTGGACATCCTCATATGCTTCTCCCTTCCAAAAAGCCCTTACCTCTCCCTTCTAGATTGTCTAATCAAGAATTTTGGTATCTTGATAATCTGTTAGATGCATGAATTGTTACTGTCATTATACACACACAATTTTTGTCATTACTAAACTAAAAAAACCACACTCTAATATCTAAAAACTAAAATTAACAATAAATATAGAATAGCATACATAACCACCAGCGAGTTAAAAAAAATGTAAAAATGAACAACTAATTGTGAATATAAGCAAATAAATCACGCTATAGATGATTAGAGACAAGGAAAATCAGAAATCCATAAATTTTTCGCAACTAAAAGAGCCCGATAGTATCAAAATAGCAAACACCTACAACAATTAAACCCTAAAAAAAAGAAAGAAAAAGAAAAGTGTGAGTATTTGAGGCCAAAATCACAGCTAGAACATCTTTTGAATAGGTGTCCAAGAACTCGATGAGCTTCTTGGAGACCATCTACTTCAGTTCCACAACCAAGGGACACCTCCTATTGAGGCCTAGATTTGAAGACATCCATGAGATGGTGATAGAGTGTGCAATTTTCTCTCTCTTGAGAGAGAGAGAGAGACCTATAAAAAATTATACTTTTTAGAAAAATTCTCTCGCTTGGAAGGGTAAAAAATTCCATACTTTTTCTTTTCTACATTCACTTTTTCTACTTCTTTCTCACTTTAAAACATGCACTTAGTGTTGGACCTTGAGTATGTATTCACAGTTCTACCCACTATTATATCTGAACTCCATTTTATTGGACATGAGTTCATGTTTCTTAACTTGTTCTTTTGTCAACCTTTCTTATTGTTGTTGATAGAATTTGTTCTATTTTCTCCCTTGGAAACATAGATTTGCTATCAGCTGTGAAATGCATGTGGCTTGAAATTTATCAAAGGCTTTTAAAAACCACACTAATAACCTTTCTTTTTGTCCCATCTTGGTGAAACGATTATAATATTTGCTACCTCTATCAGACCTAACTACTTTTATAATTTCACTGGTTTGTTTCTCTGCTTCTTTCTTGAAGACCTTAAAAACTCGAAGGACTTCAGATTTCTCAAATAACTAGTAGAGATACATATAAAGTGAGTAATCGTCTATAAAGGTAATAAAATATTTTTCACCTATAACTCCGCCTGTGTATAATTGTTTAGTTATACATTGTCGGTCCCAAGCGTGGATAAAGGAGGAGGGTTGCGGTAGGCCTGTGACGGCCAGCATAAAAACTTAGTCATACCCTATGAATATGAACCAATATGAGAATTTTGTTAGGGCGTTCCCTACTGAGCGACGCGCTGTACTCTTTAGGCCCGGAGGCAGTGATAAATGGGCAAGGGTTGCTAGGTTGTCTCCTAGAAGCGACGCGTCACACCGGCGCCCGGGTGTGGTGTCAAATAGGCAAGGGTTTCCTCACTTTGTTGGACGGGTGGGTGTAAAAAAGTTAGTCCAAGACCATAAAATTAGGTTAGCCACTTGGAACATAGGGTCTTTAACTGGTAACTTGGTAGAGTTAGTAGAAGTTATGTGTAGGAGAAAGATTGATATTTTATGTCTACAAGAGACCAAATGGGTAGGTGAGAAAGCAAAAGTGATAGAACCTTGGGGATATAAGATTTGGTATACAGGAATAAATAGGAATGGAGTAGGGATTATTATGAGTCGTGAGTTTATAGATAATGTAGTTGAGGTCCGTAGGAAGGGTGATAGGATTTTACTTATTAAATTAGTATTAGGTACATATATTATTAATATTATTAGTGTGTATGCACCTCAAGTAGGTTTAGATGATTCCATTAAGCATCAATTTTGGGAAGATTTAGATGGAGTAGTACAAGGGATATCTTATAGAGATAGGCTTTTCATCGGCGATGACCTTAATGGGCATGTAGGCATTAGTAGGGATGGATTTAAGAGTATCCATGGAGGCTATGGTATAGAAGAAAGAAACGAAAGTGGAGAAAGGATTTTAGATTATGGTTTGTCCTATAATATGATCTTAGCAAGCACTTGGTTTAGGAAGAGGGAGTCTCACCTAGTAACATTTAAAAGTGAGGTTAATAAGAGTCAGATAGATTTTTTCCTACTTAGAAAGAGGGATAGGGGTTGTTGCATCGATTGTAAGGTTATACCGAGAGAAAGTGTATCTACACAACATAGAGTCTTAATTTTAGATCTTAGAATTAGACAATGCCGCAAAAGGGATAGACATAGGATAGATCCTAGAATTAAATGGTGGGTACTAAAAGGAGCTAAACAAGGAATGTTTGTAGAGCAAGTAGTTAAAGAAGTTGATTGGTGTCTCGAGGAGGATTCAGAATCAATGTGGAATAAGATAGCGGGTGGCATGAGAAAGGTGGCTAAGGAGGTATTGGGTGAGTCTAAAGGCAGTGCACCGCTAGGTAAGGATACATCGTGGTGGAACGAAGATGTCAAATTAGCTATTAAGGTTAAAAGAGAGTGTTATAGAAATCTAAGTAAAAGTCGTGATAATAAGAATTTGGAGAAGTATATGATAGCAAAGAAGAAAGCTAAAAAAGCAATGCAGAATGCGAGGGATAAGGTATATAAGGAGGTTTATGACAAGTTGGATACCAAAGAGGGCGAGAAGGATATTTATAGGCTTGCAAAGATGAGAGGTAGAAAATCGAGGCATCTGGGTATGGTTAGATGTATCAAAGATGAAACGCAAAGGGTTTTAGTCAAAGATGATGAGATTAAGGAGAGATAGAAAGATTATTTTGATAAGCTATTTAATGAAAGTCATGCTCAGGATCTTGGAGACTTCTCCATTCCTTTTCATGAGATGAATCGTGACTTCATGTGCAAGATTCAAAAGAAAGAACTTGTAGAGGCTTTGAAGAAAATGAAATCAAGAAGGGCAGTTGGCCCATTTGGTATACCTATCGAGGCTTGGAAATGCTTGGGAGAGCAAGGTTTAGAT
Organism: Nuphar pumila; assembly: GCF_984573655.1. NCBI lineage: Eukaryota > Viridiplantae > Streptophyta > Magnoliopsida > Nymphaeales > Nymphaeaceae > Nuphar > Nuphar pumila. The sequence continues at coordinate 74,068,034 of NC_143263.1, read as the reverse complement.
TGGTTGACAAATCTTTTTAACAAGATTTGGCGGACAAATAAGATGCCTAATGAGTGGAGGAAGAGTACTTTGGTGCCTCTATATAAGAATAAGGGTGATATACAAGATTGCACAAACTATCGTGATATAAAACTCATGAGTCATACTATGAAACTTTGGGAGAGGGTGATTGAGTCTAGGTTGAGGAAGGTTGTCATGATATCAGAGAATCAATTTGGTTTTATGCCTAGAAGATCAACTATGGAAGCTATACATCTTCTTAGACAACTTATGGAGAGAAATAGAGAGAGGAACAAAGATTTGCATATGGTTTTTATTGATTTGGAGAAGGCATACGATAGAGTACCTAGGGACGTTCTCTGGTGGACAATGATGAAGAAAGGTGTTTCTCTCAAGTACATTAGTATAATTAAAGATATGTATGAAGGAGTAGTAACCAATGTTCGCACTTGTGGAGGGGTGACAACCGACTTTCCTATAACGGTTGAGTTACATCAAGGATCTGCATTAAGCCCATTTCTATTTGCTATAGTGATGGATGAGCTTACGAGATCAATTCAAGAAAATGTGCCGTGGTGTATGTTGTTTGCTGATAATATTGTTTTGATTGATGAGTCTAGAGCTGGGGTTAATGCTAAGTTAGAATTATGGAGACAGACATTGGAAGCAAGAGGTTTTAAGTTGAGTAAGAGTAAGACAGAATACATGGAATGTTGGTTTAGTAAGCAACGAAGTAGTGATGGGAGTGTAGTGAAGCTTGGTGAGCAAGAAATACTGATGGATGATTGTTTCAAATATTTGGGATCTATCATTCAAAAGTATGGAGAAATCGATGGAGATGTAAAACATAGGATAAAGGTTGGGTGGATGAAATGAAAAAGTGCAACTGGAGTGTTGTGCGATCATAGAATGCCATTGCGGTTGAAGGGAAAGTTTTATAGGACGACTATTAGGCCCGCTTTACTATATGGTACGAAATGTTGGGCTGCCAAGAGACATCATATTCAAAAAATGAGTAGCTGAGATGCGTATGCTGAGATGGATGTGTGGAAATACAATAAAAGATAATATTCGAAACAAGGAGATACGTAAGAAGGTAGACATTGCACCCATTGAAAATAAGATGAGAGAGAATCGTTTACGGTGGTTTGGACACATTCGGCGAAGGCCTAATGATGCGCCAGTTAGAAGGATGGAGAAATGGGAAAATATATTAGTTAAAAGAGGTCGGGGTAGGCCTAGGAAGACATGGATGGAGGTGATAGGAAAGGATACGAATGCTTTGAACCTCACCGAGGACATGTCATTGGATAGAAATGATTGGAGGAGAAGGATTCATGTGGAAGACCCAGAATGATTTTCTTTTTTGGTTCATATCGCCGACCCCAATTGTTTTGGGATGAAGGCGTAGTTGTTGTTGTTGTTGTAACAGTGAAAAAAAATGTTCGCAAATATCCATAAGTACAATATCTAATTTTTAATTTGTTCTATTTGACATCGTTCTTATATCTATTGGATTGCTTAGCCTTTATACAAATAACACTTGGTTTTGTATCAGTGAAGTCAAGAAATCCAAGAATTCTTTCTTTCACAAGTCTTTGGACTCCCTCTTTCGAGATGTGTCCTAACCTTCAATTTCAAAGTAAATATGATTGATTATCCTTTAGACCATGTTTATTGTCAATCATTATATTATCAATGGAGTGAGATTCTCAAACTTAAAATTGAGTTTTCAAAAAATACAAATCATGACACAGATATGCATAATCAATAGGAATAAATTTTTTAACAATAATAAGCTTGAAGTTTTCAAACTTAAATAAAAAATTAAACTTATCAAGGTTTGAAATAGAAATAAGGTTTTTGACTATAGGATAAAATATAAAATGTATCAACTAAATCCAAAATGAACTTAGACTCCAATATGACTCTAAAGGTCCTAACATTCTTGACATGCGAACACATCTTGTTTTCTAAGAAGATGTTTCTTTCATAGTTTTTTGGTTTTCCTTTGTTTAGAAATACCTTTATTCTCGAGTCATTTCTTATAATTCAGGTAATTTACCTTCTTATGTCATTTCTTCTTAAAGAAGAAGCACTTTGTAAAAGAAATGCTACCTTAAGATTTGGATTTTGCCTGAGAGTTGGAACTCTCCCTAAAGCTTTTTTTTTGCTTTTCTTCTTGAAGAAACTCTTCTTCGTCCTCGGCCTATATTTTTCTTTATAAGAAGTCATACGTACACACATCTTCTTGCCCTTCAATCTTTTTTCCTCTTCAAAACACTTGGTTAATAGTTCATTAAAGGACCACTCATCATTATGTGTGTTGTAAGAAATCATGAAGGGTCTGTATTCAGTAGGCAATGAGGTCAAAATCAGATGGACTAGAAAAGATTTTAAAATGACAAATTTCATGCCATTTAACTAAGATGAAATATTTTTCATTTTCAAAATATGCTGTCAGATGTGATTATCACAAAAACATTTCATAGACACCAACTTAGATAATATGGTACTAGTCCTACCCTTATTAGAATTGACAAATTATGCCTCAATGGCTCCAAGAAATTTCTTCATTGTTTTGCAGTGAGGGATGACGCCTCGAATATTCTTAGTCACTCTCGATTATAAAAGCAATAAGCTAAGTCTATTCGAGCACTCTTACTTCTCATGGGAAACCTTTTTATCGGTTGTGCTTTGATCTGTAAAAGCAGAAGGTTCATCAGTTCTAAGAGCCAAATCTAAGTTTATGTATCCTAAAGTAAATAACACTACTTTTTTCTAATCTAAAAAATTAGATCAATATAAGATAAGGATATTACTAGAACCGTGAATAATCAATAAATATGGTACTACAAGAACGAAAAGAAAACACCATATAAATGTTTCTACAAGACTCTTATTAAAAAGGTAAAATTGAGATCATTTATTATTTATCTTTTCTGAAAGAATCATAATAGGGTCACTATCGTTCCACTTTAGTGGTAATAATAATACTCAAAGTTGTTTCGCCTCTTCAATTCTCAAGTAAATAACTTCAATTGGTAAAACTAGTAAATTATGTCACCAGATGCAATTCAGCATTGTACCTTTAGGTAAAATCATGCTTCATACGCTGATGAATACACCTACTATTATACCCTATGCGGATTTGGAACACAATGAACTGCATTTAGGCAAAATAAGTGTTTCATAAATTTACACACAATCACAATATAGAATCTTAACAAGGACCAAAGAACTCTCAATCAACACAACTCTGATTATTTTGGTGATTACAAGAGTGAGTTGATCGAGATATATTGCCGCAAACATATTTGTATTATAGAGCATGCCCATGCACTCATGATAATACATGTATATTTATGACAAATTATGTATAATAACATCAATTCATGCTATATCTCATATGCATAAATAAAATTTTGATAAAACACATCACCTATGCCATGAATTTGGTTATAATTTATGCTTAAATATCATGAATAACACAAAGCAACATCCAATGCATGCAAAAGTCATGCATTCATGATAAAATTACACATAAAAGCATGATTAAAATGACAAAGACATGTTGTTACTGGTAATACCCGGGGTCCTCTTGCTAGAACCGATTAAAAATTACTCTGAATCGGTCTGAAACAATCTCGAATTGGTAAAAAAAGACCTTGAACCAGTCTGAGAACTACTGAACCGGTCTGAAATATGCACTAAAGCCTATAAACCCCTAGAACCGAATAAAATAAACCCTTTTCTTTCTAAGATACAACTGGTGAAAAATCGATGAAAAACCTTTCAGAAGCTATCAAAAAAGGCTCCTAACCGGTCTGAAATGCACTGTATTGATCACTGAACCGGTTTTACTACTTAAAAGGGCTAAACAGTGCATGGATCCAGTTTCAGACCTGATCCAACCAGTTCAGATCCAGACCCAATCTAAATGGATCTCGGGTTAAATTAGATGACATATACCCGGTCTAATCGGATCCTGAGTTGGATCTCATGATCCAGACTCAGTCCGAATCCAAACCCGATCCAACCGAATCCTGGGTCAAATTTGGATCCTGAACTGAATCGATTTCAGACTTGGTCTACCAGGTCCTGATAATGGGTTCGGGTTGGATTGAGTCTCCGCCAGGTCGGGTCCCTCAACCGATCCACCCGAAACCCACCTATTGGGTTTGGGTCTGGTTCGTGTCGGACATGAATCTGGTCCACGAGGAACCCCTAATGGGTTCGGGTCTTGAATCGATCCCAAGAGACCGACTGAAACCCAGTCCGCCCAAGAAACGGATAATGGATTCGAGTCTGCATCTGGTTCAGTCGGGTTAGGTTTTCAATGTAGCTTTACTGCTATAGTAAAAACTCAGCATTTTACTTTCAAAGTGAAACATCAGGGTTTCGGGTTCTGCCCCTCTTCTCCAACACCAGCCCTCGCTACCGACTTTTGCCTCTGGCGGTGGGACCAGTTGTCGTCGATGATGGCCGATCTCAGGCAGCCAGCTACTGTCAACATGGGCCATCATCAGCGGCTGCGGAGGCAGAAAAACACAGTCAGATAGGGTCTGACCACCCCTACCAACCATCTACTTTGGCCGCCACCCACGATTGGCTTCCACCATCGACGGTGATGGTCGGGAACCGGCGATCTGTTATCGTCATCCATGGCCACCCGACTCTGGTGGTGGCATCCAGCCCTACCAACGATGAAAGGTGGTTCGGATGGGGCTGACTCCCTCCTACCTACAACCAAACATCGGCTGCCTCCACCGCAGACAACGAGAGTTGGCCTGTAGCCGACGAGCTCAGCCTACTGGTTGTCACAGCCAGCAGAGTTGCTAGCAGTCGTTGCGGCTACCATGGACAATAGGGATGGCAGTGGATGGGGGGACCAGGGATGAAGAGCATGAAACGGGGATGGAGGAAAGGTTGAAGGTTAAAATCTATCCCCGTGCGAGGTTGGACTTACGCTTTCCCCTGCCCTGCCCCATCCCCGTCTCAATCCCCGCCTTGCCCCGTCCCCAATCCTTCAAGGGTCCAGGGATGACTATAAACCAAGGGGAAACGGTCCCCGCCCCACCTCGCCCCCCCCCCCCCCTGGACTGGGGATGGAGGCAGGATTGGAGGTGAAAATCCATCCATTGCCATTTGTCTGTCACCATTAGTAATAGTAATAAAACGGGGATGGAAGGTGGAAGAGGAGCCCGATCCCTCACCCTCGAAAAGCAAAGGTTGGCGACATGAAATGACATGCCCCTCGTAGGTTTTCACAAGCCTGGTTTTGGATCAAATCAGGTATGTAAAACCAGATGGTGTACAAAACCAAGCTTTCTTTTTAAATCTGGTTATTAACCTACTTTTGGGTATCATCCAAACAGACTCAAATTAATACCCAATTTGAAACTCCATCTTCGTGTTAAGGGGATACACAGTCTTTATTTTGGTTCTATCTAAATTTTATTAAAAAGCCAAATGAGAGCTTTTTGGGTTGGGGACAAAATAAAAGGCCACCATGCATAGGTTACACCTTCAGATCAGGCCCTTGCATTAAGAAAACTGCATAAGCCCGATTAGTAATCTCTGGATGCGGAGCTGGCTAGATGCCCTGTTTCAATGGGTTAAAACAAACCTATGTAACATTGGCTAGCACAGAGCTACGTTTAGATCAGCATATGCTGTTTTGTTGAACTCCTCTGCACTCTAGGAATAGTTTGATTAAACCATTTGCACAAAATTTATAATAGCCTACTATTTGACAATTTAGTTCAGATGACACAAGCTATTGAGATCTTCTACTCCAATTTTTAATAAATGAATGACTTGGTGGTTCAAATAATTACAGGGTATAGCCCAAAGTCTCATTCCTCAATTGAATGGAGAATATTTGCGGTCGTTTTAGATGAATTGCCTGCCTTTTTTCAGCTGATGATCGTAGGCAACAACTCCCCTTCGTTGGTAATTCCAACAAGAAAACTTTTAAAATTCTAATAATTTAAAACAATAATTTGGACATACTGATAGTGCCTAAAAGTCAAACATTTAAAGGCGTGCATGCACGTCTCACATCAAGCGCCCACAGAAAATAACATCCAACCATGGGAACTTTTCTCAGAATCAGATATGTTATACACCCATTTTCCTTAAAATTACTTTTAATGAAAACTTATTTGTAGTTCTTTTATAGTAAGTGGGTCCGGGCCAAACCAACGACTCTCAAACACACTCAAGCATTGGCAATAATTAAAAAGTGGATTAGAAATAGCTTTTTAAATGAACGCCAACAACTCTCAAACACACTCGAGCATTGACAATAATTAAACCTTTGCTATTGTGTCTAGGGCTGGGGCTCGTCATGTTTTCCAGTGGATTGAGTTCGTTACTAGGCTCATATGTGTTCAGCCTATCTGAGCTCTAGCTTGGCTTATCCTTGACTGCCTTGGGCAATATAATGATTTCTCAACGACCAAACACTTTGAGCAGATTCAACATATCCAATGATTCAAAACACCAAAAAATGTCATATCTCAATATTTAGAAAATATCATGATATTATTTAGAAATTTAAAAAAAAAACACACCTAACTTTTGACCTGTTTACAAAAATTGTGAATACATGCATGAGTTAAAAACTATTTCTCAAATACACGCCTCTCTATCATAACTGGCTTTTATAAAGTTTAAACCACGGTTTGGCATGATAAAATTACTTTATTATCCTTTTTTTTTGTTAATTCCAGTAAGGTCAGCACCTGAGTAGGATTGGGCACATGAATCAAGAGAAGGGATGGAGCGGATCTAAAGTTTCAAAAACGAACAAGTGCTCATGGAGGGCAGAAATGAAAAAATAAAAAGAAATGTGATTGTGATAATCATGATGTTGTTTTATGTACGATGAAAAATGGATGATGGTGACGTTGATGATCCTCACGTCTCTCTTTTAGAAATGGAGTCCAAAATGCATCTCCATTGCAAAAGAAAATAAGTCAAAATTGAATTGAGGTTAGGTGATCTGTCGCGGTCACAGACATGACAAATAATAAAGAAAATTACTTCAATGCCTCGTAGAGAGAAAGATAATATATCACAATAATAGGCAGGTCGACTGAACTTGGATCTTGCGCCAAAGATACTGCCATCCTATGGGTCTCGGATCGTGATGATCTCCATGTCAAATCTACAGCATCCCTACCCACATAGGCAGGAGCCCAAGATGAATTATGTTCGACAGATGTGCTTTTGTGTGAAAGGTTTCAATTCCCTTTTTGATACATATGGACTTGGATCTTGTTAAATATGGTCCAATCAGATTGAGATCCGAAGACAGAGGTGATTGATCTGACCGTTGACTAGCACGAGGCGTCAGGCATGTAAAAAGACAAACTTCTAGGCCCTCTCTGGCTCTCTCACCTCCATTATAAAACCCAGACGGTGAGTGGAAACTCAGTACATAGAGAAAGGATTTGTTTCCATTTCTCACCCTTTTCCTCTTATTGTCAGAGAGCATTAGTTCTCACTGATTGATACCAAGCAATGGAGGCAGAAAGCAGTGGAAGAGGAGAAGGGTCATTCTCATCAAGGGATGACAGATGGGAGTTTGATGTATTCATAAGTTTTAGAGGAGCCGACACCCGCAAGGGTTTCACTGGGCATCTCCATGCAGCCTTAGTAGACAAGGGTATTCGTGCCTTCATAGACAGTGAGGACTTGGAGAAGGGAGAGAGGGTGGATGAGCTATTTGGGTACATCGAGAGATCCAGGCTCTTTGTGACCATCTTCTCCAAGGGCTATGCCGATTCGAAATGGTGCTTGAAAGAGATCGCCAAGATCGTTGCATGCGGAAGGCTGATCATTCCCGTCTTCTTTGATGTAGAACCAACCCATGTTCGTAATCAGACAGGGCCTTTTGAATCAGCATTCACAACTTACCTGAATAACCAGAAATTGGAACAAAAGGAGGTCAATGGATGGATGTATGCGTTGAGGAGAGCTGGAGAAATTTCCGGGTACAATCTCAAGACAGACACAGATGGGTGAGTAGTCTCTCTCTCTCTCTCTGGTAAACGAGCCTACCACGTCGAGCCCTGTTCAGGTTAGGCTGGTTTTTGCTATACCAAGATCAATCTCGAGCTTCTGACAAGCTGAGCCTAGATGGCCTTGTTAACAAAAAATATTATTTCCATATTTTTCTTAGAAAAATATTATTCTTCACATGAATACATTAGGGATGGAACACCCACCGACTTTCTTCCCAGCCGCGCATATATATATATATATATATATAGGGTAGCGCACTAGGTTGGTTTATTATGCTGCTGGGAAGAAAGTAAGTGGGTATTAACGCATTCATATGGAATATATATACTTCAAGTTGGAATCTAATGATGGGAGTGGCTTTGACTCAATCTGACCGCATAGATGCATTCCACATGCTCAATTTCCAATAAATCGACTCTTGAATCATGTATTTTTTTTGCCAAAAAATATGTTTTTATTAGTCAAGAAAAATCAATATATTCATAGCTGTTGATTTTTAGATCTCTAAAAAGACCTGTATAAGCCTGTTACCACTAAATAAAATATGTAGATCACATATGTGACAAAAAACAAAGTGAAGCTTTCATAGGTTGTTTATATATATATATATATATATATATATATATATAGAGAGAGAGAGAGAGAGAGAGAGAGAGAGAGTCGGAACAATATTTCAATATAGCTACAGAAAGGGTCAACAAGGTTGAACCCAAAGAGAACAAAAGCAAAAAAACAAAAACAAAATGGAAACAAGCAAGAGCAAAACAAACTAAAAACAAGTGGCTCACACAAGATCCGCAAAACCAATAAGGTCCGAAGTGAGTGGAGCGACAACAGGAAGAAATGTTAGATCGGGAAGATGAATGCGCAGGATCACGTAAACGTCTACTAAGATTTTTTGTGCAAGATGATTAATGTCAACCGAAGATTCCCGAAAAAGGGCATCGTTGCGCACCATCCAAATGAACCACCAAGTAGTAAACAACCACGCCTCCAGATTAACCGCCACCGCGTACTACACCGAAGTCTGACCAGACCCAAGATGAGGTCTAGCGCAAAGGACTCCTTCATAACCAGGGCCTTCGGGTGCCTCCAAGTCCTACAAAAGATCTCCACAAAGAGGGCAAGACCAGAAGAGGTGGAACGAGGATTCTTCAGCAGCATGACAAAGCACATAAAAGCTCAGAAGCTGGAAGCCCCACCTCTTTAAGTTAGAGTGAGTTTGGACCTTGTCGTGCAAGATTAACCAAGCCAAGACCCGAGAATGGGGTGAAGGGCCCTTCGCCCAGAGCGCAGATTCGAGCAACCAAGCCGCCTCCAGGGGAAGCAACGATCTATAGACTTTGCTGGTCAGAAACTTTCTTATAGGAGCAATAGCCTAATGCACTCAGTTACCAATATCGACGAGATCATCAAAATTGTCGTTGAAGAAAGCTAAAGCCGACAACCATGACTTACACAGATGAAAAACACTTTACGCCGCGAGCAGAGGAAAACCAGAAAGAGAGAACGAGGCTCATACTTAGAGAGAAGAAAACTAGCGCAAGGATTATCTGGTTGATGAGCAAGCCAGAATTGCTTAGAGACGAAGGCAATACTCCTTAGTCTGGGCACAGGAACACCTAAACCGGCTATAAAACGCGGTAAGACCACTGAACGCCAGCCAACCAGGTGGCACTTAGCTTTGAGATGACACCCAGACCAAAGGAAGCCTGCCAGTAGACCCATCAGCTGCTTCTCCACACCCACATGCATCAGAAACATGGACATGAAGAATTCCGGAATGGTTGAGAGAACATGCTTCAGTAAAGTTAGGCGACTAGTGAATGAGAGATAAGAAGCTCGCCATGAGAGTAATTTGAGCTTAACTTTAAGAAGCGTCAGAGCCTAGGCCATAGAAGAAAGGCACTTAACTTGTAACGGCAAACCCAAGTACAACATAGGCAGCTCAGATATAACACAAATAAAAACCTTCATCCCAGCAGCTAACATAGAGGGTTGGACGTGGAACATAGAAAGGAAGCTCATTGAGAGAAAGGCCAGAAAGAGAGAAAAAAAAGTGAAGAATAAGCTTGAACCGAAGCATCTGCTAAATACTAGCGCGGCAAAAAATGATCATATCATCAGCATAAATAAGAGCATGAGCATGAAAGTCTTGGACTGGTAAGGGATCAATGAAAGTGGAGGCAGTGGCCCGCTTAAGTAGCACAACAAGACCCTCGATGACCGCATTGAACAATAAAAGCGAAAGAGGGAAACCTTCACGCAGACCCCGCTCCAGCTTGAACTGTTCCCCAAAAGAGCCGTGTTGGATAAAGATAAAAGATCCATTGCATAGCCATAGGGTCTCACCAATGGAAATTCTAAAGTCACAGGATGGTGGGTGCATAAAAACACCATTTTTGAGGCCAAAAGTACATTTGAAGTGGATCTGATTATTTGGAAATAAAAAGTCTATGTTTCATGAAATCCATCTTTTGGATAAAACTTCAAAAATACTATTGGTCAAAATTGGGGTGTTCACAAAATCACATCCATATAGCTAGATTCAAGACAAAAGAACAAAAAACCAATGAAAATCTCATTTTACACTATAGTTCTCATATTTTAGATTTTGCTAAACATGATCCAACCATTAGATTTTGCTTTTAAAGCTTAGATCTATATAAATTAAGTATGGACCACCATAGAAGCAGCCATCCATATATATATATATATATATTAGGTAGTAACTGCCTACCACTTTTATAGCCTATTGTCAGCCTACCAGCTTTTGAAGGTTTTTTTTTTATGTTTTCCCTAAAGTTGGGTGTACATATGTGTTTTACTTGCTTGATTTTATAGGAATTGACTTTTGGATCATCCAAGTTCGACATGCAGGTAGGTTTTTATAATGTTTAAAAATAAACATTCTAAGATTTTCATAAATATTCAATGCTTAAAAACTTATATTTTTTAATAAAAAACAATATCCAAATATCGACTCCTAACAAATCAACCCTGCTAAACACATGCCCAGCCAGATTTGTAAAAAATAACATGAAAAAACTTTTGGCTAGTGGTAGGCTGGTGACAGGCTAGAAAAGTCGTAACTACTTTTGTTATATAATATAGTCGATTCTAGTTACAACTAATTGGAATATCACAATGTGAGTTGTTTTGACTCAATCTAACCTTGTAGATGTGTTCAGCATGCTCGAATTAGTGGGAAGCATCCCTTGGATCAGAAAAATATATTTTTTTAGTTAGGAAAAACTGGTGCATTTACAATGGTTGATTTTTTCAGCTACTGGAGAAACCTCTACACATTGGACTTCGGGGATTCAAAAATCAGTTCCCACTAAAAACATGTAGATTACATCCATGGGGTCACTTGGACCCAAAAGTAAAAAAAAAGTTGCTAAGCGTTTGTAGATACAAATGCCTGTAACAACTATATATATATATATATATATATAGAGAGAGAGAGAGAAGAGGAACAGTCGATGGGCAAACGTCAAACAAACTATCTAAAGCATGGTTGTGTATCACACATAAAAAAAGGAACATTTAGCGGTGGTCTTTGACTATAAATTAAAGACTTGACCAGGAAAAAAGTCTTTAGCGACGGTTGTGACTGCCTCTAATTACTTGTATTGCATGAAAAAGAGTGTCACTGATCATGGGGCACCCTTGCATCTGATGTAACAGTGGATGGAATCTTGTCCACTATTACTATATATATATATATATAGGGGTTACTAGAAAATGAGAACTACTAGGTGAACCGAGATTTTCATGGGCTTTTTATTCTTTTCTCTAAAATCTAACCACAAGGACATGATCCACATGCTTGGATTTATAGGGACCAACTCTTAACTCATCCAATTATGATGCATAAGTATAATTTTTTAAGTCATGAAAATCAATAGCTCAGAATTTTTATAAATAGTTAGGTAACCAAAAATTATCTTTTTTGGAAAAAATATACGATCCAGTAGTCGATTCCTAGCAAATTCATCATGTTAAACACATCTGCATGATGAGATTTGCAAAAAAAGTGTTGAGAATGTTTAGTTCTCACAACATATATATATATATATAGGAAAGGGGGACTGTCAAACCAATGGAAGGTCCAAAATCTATAGTTGATGACGACAATCATGGCATTCCTTCTCTAACGATCAAGGTTTTCATCAATCATACTTTACATATTGAATTTTTATCATTCATTTAGTGAGTGACATGTTTTGGATTGTGAATTTTCAATGTTTAGATGTGTTTTTTAAAGTGCTAAAAATCAACGGCCCCACAATAATTTGTATTGTAATGCTTTAAATGCATTGAGTCATCGATTTTCATATTTTGAAAAACATGTTTATATGTCGTATTTGTTGCTAAATAAATTATAAAGAACTAATATATGAGGCCCGATCGATTAAATACTCAAGCATTGGAGAAGGAGAGCTGTGTCGATCATAATTGGTTGTAGATTTTTGACTTTCGTTTGGTTGGATGTTTCCCCTTCCCTATATATAGCTAGGGCTACCAGAATGTGGGAATTAGAGTGAACCAATATTTTTATGTTTCTTTTGTTATCTTTCTTTTCTTGAAACCTACCACACTGATCCAATCAACACACTTGGTTTTAAAAGGATAGGCTCTTATATCATCATCTTACTATGCATAAGCATTGCAAAGATCATCTTTCCACCCTTGGAATGGTTCACTGAGCTGAACTCTATCACTCGGTGGTTGGGTCTCTCTAACAAGACCATATTTTCACTATACTTCAAACTAATAAAGTGCTCGTGCAACCAATCCATCTTGAGTATGACATCATAACATGTCATCTCCAAAAGGATATGTCTTGAAAATCAATGACTCAAAATTTTAGTAAATATTTTTTATTCTCATATTTTTATATTACATATGTATGTGTTTGTGTGGGGGTAGTGGCGGTGGAAGAGGTTAGGAGAAAGCATTGAGGGCCCTTGTGACTAAGGAGCTCCCTAATTGAAACACAGTGAGCGGTTGTTTTAACCAAATTCAAGCCCATGGATGTGGTGGTCAAAATAATAGTGTTTAACTCTTGGATTGTATCTTTCCGTTCACTCCACAAATATGATTTTATGAGTGTTGAAAATTTGTTAAATTGTAAGCAATTGATTTTTTAACTATATATAGAATTGCTAGAATATGAGAACTACCATGTGAACTGTGCATTTCTAACACTTTTTTGTGTAATGTTAATAATCTAGTGTTGGATTGTGTATTTGTAATGAAAAATGATGGTTTTTGGATGCTTGAATATTTATAAAAATTATGAGCCATTAATTTTCAAGCCTCCTCTCAAAAAAACACACAAGCCATATATACTGATTCCATACCATGATGACATAAGGTCATACACACTCTTGTTTGTATGGATCTAGCCCTTAGATGTTAAATCTAATTATATAGATGTGCTTATTACTATGTTAGAATGTTTTATCATGTGTAATTCAAAGTAAGATTTTGTTTTTGAGATGCCCACAAATTGACATAGAACATCATATTTGTGGCAACTTCAATACATAAAAATAATATATAGAATATGCGAAACATGATCCTAAAGTTAGATTTTGCTTTTGAAGGTTAGGATTACATAAATCAAAGTGCATACCATCCTTAGTTATGGTGGTACAGTATCACAGTAGGTGTAATGAAAATAGCAAAAGCACCAATAATCCAAAGAACTCTTTAAAAGAGTCAAGCAAAGAACCAAGAACACAAGCACGTAAAGTGCACAAATAACCCAATAAGGGATAAAGTGCCTAAAAGGCAGAGAATATTATTGAAGAGAGAAACTAAGTGAGCTGAAAAGCCATACTTTACAAGAGGGTGACCCCTCTAATTTATAGAGAAAAAAGAAAGTGTGAGAGGGGACCACATGGGGCTCTCTTCTAGTCATTGGGAGCCCCAACGGTTACATTAATGATCATTGGGGCCACAATGACTAGATGGGTGGGGCCCTATGTAGTCCTATTACATATTTAAATAAAAAAAAAAAGAAAAAGAAAAAGAAAGCAAAAAGAAATAAAAGAAAAAACCTAAAAATAAAATGGTATAGGGAAATTACCAAAATACCCCTATCAGATTTTTGGATATACAATAAAAAAAGATATATGTATATATATACATATTTTAACATGATTCCTCAAACTTTACGGGGAGAAGACCGAAAGTTTGCTAAAAGAAACATAAATCACAGAGTTGGAAGCGCTTTGGTGAAGAAGTTAGTCAGCTGATATTCTGAAGTAACATATGGTAAAGTGATGGTTTCTCTGAGAAATTCATCTTGCACATAGTGTTAGGCTATTTCAATATGCTTGGTACGCTCGTGAAAGGTGTGGTTGCTTGTGATGTAAATCACACTTTTGTTATCACAACACATCTTGGTGGAAGAAGAAATAAGAACGCCCATATCACAGAAGAGACTTCTAAGCCATACAATTTTCATAGTTGTCATTACCATGACTCAATATTTAGCTTCAGTAGATGATAGTGAAACTTTTTGTTGTTTCTTACATCTCCATGAGATAAGAGATTCACCTAAAAAAATGTAAAAATCAGTGTTTGAGATTCGATCATTGGGATTTCCTTCCTAGTCTGCATCAATAAAAGCAGTCAATTCAAGAGATGAAGAAGAGGATAGGCAAAGCCCTTTGGAAATGGTATTCTTGATGTATCAAATAATTTACATCACGACCGCCATATGAACTGTAATAGGAACATGCTAAAACTGGCTTGCAGCATGAGCCGCATGAGCTATATCCAGATGAGTGATAGATAAGTAAGAAAAAGATCCAATCAATTGTCGATAGGGGGTAGGATCCTCAAGCAGAACACCATCCTCAAGTTTCAACTTTACATTAATAACTTCCGGAGTTTCAACTTTCTTTTTATTTGAAACTCCCTACTTGGTACAGATGTCTGCTGATAGTTTTATTTGAGATAATATGTATCCTCGAAGAGAATATGCCACTTCAATACCTAAAAAATATCTTAAAAAACCCAAATGAGACATATCAAAAGTTTTCTTTAATATAGATTTAACATCATTTACTTCATTTTTGTCACTTCTAGTGATGATCATATTATCAACATACAGAAGTAAGATAACAATGGAATCACTTATTTTCTTAACAAAGAGAACAATGTTAGTATAACAAGAAGTGAAACTCAAATTGATTACTACATAAATTTGTCATACCAAGCTTTAGGAGCTTGCTTAAGGTTATATAATGCCTTTTTAATTTTAAAATTTTACCATTCAAATTCATGACAGGAAGTGGTTCCATATAAACTTCTTTACTAAGGTCGTCATTTAAAAAGGCATTCTTAGCATCAAGTTGAAAAATGGGTCATTTTTTAATAGAAGCTATTGTGATAAAAGCTCGAACACTAGTCATTCGAGCAATAGGGGCAAAAGTCTCATCATAATCAATCCCATACTCTTGGGCATATCCTTTGGCTACTATTCGAGCCTTAAATTTTTCTAAAGAACCATCACTTTTAGTTTTTACTATAAAAACCTATCTACATCCATTGGGTTTCTTGCCATTAAGGGGATCAATAATTTCCCAAGTTTGTGTTTTTTTAAGTACATTAAGTTCAAGTTTCGTTGTTTCATTCCAATAGACATATTGTTTGACATCATTATAATGAGATGGTTCATGAAAAAAGTGAATAACTACTAAGCAAGCTCAAAAATTCGGAGAAAAAGAATCATAAGATACAAATCTATTAGGTATTTTAGAAATATGATTTGATCTTCTTTGAGAGGATCCTTCTAATGATTTATTTTGAGAGAATTTCTCAAGGGCACTAGGATGATTTTTCTCATTTCTTCTAGTATAAACTTGAGTATGACTTGATATATTTTCATTTATGTTTTCATGTTGTTCATTGTTTGGAGAATTAACAAGATCCTCAATGAAAGCTTCAAAAGGTTCAATAGTTTCAACATGATTATCTATGCATTTTTCTTGAGGTAACAAGTCCAATAGAAAGGAATAATCAAAATTTTCATTTTGGTTATGCGAAAAATCATTTTCTTCTAGAAAAGTGACATCTTTTGAAATATAAAGTTTGTTATTTACTAAGTCAAAATATCGGTAACCTTTTTGTTTTTTGCCATATCCTAAGAAAATGCATTCAATTGCCCTTGAAGAAAGTTTATCGTTCTTGTGAGTTAGAACAAAACTTACATCCAAAAATTCTTAGTCTTTTATAGTCGAAAGACATATTGTAAAAATTTTCAAACAGAGAAAGATTTTTCAACGAGGATGAGGGTGTTCTATTAAATAGATATGTAGAAGTTAGAATAGCTTCTGCCCAAAAACATTTTGGAATATTTTTGAAAATTAATAGAGTTCTTGTTGTTTCTAATATGTGTCTGATTTCTTTCTGCAAGATCATTTTGTTGCGGAGTGTTTGGACAATAATGTTGGTGACAAATTTCGTTTTCTTTTAAATAGTTTTGAAATTCATTGGACATATATTCTCCTCCCGAATCAGATCTAAGAATGGATAGGTTTCCTAAAAATTGATTTTTAACCATTGCATGAAATTCTTTAAAAAATGAGAAAACTTCAGATTTGTGGTTTAGGAAGAAAATCCATATAAATCTAGTAAAATCGTCAACAAAAACTACGTAATATGAAAAACCTCATTTAGATACAACAGGAGAGGGACCCCTACATCGAAATAAATAAGTTCAAATGGTCGTGTGGGAACATAATTTTTTTGAGGAAATAGAATAGCTTTAGATTTCTCAAATATGCAATCTTTATAAGTCATGTGTTTGTCTTTACAAGTATTGTCCAAAAAAGAAAAAAGCGACATCTTTAAAAACTTCGGATGACCAAGTCTTTTATGTCAAACTTCAATACTTTTAACATTTACAAAATTACAAAATGACTTGGATGTAAGATTCAAAAAATTCATAAAATAAAGATCGTCCCTCCTATGGCCTTGCCCAATCAGCTTCTCTGACCGGAGATCCTATACGGTGCAATCTTTGGGTGAGAAAGAAACTTGGCAACCATGATCGATGATTTGAGAAATCGAAAAAAGATTTAAGTTAACTTTTGAAACAACTTTTACTTTAGAAAAAAAAAATTTTGAGAGGATTTTAAATCAAGTGTTTTAATACTTTTAATTTTTAAAGATGTCCCATCGACCGTTAAAACATAAGAAGATATGAGGTCATAAAAAATATTAGAAAGAGAGTTTTTATGAGATGTTATATGAAAAGAAGCACTAGAGTCTAGTATCCACATACCCGGAGGTGATGATGAATAGGCTATGGCGGCTCTTGAAGTTGATGTTGAAGATGTTTTGAGAAGATGTTGGACTTTATGGCTAAGAGTCTCTTTAATATCTCCTTCATTAACATCTTCTTCTTTCTTTGGAGAACTTTTTTCAACCACAGCCACCTTTTCTTTAAGCTTTGGACAAACCGGTTTAATATGCCCTGGTTCATTATAATAGTGACAAATCACACCCTTTCTATACCCATTATTTTTGGAAAAGTGTGGAAGTTTATATACTTTTACATTTGTTCTCAGCCTAGTGATAGCCAAAATTTTATCATTCTTGAGACTTATGCCAAGACGAGTTTTTGCTTGGCATACTTCGGCAAGAGCATCTTCAATAGGTAGGGCTTTGCTTCTATAAAGAAGAGATGCCCGAACTTGCTCAAATTATGGCCTAAGGTTGTGTAGAAATTAAAAGAAATATTTTTTTTCTTAACTCAATGTCTTTCGGAGCCACCCATTTGACTCAAGAAGAACAAGCTTATCCCAAAGAGGGGTTAGAGCACTAAAATAATCACAAACACTCATATCCACTTGTCTAGTAGATCTAATTTTTTCTTGACAAAAAAATTGTCTAGCTAGATCTTTTTAGGTATACATACCTTTAAAGAAAGACCATGCTTCATTAGCTCTCCTAATTTTTTGCAATGTTAGCACAATTTTTAATATCGACATTGTTCATGAACCATGCCAAAATTTTAGCATGGTTAATTTCTCAATCCTCTACTTTGAATTTGTGTTCTTCAATGACTTTGATGCGGTCGTCTCCATCTAGAACTCTCTCAACTCCTCCTTCAATTTTCATGAGTTTTAAAGTCGGTTCAAGAGTGGTGCCTATTACAAAGCCCCATAATTTCTTATCTCTTAGATGATTTTTCATAGCCGATGCCCACGTAAGGTAGTTTGTGCCATTGAGTTTGAAGGAGAGCTCAACTCTTGATTCATGCTCCATTGATGAAGAGAAATAAAGAATATAAATAACTCCAAAGATCTTTCAAGATTATTGAAAATCTGATGGCTCTGATACCATGGAATGAAAATAGCAGAAGCACAAATAATCCAAAGAACTCTTTAAAAGAGTCAAGCAAAGAGCCAATAACACATGCACGTAAAGTGCACAAATAACCCACTAAGGGTAAAGTGCCTAAAAGGCAAAGAATATTATTGAAGAGAGGAACTAAGTGGGCTGAAAAGCCATACTTTACAAAAGGGTGACCCCTCTAATTTATGGAGAAAAAAG
Organism: Nuphar pumila; assembly: GCF_984573655.1. Lineage (NCBI taxonomy): Eukaryota > Viridiplantae > Streptophyta > Magnoliopsida > Nymphaeales > Nymphaeaceae > Nuphar > Nuphar pumila. Next base: position 74,049,419 of record NC_143263.1, on the reverse strand, counting down.
AAAGTGAGAGAGAGGACCACATGGGGCTCCCTTCTAGTCGTTGGGAGCCCCAACGGTCACATTAATGACCGTTGGGGCCCCAACAACTAGATGGGTGGAGCTCCATGTGGTCCTATTACATATTTAAATTAATAAAAAAAAGGAAAAGAAAAAAGAAGTAAAAAAAAATTAAAAGAAAAAGCCTAAAAATAAAATGGCATAGAGAAATTACCAAAATACCCTTATCAGGTTTTTGGATATACAATAAAGAAAAGATATATATATATACATATTTTAACACGCCTCCTTAAACTTTACGGGGAGAAGACCGAAAGTTTGCCAAGAAGAAACATAAATCATGGAGTTGGAAGCACTTTGGTAAAGAACTCAACCAGCTGGTGTTCTGAAGTAACATATGGTAAAGTGATGGTTCTTGGCAGTCTATTTCAATATGCTTGGTAACATCGTGGAAGAGCTGAATAGGGATGGTGGAAGAGATGAGTTGGAGTTCATGAAAAGTCTAAGTTAAGCGAGCCTAGTACGAGTTGGTTTATTTACAAAAGAAATTCATTTTTGAAATTGAAAAATCATAGAATTGGAGTCTAAACCTAACCAAGCTCAAACAGGCTCATTTATAAATGAATGTGTTGTTTTAAAGTTGAAAACAAAAGAAATTAATATATAATCATGTCTTTATAAACAGGCTTATTTAATATATAATCATCGCCCCTTCCATTGTATTTCTGTATCCAACAAATTTTAAGGCTTTATAATCATGTCTTAACAAAAGAAAATGGGCTAACATTAGTTCTTACAAATCTATACATTGTCTAAAGGAGTTAAATTAATATATTTTAGCATTAGCTCAATAAACCCTCACTCTCACTGGCCAATATGGAGCTTTACATGTCATCTTATTGCTTTTCTTCTCGTAATGTTATTGCCATCGTCAACGTTTAGTTTTTTTTAATGTTCATACTTAGAACCATGCTTTTTTTTTTAAAGACAAGCTGGGGGTTAGGCAGAATTGCTACTTTGTTTAATGGTCTTATGGCTTTATTGGCAGGCACGAGGTGAAGCTGATTCAGCTTATTGTGAAAAAGATATTAGATGAAGTTGACAAGGCCCCTCTCGATGTGGTCAAGTATCCTGTTGGTCTTGATTCTCCAATAGCTGATTTGATGCAACTGTTGAAAATTGAAAAGCTTTCCTCATCCGTCAAAAAGGAAATTGAAGCTGATGACTCCAAAAAAAAGGAAAAGCTTTCCTCATCCGTCAAAACGGAAATTGAAGCTGATGACTCCAAAAAAAAGGAAAAGGTTTTCTCATCCGTCATGAAGGAAGAAGCTGATTACGTTCGAATGATTGGGATATGGGGAAAGGGCGGCATCGGAAAGACGACCCTTGCCAAAGCTGTCTACAATATTTTGCTTTCCAGCTTTGATGCCTGTACCTTCATTGAAAATGTTAGGGAGGAAGCGAATCAAGCGAATGGACTAATCCGCTTGCAAGAACAGCTGCTTCGTTATCTCCTCAAGGAAAAAGAAATAAGTATCAGTAGCATTGGTGAAGGTGTCGAGAAAATCAAAAAACGACTTCGTTATAAGAAAGTGCTTCTGGTTATTGATGACGTTGATCATGAAAGCCAAATTGGTGCACTAGCAGGTAGCCGGGATTGGTTTAGTACTGGAAGTATAATCATCATAACTTCAAGAAATAAGGAGGCATTAATTGCAGGTGGAGTGAATGAAGGTGATGTCTATAATCTTCAAGAGCTGAATCACGAACAATCCCTCAGACTCTTTTGTTGGCATGCATTTGGGAATAGTGAGCCAACAAGGGAGTATACCGAGTTAGCAGTGGAAGTTGCATCTATTGCTGGTGGGCTACCCTTGTGCCTTGTAATTTTTGGATCACATTTCTCTCATATAGGAAAACCTGAAGAACGGAGAAAGATGTTAGAAAAGATGAGAAAACTTCAAGATGAAGTAGTTCATAAAAAGTTAAAAATAAGCTACGATGGGCTTAAAGAAAGAGAAAAGGTCGTATTTTTAGACATAGCATGTTTTTTTATTGGGAAAGGCAAAGAAAATGCAGTTCTTATGTGGGAGGATTTTGATGAGCTCTGCCCGGAAGATGCTATAAATGTCTTAGAACGCAAGTCCCTGATTAGTATAAATGAACGTACAGGTGAATTTCAAATGCATGACCAAATTCGAGAGATGGGAAGACAAATCGTGATAGATGAGAGCATTACAAAACCTGGGAGGCGGAGCCGGTTGTGGGAAGACCAGGTGACATTGAGGGTTCTAAAAAACATGCAAGTAAAGAGTTTAATAATGCTTTCATTTTTTTTCAGTTTTTATTCAAGATTTTGAGTCTACTTTGTGCATGTTCAACTAAGAAACAGAGGTTCGGTTGACTTAGTAGCTTGATATGAGCCGTTGACCTATATATCATCACATGGTTAAAAGTAGGCTGTCTTGGAGTTAAAAATGTATAAAACTAAGTCATACATACATTCTTAATTAAAAATAAGCATTGGTGATGTGAATATGTGAACCAACTTTGAGGTCTAGATTTTCGTGGTAGGGATTGGTTCTTGGATCGTTCATTCTGACATGTTTTCATAGTGTTTGTTGTTTTAAAATTCACACGTGTAATTTTTATAAACCTTTTTCAACGCTCAAAAAAATCACATTTTTTTCGTTGGGAAAACATGATAAATCAATCACAACAAACGCATATACAGTGTTGGATTTTCAAAAACGTACCAGAAATATCCAGTTCACATGGTTGATTTGTGTACTCTCATCACTGTGTGCCCATTTCTTTTTGCAAAAATCAAAATTTAAGTCACATGGAGTTCCCACATCCTATACTGAGGCTGATTTGGTTTTTTCATTTTAGGGAACAAATAATATTGAAGGCATCGTTCTCCATCTAACAGAGGGCACCATCAGATTGAACACAGAGCAATTTAAAGAGATGCATAATCTCAGACTACTCCATATGAGCTGTGCCACACTCGAGGGACAATATCATCATTTTCCTAAGACAGTAAAATGGTTGGAGTGGAGGCGATGTCCCTTGAAGTCATTGCCAATAGGATTTGATCTCCAGGAAGTTGTTATCCTCGACCTATCTTTTGGCAACATTACCCAAATTTGGAATCAACAAAGATCAGGTGACATGATGGATCCGTCTCCAAACATTTCTTCTGAGGAATGGTTTCCTGAGATTAGCTATCCATATAACTTCGACAGATTAAGAGTCCTCAATCTGGAGTCATGCAACAATCTCATCACTATTACAGATTTTACTAGCATGCCCAATGTAGTGAAGTTGATATTGGATGGATGTGATAAGCTGGCTGAAGTTCATGAATCGATTGGCCATCTTAGGCGCTTGGCTTACTTGAGTATGCGAGGTTGCAGTGGTGTGAGGAAACTACCCGATAGTGTTTGCCAATTGAGTTCTCTTGAAACACTTGACCTTGTTAGATGCTCCCAAATTTCATCTTTGCCTGAAGGGTTGGGACATTTGACATCACTAAAATCCCTCATCCTTGGTTGGACTGGCCTAAGGTTTTTGCCCGACAGTGTTTGCCAACTGAATTCTCTTGAAACACTTGACCTTGATTTATGCTTCGAAATTTCATCTTTGCCTGAACGGTTGGGACATTTGACATCACTGAAATCCCTCATCCTTGTTAGATGCTCCCAAATAAGAAGAATTCCAGAATCCATCGGGGATTTGACCAACCTCCAAATACTCGATGCAAGTTATTGCCATCAATTAGAGGCTTTGCCAAGTTCGATTGGCCACGCAAAGAATTTGCGAAAGCTCTATTTAAGTGATACTGGAATTGGAGAGGTGCCCAATTCAATTGGATCATTGAGAAATCTCCAGCAATTACATATAGATGGCTGCGATGGTATTACGGGACTCCCTGATGCCTTTGTAAGCCTTGCAAGTTTGAGGGTGCTGAAAATGGGTAATCGGAATCTCAAAGTGTTGCCTCCTAGTTTTTTCCATCTGCACTCGTTGGAGGAATTGACTGACTTGAGATGTGAGTGCTTACAGGGAACAGAAAGGATTGATTTTAGTAATCTGTCTTCATTAACTACATTAAAGATCCAAGGGGAAAATGTTTGCAGCCTACCAGAAAATATGGATAGCTGCCCTCGACTCCAGATACTGGAACTAAGGTACTGCAGCAGGCTGCGGTCTATCCCTCCACTTCCGCCGTCACTGTTTTGTCTCTACGCAAGTGGTTGCTGGGATTTGAGAACAACCTCAGATGTCTCGAATTTGAGAGACTTGAGGATATTACGTTTCGAAGATTGTGGGAATCTTGTGGATGTTCCAGGCCTTGAAAATTTGAAACGCCTGAGAGAGTTGTATCTTACAGGATGGAGAAACCTTCCCGATGCTCTGTGGGACAGAATAAAGGTAATAACTTCCTTGGCATTTGGAAAAGAAAAAACAGTCCCGTATTGGTTTTACTTGAAACATGTGGGGGTGTTACTCATTGATTTCCTCATTTTTGTTCAGGAGGCAAGTTTTGAACATTTGACAGCGTTCGAAATTTCAGGAAGCCTGAGGCTTTCTCCATCCGAGCGCAAAAGGATGTCTTTCGTCGTTCCCAAAGGGTTGAACCTAAGAATGGTTAAAGTTGTGTTAAACGGACACTTCGATGAGAATCCAGAACCAATTGGGCATATTGAATTCGTAGAGGATGGCCGTTCGATCTTTCAGACTACCGTGAAAGGCCAGCAGGTGAGGTGCTTTGGTAGCATTTTCAAATTAGGAGAGGAGGATGAGAATGAGATAAGGAGTGTAATAGGGAATGGAAATGAATACTACGTGATGATGCATCTCCCAGTCGACTGTGACCCCATGACAGACGGTCTTCTCACTGTTGGCATCTCTGCTGATATAGATATATTTAAACTAATTTGAATTGGGATAAATGGCAATTTTAATGTCACTACATGTACTTTGGAACAGGATGGATAACAGTTGGGTCTATTCTGTTTTGGAATTTAGTTAGATTCCCTCAGAATTTTTCCCAAATATAAACTAATTTGAATTGGTGTGCTTGGTTGTAGTTACAGGCCTATATGCGCCATCAGATTGGTGTCTATATCATTAGTCATGAATCTTGTTATCGAGACTTTCTGGACCTAGGAAAATTTCATTGACAAATAGGAAATCTTGTTTGTTTAATAAAAAGATTCAAGAGATTTTCCATACATTTTAATTTAAAACACATAAACTAGGAAGCATCTTTAGTTCATGAAACTTTGCCTTATTTTCGTTGCCTTTTGTCAAATTATGTGGCTGGTAGTTGCCCGTTCTCACCATTTCTTCTCATGTTTATGACATGAAGGTCATAGTTGGCCACCATTTTAGTTCATTGTCGTCCTGTTTAATCCCCTTTGCCTTGTTTCTTTTTTTTAGCCACTAGGCTAGCCCTCTTAAGTTCACACCTAACCTAGCCAAGTCCTTGGTTTTAACCCAACTTCTTAGCTCACTCTCTCTCCTCTAAGACCTAGCATGGTTTTGCTTAAGCCTAGGTTTGACCAAACTCGCTACTATGTTCGGACCTAGCTCACTCGGCTTTACCTTCCTCCACCAAAGTTAGGTTCTGCCTAACTTAACTCAGCCCAACATGACTCGATTCTGCCAACCTTCATCAACTAAGTTACGCACTTGGAAGAATCATTGAAGTTATCCTTGTATTTTTAGATAAAATTCTCCCCGGATTATTTTGGAAATTTTTTGCTTCTCTTAAATAGCGTTCAAAGGTAAGATCTTTTTTTGTCAAATGCTCGTAAAGAGTACAATATTCGATATATATAATTAAATTTATTCAATTATTTCTTTTGAATATTTGCTCCATCATGACTTCTAGAAATAATTGATTGGTCACTCATATTTTCCAAGAAGTATGGATATTTTATTAATATTTTATAAGTAATGAGTGATTATCAATAAAATAAATATTCTTAAGGGAAAATGAAGTATTTTCAAAGAGATAAATATTTTCAAAGCATTCACTTTACAAAAAAATAACACCTTGAAAAAATAAATGATTTTTCAGATAAATATTTCACAAGTATCTTGTAAGGTAAGAAATGCTATATAAAGATTTCTAAAAGAACTAATCCTCAAAGAAACAAACATTTGGCGAATATCCCTTGTAAAAATAACTACCCTTGATTCATATAAACTCTATCCATACCCATATAATTTACAAAGAGTCTTTTGCATAAACTACATGAATAGTTCAATAATACTGAGTTAGGATTTATGAAACCTTGAGGGCCATAGTAACGACATTTATGTATAAGCATACAGTTGGCTCCAAGAATAGAGCCAAGGTTCAAGAAACCTCTGGCTCTAAAATACTTATAGTGTATGAAAAATACAATAGTTGGGATCCGCCTAAATAGATGAAGTGCTCATAAAGGGCAAAAGAGTTAGAACAACACTAAAATATAAAATAATTCACACACACACATAAATGTCTTAGGCGGATCCCTTTAAAGGGGCATCTGCCTTCACAGGTGTAGTCTCGTATATATAGAGCTATAACTGAATAGAAGAAAACATATAATTGTGTCATAAAGCATTGGCTACTCGATTGAGATATGCAAGTCATCAATGCCTTGGAATGCTCATAAGAGGCCGACACAGTAATAAAACACTTACAATTAGGAAAAACTCTTTAGGCATACCTTGAAGAGTTTGAAATAAAAAAATTTAAATTTTTATGTAAAAATCTTCAGTCAAGGGTTTTGGGGCATGACAATATAGGCCAACAATAGGCATGTTTGCTAACCAGCATACCTTTTATGTAAAAGTGAAAGCATGATGCATTTTTGGGGGGCAGTACTAGTTAGGCGAATTTCAAGTTCAAAAAAAAAAAAATAGACTATTACCTCTTAGCACGATTAGTTGGTGTTCCAATCAATCATTGCTTTGTGTGTGTGTGTGTGTACGCATAGGGCAAACGAACCTAGGATGCCATGGAGCCAATCACATGGCCAATGTTTTAAGTGGGGACCACATTCAACGCCCCATGATTGGCGGGCCCCTTTTGCATCCCCACTTTACAGGCCCTAGCCAGAAAGTTGGGCCACATTTACGTGCTCTGGTCTAATTTTTGGATTGGACCTAAACTTTGGCCCATCTGCACCTTGGAAATGGTTTGGTTCCTCACGTAAACATAAAAGAATTCATCGATATTGCCTGACCTTATGAGAATCCCACTTGCAAAACTCAGAAACTCTTGTCGTGAATTGGCAGGGACGTCAATTGGTCGGACATCTAACCCAAATCCAAATACTATTAGTCGGATTGGGTAGCTAAATCTAAATTCAGGTTTGGTATTGAGTTTTTCATTGAAACCCGACCTGAATCTGATTAAAATCTAAATCCAACTAAAACCTGAACCTGAGTAAGTGAAAATATTGGGTTTCAATCCCATGGACGTCACTCATTGAGTAAGCCAAAGCTTGGTGACGAAAGGGTAAGCCCTCGAAGTTTTGCACCGACAGGACAATGATCGTATGTATACGGCAGGCTTACCCATCTCGACTAGGTTTATATGCTTGGGGTGGTTTTTTTGAGTAAAAATAAAAAAAAGTATATTTTAAATATATTTACAAGTATTTTTTTTAATCTATTTTTTTTCATCCAATGTTATTGGCAATTCATTCGCATTATATTTTCCAGAATTCTGTGCAAAATTATGACAGTTAGAAGAATCTCAGTACCATTTTTATGACAAGTTCTCCAAGTGCAATATCATCATTGACAATTCAATTGCATTATATTTTCCACAATATCGTACAAATTCTTAACGTTCGGAAGAATCTTATGTAGCATTTTTCTGTCAAGTTCTCCAAGTTGTGCAATATCATTACTCATGATTCAGTTGCATTATAATTTTCAATTCTCGATAATATGAATTTACCTTTTTTTTTTAACTTTATCTGTTCACTGGGTGCACTAGGTGCACTCCAAGTTATGCAAATACCATCACTCACAATTGAGTTGCATTATTATTTTCAACTGTCAAAATTTACCTTCTTTAATTTGTCCTACCATCAGATCATCAACAATATTTAATGGACATTAAAAACTTGTATCGATGCAAGCTGCAAAGATTCCAAGTCAATAGAATTAACATAGGTCATTTGGAAGGAGCAAATGCACAAGCACTTTACGAAGAAGCTACGTTATCTTTGATGTATTTGTGATACCTTCAATCCAAATTCTCAAAATTTGTTCTTACTTTAACAATCAAGGAGTAATGCATAAGTAACTTTATGAAGAAATTCTGTTATCTTTAATGTATTTATGAAACTTCAATCCATTTTCTCAAACTTTGTTCTTGCTTTCATAATCCCCAAAGCACTACCACTGTTTTGCACCTACATATTTTCAAGCTCAATATGTAAAAATTATTCCCATCTTGATTGAATTTACTTTATTTAAAAAAAAAAATGCTTGGCTGAGTCAAAATGGCAAAATGTGAAAGGGAAAAAATAAAAACTTGGATTTCGAAGGGCTTTTCCATGTTTTCCTAAATCTAACCATACAGATGTGTTGTACATGCTTGATTTTATAGGGATTGACTCTTGCATCATCCAATTTCGATACACATGTTTGTTTTTATAATGTTTAAAATATTGACAGTCTAAGATTTTTCTTAAATATTCAAGGCTTAAAAAGTTATGTTTTTTATCGAAAAAAACATGATCAAAGTTCTGTTTCCTAGTAAAACATGAGAAAAACTCTTCAAAAGCAGAATTAGGTAGAAAAGTGGTTTGCAACTACCACCTTCTCTATCTATCTATCTATATCTATATATATATATATATATATATATATATATATATATATATATATATATATATATATATATATATATATATATATATATATATATATATATAGGGAAGGAGGAGTGTCCAACCAAAGGAAGGTCCAAAATCTACAACCAACGATGAATGGATGACTCTCCTCCAATGCTTGAGAATCTCATCGAACCTCATATATTTGGTTTTTATAATTTATTTACTACACATATAGACATGTTTTTCAAAACATAAAAAATCGACAACTCAATGCATTTAAAACTTTACAATACCAAGTATTGTGTGGGCAGTTGATTTTTAGAGTTTTAAAAAATGCATCTAAACATCTAAGATTCATAATCCAAAACATGTCCCTCATTAAATGAATGATAAAAATCAAATATATAAAGTCCACTCGATTAAAACTAGATCATTAAAGAAGGAACATCGTCGTTTATAGAATTTTGGGCCTTCCTTTGGTTATATATATATATATATATATATAGATAGATAGATAGATAGATAGATAGATAGATAGATAGATAGAGAGAGAGAGAGATGGCCTGGTGGAAAATGGTGTTTGCAGTGGGATATGGCCTAATGGTCTATCAAATGCTATTCCTAACTTCTCTAGTTTATGCTCCAAACCGGGCTTAAATTTTAACTGCTACTACATGAATAACTGTGTTGGCTCTAGACAGTATAAGATTGTACTAAGCATATCTACTTGATGTTGCCTCTTTGAATGACTCTAAGTGGATTCAAGCTCGGACCTAGAAAGACCTCAATGGATCCTCCCTCAACTTCAGATGCATAGTGTTGGGTTTCTCTCCTTATTCAGCGCAAACTGTATTGGCTCCCTCATTCAGAATAACGAGTCCTCCATCAGATTAAAGCCCAAGCAATTAATTAGCTTCTTCTCCAAACTGTTTCAGAAGACTACCCTCATTTCATCCGCTTTCCTAGGAGTGAGAGAACCTCAGGTCTCCATTGAGGAGAATATCCTTTTCAGAAAGGTCACATTGGAGGATATCAAAAAGGTAGTTTTTGAGCTTGAGCTCAATAGCACCCTGATGGTTTCTCGGATTTCTTCTTTCAAAACTTTTGGCACATTGTGGGAGGCGATGTCTCAAAAGCCATAATGAATTTCTTTCGTAAAGGTGAACTTCTTAAAAGAATAAACTGCTTTCACATAGTCCTCATCCTTAAGATCGCATACACAAACAAAATCAATTTTGACCAATTGGACTATGCTATTTTATCTACAAGGTCATTAAAATTATGGTGAATAAAATGTAGGGGATTCTAAAGAGATTGATCAGTTTTAACTAGCAAGCCTTTCTCAAAGTTAGAAATATATAGGAGAGCATCTTATAGCAAATGAAATGGTGGACTCCATGCTGACCGGTAAAAGGAGAGGTGTGATATTCAATGCTGATTTTGATCGTATAGACTGGGATTTGAATCATGGCATGTATTCTCTCCCCCTCCTATGCGGTCATCATTTAACAAAGAAGCTAGCTACCAGTTCTGGGAAAGTCGAGGGATATGTCAAGGCGATCGCATGCCCCCATACTTATTCTTGATGGTCATGGAGACATATGTCATCTGAATCAAGAGGTCTGATAACTTGTTTGCTTCTATCTCCGTCAAGGACTTTCAATGGTCCCATCTTTTTTTTTGCCAATGACGTCTTGTTTTTATCAGAGATCACAGAGGTGATGCAACTTTTTAATGAGTTTCTGGCCTCCAAATCATAAAGAAAAAATCCATTTTCATTCCTTGCAACAAAATCAACATTGTTTGAAGATGAAGCAAGTGGCATCCACAGGAACACCCGTTCACCTACCTGGGCACTCCTCTATTCAAGGGCAAGTTCACAAAAGGTACGTGTGAACCTCTAATACTTAAATTTCGATCCAGACTTGTCGCTGGGAATGGAAAATATTTGTCGATGGTCGCCCGGGTAGTGTTGATAAAGTCATTACTCTCTTTGTTTATGCTTTTTTGGGATGAGTTCTTTTCTTATCTCTATTGTTTATGTTTGCCTTTTGGTTTGACCCCCGGTGCCCCCTAAGCCCCATGCTGTCTTCTCTCTCCTGAACACCCAAGATGTCATATAATGAGAGACTATTCAGGTAGGATGGGTCAGGAGCATAGTGACAAATATCGCGAGATTTATGAAAATCTTGCGATAATATCGCAAAAAATTGCCTGAAAGTTTAAAACGGCAATTTCTCATGAGATTTTCAAAATATCGTGAGATTTATGAAAAAAACATAAATACCTTGATTTAAACATGATTTTTACGTTTTAAACTGCTATTTATCATGAAAAAATCATGTATTTTTATTTTTAAATAATTTTTATTAATATTTTTCTTATAAAATATATATATTATATTTTTAAATTTATTTTTTTATTGCCAAGATTTCCCAAAAAAAAATGCGAGATTTATGAAATTTTTTCAATTTCTCACTAGTTTTTGAAAAACTAAAAATTGCCGATAAAAACGTTTGTCACTATGCTCAGGAGCCGGTCCCGTTTAGATTTGACCATATAATATAGGCTGGTTCGGGTACCTTTTGTGTCAGATATCAGATGTCTCATACCTGATCAGCTTTAATTTTCAGAATCCCATACCCGGTATTATGTAACAACAGGTTGGATCAAGATTTGATGTTTGTTTGTTTTTTTCACACCTTTATATCTTTTTTCACACCTTTATATCTTTTTTCACCAATATTACGGTTATCAACAAATGAGTGTTATAGTGGGGGAACTTTTAGCTGTTAGATGAGAGCTGGGCCCGATTCTTTTTTTCTTTTTAAGGATACATTTAAGTGTTTATGAGTTTTTGGGTCAGATATCCAACCCAAATACGAAAAATCAAGATACACTTTTATAGGGTCAGGTACCAGATCAATGGCTCTTACATGTTATCATACCAGGCCCGAACCTGGTTAGGGTTGAAAAATGAAGCCAAATCCGGTAAAATTTATACGGGTCTCAAAGTTTTCTGCCAAAAATAAATCCGACCCGTTGACAGTTTTAGTTATTGGTCCCGGAAGTTCCCTGTTGTAGTTGGGGTATTGGGCCATTGCGTAACCACACCTTTGAAATTACAAAATACTCATCTATTCTCGTATGAAAATAAAGGGTATAAATATCTTGTTACTTGATTATGAAGGATATTACTGTAATTTGACTTGAGATATAACCCAAGTAGATCTCTAACCATTTCCAGAAAAACAGAAGTCCATATCAAGAAATTCAGAAAAGTGAGACCCACCTTTGTTAGAGAGAAAATGTTGGCCATTAAATGGACCCACCTTTATTATTCCAGAGATGGGTTCTAACAGTCAAGCGGCACCTGTAAAATCGGTGTTGGGGGCTTCCCTTCTTCAAGGTCTGCATTTATCAAATAAAAAGATGCAAAAGTAAAGCCGTTGTTTTCTGGCGTCATTTAGGGTGGCAATCGGGTCGGGTCGGCGGGTTGGTTGATCGGGTTGGCAGGTCAGAATATCTCAACACAAACACGACCCATTTATTAAACAGGTTGGATGTGGCAAATACGAACACGACCCATTTATTAAACGGGTAACCCGACACGGTTAACCCGTTTAATAAACGGGTCGGGTCGACACAATTAGAAACACAAAAAATGGGTAATCAAATACAATAAACTATTACACGATAACCGACCCGAATAACCTGTCCAATATGTATTTTTCAAGTTTAATATATATATATATATAAAAACGGGTTAAGGGTTGACGGTTCGTGTAAATGGGTTGACCCACCCGCCTAACCCGTTTATTAAACGGGTTGGCGGGTTGGCATACCCCTAACACGAACACGACCCGTTTAATAAACGGGTTAGGCGGGTTGACCCATTTACGACACAAACCCATTTAAGCCAAACCCTAACCCGGCTAAGAAGCGGGTTGGCGGGTCGGGTAAGATTTTGCCACCCCTACATTTGACCACCAAAATCGTTTTCACACAACTGAGCCAATATTTTTCGATAGCAGACAGTATTTTTGCAACTTCCAGTTTTACAAAACATGATTTTGACATAATATCTTACGTTTCAAGAACCAAATATGGCTGCTCTGTCTAGTCTGTTGGCAAGAATGAACAGCAGTTGGCCAACAAGTGCTCCACACACCTTGAATCGACTTAAGACTTTCAAGTTGAAAGAGGTCAAGAGTTCGATATCCAGGGTATGACTCTTTTGCTGCAAGGTCTAAAACAATGGAAAACTATCCCTCGGTGCAGGAGGGATGGAGAGTATTTGGAAGTTTTACACTGCAAACACCAACTATGCCCACAGTCAACATCGCACCTATTGACCCGTAACAGTACGTCCAAACCATAGCGGTGATTTCTCCATGCTAAATCTATAAAAAGAAATTAATAAAAAAAGAACTAGCAGCAGACTAGGTGTACTGTAAGGGTATGTTTGATGGCTTGTCCAAGGTTGGACGAAATGAACAAAAAGAATGGAACAGAACATTGGTTTTGTTTGTTCCGTAACAACTGTTTCAAGTCCAACATTTGTTTGGACCGTACTCAAATGCTATTTTCCAAATGTCCGGTTGTTTGATGACGATGTGCAAACAACTTCGAATTACTCCAATTTGTTTGCCTTCCGAAATTCTTGTGGGTAATGCAGGAATCTTGATGAGCTTGCCGAAAACACGATCCGCAAGCAAGTTTCCTCCCGTTCGCTGGTGATACTGAGCTAGCAGAAAAATCTGATTTGTTTGCCTCAGACAGAATGTTCATCGGAACTCTTGTGGATAACACAGGAATCTTGATGAGCTTGTCGGAAACACGATCCGCATGCAAGTTTCCTGCCAGATTTTTCAAGAAAATGAATTTGAACCCCATTGGTTAACCATCACGATCGATCCCTTCTCATTGATCAACCGAATGATTGATCGGGGTCGCTGGTGATAGAGAGCTAGCAGAAAAATCTGATTTTTCGACGCAAATTCCGTATGGGCAACCAAGAAATGATCGAAAAATCCCACTTCGAAAGCTTAATTTTGGTTCTCTGAATCAATGAACTCCCCATCAAAGATGGCCAACGTTGAATCGTCAAATGCAACCGAAAGGTTCGGATCGAGTATGGTGTCTTCCCTCCGAGCGCATGCCTAAACCCAAAGATACTGAAACAAATAGGGCGCTCATGGATTTTCCCGTCACCAAAGAGGTCAGGGAGGCCGTCAAGTTTGGCCAGAGCGCAGCTTCCCTTGGACTTCTTATGGCTGGCGTGATGGCCTCCGAGGGCCTGGTATGAGGGAAAGATCTTTTGGCAGGTGTCGCACTTCCGACGACAGCTGAGCACCGCAGAGGAGGGGACGGTGATGGAGGAGTCCGGCTAGGGGTGAACATCATGGGAGAGGAGCATGAGGGAGATGAAGACGTTCTCCTCCGACGTGGTGTCGAAGATGGAGCTCACGGGCTCCTCCAACAAAGCGCCACCACCAGGGGTGAGGAAGAAACGACGACGGCGGGCTCTCCTCTGGATTGGCCGGTGGAGTTATTCCGTCTCACTCTAGCTATCATGGACGGTGCTGGTGGGGCAATAGAAGAGGTGTCGATGGCAAAGGAGAACTCGGGATCCAATGGGAACGAAGAGCTCGCAGGCATGTCCATCGAGAAACTTTAGTTCCCCTCGTCCCTGTTACTTTTAACATGAGAGAGAGAGGGTGGAATGAAAAAACCACATATATAAGGACGGGTGTGTCCAATGTTTGTTAAAAATCACCGTTCCCAGCAAAATTTCCATCCAAATCACGCTGGGAACTGCTCATCAAACATACCCTAAGTACACTGCTTTAAACCCTTCCATTTCATGTCTTGGATTGACTATTAAACATATCCAGCAATCTCAGCCAACTTTAAAGTTACAGAAAGGGATGAGTTTAACGGCCATTAATAGATACAAAATTTGGGTTTCACCATTAATAAGGATCTGGAGTTTCAACTCATATCCAAAGCGAGAACCAGATTTGACGCCTCTGGCTTAAGCACATAAAACTTGAAATCAAGCCAACTCTTCATAGAAGTCGAGGTGTTCTACATCATAGCATGACAGATTCATTGCTTGCAACTTAAATCTGTGAGACCAATACACAAGCTTAGGTTCTCCCTGATTAAATTAACAGTAAGATTTTCCAAGAATTGGGGTTGTGCACAAAAAGGGTTAATGAATCGAAGTAGCCTGTTATGGGAGATAGAATTAAAAAGAAGAAAATCAACAATAACAGGAAAACATAGGCAATGCAATAATAATATAGAAGGGAAGAGAAAAAGGAAAACTTTTAATGATTACATAACATCTGGCAGAAGCCAAATTCTAAACCCTCTTCAAGAGCAAAAACTCGTCCAACTTGATTTAATTCACATGAAACTCCATCCAGGAAAAAATTGCAGATTTTCTTACACCAGCAAAAAATATCTCAAGATTTTCTTCCCTAGCTCCCCGTGAAGATCTTGTCCTCATCTCTGACAATCATTTACACAGCATCAACAAGTCAAATACTGCAGTATAAAACCAAAGTAAATCATGGCTTTCTTGATTTATATCCTAGAGAACCAGCTATTCATATGAGATTGGCTCTTTTCAGAAACCTGATTGTTCTGCAATAGTAAGGCCATATTGACTCAATAAAATCCAGGTATTTCTCCACTACCCATACTTCCAATTCTTTCAATTTTGATTTCAGTAATGCCTTGTAATCTAGATTTTTTATATCAACCACAGGTTGCCAAAACAGTGCCCTGATCTTCGCTTGTAGTTTTCCTTCCTTTATATAGTTGTACAGCCACAGAGAGAACCCAGGTGCCCCCTTCACTAGTGAGACTGCCTGCTTGAAGGTAAAAAGATAGAGAGACCAGACTCCTTTCACAAGCTTAACATACAGAAAGACAATGACAGGTCCTAATGTCCATAGAGGTGTGAGCTCCTTTGCAATTTCTGCTCCATATATAACATTGAAGACCAAATAGAAAGGAAGGCTGCATACACAAAAGGATCCGAATCAGGTAAACTGGTTTCATGCATTTATTAGCCCATGTTAATCAAGTTATAAATACCAGAAAAACTCAGGTCCAAACTAGAAACTTGGACCATCAAAAGAACATGTGCATCAATCACTCAAGTTCTTTTTTCTTCAACAGAAGTCAATCATCTTAAGTTTCACCTGCACCAAAGACAATTCGGTCCAATTTGTCCAAATAGGTCATCATTTTGGTCATTTTCTGCAACATCATCCTGGTTATGATACTCGTGTAGACAAAACCAATTATACGGAACTGTGCAAGTCCTTGGGTACTTTTGGTGTGCCATAGTCAATGTTGCTCTCATTGTAAAATAAGGCTAATATATGGTTAAACCAACGCTGTCGAACTAGAAAGCATGGTACGGGAAATAGAAGTGAGAAGCAAGGCATTTTAAAATTTACAGGAAGCAAGGTTTCAATTTGAAAGCAAAACAGGAATAAAAAAGGAAACAACATGGGAACTGATAGGAATCAAATAAGAAGCAAATACAAATTAAAATAAAAATGATTTCTTATCTTTCACAATTTTTTAGTGTAAGAATTATTTTTTTGTTAAAATCTAACAATGATGGTTACCAATTTAGAGAAAACACATGGAAACTGAGTGGAAGCATGAGAGGAAGCACATGGAAAACACAAAAAAAAGTGAGAAAAGCATATAGGAAGCATGTAGAAAAGCACGGTCGATGTGTGAGGTAAGTATAGGATAAATGTGGAAGAATCGATATCCCCATGATGTTTCGGAAGCGAGGAGTATCGTGCTTCCGAAGTGAGTTTCTGGGAAGTGTGCTTCCCATCTACATAAGAAGCTTCCGGTAACTCTGGGTTAAACCACAATACAGAGTTTGTAATCGATTCTGGTATTTCCTAAATGCATGTGTGCATGCATGTATGTTTGCATGTGTGTGTGCACACGTGTGTGTGTGTGTGTGTGTGTGTGTGTGTGTGTGTGTGTGTGTCCTAACCTATCACAGACAAGCAGCTTCGGTCTGTTCCAGGTCATGTGATTGTTGTAACTGGACAAGTCACTATCAACATAGGCTCCAAAATCGCACCTTAAATCTCAAGTTGGGTTAGTGACCCAAACTTTTCATTTTTGTCACCCTTACAGAAAAACAAGGCCATTATAATGGCCTAGAGGTGGGTTAGAGTATAACATAACGGGCATATCCTAAGAAGGGAAAAAACAAAACAAAGAGGAAAATGTCAAACTCACAAGATTGCTAACGGTAGTTTTATAGCAAAATCCAGTCCAAGGAAGCCCCTCCATATAGCATTCAGAAGATTCACTGCTGGATTCTGAAGATTATCATTCTTGACACACCGAGTTTCACTTTGCAGCGGTCTTTCATCAATGATGCTATCTGCCTTCTCAACAGGAGTTGCTGACCACAACATTAGCAACCATTTTGAGAATATCTTCTGTTTATCATGAGAACCCGCTATAGCCTCTTCATTTTGTTGTTTGACATAAGAGAGTTGAATAGAAGAACTGGAGGATCTAGAATCATCAGTTTTGATTTCTGACTCATCACTGCTAGTGTTGCCTTTAAATAATGATACTTTGAAAGGTTTCCTTGATGACAATAAAATGGGTCGGTTTCCAATGCTGCAGAGAGGAACTATGCATCAGTACTATTGGTAGAAACACTAATGCAAAACAAAAAGCAATACAATAGAATCATTGGAAGTAAATTAAGATATAGGAATAAAATCAATGCAGTTTTTCAATTAGGAAAAATCAAAGCTTCATTAGACTGCAAGAAAAAAAATCACAGTAAACTTATATGGTCCTTCAAGCATTGTCCACCTGTATGATGGAGAATGCTTAAAGGACCTTAGATGAGACACAGTTTATCATCCATGGTTAATGCATTGTCCACCTACAAGATGGATAGCATGCAAAAACTTAGGTAGTTTCTATGTCACACGGACTCGGCTCCAAGGTCGACGCACCCGCGTCGACACGCACCGACACGGGTGCGGACACAGGTGCGGCTCGGACTCGGTCAACCCGACCCTGCGGTCAACGCACCCAGGGTCATTTTGGTCCATTTTTTGGAAATAAAAAATAAAAAAAAAATCTGGGCTACAGAATTTAAAAAAAAATCCTGAATCAGGCTTCACAACTCATCACCTGTCCCCTAATGGGCACAACTTTGACCGAGTCTTTATATATATATATATATATATATATATATATATATATATATATATATATATACATATAGCCGAGTCCCCGTGTCCAAAATTTTTGAAATTGCGCTGCACCCGTGTCGCACCCACACCCGCACCCATGTGACACAGGGAAGTTTTTTTAAATGAGCCAACCATCAACTGTGATAAGCACATTCATCTGAGATGCATGGTTTCATAGATCATGCATGACTCCCATACATTCACATTTACCGAAAAGAATATCCGATGAGAAGTTCAATGATAAAGGAACATCCAACCAAATCTAAATTACAAAAGAAACGGGACACATTAATACAATTTTGATAAAAAATTCATGATTTTCCATGCCATATAAGTGCAGCTGTATCTTACTAAAATAATAGCATTCATTATAACAACAATCATATTACAAAATTGTCATTATAACACCAATCATATGACAAAATTGTATGTATCAAACTAATTTACATGTGACCAAAATGTTAGTCAATGTCATGTACAATGCCATATACAAGCAAAGGAACTTATAGGATCTCTTATTTTTCCACATTCTACCCCATAATAATAGTTATTAGTAGTATAATAGCTGGGAGCACGAGTACTACTGTGGGAGTACAAGGCCGAAAAAGAGGATTTTCCTAGGAGTGCATGCATATGTGTGCAGTCCCTCCCACTGCAATATTATGCGAATATACCTACTCATCTAGCTTTGTTGCCTGCCATAGATTTTAGGTTCATTAGTTTCTAATCTTACCTTTTCCCCTCTTTTTTCGGACATAATGTTGCATATGCAAACATGTTAATTGTTAAGTACACATGGATATCGAGCAAGGCCAATCATGAGAATCAGGTATTTGGCCTTGAATGAGAAAGTTTATGCTGATCCATGGCATGAGAACATATTGAAGAAGGTCCAGTTTGGTGTCCAAGTTAGCGTCTCTTTGTAATTGACCTGTTTTTTACTTTTCTAACTTTTTTATCCTGTATATATGGAGGACATTCTTGTCCATTCTTGTAAGTCAAAAGTTAGCAATATAAAAAAGGAGAAGGGCCCCATAGCTACTCTCACTTTTTCTCCCTACTTTCCCTCCTTCCTTTACTGTGTTCCCTTTTTTGTCTTCTATTTTCCTTCTGTACTTACCTTCGCTTTGCAGCTAGAAGTTGGAACTGGGTTCAAAATGTAACCTCCATCATTTTAAGAGCATGATATGACCAACCCTTCATCCTGTCTCATAAATTAGGGGGTTTAGGCCAAATCTTGGGCCAGAGTTGACATTCCTGTGTCAGAGGCATCATCATGCTTGATAGACAGAAAGCTTTTTGTTTTTCAAAAAGGATAACAGAGTGAGCCAGATTGTGCTGCCTGGGTATCCAACTGAATTGGGTCCAGCAGACTGAGACGGGTTTAGACCCAATTTCCCTTCTCAACAAGTTCTTTTTTTTTGCATAAGAGCTTAGACAGAGTTTGAAAATTTCTAGGCAGGGATGGACTGGGGTTGAGTTTTTCTGCAGGCCCTCCAAAAAGTATTGGAGGGAGAGAGCTTTCTGGAAAGAAATCCCAGCAGCAGCCCCACCTTTTTCTCTTAATGGGATCTCTTTAATGATAATATATATAGATTAGAGTTTTATAACATGAACAAAGTACCCTGAAGTACAAAACATTTTACAAGAAACCAATAACAGCATAAAAACAGAATTTAACTATGTAACATGGACACTTATAATAGGGCAACGCACCCGTGTCGGCACGGCTTTCTTTGTGTCAGGTAAAGTCAATGACACAGGTCCATTTCTCTCCAAAGTGGATTCGATTAACCCTAACTAAGTTCAGTTTTATCCATATCACACACACACACACTATATATATATATATATATATATATATATATATATATATATATATATATATATATATATATATATATATATATATATATATATATATCGCACCCTCCACACTCATATCTGCATCCGCACCCACAATTATGTGACATAGGAATTTAGGAAACTTGCCAACACTATCTTTGATCTCATGCCTGGAACTTCAATTACTAAGCTGTCCTTGACATATATAAAATTATGAAACTGCCCCTTCTCTTCCTAATAGCCACCCCTACGCTGTGGATGTCTTCTGATCATGGACTGCTTAGCCTTTAGAATCTAAAGTTACACCTTTGTGTGTCTTTTTCACCCCAATTTTTTGTGCTAACAAATTAGGCTTCCATTTCTTTATCTTCTACAATATCAGAAAAAGTGCCTTCTCCTATTTTTTACCCCTTTCAGCTCTATCAGACTAGTGTTTGGTTCAACCAGAACCAGAAATTATTCTTTCACTGATGTATCCACAATTCAATATAGATAGATGTATCCCACATATATCTACCTCTCCTCCACACATTTACTGGTTGATTCATATGTATTTGTCAATTTGATGTATTGGATTGAATGTCATTTTATTAAACTTCGCAATATATAATCAACTTGCTTATCATATGATGAGCTGAGGACATCATGTATCCATGCCATTCTATCTATACTCAACTTTTGTACTTGAGCTTACTACTATTCACCATTTTTGTTTCTCCATATGAGATTCCTTTCCAAGACAAGAAATTTGATTATATATCATCTCATGACTGGTCTCCTCCGCCAATTGCATAATCAAAGGATTTTTAGTTTCCTCTGCACTACCTCAATAATAGGTTATTGGACAAATGTCAATATGTGCTTCACTGCTTCTGAGCGTCCAAAGGGTGTTAAATCTGATTTTCCAACTAGAGGATAATGGATCTAATTACAACAGCAAGTGCAGCTCGATCAGTGAAAATGAATGTGGTATTTAGAGGCGATACGGGCACTCAAAATTGATCAATGACTCGGATATATTTATATAAGTCCAATCAAAGACAGTAAATATGTTCTGAAAGCCTAATCAAAGAGAAGTGCACATTGATAGACTTGCAATAATTGATCAAAAGAAAGTAAAGGCAAAAATATGAAATCTTTCCCTCTCTAGGCAGGAGTTGAATGAGATTGATGGTCAATTGTAAACAATTGCTGGTCAGTCTGATGACAACAAGGTCTAAATAACGATTTTAGCAATGCTGATGTCAGCACTTCCTGGACGGCACCAACACCAGTATTGTAAAGTGCAACATAACTTGTATTTTGAAAAGTAAGTATTGTATTGTAACCTATCATGTAAACTAAAAATAAATAAATAAATAAAAAATAATTAATATGGTGATTGTGAATGAAATTAAATAAAGGCATAAGAATTGTAATTTACTCCATAATTTATAACATTTAATCATATATAGTATGTTACATGTTAACACTAGCAGCAGTAGTAGTAGCCACAAATAAAAATAATTCTATATTGCAATAAATAAGACTGCAAAGTATAAAGTAAAGTCAACAATAGGAAAAAACAATGATCAAACACATAAAATATTACTCTCAAGAATCAAGATAATCACTTAATAATGAGATTCATGACTAATAGAAAATGCAATTTAGCCAAGTATAGCACATAAAGCGAATGCATTACCATAACCAAATAAAAAAAATCTAAAATATAAGTCAAAATATTTAAGCTTTACAATCCAAATTTTTAAATAAAATGTGATGCTCTCTCGCTTCAATTCAATCATCTCCTTCTTCTTCATAGGTCTCATGATCCTTGAGATCATAACCAACATACCAGTTCTTTTCATCACAGACCACTGTTGTTCCTTCCCTCCCAATCCATGGAACATTTTATTTATTCAACATGCTAGGATCTTCGTGAACACATTCATCTAATATATCAAAAAAATTTAAGTTGATAAGATAGAACTGCCCTCTTTGCATTTGTGTTAATTGCTTTCGTAGCTACTTGAAACAAAGACAATAATATCAGTTATTTCTGCTTAAAAACATACCTCAGTTACACTTGCATCCACTTGCAATACAATTTTGGCTGAAAATCCGAACAGTAAAGGTCTTCAACTTTGGAGCATCATTCTAAAACCTAATCTATCATAAATACCGCTTTCCTCACCTCTATATTATGACCAAATACAAGGAATGCCCAGTTGTTCAATGTTGGTAGCAAAGAATACATTGAGATAGAGATGTGATTTTGAGAAGTAATGTTAGCAAAGAGATGCTGGTTGAATGGAGTGAACTCATGACCAGGATTACCGGAAATGCTATAAGACTCGGGGAATCGTGCTTTCCCAAAATGCTTTTTGAAAGTGTGAAACGTGGCGCTTCCGAAACGTGCGGGGGAGTGACCCTTTTAAATGGGAAGCTTGTTTCCCTTTTATGGGAAGCTTGTTTCCCTTTTATGGGAAGCTCACTTCCCATTATTGAGAAGCGAGTTTCTTTTTTATTTGGGGCTTGGACAGTTTTAGTCTTTAGTAATTTTTTTTACCCAAAAATAAAACAAACTCTGTTTATTCTAAAGGGTAAACTAATCATTTTTAAAATTTTGTGAAATATGAAAAACCAAAACGAATAGGGTTTGGGGTTCTCGATTCCCAAACCCTACCGCCTCTCGACCTCTCATTCTAAAGTCCTAGACCTCCGGCGACCTCCAACGAGCTTCGGCAATATCCATAGGTGTCCTCAGGTACTCTCTCTCTCTCTCTCTCTCTCTCTCTCTATATATATATATATATATATATATATATATATATATAACTCTCTCTCTCTCTCTCTGGGCTACTCTTCATTGTTTAGACAGCAAATTAATACAACAAATTATGAATTTTTCACACATTCTAACCTAGGACGAAATGTGATAGTAACACCATTCTAGGAAACATTGGATTAGGGAACTGCACCATTTGATTGTCATTTTGTTTTAGCTTGTACTTTGTTGAAATTGTTGAAGCCTCGAGATTATTAGCATTTTGATTTTCAGTGAGGCCCGAGACAGTGAGATTTGAATTTTAGGTTAAATTACCTTGATCGAAGCAGTGAGATTTGAGTTTTAGTAGTTATAAAAGTGTAGTGTTATTTTAGTACTTAAATTCTTGTATGAATTATGGAATATGGAATATGAAATTATGATTTTTTCTTGATGTATTAATTATTAAATGCTTGCTACATAATGCATTTGTTAAATTGTTGCACTTGCATATATGATTTAATTTTGAGATTAATAGATCAACTTTAATGTTATCTACTCATGTTTTATTTTGTCAATGATAACATAAATTTTATATTTTGGTAAATTAGGAAAAATATAATTACATTTTCGCTTCTTGTTCAATTCATATTCGCTTTCCACTCGAATCCTACGTTGTTTCCCTCTTCGATTCCGGTTCGATTCCAATTTGATTCCTATGACAATTTCGGTTCGCTTCTCTTCACGCTTCAAAGTCGTTCTACATTTTCCGCTTCCTAAAATTTTAGAAGTGTCTCACTTCCTACTTCCCGAATCACTGCCCGCCCTCGCTTCCTCGACTGGCAACTCTGCTCATGACAAAGTTATCTAAGTTTACACTTAGCAATAAGACAAGTTGTGGTGGAGAAATTCGTCTTTTTCATGAAGTCATGTTACCGTAGTCTGGGAGACCCCTTGGTGAAGCTGCTAACTGAAAACTGCATGTGGGGGAAAGGGTTTTCTGCCTCATGCATTGATTATAGCATTGCTAATATTGCTGGTTAGATCACATACTCAAGATTTACTTAAATCTAAAGTGATTCACTTGGCCAATCAGTGTCTCATATGAATGATGGAGGCAGAAAGTTTATACCACCTTTTTTCGGAGCTGTGAGTATTTTAAATCTCTATGTTCTCAGGCCTGGGGAGGCTCACTGGCAGATTGGGGAAGTACAGCATCTATTAGGGAGCTGATTTTGGCCAGAAGGTGAAGCACTTCAGCTTAATGGTTTTTATGTGGAGAAGTTGGTTGATCCATGCATGGCACCAAGTTTGGCAAGAAAGAAATAGGCATCTTTTTTCTTTTGTTTTTAACAGCAACAATTGGAGTGTCCTTACTAGGATCCAAACATACTTAGACGCCAGCTTGAATCTCAAATGGCCAGGTCATGATATGCATGGGTGAATGTTAATAGAATGGGGAGCGTATAGTCCTAAAACTTTCAGTGTTTTTGTTTGGGGTGATGCCTTATCACAACCGGTGTTTTCCTGTTTAGCTTGTAATAAAGTTTACCTTTCATTAAAAATATATACATATATATTATGTAGAATGCCTTTCACCATGGTTTATCAGCCAAGAATAGGGCAAAAATCATTATGCCTTCATACCAGAAAAGGATTTACATTTTTTTTCATTTTCAGCTTTCATTTTTTTCAAAAGCATGAATAGTATTTTTTTTTTCTCTTTAGTTTCTATTTTCTCCTGTTCCCATGATTACCTATGAGCAAGTATTTGTTCTTGAATCTGTCTGGAAGTTTTTCTTATCAATAAGTTGCTGATGGTGATATTATTGACTAGGCATAGAACCCACTAGTTACCCTACCAATTTTTGGTCCCAGCAAGGCCCAAAGAAAATTGCAAAAATGGCTATTGCCATTTGCACAGAATTCCCCTTTGCTGGTTTCCAGTTGTGCCAAATCTGAAAATCAGAGGAAAGACACCCCAACATAAAGAGATCTGTTAGGTTTAGATCTATGTCACAAGGGTGCGGGTGCGGGTGCGGGTGCGGCATTTTAAAAAAACTTGGGTGTGGGGTGTGGGAGGGCAAATATATAAAAAATTATATATATATATATATATATATATATATATATATAATTTTGAAGTTTTAACAGTTAACAACAGTAACAATGAAATAAAAAACAATTATCGTGAGTACATTTTAAGAAACAAAAATTATATATATGCTAAAATTCATCATTATAAGACTGCATTAACCAAGCTTAATCGAGTTTCAAAGCTTCATTAAGCTCTATTGGTCTGAGGCGAGTTTAATAGTTTAATCGAGCACTGCTAGATGCATATTGATAGAATTTCATCTGCACCTGCATTAAGAGAGAAAACAGAGAAAGAGAGGGAGAGAGAGAGAGAGACGAGAAGAGAAAACCAAAAGGGGCCTCTGCGGCTGTCACAATTTCTGTATCTCAGAAATCGTGACCTAATGCATTGTATAAAGGCACTTAAGTGTACATGGGTTGGGTCGGGTCTAATATAATATCCGAACCCAACCCAGAAAAAGAAATACATTTAAAATTTTACACTAATACATAAAATGGAATGAACTCAGGTCTGGTATAGGATCCAGACCCGAAACACTATACACCTTTTTCACCCCCCCCCCTCAAGTTGATCATGGTTATGAACCATGCACAACTTGCCTTTGAGCGTCCAAAAACGATCCTTTGTTAATCCTTTCGTAAATAGATCTGCAACTTGTTGTTCAGTATTGACGAACTCAAGCTCAATCTCTTTCTTCAACTTTTTGTCTCACAAAGTGTTGGTCAATCTCAATGTGCTTAGCACGACTGTGATGTACTGGATTGAATGACATGTTAATAGCACTTTGGTTCTCACATAGCAAGGTAGTGTGGGAGATCTTTTCTCCTACTTTAGTCAGTAGATGTCTGATCCATGTGACTTCGGCAGTGGCAGCAGCCATAGATCTATATTCAGCCTCAGTACTTGATCTAGCGATAGCTTTTTGCTTTCTACTGCTCCAAGAGACTAAATTTCTTCCAATGAAGACACGATATCCTGATGTAGATCTTCGTTCATCAGGATCCCCAGCCCAGTCTGCATCACAATATACAGTGAGTCCATGCTCATCTTTGCCATATGACTGTGGTGAGTATGTCAATCCATCCCCAATAGTCCCTTTCAGATATCTAAGGATCCTCTTGACAGCTTCCATATGTCCAGTACGTGGCGCATGCATAAATTGAGATACTTGATTGACTGAATAAACAATATCTGGTCTAGTGAAGGTCAGATACTGTAACGTTCCTATTATGCTTCGATACCTGGTGGGATCATCACACAAATCTCCATCATGGGCACTAAGTTTTTGATGCAGCACACTCGGAGTTCCCAGAGGTTTGCAGTCTTTCATACCTGCCTTGCGGAGAACATCTATGGTGTACTTGTGCTGTGTGAGTGTCAAGCCATGAGTTTGATTATCAACTTCTACACCAAGAAAATAGCGTAGAGTTCCAAGATCTTTCATTTTGAACCTCTGACCTAGTAAGTCTTTCACTTCTTGGATGTGAACCACAGAGTTTCCTGTGATAACAATATCATCAACATAAATTAATAACAGAGTGGTCACAGTCTGGCTTCTAAAAAAGAACAATGAGTGGTCCAGCATGGAACGCGAAAATCCATGTTTCTGAATCTCTAGTGAAAAGCTATCAAACCAAGAGCGAGATGCTTGTTTCAGACCATAGATAGCTCTCTTTAACCTGCACACATGGGTTTTACAATTTTGTTCTTGATATCCAGGGGGTTGCTCCATATACACTTCCTCCTTCAAATCCCCATGCAAGAAGGCATTCTTTACATCAAGCTGACTCAACTTCCACCCATGTTCAACAGCCAGAGAGATAATAATCCGAATTGTTCTCATTCTTACAACCGGACTAAAAGTCTCATCATAGTCTTGCTCTGCTTCTTGAGTGAATCCTTTTGCTACGAGCCTTGCCTTGTATCTCTCAATAGTTCAATCTGGCTTGTACTTTATCTTGTAGACCCATTTATATCCGACAACATTTTTGTCAGGCGGTCTGGGAACGACTTCCCAAGTTCTACATTCATGCAAAGCTTGCATTTCATCATTCATGGCTTCTACCCACTTGGTAGAAGTGGTTGCCTAGTAGTACATAGTGGGCTCATCTTCTTTATTGAGAGCAGTTAAAAACAGCTGAAGATCCAAGGAAAAGTTGTTATAGCTGACCCACCTGTCAATGGGATGTCGTATGCGGCTCGATTTTCTGATCTCAGGAGTGTGAGAAGGGGTTGGATTGTTGACTGAAGCATTATCTAAATGGCTTGATGTCATCGGTCTCTGTCTGGAATAGACAATGCCTTTGTATCTGCCAGGTATTTTTTCTGAATTCTGTGACCCCGACGTCTCAGTGTTTTCAGACATCTCTTCTTCTTGCTGCACGCAATCTGGTGAACATGCTTCCTTGGAGCTAGCAAAAAGTTTCGAACTCAACCAAGGATAGTAAACTTCAGTTGGTATATTGGTTGCATCAGCTTTGTCATCGTAATTTTGCTCATCAAAGACAACATTTCTTGAGATTCTGATACGTTTGTTGGTGGGATCATAGCACCTATATCATTTGTAATCATCTGCGTATCCCACAAACCTACACTTCTGGGCCTTGTCTTGAAACTTGTTTCTCAGGGACCGATCAATATGCACATAGCAAACACATCAAAAAACACGCAGATCATGATAACTAGGATGAGCTCCAAAGATACAGTGATAAGGAGACTTGTTTTCCAGAATGACCATTGGCAATCTATTTATCACATGCACGGCAGAATGAAAGGCTTTCTGTCCATAGGTTGGTGGGAAGATTGTTGTCATGAAGCATACTCATGGCACTTTCAACGATATGTCTATGTTTTCGTTCAGCAATCCCATTTTGTTGAGGAGTGTGAGGGCAGGACACCCTTCTTCCTATTCTGTTATCTCGAAGAAAAGAAATAAAATTATGGGATGAAAATTTCCCACCTCCATCACATTGGAAAAACTGAATGGAATCAAAAAATTGGTTTTTGACCAAGGAAAAGAAATTTTGAAACAAAGAGAAGACTTCTGACTTATTTTTTATGAAATATATCCAAGTGTATCGAGAATAGCTATCAACAAAGATTAGATAATATCTGCTTCCAGACCCAGAGCCAATTGGGGCGGGTCCCCACACATCAGAACAAATGATCTCAAAAGGTTTTAAAGCTCTCTTATTAATTGAATGGAAAGGCAATACATGACTCTTGCACAAAAGGCAACTGGAACATTTATGACTACTCTCATCCCCTTTAAGACTTTCTTTTGGAATGAGATTATTAGAAACAAGTTTCTCAATAAAATGACTCCCACAATGTCCTAACCTACTATGTCATAAGGATGGCTTATTGCATTCAGAGATACTAAAAACACTAGCAGAGGAGGAGGAACATGACTCTGATGAAGGCTTCGAAATCAGGTGAGAAGGGCGAACATCACGACATGGAGCTTCTTCAAAGACATACATGTTGCCTCGTCTCTTTCCTTCAGCGAATGTTTCCCTCGTGCGTAGGTCCTTGACCTGCACAGAGAAGGGAGTGAATTCAACTGAAGCATTATTATCATCAATAAGTTTAGAGACGGAGACAATATTTTTCTTAATGTCAGGGGCATGAAGAACGTCAGAAAGAGTAAGAGTGGAATGTGACATGGGGATGACAGTCTTTCCAACATGGAAAACAGGATGGTGGGATCCATCTACAGTGACAATCTTACTTTTTCCAAAATAAGGAATAGGATTAGAAATTTTACCTGCATCGCTTGTCACATGAGTCGCTGCCCCGGAATCGACAAACCAAGTGCCTTTATCATTCTGCTTCAATTTTAACTCTGACAAGGCAGATATCAGCAAATCTTTAATCTCTCCACTGTCTCTGGTATTTGTGAACTTTCTCTTGATTTCTATCTGTGGACTATTTCCTTTATTCTCTGGATTATGCTAACAATTCGCCTTGATATGTCCCTTTTTGTTACAAAGGAAGCAAGTAGAGATGGATCTTGTTCCCTGCGCATGAGTAAACATGTTTGGAGTGGGAAGTAAACCACGCCCTCCGTGTCCACTTCGCCCTTGTCGTCCTCGTCCTCGTCCTCGTCCTCGTCCTCTACCATAGGTCACTCCTGTAGCAAAAACTTCTTGAGAATTTGAATGATTATGAGTTTCTTCAGAGAATCCTTTCAGAGTCATTTCATATTGGATCAATTTGGCTCGTAGCTCATCAAAGGTAGGAAGAACAGGAAGACACAATAGTGAAGTGACTATCATGTTGTAGTCAGATCCCAATCCACTCAGGGTTTGTTGCACCATGTCACTGTCACTAACGGCACACCCTATAACTGCAAGTTGATCTGTGATGGTCTTCATCTTGTTCAAATATTCCATGATGGTCATGGAATCCTTCCTTAACAACTGAAATTCTCTTTTTAGAAAAACTACTCTTGTTTGAGAAACCTGCGAATACGTCTGAACCAGTCGTTCCCAGAGTTGTAGAGATGTACAATTGTCAGGAATGGCAAGAAGGATCTCTTGAGACAGGGTGGATGTGATGTATGCAACAACTGACTGGTCTTTTCTTTCCCAATTGAGGAATTCAGCATTTTTGACATACACGATTGAACTCGCCCCTTTGTCATCTTTTTCTTCTCTCGGGCTAAATTATGGTGGAACTGAAGTGGTTCCATCCAGGTGACCTAAGAGCCCTTGACTCCTTATGAAAGGAATAATTTGCCTCTTCCAGATCAAGAAATTTGAGGTATTCAACTTCTCAGAAACAAGTTGGTTGAGAAAACTTGAAGAAAGATTTGATTGAGGGTGGTAGGGATCCATAGAGAATAAGAATCAACAGACAAAAAAGTTTAACCTTCTCCCAACACTCTGTTTTTTTTTTTGCTGTCAGAGAATCGTAGACTGTTAAAATCAGAAAATGAAGAAACTTGGGCCTTTTTGTGCACCAAAAAGGGCTTGCGCGAAAAGATAATCACACGTTAAGAAGTAATCACACGTTAAGAAACCCCTCCTTTGACTGTTTCAGCAAAGGGAAATCAAGAATAATAATGTGCAGCAGAGCACAGGGAATCAAGGGAAGCACTATAACATCCGAATATGCAGAGAGATTTTGGAAAAGACAGAATGAAAAGGGAATCAAACGATTAATAGAAACAAATTTAATATCTCACGTGAATCAGTTCACGAATTCACGTGAAGAGATGTTAACCCACGACCTGGGAGAAGACCGATGCTTCACGTGAACCCGTTCACGTGAAATGCAGTCAATCCACGATCTGGATTCACGTGAATAGAGTGTCCGTGAATCACAGATTCACAAAAATGTAACTCACATGAGGTGTGAGTACACAGGAAGATTCAGAAAGGGGGAAAGAAGAGAGACGAAGGAGAAAGAAGAACAGAAAGAAAATGAGAAGCGAAAAACCTCAAATTTTTTTATCGTTGTCACGAGCCAGAGTTCATTTTTGCCTCTAGAAGGATCTACGCTCTGATACCATGATAGAATTCCATCTGCACCTGCATTAAGAGAGAAAACAGAGAAAGAGAGGGAGAGAGAGAGAGACGAGAAGAGAAAACCAAAAGGGGCCTCTGCAGCTGTCACGATTTCTGTATCTCAGAAATCGTGACCTAATGCATTGTATAAAGGCACTTAAGTGTACATGGGTCGGGTCGGGTCGGGTCTAATATAATATCCGAACCCAACCCAAAAAAAGAAATACATTTAAAATTTTACACTAATACGTAAAATGGAATGAACTCGGGTCTGATATAGGATCCAGACCCGAAACACTATACACATTTTTCAAATATAATCAGACAAATATCACGATTTGATGAATATTTGATTACATGTAAAAGAACCAAATAAGGTACGGACACCGGTCCAAACGGATCGAGACCCCATTTTCCCCCTGACCAGGACATATATGCTTGGTTTTCCATCCCTCTTTTAGTTATTCTCTCCTAGTTACCTAACTGAGCTACTTTTGAATGGTAACCAAGCTGGTTATTCCTGAAGAAAGGTTGTTATGTCCATGATCATTACATCCTGCCCCAAAATCTGGCAGCTCATTGGCTTTGGATATTTTGTATTAATTTTTGTAGTATGTAACCTCCAGCCCAGTGCATATCTCAGAAGGAAATCAAAATCTGATTTAATATTTGCAGGCAGGTACAGTGGACTGCAATCTATACGAGCTAACACGGACATCATTACCCTTTCACCTTCCTTTTGTGAACCCTCTATTTTAACAGAACCATCTGTGCTCTCTTCAATTTTCAGGGTACAATATGGTAGTTCTCTGAGACCATGCAAATTTTCATGAAAAGTTAAGCTCTCATCAACTACGAGAGGTGTCAGATCTTCAGTAAAAGGTGAGAATGATGAAGAAAGCCACCAGGTGCAGTATCAATGCATTGCCTGATTCACTCCCCATCAAAGTTGCAGTGAGGACCAGCAGCCTGTCCAAGAGATAGAGGTATCTCCCAACCGCAATCCCCTCCGCAGAATTCAATGAGGATCATTTCCCTTCAACCACGAAGCAACTCAAGAGACACAAGAAGCTCGGCGAGTCACACTCGCTGCTAGAAGGAACTGATCTCTTCACCGTTGTCAATCGATTTTTGTTGAACCAAGCACCTTTGCAGGTTTAGCCTGCGCTTGACCCTGAGAAACGATTCGGAGAAGAGACTCCTTGGTAGTTGGCTACGGCATGTGGTTGTCGTAAAGAAAGTTGAAGAGTTGTGTCTCGAAACTCGCCATGTTAACAAACCAGTTCCTAAATTTTATGGCTGTCATGCCCATTTCAGCGGGCCTCTTTTTTTTCAAGTCCAAAAGTTGGACATAAATGACCCTAGATGTGTTGACCGCATCCAGAGTCGGGTTGACCGCACCGGGTGCCGCACCCACGTCGCGTCTACGCGGGTGCGGCACCTGGTTGCCCGAATCCCTGTGACATAGGTTTAGATTCAATTTAACCTCTCCCCTTTATGTTGCCCCTCAACTGGCACCATTTCAGTGTGAATTTGACATGGAACTGTCTAGGCTGGATGGTCCCATCACATAAGTCTCAACCAAAGTGAATGATTATGATATACCACCAGCATGGTACACTCAACAGTGGGAGTGTTTATGGTATTGCAAAAAATAGATTGGGAGAAAGTAGGAAAAAGAAAATATACCAAATAATGATAGATACCTATAAATAACATTAAAGATTTATTCCTTCGTCCATGATGAAAAGACTGCAAATATCATGTAGGTAAGGAGGCAAGCATCATGTGTAGTTTAACTAAAAGCAGTTCCAGTTCTTTTACTGCTGATGTGCCCAAGGAACAGCATAGTCATCCCCAAGTGGAAACCTATTGCAAGGACCACTTTGCATCTTCCAACCAAAGCTTGGTTTAAATGGGTCAAGGAAGTGGAAAGCAACTAATAAGTGAAAATGCTATAGATCAACTCTAGATAGGTCATTCACTTGTTCCATTCTCTACTGTTAGTTGTCTTAGATGGCTGTAGGCCTTATCGCATTCCTAGATAAGTTGCTTGTTTAGCTGCATGACAAAATAGAATGCTGATAAAAGTGTCACATACAAAATCCAAACAACTACTTTGTATGAAGCAAAAGGAAATGATGTAAACAAGTACCATCAACCAATGACATTGAACTGATGATAAAAAAAGATAAAGACGAAGAACTCATCTGATTCCATGACCTTGCAACATGCCTAAAATTCCAAAGTATTAAGAAAAGATCAAACTAAAATATGTAAAAAGCAAACGGGGATGTTGGGAAGTAAGTAGTCAAGAGGAAAACAACCAACAGCAGCTGATATATTTTAAACGGAGTAAAAAAAATCCTAAATGATGCATCATTTTTCATTATAAGAAGCAATCGGTTGAGCCTTTTTGGACTATTCTCCAAGTTTGAGAGGGCTGCAGGACAGCAAGTGAGCACAGAAAATCCACCTTCATTAACTTTAACTTTCCCAACCAGCAGCTTGAACACGTTAAATATCATTCCCAATGGTACCAAGAAAACTCCCCTCCAAATATTTGGTGATTCTGATCTTTACTGACAGACTCGAATCCAAGATCTGTGATCGATTGTTAGCGAAGATGCAAAATCGCTGAATATGTTAGAGATTGTTTCCACTGGAACCAAGATAAACCCCCTTTCAAATATTTGGTGATTCTGATCTTTAATGGTGTATTAAATCCAAGATCTGTGATCGATTGTTAGTGGAGATGCAAAAGCGTTTGGAATTTTGGAACAGGAAACTGTTACCCCATGGCTAGAAGGCTTGTATTCATTAAATCAGTTTTAGCCTCTTTCTTCATTTTCTAGATGATGAGATGTAAACTTCCCATGGAAATTATCCAGATAATGGAACAAGGTTTTAAATAGGTAGGTGTGATGATAGTTTCCTAGACACAATGATGTGTAATTCTTCTATTCACATGTATTGTGCCCACTTAGAACTGGTAGGGGCTGCCTAGCCATATCATGCTGATCTTTTGGAGAGAGAGAGAGAGAGCGCTCAGTTAGCTAACAAAAAGATACAAGGCAGAAGCACGCAAAGAAAACCAGCATGTCGTCCTCCAACTACAAGAAAATTCAAGGAAATCTAACATGACCACTTGTGTAACAAAAATTCCTAAAGAGGATAGTAAATACTCAAATAGAAGTAAATAAATTGAACGATCGAAGAAAAGAAAAAAACATATCATTTCCAACAAGAAAAAAAAAACAATAAAGCTACTCAAGCATGACTAACGTACTGTTTCTTTTCTTTTTGAAAAGAAAAAATTGATGATGTAATAACCCTTCACCTGCGATGTAAACGATGCTTTGATGGGTTGCTTTTTTCAATTCTACTAATCATGCGAAGGGCTACAGAAGATTTTACTTTGACCACTTTGGCACATGGCAATGATACTCTAGGAGCACTGGTTGAAAAAGAATGCTGCAATACAATCAACAAATACACATGAATCTTCCTTTATGGACATGTTGGAAAGAAATGTGTGACATCAATTAATGTGGAAGGAGCACACAATTTAAGAGCTAAATGCTAATGAATTACAAATCAACCAACATAGAAACTAGACACCTTGAGGCCAGCAAAATTAGAAGATTTGTATAGAACTTATCTAAAGTTTCTTTCCATTAGCAAAGGGCTGCACTTGATACAGCTTTATGTCATGCATAACAATTCATTGCAAAAATCATGCACATTATGGAATGGATAAATCTCAATTAACATGATGATATAACACCAACAACCATATTTCACTAGGACCTGCGAACAATGTTAACAAAGAAAAGGCCTAAATTCCTTTTCATCCTCTAAATTACCACCTAAATTAACAGAAATATACCTGTGCGTGGTGAGTTACCAATGCCATTTCCTCTTCTACCTCGAACCTCCGCACATCAACGAACCCTATTTTACCAAACACAGTGAAAAGTGTAAACAGAAGGAAGAATCATGCAACCAACCGGCACAATACACCATTATCTCTAAAGGCCTTCTCAGACAAGAGTTACATCACAACAACAATTAAAAATTCCACATATTTTCGTTCCTTTGGAAGCAAAATTTAACATTAGCAACCACTGCCCCAAAATCATAATGAATAAAATTTAGGAAAAACGTAAACTAAAAGAAGAATCATATTGAACTACCCAAAATGTTAAAAGCTAAATGGTTTAAATTGCTCCAAGCGGAAAAATTCAGGGTTCTGGAATAGGTATCAATTACAAAAAAAAACAGAGACTGCAATAACCCAACAACTCCCACGAAGACAAGTCTACTCATTTACTTGTTTTCTTTCAAGAAACAATAAACATCAAATCCCCACCAAACCAAGTCTCCCTTAAACTGAGGGGAGAGGAAAAAACAGCATAAATCTGGCAATTTAAGGAAGAATAGAAACACCATCCTCAACAAAATGGTTGAACCCCAATATGATTCAAAGGCACAAATTGATATTTTTTTCCTTCGAACAGAGCAACAACAGGTGGGGGAAAAAACCTAAAAGAGTTTCAAACACAATAAAGGAAAAGAATGAAAAAGAATACTAGTCATTAATATAAATGGCAAAAGACACCATATTCAACTCAGAAACCAATTACCACATAATAATTTACTGACCTCAAAGCCGGCAATCATTGTGTCCAAAATGCTGGAGCACCCAAAAGAACAATGGGTTTTCACCAAGATACAACTTCCAACGAATCCTTCACCAACAAGAGAGGAGAAAGAGAGCAAACCCGAACACACAAAATACGTTCCTGCGCGCTTCATAGATAAAAGAACCTCTAGTTGCTTCGCCTATAAACCAATGGATAAACCGGTGGGGCAGAAATTGAAATAACTAAAAAGAGAGGGATGAATGATGGAATACGTCACCTGAGCAAAGTGAGGTACCCCTCATCACTGTCGTTAAAGTCGGTTCACTAGATGAATCGGTTTCTTAAAAAAAACCTTAATCGAATCGTTTGTGAATTAGCATATTTAAAAATTATTTTTAATCAAAAATCAGATAAATACAACAAAATAGAAACGATAAATTTAACTAATAACTAAGAAATAACTAAAATAAATCAATAATATGCATAACTTAAAACGTAAATTGTTTTAGATATTTATTATTTAGCACAACGCGTAAGAAAAGTTGTTTTTCTATTAAACCCAGAAAAAAAAAATCTGACTTAACGAAGAACGCTGTCCGGCGACTCGCGAGCAGCACGTCCGTCTCTCTCTCTCTCGGGTTATGGGTTATGGGTAGGCTTTGCAATTTTTTTCTTTTTGTTTGTTGCAAACAGTATCCGATTCGACCTCACTCAGGCAAATTCTTCCCAAAATCGGAAGATTTTGGAGGGTGTAACGAATCGGGTTCTATTTCAAATCGGCGAGGGTCGATTCGGTCTGAATCGGCCGATTCGATCTGACTGATTTTAACAACATTGTCCCTCGTGAGCCTTTGAGTCGGTTCAGTCTCAATACTGGGAAAATGACAGAAATGCTTTCCCGTCCCTGTTGTTAGCGCCCTGTGGTGTGGGCAATGAAGCCAGGGACTTCTTTGTCATTTCACTAGGGCTGCTCATAGGCTGATAAAGAGTCGGTACGAACCGAACTGCATCAGTAGATCAGGTGATATTGCATATAACTATTTATCATATTCAATCCTCAGCACATATATCACTTAATCGAGATGTGTTGTCTCACTCTCACGATTCCTAAGAGATTCATAGTTCCATCCAACGATCCAAGTAAGATGTATGGTGGGGTTGAAGTACAAGCACCGATTGGTTGTATACAATGTTACCTGTTATGTTGGACCTACAAGATCCATTTATACTATGAGTTGGACCTGAAGATCAAATTGGCACTCTGGTTTTATGTTTCCAATCCCAACAGAGTCAAGAGCATGGCGGTGACTTGGTTTTCTCGCAATATCAAAGGTCCATATCCAGTCAAGGAGCTCCATATCCAATGAAGTTATGATTTGATTAGTAGAATTGGAGCTATGTTCAGCTTCGAATGAAGCCCATAATCTGTAGTGCCAAACCAAGTATATACCGTAAGCTAAGGCTGGGAACAAAACGAGCCGCCCATGGTTTTTGGCTCTTATTCGGCTCATAAAGAAATTGTTCAAACTCTTCAAATAGGTTCAAATATATATATATATATATATATATATATATATATATAGAGAGAGAGAGAGAGAGAGGTGGTAGCTGCTAACCACTTTTGCATCTTGAAAGGGGGTTTTCATGTTTTTCTTAAATCTTACTATATAGATGTGTTTACAAATTTTTTTGAATGATTAAGAACAAAACTTACCTGAATTTCATGAAATCCTTTAAAAATATGAGGGATGCCATGTACGAGCTTCAATCATCTTTCGCCTAACGGCAAAGTAGGATCTAGGCAAGTTTTCTTATTTTCATATGGCAAATTGCTCTGTGGATACACTCGAATATGCAATAAAGATCAAAAGTATATAAGTACCTATTTTTTAAAATGATAAAAATTGAAAACAAAGAATGAAAGGTTTTTAAATCACCTTTTTTAGATTCAGGGATCAGTTAAGCTTTTAAGTTCTTTGATCCTTACGATGCTCCTACGTAGGGGTGAAAATGGTTGCAGTTA
Source organism: Nuphar pumila (assembly GCF_984573655.1). Classification (NCBI taxonomy): domain Eukaryota; kingdom Viridiplantae; phylum Streptophyta; class Magnoliopsida; order Nymphaeales; family Nymphaeaceae; genus Nuphar; species Nuphar pumila. The sequence goes on along the minus strand of NC_143263.1, from coordinate 74,012,421 downwards.
CAGTAATACTTCAGCACAAGTAAGCTAATTCGAAAGAGGACTATATAAAGAGGCTTGAGCTTATTTTCTCTCATATCAAAGCTTGAGTAGAAAAAATTCAGATATCTAAGTCCTAGGAGTCAACTCCTATTTATAGGACCCTGAACAGATCATGAGATTTCTCTGAATTAATCCCCTAATGGGGATAAAACTCATCCAAGAGAGTCCTCTTAGAAGTCAGCTCATCTAAGAGGAGACCTTTCATCATGAAAAATACTCAGGGTGATTGAAAAAAAATAGAGATAGGCCAAATGGTTTATCCACACATTCGGCAGAACAGACGACAAAGCAGCTACGTCCTCTCATAGCAGCCGACGCTCCATTTTTTTGTCCACAATACCAGACAACGGTATGTTCTGTCATCTTGTTATCTGATGGTTGTTCAGTAAGTCATCCTCTAAATAGATGGCCAAATCCACTTTGTCGTCCAAGTTTGAGGGATTTTTTATTCCTGCTGGGTACCTACAAAGACTTGATTCAAAAGACATCAGTAATCGGGCATCATAGAAATTTTGGTGTTTACAGGTTTTCCTTGTTATCATTAATCAAATATGATTTAATTTATGACAAAGAAATAAACATGTCCAAAGTTTTTAAACACAACTGGGTTATTGGGACCATGCCTAATCTCGTCAAAAAAAGTCAAGCCAATTTGAAAACCACTAGGTTTTGAAGACCATTTGCTCATGTCCAACGAAATCGGGTCAGTATTTTTGGAGAAAAACTAGGTTGCTGAGACCATGATTGGTCTCGCAGAACAAGGTTGAGCCAGTTTGAAAACCACTAGGTTTTGGAGACCGTTTAGATCTTGTTGTATGAGGTTAAGCCAGTGTTTTCTAAAAAAAAACTCGATTGTCGAGACTGTGATTGGTCTTGCTGAACTAGGTTGGCTCAGTTTGAAAACCACTGGATTTTGAGGACCATTTAGGTCGAGCTGAACGAGGTTGGGCCAGTATTTTTCTGGAAAAAAAATTATGTTGTCAAATTGTGATTGGTCCCATCGGATAAGATCAGGTTAGTTTGCAAAACCACTAGGTTTGGAGGACCATTTGGGTCCCACCAAATGGGGTTGGGCCAATATTTTGGGGAAAAATTATGTTGTCGAGATCGTGATTGGTCTTGCCGAACGTGGTTGGGCTACACTACAAGAAAATATGGAATTAGCGACAAAAGTTAGCGACGGAATAATTTTGTCGCTAACTAGCGACGGATTAATGAGAGAAACAAATCTGTCGCTAAAATGAATAATATTTACGAAAATAGTGATGCAATAGATTTCGTCGCAAACACCGTCGCTAATTAGCGACGAATTTTGCGATGGAAGGTTTTGTCGTAATAGTCGTGCCATTCAGCGATGTATTTTGCGACGGAATCTATTTTGTTGCTATTTAGCGACGGATTTGGCGACAAAATAGATTCTGTCGCTATTTTCATATTTTTATTTACGACGGCGTAGCGACAGAATTTTGCTAAATGTCACGTAAATCACTAATCTCAGCCCTCTTTCTCTTTCCCTATTTTGCTGCCTCTTCCAATGCTCCCGCTCGTTGCCCTCTCCCTCCCACTGCCCTCTTCCTCCAGCCGCCCGTCGGCCTCTCTTCGGCCCCCACCGCTCGCCGGCCGCCGCTCCCCGTCAACCTCCCACCGCCGCTCGGAGACGCACAGGTAAACGTTTCCGTCAACAGAGGGTCGACCCCCCTGCGTTTCCGATGGCAGGGGGTCGACCCCCCTGCGTTTCCGGTAGCAGGGGGTCGACCCCCCTGCGTTTTGGACAATATGGGGTCACCCCCCTGCGTTTCTGGCAAGGGGTCGACCCCCTGCGTTTCCAGCAACAGGGCGCAGGGGGTCGCCCCCCCTGCGTTTCCTGCAGCAGGGGGTCGACCCCCCTGCGTTTTCGACAATAGGGGGTCGCCCCTCTGTGTGTCTGGCAAGGGGTCGACCCCCTGCGTTTCCAGCAGCAGAGCGCAGGGGGTCGACCCCCTGCGTTTTCGGCAGCAGGGCGCAGGGGGTCGCCCCCCCTGTGTTTCCGGCAGGGGGTCGACCCCCTGCGTTTCCAGCAGGGGTCGACCCCCTGCATTTCCGGCAGCAAGGGGTCAACCCCCTAGCGTTTTCGGCAGCAGGGGGTTGCCCCTCTGTGTTTCCGGCAGCAGTGCGCAGGGGGTTGCCCCCACTTTGTTTCCGGCAGGCAGGGGGTCGCCCCCCTGCGTTTCCAGCAAGCAGGGGGTTGACCCTCTTGCGTTTCCGGCAGGGGGTCGCCCCCCTGCATTTTCGGCATGCAGGGGGTCGCCCCCTACGTTTTCGGCAGGCAAAGGGTCGCCCTCCATGCGTTTCTGATAGGCAGAGGGTCACCCCCCATGCGTTTCCGGCAGGCAGGGGGTCGCCCCTCCTGCGTGTCCGGCAGGGGGTCGCCCCCCTGTGTTTTGTGAAAATACATCGTTCTGTGAAACTGTGAATGACTCATTAAATCAGTTATAGTTTGTTTGATGATTTTTGCTACTTGGATAACTCTAGTAAACCTAGAGCTAATACGTGCACCAAAGCTCGGCTTCTGTAAGGGCCGCATTTTTTACATAAAAGGCTTATGCAAGATTTTTTCATTTGCCTCGGGTTTTTTTTTCGGCAGGTGGTGACTTCATTTTAACATAGTGTTTTTCATTTGCCTCAGTTTTTTATTTGAATGTATTGTATGCTATTTTTTATTTGTTAGAATATGGTTCGTGGAGCTTAAAGTGGTCGTTCATCCAGTAGTAGTCAGGCCCAGCCTTCATCTTCACGGGCTCCTATGATAGGTATATCATTTAACTAATTGGATGCTTGATTAGTTGAAATGCGCATTCTGAGAATTTTTAACATATTTTTTTATAGATGATGTTTCGCCTGTACATGACCCACCTACACCAGTTGATTACACAAGTCAGGAGCCAACACAGGATGCAGGGTCTTCTCAGTCTGGCACAAGAAGACTCATTTGAATAGTGTATATCGATAATCGACCGTAAGTATTTCGTTTTCACTTATTGCATATCTTATAAATATTTTATATTGATATTTACTGTGTACTAATTCATATGCAACACGAGGTTTGAGTCACAAAAAGTAGTACGCGAGATTAGAAATTCACTTCTTCAACATCTACCAGGACCGATCGCTCAATGGAAAGAGTATCCAAAAGAGGTGATAGACAGATTGTGGTCCTCATTCACGGTATATAGTTGTTTGTCATAGTTAATGTGTTTCATATTTAATTTTTTTTTATAGTCATGTCTACTAAATTTTTGAAAATATATATAGGCTTCGAATTGCTTCGCGACTACGGTGGAGGAACATGATGCAAGAAAGGTGTGGCAGAAGGTGGCTGTCAATCGATTTGCAGACATGCTGCACAATATGAAGACTGCAGCAAAAAAAACATGTGACGGAATAGATGATCCACTACAGTGGAAGGTCCATGACCCTATTACTATTAGGGGAGATTATTGGGAGGGAATGTGCGACAAGTGGGCGGGGGATGCATTTCGAAATCGCTCTGTGAAGGTTGCACAAAATCGAGCGAAAATGTCCGAAGCCCATCTACACACAGGTGGATCTAAGACTTTTGGGAGCCACCTGAAGAAAATGGTAACTCATCAATATATAATATCAATTTTATAAGTATTGTTGCAAACTTGTTAATTAAATCTTTTATCATTTAACTTCGCAGGAAGCAGAAAAATGAGGCATTGTACCATATAAAGATGTGTTTGTTGAAACACATAAACGGAAAACCACGGGAGACTTTGTATCAGAGAAGGCGAGAACGACAACGGTATGTATTTATTCTATTAATAATCATTGCAATATACAAGTTATCATAAACATTGTAATTATTGATTATTAATGCATATTGTAAACATTATTTTGTAGGAGGCATATGAGCAACAGATGGTAGAGCGATATGGCGATGACTCTATTCAGCATCCATCATTTGATCTTGTAGCATGGGTGACTGTAGCAAGTGAACCAAAAAATGGTCGTGTGTTTGGATTTGGGAGTAATATGAACACCTCACCTGTCATTGCTTCCTCCAGTCACAGCTCACAGACTTCTTCCGTCGACATAAGCTCCAAGCAGCATCCTATTTTTTCCGGTGATGTTGTACGCCAGATCGTTAAGGACACAATGCGTGACTACTTCCATGAAACCATCGTCGACGTTCTCCGATATGAGTTCAACAGTTTTTTGCTGAACAGGAGAACTTTGGTTGCAGGTGTCTCTCAGGTATGAAAGTTTCATGCAATATATTGCATGTCGTTAGATTTCATGTAACTTTGATTGCCTTAACTTAGGTGCATTGGATATAATTTATTTCAGTATATTTTGTTCATCAATACTGACCTTTTATATAATATTTCCGTATAATATTTTTACTTCCTTAGAACACATATGAGCATGATAGAATCACATATACAGCTTTTTGCCTGCCTTAGAGCACATATGAGCATGGTAGAATCACATATAGAGATTTTCTGACTGCCTTAAAACACATATGAGCATGATCTAATCACATATAGAGTTTTTTTACTGCCTTAGAACACATATCATTCATGATAGAATCACATATAGAGTTTTTTGCTTGCCTTAGAGCACATATCATTCATGATAGAATCACATATAGAGTTTTTTGCCTATCTTAGAGCACATATGAGCATGATAGAATCACATATACATTTTTTTTACTGTCTTAGAACACATATGAGCATGCTATAATCACATATTCAGTTTTTTGACTGCCTTAGGACACATATGAGCATGATAGAATCACATATAGAGTTTTTCTGACTGCCTTAGAACACATATGAGCATGGTAGAATCACATATAGAGTTTTTCTGACAGCCTTAGAACACATATGAGCATGATAGAATCACATATAAAGATTTTTGTCTGCCTTAGAGCACATATGAGCATGATAGAATCACATATAGAGTTTTTTTTACTGCTTTAGAACACATGAGCATGCTATAATCACATATTCAGTTTTTGACTGTTTTAGAACACATATGAGAATACTATAATCACATATTCAGTTTTTTGACTGCCTTAGAACACATATGAGCATGATAAAATCACATATACAACTTTTTGCCTGTCTTAGAGCACATATGAGCATGGTAGAATCACATATAGAGTTTTCCTGTCTACCTTAGAACACATATGAGCATGCTATAATCACATATTCAGTTTTTTTACTGCCTTAGAACACATATGAGCATGCTATAATCACATATTCAGTTTTTTGACTGCCTTAGAACACATATGAGCATGATAAAATCACATATACAACTTTTTGCCTGCCTTAGAGCACATATGAGCATAGTAGAATCACATATAGAGTTTTTCTAACTACCTTATAACACATATGAGCATGCTATAATCACATATTCAGTTTTTTGACTGCCTTAGAATACATTATTCATGATAGAATCATATATAGAGTTTTTTGCTTGCCTTAGAGCACATATGAGCATGATATAATCACATATAGAATTTTTTTTATTTCAATATATTTTGTTTATCAATACTGACCTTTCTTTTCTTATGTAGCTTGCTGACGATAATCAGCATAGCGGAGCCGAAGGGACATATCAAGACAATGAACAAGAAGACGCATAAAATCTTGGCGATGATTAGATTAATGTGTTGAATTTATTCTACTTTTTTTTTGTTTCGAAAATGTAATTGTTGAATTGTAAATAATTAAAACTTGTGAATTTTAAAGTGGAACGATTAATTGTTTTAGTTTTCTTTTATATGTAATTTTATGTGTACTCTGTTTTTTATTCACAGAAAATATAAATTGTACAGGAAATATAAATTGTAGCGCGAGAAATTTTTTCTCGATATTTAATTTTCAAATATATTTTTTTAAATTTTTTCCTTGTTTGCGAAGGATTAGCGACGGATATATCCATCGCTAGATGTATAAGTTAGCGACGGATGTAAAGCCGTCACCAAATTGAGGTCGCCGTTTAGTAACAACGGCTTTGCGACGGACGTTGTCGTTCGTTATTCCGTCGCAACTTAGTGACGGAACTGGCGATGGATATATGTCGTCACTTATTAGTGTCAAAAAATTTGCGATAGAAGATATCCGTCTCTAAGCCAGTTAGCGACGGAATTAAGTCATCGCTAATCCACCGATTTGTTGTAGTGCTAGTTTGAAAACCAATGGATTTTGAGGACGATTTGGGTCCCTCCAAATGAGGTCAGGCTAGTGTTTTTGACAAAAAATGAAAGCAATGCCCCAGGGATGACAAGAGAAATGTTGCCTTTCAGGAATCAGGGGCAATCAGGAGGAGGTCGACCCAAACATGTCGCTTCTCATCTCCAAGTGAAATGACAATCATGGTGTATCGTCCCCCAAACCAGATGGCAGTCCAAAAATGTCATCCAATATTAGACGACAATCTAAGAACGCCATCCTATAGGAAACCGATTTTGCTCGGTGTGAGGCTTGAAGAGGTATTTGACTTTCAATAGGAGTAGATTTCTTACCTTAAATATTTGCTCTATGTGTCCAATAGTGCATCAGGATCCTTATGTTTTGTCATAGACTCGCCTGTAGTCATTGTCACCCTTAAGAAATTTGTTTTTTTTATCAATCATTGTCAAGTTCATGCTTATCACCATATTCATCATGGGTGACTGGTAAAGAAAATATTTTCTCTTTCTCTTTTTTTTATCATCTTCTAGCCCTTTTTGCTTTTCTTCTACAATGGTTAAAAGGGGGAAATCACAACTTTTCATTGGTTTAATGAATGGTTATACCGAGCTTTGAACAGTTCATCGACAATTCTTAAAGGATTTTAGAATTTATCATGTCTCTTAGTTGTGAAAGATACCACTCAATGGTGCCCATTCTTTTTGCCCTCATGGAACACTAGAACCCTCGCATGAACACTTTTTGGCTCCTTTTTTGAGAGATAACCATCACCCTTAATAAAACAATTCATCTTTTAGGACGAGTTTATTCTCATTTCTTGCATTCGTTAAATGGTTTTATGATAAGTCATGATACCATAAAATCCAAAAAGCTCTTGTCTTTCTTGCTTGGTCATTCATATTGGGACTTGGTCCATCCTTTATGAGATACACAAAATCAGTATCCTCACATCATGCTTGAAGATCTCAAATCAACCTTTCAACCCTGCATCCTTACATCAGCTGGTGTGCATGCGAAAAATATTTATTGGGGGCCTTTTACGTTTGTGTTGTGGGTCTTCTGCTTTTTCCATATGGTGATCACCTCCTGAACTTCAGATAGGGGTGGCAATCAGGTCGGGTCGGCAGGTTGGTGGGTCGGGTTAACAGGTTGGCGGGTCAGAACCCGTTTATTAAATGGGTCGGATGTGGCAAACATGAACACGACCCATTTATTAAACGGGTAGCCCAACACGACATGGTTAACCCGTTTAATAAACAGGTTGGGTCGACATGACACGATTACACGACACGATGACCCGTTTATTAAATGGGTCTACCCGATAACATAGACACGATAACCGACCTGAGTAACTCGAATAACCTGTCTAACCTGAATAACATAATTAGAAACACAAAAAACATACATATTATACTTTTTTTCTGCAAATCTGCAATTAGAGGAGAGGTCTCGGGCTCTCAACTCGGTTGGGTAGGAAGGAGTTAGGTGGGTGACTAAAGTGTAAAGTTAGGAGTTAGGGTTAGATAAGTTTATATATATATATATATATATTAACGGGTTGCAGGTTGACGGGTTTGTGTAAATGGGTTGACCTGCCCGCCTAACCCGTTTATTAAACGGGTCAAACAGGTTGGCGGGTTGGCATACCCCTAACACGAACACGACCCGTTTAATATACGAGTTAGGCGGGTCAACCCGTTTACGACACGAACCTGTTTAAGCCAAACCCTAACCCGGCTAAGAAGCGGGTTGGCAGGTCGGGTTAGATTTTGCCACCCCTAACTTCAGATAGATGCATATGTTGAAGAGTTGGTACATTAACAGGCAATGCTTGTCTCTTGGCATGGTCGTTTTAGCAACAACTTACAAGGAGGTGAGTAAGTTTTTTGTTCTTGGTACCCCAAAGTTTCTTGACTGCAAAGTTCTTCAAATATGCTTCTTTAAGAACTTTCAATCTGAGTGGCCTTCTGCTACCCTTCTTTTGGAATAAATAGAGACCCGATATTTCTTGATTCAAGATCATTAAGGCTCTAACTCCCTTTTTTTTTACTGAGGTCTTCTAGAGTGTGTCCCTTGATTCAGTGTCATGGTACATATTGGGATATCATCGCTACTTTATTTTGAGGATTACTCACCGTCCTGTAGTGCTTCTAGGTCCCTTCTTTAAAGAGATTTACTTACCAGCTCGTTGTGTTCATCAGTTCTCTGCGCAACAAGAGGTCCCATGCAATGTGGTGATTAAGCAATGGTTCATCAAATTTTCTTTCCGCAGTCAATGGGATTTTACTTGGGATTCATTCATGGCTCATGGGATGAGATGATGCCTCTTGTTCGTCGAACCTATCATTTTACCACTACAGCTTATAATACATGGTGGTCATATATATGCCCCTTGTTCATGCCTAAAGCACCATGGGAAAAAACTAATTTTTGCATTTTCTCTATTCTTTCTTCAAATTTATCATTTGTAGACTTTACCCAAAATTGTCAATCAATGATATTCTTGAATTCTTTTGTATTCTTCTTTTTCTTTTTTATACCTGAGTGAATTATGCTTGAAACAAGAAAGACCATGAGAGATTGAAGGTTTGATCATTTTAACATGATATAAGGTATGTTTCATGTTGTTTTTGAGTTATCTATGATTATTTAAGCATGGGATTATGAATGTATGAACTTTATTTGTGTTATGACATGTGTTACATAAACTTACGATAAAAGATTTCAATCAACTCACTCTGGTTATCAGTAAAGTGATTCGAGTTTTGTTGGTTGAGGGTTTATTAGACTGTATTGATATTGTAATTCTTTATTGAGATTGTGTGTGACTTTATGAAATAATGATTCTACCCAAAGGTAGTTCATTATATTCTAAATCTACACAGAGTGTAATAGTAGATGTGTATATCAGCTTATGATGCATGTTCGTACTCAAAGGTATAATGCTAAATTGTCTCTAGTTATATGATCTACTAGTTTTCTAAACTGAAGTCAATTCCTTGAGAATTAAGGAAGTAAAGAAGCTCAAAGTATTATTATTTTTACTAAAGTAAAATGATAATAAATCTATTATGCTTGCCTTAGAAAAAGTGAATAATAAAGGGTCTCACATTTATCTTTTCAATATAAATCTCGTATAAAGCGATTAATCTTTCACTCATACAGAGAATAATACAATCGAATAGAAGGTTGTCTAGGAGAAGTGAGAGCACTCAGAAGGTTGTTTATGATAAGTGGGAATATATACTTAAATAATCTTAGCCCGTTGCTTTTGCAATTAGGAGTGGTTAAGAATATTCGAGATGTCATCTCTCATTGTAGGACAATGAAGAAAATTTTGAAAGCTATTAAGGCAGAAATTATTGATTCAAATGAAATTTTATCTTAGGTCATATGAATTAAAATCAATATTTCTGGTCATGGTATAATAGACTCTATTGAAAGACCACTAAAGATCTTATATGATAATGAAGTTGTCATGTCCTTTTTGAATAACAATAAGAGCTCCACCTTATATCGACACATGAGGTTAAAGTATTTTGTTGTTAAATAAAAGACTAAGAATCATTTAGTGTGTATTAACATAATTGGTACGAATAAAATGATTGTGGATCCTATTACTAAAAGGTTAGCACCAAGATTATGTTCTCAACATGTAATGATGATGAGTTTATTTGATTCTTTCTGATGTATGATAATACATTATGGTTATATGCGATCACATTTATGAAACTAAATTGATTTTTGTTTGTTTTGTACATTATTGATTCTGTGTAAAGTATCTCATTTTGTAAAAAAAGAATAGCAGAATAACAATATTAAAAGGACCAACAAAATAATATTCTTAATATGCTAAACACTAAAAAAGAATAATATTATAGTACATGAAAATATGACATCTTTTATAGAGGTGTTTATCTTCATTGCTTGTATGATTCATTCTTATAATACAGAATTGCATATGAACTCACATGAAAATTAAATCGAGATAACAATAAAAAAATTTGATTATGTGTTTTTCCATGCCAATGGATCAAGTAAGAGAATGTTGATTTTTGGATCGAATTAAATCCAACTTGGATGGGACCCATACTGACATGTGAACATCAAGAGACATATATATAGGTGTTGCTCTTGGGTTTTAGAGGTTACAAGACCATTATAAGGTCTCATAACTGCCCATTAGAGACCTCCACTTATGCCCATTATGAACACATTAAGAACCCATTATGAGCCTCCTCAAATCTCCCTATAAATAGGAGAAATCCATGGTAGCTTGATGAGGACTACCATAAGAGCATACATGGTTGGTTAGTACCACATTTGTGTGTGGTGTCTCTCTCTAGGTTCAAGGGTCTTGCTCATCTTTCGACATTTTTGTCTAGGCTTATTGAAAATGTTGATTCGCTAAGGAGAATGCCGATCACCTACATCCACCGAACGGTCGTTTGGATCGTCCAAAGCTGCATTAAGTAAGTGGCTCTTCCGTAATCTATTTTATGCTAACACATATTTCCTTGCTCATAGAGCAAGCTTGGTTGAACATGGACAAGGGCACGAGGTGGTCTCCTTCTCCTAGTGCTGCTTTACTTCCCATTGAAAAATCCACTGCCACGCCTATCTTCCTCGAACCCATCTATGAGAGAGAGGGATGAGATTTTGGTGCTCTTGGAAGATAGAGAAATCAGAATAGAGGTTTCTTTTTATCTTTTTTTTCTAGTGGGGTGAAAGAGAGCTTTCGCTGCATGAAGATGACTCTGATAATTGGCTACGTGGTATATTTTTGTGGATTGAGATGCCACGTTTAGCGTTCAAGTCCATGAAGCAAGCCCCAAGAGGGGTTGGCGTAGTGAGGTGTGGGCCTTGACTGCTAGATTCCCATGAGCAACACATAGCATAGGCCCTGGGGTCAGGGGTCTTAGCCTCGGAGTTTTACGCTGCCGGAACGACTATTGTAGGTATGTCAGTATGTCAGGCAGAGCCAGGTCTTTGTGCTGGGTGTGGTTTCTTTGAGTTATAAAAAAAAAAAAGTCCATGAGACAAAAATTTGCACGCCAATAGATTTTTAGGTTGCAGATCCCACAGGCAAAAACAGGTCATGCTTAACCGGATCTGTAACCAATTTTTGAATAGTTAATTGGCTTGTTTCCAAATCATGGTCTCAAATTGAGTGTTGGATCTGGTCATGGTTTGAGTTCTTGTGATACTCGACCTATTGAAAATGGGCAAAAATATGATGAAAGTGAAAAAAAGAGGTTGAGTTAAACAGAACTACGACACAAAAGTAACCATGTTACTTTATTTCCGATCAGGATCCAACTATACCCAGCCACGTGTTTTGAATCTGTCCCAGATCCAAATATATATTACCTGGATCTGGCAAGTTGGTTTGGTTTTGTTTTTTATTAAAAATCCAACCCCATAGCATCCGCACCCATACGCAAGCTCGTTGGTGGATCTCTGAGGAGATCCACGGACATGCCGATCATGTCGTGGGCCCCACACCTTGATGGAATTCGAACCCTCTCTAAAACAGAGTGATCCTCAGGTCAAAATGACACAAATCCATGGGTCTTTAGTCCGATTTGAGGAGATCGGATCTCAATGCCAGCGATCTTAGATCTCTCGTATCTGAGGTCCAAGGGATTCGACCGCGCCTAGCACCTACTTAGGAAATGGAATTAATGAGAAGGTTGTGGTAGACCTCATTTGATCAACTGATCCAAAGTCCTCCAATGTCTTGATCAATTCCAGCATGAACACATATTAGTACATGTGCCAGAGAAAACCCTTTTTAGCAGCAGAATTCATTTGCTCTGCATCCAAACACCAACCCATAAATGTCTTACTGCCAAGTCCATTGAGAACTACTTAAAAAAAACCATGATGTGCGAAAAACATTCAATGTCTATTACAAATTTAAATTGCAACTCCATTTTTTGTAGGCTAGACCTTACTTTGATCCTCAACCTTGTTAGCTAAGTTTGTTTTGGGGGTCCTCCTCTCATAAAACCCCTTCGCAGGAAGCATGTGGTTCTGTGGATTTCTGATTCAATCGCATATCCAATAAGGATCCGGTAAATTATTCATGGATATTGATCTTAAATTAAAACCCAAGTGCGTATATGCAAAGATAATATTTGGACTTGTATGATTGAACTGCACATTAGGATTTTGATTGATGTTTTCTTGACCTATGTTTGTATCTGAATCTAATTGGATCATTCTCACATTTTACATTAAAACTCTTCATTATAACCTTTATTAACCAGATTTAGTATTACCATATAAATTTCTCGTTCAGATTAACTACTACCCCAAATTTAGTTTAAATCTAGGTTAGAATTGAATGCATCGTAAACATAAAACACCTGTCAACTAAGAATTCTACGGGCCACCCTGTAAGCCCATCTGAACAGGTGGTAGGCTCATCTCCAAGCTATATTTGATAGGTTCACATCCGATTCTGCTTAAACGCATCCACGTACCTCCAACGATCTTGGTTGACTGCAGAGAGAGAGAGAGAGAGAGAGAGAGAGAGGCGATTTTGTAGCGGAGCCAAGGAGCTGTAAGAGCAAAACCTTAGCCATGAAAAAGCATGCAACAAGAAAAAAAGAGAAAAAAGACTACCCCTAAAAGCATGCAATGGTTGTTGCTCAAGCAATGGCTCTCATTCCACCGAAGGGAGTACAAAAAGGGTGGGTTCCCTACCAATCACGATTACCACCCACCTCTGCAACACCTCTCCCCTCTCCCACAAAGCCCTCCTCTTCTCTCTCATATGCGCTCTCTGTTTCTCTCTCTTCCCTTCATGACCAACGTCTCCACACAACAACAAGCAAGAAGGAAGAGAGAAGAAGAGAGAGGCATTGGGACCAAGTAGAGGAGAGGCCCTTCCTTGAGAACCAGAACAGGAGAGATGGCTCGACTCTCGTTCTCTCTCCTCTTTTTCATGGCTGCCTCGGCCGTCCTCCTCTCCGGGACGACCGTGGCGGCGCGCGGCCACCGGTCCCGTCGCACCAGCCTCCGCATCGACAGCTTAGTCGGCGGCTCCGGCCTGCTCGCCGGAATCTGCAAGAGCACCGACTATCCGGCCAACTGCATCTCGACGCTCGGCTACGCCGCCCCCACGGCGGTGCTCAACGGCCCGGCGGCCATCAGCGCCACCATCCGCGCCTGCCAAGTCAGGACCAAGGCCGCACGTGCGCACGCCCTGCAGCTGGCCGCACGTAAGAACGACGCCATGACGCGAGCGAACCTCAAGGTGTGCGCTGAAGTCTATGCTGATGCACTGTCCAGATTGCAGATGGCGCTGACCAACCTGAAGGCCCGGAAGCGCTGGGACCTCTCCGTCAACCTCAGCGCTGCGTCGTCTGACTTTGCGACCTGTGACGATGGGTTCACCGAGGACGACCCTGACGCGACCTCACCCCTCGCGAGGTATAATGATGAGTTGCACAAGGTGGTTAGCAATGCCCTAGCATTGGCTAGCAAGTTGAAGTAAAAAGTGAAAGGGTGGGTGGGTGCCTTCTCTCTCTCTCTCTCTTTAGGGGCAATAAATGCTTGGGTTGGGAGCAACGGTGTTTGGGCTAAATGGGTGTTTGGTGTTTTGATTCCTTGCATTGGAGTTTGCTTTGGTTAAGAGTCTTGTAATGGAGTGGTGACCTTTGGGACAAATGGGTTTTTGATATCGCACCGGGCATATAAGATATATACTTCTTTCAAGGCAAATGGAGATTACGGTGTTATGTTTGTTGTGGTTAAGTTATCTGGATGTGTTTGAGGGGTTATTATGTGTAAAATTCCATAAAGCTTTTCTTGTGATCTGCAGAGGGGATGATTGTTTCTATCTTTACATTTATCTAAAAGAGGAAATATGGGTTTTAGTTGCGTCTTGGGCATGGAATTGGTTCATTACTAAATGAAAACATTTTACTTCTTTTGTTTTGTCCCCTTGAGCGGATTGTTGTGATGTTCAAATATATAAAAGTTGCTCTTGCCACGAATAGATTTTCTATGATACAAGGAAATAGATGCAATTATGAAGAGAATTGCAAAAGATACGAGATATTTTCTTCACATGCTCTACAAATTTGGCCTATTACTTTTTTTCAGAATGTTAAGTTCTTGGATTGTACTCTACTTTTGTTAACATGAAATTGTTTTTCTCCAAAAGATATAGATGATCTTTTTTTTGTAAACCAGGAATAGATGGGGACTTATTTGCTTGGTAATTAGTAGGCAAGCCATGTAAAACATGAGGCAAAACCAGTTTAAAGCTTGAACCAGCGATAATGTTTGCGTGGCATTAGCATAATTAAAACCGGCAAAATGTCAACAGTCAAAAACTCATGAGAATTTGATTTTTTTATTGAAAATCTCACATTTTCAGCAAAATCTCGGCAATAAAAATACATTTAAATAAAAAAACATTTTTATAAGAAAATATAAATAAAAAATATTTAAAAATAAAAACCACAGTTTTTTCATGATAAATATCCTTTAAAAACATAAATATCGCATTTAAATTATGATATTTATGTTTTGATAAAAAGTAGCGATATTTTAAAAATAGCACAAGAAATTACCATGTTTAACTTTCAGGTAATTTCTTGCTAGATTTTCATAAATCTTGAGATATTTGTCACTATGGTCATTAGTGGGCAACATCTGTAAAATAATAAAGGATGCTGCAAGTTCGATTTGGTTGCTCCAAGCATCCAACTTGCCTTTGCATTCAAGTTAGTTGGGGTGTCTATGCCCTTGGGGCTTGACCCAAACTAGACTGGGCTAGAACCTATATCACAGGTACAAGCCATTTCAGCTGAATGTCCCTGATGACATAAGCAGACATGCTGATTCGGACATGGCCATAAATTTATTTTTTTAATATTTTTTATGGGGAAAAAAGCCTTTTCCAACATATATTTTTTAACACATTTCTTACAAGGATTGATTATTTTCTCTTTTTTTTCCAACACGCAAGCTGAGAGATATTCCTCATCTGATTTGAACCCGAGACTTCCTCATGTGACAACGGGATCATGACACTATCATGGTAACTCTTTCGATCCATATAAAGAGAAAACATTGGCTACACTGGACTGCATCACACTCCCTAGCAGAAACTCAACAGGCGCAGCATTATATCAATTTCACCAACCCCACAGACGCATTCAGCATGGTTTGTTTATTAGGAATAAACTTTGGATCAAGTGGTTACAAATTTACAATGTAAAACATGATTTTTTTTTAATCATGCAACTTGAGCCACTAGTTTTTGAGCTCATAAAAATTATTCTTACGCAACACAATCAAACGAGCAAAAATATGTTTCTAACTAAACAAACCCTGTAAATCATATCTATAGGGCTTGACCTTAATTAAAAAGAAATCACGAAAACATGACACAAGGTGGTTTCTACTAAACAGTACAATACAGTCAAGTGTAGCCAATATTTTCCGTCAATAAATCTGGGCAACAAAAGTTATACTTAGCACTTAGATATGGTCAATGTGGTCTCTTTACCATCCCAGCAAGCTCCATCATAACTCACAACCATTAAGCTGCAACAATCAATTGTGCGGATAATAAAACGCCACCCAGTCAAACCAAGTTAACCACGGTAGACAGCCAAAACTATCATAGCATGCAAAATCTCCATAACCATAAACTGTGGATACCCCAAATAGTAGATAGGTTAGTGCAGGCATATCTCAGTAGTTGGTTTTAGTTTTGAATCTTTCAAACCTTGCAAGCCAGAAGTTGTACCACAATAATAGGTGGGGTGCACGGCATGCACCTGCACTGAGAGAGAGAGTAGGGAAGCATCAATTTTCAGATGGCCAGTCAGACCCATAGCTGGAAGCCTGGAACATGGTTGGCTGCCCAGTTAAGAATGTGAAGCACCTACAAGTTGACCAGAGTTTGGTTCGTAGGTTCAAGAAGCAACAGTCCTGCAAGTGCATCAAACCGAAAAAAAGAGGCTGCTGCTCATCACAAGTTCAGCATCCAAGATCCTGCTTTTGCCATGGCACGTAGGAAGCCAGATTTCTCATTCTCAACCGAGAGTTATGCGTAGAACGCGGTGAAGAATGCAGAACCCACCAGCCACCTAGAATTCCAATCAAAACAGTCTCCTTGTCTCCATGCTCCACGCAGGCCAAACATAGAATCCCATAATCCTGGACTTCAACTTTATTGGCATGAAATAGCTGCAGCTCAAGAGAGAATCTTAGCCAGATAACAGTTTCAACAGAACATAAAACAAATGTGTGTGTGTGTGAGAGAGAGAGATGCAACAGATGGCTCGCTAAGAAGTTGTAAGGATATGTGCCATGTCAACATCAAGCTACATTTGCAGAATTTCATCGTTAGGATTGTGTGCCAAGTCATGTACCGTTCACAGACACCAATTCCTTGGCCAAGTCACTTTGATCATTGATCTCAGAATATCTGCTGAATATTTACCCAAGTGCAAAAAACAGAATAGACATTCAGAGTGGCATTTTCTATTTGTTTATGTGCTTTGATTTGTTTCAGCAAATTCGAGATATCTTCCCCATGATCCCATCTTAAACAGGAAAATGCTCCAATATATGCACTTATGAGTGCACCTTGATGGTTTTAAAAATTGATGATAAGTACTACTATTGCCAAAACACATGCATGACTTCATACCCGCATTCTGTCAAGTCCTTGCCTCCAAATTGAAGGACGCGGACACTGCAAAATATAGTGTTAATTTCAGAAATATGTTACATAGTCAGAAATTAAATATGGATGGGTTCATTTAACATGAAAATACAAAAGAAATGCAGATAGTATCATGTTCACCCATTAGTGATGAGGTGATCATCCGTGTGTCAAGTATGTTCCTATTCAGTAAGAATACACCAATATACTGATTTACATGGAAAGGAAAGGAATCTGGCAAATTGCCAATGGAATCGGTACCAGCATCAAACCTTGCAAGGTTAAATTATTCATTCTTCACCTAGGAATTTAGATGTTTAGACTAAGATTGGAAAGAATACTACACCCGTAGTTACTCTTCGTTGTTTGCATGCCACTTCAATATTTTACATCGCATGCATTCATACATTTCACTGTTCAATACATGGTCCTGTAGTGGCAATACACTCATGAAATGTGTTTCAGGGGTACGTCAGTCCTGTACCATATTGATGCAGCGTTCTTGGGGAGAAAGAATCGATGCCCACCTGGAATCGGTGTGGCTTATGCTGTTTTTTTATTTTCAATAAGGTTCCAGCAATACAGGGGAAACAAGGAACGACGATTAACTGAAAGGGAATGAAGAAAAGGAACAAGCAATGTCAAAACTAAAGAAAAAAAGGAAAAGGCTGTTGAGTCTTTCATATTCTGTCCTCCACGAAACCCTAGGAGAGTGTCTTTTAAAGACTATTGCTGGACCCGGGTCGCGGGTCCAGCCTTGGACCCGAATCGCGATCTGGGTCAGCTTCAATCGGCTGCTGGCTCTGTGATGTTCGAATCGCACCACACCTGGAGTAGGTGCGCAGGGGTACGTCCCTGCGTCGCGGCTCCGTACCTGCAATGGGGTCGGACACGTGGGTCCGATCATCTGCCCTTTGTGGTGGATCGGGTGGCACGATGGGTCCAATCGGGTCCTGCCCTGCATCATTCTCCCCTGGTTGGGAAGAAGTCGGCTCTGACGACTTGCAAGTAAACCCAGATGAGTTGACCGACTTGAAACTGGACATCACGACGACTCTGATCTACGAAAGCTTTGTAGGCCTCGTAGCTTTCCACAAGTTTGGCGCAGACCTGTCTGTGGATGTCACGCATATATTCGACAACATCAAATGCGTCTGGAGCTGGAGCTGGAGCTGGGAGATCGGACACAGGGGCTAGGTCAACGACATGGGTGGGTGACCGACCATACACCACTTGGAACGGGGATTTACCTGTAGAACGGTTAATGGAATTGTTATATGCGAACTCGGCTTAAGGCAATACGAGGTCCCAAGTTTTGACATTCTCCCCCACTAGACTCCGTAACAGGTTTCCTAAGGTGCGATTGACAACTTCGGTTTGGCCATCTGTTTGGGGGTGATATACACTATTGAACTGAAGCTTGGTCTTCAATAAAGCCCATAACGATTTTCAAAAATGACTCATAAAACGCGTGTCACGATCAGAGGTGATGGTGCGGGGTAAGCCATGGAAACGGGTGACGTCCTTGAAGTAATAGAAAGCTACTAATGAGGCGTCAGTGGTTCACTTATACGGGACGAAAATAGCCATTTTGGAGAACCGGTCAACAACGACTAGAATTGAATCAAAACAACGTGGAGTTCTGGGAAGGCCTACAATAAAGTCCATGGATACGTGCTCTCACGGTCGCTCAAGGATGGGTAACGGAGTATACAGACCACTATTCTGACGATAACCCTTAGACACTTGACACACATGACACCCTTGAATGAACTTGACCACGTCTTTGCGCATTTTGGGCCAAAAGTATCATTCATCTAATAAGGCGAACGTCTTATCATATCCAAAATGTCCAGCTAACCCTCCCTCATGTAACTCGGAAATCAACTGAAGCCTAAGGGAAAAATCAGACACACATAACTTGTTCCCACGAAAGAAGTAACCATTATGAATACTAAAACGGTGGTCGACGGGGTGATCTGAAGAGATGCATCCTTCCCAGACTTGTTGGAAGTCAAGATCAGTCGGGTATAACTCCTTGCACTGCTCGAACCCAATAACCTGCACTGACATAGTCATCAGAAGGCTTTTTTTTCTACTAAGGGCGTCAGCCACCTTGTTCAAAGTACCCGATTGATGACGAATCGTGAAAGTATACTCTTGCAAGAAGCTGACCCACTTGGCATGACGAGCACTTAGCTTCTTCTGACTATTCAAGTACTTCAATGCCTCATGATCCGTGTATAAGACAAACTCCTTATAAATGAGATAATGCCTCCAATAACGAAGGGCGTGTACAACGACATAGAACTCAACATCATAAGTGGAATACTGGCACCTGGCTTGAGTCAGCTTCTCACTAAAGAAAGCAACAGGATGGCGATTCTGACTCAATACGGCACCAATTCCCACTTTAGAGGCATCACACTCAACCTCAAAGACTGTACTGAAATCAGGGAGAGCCGAGATAGGGGCACTAGTAATTCTTTCTTTGATGATCGTAAAGGCTCTTCCAGCCGCGGGCGTCCAATGAAAGCTAATACCCTTTAGGCACTCCGTGATGGGGGCCATGGGGGTGCTAAACTTTCTCACGAAACGTCGGTAAAAAGTGGCCAACCCGTGAAAACTACGGATCTCTCCTATAGTCTTTGGGGTAGGTCAATCGACAATCGCACAGACTTTTGCGGGATCTGCCTTGACTCCATCAGATGAGACACAATAAAACCTAAGAACACGACACTGGACGTCATAAACTCACACTTTTTCGCATTGACATACAAATTGTTTTTCCTCAAAATTTCTAAGACTTGACGCAGGTGACTCAAATGATCGGACAAAGACGAACTATAAATCAAAATATCATCAAAGTAGAAGACAACAACAAAATTCCCGATACACGGATGCAAGACTTGGGTCATCATGTTCATGAAGGTACTTGGGGCATTAGATAACCCAAACGGCATGACTAACCACTCATACAGCCCATCACGTGTCTTGAATGTCGTTTTCCACTCATCCCCCTCCCGTATACGAATCTGGTGATACCTGCTTTTTAAATCTATTTTAAAGAAAATGGAAGCACCAAACAACATATCAAACATATCGTTCAAACGAGGGATGAAAAAACGTATTTGATCGTGATGTGATTAATCGCGCGACTATCAACACACATGCGCATGGACCCATCTTTCTTAGGAGTGAGCAAGGCGGGTACTGCACAAGGGCTAACACTCTCGCGAATGAAACCCTTTTGCAGTAACTCCTGAACCTGTCTTAATAACTCGGTATGCTCGGAGGGGTTTATGCGATATGCAGGGAGGTTGGGTAGACTCGAACCCGGCACAAAGTCAATGGCATGCTGGACTACCCTTGTCGAAGGTAATCCATCAGGTAGGTCATCCGGCATAATGTCGCGGAACTCCTCTATAAGAGGGGCAACGTCCGCGAGAATGGACACTAACGAATTCATCAAGAGCTTTGCCACCAGGGCATAACAATAGCCATCTTCCTGACAATGGTTCAAGAAAAGCCGGTACGAGAGGCCTGCTAGCCTGGGGACTCACTCATGCTTATCCACGGTGGGAAACCCGGTCTCCTTGATAGGGAGAAGGACTATCTTATGACTATTAAAGATAAAAGAGTATGTGTTCTTGCGGCCATCGTGAGTTGTCTGGCGATCAAACTACCAGAGACATCCCAAAAAGATGCGACACGCGTGCATAGGGGCTACATCACACCACACCTCATCGTGGTAGTGTTACCCCATGGAAAACCGAACTAGACATCGCTGAGTGATGGGGACCTCATTTCCTTTCTTGAACCAAAGCCATCTTATAGGGTTGGGACAGTTTCTCGGTGTTGAGTTTCAAGGTAGACACTACACTCTCAGACACCATGTTCTCGCATGCCCCGATATCAATGATAACATCACATGCGTGACCCTCACAGTTGCACCGGGTCCTGAAAATGTTATTCCTCAACCATTTCGATGGGGTCGATTCTCAAGGTGTGGTCAACACATGACGAATGGACAACAAACTTTCGACGTTACCGTCGAACTCTATAACTTTCCTCTCATCCTCGTCCTCAACTAATGACTTGCTCTCACTCTCACTCTCAGATGCTGACTCTACAATACCTTCAACAAGATGGGTGTTCTTGCTCACGGTGGGACACTTAGACGCGACATGCCCTAACTCCTGACACCTAAAACAACGAAGGGTCGACTCACTAGGTTTGGCTTTGGACCGGGTATGGAAAGCTGGTCCTGACTGGCCAGGTTTGCTAAAGTCTGCTCTAGGCTTTGAGTCACTAGGGGAGCTTGCTCCCTTGGTTGAGAAACCCGACTTAGGTCGACTGGTGGGTTCACTACGGGAGGTCCTATATTCTTGCCTCCTTTTCAGCTTTTCCTCGACATTCATGGCGCAACTGCTGGCCTGATCTAATGTCTCAACTGTGACACAACTAAAATCATCAGAAATGGCAGGGCAGAGACCCGAAATGTACCTCGTGACCTGCTGGCGAGCGGTTTCCTCGATCTGCACACGTAGGGAAAGACGATGGAACTCCGCAGTGTACTCTGCCACAGTTCGGGTGCCTTGACGCAGGGTCAGGTACTCCTTGTAGGCTCTCTCAGCGTGATCTGAAGGCACAAATTTTGACTGTATCAATCTTTGCATCTCCTCCCATGACTGTACGTGCTCTAATCCCTGTCGCTCTCTCGATCGCTGCAGCTTCACCCACCATGTCTGTGCTAGGCCTCTCAGGAGAGTAGACGCTAGAGAGACACGACGATGTGGTAGTTGAAGAACTGCACGACATAAGACCAGTCGAAGAACTGCTCCGCGTCGAAACCCCCCGCAAACTCCGAAAGATCCAGCTTCACCCCGTAGGTAGAGTGTTCTGGTGTTTTCTGTTGTTGAGGCTCTACCATTCCTGCAGGATACTCGTTCCAGAAAGTGTCGTCGTCCCATACTGCTTCATCGCCCGTTGTGCGGTACTGCTCGCCTGGATGTTGGTGCTGACGAACTCCACTGATGGGTGGTTGGTGCTCAGGTCGCGCCGCTCCCTGTTGATTCTGTCTCAGTCTGGCTTGTCCGTGGACGGGAGCCATCTGCGGTCGGCGTTAAGGCACCGGAATGACAGGAGGTCCAGGGTAAAGTGTGTGGGTCTGGTGGCTTTCGGGTTCTAACTGGGTAGGAGCAGGGTAATACGGGTTCGGGTTATGATAGTGTTGTTGGGTCGGGTGAGGTATCAGGTTTTGGATCGGTAAGGGGCTAATGGGTTGGTTGGGGTTTGGGTATCGGGTTAGGTTGGGATAGGACTGAGATGATTCGCCCGATTGGATATGGGTCGGGCCTAATCCTAGACTATTCGTCGGACCTAGATTTGGATAGGTTGGATCGTGGGTCGAGTTGTGGGGATAAGAGGCTCGGTTTGAACTCGATCCGCGATCCATATGATGATGGGTTTGGTTTTGACCCGGCTCAAATCCAAACTGGAGCTTCGTCCGGGTCCGATATGGGTCTGGGTCGGCAGTGGATCCATCTTGGGGATAAAATTAACGAGTTGGATCTGGTTCGGAGCAGCCCGCGAACCGGACCCAACTAGGTAAGCCGGGTGAAGGGGTTCTGGATTCAGACCCGCTCCTTGAGACCCAACGGATGGTCCCAGCGAATCGGGCCTGTGCCCTGTAGACATGAAGGCTGGACCGGACCCTCCTGGGTTCGACCCACTCAAAAGGGGCACACCTGTTCCAGTGCGCGGGTACGCTGTCACTAGGCCTCCACGCACTAGGTCAGGGGGGTATAAGATTTCCTTCCCGGGTCAGGCCAACAGAGCTGGGCCCGACGAGAGACCCAGCGTGACGCTGGGGCCCTGTCGTCCCGACCCGACCGATAGTGCTGCCATATGCCACGAGCTTGGGCCTACAGGTGGACCCAGTGTAATGCTGGGTCCCGTTGACTCGGGCCGGCCTGCGACGTGATCGCAAGGTGTTGATACCCCGGACCCGAACCTGCAGGTGGACCCAGTGGGACGTTGGGCCCCTGCAGGGCCGGTCCAACCTGCAACGCAGCCCCATTGGTTGGCAGCCTTGGTTGTGATACCCCCACAGAGGAAAGGTCGCTTATTGAAACACCTTGGTGCAGCTGGAAAATACTCGGATCGGTGGTGGGCATCGGAGCTGACGATAACGAAGTGACACGACCATGTTGAAGTTGGGTCGGTTGACAGGATGCAGAAAGATTGGGGCTTACGCCTACAGTCGCGGTCCACCAGATCTGTGTCTGCTGCTGCATGTTGTTCCCTGGGTGATTCAAGGGCCACCAAGCGCTCATCAAACCCATCCAGTCGCTTTGACAGGCCGACGATGTCCATGTTCATTCGCAGCATATTCTCCTGGATTTTCGTCAGTACATCCATCACACGCAGCATTGGATCTTCGCTGCCAACCTCCTCACGCTCCTCGCCTCGTGCCAGATCGGTCCCTGCTTCAAGAGTCATCTCGCTGATGAAGGTGGACGCCCGCTCTGATACCACTTCGATGCAGCGTTCTTGGGGAGAAAGAATTGATGCCCACCTGGAATCGGTGTGGCTTATGCTGTTTTTTTATTTTCAATAAGGTTCTAGCAATACAGGGGAAACAAGGAATAGTAAAGGAATAAAACAACGACGATTAACTGAAAGGGAATGAAGAAAAGGAACAAGCAATGTCAAAACTAAAGAAAAAAAGGAAAAGGCTGCTGAGTCTTTCATATTCTGTCCTCCACGAAACCCTAGGAGAGGGTCTTTTAAAGACTATTGCTAGACCCGGGTCGCGGGTCCAGCCTTGGACCCGAATCGCGATCCGGGTCAGCTTCAATCACCTGCTGGCTCTGTGATGTTCGAACCGCACCACGCCTGGAGTAGGTGCGCAGGGGTACGTCCCTGCGTCGCGGCTCCGTACCTGCAATGAGGTCAGACACGTGGGTCCGATCATCTGCCCTTTGTGGTGGATTGGGTGGCACGATGGGTCCAATCAGGTCTTGCCCTGCATCACATATTTATCATATATGATACAGGGATATTTCATATGATACACTGTGATGTGGAGTGCATTTGCGTGATGCCAATATGGCAGAAATTACAAAGAAAATTATTTATTTTTTCTTTATTTGTTTAGATTGTTTTTAACTCCAAAGATACCATAATGCATTTGAGAGGGTTCCAGTATGGGTATTCAGAGTTTCAAGTGGGAGATTAGATGGGCCTTTTGTTTTGCATTATAGAGGATGATTTTGTATGATAAGGGGCTTTATTTCCCACCATTGAGGCGAAGAAAGGTGATCTTCATGACTTTCACTTCTTTTGAAGCATTTCAGGTAAAAATTCCCCTCTTTCCGTTAGTATGTTGAGATTTTGGAGTGAGGTGGCCTCCAATGACTTGGAATGACAAATCTCTCTCTCTCTCTCTCTCTCTCTCTCTCTCTCTCTTGTTGTAGGCAGTTAAAGCATCACCCTGAGGGAAGAAGATCAACTTTCAAACACTATACCATGTATAGCTCTTCCAGACATTGCACATCAAGTATAGAATTTAACCACAATAAATACCCATAGAAAGACGGGAATACCTCATCCTTACACAACAAAAAATTTATATATAATATTATCCGAATAGTAAACTCCTTGAGAATAAATGAGATTTCTCCATTTGGTTTTATGATCATTACCTATGTCACATGGGTGCGGGTGCGGGTGCGGGGATTCGGCACTTCCAAAAAACCCGGGTGCGGGAGTGCGGTAGGGGCAAAAATGTAATATATATATATATATAAAGGGGGTGGGGGAACAGGCGGGTTTTTTTTTTCAAATTTTGCAGTTGTTAGCAACTGACAGACAGCTGCTGTCAGCAGCTGACAGACAGCTGCTGTAGCTGTCAGCATAATTTTTTTTTAAAAAAAAATCGCAGCCTATTTGGGCAATTTTTTTTTAAAAAAAAAATCCCCAAAAAAAATGGACCTTAATGATCCTGGGTGCGGTCAACGCACCCAGGATCGGGTTTACCGCACCCTGTGCCGCACCCGCACCCGCGTCGAGTCGCGTCGACGCGGGTGCGGCACCCTGCTAGCCGAATCCCTGTGACATAGATCATTACTATATGGCTTCATCACAGTGGCAATCATCACAAGCCTTGTCAAATTATAATTAACAAAATAGTTTCTTTAACAATAACTAACTATAAGATTTACCTGTTCAATAAAGAGGTAAACTGAAAATGGACTTGGCTTTGTGCTGAAAAGGAGAAGGGTAAAGTTTATGGCAAGAGTCAAAGGATGTCTCCATCCCATCAGCACAGTTATAACCGATACAATCGGCAGCCAGAGTTTTGTTGCCCACATCCAAAAAACATGTTCTTTCCATTGCCTTGAATCATCTAAGACATCTAAATCATGTTCTTCCACTAAAGCCATATCTTCTGCATTACGTAAGCAGTAGAGTTCTGGGGTTAGAAATGAAATATTAAACTTCATTACATTCTTCTTCATACAGCTAGATCTCCGATAAAGAAACACACTCTTACTGTCAATAGCATATACTGTAGAGCATAGGCTTTGTAATCCTGTTGCAAGCGGCACTCCTGATAAAAAACTAAAGCTCAAACACTTTCCTGAAAAAATAAGAATGTGAATCATCAAATGCAGATGATAAAATAAATAATTATTCCAGAAGAAAATGATAAAAAGAAGCAATTACCTAGGGCATAATGCAGTGAACATAACAGTGCTAGATTATAAATAGCCTTTCTCAAACAACGAATGATTTATACCGAGTCAATCAGATAAAACGTCAAGGTTTTATTGATTCCATAACTTAAAATTTTGAATGTGGAGTTTTATAGGTGCATATATCATTACTGTCATGTCACTTCACAAAGAGAACATTAGTTACTTTACCACCTTCAACTTTAACATAAATACGCACTTAGGTCTAATCATGTTAGAATTCCAATTTTTGCTGCTTTAGATGCCTGAAATAACATCGTGAATAGAAGGAAAACACTAGGATGATGTGAAGAATAACAGAGATGAAAAGGAAAGGGAAAAGCTAAACATTAAATATAGAAGACTCCTAAAGCTAAACTCTTTGGGACATCTTTTTCTCATTATAATGATTTATAGGGTACAACAACAACAACAACAACAACAACTACGCCTTCATCCCAAAACAATTGGGGTCAGCGATATGAACCAAAAAAGAAATTCATTTTGGGTCTTCCACATGAATCCTTTTCCTCCAATCATTTCTATCCAACGCCATGTCCTCGGTGAGGTTCAAAGCATTCATATCCTTTCCTATCATCTCCATCCAAGTCTTCCTAGGCCTACCCCGACCTCTTTTAACTAATATATTTTCCCATTTCTCCAACCTTCTAACCGGAGCATCATTAGGCCTTCGCCGAATATGTCCAAACCACCGTAAACGATTCTCTCGCATCTTATTTTCAATGGGTGCAACACCTACCTTCTTACGTATCTCTTCGTTCCGAATCTTATCTTTTATTGTATTTCCACACATCCATCTAAGCATCCGCATCTCAGCTACACTCATTTTTTGAATATGATGTCTCTTGGCAGCCCAACATTCCGTACCATATAGTAAAGTGGGTCTAATAGTCGTCCTATAAAACTTTCCCTTCAACCGCAATGGCATTCTACGATCGCACAACACTCCAGTAGCACTTTTCCATTTCATCCACCCAACCTTTATCCTATGATTTACATCTCCATCAATTTCTCCATACTTTTGAATGATGGATCCCAAATATTTGAAATAATCATTCACCGGTATATCTTGCTCACCAAGCTTCACTACACTCCCATCACTACTTCGTTGCTTACTAAACCGACATTCCATATATTCAGTCTTACTCTTACTCAACTTAAAACCTCTAGCTTCCAATGTCAGTCTCCATAATTCTAACTTAGCATTAACCCCAGCTCTAGACTCATCAATCAAAACAATATCATCAGCAAACAACATACACCACGGTACATTTTCTTGAATTGATCTCGTAATCTCATCCATCACTATCGCAAATAGGAAAGGGCTTAAAGCAGATCCTTGATGAAACCCAACCGTTATCGGAAAATTGGTTGTCACCCCTCCACAAGTACGGACATTGGTTACTACTCCTTCATACATATCTTTAATTATACTAATGTACTTGAGAGAAACACCTTTCTTCATCATTGTCCACCAGAGAACGTCCCTAGGTACTCTATCGTATGCCTTCTCTAAATCAATAAAAACCATATGCAAATCTTTGTTCCTCTCTCTATATCTTTCAATAAGTTGTCTAAGAAGATGTATAGCTTCCATAGTTGATCTTCCAGGCATAAAACCAAATTGATTCTCCGATATCATGACAACCTTCCTCAACCTAGACTCAATCACCCTCTCCCAAAGTTTCATAGTATGACTCATGAGTTTTATACCACGATAGTTTGTGCAATCTTGTATATCACCCTTATTCTTATATAAAGGCACCAAAGTACTCTTCCTCCACTCATTAGGCATCTTATTTGTTCGCCAAATCAAGTTAAAAAGATTTGTCAACCATTCTAAACCTTTCTCTCCCAAGCATTTCCAAGCCTCGATAGGTATACCATCTGGGCCAACTGCCCTTCTTGATTTCATTTTCTTCAAAGCCTCTGCAATTTCTTTCTTTTGAATCTTGCGCATGAAGTCACGATTTATAGGGTATTTTACTAAAAATACCCCTGGAACAACTTATAAAATACATTAAATTATAACTATATAAAATAGCTACAGATTTACCAAATACATCACAGGCTTACCACTATGTTAAAATAACTTATCTCTCACACCCTTGTCTTGAGCATGGTCAATCACTAGCGAGAATTCCCACTTGATCATATTATACTATGAAAAAGTTTGAAGCTTCGTCACAATATTCACAACTAGAAATTCCATACCAATGGTACCACAGCCGGCAGCCCATCTCTTGGTCTTCCACCTTCTTTCAAACAAAATTTTTTGTCTATCTCAATAGACTTGATTTTGTTACATTGCACCAGATTCATGCAGATGGAAATCACACTTTTGTTGCCACTATATAAAATGAATTTCCCAATACTTTGGTGCAGCAATATGGGGAGGTGTGGAATCCAAGTGACTTCCAATTTAATTAATGACATCAACAGTAGTCGGCCTCAGTGTTGAATCCAGCCACAGTTATTTGCTTTTTGTTGCTCCATGAAATGAAGTGACAACCCAAATAAACATAACACCTCAAAAAAGATCTTCTGGTTTAATGAACGGATTCCCAATCAGCATCTGACTTTTTATGCCATAATAGTAATAAATGGCAGACTTGTGTGAGATTCCAATCTCTTATAACAGTGACCTTCTAGTAATGCCCCTTTTATATATCTGATTATTCTTTCCTATCAACTAACTGAGACATACTTGGTGAATGCACGATCTGAGATACCTAATTTCCGATAACAATATATCAGGTCAAGTAAAAGTAATGCATCATATCGCCCCAACAATATTTCTGACTTCCTCAAGATGCTTTAATAGTTTTCCTTTGTCATCTCTCAAGTGACTCTCTAGAGCCATTAGAGTCTACATAGGTTTGCGTTCAGCCATCCCACTCTCGTTTAGAAGATCAAGAGCACACTTATGCTTGAGTCAATTTTAAGTGGTCTATTCCTCTAATTTTCCACTCCACGCCAATGCCATTCTAAAATTTGAGAAAAAAATTGGGAAAGATAGCACACATAACTAAGCATTCTGATAACAACAGCAAAAATCCATTAAAGAAACAACTCATATATGAAGAATTAACGCTGTAATTCCTACAAACACATGTATACTGAGAAGCCAATCAACACCACACTTAAAGCGACAAATACCTGAGTTAATTAACAGTGAAATTCATACTCACAGTAGTAAATAAGCCAAACAAAGCCATCTTTATGT
The DNA here is from genome assembly GCF_984573655.1 of Nuphar pumila. NCBI lineage: Eukaryota > Viridiplantae > Streptophyta > Magnoliopsida > Nymphaeales > Nymphaeaceae > Nuphar > Nuphar pumila. The sequence continues at coordinate 73,983,498 of NC_143263.1, read as the reverse complement.
AAGTCATTTGATCCCCATCATGGATAAAGATTATACCTGAAGAATTGGTGCGACGGAGACAACTTCTTCTGATATAATCGAAAACCCCCTCCAATTTCGACACACGACATCGCAATGCGATATCAGAAACCTTCAATTGCGGGTTTACAAGCTTGTACTTGCCAGAAACTACATACCCAAATGGAATTGGAACAAATCAAAGAAGGAAAAAAAAAAGAACCGCAGAAAGGAATTCAGAAACGCAGTTTCCATGGATTTCGTAGTCTGGAAAACCTAAAGATGAAATTTGCAACCGTTTTAGGGCAGTGCTGAAACTTGAAAGCGTTTCGTTTCGTCCCAATTTTTTCTTAGAATGTATTAGCAACCAAACAAAATATTTTTTCGTTTTTGGCCATGGAGAAACTAATTGAACGAGATGAACTAATTGGTGGCGAAGAGAGAATTGGCATCAAGTGGGAATGGAGAGAGAGAGAGAGACTTACTTGAATGGAAGGAAGCGTGGAATCGTGGAGTCCTTTGGGAGGGAAAAGGAGAAGGGAGAAGGGTCATCTTCGCAACCAGCAGTCTTCGGAAACCCGCCATTCCCCAAGCTGCTCATTTTTCGGCGGTTGGCGGTCAATTTATATATTCTTTTACTTTCCTCTAAAAATTCAGAAAAATGTCGTAAAAATACTCAGCGAATATTCTAAATAATTAAAAATATATGATGTTTAATATACATTAAAAATATTAGAATTATAAAATATAAAAAAATGTTCTTGATGCTAATCTCGTGATAAAAGTGTGCTATTTTGAGAATGAGTGATATTGTGAAAATATCATGTTTTTTCAGGTTATTTTGGATTTTGAAAATATCGCCTATATTAGTCCCATCAGGTGGGACTCTTATGTCACAAATATCGATGATTTTGTAGATTATTGCAATTTTATCATGTTAAATTCGTAAAATATAAATTGATAATAAAATCCGGGTAGAACCAGCCCCAAGTGAATTTATCGCACCTTTTGTGTGTTTTTTTTTTACCCAAGCAGGGTGGTTGTGAAGGTGTTGAGTTGAAGACCTGTTAGATTTTGGACAAACCATTGGGGTCAAGAGCGGTTAATCAATCATGTTTATAGCGAGCTGTATGGACTGATTGTTAATGACATGTGTATGACTGGGGGTGGGCATCGGGCCGGCCCGCTAATGGATCAGGTTGATAAGACCGTTGACCGGGCCAATCGGGTCAATGGCTCGACTTGGGCCCAGTTCTTAAAGAGCTCGTGTTTGGAGAGAAGCCCGCGGCCCAGCCCAAAACTATTTAAAGGTTATTCTTTAATAAAATTAATATATTAATTCTTAGAATACAAAAAAATAAATTAAATAAAAGAATATAAAATTCAAAATAACACAAAACATTTAAAAGCCTTTTTGTATCATGCTATGATATTTCCAAAATAAGAGATATAAAGCTTGAAATGGATTCAAATGGGTTTTTATTCTATGAATGCAAACATCCACATCCACCCATGTTATTATGATGTCCAGTGCAAAGGACAAAGCACCATGCACTACGTTAACATACTATCAGATGTATTATGATATGATGCTACAAGAAAGGTAAATAGTAATAATTAACAAATGCAATAATTAGTTAAATAGTAATAATTAACAAAATAGCAAGTTTTCATGCAACGAATTATGTAAATAGTAATAGTTATCTAAGTTACTATGCAATAGTTCATTTTTAAATTTTATATATTATTAAAAAATTAATAAATAACTCAATCACATCAAGTCGGCAGGCCGGCCCAATCCTGATCCATGTATATAACATGGTAACTAACGGCCCAGACTTAAAATCATGGCCCAAACCGGCCCATTGCCCACCCCTATGTATGACAATGCATGAAACTATAAGCTTTTACAAGCATGATTCTGAAGCATGATTCTGAAGTTGGTGGTGCTACTGTCGAACTGGGTGCAGTTGAAATTTCTAAGTCTGCAGGAAGGGCTAGATATCTTGTTGTGTTGTGGTATGGATGCTAAAAATTTCAAGATAGGGATGGCAGTAGACCGGGGCGAGTGTGGGGGACAAAGTATCCATCTCCATCCCCATCTCAAAATAGTGACCTCCATCCTCGTTCCATTCTTATGACAGGGGAGACTTTGAACCTCCACTCCCACCCCGTCTCAAATTTACCATCCCCGTCTCCATCGCAGCCACCACCCCCATCCTGTCCTTGTCCCCGTTTATTATATATATATATATATATATATATATATATATATATATATATATGAGTTATACATAATTTTATTAAATAACTAAAGGTATTTTAATCATTTTATTAATTGAGATCGAAAACGGGGCAGAACAAGGAAAAGCATAAGTTAATCCCCACCTCCATCTCAGTTTTTATTTTTACCTTTATAGACCCAAAGAGGCTGGGTTCGAACCAATCCCCACTTTCCCCATCCATTCACTGTTTCATGTCCTCCATCTCCACCCCGTTTCCAAACGGGGTGGGTTCTAACAAATCTTCCTTTCCCCTCAATCCACTGCCACAAGCACACATGGACTAAGCAACGTTTGCCGTGGCCAATGTGAACTTTATATTTGGGATGTGAATTGAAGCTTCTCACTATTGATAGAGTGCAAAGAATTTGAATCTCAGTTGTAAACAGGGGCGAAGCTAAGTTAGGGCACGTGCTCACCCTAACCCAGAATTCGCAATAGAGGTCATGTCAAGGTGAGCATAACTCTAACCCAGCCCAGAGGTCCTCCTTGACCTCTCTTTGCTCCCCCTACCTAACCTCAACCCCACCTCTCTCACCAAAACGTCACAGAACCTGCACAGCTGTACCTCCAGCGGGCTAGCCTTTCATCCACCGACGGTGACTTCCGATGCATGCCACATATCCCTTGCAGGTCCTCTCTCAGGGCCTTAGGTTTGTTATCGTCTGACGACATGTCAATGTTGATCTTCTTTTTCGTGTTTTCTTAGGGTTTAGTATTTTTTCTGTGTTTTTTTTTTTTAATTAGCATGGGATAAAGAGTATTAAGGATCATAGTTTGAGAGAGCCGGTCATAAATGGGGTGACCATGGGATAAAACATGGTTAGCAGGTCGAGGGAGAGAGGCAACAGACGTGACCTGCAGTAGTAAGAAGAAGATATTGAGGTAGTATGGTGGAAGCTAGATGCAGCAGGTGAGGAGCAGACGGTTGATCCTACTCGAGTGGAGAAGGTTCAAGAGACGTCAGACAGAGGAACTCAAGGGACCCAAGTTCGGGTGGGCCAGGTGGTTCAACAGGAGACTGCAGGGCCTCAGGTTCAGTATAGAGGGGTGGAAGGATGATGGGAGATGATAAGCCCCATTGAGAGAGGTTCGGTTAGGATGGTGAGACAGACGGGTTACCTGAAGAGAATGACATTTTTTCAAAGTAACATGACGAGAGACATAGGTTCAATGAGTTTTAGGATCAAAACAAACATACTCCTTGTGGCGAGAAACATAGCTAAGAAATAAACATTGTTTGGTTTTTGGCTGAAACTTAGAGGTATTGTAAGGAGTTGTGAGCAACAACAACTACGCCTTCATCCCAAAACAATTGAGGTCGGCGATATGAACAAAAAAAGAAAACCATTCGGGGTCTTCCACATGAATCCTTCTCCTCCAATCATTTCTATCCAATGTCATATTCTCGGTGAGGTTCAAAGCATTCAATTCCTTTCCTATCATCTCCATCCAAGTCTTTCTAGGCCTACCCCGACCTTTTTTTTAAGTAATATATTTTCTCATTTCTCCATCCTTCTAACTGGAGCATCATTAGGCCTTCGCCGAATATGTCCAAACCACCGTAAACGATTCTCTCTCATCTTATTTTCAATAGGTGCAACGCCTATCTTCTTATGTATCACCTTGTTCCGAATCTTATCTTTTATTGTATTTTCATACATCCATCTAAGCATACGCATCTCAGCTACACTCATTTTTTTTAATATGATGTCTCTTGGCAGCTCAACATTCTGTACCATATAGTAAAACGGGCCTAATAGTCGTCCTATAAAACTTTCCCTTCAACCGAAATGACATTCTACGATCGCCACAACACTTCAGTTGCACTTTTCCATTTCATCCACCCAACCTTTATCCTATGATTTACATCTTCATCAATTTCTCCATACTTTTGAATGATAGATCCCAAATATTTGAAATAATCATCAATCGGTATTTCTTGCTCACCAAGTTTCACTACACTCTCATCACTACTTCGTTGCTTACTAAACCGACATTCCATATATTCTGTCTTACTCTTACTCAACTTAAAACCTCTTGCTTCCAATGTCTGTCTCCATAATTCTAACTTGGCATTAACCCTAGCTCTAGACTCATCAATCAAAACAATATCATCAGCAAACAACATACACCACGACATATTTTCTTGAATTGATCTCGTAAGCTCATCCATCACTATAGCGAATAGGAAAGGGCTTAAAGCTGATCCTTGATGTAACCCAAACGTTATAGGAAAATTTGTTGTCACCCCTCTACAAGTGCGAACATTGGTTACTACTCCTTCATGCATATCTTTAATTATACTAATGTACTTGAGAGAAACATCTTTCTTCATCAATGTCCACCAGAGAACGTCCCTAGGTACTCTATCGTATGCAAATCTTTGTTTCTCTCTCTATATCCCTCAATAAGTTGTCTAAGAAGATGTATAGCTTCCATAGTTGATCTTCCATACATAAAACCAAATTGATTCTTCGATATCATGACAACCTTCCTCAACCTATACTCAATCACCTTCTCTCAAAGTTTCATAGTATGACTCATGAGTTTTATACCACGATAGTTTGTGCAATCTTGTATATCACCCTTATTCTTATATAGAGGCATCAAAGTACTCTTTATCCACTCATTAGGCATCTTATTTGTCTGCCAAATTTTGTTAAAAAGATTTGTCAATCATTCTAAACCATTCTCTCTCAAGCATTTCCAAGCCTCGATAGGTATACCATCTGGGCCAACTGCCCTTCTTGATTTCATTTTTTTTTCAAAGCCTCTGCAATTTCTTTCTTTTGAATCTTGCGCATGAAGTCACAATTCATCTCATGGAAAGGAATTAAGAAGTCTTCAAGATCCTGAGCATGACTTCTATTAAATAACTTATCAAAATAATCTTTTCATCTTTCCTTAATCTCCTCATCTTTGACTAAAACCCTTCGTGTTTCATCTTTGATACATCTAACCATACCTAGATCCTTCGATTTCCTATCTCTCATCTTTTCAAGCCTATAAATATCTTTCTTGTCCTCTTTGGTATCCAACTTATCATAAACCTACTTATATACCTTATCTCTCGCATTTTGAACTACTTTTTTAGCTTCCTTCTTTGCTATCATATACTTCTCCAAATTCTTATCACCATGACTCTTACTTAGATTTCTACAACACTCTCTTTTAACCTTAATAATTAATTTGACATCATCGTTCCACCATGATGTATCCTTACCTAGCGGTGCACCGCCTTTAGACTCACCCAATACCTCCTTAGCCACCTTTCTCATGTCACTCACTATCTTATTCCACATTGATTCTGAATCCTCCTCGAGATACCAATAAACTTCCTTAACTACCTGCTCTACAAACATTTCTTGTTTAGCTCCTTTCAGTGTCCACCACTTAATTTTAGAATCTATCCTATGTCTATCCCTTTTGCTACATTGTTTAATTCTAAGATCTAAAATTAAGACTCTATGTTATGTAGCTACACTTTCTCCCGGTATAACCTTACAATCAATGCAACAACCTATATCTTTCTTTTTAAGTAGGAAAAAATCTATCTGACTTGTATTAACCGCACTTTTAAATGTTACTAGGTGAGACTCCCTCTTCCTAAACCAAGTGTTTGCTAAGATCATATCATAGGATAAACCAAAATCTAAAATCCTTTCTCCACTTTCGTTTCTTTCTCCTATACCATAGCCTTCATGGATACTCTCAAATCCATCCCTACTAATGCCTACATGTTCATTAAGGTCGTCGTCAATGAAAAGCTTTTCTCCATAAGATATCCCTTGTACTACTCCATCTAAATCTTTTCAAAATTGACGCTTAATGGAATCATCTAAACCTACTTGAGGTCCATAAACACTAATAATATTAATAATATTCGTACCTAATACTAATTTAATAAGTAAAATCCTATCACCCTTCTTACGGACCTCAACTACATTATCTATAAACTCACGACTCATAACAATCCCTACTCTATTCCTATTCCTATTTATTCCTGTATACCAAATCTTATATCCCCAAGGTTCTATCACTTTTGCTTTCTCACCTACCCATTTGGTCTCTTATAGACATAAAATATCAATCTTTCTCCTACACATAACATCTACCAACTCTACCAACTTATCAGTTAAAGACCCTATGTTCTAAGTGGCTAACCTAATTTTATGGTCTTGGACTAACTTATTTACCCACACTCGTCCAACAAAGTGAGGGAACCCTTTCCTATTTGACATCACACCCGGGCGCCGGTGTGACGCGTTGCTTTTAGACCTAGCAACCCTTGCTCATTTATCACTGCCTCCGGGCCTATAGAGTATAATGCGTCGCTTAGTAGGGAACGCCCCAACGAAATTCTCATATTGGTTCATATTCATAGGGTATGACTAAGTTTTTATGTTGGTTGTCACTGGCCTACCACAACCCTCCTCCTTTATCCGGGCTTGGGATCGCCAGTGTATAACTAAACAATTATACACAGACGAAGTTTGTAAGGAGTTATGAGCAAGTAGCAAAAAGAGCCAAAAATGCAAAGATGTTGATAATCAGGTAAGTGTTTAAAAGTAGCTCATAAGGCATCTTACATCCAAGGACTAAGGTCGGTAGCCTATTAATGGCATATGTTATTGTTCGAAAAGTACCAACCCAAAAATCATAAGAAAGAGGCAACGTTCAACATATTTAAACCAATTTTAACTATATGCTAGTGTTTACGCTCAACCAGGCCATTCTGTTTAGGTGTGTGTAGACATGAGAATCTATGGAGGATCCAGTGAATTTGTAGAAATTTTTTAAAATCATGAACTACCATTGGATTGAAAAGATTTAATAGTAAACTAAAATTGATTTTCAACAATATGCTTAAAGTTCTTGAAATAATCAAATACTTGAGATTTAGCATGCATAGAAAAAAGGCACGAGAAGCATGTTAAGTCATTCACTATGAGAAGATAATATCGAAAACCTTCACGCAAGAACACTAGAGTCGGCCCCTAAACATCGACATGTAGGAGCTTAAGCAGAGAGGATACTGAGACTTGTTGGAAAATTATTGATTGTCCATGGTAAGATGATTTGTCGCGCCAATGTTAAGATACCAATAGTCATTAATTCTTTATTGTATGGACTTGGCAAAGAAGGATTTAGGAATATCCCAATAGTTTTTAGCTATATGACCACATTTTTCACAATACTAAAAAGCAACAGGTCCTCTTTGATTTTGAGGATTTTGTGCACCTTGATTTGAATTGGGTGGATTTAGGTTGGGATTTCTTCCTTGACCTTTGACTCAGCTTCTTTAGAAACCACACACATGACCACAGGCTCTAAAAGTGTTGAAGGCAATGTGAGCATTTTTTCGTGCTTCAAGTGGTTTTGGGTGAAGCACGAGAACTCATTTTTCTTGATGGATGAGATCGTATAGATTTTCAAGCAAGTGAATAGAAGCATTAGTGGTGACTGAAGTAACAAAACTTTTATATTCAATAGAAGCCCATTTAAGGCTATCTGGACAAGGTCATTATCCTCCATAGAATGATTAGCAACAACAAGGGAATCTGCTAGGAATTTTATGTAATCTAAATACAATAACATGTCTATACTTTTTTCTTATGAAAATAAAATCCTTTTTCAAAATTATGAGTCTTAACGGAGATTGAGATCCATATGTTTTTTTCAGCATTAGTCATGCTTCATGTGTTAGCCTAGTTCTCATAATTTGTCCTAGGTTGGGTTTAGATATTGTTGTTTTGGACTAGCTGAGGGGCTACTGGTCAAAACAATGCCTGTATTTTTGGTTTTTCTCCCATCAACGACTGATATGGACTGATCATATTGATAAGAAGACCTATCAACAAACTTGATGAGATTCTGGCTAAGCATAACTGACTCAGGTTGGGACCTCCAGAGAAGGTAATTATGTCGGTTCAGCTTCAGCAAAACAAGGTTGGCTATAGCATTCCATTGAGTCACTGAGAAGGAGGAGGAGGCCATAGAAAACTCGTTAGAGATGGTACGCTCTGATACCATGAAAGAATACCTCATGACTTGGGAAACTCTTTATCTCTCTTGTACATCAAGAGAAGAGAAGTCTTTAATAAATATATGAAGAGATTGATTACGATGTGAGTCTAGAAAGAAATCTAGATCAATGTACATTAAGAAAAGATATAAAAGGATTACAAGCAATGACATAATTTAAGGAAACATGATAAATGTCGAAGAGTGAAAGCTCAATCACTACCTCTTTCATTTCTTGAAATCACATTGAGGTAGTTGTGGTTGAACCTCATTTGATGTGTAGGATGATCCTTGGTGGATTATGATATTATCAACTTCGATGGAGTCCTTGGAAAATGACTTGCCTTGTGTGTTGAGTCAGTTTCATTAACAAAATGAATGTCCCACCCGACACCTGTTGCACCAAATCATCGAGAAAGACAACAAGATGAAAGAGTGATGGGAAGGACTGAGTCATCTGTTGAACATATAACAATTCAACCAAAACCTTATATGTGAGTTGTCACCCAATTGAGGTAAGTCAAACTCTCTGAAGACCCTCCAAATTTGACACCAACCTGACCCAGATATGTAAGCGAGCAAAAGAAGAGGAACTTGATTTTCATCTCTAATGGGAGAGGGCCAAGTTATATCTGGATTTTAGATAGGTAAAGCAGTCAGATAGAGAGTTACAAGGATCCCAACACCACTTAGCTAAAGGCAAAGTTTGACTGTCTGATAGCCCATAAGTGGAGCCCTCTATTCTCCATAGACAACATAACCTGCTTCCAACTTACTAGTGTTGGTTTCTTGGAGTTCGATGAGTTGACCCATGAAAACTTATCGAGTAAATATTCAAGAAATCAACCAGGAATATGAAGTATGACATTTGAAGAGCCGACAAAGAAAATTTTTTCAAGATGAATTAGGAGGATTTTGATAGAAAGTCAATAAGTTGTTGGTGTAAATATGATATTAGTATGAGGCAATTGATTCAAACTGAGGGTCAAAAGCTAGACATCCAATTGGTTATCTGTGTAGTTGTCAACTCATTAATACAATTGCCACAAGTATCATTCAACACCTATCTTGGTGTAAAATCAGAAAAAAACATGATTAACACACACAAATCACACACAATGAGCAAAGAAGGATTAACGCGGTTCAGCTAGTGTAGCCTACGTCCACAAAATTATTTTTTTCTACTTCCTCTCTACTATCTTTCTTATTTTTCTCTCTTACATCTTTTCCACGTAGTCTCACCTTACATACATATATTAAGCTTTACATGTAAATGGACTCACGTAAGGTAGGTAACATTAGTTACACTACAACAAAGCAGTAGATTAGCGACGACCACATTCCGTCGCTAATCTATCGCTAATCCGTCGCTATGCCTCTTAGCGACGACGAGGCGACGATATGCTTACGTCGCGAATTTTTCGACGCTAATTGGCGACAGATTTATTCCGTCGCCAGGTCCGTCGCTAATTGCGACGGACTAACAAGCGCTATATTCCGTCGCCAATCCGTCGGTACTAAACAGCGACCACGGCTTGGCGACAGATTTACTTCCGTCGCTATATTTATATGAATAGCGACGGATGGTTCCGTCGCTAACCCGTCGCAAACACGAAAAAAAATTAAAAAAAAAATTATTTGAAAATTAAATACCGAGAATGGTACAATTTATATTTCCTGTACAATTTATATTTCCTGTAAATAAAAAACAAACCACACAAAAAATTCCATATAACAAGAATCTACAACAATTAATCGTTCCACCTTAAAATTAACAAGTTTAATTATTTACAATTCAACAATTACAATTAGGAAACATAAAAAAATAGAACTTCTTCAACATAGTTCTCTAATCATCGCCAAGATTTTGTGCGTCTTCTTGTTCATTGTCTTTATCTGTCCCTTCAGCTCCACTACGCTGATTATCGCTAGCAGCCTACACAAAAAAAGAACAGTCAGTATTGATAAAAAAAATATAATGAAATAAATTACACACTATATGTGATTCTATCAAGTGCTCATGTGTGATCTAAGGCAATAAAAAAACTCTATATGTGATTCTATCATGCTCATATGTGCTCTAAGGCAGACAAAAAGTTATATATATATGTGATTCTATCATGCTCATATGTGTGCTAAGGCAGTCAAAAAATTGAATATGTGATTATAGCATGTTCATATGTGTTCTAAGGTAGCTAGAAAAACTCTATATGTGATTCTACCATGCTCAGATGTGCTTTAAGGCAAGCAAAAAACTATATATGTGATTCGATCATGCTCGTATGTGTGCTAAGGCAGTCAAAAAATTGAATATGTGATTATAGCATGCTCATATGTGCTCTAAGGCAGGCAAAGCAAAAAAATTTATATGTGATTCTATCATAAATGATATATGTTCTAAGGTAGTAAAAAAACTCTATATGTGATTTGTGCATGCTCATATGTGTTTTAAGGTAGTCAAAAAACTGAATATGTGATTATAACATGCTCATATGTGTTCTTAGGCAGTCAAAAAACTGAATATGTGATTATAACATGCTCATATGTACTCTAAGGCAGGCAAAAAAACTTTATATGTGATTATAGCATGCTCATATGTGCTCTAAAGCAATAAAAAAAGTCTATATGTGATTCTATCATGCTCATATGTGTGTTAAGGCAGTCAAAAAATTGAATATGTGATTATAGCATGCTCATATGTGCTCTAAGGCAGGCAAAGCAAAAAAATTTATATGTGATTCTATTATAAATGATATATGTTCTAAGGTAGTAAAAAAACTCTATATGTGATTTGTGCATGCTCATATGTGTTTTAAGGTAGTCAAAAAACTGTATATGTGATTATAACATGCTCATATGTGTTCTTAGGGAGTCAAAAAACTGAATATGTGATTATAACATGCTCATATGTGCTCTAAGGCAGGCAAAAAAACTTTATATGTGATTATAGCATGCTCATATGTGCTCTAAGGCAATAAAAAAACTCTATATGTGATTCTATCATGCTCATACGTGTGCTAAGGCAGTCAAAAAATTGAATATGTGATTATAACATGCTCATATGTGTTCTTAGGCAGTGAAAAAACTGAATATGTGATTATAGCATGCTCATATGTGCTCTAAGGCAATAAAAAAACTCTATATGTTATTATAGCATACTCATATGTGCTCTAAGGCAAGCAAAAAACTCTATGTGATTCTATCATGCTCATATGTGCTCTAAGGCAGACAAAAAGTTATATATGTGATTCGATTATGCTCATATGTGTTCTAAGGTAGACAAAAAATTGAATATGTGATTATACCTGAGAAGGACCTGGATTCGAAGATCCCCTATTCAGAACAAGATTGTTGATCTCATTTCGAAGAAAGGGGGCGACGGTGTATTGGAAGTAATTATTCAGTGATTCATTAACGATCTGACGTACATCATCACCGGAAAGAATAGTCGGCTGCTTGGAGCTTATGTCGGCGCAAGAAGTCGGTGAGCCGTAACTGGAAGAACCAATAACTGGTGAAGTGTTCATATTACTCCCAAACCCGAACACACGACCTTATTTGGGTTCACCTGCTGCAGTCACCCCATGCTGTAGGATCAAATGATGGATGCTGAGTAGCGTCATCGCCATATCGCTCTACCATCTGTTGCTCATATGCCTCCTACAAAATAATGTTTAAAGTATTCATTAATAATTAATGATAACATTAGGATAACTTGCATATATATTGCAATGATTATTAATAGAATTAATATATACCGTTGTCGTTCTCGCCTTCTCTGATACGAAGACTCCCGTGGTCTTCCGTTTATGTGTTTCAACAAACACATCCTTATATGGTACACCGTCTCCTTTTTCTGCTTCCTGCGAAGTTAAATAACAAAAGATTTAGTACACAAGTTTGCAACAATACTTATAAAATTAATATTATATATTAATGAGTTACCATTTTCTTCAGGTGGCTCCCAAATGTCCTAGATCCACCTGTGTGTAGATGAGCTTCAGGCATCTTCGATCGATTTTGTGCAGCCTTCGCAGAGCGATTTTTAAATACATCTCCCGCCCACTTATCGCACATTTCATCCCAGTAATCTCTCCTGATAGTAATAGGACCATGGCCCTTCCACAGTAATGGATCATCTACTACGTCAGATGCTTTTTTTGTTGCAGTCTTCATAGTGTGCAACATGTCTGCAAATCGATTGGCAGCCACCTTCTGCCACACCTTCCTTGCATCATTTTCTTCCACCGTAGTTGCAAAGCGATTCGAAGCCTACAAATATTTTCAAAAAGTTAGTAGACATTACTTAAATAAATTAAATATGAAACACATTCACTATGAGGAACAACTGTATACCATGAATGAGGACCACAATTTGTCTAACACTTTCTTTGGGTACTCTTTCCATTGAGCAACTGGTCCTGGTAGATGTTGAAGAAGTGAATTCCTAATCTCCCGTACTACTTCTTGTGGCTCAAACCTCGTGCTGCACATGAATTGTTATATAGTAAATATCAATATAAAATATTTAAAAGATATGCAGTAATTGAAAACAAAATACTTACGGTCGATTATCGATATACACTATTCGAATGAGTCTTCTTGTGCCAGCCTGAGAAGACCCTGTTTCCTGTGTTGGCTCTTGACTTGTGTGATCAACTAATGTAGGTGGGTCGTGTACAAGCGCAACATCATCTGTAAAAAAATACATTAGAAATTCTCAGAATGCGCATTTGAACTAATCAAGCATCCAATTAGTTATAAGATATACCTATCACAGGAGCCCGTGAAGATGAAGGCTGAGCCTGACTACTACTGGATGAGCAACCACTATAACCTCCACGAACCATATTCTAACAAATAACATATGTCATACAATACATTCAAATAATTCACATCAAGTATTACAATGCATTCAAGTCATTCACATCAAGTATTACAATGCATTCAAATAATTCAAATCATTCACATCAAGTATTGCAATAATTCAAATCATTCGTTGCGTAAATTATAATACATTCAAATAATTCAAAACATGATTGACTCAAATTATACTCGAACTTCAAATTCATTAGTTGAAGAACTACATACAAGATAGTGTGATTCTCACAACCGTTCCAAAGTGGCTCATCAGCATCTCTAAGTAAATCATAAAATCTACTAGCTGCATCGTTTGGTGATTCTTCATCTACGGCAGTTCTTACATCACTAGAACTCATAGCAGAGCCCAGTTCTGTTCCTGCGGCATCAAATATCAAATTCGTATATGGATTATCGTGCACCACATTCACCCGTGCATTAAAATCGTTTCTAAATTCTTCTCCATGAAACGTCCAGTTCTGATAATCACTCACAAAACCCTTCCTGTATAGGTGATGTCTAACGCCATAAGGTTCTACAAATCGATTATTCTTACAAATCTTGCAGGGACACCTAATCTGACCTGTGGGATCTACTGTACTGACATTTGCCGTTGCAAATTCAATAAAACTGTCAACACCATCCATATATTCATGCGATAACTCATTGTCCACTATCCTACGGTACATCCATTCACGGTTTGCAGTCATTTTGTCGTATGATGTTACGAATAGTATCCTAACCAGTTAAAAGAGAATCATCAGAATGCTATGATGAACAAAATATCAAATTTATCATGCAATATATGATGTCATACAATCACAAGAATTATGATGCATGCATTGATAACTTAATATTTTCATGTGCAAACTATTCATGACACGATACATTCATTTGAAGCATGCTTTCAGTATACAATTTCACATGGAAGACATAATCAAATTGAAAGTAACTATATGTAAGCATGGATACAATCACATCAAACATTGCAATACATCGAAATAATTCATATCAAACAAATGTCAAACATGTACCTGCAACAAACACACTTCATAATCCCACTAACTACTACCATGCCTAGCATGGACTCCATACTCCAAAAATAAGAACACTTCCATATTCATACATTAAAATCATGCTCAGCATGATCTCCGAACTCCAACAAAGCAGTCCTAGATATCAACAACTAAGTGAGTGTGTGAACAATAAAGTGTTACATTCAATAAATTAAATAACATGTGATGCGCTTGCATCACTTACTCACCACGGGTATTTACCCGATTTGCATTGTTTTTGTCACTTACTTACCACGGGTGGCGGGGCACAAGCGAGTTCCATTGAGAAATCTGCAAAAAACACTGTGTTAAAATGAATATTTTTCAAAGCTCATAATGCTCCCCCTGCGTACACTCCCAGATACCATATTCAATCTATATCTAGTTGTTTGGTACTCAGACCTCAATCAAACTGTACAAATGACAATTATGTTCCCAATATCAAAACTTGAACTTTAAAGGGATGATTATGATCAGTGCTACTTTCTTTACACTCTTTTGAAGATATTAAAACCACCAAGATAACTTGTCTAAAATGCCAAAGATACAAACTAGAGTGCTAGAAAAAAATGGACAAACCCTCAGTTCAAACAATAAATATGCATGCGGTGCTCAAATCTGTTACAATGTGAAGGCTGAAATGATGCCTATCAAGATGAAGAAGACAATGGGAATGGGTGCCCATTGTAAGATTGCTTATAACAGATACAAACAAATTGCTTAAATCATAGTCATGCCACAATTGCATGATATAGCAATGTGATGTTAAAGTGAAAAACACACGAATTGTAGCAGAAGCAGACTTATCTTAAATATGGCACAAATACAATTAGAAGGCACCTAACAATGAGCAGATACAGTCAACAAATCTCAAAATTTCAATATCCTGCATGATGAATCTTTTTTTCCTGGCCATATTGAAAGGCATTGAAAATACGAAAAGCAACATAAAGTTCATGCAACACTGCCAAATCAGGAATGAATCAGGAGTTTATGATGTCTCAGTTATAAGCATCATAAAGTTCATACAGCACTCCCAAGTCCGCAATGAATCAGGGTTAAAATGTCTCAATTAGACAACAGGCAAAGAAATGTCAATGTGTTGCAAAGAAATTGCAATCTCATCCATTAATTGGAACTGAGGTTAAATCTATACATAACATCAAAGAAATAAGTTGATGTGCTATTGCAAAACATTGCTACAATACAGGAGAATACAAGAATTTCCACAACATGCCCATAACAAATATTTATAAGCACCACATAATTTTTTATCAGCAACATGCCCATAGCCATAAAGGTCCATCAAGAGATGGACGGGATGAATGAAACGTATTTCCTTGGCAGGATGCCAAGAGTACGAAGAGAGAGAGAGAGAGAGAGAGGATGATATCTCTTTAAAAGAAACCCTAAAACATCTCCCACCTCCAGTAGTGTTTGAGGGATTGAAAGAGCACAACAACTAGGTTAAAAAAGAGAAGGCGATAGAGATTAGGAAAGAGAAAGCTACAGAAGGAAGGGAGATGACAGAATTCTTTACCTCGCTAAGGCAACATTGGATGCTCGTTGTAGTACCCAGACGAAACCTATCGATCAAACCCCATCGCTCAGACCCCTGTCGATCAAGAACTATAGAAACCTGACGATCTAACTCTGTCGCTCAAACCCCTATCGAGCAAAACTTGAACCCTGACGATCTTGCATCATGTACGGGATCGTCCTTTTGGGTATTCGAGGGTTTCAAGGAAGATGGTGGTGAAGGGATCAGGTGGATAGGAGAAGGTGAGAGGGTTTTGAGGAAGATGGTTCGCAGGTAGCAGGGTTTGCGAAGGATGACGGTGGTCTGGCGATGGAGGAGCAACAGTGGGGAGAGGGCGCAGCCAGGAAAGGGGAGCGGCGGTTGGCGAGCGGTGAACGGGGAGCGGCGGCGGCCGGGCGGTGGCGAGAGCCGACGGGCGGCGGGAGGGAGAGGGCGGCGGGCGGGAGCAAGACAGCGAAACAGGAAAAAGAGAAAGAGGGATGGAATTAGGGATTTACGCGACATTTAGCGACGGATTTCCGTCGCTAAGTCATCGTAAATCAAAATACAAAAACAGCGACGGATTAGCGATGACAAAGTTCCCTCTCTAAATCCATCGCTAAAATGGTGTTCTTTTAATAAGAATTAGCGACAAAAAATTGCAGTCGCTAATCCGTCGCTAAGTAGCGACGGATTAGCGATAAAAGTTGTTTCCTCGCTAATCCGTCGCGAATTAGCGACAGATTGTTTCTCTAGCTAATCTGTCGCTAATTCGCGACGGAAAAAAATCTGTCGCAAATTGTCGTCGCTAATTAACAATTTTCTTGTAGTGTTACCAACATTTACAATATTTGTGAATGTAAGGTCATCTCTGCTCATATGGAAACCTAAGCTCTCTTGTTGTGTAAAACACCCTTGATGGTGTACCTCTTATTTTCTCCTCGTCTACTTTCCTTTCTCTTTTTGTTACCATGATTAATGTGTTGCCATTTTTTTGAAACTTTCTCAATTGAACATCCACATGTAGCTTACCTTTTTTCAATATTGTCATGCTTATCAGAGTTACTATATAACCTCTCATTGTTGACTTGTTGTGAATAACCACTATCTTCAACATCTTCAACCTTCTTAGCATGGCCAAGATCACTTTCATCCTTGCATGGTTGATAAATGCATCATTCTTTACATGAATGGTAACATCAACACCTCCTTTATCAATGCCTTCCTCCTTGGCAATACTTAACTTAACACGCTCCCGCAAGTCAATCACCAACTATCGGAGATTGAGCTTGTCTCTTAGCATACAAAAGTTAGGCTCTGAAATAGCTTTAGTGAAGATATTTGCAGGTTGATCTTTAAAAGATATAAACTTTATATCTATTTTCTTTTTGACAACTTTTTTCCTAAGAAAATGATAATCAATCTCAATATGCTTGGTTCTGGCATGAAATACAAGATTAATAGCAAGGTACATAGCCCCAAGATTATCACAACATAGTGTTGAGTTATCATTTGGGGTTATGCCCAATTCAATAAGAAGACTTTTCAACCACATTAATTCAGACATTGCTCCAGCTAAGGCTTTGTACTCTGCTTTTGTGTTGGATTTTGCCACAATATGTTGTTTATTGAAGCTCCATGATATGATGTTAGGCCCTAATCAAGTAAAGTACCCACTGGTGGATTTTCTATCGTCAGGGCACCTGACCCAATCTACATAAGAAAAGGTAGACAAATCCAGAAAATTGGATTGGAAAAATTTTAAACCATAATTGCTTGTGCCTTAAAATATTGAAGAATTCACTTGACATGGTGCCAGTGATCCTGAGTTGGTTCATGCATGAACTGACAAGCTTTATTCATAGAGACTACAACATCAGGTTTGATGAGAGTACACTACAACAAAGTAGTAGATTAGCGACGACCACATTCCATCGCGAATCCGTCGCTAATCCGTCGCTAACCATGTTAGCGATGGATTAGCGACAACGAGGCGACAGTATGCTTACGTCGCGAATATTTCGACGCTAACTGGCGACGGAATTATTCTGTCGCCAGGTCCGTCGCTAATTGCGACGGAATAACGAGCGCTATATTCCGTCGCCAATCCGCCGGTACTAAACGGCGACCACGACTTGGCGACGGATTTAATTCCGTCGCTATGCCGACGCTAGATTAATATGAATAGCGACGGATGGTTCCGTCGCTAATCCATCGCAAACACGAAAAAAAATTTAAAAAAAAATTTATTTGAAAATTAATTACCGAGAACTGTACAATTTCTATTTCCTGTACAATTTATATTTCCTGTAATTAAAAAAAAACCACACAAAAAAATTCATATAACAAGTATCTACAACAATTAATCGTTCCACCTTAAAATTAAGAAGTTTAATTATTTACAATTCAACAATTACAATTAGGAAAAATAAAAAAAATAGAACTTCTTCAGCACAGTCCTCTAATCATCGCCAAGGTTTTGTGCGTCTTCTTGTTCATTGTCTTTATCTGTCCCTTCAGCTCCACTACCCTGATTATCGCTAGCAGCCTACACAAGAAAAGAACAGTCAGTATTGATAAACAAAATATAATGAAATAAATTACACACTATATGTGATTCTATCATGTGCTCATGTGTGATCTAAGGCAATAAAAAAACTCTATATGTGATTCTATCATGCTCATATGTGTGCTAAGGCAGTCAAAAAATTGAATATGTGATTATAGCATGTTCATATGTGTTCTAAGGCATCTAAAAAAACTCTATATGTGATTCTACCATGCTCATATGTGCTTTAAGGCAGGCAAAAAACTATATATGTGATTCGATCATGCTCGTATGTGTGCTAAGGCAGTAAAAAAATTGAATATGTGAATATAGCATGCTCATATGTGCTCTAAGGCAGGCAAAGCCAAAAATTTTATATGTGATTCTATCATAAATGATATATAACATGTTCATATGTGTTCTAAGGCAGTTAAAAAACTCTATATGTTATTATAGCATGCTCATATGTGTGCTAAGGCAGTCAAAAAACTGAATATGTGATTATAATATGCTCATATGTGTTCTTAGGCAGTCAAAAAACTGAATATGTGATTATAGCATGCTCATATGTTTTCTAATGCAGTCAAAAAAACTTTATATGTGATTCTATCATGCTCATATATGCTCTAAAACAGACAAAAAGTTTTATATATATATATATATATATATATATATATATATATATATATGTGTGATTCTATCATGCTCATATGTGTGCTAAGACAGTCAAAAAATTGAATATGTGATTATAGCATGTTCATATGTGTTCTAAGGCATCTAAAAAAACTCTATATGTGATTCTACCATGCTCAAATGTGCTTTAAGGAAGGCAAAAAACTATATATGTGATTCGATCATGCTCGTATGTGTGCTAAGGCAGTAAAAAAATTGAATATGTGAATATAGCATGCTCATATGTGCTCTAAGGCAGGCAAAGCAACTTTATATGTGATTCTATCATGCTCATATGTGTGCTAAGGCAGTAAAAAAATTGAATATGTGATTATAGCAAGTTCATATGTGTTCTAAGGCATCTAGAAAAACTCTATATGTGATTCTACAATGCTCAGATGTGCTTTAAGACAGTAAAAAAAACTATATATGTGATTATACCTGAGAGGGACCTGGAATCGAAGATCCCTTATCCTGAACAGCGGCCTTGATCTCATTTCGGAGAAAGGGGGTGACGGTGTATTGGAAGTAGTTATTCAGTGATTCATTAATGATCTCGCGTACATTATCACCGGAAAGAATATTCGGCTGCTTGGAGCTTATGTCGGCGCAAGAAGTCGGTGAGCCGTAACTGGAAGAACCAATAACTGGTGAAGTGTTCATATTACTCCCAAACCCGAACACGCGACCTTTTTTGGGTTCACCTGCTGCAGTCACCCATGCTGTAGGATCAAATGATGGATGTTGAGTAGCGTCTTCGCCATATCGCTCTACCATCTGTTGCTCATATGCCTCCTACAAAATAATGTTTAAAGTATTCATTAATAATTAATGATAACATTATGATAACTTGCATATATATTGCAATGATTATTAATAGAATTAATACATACCGTTGTCATTCTCGCCTTCTCTGATACGAAGACTCCCGTGGTCTTCCGTTTATGTGTTTCTACAAACACATCCTTATATGGTACACTGCCTCCTTTTTCTGCTTCCTGCGAAGTTAAATGACAAAAGATTTAGTACACAAGTTTGCAACAATACTTATAAAATTAATATTATATATTGATGAGTTACCATTTTCTTTAGGTGGCTCCCAAATGTCTTAGATCCACCTGTGTGTAGATGGGCTTCGGGCATCTTCGATCGATTTTGTGAAGCCTTCGCAGAGAGATTTTTAAATGCATCTCCCGCCCACTTATCGCACATTTCATCCCAGTAATCTCTCCTGATAGTAATAGGACCATGGCCCTTCCACAGTAATGAATCATCTACTACGCCAGATGCTTTTTTTGCTGTAGTCTTCATAGTGTGCAACATGTCTGCAAATCGATTGGCAGCCACCTTCTGCCACACCTTCCTTGCATCATTTTCTTCCACCGTAGTTGCGAAGCGATTCGAAACCTACAAATATTTTCAGAAAGTTAGTAGACATTGCTTAAATAAATTAAATATGAAACACATTAACTATATGGAACAACTGTATACCATGAATGAGGACCACAATCTGTCTAACACCTCCTTTGGGTACTCTTTCCATTGAGCAACTGGTCCTGGTAGATGTTGAAGAAGTGAATTCCTAATCTCCCGTACTACTTCTTGTGGCTCAAACCTCGTGCTGCACATGAATTGTTACACAGTAAATATCAATATAAAATATTTGAAAGATATGCAATAATTGAAAACAAAATACTTACGGTCGATTATCGATATACACTATTCGAATGAGTCTTCTTGTGCCAACATGAGAAGACCCTGTTTCCTGTGTTGGCTGTTGACTTGTGTGATGAACTGGTGTAGGTGGGTCGTGTACAGGCGCAACATCATCTGTAAAAAAATACATTAGAAATTCTCAGAATGTGCATTTGAACTAATCAAGCATCTAATTAGTTATATGATATACCTATCACAGGAGCCCGTGAAGATGAAGGTTGAGCCTGGCTACTACTGGATGAGCGACCACTATAACCTCCACGAACCATATTCTAACAAATAACATATGTCATACAATACATTCAAATAATTCACATCAAGTATTACAATGCATTCAAGTCATTCACATCAAGCATTGCAATGCATTCAAATAATTTAAATCATTGACATCAAGTATTGCACTAATTCAAATCATTCGTTAATTGCATAAATTATAATACATTCAGATAATTGAAATCATTCACATCAAGTATTACAATGCATTCAAGTCATTCACATCAAGCATTGCAATGCATTCAAATAATTCAAATCATTGACATCAAGTATTGCACTAATTCAAATCATTCGTTAATTGCATAAATTATAATACATTCAGATAATTGAAATCATTCACATCAAGTATTACAATGCATTCGAATCATTCATATCAAGTATTACAATAGAGCCTTCAAATAAATTTTTTAATCATTCACACCAAGTATTGCAATACAACCCACATCAAGTATTACAATGCATTTAAATAGAGGTTTGTAGTATAAGATTTTGCTCACTAGCTTGAGAATTCTTCCTCGTCACTAGTTTGACTTTCTTCTTCTTCTTCTTCTTCTTATTCATTTTTTGCCCATCCACTTGGTACATCATTTGGATCACATTCCTCTATGAATGTTTCATCAGCCAATGGAGATATGACATGCATATCATGCGCAACATCGTGACCATAAGCGAAGTCACAGACATCATCTGATTGATAGTAATCACTGTCTTCAGCTAACTCATCTTCCTGTAACTGATCATACTCGGGGTATAGTTTGGATTTCACCTTGCAAACTGCCCACCATTCATTTCTATCTGACTTTTTTATACTCGGATATGAAGTATAATAAACTTGTTGAGCTTGCGAGGCTAATATGAATGGTTCATATGTTCCAAACCTGGATTTATGATTCACCTCCACAATGCCTGAAGCTTTGTTGAGTCTTGTTGCAGTTGGATCAAACCAATGACACTTGAATATCGTAACCCTGTTATTCATGCCTAAGTAAGTCAACTCCATTATTTCCTCTATAACACCGTAGTAATCATGTTCATTTTCACCGTAGCTGCTACCCTTGACACACACGCCACTATTTATCGTTGATTTGTTTATACCGTAGTCTTTTGTATGGAATCGATAACCATTTACGATATACCCGTTGTAGCATTGCACAACTTTGGTCGGACCATTTTCTAAATAACATATTCCTTGATCTTTAACATCACCATTGCGAACCTACGCACAAACATAAACAATGATTGTGATCACGATCAATTAAGTAACTTAGTGTTGTTTATAAGTACAAAATTTATGTTAGCTTCTTTACCAACTGTTTCAACCACTCCATAAACTTAGTTTCACGTTCTTTTTGTACTTCTGCATCAGTGAGATGTGAAACTTCGTTTCGCAACTCCAGATCAAATCGTCTGCAAACCACAAATACTTATAATACCGAGTCATGTATCCACATATAGAACATAAAAGGATTTATAATTGAGTTGCATATACATATACTTACTCGATGTATGGGTCGATCGCTGAGCAATTAAAAAGAATATAGATGTGTGCTGCATCTTGCTCTCGATCTGTCAATAGCCTTGATCGGCAACTACCAAATACATGCCCAAGTGGTTGAAATATCGACAGCTTGTCAGCTACAGTTACTTGTTCTCCATCATCGTTACGGGGCAGGCATGTGTAACGTGTTAGAATATGAGGTTCGAAGTACATAGATGAGAAATTTGAAATCTCTTCTAAAGTGTACGCCTCACAAATAGAGCCTTCTACTGTTGCTTTATTACGAACCTTTTTTTTTAGGTCGAACATGCATCTGACAAGAATATACATTTCAAATTTTAAATATCTGTCATTAAAGAGACAAATATAAAAAAACATATACCTTTCAAATGGGTACATCCATCGATATTGCATAGGGCCATCAACCCTTAGTTTATATGGCAGATGTATGATCAAATGTTCCATAACATCGAAAAATGCTGGCAAAAATATCTTTTCTAACAGACAAACAGTGGTGATGACAGAGTCCTCGAGATTCTTTACATCTGATACAACGACCTCCGATGCGCACAATGTTCTGAAAAATCCGCTCAACTCAGACAATACCCCCCATATAGGTTTGTCTAACATATCATGGAATGCTAGGGGTATCAATCGTTGCATAAAGATATGACAATCATGGCTCTTCAACCCATATAACTGTCCATCGTCAATCTTCACAGCCCGAGCAATGTTAGAGACATATCCATCTGGAAATCTCAGTTGTCTCAACCATTGACATACATGTTTTATTTGATTAGGTCCGAGCACGTACTTTGCCTTTGGTTTCAGTACTTTGCCATTATACTCTTTGAGTTCCAATTCTGGTCTTTTACATATTAATTTTAAATCCATACGGGCCTTCAGATTATCCTTCATTTTTCCTTTAATATTCATTACTGTATTGAACACATTATCAAACACATTTTTTTCTACATGCATCACATCCAAATTATGTCGTATCAATAGGGTCGGCCAATACGGTAGTTCCCAAAAAATAGATTTTTTCGTCCAATTGTGATCCTTCCCAAATCCACGGAAGGGTGTAGGACTGCGGGCATCTGTTAATACATCTGGAAAGTATCGCAATCTTCTTAGAATCTCTATGCCAGACAATCTTGAGGATGGACCTTCCGTTTCAGTTGTGCATGCTGTAAATGCATTCTTTTGACGTCGGAACGGATGATCGCTGGGTAGAAATCGACGATGGCAATCAAACCAGCAAGGCTTCCTTCCATGCCTCAATCTAAAAGCTTTGGAATCCTCCATGCAGTACGGACAAGCCAACCTCCCATGTGTGCTCCAACCAGATAACATATCATATGCAGGGAAGTCACTGATTGTCCATAGAACAACGGCCTTCATGTTGAAATTTTGTTTTTTGTGTGCATCATACGTGGTAACACCGTCATCCCACAGTACTTTTAATTCATCAATCAATGGCCTTAGATATACATCAAGATTTTGGCCAGGTGAGGTCGGACCAGGGATCAACAGAGACAAGAAAAGATTTAGACGTTTCATACACAAGCTTGGTGGAAGGTTGTATGGAGTTACAAATACTGGCCAGCATGAGTATGGAGTTGATCTACCCCCAAATGGATTAAATCCATCTGTACATAGACCGAGTCTAACATTTCGCACTTCCATTGCGAAGTTCTGATGAGTACGATGAAAGTGCTTTCAAGCTTCAGCGTCAACAGGATGCGTGATCTTGTTTTCATCGTGTCGAACTTTATTTGCATGCCATCTCATGTGTTTCGCTGTCCTTGAAGACATATACAATCGCTGCAATCTAGGAGTGATAGTTAAGTAGCGGAGCGACTTGTATGAAACTTCCTTTGATCTCGTGCTACCATTGCCTCTTGTCTTTGGCTTGAACCGAGGATGCCCACATGACGGGCATGATATGTGGTTTTCCTGCTCCTTGAAATACAACATGCAGTGATTTGGACAAGCATCAATCTTTTTGTAACCCATACCTAGAGCGTTGACCATAACTTTCGCACGATAGAAATTTTGTGGCAATTTCTCATCTTTAGGCAACATACTCTTCACAATCATGCACAAACGGTCAAAACATGATTGACTCAAATTATACTCGGACTTCAAATTCATTAGTTGAAGAACTGCAGACAAGATAGTGTGACTCTCATAACCGTTCCAAAGTGGCTCATCAGCATCTCTAAGTAAATCATAAAATCTACTAGCTGCATCGTTTGGTGATTCTTCATCTACGGCAGTTCTTACATCACTAAAACTCATAGCAGAACCTAGTTCTGTTCCTGCAGCATCAAATATCAAATTCGTATATGGATTATCGTGCACCACATTCACCCGTGCATTAAAATCGTTTCTAAATTCTTCTCCATGAAACGTCCAGTTCTGATAATCACTCACAAAACCCTTCTTGTATAGGTGATGTCTAATGCCATGAGGTTCTACAAATCGATTATTCTTACAAATCTTGCAGGGACACCTAATCCGACCTGTGGGATCTACCGTACTGACACTTGCCGTTGCAAATTCAATAAAACTATCGACACCATCCATATATTCATGCGATAACTCACACCATCTACTAACCTACGGTACATCCATTCACGGTTTATAGTCATTTTGTCGTATGATGTTACGAATAGTATCCTAACCAGTTAAAAGAGAACCATCAGAATGCTATGATGAACAAAATATCAAATTTATCATGCAATATATGATGTCATACAATCACAAGAATTATGATGCATGCATTGATAACTTAATATTTTCATGTGCAAACTATTCATGACACGATACATTCATTTGAAGCATGCTTTCAGTATACAATTTCACATGGAAGACATAATCAAATTGAAAGTAACTACATGTAAGCATGGATACAATCACATCAAACATTGCAATACATCGAAATAATTCATATCAAACAAATGTCAAACATGTACCTGCAGCAAACACACTTCAATATCCCACTAACTACTACCATGCATAGCATGGACTCCGTACTCCAAAAATAAGAACACTTCTATTCTCATACATTAAAATCATGCTCAGCAT
Organism: Nuphar pumila; assembly: GCF_984573655.1. Taxonomy (NCBI): domain Eukaryota; kingdom Viridiplantae; phylum Streptophyta; class Magnoliopsida; order Nymphaeales; family Nymphaeaceae; genus Nuphar; species Nuphar pumila. The sequence continues at coordinate 73,957,958 of NC_143263.1, read as the reverse complement.
GATCTCCGAACTCCAACAAAGCAGTCCTAGATATCAACAACTAAGTGAGTGTGTGAACAATAAAGTGTTACATTCAATAAATTAAATAACATGTGATGCGCTTGCATCACTTACTCACCACGGGTATTTACCCGATTTGCATTGTTTTTGTCACTTACTTACCACGGGTGGCGGGGCACAAGCGAGTTCCGTTGAGAAATCTGCAAAAAACACTGTGTTAAAATGAATATTGAAGCTAATTAGGGAAACACAAACACTTATGCAATGCAAAAAACAACTAAACTGTTGATGATATATCTAATGATGAAATACGATGAAATAAAGTGAAACAGAAGCATTGGACATCATGGAAAAAATGAATTAAGAAGAAGCAATTCACATGTGGAGGGATTGTGATTTCTACCCTGACATAGCAATTGATACCTTATCGCATAGGATTGGTTAATTACATAAATAAACCCAAATATGATCAGATCCAAACCCACAATCAATTATATCTCAGTTCGATATTGATGGCTTTACTAAAACCATGATTATTCTATTTGTCATTTGCCTAAACATAGATAAATACTAGGATTAAAAGATTCTTTATAAACTAGTAATTCTAAAAAATATTCACAAAATATTCACAAAATAATCAAACAAATGTTTTGTTTTTCTAATCTAGTTTATGCATGCAACAAGAGTTTCTAAACTTGCTATTATTTTTGAAAAATAAAACTCATGCAATTCGTAGCAAAATGACACTCCAGGGGGTAATAGGCAAATCAGAGACCCTTCTGCAATTTCTAGAAAGCAAAAAATGATTCTATAAAATAAATATCAAAATAGAAGTTAGGAACTCTGTTTATACAATTTTCGCCAAATCAGAACCAAAATCTGAATAAATACGTGGATTCAGTTGTATCCCAATCCAACCATGGAAAACCGTTATCTAAATTTCAATCTGATGATACAATCATCATCGGAAATTCGAAGCGGACACCTGCTTATATGCTACAGGCGGGTCATAACTTATAACAGAACATTTAAAACAAAAAAAACAGCCTAGTCAACCAACCACAGACATCACACATCTTCACATTCACATGCTCAAATCAAACAAAAAAAAAAGTCCAACTGAAGTAACTGAACCAAAAGAATCTGTTGCAATGAGATGCATAAAAATCCCAAACATATTCTTTTAGCAACACTATTTCAAGAAATCAGAAAAAAAAACATATATAGCCATCTACATGACACTGAGATCCCATCTAGCAACTGAAAATGTGATGGACAAACTGTGCAAAAAATTCTAAACTCTAACTTTATCATTCATGAATCATTAACAAGCAGCAACTAACAAGTAACAACAAATTAATCAAATTAGTTTAGAAACAAAATTCCTATATATTTGGAAAGCCCCATCAAGCCATCACCGATTCATCGTTCACCCATGTCCAAAATCGAAACACTAAAAATCAAAACCCCAAACAAAAGTATGTATTTAAAAATCATTCGAAACCTACATCAACCAAACCCCGAATTTCTCCCAATTTTCGTAATCATATGAACTTCAAAAATAATGACCTGGAGGCTGCAGATGAGGAATCGGAGGAAGAAGAAGAAGAAGAAGAAGATGCAAGTGATTACCTGCGCGTCGCCGGGCGGTGGCGGGAGGCTGACGGGGAGCGGCAGCTGGCGAGCGGTGGACGGCTGGCGAGCGGCGGCTGGCGAGCGGTGGACGGGGAGCGGCGGCTGGCGAGCGGCGACGGCCGGGCGGTGGCGAGAGCCGACGGGCGGTGGCGAGAGCCGACGGGCGGCGGGAGGGAGAGGGAGAGGGAGAGGGCGGCGGGCGGGAGCAAGACAGCGAAACAGGAAAAAGAGAAAGAGGGATGGGATTAGGGATTTACGCGACATTTAGCGACGGCTTAGCGACGGAAAAATTCCGTCGCTAAGTCGTCGCTAAATCAAAATACCAAAATACCAAAAAAGCGACGGAATATATTCTGTCGCTACACCGTCGCTAATTAGCGACAGATTAGCGACGACAGAGTTCCCTCTCTAAATCCATCGCTAAAATGGTGTTCTTGTAATAAAAATTAGCGACAAAAAATTGCAGTCGCTAATCCGGCGCTAAGTAGCGACAAATTAGCGATAAAAGTTGTTTCCTCGCTAATCCGTCGCGAATTAGCGACAGATTCTATCTCTAGCTAATCTGTCGCTAATTAGCGACGGAAAAAATCTGTCGCAAATTTCCGTCGCTAATCAACAATTTTCTTGTAGTGGTAACATATTGAAGAGAACCTACCACACTTCGATAGTGAGTAGCATCAAGCATAGGATCACCATCAAAATTAGAAAGTGACATTGGGAGCAATAATCATGACCATAGGTTTGGACTCTGTTGTGTGGGTCTTAAGCAGGAGATCATAAAATGTATTTCTTTTGATACCATATGATTTCATTTGCAACTCTATTTACTTCAATGCCTAAAAAGAAATTCAACTCACCAAGATCTTTTATAGAGAATTCATAACCAAAATTACCAATGAGATTTTGGACTTCTCTTTGAGAACTCTTAGTGACTATGATATCGTCCACATACACGAGAACATATAACAACAATTCTTTGGATATATGCATCCGAAGTTGAGCGAGGATCACATTGAGGTCTTTCTAGGTCCCCGTTTGAATCTACCTAGAGTCATTCAAGGAGACGTCAAGTAGACATGCTTAATAGAATCTCATACAGTCTAAAGCTGAGCGAGTAGAGAAACTAAGAATAACATTTGATAAACCATTAGGCCATATCCCACTGCAAACACCATTTTCCATCAAGAAAGGGAGGATCGGCAAACCAAAGGAAGGCTCAAAATCTATAATCGATGACAATCGACGACGTTCTTTCTCTAACGACGTTAAAAATCAACGGCCCACACAATACTTGCTATTGTAAAGTTTTAAATGCATTGTTAGCTGTCCAGTTTTCATGTTTCGAAAAACATATTTATATGTCATAAAGTCTTCATGTAAGCATTTTCTAACTAAATAAATTATACAAACCAAATATATGAGGTTCGATGAGATGCTCAAGCATTGGAAAACGAAAGTCATCTAATCGTCATTGCTTGTAGATTTTGGACCTACCTTTGGTTGGATGGTCTTCCATCCCTATATATATATATATAGATAGATAGATAGAGAGAGAGAGAGAGAGAGAGAGAGAGAGAGAGAGAGAGAGAGAGAGAGAGAGAGAGAGAGAGAGAGACGAAAGTAATTCAACATTACCACTCATGAAGATCAACAAACTGTTGAACCCATGAACTGAACAAGAGCAAAAGCTAAAAACAAATAAAGAAAGCACAAGAGAAAAAAACATCAGACAGATAAAACGGGCTCACGCCGAAGCCGCTTGCCCAGATTGCGGCAAAGGAAAGGTAGCATCAGCAGGAGGGAGCGAAAGATCACTAAGATGCATACGCAAGATCGCATAAACATCTACCAAGATTTTATGCACCAGGTTATGAGTGTTAACTGGAATATGACGAAAATGAGCATCGTTTAGTGCCATCCAAACAAACCACCAAGAAGTAAGCAACCACGCCCGCCAGATGAACCTCCACCTCTTGCTGCGCCTAATACAAACTGACCCCAAGATCAGATCTAGCGCAAAAGACTCCTCCTGAACAAATACTTTCGGATGCCTCCAGGTCCTGCTAAAGATTTTCACAAATATTGGGCAAGACCAGAACAAGTGAAACATAGATTCTTCAGCAGCCTGACAAAGCACGCACAAACTCTGGAGCTGAATGCCCAACTTCTTTAAATTATTGTGGGTCTGGATCCTATTTTGCAAAATTAACCAAGCCAGGACTCGAGAACAGGGAGAAGGACGAGAGAGAGAGCGAGAGAAGGCGGTAGTTGCTAACCACTTTTCTAGCTAAATGTGCTTTTGAAAGGTGTTTCTTATGTTTTACTTAAATCTATCAATACAAATGTGTTTGACATGAACGATTTACTAGGAAACGGTACTTGGATCGTGTATGTTTTTATAAAAAAATATGTTTTTTAAGCCTTAAATATTAAAAAAAATCTTAGACGGTCAATTTGTAAACATTATAAAAACAAACATGCATTTCGAAATCAGATTTAAGAAAACATGGAAAAGCCCTTGGAAAGCCAAGTTAGCAGGGCGGTTAGCTAAAGAAATGGTTAGCAGCTGACACCTTGCTTTTCACATAAAAATTTAGAAACTATTTATGTTTTCTTAAATTACTCATACAATCCATGTCATTATAACTGTCAAATGAATACTTCAATTAACATACGTGAAAATAGTCTAAATTAATGTCAACCTTTTGTTTTACCCTTATATCATGAAAACTAAAAAAAGGATGCATTTTTCTATAATATTGAGGTCTTCCAATTTTGAATCTTTGATAGAGCCCATTAATAAATATTCTCTGGCACTGATGGAGATTTTCAAGTGCTTGTAGAGGTCTCCTAGCGTAAGAGGCTCTTAATGGCTGAGCACTTACAGGTTTTGTTGGACATTAAATTCTAGATGAAGTGGCATTAACTGAATGGGGATAAGATTAGGTTTGTTTTCTACCACCGTTGAGGTGGTATCCCATGTGGTAAGTGGGGTCCTGTGCCAAGCTGTAGGCCTAGGTTCGAATCCCTCTGCCACATGGGGCTTAAGATATATCTGGTAGGGGTATGCCTAACCCAGTTCGCCTTTCAAACAAAAAGTATGTTTGTTTTCTCTTCCAATTAAAAAAACAAAAACAGACCAGATCTGAAATCGTGAGAAAGACGTGTGATTTTTTTTATTACAGGTGAAGGTTCCCCAGTCCTAACTCATCAGTAAATCAACCAATCGGATTTGGATCTTGATATCCAATGAATCTAGATACAATTAATTGGATTAGCTAAAGCAAGTTGGAGCTGCTGTAATAATTGGATTCAAATTCATTTTTTCTTACATCCAAATCCAATGGATATTGAGACAGAATATGTCATTCTTCCTAATTTGGCATTACCCTTTTCCCATCTGACTCTGAATTCAATCAGTCGGTATCCAATTAGATCGGATCCAATAAAAGCTACATCAAAATCCTCCAGTTTGGAATCCTCCCAGCTGGCAGCTGCTTAGTTCAGTTTATTTGGTATAACTCATGCAACAAGTACTGCAAGTAATTCTCAAGCACATGGTTTATCAAATTTACTGTAATGCGTGTTAGGTCAGTAAACAAGGGTTTTGATTTTACAACTTAGACCAATCTTAGTTTTACTCATTTTTAAGATTCAACTCCGCCAAGTTTTTTTTTTTTTTTGAAATAAAGTAAATCCAATCAAGATGGGAATAACTTTTACGTATTGAGCTTGAAAATATGTAGGTGAAAAATGATGTTAGTGCTTTGAGGATTATGAAAGTAAGAACAAAGTTTGAGAAAATTGATTGAAGCTTTCTTAAATACATTAAAGATAACAGAATTTCTTCATAAACTTACTTATGCATTACTCCTTGATTGTTAAAGTAAGAACAAATTTTAAGAAAATGGATTGAAGGTATCACAAATACATCAAAGATAACGTTAGTTTCTTCATAAAGTGCTTGCGCATTTGCTCCTTCATTGTTGACAGTTGAAAATAATAATGCAACTCAATTGTGAGTGATGGTATTTGCACATGGAGTGCACCTAGTGCACCCAGTGAACATATAAGGTTAAAAAAAAATGTAAATTCATATTGTCGACAATTGAAATTTATAATGCAACTGAATTGTGAGTAATGATATTGCACATATTGTACGGTATTGTGGAAAATATAATGCAACTGAATTGTCAATGATGATATTGCACTTGGAGAACTTATAAAAATGATACTTGAGATTCTTCTAACCATCATAATTTTGTACAGGATTCTGAAAAATATAATGCAACTGAATTGTCAATGACATTGCATGGAAAAAATTTGATTGAAAAAATATACTTTTTGATTTACGAGGGGGAGTAAAAAGCTTTCGAGAAAAAGTGTGAAATCAACAAACCAAAAAATACGGATGTCAACATGTCAAATTTGGGATGGATTCGGATGGAAAAGAGGCCCACCAATCATTGGGCGTTAATGGGTTCCACAACTGGCTGTGGACCCCACTTAAAACACTGGCCATGTGATTGGGTTCCATGGCATCCTGAGTTCGACTGCCCTATGTGCAGGAATGCTCTATTTTGACTGTCATTCCGTATCTTTTTATATGCAAGTTATATTGAAAACATGATATCCCCATGTCTACAGTTGCATCTATTTGGCATAGATTAAAACAAAAATTAGTGAAACTCAGTATGAAAATTCTTCATAAAATCCCGATTATTTGTCAAGGTAGCAAACTGTGATTGATCAACAAAGTCATGAATTCAAATGTTTAAACATCCCTATAAAACAAAATATATATATATATATATATATATATATATTAATAAAAAATAATGTAGGAATTCTCTTATAATTGATGGTGTATTAGCAAGATTCTGTCAAAATTATGCTACTCTTCAATTTTATATAAAGGTTATATTGGTAAGCAATAAGACCTATTTTTAGCCTATATATATTGTCATGCCCAAAAACCGTCCACCCAAGATTTTTACATAAAAAATTGAATTTTTTTATTTCAAACTATCAAGAAGTAGAAAACAGAGTTTTTTGGCTTGATGTTCATGTCGAATGACTTCGGTAGGTGACAAGTGATGGAAAAATACTTTTCAGAGATCAGAGCACATTCAAAATTTTCATAACAAAATTTACATATTTTTATATATCAAAGTTTCAAAATTAGTTTTATAACTTCAAGAAGGCTTAAGATTTAAAATAATATAAAAAGTATCCTAAGGTGGTTTTGGGATCCTAAAAGTTGTTGATTTTAAATGTTGCCCTTATCTCGCACCATCTCGATCATAAAAGAAAGCCTGATCTGAATAGAGAACATAGAGTTTTTCTTTCTTGTAAGTGTTTTATTATTATGTCTGCCTCTTATTGTAAAAACCAAAAAAAAATCGCTAATAAATTTTGTTTATATTACAAAATATGTAATTTGGGCCTCAGATCCACATTTCGGATCTAGGACCCATAAAGTGGTCTTTATATCCACATTTATAATAAAACTAATAATAAAAATAATAAATATTTAAAGCAAATAAATACATATATATATATATATATATGTATATATAAACTTAATACGAGGATCCACAGTTGGATCCATTTGGATCCAACTTGTGGATCCATATAAAAGGGTAAAACACGAACCCCACTCGGGGTCGGTTACCGAGTCTCGGGTCCGGACCCGGACCACACCCTATGTAACGAGCATAAGAGTAAAAAAAAGGGGCAACCCGATAAGGGTGGTATTTTTTGTAAAGTGAATGTTTTAAAAGTATTTATCTCTTTGAAAATACTTTATTTTTTCTTGAGAATATTTATTTTCTTGAAAATCACTCATTACTTGTAAAATGTTTGTAAAATGCCCATACTTCTTGGAAAATATCAGTGACTGATCAATTATTTTGTGAAGTCATGATGGTGCAAATATTCAAAAGAAATAATTGAATAAATTTAATTACATATATCAAATATTATACATTTTATGAGCATTTGATAAGAAAAAATTCTACCTTTGAATGCTTATCAAAAAGAGTAAAAAATTGTTCAAATAATTCAGGAGGAATTTTCCTCTAAAAATACTATGATAGCTTCAATGATTCCTCTAAATGCGTAACTTTGTTGATGGAATCGAGTCTTACTGGGCTGAGCTAAGTTGAGCAGAACCTAACTTTGGTGGAGGACAATGGAGCCGAGCAAGCTAGGCCCGAACCTAGTAGTGAGTTTGGTCAAACCTAAGCCTAACCAAAATCGAGTTAGGTCTAAGAGGGCTCTCTCTAACCTAGTGGTTAAGAATAAAAATCAAGGCAATGGGGACTAAAAAGGAAGATAGTGAACCACCACAAGAGTGACACCACTCTAGAGAGAGAGAGGGGGGAAGAGAGAATAGAGATGGGGAGCTTTGAACTGAGAATAAGAGCAATAAAAGGAGAGGGGGTATTTATAGGGGGTAGAGGGTGATAGGGTGCAGCCAAGTGGCAAAGAGAGCTTGCCACTTGGTTTTGGGCCAAGTAGAGAGACCGGTGTGGGCGGGGGGGGGGGGGGGGGGGGGGGGGGCATGTTTCCCTTTTGGAATACCATGGGCCAAAACCATGGCTAGCCCATGGTGGTGCTTATAAGGGTTTGGACCTTGGGTAAAAACCAAGTCCACAACTTCAAAACCCAACCAACATCACGTTTCCTTTTTGAAATACCATGGGCCAAAACCATGGCTAGCCCATGGTGGTGCTTATAAGGGTTTGGACCTTGGGTAAAAACCAAGTCCACACCTTCAAAACCCAACCAACATTTAACTAGGTTAGTTCTTAGTTTGATTAGGTTTTCAATCTAGTTGTTTAAGCTAGTTTCTTTTTCTAAATAAACCCCTAATGAAAAATTTATTTCATTTATAGGCCAATATATACTTAGGTTATGGTTTGAATAAAGAAAAATTTTAGGGGATTGATTGAGCCTAGGGGTGGCAATCATGTCGGGTCGGCGGGTCAGAACACCTCAACATGAACCCAACCCGTTTATTAAACGGGTCGGATGTGGCAAACACAAACACAACCCGTTTATTAAATGGGTAACCCAACCCAACACGGTTAACCCATTTAATAAACGGGTCGGGTCGGCGGGTCAGAACACCTCAACATGAACCCAACCCGTTTATTAAACGGGTCGGATGTGGCAAACACAAACACAACCCGTTTATTAAATGGGTAACCCAACCCAACATGGTTAACCCATTTAATAAACGGGTCGGGTCAACCCGACACAATTACACAACACAACAACCCGATAACACTATAACACAAGTTGACGGGTTCGTGTTAACAAGTTGCAGGTTCATGTAAATAGGTTGACCCGCCCACCTAACCCGTTTACTAAACAAGTCAAACAGGGTGGCAGGCAGGCATACCCCTAACACAAACCCGACCAGTTTAATTAACAGGTTAGGCCGGTCAACCCATTTACGACACAAACCAATTTAAGCCAAACCCGAACCCGGATAAGAAGAGGGTTGGCGAGTCATGTCAAATTTTGCCACCCCTAACTGAGCCTGGTCAACGTGGAGTTGGCCAACTATAACTTTCATGTCATATTTGTCCTTGAAAATCGATAAAAATTACCACTATGCTCACAAAGCTGGACGGGAGCTTTCCGAATGTGATATAACACCGATTTTCATGAAATCCAGACTGGTTTTCTTAAAATTTTGATACGAATGCAATCCAATATTTAAAGCTCCGAAAGTAAAACAAACCATGACATCAAGTATTGACCAATCATTTTTAAATTATTGAAATAGAAAATAATTTAAATTTTAAAAGCTTAATAAACAACAGAAGAAATGGTTCATGTTGAGAACAGGCACCTACCAACCACATAATTTGACAAAAAACAACGAAAATAAGGCAAAGTTTCATGAACTAAAGATGCTTCCTAGTTTATGTGTTTAAATTAAAATGTATAGAAATCTCTTAACTCTTTTTATTAAACAAACAAGATTTCTGATTTGTTAATGAAATTTTCCAGGCCTAGAAAGTCTGGATAACAAGATTCGTGGCTAATGATATAGACACCAATCTGATGGCGCATAAAGGTCTGTAACTACAACCAAGCACAACAATTAAAATTAGTTTATATTTGGGAAAAAGAATCTAACTAAATTCCAAAACAGAACTAACCCAACCATTATCCTTCCTGATCCAAAATACATGTAGTGACATATTAGAATTGCCATTTATCCTAGTTAGAGAGGGCTCCTCAAGTGAGAGTTCGGGGCAGGTGCAATCATGTTGCACAAGATTGTAATACCGAACCTGATGCGAAAACTCAAGATACTGGCCCCAATAGGGGGTGCAACGGGATTGTGCACTTTTAGTATGCTGCTACACCTCATCATCCACCACCCGACTGTTGGACCCACATCTCAGAGGATGTCCTCCATAGATGATGGGTGATCAGGTGCAGCAGCACACTTAAAAGTGTTCAATCATACATTGCACCTAATATTCAAATATATCTGTATCAGAGATGCCAACTGTGAGTAAACCGTCTATCATGAGGCCACAGTCGACATGCATCATCACGAAGTATTCATTTCCATTCCCTATTACCCTCCTTATCTCATCATTCTCATCCTTCTCTCCTAATTTGAAAAGAATTCTAGTATTCCATATCCTATTGCTCAAAGGCTCGCCTTTGACGGTAGTCTGAAAGATCAAACGGCCATCCTCCATGAATTCGATAAGACCAGTTGGTTCCTGCTGCTCATGGAAGTCTCCTGTTATCATAACTTTAACCATTCTTAGGTTCAACCCTTTGGGAAGGACGAAAGACATCCTTTTGCGCTCGGATGAAGAAAGCCTCAGGCTTCCTGAAATTGCGAACGCTGACAAATGTTCAAAACTTGCCTCCTGAACAAAAAAATGAGGAAATCAATGAGTAACACCCACATGTTTCAAGTAAAACCAATACGGGACTGTTTTTTCTTTTCCAAATGCCAAGGAAGTTATTACCTTTATTCTGTCCCACAGAGCATCGGGAAGGTTTGTCCATAATGTAAGATACAACTCTTCCAGGCGTTTCAAATTTTCAAGGCCTGGAACATCCTCAAGTTTCTTGCAACCTTCAATACGTAATATCCTCAAGTCTCTCAAATTCGAGACATCTGAGGTTGTTCTCAAATCACAGCAACCACTTGCGTAGAGACAAAACAGTGACGACGGAAGTGGAGGGATAGACCACAGCCTTTCACAGTCAATTAGTTCCAGTATCTGGAGCCGAGGGCAGCTATCCAAACTTTCTGGTAGGCTGCAATAATTTGTCGCATGGATCTTTAATGTAGTTAATGAAGACAGATTACTAAAATCAATCCTTTCTCTCCCCTGTAACCAGTTCCAGTTCCAGACAATCAATTCCTTCAACGAGTGCAGATGGAAAAAACTAGGAGGCAGCACTTGGAGATCACCCATTTTCAGCACCCTCAAACTTGTAAGGCTTCCAAAAGCATCAGGGAGTCCCGTAATACGAAAGCATCCATCTATATGCAATTGCTGGAGATTTCTCAATGATTCAATTGAATTGGGCACCTCTCCAATTCCAGTATCACTTAAATAGAGCTTTCGCAAATTCTTTGCGTGGCCAATCGAACTTGGCAAAGCCTCTAATTGATTGCAATTAGTTGCATCCAGTATTTGGAGGTTGGTCAAATCCCCGATGGATTCTGGAATTCTTCTTATTTGGGAGCATCCATCAAGGATGAGGGATTTTAGTGATGTCAAATCTCCCAACCGTTCAGGCAAAGTTGAAATTTTGGAGCATCTAACAAGGTCAAGTGTTTCAAGAGAACTCAATTGGCAAACACTATCGGGTAGTTTCCAAACACCACTGCAACCTCGCATGCTCAAGTAAGCCAAGCTCCTAAGATGGCCAATCGATTCATGAACTTCAGCCAACTTATCACATCCATCCAATATCAACTTCACTACATTGGGCATGCTAGTAAAATCTTTAGTAGTGATGAGATTTTTGCATGACTCCAGATTGAGGACTCTCAGTCTGTCGAAGTTATATGGAAAACTAACCTCAGAAGAAATGTTTGGAGATGTATCCATCATGTCACTTGATGTTTGTTGATTCCAAATTTGGGTAATGTTGCCAAAAGACAGGTCCAGGATAACAACTTCCTCCAGATCAAGTCCTATTGGCAATGACTTCAAGGGACTTGATCTGGTGAAGCACATTCCTAACCGCATGGTGAAACCCTTCAATATTTTTCAATTTGTCATTTAAGGAAATTGTTAGTCCAACCTTGTGACAAAACATGATTTCAGAAAAGAGATCTCAAGCCTAGAAGCATGTTCTTAAGATCGCTATCTTTAGAACTTCAATCACCCCACTTCGGGAAGTCCAAAGAAGCAAAAATGGGTTTGTTGCGACTGAATTCCCAAGATACAACTAGGCTTGAACCTCAAGAGAGTCACTGCTTCGCAAGGACAGATGATCTCTACCACACTTGTACTCTACAAGCCAAATCGAGAAGAAGGAAGAAGAAGATTGGAGAGTCAGAAAATTCTTGTGTTCCCAAAAGACGAAAATAGAAGATATTTATAAACTTTTAGAGAGGTCAAAACGTTTTGTGATAATGAGATTAATGGCCATAAATCTGACGGTTTGAAAATAGGACGAAAAGGTACCTGAATGGTCACCCACATTTGACTATCAATCAAAGGCCTTCAAAATCGTCCAACAATCACAATGCAACATAAACTCGATATACATGCAACTCAAAGCCTTTCAAATGGTCAGTTAACACAAAACCGAAAAGTCAAAACAGACATTTGCACCTCGCACCGCTACGAGCATGCGAAGTGCGCCATCAAAATGCCACATTGCGCCTCAAGCGTCCTTCCGCATACATGCGCATGTGCGCCCGAACGGCGCGTTCGTTGCTGCACGATGCACAACAACGTCCGCAAGCCACCCAAAGACACAAGGCTTACCAAAGTAAAGAATAGAGAACAAAGCCTGTATTTAAACCACTAGAAAAACTGATTTCTCTTAGATATGAGACTAAACTTTTAAAGCACTTTTGGTGGAAAGAAATCACCAAATTTAAAACTTTTATAACAATCCCCACTAGTTTTAAAATATATTTGGCTTGCATAGAAACTTATGCATCAGTGAGAGTGTCTGCATGACTTGAACTCCCATTTATTGAAAGAAAACCTAAATTAACCAAGGTGCTAAGTGAACTTACCTTGAACTTAGCTCCTTATATTGTTAACGAAGTTTTCAATCATACATAGGTTTGCAAAAGTTCAATTGTGTGTATTTCATGTTGGCACATTTAGAGCCTTGTGCTTCTATGGATTCATGAGTGCTCTAGAGAATTGTCAATTCTCATAAAAAATGGCTCACATTTCTACACTCATATAGGTGAGTTTGTCTAGGTGTACTGTAACACACACCCTAGCCTTAAGGCCTATAAACTCATTAAGAGCTATTGGACCAACCCTCACATTAGTTACAGCTCATGAGCACACATCAGTAACGAGCTTACATAAATATGCTCAATATCTGTCATTCACCAATTCATTTCCCATTGAACCTTGGCATGTGGGATCTCCAGCGCTCTAGGTTGGATATCCTTAGGTGATGACTTAATTGGCTTAATTCTCATTCCCCTCAATGTTTTATTGATGACATCTCTCGAAAGGCCTTTCGTAAATGGGTCTGCCAAATTTTGACATGACTTCACATATTTCAATGATATAATATTGTCATCAATTGTTTGTCTTATAAAACTATGTCTTAAACTAATATGTCTAGACTTCCCATTGTATTTCATATTACCTGCTTTACATATAGTTGATTGGCTATCACAAAACATTGAAATAGCAAGTATAGGCTTCTCACCTAGTGAAATATTCATTAGCATATTCTTAATCCATTCAGCTTCTCTACAAGCAGATGTCAAAGCAATAAACTCAGATTCCATTGTAGAATAAGTTATACAAGTCTGTTTCTTAGACCCCCATGCAACTGTTCCTCCACCAAGGGTAAAAACCCAACCACTCGTAGACTTGGAATCTTCAAAATCGGTATTCCAACTTGTATCACTATACCCCTCAATAATAGCAGAAAACTCGGTATAGTGGATTCCGTAGTCTAAAGTATGCTTAAGATATCTAAGAATCTTGTTCACTGCATTCCAATGTTGATGACCAGGATTATTAGTATATCTACACACTTTACTCATTGTATAGGCAATATCAGACCTTGTGCAATTCATTGCATACATAAGACTACCTACAACACTGACATATTTTAATTGTTGAACACTTGCACCAACATTTGAAGTCAATTTCATATTTGGTTTATATGGTGTGCATGCTGGTGAACTATTCATATATTCATACTTTGTAAGAATTTTCTCAATATAATGTGATTGACATAGTGCAATGCTATTATTATTTCTTACAATTTTGATTCCTAAAATAACATCTGCCACACCCAAATCTTTCATACAAAACACTGAAGATAAAAAAAAGTTTGTTTGATTTATGCATTCACTATTGGAACCCAAAATAAATATATCATCAACATATAAACAAATAATGATAATTAAGTTACCATCTACTTTACTGTAGACACATTTGTCAGCATCATGAATTTTAAAACCATTATATACCAGAGCACTATCAAATTTTTCATGCCATTGCTTAGGGGCTTGCTTTAATCCATATAAGGATTTCTCAAGTTTGCAAACTTTACGTTCTTTCCCTAGCACTACAAAACCTTCAGGTTGCTCCATATATATCTCTTCATCTAATTCTCCATTCAAAAAGGTCGTTTTCACGTCCATTTGATGGATTTGAAGCTTATATATAGCAGTCATGACAATCAGAATTCTAATAGTAGATATTCTGGTTACAGGAGCAAAAGTATCAAAATAATCAATACATTCTTTTTGTTTAAAACCTTTTGCAATCAAACGAGCTTTAAATTTATCGATTATACCATCAGCTTTTAATTTCTTTTTGAAAATCCATTTGCAGCCAATAGTTTTGCAACCAACAGGTAAATCCATTAATTTCTAAACATTGTTAGACATAATTGATTTTATTTCATCATTAATATCTTCTCTCCAAAATGTGGCATCTTGAGAAGACATTTCCTCTTGAAAAGACACATGATCATTCTCAATTAAAAATGTATAAAAGTTAGAACCAAAATTAGTTGGTTTTCTAATGCGTTTACTGTGTCTAACTTCAGTTTCTGGTTCATCAGCACAATCATTAGAATATTCAATCATGTCATTAACAGGATGTTCATCTACTGTAATACGACTACCATCAAGAAGAGAATCAAATGCATTTTTATGTTCTATGAAAGATGCATCTCTAGATTCTACAATAACATCATTAACAATGTCCAGAAATTTATATGCTTTACTATGTTCAGCATACCCAACAAATGCATATTTAAATACTTTAGGTCCAACCTTCTTCCTTTTATTTTCTGGAATTTTAACATATGCTAAACAACCCCAAACACAAAAATAACTAAGATTAATTTCTTACCAAAACACAATTCATAAGGTCATTTTTTAGATTTGGAATAAGGAACTCGGTTAAGAATATAACAAGCAGAAAGTATAGCCTATCCCCATAAGTTGGAATGAAAATCTGTATTAAGAAGCATAGCATTCATCATTTCTACAAGTGTTCTGTTTTTTCTTTCTGCTACTCCATTATGTTCAGGAATTCTAGGAGCTGACGTTTGATGGATAAAACCATTATCTTCACAGAATTTATCAAATTCTCCACCTAAGCATTCACCTCCTCTATCTGTTCTTAAATGTACAATCTTTGTTTTAAACCTATTTTGTACTTCAGCTAGATAAAGAAGAAATTTGAAAAATGCTTCAGATTTATGTTTCAACAAATAAACATAACAGAATTTCGAGTAATCATCTATAAAGGTAATAAAGTACCTATTGCCACCATGACTCAAAACATTATCCATCGTACACACATCAAAATGCACTAATTCAAGAAATTTATAATCATTTTCTACACTAGGAAACGAGAGTCTAGTTAGCTTAATTTGAATGCATGTCTCACACTTATGTTTATGTTCTATTCTAACATGACAAGGAAGAAGACCAAAGTTATTCATATTATGAATGCAACAAGAATTTATATGTCCTAATCGTGAATACCAAAGAAAATAGGTGCCAACCATATAAACAGAAGTAGTAGCTTCATTTATGCTCATCTTGAACATACCACCAGTGGCAAACCCTTTTCCTACAAAGATTTTTCCTTTGGTCACAATTACAATCCCAGACTCAATAACAATCTTAAAACCATTTCATGACAGAACATCTGCAGAGATTAAATTTTTTCGAACTTCTGGAGCATAGTGGACATTCTCAAGTGTTAGGACTTTCCCGGAGGTGAACTTAATCTCCACACTCCCTTTTCTCACCACTTTAGTTGAGAAAAAGTTTCCCATAAAGAGATTGCATCCCTCCCCTGCTACTTCATACGACTTGAACAAGTTCCTATCGTTTGCCACATGAACAATGCTTCCAGTATCTAGGTACCAGTCCTTATTTGCAGCCACCATGAAGGTTTAAGAGATTACAGCAACAAGCTTGTCCTCTGACTCATTTGGCTTAGGACCAGTCCTCTTCCTTTCTCTGCATTCTCTAGCAAAATGGCCAAACTTGCCACAAACATAGTAACTAATTTTCTTTTTATCAGTTGACTTTTTCTCTTTCACGAAATTCTTTTTGATTTTCTGGGTTTTCATGATTTTGCCACCCTTATTACTAACAAAATTCACTTTAGGATAACCCTCTTTAGGACTCGAGTTCTTTTTGTCACGAAGATGAGTCTCCTCATCAATTCAGATGTCCTTAAGAAGACCATCTAAAGTGATTTTCTCATTTTTATATTTTAGGTGATTCCTATATTCTTTCCAGGAATCTGGTAGTTTCCCAATGATGACAACAACTTGGAAGTCATCATCAAGATACATACCTTCTCCTTTGATCTTATAGGCCAATATTTGCATCTCGTGAATTTGAGCAAGTATAGGCTTATCATCAATAATAGAAAAATTAACATACTAATCTACGATAAACCTTTTGTTACCAACATCTTCTGCATTGTACTTGATCTCGAGAGCATTCCATAATTCTCCAGCCGACTCCAATGGTGAATACAAGTCAAAGAGATAATCAGCTAAAGTGTTCAGGATATGCCCTTTGCATCGGTAGTTGTCAGTATGCCACTTCTCTTGCTCTTTCTTCTGTTCTTTTGTCTCAACTTCTCCAGCAACGACAGTGGGACAAGCCTTTTTGAGAACATAGTCGATATGCAGCTCGGACAACAAGAAAGAGACCTTTGATTGCCACCGCTTAAAGTTTGACCCATCAAATCGATCGAGTTTTTCAAGGTCACGACTAAGCAGATTGATGGAGTTGGATGTCAAACCAGATGCCATATTAAAGTTCTAAAATTGTTAGTCCAACCTTGTGACAAAACATGATTTAAAAAAAGAGATCTCAAGCCTAGAGGCATGTTCTTAAGATCGCTATCTTTAGAACTTCAATCGCCCCACTCCGGGAAGTCCGAAGAAGCGAAAAGGGGTTTGTTGCGACTGAGTTCCCAGGATACAACTAGGCTTGAACCTCAAGAGAGTCACTGCTTCGCAAGGGCAGATGATCTCTACCGCACTTGTACTCTACAAGCCAAATCGAGAAGAAGGAAGAAGAAGATTGGAGAGTCAGAAAATTCTTGTGTTCCCAAAAGACGAAAATAGAAGATATTTATTGACTTTTAGAGAGGCCAAAACGTTTTGTGATAAATGAGATTAATGGCCATAAATCTGACGGTTTGAAAATAGGACAAAAAGATACCTGAACGGTCACCTACCTTTGACTGTCAATCAAAGGCCTTCAAAACAGTGCAACAGTCACAATGCAACATTAACTCGATATACATGCAACTTAAAGCCTTTCAAATGGTTAGATAACACACAACCGAAAAATCAAAACGGACATTTGCACCTCGCACTGCTGCGAGCGTGCAAAGTGCGCCATCAAAACACAACATTGCGCTTCATGCGCATGCGTGCGCGCGAACGACGCCTCTGTTGCTGCACGATGCACAGCAACACCCGTAAGCCACCCAAAGACACAAGGATTACCAAAGTAAAGAATAGAGAACAAAGTTTGTATTTAAACAACTAGAAAAACTGATTTCTCTTAGATATGTGACTAAACTTTTAAAGCACTTTTGGTGGAAAGAAATCACCAATTTTAAAACTTTTATAACATAAATAAGGCACAAGAAGTATTTCAAAACTATGAAACAAATGGTTGCAAGACAAAAGGATGAGTTTAATGCCAATGAATGATCCCTCCATTCATTTCTCTACCCAATTAGGATTTTTTTTTGGCTCTCAATACCAAATATAAATTAAAACCTGAATAAACAATATTTTCAGACTTGATCTAAGACCCAGTCTGAAGCAACCGACTAAAATCCTGAGTTTTTAAGTTACAATTTGAAATGTTTTCTGAAGATACCTTTCAAAAATTTTGAGAATCCAACTTATGGCAGTTCTACGATAAAATATAACATCTCAAAGGAGTTCACACACATATAAACAAATCTTGGTCTAGCCTAGACCAATAAATCAATATTAGGAGACCATCATGTTATTATTGAGCTAATCTGCAAGGATAAGATTCCATGGAACCATTGTCTCTAGTCTTTACAGAACTCTCGTTCATCCAGATGAATTCATTCAATTTAATACATTCAGTTTTTTGACAAATTGCTTGCATGAGAGAGAGTATTTATTTCATACAATCTAGTAGCCCCAGTGATTTTCTAGTATTGCATTGATTATGCTGTAAATTAAACCATAAAAATGGGATATCCATAGTTTATTTAGTAGAGGACATGCTATTATGTGGGAAGCTTTTGATGTTTAGACTGACTTGGGAGTGGACAGCTGCCTGCTTTTCAAAACAGAAGTGGTCATAAATCATAAGTCCGATAGATCTTAGTTCCCCATAGTTAGGAATCTCAAGTCTTGAGATTAAGAAATAAAGTTTTTTGAAGTAATTGTTGTATAGATTTTAAATATTTAGTTGATAAAAAGTATCAATCGTTAACTTAAAATATTTATTTTGAGTTTGAATGAGATAGCTGAACGATGAGGTCACGCTACCATAACCAAGAAGTCTTGGGTTTGAATCCAACAGCTTGCCTATACAAAAAAAAAATTAACAATATTTGTTTAGATATGCTAAAAAGCATTGCATAATTTGCCAGTTGTTAACAAAAAGTTTCTTAAATATTTTTATCACCTTGATATACAAAGCATAATATTAACAAATGTTTTTCTTGTTCTCAAGTATTTAAAACATGCCCCAAGGGGGGTTGTCATAGTGGGGTGGGGCCTTAGCTGCTAGACGGGCAGTCAAGGTTCGATTCCCATGGGCGTCACCCCTCTGCACAAGCCAATTCGTAGCATAGGCCCCGGGGGCAGGGATCCTAGCCTCAGAGTTTTACGCAGCCGGCATGACGACCAAAGGTATGGTAGGCTGAGCCAGCGCGACCAGGTCTTCGTGCCGGGTGCGGTTTCTTTGGGTAATAAATTTTTAAAAAAAAGTATTTAAAACATGATTGAGATCTAGGATTGCTTAATATAGTTTCACACACAAATCCCGTTTCACTTCCCAAAGAATTCCCCACTTCACTTTTCACTTTTCTTCCCCAAATACTTTTAAAATTTAAATGTCACATGCTACTTTGATCCCCGATTGTTTCCTAATTTCGCTTCCCACTTCATTGATTATAGTTTAGGCAGGTTTCTAAAAGAACATAATAGTCCAAATTGCATCAAAATTTTCCCACTAAAAAAGATGATTTTACATCAAAAAAATTAGGTTGAAAACATGTTTCATAGTTAATAAACCATGGAAAGCACATCTCCAAGTTTGATTAAGTAATTGAAAATCCAAAATGCTTCCAGTGTGCTGCAACATATATACATATTATAAAGCATATAAGATGCATTTTACTCTTTATATTTTAGTGGATCTTTCTAGTTGCAGCATATACAACGTATATGTTCTGTGTGTGTGTTTGTTCGACACACACAACCCACCCAATCACAATACATAAACACCATATGCACACACCTATGTATGAATACATGCATATATGTAATTATGTGACACCCTATCCACATCAAGCACACATAAATACGTGCTGACCCACCACAAGCACTTTGCACGAGGTCTACCAATTCAGTTATAGAATGCAATCTTCCTCCTAAGCGAGCCCTCATGATTTTAGTCTGCAGTTTGTGCCAATTGCTCTCCTCCTCATATTCACGCAAAATTCGACCAACTTCAGCCTCTGGCCAAGAATTCAGGATATCTTCTGCTTTTAGACTTGCCTGTCACAGACCTGTCCAATCAGTGAAATAAGGGGTCTTCGACACAGTCTGAACTCTTATCATAAAGTAAAAAAGTTCAAAACTAAATAAATGAACTTCCTACACATGCACAAAGGCATACATAGTGAAGATATACCAACTCTTTTAAAA
Source organism: Nuphar pumila (assembly GCF_984573655.1). Taxonomy (NCBI): domain Eukaryota; kingdom Viridiplantae; phylum Streptophyta; class Magnoliopsida; order Nymphaeales; family Nymphaeaceae; genus Nuphar; species Nuphar pumila. The sequence continues at coordinate 73,937,687 of NC_143263.1, read as the reverse complement.
ACATAAGATTCATAGAAAAATAGAAATTGCAAAAAAAGTGAGGCACTCATGCACATGTGCAGAATGTGTAAGGGTGCACACAGACACAAGCATCAGACATCAAAATCAACAAAATAGTTAAGTTGTAGGCTCAAGGAGCAATACAATGGTACTTGACACATGATCACTTGTGCAAATACTACATAACATACAGGAAAACTATCTTGCATAAATATGAAATTATCGTGGATGTAGCAAACGTGCAAATGCTACATAACATACAGAAAAACTATCTCGCATAAATACAAAATTATTGTGGATGTAGCAAACAATGCAGAAACACTGACTTTGATCAACCAAGTTGATCAAATGAGCTTGAGAGAGAGAAGCGCTCAAGGAAGACAAAAATGTGGTGTGGAGAGAGAATAAATGAAATTAAACAAGGAACGTTATACAGGTGGAGAGAGAGGGATTTGTGAAAATCCTTCAGAGATATGTTCCTGCACAATAAACAAACAAGAAAAGACGAAAACAAAGAAAGCAAAAGAGAGAAGACCCGTGGATTAGAAAGGAAGACGTCACACTAGATCTGACATCTTTTCTTATATTTATATGTGTGTGACGTGTTATGTTATGGATCTAGATCTAGATCCAGATCCATATACAAATAGTGAGTATTCTTAACATGCTCCCTCAAACTGAACATGGTGATGAACCATGGATAGTTTGGATTTCAAGTATCAGTGTCACTGCATAGTAAGAGCTTTGGTAAAAAGGTTGGCAACCTGATCTTCTCCTCTAATGAATACCGACTGAATTTCTTTTGCTTCCACCTTTTCTCTGACAAAGTGTTGATCAATTTCTACATGTTTCATCTTACCATGTTGAATTGGATTGGTAGAAATGGTCACTGCACTTCTATTATCACAATATAATAGTGAGCTAGAGATGTGTTGGTGGAGACCAAAAAGAATATGCTTAATCCATGCAACCTCTGCAGTAACTACTGCCATAGCATGATATTCTGCCTCTATGTTCGAATGAGCTACCATTTTCTGCTTTTGACTAGCCCAAGACACTAAATGAGTTCCAGAAAAACTCCTTAACTAGTCAAAGAGCATCTTGTAGAAGGATCATGAGCCCAATCGACATCGAAGTAGGCAATAACTTTAATGAAGACTTGAGAACTCAAGGAAGCAAGTATGACATAAATAAGGCCATTTGAAGGCATACCTCCAATGTACCTGAGGATTCTCTTCAGTGCTTCCATATGTCTCACCTATGGTTTATGCATAAATTGGGAGACTTGATTCACTGAAAAAGCCAAGTCTGGGCGTGTAAAAGTTAAATATTGTAAGGCTCCAATGATACTGTGATATTTCTCAGGCTCTGGCAAATCAACATCATCTACAAGAGTATTACCCAATTGGGCCTAAATTGCCATAGGGGTATGGACTGGCTTACACTCTAGCATGCCACTACAATGGAGTATGTCTCTAGCATATTTGTGTTGTGAAAGAATGAGTTGATCCGCTCGGTGATTCACTTGCACACCTAAGAAGAATCGAATAGGGCCCAAATCCTTCATGTGAAACTGCCCATGGAGAACGGATTTCAACTACTTAATCTCAATACCGCTGTTGCTGGTAATAATAATGTCATCCACATAGACCAAGATAATAGTAATATCGGATTTGTCACAATGAACAAACAAAGAATAGTCGCAGTGGCTACACTCAAAACCAAGAGACCGGACCCTAGTACTAAAAGTGTCAAACCACGTACACGATGCTTGTTTCAGCCCATATATAGACTTCTTCAATTTGAGCACAGTACACTGAGTATCACCCTCAGGATAGTCAGGTGGATGTTCCATATATACTTCGAATAAATCACCATGAAGAAAAACATTTTTTACATCTAACTGAAATAGATCTCATACATTTAGTACTACTAGAGATAAAACAATATGAATCATCCCCATTCGAACTACTGGGCTAAACGTTTTATCAAAATCGAGCCTATGTTCTTGAGTGAAACATTTGACTACTAACCTGGCTTTAAAACATTCAATGCTGCCATCATATTTTTGTTTGACCTTGTACACCCAATGACATCCAACAATATTCTTGTCTACTGGTCAAGAGACTATCTTCCATGCATTACATTCATGAAGAGCTGCTATCTCTTCATTCATAGCATCTGTCCATCGAGGATGTTTGCTAGCTTCAAGATAAGAACGAGGCTTTTGTATGGCATCGAGAGATGTGGCATACACCTGAAAATCCAATAAAAATACTTTATAACTGACCATTTATCAGGTGGGTGACAAACATGAGTGGATGTGCGAGTAGAGACAACTGGTAGTTGGATAGCATTATCATTCAAGGAGGGAATAGATGCTGAAATCGATGGACTACCAACGACTTGATTTGGCTGAATTGTAGGTGTGCTGGTATCACACATGATAGAAGGCTGGGCAGCATTATGAACAACATCATCATTGAGCTGATTATGTAAATTTGATGGTTGATTACCCACATCTAATGAATCCAGATTATTTCTGCTGTATACCTGCTTGAAGAACTGAAAACTGGGTTGCTGTATTGGTGGTGGTTCAACAAAAAAAGGGGTGGCTGCAACATCATCATTGAAGGCATGCTATGTATTTTGAGAAGATAACAGCCAAAAGGAGTGTAACGTGGAATTGCCAGCATCGGATGATATTGCTCCACATGCATTCTCATGAAAAACATGTGAGATAACAAATTTATTTACAGCATGATCAAAACAATGATACCCCATATACTTCTAATCATAGCTAATGAATTGACACATAGTTGCCCAAGGAGATAACTTATGACACAATGAATCATCAATGTAAACAAAACATTGACACCCATATGCACACAACCAAGAGTAATTAGGATTGAATCATGCAGCAAAGATGAAAGGCACTCTATTTATCAAATACACGGCTGTATGAAAAGCTTTCATCCAGAAACCAGCTTTGAGATTAACATCATTCATCATAGTTAATGTTGTTTCCACAATATGACAGTGTTTGCGTTCAGCCACACCATTTTGCTGAGAAGTCCTTGAACAACTCAACTCAGGATGAATTCCATTATTCAATAAAAATTTTGTGAATTGAATGGACATGTATTCACCACTACCATCATTCTGCTAAAATTTTTCTAGAAAATTGAGTTTCAACAAGAGCGTTGAATCTACAAAAAACATAAAATACTTGATCCTTGGATTTCAAGAAATATATCCAAATGAAATGAGTAAAGTCATCCACAAACATAACTAAAGGTGCCCAAACATCAGAATGAACAAGCTCAATAGGAAAAAAAGCTCTCTTATTAGATCTTGAAAAAGGAAGTTCATGACTCTTATAAATACGACAACTGACACAAGAAGAATAATTTTTTTTGACATTAATTAATTCTTTATTACATAGAAGATCAAGAAAACTCAAATTACAATGACTTAATCTACGATGCCAAACATAAACTTGTGAATGAACTTCTGGGTCTGACGACGACAAAAAAAACAAATGACATAATAGGGGCTTTGGAGCTTCATTTAGGGCATATAGATTTCGACGTCTTCTTCCCTCAGCGAGTGTCTGATTCATGTGAATTCACTTCATAAAAATAAAAGACGAAGAAAAAGAGATATATGAATTAGTATCACGACAGAATTGGAAAACAAAAATAAGATTTTTATGAATGTTAGGATCAAGCAAAGTGTTGGGCAAAAAAAGATATCACGTACTTGTGGGAACAATGGTTGTGCCTATGTTAGTAATATGGTGGTATTTTTCATCTCCCGTAATCACACTCTCATTACCATGATAAGGTTCAACATGAGACAGTTTACCTTAATCACATGTGACATGGTGTGCTGCCCCTGAGTCTATAAACCAACCATGTGAGGGGATGCAAGGAGCGGATCTTGAATACCAGCTCAAAGATTTCTAACAGGATTATGATGCCGTTAGTAATTAAGTTGACCAAAGCCAGCAATAAGAGTTGGTAAATCATGTGAATCAACAAGCGTATAATATGAGCCAGTAAGAGTAGAAGCTTGAATAAAATTTTCTAAAGCATGCGAACCTGCACCTGTTAGAGGTGGGGAAGCAGCTGCAAGTGCTGGAAAATGAGAAGGAATCAGTATTGTAGGTGGGCGACAGGTAGGAACATAATGCCAATAACAATTGAAATAGGTAAGGCCCTTCTTCCTACACATCTAATATACTACGATTGTTTGATTGGAAGAAAAATTCAATTGTGGGGAGAATACCTGCTCCACAACTACCAAAATTATGCTCGTGACCACACCCACTTTTTTAATAGGGATTGGAATTTTGGGCTACAACCATAACCTCATGATGCACTTCTTCTTTCTGAGATCTGATGTCTTCTTTTAAATCGTTGTAATTTTGAAAAAAATTTTATATGTAAAACATGTGAAAACCAGACATCAAATAATAAAAACCGGTTCTCACTAGTGGATGAGACCGGGTCGAACTCAGGGAATGGGAATATTTCGTATTCAAGTACACAAATCTAAACTAATCTTTATTGTCAAATTATTTGAAATGTAAAATGTTCAAGAAAAGTAAAAACAACTAACTATTACAACAAATGAATACCCTTCGCAGAGGGCATAAAATGCAATATTTACAAACCCAATTAAATTCCTAATTCTAAAAATAAAAGCAAAAAGAAGCTTTATTCTTCGGGCTTTGTGTCACGTAATCACTTCCGCTCCACTCCTATGCTATCCTGCACAATTCAAATGAACACGAGCAGTACCAGAGATAGAAGGAAAACTATACTAAACAGACTAAATGCTAAAAATACAAAAGAAATTAGGCAAGAATTCTAAATGACAATTTCATATGAAAATGAATTCTAATTAAATCTAATTAACTAGTTACTAATTAACTAAAATTAACTGTAATGTAAAACAGAGAACTCAGCATGTAAAACTAGGAAAAACAAATATTGAACAAACAAAAATTTAAAGAATGAACAACAAGAATTCATATAGTGAAGAAACACGAAAATCAAGGAATGAAAAAAAATAAAGAAAGATGCAAATGCTAACCAGGGAATTAAAAAAAATTTAACAAAAACAGGAAAATCAACTTTAAACACAAATTGAATGTATTAAAAGAAAATAAGAAATAATGACATGTAAAAACAAGAAATGAATTATAGACCAAAATATGAAAGAATTAAAAAAAAACTGGTAATTGAGATGCAAGAACAAACAAGAATTTAGAGAAAATAAAAACCAGACTCAACATGTAAGAAAATTATATGAATAGTAAACAGGAAAATTAATAAACTCACATTTAATGAAAAACGGATTCAGCATAAAAAAAACCCAGAAACAAGACTGTAAAACAAAACAGGAAATGATTAACTGAACTATGTAGAAGCATAAAAAAAATTACATGGATTAAGCAAACAGGAATTTCAGAATGAACAAAGAAAACAGAAAATCAAAAGAATGAGGAAACTGGAATTTAATGCAATGAGTAAAAACAGAATGCAAAACAATGAATGAATGAAAATTATGAAAATAACATGCTAAACAAAACAGGAAAATAGATGCATAACAGGAAAATCAATCGATGAACATAAATTGCAAAAACAACAGTAAAATAACAGGAGAACGAGTAAAATCAAATGATGAACATAAATTGCAAAAACAGTAAAACAGGAAAATAGATGCATAACAGGAAAATCAATGCATAAACGAAACAGGTAATCAATGAAGAGCATAAAATCAAATGCATAATTTTTTTTCGTTGTTTCTTTTCTTTTACACAGAATCAATTAAAAAACGAGGATGATAAATCTGCAGAAAAAGAAGAAGAAGAAGAAGTAGATGAAGAATTAGAAAGAAGAAGATGCTGAAGATCGGAGGAAGAAGAAGAAGAAGAACATGAAGAAGATCTAAAGAAGAAGAAAAAGAAGAAGATGAAATCTAACTTACCGTGAAATGGAGCTGGAAGAAATCGGGGAAGAGATTGTGGCGACCTCCACCGTGCTGTCACCGGACAGAAGAATCCACCATCGCCGGCTGCTGAAATTTCATTAGAGGAAAAGGGAGAAGGGGAAGGTAGGGAAGGGAAGTAGCCACCGGCGATGGTGGAGGAAGAAGAGAAGAGAGGGAATAGAGGGATAGAGGGAGGCTTCAGCCGTGTGGGGGAGGCGCCCTTTTTTTTCTTATTTTTGGGTTTTTAAAACATTCAAACCGGTTCACCAGTTTGTAACAACTTTTATTTTGAAATGCAAACCGGTTAAACCGGTTTGTGTTATATTTTTTTCAGTTTTTTAACAAATGCAAACCAGTTTGGTTTATTATTTTTTTTCAGTTTTTTCAATTTTCAAAAATTACAAACCATGTAATGGTTTGTTTTTATATTTTTTTATTTTCAAAAATCTACAATAAACTATTTAAAAGTTTTTATTTGCTAAAAACTCAAAACCTCATTTGATTATTATTATTTTAATGATTTAACTAACTTGCAAAATGAAACTATGTTTCTCTATTTTCTTTATTTTTTTTAATTTTTTATTAACAACTAAAACTACTACGTAAATACAAACATTAAAATATGTACTAAAATGCAAAATAAAGCTACTTTTTCAAGCATTTTCTAATTTTCAATCATTTTAGCTCATTTACTCGAAAACTAACATAAAATTGGGTTTTTGAAACATTATTTTATAAAATCATGCATATTTTAATGTTAATTAACCCTGAATTATATGCATGATCAAATACCCCCATGCTTATGTTTTGCTAGTCCTCGAGCAAACTCGAAAAATGCATGAAATCAAACTATCACCTAACTCACTTTCGTAGGAATCACGGTTGCATTTAGCTCATGCAACAAGCCCTTTCAACCCCTGGGTTACCCCAGTGGACGAGTAAGGTCTCATGAGGGTTTGCAGTGATGCTACCCACAAACATCTCTGTCATGTATGCAAAATATTACACATCCTCATAAGTAGTAGGTAATTAAAGACTTTATTTTCACAAATATTTCCTGTTATTTCAAAATCAAAATATAATTAGTCTTTTATATACCACCACAGAAAAGAATTTCTTTCACTTTTCTAAATATCACAATTATTTATGTTTTATTCTTAGAAAATCCAATAAAAACATATTATTATTTACTTATCCTCACTCATATGTTTTCTGCACAAGTTTTCTCAATCACACTTCTAAGCACTGAACTTTTCTTTCTTTTTCAGCTCTTTTCTCAATTTTTTTTCTTTTCACGCTTTTTTTCTTTTTGCGTATTCATTCTTCTCTTATAGCTTGCGTGTGGTCTGCTTTTATGCCTTGTGCAATGTCAATATCTTCTATACTTTTTCAATACATACCAAAAGATATCAACTAAGACATAAAAGTGACTTCCTTCATTCACCTTTATAACGTGAGAGTCAAACATTTCAACTTGTATCTGTTCTCAGTTACTTAGGATCACGAAGTTTTCCACTCTCCTTTTCGAAAATGGAATTAAAAGTTTCAACTTACATCTAAGTTCCATCTACTAAGGATTGTGGAATTATCCAAACAACCTAACGCATGCTATATATTTTTTTTCTTTTGAGCTCATTTTTTACGCTTTTGTTCATTTGCTTAGTTTTTCAAAAATACAACTGTGCATATTCATATTTATGATTCAAAATAAATTCTAACATGTATCTATCATCATTTCTTCGAAATCCGCATAAACAACCATAATTTTTAGATCTATGTCAGAAAAAAAAATTCGCGAGGCTTAAAAATCCTCTAAAAACATCAGATTTGAAATAACATTCATATAAGTTCAAACTATTTCTTTAAAAATCTACTTTTCATGAGAGATGTGTAAACATGTGCAAGAATGTAAACAGAAATATCAAGGTGTGCAAACTACACCCTCCCCCATGCTTGAATGACACTGTCCCAGTGGCACTCCCCCATGCTAATATGAAACTACGTGAATGCACATGAGAGAAATAAATGAGGGAAAAGAGTAGAATAACCTGACATGAATTAAAAATATACGTTCTATGAATGTAATGAATGCAATGTATACATGACAAAACATGAAACTCAGAACATGAAAAACTCATGAAGAAAACTAAAAAGTAAAAACAAAAGATACTCTATAAATTTTGAGCAAATCTAATATAATACAAGATATGGGTTGCCTCCCATAAAGCGCTAAGTTTCACGTCCCTAGCCAGACGGATTCTTGAAAAAACCTTCATCGTCCATGAGATCAATGGACATGAAGTCAGGCTCAACCGGGCTCTATGAAGAAAAGAGTGTCATCTGTGACACTACGCGCTGTGTTTTCATCCTGTCTACCTCTAACTGTAGGATCATAACTCACTCGACATGAAGAACAGAGATTAGTCTCATCTGAGAGCCTGGTCACGAATCGAGAGTTTAGGACCGACCGACTATCAATGAATGCAACTTCAGACAAGTGGTGAATATGATCAGGCTTGACTTGGTCAAGCACCTTCTGCATCTGTACCTCTTGCTTACTGAAAACAATCGGTGATCCTAAAGGCTGAGAGAATGGGGCTTTATATGATGATAATGCATGATGTGGGTCAGGCCCCTTCTGTTGAGGTATCATGGAGATCGACTCGTCAGTAGAAATGATATGAGGTTCATGAGTCGATTCCTAAGTGGAGTGACACGCCTTCCCGCTATGAAGGGATGTAACAGATTTGACTTGCTCATGATGTGAATCGGTGGGTTGCAAGTCAAATGACATGGAATCCTCTCCCTTGGATGTGACAACAGACTGACTATGAAGGTTTCCCTGACTTTGTCTACTCAATGTCTGAGCTAACTGTCCCATTTGAGTCTCTAGCTTGGCTATTGACTGTGTATGGGAACAACGAGTGGCCTTGATATCAGAAAAGGCTTCTAACATCTTCTCTTGAAATGATGAACTTGGAATGGGCTCCTGAGGAGAAGGTAGACAATACTGGGGATGAACCTGTGGAAATATAGGATGCGAGTAACCTTGTGAAGGGTTACTGGGTCTATACTGTGTCTGGGAGGGCTGATGGGATGGGGGAATAGGCTGGTTTCGCCAACCTGGGTTATATGATGATGTAAATGAATCAGGCATGGGTTTAGCGAAACCTTGAGCAACATCCACCTGCTCCTGAACGAATTCAGGATATAATGGCGCTGCCGAACAATCCGCAACACAATGTGCAGGGCTAGCACATAGCTCGCACACTCTTTCTACTGGATTTCTCGAGGAATTGGCTAGGAATTGATCTAACTTCCTAGTCAACTGGTCAACCTTGGTACGCAATTCTAATTCGGACCCTACTTCAGAAATCCCTATTTTCCTAGGACCACTAGACAAAGATGTAGTCCTATCGAGCCGTGAAGACAAGGTATGATGCATCGTGTTTTCACTCAAGGTCTCGAATAGAGACCACGCCTCGTCCTCACTCTTGAGCATAAAAGTGCCCCCACAAGACGAATCAACCATTTGACGATGCTTCTCAGTAAGCCCGTCATAAAAATACTGCACCAACTGCCAACGAGGCACTTGGTGATGGGGACACTTGCGGAGAAGATCTTTCAATCTCTCCCAAGACTCGTGAAATTGTTCTCCCTCAATTTGAGAAAAACTGGCTATAGCTTTATGAAACTGGTTCATCTTACCAATTGGGAAATATTTTTTTAAAAATTCTTTTTGCATTCCTTCCCAAGTAGTAATACGAACCGTCTCAAGAGATTTTAGCCAGTGCTTGGCTTTATCTTTGAGAGAGAACGGAAACAAAGTTAACCTCATAGCGTCGTCTCCAAAATTATTGATTCGCACAGTCGAGCAAATCTCAAGAAATTCGTCGAGATGACGATATGGGTCTTCATTGCTAAGGCCATAAAACGAAGGTAACATTTGAATCACACTGGCCTTAATCTCAAAATGGCTCGCTCCTACATCAGGTCTCGTGATGTAGGAGGTGGGAGTATACGTATTTGGCATGAAGTACTCCCTCAAAGGACGGATCAATTGATGATCATTAGCCATTGCATACACCTTGGAGTAGACCGGTGTAGCACACATCCTAACTTTGGGTTTTCTACCTAACTAATGCACTAAGCGGCCAAACCACGCAAACCACAAAGCGAGTGAACTAAAAACAACAAAAACTAAACAAACACCACGCATTTACACATAACAGAGATTATGCAAAGAAATATGAAATGTATGTGTACGGTACCAATCGTACACAGTCACCTCTAAGGGGATCCTAGTAGGTGGGCTGTGCAGAAAAGTAAGCTCGTCTCTAAGATATGCACATACGTGGTTCTAAACCTAAATGCAACACCAACACTAGGCAATAAAGTGAATACTAATATTACGCCGTTCCCCGGCAACGGCGCCAAAAAATTGATGTCTTCTTTTAAATCGTTGTAATTTTGAAAAGATTTTTATATGTAAAACATGTGAAAACCAGACATCAAATAATAAAAATCGGTTCTCACTAGTGGATGAGACCGGGTCGAACTCAGGGAACAGGAATATTTCGTATTCAAGTACACAAATCTAAACTAATCTTTATTGCCGAATTATTTGAAATGTAAAATGTTCAAGAAAAGTAAAAACAACTAACTATTAGAACAAATGAATACCCTTCGCAGAGGGCGTAAAATGCAATATTTACAAACCCAATTAAATTCCTAATTCTAAAAATAAAAGCAAAAAGAAGCTTTATTCTTCGGGCTTTGTGTCACGTAATCACTTCCGCTCCACTTCTGTGCTATCCTGCATAATTCAAATGAACATGAGCAGTACCAGAGATAGAAGGAAAACTATACTAAACTGACTAAATGCAAAAAATACAAAAGAAATTAGGCAAGAATTCTAAATGACAATTTCATATGAAAATGAATTCTAATTAAATCTAATTAACTAGTTACTAATTAACTAAAATTAACTGTAATGTAAAACAGAGAACTCAGCATGTAAAACTAGGAAAAACAAATATTGAACAAACAAAAATTTAAAGAATGAACAACAAGAATTCATATAGTGAAGAAACACAAAAATCAAGGAATGAAAAAAAATAAAGAAAGATGCAAATGCTAATCAGGGAATTAAAAAAAATTTAACAAAAACAGGAAAATCAACTTTAAACACAAATTGAATGTATTAAAAGAAAACAAGAAATAATGACATGTAAAAACAAGAAATGAATTATAGACCAAAATATGAAAGAATTAAAAAAAAATTGGTAATTGAGATGCAAGAACAAACAATAATTTAGAGAAAATAAAAACCAGACTCAACATGTAAGAAAATTATATGAATAGTAAACAGGAAAATTAATAAACTCACATTTAATGAAAAACGGATTCAGCATAAAAAAAACCCAGAAACAAGACTGTAAAACAAAACAGGAAATGATTAACTGAACTATGTAGAAGCATAAAAAAAAATTACATGGATTAAGCAAACAGGAATTTCAGAATGAACAAAGAAAACAGAAAATCAAAAGAATGAGGAAACTGGAATTTAATGCAATGAGTAAAAACAGAATGCAAAACAATGAATGAATGAAAATTATGAAAATAACATGCTAAAGAAAACAGGAAAATAGATGCATAACAGGAAAATCAATCGATGAACATAAATTGCAAAAACAACAAAACAGTAAAATAACAGAAGAACGAGTAAAATCAAATGATGAACATAAATTGCAAAAACAGTAAAACAGGAAAATAGATGCATAACAGGAAAATCAATGCATAAACGAAACAGGAAACCAATGAAGAACAGAAAATCAAATGCATAATTTTTTTCCGTTGTTTCTTTTCTTTTACACAGAATCAATTAAAAAAATGAGGATGATAAATCTGCAGAAAAAGAAGAAGAAGAAGAAGAAGTAGATGAAGAATTAGAAAGAAGAAGATGTTGAAGATCGGAGGAAGAAGAAGAAGAAGAAGAAGAAGAAGAAGATGAAGATCTAAAGAAGAAGAAGAAGATGAAATCTAACTTACCGTGAAATGGAGCTGGAAGAAATTAGGGAAGAGATTGTGGCGACCTCCACCGTGTTGTCACCGGACAGAAGAATCCACCACCGCCGGCTGCTGAAATTTCATTAGAGGAAAAGGGAGAAGGGGAAGGTAGGGAAGGGAAGTAGCCACCGGCGATGGTGGAGGAAGGAGAGAAGAGAGGGAATAGAGGGAAAGAGGGGAAAGAGGGAGGCTTCAGCCGTGTGGGGGAGGCGCCCTTTTTTTTCTTATTTTTGGGTTTTTAAAACATTCAAACCGGTTCACCGGTTTGTAACAACTTTTATTTTGAAATGCAAACCGGTTAAACCGGTTTGTGTTATATTTTTTTCAGTTTTTTAACAAATGCAAACCGGTTTGAACCGGTTTGGTTTATTAATTTTTTTCAGTTTTTTCAATTTTCAAAAATTACAAACCATGTAATGGTTTGTTTTTATATTTTTTTATTTTCAAAAATCTACAATAAACTATTTAAAAGTTTTTATTTGCTAAAAACTCAAAACCTCATTTGATTATTATTATTTTTTTTCTAAAAAATATAACTATTCTAATATTTTTTTTTCTTTTCTATAAAGAAAACCAAAATGATTTAACTAACTTGCAAAATGAAACTATGTTTCTCTATGTTCTTTATTTTTTTTAATTTTTTATTAACAACTAAAACTACTACGTAAATACAAACATTAAAATATATACTAAAATGCAAAATAAAGCTACTTTTTCAAGTATTTTCTAATTTTCAATCATTTTAGCTCATTTACTCGAAAACTAACATTAAATTGGGTTTTTGAAACATTATTTTATAAAATCATGCATATTTTAATGTTAATTAACCCTGAATCATATGCATGATCAAGATCCTAGTGATATATTAAAATGACCTCATGCTCCAAGAGTGTGGTTCTCAATTTATCAAAAGGTGGGTGAGGTGTAGTGCTAGTATAAACAATAATGAACATGTTATATTCTTGGTCAAGCCCTCTGATGGTTTTCATGCATATATCTTCATCTGATAATGGTGATCTGATGGCATCAAGTTGATGCACTAGAACGTTAATCTTGTCCAAATATTTAGCTACTAGCAAATCCCCTCTTTTAATCTCTACAAATTCTGCTTTCAGCTGATATATCCAAGGAGTAGAAATCTCTTCGTAGAGCTTCATAAGAGAGAGTGAATATGACTAAGGCTACAGTCGGTTGATCATTCTTTCGCCACATGATAAAATCTAGATTTCTGACAATGGTCTTCGAGGATTTCTCTGTACTTCCATCATTCACTTAAATTGTTTGAGAAACCAGTTCCGGAGCCACAAGGATCATCCCATCAAGGTGACCCATTAGATCATGACTGGAAAAGAAAGGGATAATTTGCTTCTTCCAGGTGATAAAATTGGAAGAGTTAAGTTTTTCTGTAACTAAATGGCTAAGAAAAGAGGCATTGATAGCAATCATTTGATGAGATGACAATTTTTTTTAAGAAAAGACCGATGTGCACGTGCACGATAAATAAAAGAAGATTCAGAGATTAGTGAAAGAATAGCAAAGTAAGCACACAAAATCAGTCTAACAATAAAGAGATTTTTTTTTTACCTTAAATAATCTATGTATTTTTTGGCAGGCTTTTGCTTTGGTCAGATCAAAGTTCAACAACAAGAATACGCATCAAAAGTGATATGACGAGTTTGGAAATAGAAAAAAAATTACGTCAACTAATATTGACATGTTTTTTTTAATCAAGATCACGCCAAACTGATTGGACATGATTAGGGTTTTTTTATTCAAAACCAAACATAAGGAAACAATTTTGATAAAGGAGTCTGATCATTTTTTTTTTAAATCGACCTAGGCAACGTCTTGCAAAGAGGAAGGAGGATAAGATTTTGTAAAGAGAAAGGAGATCAAATACAGCTAGGATCTTATCAGATCTATTGTTGATTATCAGATTTGAACCTGACACAAAAGAAATCACTTCAAATCTTACTAGGCTCATATTTGATTTGAAGAGAAAGAAAAAGGGATTTAGGGTTAAAGAAAGAGAAGGATTTAAAGGTGAAGTGAAGAAAGAATAGCCAAGATCAATGAGGTTTACCTCTTTTCAGGTTTTGATACCATGTGAAAATCCTCAATAAATAGACAAGAAAAGAAGTAAACAAAGAAAGAAAAGAGAGAAGACATGTGGATTAGAAAGGAATACGTCACACTAGATCTGACGACTTTGACATATTACATTATGGATCTGGATCCAGATCCATATACAAACAATGAGTATTCTTAACAGGATTGACTTCTATAAATAATAAAATCCTCTATTAATTGGTTAGAAATGAGGGAATTGGTAATCTAGATTTTAGAGCCCTCCGAGACTATGGGGCTTATATTTATATTTATATATATAGGAGTCTGATTCTAAACACATAGCAGCCTTATATACTCTACGGTTTCTCAGCCATTGTGCTACTGGAAGCTGGCAAAATCAATACCATCTCAAAGGGTGTGATGTCCTATACCCATATGGGGTATTATCACAACTCTTAACTGGCCATAGATGTTTAGACTCATGAATGTCCTTCACTATAATAATTGGGACAATTTTGGACCCAGCTTGACTTGGAAGAAGTCACTCCTTGACTTGCATTATTCTCACATCAAGGTGGCAGCTTCCATGCAGACCGGTATGACCCTAACGGTTACAGCCAATCTGATGCTAATGTGGCCAGAAAATGCTAAAGTGCATCACCATCCTGGTATACTCAAGTGTAATAAATATTTTTCCACACACATATATAAAGTGAATCTAATCCTCGCGAAGATTCAGAGCATCATCCTCTTCATTGTCTCTATTTGCCCCTTTATCCATGCCTTCATCAGCTCCTCTACGTTGATCATCTCCAGTATCTTACAAGAGAATCGAAATGTTAGTATTGATAAACAAAATATAATAAAATAAATTATATGCAATGCACCTAATCTAAGAAAATCAAAGTAACATGGCTGAATGACACATAGACTAGCAATAAAGTGAAGGACATTAACAGAATTCAGATATGTATTCTAAGGCTGACAAAAAAAATCATAGTGATTCAATCATGCAGATATGTGTTCTAAGGTTGTCAAAAAAATGGCATAGTGATTCAAGCATGCATATATGGTTTATAAGGTTGTCAAATAAATGTGTTATGTATCACAATCATGCATATATGTGTTATAAGGCATCAAAAAACTTTCATAGTGATGAAATCATGCTTATATGTGTTCTAAGGTTGTCAAAAAACTTTCATAGTGATTCAATCATGCATATATGTGTTATAAGGCAGTCAAACTGTAAAACCCGCAAAATTTTGACAATGATCAAAATAAATAAATATTAAAATTCCTGGAAATGGATACGATAAATGGATGTAAAGTCGATCCAAATGGGGTCAAACAGATCCAATATTTGGATCCAAAATTTAATAGATGGATTCAGATCTCAGATGGAGTCAAAACCCACTTAAAATCCAATTTCAAATTTTCAATTTCAACTGTATTTGCAAAGCACATCTCTAAAGTATCATCTCTTGCAAATATCGCCCTCGTTATAACCATATCTTATTATGTGCTTTTCAGTAATTTACATGAAGTAACGAGGGTTTTTTTCCTCGTTTGAGTCCCGAATTCGGGGATTTACTATTCATATGTACTATGACATTGATTTATAATTTTTGGGACTTAATTCTTCATAAACAGTGCTCACACCACTTTGTACGTCACACTTACGCAATTTTGAACATAACTCATCGTTGAAGTGGTTTTAGTCGCAAAGTGTTGCCAGGTAAGAGTTGGCACACTAGTATGGGTGGTTGCCTCAGCAAGAAGAGAACATGCGTCGAATCCTCATGTACGCCAGAAGTTTTGAAGAAAAAAAAATAACACGTCAAAGGAGGATAAAAGAATTATTGTTGCAAGAGTATGCAACGAAACAAGTGGTGGTGCATCAGTGGGCTCGTTACCCCTCAGGGAGGAGATCTCAGTTCGAATCCTCTGAGCGCCAAGACAACCTTTTTGCCAAAAAAGAAACATGGATTTTAAGGGAGCATTAAAACAAGAAGTTTCGTATTTCTTTTTTTAGATAGAGGGCTGAGTGGATGAACAAGGTTGGAAATCCAACCGTTTGGAAATTTGAAGGCCCATCCCAAGACTTTTCAAAAAAGGGCAGTTATATTCCATAATGGGCTGGGAGTTACAAAGAAATAATAAGGAAACTGGTGGGAATTCAATGAGGAGAGGAGTTACAAAAAAAAAAAAAAACAGAAACTCAAGAGGGTTTACAAAAAATGAGTTTCATTGGAACTCGTCCCTCTCTCTCTCAAACTTGTTTTGTTTCCCTCTCTCACGCCTCTCCTTTCAGCCCAATCGTGTGACCCCTCCTCTCTCTAGAGTTTTTCCTTTTCTTTCACAAACCACCAACCAGCCAGGCGACTCCTCACCTTCATTGCTTGCCGCCATTGACTCCGACGAGGAGCTCGCATGTGGGTACCCGACGTCCGTAAGGAAGAAGGGTGCCATACCCTTGGATTCACATCTTCACAAAGTAGGTGTTACCGTCCCTTCTTATATATGTGTTTTGCCATTTGATATCGTATGTGAATAATTTTTTTTTATAAATCGTTAAGATAAGTCCCTCTTATTCCTGAACATATACATGGTAGGGATACAATTTTTTTTATCTACCTGCGTGCAGCGCCATATGACCTAGTATGTATGAATAGCATCAGTTTTGTCTCGCTGAGATTTGATTTTTTTTGGGGGGTTTACATACCATCATCTCAACCATTTTCATATTATTGATAATCTATTTAGGATATGCATACAAATTGTGCAATCAGATTTGGATTAGTAATTTTAATGTTCTTGCAGAAAAAAAAAATCAGAGGGATATGTGTTACACCTATAGATTTGAATACGTGATTTACAATACTACAAAAATGTATTTAAAAAGAACATAAAACTTTTAAGCATCGGGTTGCGTTGCTGCATAGTCCGGCTGGTATACCCACAAAAAAAATTTCTTGGTGTTCCACATCGGATTTCGAGTTTCGATTGCCCTCCTATTACGGCACGACATAGGTCGGACCCAATCAGCCTGTACACCTTCGGCTGTGTGAACACATTCACAATTATCTTTACCAGGGATTGTGTTACCCTGTTAGCCCTTAATAGACGTTGAGTATATAACAACCTTCATCCAATTATTTCATAAGTTTAGAGATCCAATTTACAAAAAAAAAAGAATAATGTAACGTCAGTTCTTGTGGTAGCGTTGAATTGGCCTGTAGATATTTCTTACCACATGATGGATGGTGTGTTACATCAAGTAAATCTGATTCAATGTAGTTATATAGAGGTACTTGAAAAGAAAAAAAAAAACGTCCAGATTGGTGACGTTATGGGCAAGGTATTTACAAGAGGCATTGAAACTTAGTTCAATGCATAATCTAATTGAGTATATGCAGTTTCAATTTCCCTATGTCCAGACCCATAGTGTTTCAACGTTAGTTAAAAAGGGTCATTTAGTTAACCAACATCAACCTATTAAAGTCAGGGCAGAATTAGAAGTTTTATTTCCCAACCAAATAACACTTTCGTCCATAAATAAAATGACACTCAGAACTTACCCTAGTGGTCGGTTTGACTGGGCTGAGCTCAACAGACCTGACTCACTACTGAAGTCGTGATAACAAAAGCTAAGTACTATGACAGCAGTGACCAGCCCCTGTAGGTACTTCTGGTGGCTGCTTGGGATAGATTTGGTGGATGTACTACTTCACAAACGGTGGTGATTGCAGCCGACAAATGACTCCACCATACGGGATACAACAGACTCCCTCACCCCCTCACGCCCTGTTGTGAGATGGTGGCTGGACCATTATGGCAGCAGTTATGGTGGGTCATACCTAGTAGCGGACGCCCATTTTGTACCAACACCGAATTGGGAATGAATCCAGTTATTTGGAGCTAAGTCGTTGGATGGTGGCGGTCGCCGCTACCTCCTCATTTCAGGGTCCGGGGCAGCCTTGATTGCGACCACGCGGTTGATGAAAAGGAATGTCGGCAAGGTGCATCTCATTATAACAAGAATGACAAGTGAGCGTCGTTTGGCGATTGTTGCCTAACCATAGATATATATCTTGGTTATGTATCACCACTCACCTATGAAAAAATATTCATGGCAATAGCTACATTTTTATATATGCAGCCACTACGGTGGGTTGTGGGATGCATGGTCATCCCTATGAACCAATAAATAAAGCAATAATAAATAAAGGAATATTTGATGAGAACTGGGTATACCGAGAAGAGTGTATGTTACCGGTTTTTTTTCATCGGGTCTCTGGGTACACCATGACGGTGTATGTTATTGGATTCTCGGGTTTTGGGTACACTGGATCACAATGTATGTTACCAGACCCATGATCCACTTTAGAGAGAGTGGGTGGTACACACTCCGTGGGACATTCTTGTGTTGTGAGAGTGAGGTGTCTCACCGAGTCCCCAGTCCTCGGAGTTAGGGGACCAGGACCAACAGTGAGTCCTAGGTGGTGGGTCCAAGTCTTCTGCAGAAGAGTTATGGGTGCATCCAATGCTAGTTCTTGCCAATTGGGGATCTCTCTCGGTCGAGCACCGTGCCCCTTTTGGGTATCCGTACGGCTAGTTATACGGGTTATATGTAATGAACTCCCATATAATCTCGGTCCGCTACAATGTCGAATGTCTGTGCATACCTACAGGGTAAGAATGAAATAAAGATTCAAAACAATAAATATGGTAATAACTAATGAGACAAATGTGGGTTCAAGTGAAACAAAACTTAGAAAGTTGAAATCATAGGATTTCTTACTCAGAAATCATATTAGACATGATAGCCTTAGAAAGAAAAGTATTTTTACATAAGTATTAAATCTCTGTTAAATCATAATTCATACATACTTGTTCGCATGACACTGCACATATGTATTTTGGACTGTATCACTTACTCAGACAGTGGTAGTCTGATTCCTTTGTGGTTTACTGTTTTCAGGTGAAGCAATAAATGAACAGTCAGAGAGAGGGCGGCGACATCGTCAGGCGGTCATGACGCTACTACTTTTCTGTTTAATGTTTCTGGACATCTGAACTTGATGTAGTAAAGTTTGTTATGATGGAATAAGATTGAAGCTCTTGGTAACTCCTTATTTATCTAGTTGAATGCCTTAAAAAAAAATTGTTAGATTTTTCATTAAAAATAAATGGGGTGTTACAGAAACAATTTCATAGTGATGAAATCATGCTTATATGTGTTCTAAGGTTGTCAAAAAGCTTTAGTAGTGATTCAATCATGCATATATGTGTTCTAAGGTTCTAAAACACCTTTCATAGTGATTCAATCATAGATATATGTGTTATAAGCCCGTCAAAAAACTTTTATAATGATGAAATCATGCTTATATGTGTTCTAAGGTTGTCAAAAAACTTTCATAGTGATTCAATCATGCATATATGTGTTATAAGGTAGTCAAAAGAATTGATAGTGATGAAATCATGTTTATATGTGTTATAAGATTGTCAAAAAACTTTTATAATGATTCAATCATGCCCAAACCAACCATGTGAAGTGGATATTTCTGGTACGTTTTTGAAAATCCAACACTGTATATGTGTTTCTCGTGATTGATTTACAAGGAATACGCACATGTATCATGTTTTCATGGTTTATAAAAATTATACTACGAAAACATGTCGACATGTCAGAATGAACGATCCAAGAACCAATCCCTACGTACCACGAAAATCTAGACTGCATAGTTGGTTCGCATATTCACATCACCAATGCTTATTTTAATTACAAAGACACCCGACTTTTAACCATGTGATATATAGATCAACGTCTCATATCAAGCTACTAAGTTAACCGAAACCCAGTTTCTTAGTTGAAAATGTACAAAGTAGACTCAAAATCTTGAACAAAAACTGAAGGAAAAAAAAATGAAAGCGTTATTAAACTCTTTACTTACTTGCATGTTTTTAAGAACCCTCAATGTCACATGGTCTTCCCACAACCGGCTCTGCGTCCCAGGTTTTGTAATGGTCCCATCCATCACGATTTGTCTTCCCATCTCTCGAATTTGGTCATGCATTTGAAATTCACCTGTATGTTCATTTATACTAATCAGGGACTTGCGTTCTAAGACATTGATATCATCTTCCGGATAGAGCTCATCAGAATCCTCCCACATAAGAATTGCATTTTCTTTGCCTTTCCCAACAAAAAAACATGCTATGTCCAAAAATATGACTTTTTCACTCTCTTCAAGCCCATCGTAGCTTATTTTTAACCTTTTATGAACTTCTTCATCTTGAACTTTTCTCATCTTTTTTAACATCTTTCTCCGTTCTTCAGGTTTTCCTATATGAAAGAAATGTAACCCAAATACTGCAAGGCACAAGGGTAGCCCACCAGCAATAGATGCAACTTCCTCTGCAAACTCAGTATACTCTCTTGTCGGCCTACTTTTCCCAAATGCATGCCAACAAAAGAGTTGGAGGGATTGTTTGTCGTTCAGCTCTTTAAGATTATAGATACCATCTAGATTGTCTCCAGCTAGATATAATGTACTCTTATTTATTGAAGTGAAGATTATTCTACTTCCAGTAAGAAACCAAGCCCGGCTACCTGCTAATGCACCAATTTGGCTTTCATGATCAACGTCATCAATAACCAAAAGCACTTTCTTACAACGAAGTTGCTTTTTGATTCTCTCAACACCTTCACCAATGCTACTGATACTTGTTTCTTTTTCGTTGAGGAGATGACGAAGCAGCTGTTCTTGCAAGCAGATGAGTCCATTCGCTTGATTTGCTTCCTCCTTAACATTTTCAATGAAGGTACAGACATCAAAGCTGGAAAACAAAATATTGTAGACAGCTTTGGCAAGGGTTGTCTTTCCAATGCCTCCCTTTCCCCATATCCCAATCATTCGGACTTCATCAGCTTCAATTTCCTTTTTGACCTCTTCAATTTTCAAAAGTTGCATCAAATCAGCTATTGGAGAACCAAGACCAACAGGATACTTGGCTACATGGAGAGGGGCCTTGTCTACTTCATCTAATATCCTTTTCACAATAAGCTCAATCAGCTTCACCTCGTGCCTGCAAATAAAGCCCACAAGACAATTAAACAAAGTAGCAACTTCTGCTAACCCCAGCAATTAAAAAAAAGATAATAGGAATAAATGCTTTCAACTTTAAAACAATGCATTCATTTATAAATGAGCCTGTTTGAGCTTAGCTCAGTAGGTTTAGACTCCAATTCTATGATTCTCAATTTCAAAAATGATTTTCTTTTGTTAATTAACAAACTCATACTCGGCTCGCTTAACTTATACTTTTCATGAACTCCAACTCAGCTCAGCTAACTTGGATCTGATTATTTGGAGATAGAGAGTGTGATTTACATGTTTTTAGTGGGAACTGACTTTTGAATCCCCAAAATCCAATGTGTATAGGTTTTCTCCAGTAGATGAAAAAATCAACCATTGTAAATGCACCAGTTTTCACAAAAATATATTTTTTCAGATCCAAGGGATGCTCCCCACCAAAGGGGTAGCTGGGGGGGGGGGGGGGGGGGCAGGACTGGGCTGTAGCCCAGTCCTGCCACCCGAAACAGTTAAATTTTTTTTTTAAAAGCCCAGTCCTAGCCCAGCCCTGATTCCATATGAAATAGATTTTTATCCATTTTTGTAGCCCAGCCCAGTCCTAGCCCAGCCCTGACTGCAGCAAATAGTTTGATTTGTCCATATGAAATAGATTTTTATTAATAATTGTAGCCATTTTTTATTTTATCTCAAAAAACAACTTTCGGGGGCGCTGCCCCCGAACCCCGACTATCGCACAAATAAATTTTCTTTTGCTACACCCCTGTTTGCCACCGCCTCACATGAATCCTAGCTACGCCCCTGCTCCCCACTAATTCTAGCATGATGAACACATCTACAAGGTTGGATTGAGACAAAACAACTCACATTGTAATATTCCAACTAGATTGTGCCTACAATCAATTATATTATATAACAAAAGTGGTAGCTGGCTACCACTTTTCTAGCCTACCGCTAATCAAAAGATTTTTCATGTTATTTTTTAGAAGTCTGGCCTGGTATGTGTTCAACATGGTTGATTTGCTTGGAGTCGATATTTGGATATTGTTTTTTTATTAAAAATATGAGTTTTTAAGCATTGAATATTTATGAAAAATGTTAAAATGTTTATTTTTAAACATTATAAAACCTACTTGCTTGTCCGAATTGGATGATCCAAAAGTCAATTCCTATAAAATAAAGCAAGTAAAACACATATGTACATACAATATTAGGGAAAACATGAAAAAAAAACTTCAAAAACTGGTATATATATAGTGATCCACACTTGATTTATATAGATCTAAGCTTTAAAAGCAAAATCTAATGGTTGGATCATGTTTAGCAAATCTAAAATATGAGAACTCTCGTGTGAACTGATAATTTCATTGGTTTTTTGTTCTTGTCTTGAATCTAGCTATATAGATGTGATTTTGTGGACACCCCAATTTTGACTTCAACTTGTCCAAAAGATGGACTTCAATCTTGAATCTAGTATTTTTGAGGTTTTGTCCAAAAGATGGATTTCATGAAGCACAGACTTTTTTATCTCCAAATAATCAGATCCACTTCAAATGTACTTTTGGCCTAAAAATGATGTTCTTATGCACCCACCATCGTGTGACTTTTGAATTTTCATTTGTGAGACCCTATGGCTACGCAGTGAATCTCTCTTACCTTTATCCAACACTCTCTATCTCTCTCTCACAGCCACCTCTATTAGTTGGCCCATTGGCCACCTCCTGCGTGTGTCCCTCACTCTCCCTATATATAAATATAATACAAACAACCTATGAAAGCTCCATAGATGTGATGATGTACATGTTTCATTTAGTGGTAACAGGCTTTTGGAATGCCAAAATCCCACCTGTATACAGGTATTTTTAGAGATCTAAAAAACAGCTGCTATGAATATAGTGATTTTTCTTGGCTAATAAAAACACATGATCCAAGAGTCCATTTATGCTAAATCGAGCATGTTAAATACATCTATAAGGTTAGATTGAGTCAAAACCACTGGTGTCATTAGACTCCACATATATATATATATATATATATATATATATATAAAGAAAGTCAGTGGGTGTTCCATTCCTAATGTATTCATAGGAAGAATAATATTTTTCCTTTTTTATTCTCAAAAAAAGGATGGAAATAATATTTTTTGTTAACAAGGCTAGACTCAGCTTGTCAGAAGCTCGAGATTGATCTTGGTATAGCAAACACCAGCCTAACCTGAACAGGGCTCGACGTGGTAGGCTCGTTGACCAGAAAGGCATTGAGAGAGAGAGAGAGGCTACTGATCCATCTGTGTCTGTCATGAGATTGTACCCGGAAATTTCCCCAGCTCTCCTCAACGCATACATCCATCCATTGACCTCCTTTTGTTCCAATTTCTGGTTATTCAGGTAAGTTGTGAATGCTGATTCAAAAGGACCTGTCTGATTACGAACATGGGTCGGTTCGACATCAAAGAAGACGGGAATGATCAGCCTTCCGCACTCCACGATCTTCGCGATCTCCTTCAAGCACCATCTCGAATCGGCATAGCCCTTGGAGAAGATGATCACAAACAGCCTGGATCTCAGGATGTACCCAAATAGCTCATCCACCCTCTCTCCCTTCTCCAAGTCCTCACTGTCTATGAAGACACGAATACCCTTGTCTACTAAGGCTTTATGGAGATGACCAGTGAAACCCTTGCGGGTGTCGGCACCTCTAAAACTTATGAATACATCAAACTCCCATCCGTCATCCCTTGATGAGGATGACCCTTCTCCTCTTCCACTGTTTTTGGACTCCATTGCTTGGTATCAGTTAGTGAGAACTAATGCTCTCTCACAATAAGAGAGGAAAAGGATGAGAAATGGAAACGAATCCTTCTCTATGTATTGAGTTTCCACTCACCGTCTGGGTTTTATAATGGAGGTGAGAGAGCCAGAGAGGGCGTAGAAGTTTGTCTCATGCTAGTAAACGGTCAGATCAACCACATCTGTCTTCGGATTTCAATCTGATTGGACCATATTTAACAAGATCTAAGTCCATATTTTATCAGAAAGGGAATTAAAACCTTTCACACAAAACCACAATTGTCGATCATGATTCATCTTGGGCTCGTCTTTGTGGGTAGGGATGCTGTAGTAAAAGACAACGTGTTAATCAAGGGATTTGCTGACGATTCAGATAATCAAGGTATCCGCTGCATTCCAAGGACAATTAAGGTATTCAGTTGCAGATTTATGAAAATCAAGAATCACCAACTACAGTCTACAGCCCACGCTATGAAGGGAATTAAAACCTTTCACACAAAACCACAATTGTCGATCACGATTCATCTTGGGCTCTTGCATTTGTGAGTAGGGATGCTGTAGTAAAAGACAACGTGTTAATCAAGGGATTTGCTGACGATTCGGTTTGATCAGATAATCAAGGTATCCGCTGCATTCCAATGACAATTAAGGTATTCGATTGCAGATTTATGAAAATCAAGAATCACCAACTACAGCCCACGCTACGAAGGGAATTAAAACCTTTCACACAAAACCACAAAATCCAAGGACAATTAAGGTATTCGGTTGCAGATTTCACGGGAGGGTGTTGTGTGTTCTCCCAAAAGACGCACTGTTTGCTTGTTGGGGTCCCAAAGAGCGTCACTTACAAGAGCTCTTGGAGCTCGTATGTGTTTCGGCGTCACTTAGCATCAGAATCCTGTGTGATTGCAAAGACTTAAGTACCATTTCTTGTTATTTTAGCCATGAAACAATGGTTCGAGAAAATGACAAAAATATCTTTCATTCAAAAAATAACGAAACGACGGTTCGAGAAAAAGACAAAAATGTTCATTCAGAAAGTCAATGATGATGTTAACTCTTCAAAGTCCAAACATTTTATTTTCACCATAAGCATTAAACTTTTGCATCCCATCTGATGTAGCAAGAGCTCTCTTTGACGACACACCCTTTACCGTCATTTATTGTCGTCGGAGCAGCCTTTGCTGTCGTCTCGAGTTCAGGTTCTCGCCTTGGTTTTTAGCTTGTGTTACAACACATTGTCGCCTTCTCGTTCATGCCTTGTGTTACAAAACATTTTCAGGTTCGCGATCGACTGATTCAATCATTGGTGGGCATCATAGGGGCATTTGTTGGCCTCTTATTTTTCGTTGTCGTTAGGTAGTATGGAAGAAAGCAATGATGCACAAACATTCCAACAAGTGCTATTAAGGCATTGTGAGTACCTTTCCATGTCATCATGTTATTGTTGAAGAACGTATGTCATCGTGAGTGCCATTAAAGCATTGTTTTGTTATTGCAGGTCGATCTTGTCCTTTTAATGATTCAAAACTTAACAATATTTGTAAGATGCTAGAACCTGTTGACAAGAATGCTTGTTTACATATGCAAGGAAGGGCCTCTACCCCATCCGGTATCGTCCATTCACTCAGTATATGCAATGTATCACAAGTCGCAGTTTTAGTAACATACTACCGATTTGTGAGATATTGTTTTGTTTGTTAATATCGATTTGTAAGCTATTATACTGAATTTCTTATTCGATTTGAAATATATTTTGCAATATATATATATCGATTTATAAGAAATTATGTATTTTATAGTGTCGATTTGAAAGCTATTATGCTGAATTCCCGTATCGATTTATAATATATTTTGTGATATGTATATCGATTTGTAAGATATTATGTGTTTTGTAGTGCCGATTTGTAAGCTATTATGCTGAAGTATCGTATTGATTTGTAATATATTATGTGATATGTATATCGATTTGTAAGATATTATGTGTTTTCTAGTATCGATTTGTAAGATATTTGTAAAAAGAATTTTAAAACGTGTATGTGCGAAAATACATTATTGTGCGCTTGCGGTGGCGATTTTCGTATTCAAATCACTGCTCATTTAACGATTTCTATTGAAATTGCTTCATAACGTTATAGATATAATTAAATCGCTATCGTCAACACATATACGACAAATCGTTTCTTTTATTGGCATGGTAAGTAACAACTCGATGCATGGTATAAGCAAATAAGAAATCGTAGTTGTTTTTATAATGTGATTCATTCAATCATTGCTTTGACTTGCTTAACCTTATTAGTATCCGTTTAACGCAAAATGGTATCTTGCTTATGGCAATGGTGAACTTATCACCTGGTTGCAATGAAGATGATCTATCTCAATCATTGGAAAGTTATGGAGAAGTGAACATGTGCACTAATGATGCACATGATAAGAAGGGTGCATGCATTGGATTCATTCTTGACTTGAATGTTCCAGCAGAAGAAATATAATTTGATAATGAGGTAGACGATCATAACAGTACACTTGATAAAGGTGCAAACACTGAGAATGAACATGATAGTACACTTGACTTTGTTCTCGTATAAGGAACGTAGTTTAATAATGAGGAAGCTGCGTATAAATTTTACAATGATTATGCCTTAAAACTTGGCTTCAGTGTTAGAAGGTATTCTTGGTCAAAAAATGCAAAGGGTGTCGTGGTGAAAAAGATATATATTTGTTTTAAGGAAGGTTGAAAGAAGTCAAAGTGGAAATCCAACAAGGAGCAAGTCAGATTCAAGATGTGGATGTCAAGCGAGAATGGTGTTAAGAAGACTTCCGAATGAGAAATATATAGTTTGTACTTTAATCAGTGATCATAACCATGATTTATCTGCTTCATTTATGACTTCTATGTTAATGTCACATCATAAAGTAACTAAAGCGCATGTTGCAATTGTTGAAATAGTTGATAATGTCAGCATTATACCAAGGAAGACATACAATTTGTGCGTGCACATAGATGGTGGTCATTAGAACATATCATTCACACCTATGGATCTAAGAAACCACTTGAGAAGGAAGAGGACAGATAACACGAAGAATGTAGAAATATGTTCTTTGATTGATTACTTACAAAAGAAATCAAGCATTGACCCTAGTTTCCTTAGTGTAATGCAAGTAAATGAAGATGGATATGATGTGAATATGTTATGGGTAGATTTAAAGTCAAGAGTAGATTATGAATGCTTCAATGATGTGTTTGTTTTTTATACGATAGTAAAGATTAATATTGAATAGTGGTCATTTGTGTAGTTTGTCAGAGTGAACCATCACTCACAAAGTTGTATATTAGACGATGCTTTTTTATATGACCAGACCAAAGAAACTTTTGAGTGGTTGTTCAGAGTATTTACACAGGCAATGAATGAGAAGCAACCTGAAATTGTACTTACAGATGGTGATCACGCAATTGCAGCTGCAGTGTCTCATGTATGACCAGATGCACATCATCGCCTATGTTTGTAGCATATCTTTCAAAATGCAGCAAAGAACATAGGACACATATTTAATCAGAAGACAGGGTTTGACAAAAAGTTTACAAGGTGTGTACTTGAAAGCGTAGATGATGTCACATTTATGTATGATTGTGAGGAAATGATTGAGATGTACGACCTTGAAGAATGTCTGTGATTACAAAATTTATATGCAGAAAAAGAGAAGTGAGCATTGTCATATGAAAGCAATACTTTTATGCAGGTATGATAAGCACACAAAGAGCTGAATCTATGCATGTCACACTGAAGAAAACCCTGTATTCATGTTTAACAATATTTTGCTTCATGGAACAATATGAATTATTTATATACGATTTTAGACAAAATGAGCTTGAACAAGATGTGAAATGCTTCAATACACGCCCTGTAACTTTGGACATAAAAATATTGATGCGACCTGCAGATCTGTCTATACTAACTATATTTGAATGGATTAAGAAAGAGGTTATACAGGTCATGAATTGAAACATAGAAGGACATGCGCAAATCGAGAATATGCACAAATATCATATTGTATAGGAGGGCGAAGAGCATCAGAAAAGGCAAGAAGCACATGTCACGTACAATGTTGACAACAAAACAGTTGAATGTACGTAAAAAAAATATGAATTTAAAGGTATTTTATGTCGTCATAAATTAAAGACACTTAATCAAGAGAAGATACAAGAAATACATGAGTCATATTTAATGTGAAGATGAAAGAGACAAGCAAAGATTGAACTGCTGGATACAGATAATGTCAGTCAATCTGGTGTTGATGAGAAGTGTCACATAGCCTTCTGTTACCAACAATTATGTAGGTTACTTATGCATATTGCAGATTTGACATCAAAAAGTGAAGAAGCCAATGTATGCATGAGAAAAGCGTTAAGGGAGTTACTTGAAAATGTGCAGTTGATTCACCATCAATCTGTTGCAGCTCATGAAGACCAGTTCAAGAAAATAAGAGCGAACAACGGAGGTGAAAATCAAGCTTCCCTTGACACTCATAAAAAGTTGCGCCGAAGCGTAAACATTATCTTCAATAAGTCAGGAGTGAACGTTATAGAATATGATAGAAAAATTCAACTAGCGAATGGTATCAAAAAAAAATCTGCCTCTGATCGCAGTCATCGGAGGACAAAGGGTGCACTAGAATTGGTTAGTAAGAAAGGGTTTAAGAAATAACCAATCTTTAAGCAAAAACAACCAAACCCTTCACATGAATATGTATGTAATACATTATATTGTTTCCCATGTAAATTGCATTATGTGCAACTTATCAATATCTAACTTGTGTAATTTCCAACATGCAACAATACCCTATAGACGTAATTTTCAACGTTGTAACCTTCAATCCTCCCAACCAATTTTTTCAGAACGATAGCTTCAGTTCTACAAGTCTTTTGGTATGTAATTAATGTTGGAAGGATGTTTGTATTTCTTGTGAAACTTAATGTAGTGTCTTATAGTATTCTGTTTCATGACAGACTCATATCAATTCGAAAGTGAACTATAAAACACAGGAATCACATGTGAATTCTGTTTAAGTCTTACCATAAAGTTAGTTGTTATGCCTCTTTGCATGACCCAATTTCCACATTATCAGATTTGTTAAGAGTTTAACAAAATAGGAGGTGAATATGCTTATATACTAAATGGTCTTATTAAGAAAGAGTTTTTGGATGAAGCCATTTTCATGAATTGCGAGCCACAAAAATAGAATTGTTAATATTTTTGTGGATCATGAAAATGACTTTATTTAAAAAGCTATGGAATAGGTATGTAATACATTATATTGCTTTACATATAAATTGCATTACGTGCAGCTTATCAATATCTAACTTGTGTAATTTCCAACATGCAACAATACCCTATAGACGTAATTTCCAACGTTGTGACCTTCAATCCTCCTGACCAGTTTTTTCGGAATGATTGCTTCAGTTTTATAAATCTTTTGGTATGTAATCAATGTTGGAAGGATGTTTGCATTTCTTGTGAAACTTAATGTAGTGTCTTATATTGTTCTGTTTCATGACACGCTCAGATCAATTCAAAAGCGAGCTATGAAACACAGGAATCATGTGTGAATTCTGTTTAAGTCTTACCATAAAGTTAGTTGTTATGCCTCTTTGCATGACCCAATTTCCATATTATCGGATTTATTAAAAGTTTAACAAAACAGGAGGTGAATATGCTTATCCACTTGATGGTCTTATTAAGAAAGAGTTTTTGGATGAAGCCATTTTCATGAATCGTGAGCCATAAAATAGAATTGTTAATACTTTTGTGAATCACCGTTCATGAAAATGGCTTCATCCAAAAAGCTATGGAACACAGGAATCGCATGTGAATTCTATTTAATAATGTATCTTTCACATGTATAAATCATTGTAATATATATCATTCACATGTATAAATCGTTGTCTTATTTAGCCTTCACATATACAAATCGTTATACATATACTGTATCGTCCATATTATATGGGAGGACCTCTACCCATTCGGTATCATCCATTCACTCAGTATATGTAATGTATCGCAAATCGTGGTTGTAATAACATAATACTGATTTATGTGATATTGTTTTGTTTGTTAATATCGATTTTTAAGTTATTATGCTGCATTTCCTTATCGATTTGTAATAAATTTTGCCATGTGTATAATGATTTGTACAACTGGATGAAAATCGTAATGTGCATGAGTATAAATCGCAATAAAAGTGCAAGGACAAATCGTTGTCTCGTCTACAAATCAACGTAAAGTTCAACAAAAAAAAATCGAGGTAAATTTGAAGTGATTTATAGCATGATACCAATTTACGTTTTATACAGAAATAATATTTTAGTAATAATTAAAAATCAATGAGTATATCACAATATTATATATCAATATCGTTCAAAAAGACAAACAAAGATATATCGTCATCGCATAGCTTCTTAAATACAAATTGACGTTATTTACAACCATATTCATTTATCAAAAATATCAGTATCTAGTTACAATACATCATGACCAATGGCCGAAATGACTGATTAATAAATGGCCAAAAAGAAAAATAATAAACAAAGCCACACGTTGTATAGACTTAGTAAAGAACAAATCAAGAATAATTCAACGATAAAAATCAAGGTAACTTTATAAATATAAATTGATTTCGTTCACAAAGACTAACAAAAGACATATCGTTATCGCAATAACTTCATAAATACAAATCGATTTTGTTCACAAAGACTAACAAAAATATATTGTTGTCGCAGTAACTTTAAAACTACAAATCGATGTGATTTACAACCATAATCATTTACGAAAAAATCTAGTCCTTTTTACCTGACCACAATGGTTTGGCTTAGATAAAATACATGACCATCATCATAAAAAAAACAAATATCATCACCAGTAGGTAATTATTGGGATGTCTAATTGTAATTATGAATTAATTACGACAATGATATGTCTTTGTTTTTCTATGTGAACGATATCGATATGTAATATCATGATTTACTCATAATGTTTTGCAACTGTTACGTAAATCGATTTGTACTTTAAGTCTAAATATCATGTCGATTTGTGTACAAGTGCATAAAACCCTGCAAAATATAAAACCCTAATATAGATCTATATATAAAACCCTACCTGACCCATTGTCCAGGTCTAAAACCCTAATCTATTTAACCTTTCTTTCTCTTTCTTTTCTGCGGCAGCGCAACTTCTTCTTCTTCTTTTTTCTCCTCTGCCTTCATCTTCTTCTTCTTCTCTTTCTTCTACTTCTTCCTTGTATTATTCTTTCTTCTACTGTGTTCCTTCTACCTGTGCTTAATAGATGGGGTTTGATGTTGTTAACGTAGTTATTTCACGCCGTGAGAAAAAATTTGTATAACGACCATAATTATCTTCAATCGTTGTCGCCATATCGAAGCAAGCACAGATATTCTGCATGATAGGGGTGATGCTGATGTCCATCTATTTGATCTATTCCTACTGTTGGACCCTCTATTGTTTGCAAACCATACTTTACAGTTGAAAAAACAGTTGTTTAATCTTCGATATACTTCATGACACATACGGTATAATGTCTTTGCTGAAGTTTGTGAAGCATATTTTCAAGAGTGCACCATTGCTAGAGTCTCTGAGAATCAACCTCAGTCCGAGAAAAATAGTACAGTAGGCTGCCATTACTAATGAGCTCATTTTCTTAGAGATGATGTATCCTCAGCTGCACATAGAATCACTTTGTAGTAGGAAATGAACTCGACGATGAACAATATAGATGTTTTGGTGATCTCTTCTGTAAAAATGGGAGTCTCTAAAAGATAGATATGCGCTTGACAGAAATGTCCTCCCATACATATTGTAACTAAATACTAATATTTTTTGTATATGAATGTGGTTGTAAATCATGTGGATTTGTAGTTACGAAGTTACAACGAGAACGATATGTTTTATTTGTTTTTTATAAACGAAATTGATTTGTATTTAAGAAGTGAACTCATTTTGTATCGTTGAAGTAAAACTCAAAATCCTTAAACCTAAAACCTAAACCCCAAATTCCAAAACCTAAACCCTAATCACCCGTAAAAGCGATTAGGAAATATTGTTGACATAGACGTAGCCTTCATACGTTATTGTGTAAATCGCGATGGTACAACTGAATGAAAATTGCACTGTGCATGAGTACAAATTGCTGTAAAACTGCACGGTCAATGTTTTTGCAAATCGTTTCAGCTGTTTATCAATATTTGTGCAAATCATTTCAAACTTATATAAATGCTTGTTCAATTTTTATTTATGAAGGTCGATCATTACAATGATTTGTTCAGTGACATTTATGTGCTACACTTATAGAATGTCACGTTAAAGAAAATAACACATTTTCACTATACACAACGCTAATCACTTTTACAATTTTCATTTACAAAGGGAAAACATAACAATGATTTGCCTTTACTATTAATAAAAGTCCAACTTATTGGCGTGTTTAGTAAAATTAAAATTTTATTTATTTCAACCCAGAGAGATTTATATAATTTGTATACAAAGTCTTACAAAATTTGTATACAAATTTTGGTTGTACAGTTTATAAAATCTGTTAGAAGTCGATGTACATCGTATTACTACTTGGGGGGTCACGTCGTTCATTGTCTTCTAGATATTGTTGCCGAATGAGTTTTTTTCTCTTCCGTAATTAGAAACTCCATCAATTTTTCACATATTTTTTTGTGAAATCCAGGTATATCATCCTGCAACAAAAATATAATGTGACATCAATACATAAATTGAGTCTCGAATAATAGAGCATAATAAAGAGCATACAACATCGAAATCAGGTTCTCGTCTATTGTATATTACTTCAATATACTTCATTACAAATACGTCACAATCGACACCATTATTTTGTTAAGGAGCATCGTGTGCGGAGCAAAACCTCCACTCGCCAATGTCAACACCCAAAACATCTTTGATGAATCTCATGTCTGATTAATGCAAAAGCAAGTAAATTCCTTACCACCGTACATGATACGATACCCTTATAGATGAAAACTTACAAAATGCAAAATACCACAATCTACACCAGTGTAAAAGACCAATGAGTTGTAGGACCATATTCATTTTTTCTGTAGATCCATCATGTATAAGACCCAATGCTGAACAGTTTGCCAGAGTGTAGGAATCAATATCTGTAAATCGATAAAATATCTTATAAATCGATTGGACAAATCGTGTTAGGACTGTTATGCTTAAACCTTGGACAAGTGGTTTCTTCACTTACCCTTTCACTTGACCAAAAGTCTTCGCAGTGATCATTGTTACCCCAGTATGGTAGTCCATCTTGAAATCCAATGGAGTATGGAAATCAGCGGACGAAACTCTATTGAACGAAACAGTGATAATAGTAAGGTTAAAACATGAAGCAACAAGAGTAAATCAAAAAAGAAAATAAACATATAAAAGAACCGATATACTATGAAATAAGGGGTGACAATGCATTTAATATTGATTGTTGCCTTGCTTTGAATATACACGATAAAATCAGATATAGTTTGTTTGCAACAAATATGCACGTGTTGACATACATATCCATGACATATGTAATATATAACTGATAGTGGTTTCATACGTACAAAATTACTGATAGTGTTTCTTTTTGCAAATTCATTTTGCAACCGTTTGATGTTATCTTGGAGTTCTTTGTTAAGTTTTTGGGCACCGCTTTATGTGGATGTTTCACTGACATTAACAGAATATTCAAGAAACGATATTGAAATTTCTTTCTACAATACACAACACAAATCAAATATACGCTATAAAAGAGACAAATTTTAAAGAAACTCATCATGAGGTTTAGAAAATATATCTCTGATTCACCATCGCTGGTTGTGCAGTTATCGTCTTCTCCTTCCTCGTCTCCTTCCTCGCATCGATACCCCCTTTACGATGAAGCAGGTTATATATTCGATTCACGAACAAGTTGTTTATAAAGGAAACATTTTTTTGTTTGTTCCTTATTTATGAAGCAAAGCGAAGCAACACCGTCCTGAACTTGTGCGATGTGTCATTCATATATAAAGGAAACGTCATTTCACATACCATGATATGTCAGAAAATATTGTCAGTTTTCAAAAAGTGTGAGCAAATAAATTGCATTGTCATTTTATCTGCCTTTTACAAAACTAGTCAACGCGATAGGACATATCAAGCAAATCGCGATAGCGCATATTATTACAATGAAATTGATTTGCAACTAAGTCTCAATTTATAGTTTACTAAGTCTAAACATCGTATTGATTTATTTATGGTTTTTCTTGATATATCATTCACATTGACAAAGCGTGATAGAAACATCATTCACATTATCAATAAACATCATGTCGATTTATTTTTTTATCCTCTTTTTCATCTTTTAGCAGTCATTGTATAAATCATGATAGGACAAATCGTTAACATAGACAAAGCTCATCAAAGCAAATCACACTAGGACAAATCGTTGCAGTGAAATCAATTTTCAACTGTCACTTAAATCAGTATCAAGTTGTAAATCGATTTGTATTTAAGAAGTAACCTCAATTTTTACTGTAAAACCTGCAAAATTTCGATAATTATCAAACTAAATAAAGGATAAAATCCTTGAAAATAAATATGATAAAATGATATGGAGTCGATCTGAATGGATCTTGAATCCAAACTGGATAGAATGGATCCAGTATCTCGATTCAGGTACAACAAACAGATTCGGATCCTGGACGGATCCGAAACCCAATTAGAATCCAATTGGATTTTAATGGATCCAAATATGGTCGAATTTCAATCAAGAGACAAAAATCTAGTTAGAAGATTTAGAAGATCTAAAATACAATTTGTAATTGAAATTCGTCAAAAAATCAATTCTTATATAAAAGAATTAAACATGGCCAATAGTGCAACAAGATGAGAAGCAATGTTGTGGTGAGGTGTATTGCCTAGTGATGAGGCAACCTGAGTTCAAATCCCATGAACTACACTCACACAGATTTTAGAAAAAAGATGTGTCTCTTTGTCAAAAATGTTATTTTTGGAATTTTCGCCGAAACCTTACTAAAGGTTAAATAAATTAACGTTGCAAGAATATGCAACGAAATTCAAAATAGCACACTGGTGGGGTTCGTTGCCTCTTAGGGAGTAGGACCTCGGTTCAAGTCCCCTTGTGTGCCAGGGATACTTTTTACAAAAAAAAAAAAATCTTCCTTTGGAAAGGCCCTTCCACTAATTCGACAATTAAGAAGGGGTTTTAAAATAGTAAAGAGGAAGGCTCCTTGAAATGGGCAGAGGGAAGTTTAAAAAAAAAGGTACGATTTTAGAATTGGGAGAAGGAGGTCGGTTACTAAGAGAAAAAGAAATAAATACATAATACGTCATTTATGGAAAAATCCACCAGACGTCTATAAGTGGTTAAATAAAATTTTGTTGCAAAGATATGCAATGAAATTGTGTATGGCACACTGGTGGGGCTTGTTACCTTGTATTAAGAAGGTCCCCAGCTCAAATCCCCTTGTGCACTAGGATTTTTGTAGAATAAACCAACAAAATCATTTTTTTTTGTAACTCCTCATGAATCCAAAATTTAGGGCGACACACGTTTTAAGAAAGTGGTGTTTCACCTCCCCATTTAAGACCGATTAAATGGGGGGGAGGAGACGCACAATGAAGGATAGGGCTGGGCGTCTTTCCCAAATGGGAGGCCCAACCAACCAATTCAAAGAAAAAAAAATGGTGGGCATTAAACCAAATAATTAAGAAAAAAAATTGAAGGCTCTTGGGTATGAACGGTTGGTGGGTTTATAAAGAGGTCCCTTGGAACTTTTTCTCCTTTTCCCTCAAACCCTTCATCTCCCATATAAAACTCTTCATCTCTCCAGCCAGCTGCGTGATCCACCTTGGTCGAGCACTCCGCCATTGATTCCAGCGAAGAAGTGGTGCGAGGTTGTCGAACGTTCATCCTCAGATCCGCGTCTACACCAGCCATTGCCATCGCCATCGCCATCTTTCTATCTTCGCTTCTTGTTGATGCTGAACCTAAAGACGAAAGGAGACGTGTGGAGCAAGAGGAATCACTCTCGCAAACTCTTTCGGTCTTCAACGAGGTAGGGGCATAATCTCTTTATGCTTGTGCATAGTGTTATGCAATAGGTATATATGTTGGACAATCAAATTACATATACCATGATACATATAGATTTGGTTGGTGCGGAATTTCTGTGTATGGCTTCACGAGCACCATGGTACGTGTAAAAATACAGATATAGGGGTTTGAGGATCTGTATAGTTATACATATGGTGCAGACCTAAATTTGTTCCTAGAATAATGAAAACCCAACCGGGTCATGTGTAGACTATACTACACGACCAGCGCCTATGACCACGAATCTGTTAGAAATTTAAGTATACTTTGAAATGTAGTTATAAACTTACACTTCTTCCCGATCCAATGAGATTTGCCTTCATCCGGGTGATACAAAATATAAATTTCTGCGGGTAGTCATCGGATCATGAACGGGCGCCTTTCAGCGTGGATGTCCCTGTTGAGTTGTTATTATTTTCCTTGATGCATAACCGTAAGAACCTGATTATTAAAGTGCAAGCGGGTTGCTCGTGAATTTCCGGAGGCATAGGTCGGACCACTCGACCTATACCCCTGTACTAAACAATCGACCACCCACCGTGGTCATAGATCTTGTACACATACACTCAACGGTAGGTATTGGTCAGGGTTGATCTGAAAAAAAAAAAAAGAATGAGAAAATAGTTTGATCTAAGGTTTTAGGAAGAATGATATGCATGTTGTCTCCCTTTTAAAAGAACGATTGCATTCCCATGTGATGTAGTATAGAGATATCAACTATTTAGTTGTGCATATACTTATTAGTATCTTGTGTTAATTCTATGCCACAAGATATAATTTCTGTATTGTGGTTTGGTTGAATTCATTTGAAAAGTAGGTACCAGTTTTATTTAAGGGATTTTTTGTTTTTTTTGTAATCACAGTCGTTATGAAGAGTTGACATACCAGTCCGATTCATGCCACTTTTATAAGAAATTAGAAATAAACCTACCAGATGATTGTTTACTAGCATATACATGGACGTCCTAGATTTATATGAACTTAGCTTCATATAGATGAGTTATAAGTGTTGACCTGCATGATGGTTCTAGATGTACCTATTCATGTAATGGTTCCACTACTGGATCAAGTAGCTGAAGGCACAAATTCAGTTATCAAGTAAAGCTTGC
Source organism: Nuphar pumila (assembly GCF_984573655.1). Classification (NCBI taxonomy): domain Eukaryota; kingdom Viridiplantae; phylum Streptophyta; class Magnoliopsida; order Nymphaeales; family Nymphaeaceae; genus Nuphar; species Nuphar pumila. Next base: position 73,900,382 of record NC_143263.1, on the reverse strand, counting down.
GTCGATTCAAGCTGTGACTAGGGCCGACTCGAACTGGGGTCATATTCAGTTTTCATTGAGGTGCTGACCAGATTTGATCATGGTGGTCGAGCTCATTCAGCCTGACATCGGTTGCCTAGAACCAATAGGGGCTCCGCTTGTTTGTGGGCTGCGGGCCGCACAACATGGTAGCTTATGCTGGATATATCAGCCATGCCTGATCGGACCGACCAGCATGACATGGGACTCTATCGACTCTTCTCGGGTTGTGTGCTGTCATGTTTTTGGCTCACAGTCAATGTAAGGCGTTAGGTTGGCTTGGGTGCTGCAAACCGGAATAGCACTACGTGTTATCTCTATGGGGTTTTCTGTGGTACTGATGTCTTCTTTTAAATCGTTGTAATTTTGAAAAGATTTTTATATGAAAAACATGTGAAAATCAGACATCAAATAATAAAAACCGGTTCTCACTAGTGGATGAGACCGGGTCGAACTCAGGGAACGGGAATATTTCGTATTCAAGTACACAAATCTAAACTATTCTTTATTGCCGAATTTATTGAAATGTAAAATGTTTAAGAGAAGTAAAACAACTAACTATTACAACAAATGAATACCCTTCGCAGAGGGCGTAAAGTGCAATATTTACAAACCCAATTAAATTCCTAATTCTAAACTAAAAAGTAAAAAGAAGCTTTATTGTACTTCGTGTCATGTAATCGCTTCCGCTCCAATCCTATGCTATCCTGCACAAGTAGAAAGAACACGAGCAGTACCAGATCTAGAACATAAAAGAAATGCTAAAAGACATCTAAATGACTAATAACTAAGTAATTCTACGATTAACTAACTGATTATTAAGCAATTAACAATACTAATTACCTATCATTTACTCAACTAACAACTACTTAAAACTCAATGAACTAGGATCTATCAATAGAGTAAGCTAATTATGAAAACAAAACATGAGATTAAAATTTCAAGAATTGAAAGAAATGAAAATATCAAGGATGTAATGAAAATCAAGAATTTCAATATGTAAAGAAAGACAAATAGGAAATGACTAAAATTGATTAGAAGAAACTGAAACATGAAATAAAGCAAAAACAAGAAATGAATTTGTAAGAAAAACAAGAAAATTAAATTGAAAAACAAGAATTGAATGCTAAGAGCTGGAAAGTTAAAATGAACAAACAAGAATTCATTATTAAGAAAAAAACAGGAATTACAAATAGCAAGGAATACAACATCAAATAGTAAATCGTGATAATCTAGAAGAGAACATTACTGAATGTAAACAACGAAATTGAAAACAGTGTGCATTCAAATCAAAAACATATGAAATGGAATTATAACAAGAAAATAAAATCAAACACACAGAAATTTTATCTTTTACCAATGAAAAACATTAAAACTGGAATTGTAACACCCCATTTATTTTTTTATGAAAATTCTATTTTTTTTTTAAACATTTAACTAGATAAATGAGGAGCTACCATGAACTTCAATCTTACTCCATCATAACAAAGTTTATTACATCAAGTTCAAATATCCAGAAACATTAAACAGAAAAGTAGTAGTGCCATGATCGCCTGACGATGCTGCCGCCCTCACTCTGATTGTGCATTTATGTCTTCACCTGAAAGCAATAAACCATAAAGGAATCAGACTACCACTGTCTGAGTAAGTGATACAGTCCAAAATACATATGTGCAGTGTCATGTGAACAAGTATGTATGAGTTATGATTTAACCGAAATTTAGTATTTATGTAACCATGCTTTTCTTTTTTTAAGTCCATCATGTCTAATGTGGTTGCTGAGTGAGAACTTCTATGATTTCAACTTCCCATGTATTGTTCTACTAGACCCCTATCGGTCACATTAGTTATCACCACTTTTATTGGTTTGAATTTTTAGTTCATACTTACCCTGTGGGTACGCACAGGCATTCGACATCGTAGCGGACCGAGATTATACGGGGGTTCATATGACCCGTATAACTAGCCGTACGGATACCCAAAAGGGGCACGGTGCTCGACCGAGAGAGATCCCTAATTGGCAAGAACTAGCATTGGATGCACCCATAACTCTTCTACAGAAGACTCGGACCCACCACCTAGGACTCACTGGTGGTCCTGGTCCCCTAACTCCGAAGACTGGGGACCGGGTGAGACGCCTCGCTCTCACAATACAGGTATGTCCCACGGAGTGTGTACCATCCACTCTCTCCAAAGTGGACCATGGGTCTGGTAGCGTACACTGTGATCCAGTGTACCCAGAACCCTGGAGTCCAGTAACATACACCGTCGTGGTGTACCCAGAAACCCAAAGAAAACCGGTAACATATACCCCTTTAGGTATACCCAGTTTTCACATTCATTTCAAGTTCGGCTAATTCGACAAAGATTTCTTGTGTCGGTTGGTTCTCTAAAATATATATATATATATATATATATATATATATTTCATGGCGTGTGGCTCACAATTCCAACTTGGGTTATACATACTATAGTTACAATTCCTTATGTCTTTCTCGATAATCATTTTTGAGATGTTGGGTTTAGTCTTATCATTAGTACCAGATAGTTTGTAAGTGGGAAAATCCATAATTCCTGCCTATCAACTATTAAGGTTCCAGATTCGACTCTCTCAGTATGCGGGACCAAAGGCAACCAATTTTTTTCATTGAATCCCATGTATTATGTTATCAGATGAACTTTAAGTAGTCAAAACGTGAAGTTACTTTCACCTTTGTTTCCATAGTGCTGGAAATAAAAATATCATGGTGGTAGATGCAAATCATCTAGTGAATGAATGCAGTTCCATTGGTCCACCCTGTGACAACAATCTAGTTGCTGGGTGCGGTTTGCTAACTCACCACTGTGAGTTTGCCAACACAAGCCGTTGGTCACAATAGAACTCGGTTTTATAGAACCCTACCACATCCGCCATCACTATCAGTCCAGACCGGTCGAACTGGACTCCAACCATCATGGCCCAGCAAGCCACAAGGGCCCTACAGCGTGCCATCTAGTTGCCCTATTACCAGCTGCAACAGCGACTGATTTCAAATAAAACTCCCACTATGTTATGTCATTAGGCAAGCCACCTCTTAAGTTCAAACAAGAAACAAAACGGTTGTAGACATTCATATCAGTAAACCTTTAGACAGCATGTTCCTTATATGAGTTAGAACTATTAATATGATAAGTTAAATACTACCATTTGAACAAGTTCACGTTGAGATACCTTGGTCTGGACATATGATAACAGAAATTTTCCTCTCAATATCATTGCATAATCTCAATATGTCTGAGTAATAAAAAAAAATTATTTCAATACTTTATGTTCACACTAGGCATACAACTAAAACTAACAAGCAGGTGATATGAAATTAAACTATTTCAAACCTTTATTATTCATATAGTTACATTGGTAATCTGTTTTATTTAATGCTATCCATTCTATGGTAATAGTCCGAAACCCAATTCCAATCCCAACTACATGCATAGATTTTTTTTTTTGTTAGTTGATTGTCTAGGCCCATTACGTCATTTGTTTGCTGGCAGCCCTCAATGAAACGTGAGAGGCATATGGAACAACAACAAGAAGGAAAAAAAACAGGTTGGGCTAATAAGTCTACCCAGATTTTTTTTTCTTCTTCATTTCATCACACGCAGTCCAACAAGTTGAACAAACCACGCAGGGTGTGTTTTGTTTCCCTAGCGTCTACATTTTACGCTCAGTTCATGTTTATAACATGTTTAAACAAACTTTACACAGGATATATCTTTATTTCCCTCTAACAACTTAGATATCAATATTACTCAATGTCAATGTAATATATTTTTTTTTCTTTATACAGAACCAGCAACGTATTTTATGATTTAGGTACACACTATGCTACCCATATGTATTGAGTTGTGCATCCCCTACCTCGTGAAGCTGCGAATCCACCGGAAAAATGTTCGCCTTTCTTGCGGACGTCCGGTAGCCTTGCACCAACTCCTCGCCGGGTTCAATGGTGAAAGACAATGAAGGCGGGGGAGTCGTCCAACTGATTGGAGGCTTGAGAAGGACAAGGCAACACTTGAGAGAGAGAAGGGGAGTTCACAAGGCTGGCTGGAAGAGGAGGCGTGAGAGAAACACAACAATTTTGAGAGAGAAAAAGGGACGGGTTCCAATGAACATCATTTTTTTTCTTTAAACCCTTTCCTCATTGAATTCCCACAGTTTCCTTATTAATGTTTTGTAACTCCCAGCCCATTATGGGATATAACTGCACCTTTTAAAAAAATCGTGGGATGGGCCTTCCTATTCCAAACGGTTGGGTTTCCAACCGTGGTCATCCACTCAGCCCTCTTTAAAAAAAAAGAAAAACGGAATTTCTTGTTTTAATGCTCCCTTTAAGACCACATTTTTTTTTCTAGCGTACTTCAAATTTTGAAATCTCATTCCTCCCTTCTTTTTGTTGTTTTGGCCAAAAAAATCTTCTTAACACACCAGAGGATTTGAACCGAGGTTCTCCTCCAGAAGGGGTAACGAGCCCCGCCGGTGCGCTATGTCTCATTTTGTTGCAAATTCTTGCAACCCAATTTTATTTAACATCTTTATGGTCGTTTGGCTTTGAAGCAAAAATTTTCTGGCGCCCAAGGGGATTTGAACCTGGGACATCCTCCCTTCTAGCCGTGCGCTCCACCTCTACTCTACTTCTTTGCTTCTTGTCTTCTTTACTATTTCAATACCTTTTAAACATGTGTGGTCCTCTGATGCCTCCTCACTCAAGCCCGGAGTTCATTGCCCGAAAAGTCCAAGATACCTCATCTTAGCATCATAAAAATCTGAAATTGAAAATTCTTCTTCATCATTTATTTATTAAAAAGACTATTTTTTTTTTTGGGTTTTACAGGAAATGAATTTAATGAAAGTATAAAATGAATGTAAAAGTAAGAAAACATGAAATTACAAATAAGAACATGCTGCAAACAGGAAATCGTGTACATAAAACTTTAAAAAGAAACCAGTAACAAAGAACAGGAACAAGAACTAAGTGAAAACAGTAAACACGATGTCAAATACTGCAAAAGAGGGAAATCAATGTTGAAACAAAAAAAAAAAATTTAAATCACATTGAAAAAGAAAATGAACATCACATTGAAACAGAAAGTGAAAACAGAATTTATGGAGCACAGTAAAACCAAAAATTTAAAAACTGCAAAAATAGGAAATAGAAAATGAAAATCTATTGTATTTACGATATTATGATGGAAATCAAAACACAATTACTGAATTAAACAAACTGAAAATCAAATCAACGAAAAGAATAAATGAAAAAAAAATTCAATAGAATACACACAGGAAAACGAATTGAAAAGGTAATCAGCATCCGATCTATCAATTCTTTTCTTTTTCTTTTTTTTTTAGTTTTTCTTTGTTTTTTTTTTCTTTTTGGCTTTACAGAAATAGCAACCAGCAACCAGAATACGATCTGAAGAAGAACTGAAGAAGAAGAAGATCAATCAGAAGAAGAAGAAGAAGAAGATTAAGATCTTACCGAACCAGAGGAAGGATTAGGGAAGAAGTGGCGACCTCCACCACCACTGCCGTTGCCGGACTGAAGCTTCACCACCACCGGTTGTCGGATTTAACAGAGAAAGAGGGAGAAAGGGAAGGTAGGGAAGGGGAGTAGCCACCGGCGATGGTGGAGGAAGGAGAGAAGAAAGGGAATAGAGGGAAAAAGGGGAAAGGAGGAGAGTTCAGGCGTGAATGGGAGGAGGCGCGCTGAAATTTTCGATTTTGGGGGTTTTTAAAAACTTTCAAACCGGCTGGAATTAGTTTGAAACAAATGCAAACCGGTTCAAGCCGATTTGGTTATTATTTTTTTTTAATTTTCTTTTAGAAATACAAATCGTTTCAAACTGGTTTGTGTTATTATTATTATATATTTTTTTTTTCAATTTTTTCAATTTTCCAAAAATTACAAACCATGTAATGATTTGTTTTTATTATTTTATATTTTTCATTTTTAAAAGTAAAGAAAACCTATTAATCGGTTTATTATGAAAATTTTCAAAAACAAAACTATTTATTTATAAAGAAACTCAAAAACTAATCTAACTATATATATATTTTTTTTCTTTTCTAAAACAAACACTAAAAATGAATATAAAACTAATTTTCTCCATTTTTTATTTTTAATAAAAACTAAAACTAAACTACAAAAACTAAAATAGGCATAAAAATGTAAAATAAAACTATTTTTCCTGCATTTTCTATTTTTTAAATCATTTTAACACATTTACTCGAAAACTAACATAAAATTGGGTTTTTGAAACATTATTTTATAAAATCATGCATATTTAAATGTTAATTAACCCTGAGTTATATGCATGATCAAATACCCTCATGCTTATGTTTTGCTAGTCCTCGAGCAAACTAGAAAAATGCAAGAAATCAAACTATCACCTAACTCACTTTCGTAGGAATCACGGTTGCATTTAGCTCATGCAACAAGCCCTTTCAACCCCTGGGTTACCCCAGTGGACGAGTAAGGTCTCGTGAGGGTTTGCAGTGATGCTACCCACAAACATCTCTGTCATGTATGCAAAATATTACACATCCTCATAAGCAGTAGGTAATCAAAGACTTTATTTTCACAAATATTTCCTGTTATTTCAAAATCACAATATAATTAGAATCTTTTATGTACCACCACAGAAAAAGAATTTCTTTCATTTTTCTAAATATCACAGTTATTTATATTTTATTCTTAGAAAATCTAATAAAAACATATTATTATTTACTTATCCTCACTCATATGTTTTCTACACAGGTTTTCTCAATCACACTTCTAAGCACTGAACTTTTCTCTCTTTTTCAGCTCTTTTCTCGATTTTTTTATTTTTTCACGCTTTTTCTTTTTGCGTATTTATTCTTCTCTTATAGCTTGCGTGTGGTCTGCTTTTATGCCTTGTGCAATGTCAATATCTTCTATACTTCTTTTTTTTTTTATGCATACCAAAAGATATCAACTAAGACATAAAAGTGACTTCCTTCATTCACCTTTATAACATGAGAGTCAAATATTTCAACTTGTATATGTTCTCAGTTACTTAGGATTACGAAGTTTTCCACTCTCCTTTTCGAAATGGAATTAAAAGTTTCAACTTACATCTAAGTTCCATCTACTAAGGATTGTGGAATTATCCAAACAACCTAACGCATGCTATATTTTTTTCTTTTGAGCTCATTTTTTATGCTTTTGTTCATTTGCTTAGTTTTTCAAAAATAGAACTGTGCATATTCATATTTATGATTCAAAATAAATTCTAACATGTATCTATCATCATTTCTTCGAAATCCGCATAAACAATCATAATTTTTAGATCTATGTCAGAAAAAAATTTCGTGGGGCTTAAAAATCCTCTAAAAACATCAGATTTGAAATAACATTCATATAAGTTCAAACTCTTTCTTTAAAAATCTACTTTTCATGAGAGATATGTAAACATGTGCAAGAACGTAAACAGAAATATCAAGGTGTGCAAACTACACCCTCTCCCATGCTTGAATGACACTGTCCCAGTGGCACTCCCCCATGCTTATATGAAACTAAGTGAATGCACATGAGAGAAAATAATTGAGGGAAAAGAGTAGAATAACCTGACATGAATTAGAAATATACGTCCTATGAATGTAATGAATGCAATGTATACATGACAAAACATGAAAACCATGAATGAAACAAAAAGAACATGAAAAACTCATGAATAAAATGAAAAAGTAAAAACAAAATAAAATCTATAAATTCTAAGCAAATCTAATAATATACAAGATATGGGTTGCCTCCCATAAAGCGCTAAGTTTCACGTCCCCAGCCAGACGGATCCCTGGAAAAATCCTTCATCGTCCATGAGATCAATGGACATGAAGTCAGGCTCAACCGGGCTCTATAAAGAAAAGAGTGTCATCTGTGACACTACGCACTGTGTTTCCATCCTGTCTACCTCTAACTGTAGTATCAAAACTCTCTCGACGTGAAGAACGGAGATTAGTCTCATCTGAGAGACTGGTCAAGAAATGAGAGTTCAGGACCGACCGACTATCAATGAATGCAACTTCAGACAAGTGGTGAATATGATCAGGCTTGACTTGGTCAAGCACCTTCTGCATCTGCACCTCTTGCTTACTAAAAACAATTGGTGATCCTAAAGGTTGAGAAAATGGGGCTTTATATGATGAAAATGTATGTTGTGAGTAAGGCCCCTTCTGTTGAGGTATCATGGAGATCGACTCGTTAGTAGAAATGATATGAGGTTCATGAGTCGATTCCTGAGTGGAGTGACACGCCTTCCCATACTGAAGGGATGTAACAGATTTGACTGGCTCATGATGTGAAGTAGGTTGCAAGTCAAATGACATGGAATCCTCTCCCTTGGATGTGACAACAGACTGACTACATGGGTTACCCTCGCTTTGCCTACTGAAGGTCTCAACCAACTGTCCCATTTGAGTCTCTAGCTTGGCTATTGACTGCGTATGGGAGCTCAAAACTTGTAATATCCTATCTTGGAAGGATTGACTAAATGAAGGCTCATGAGGATGGGGTTGAGTATAAGCATGTTGGGTTGGAGGATGAACCTGTGGAAAAATGGGATGCGAGTAACCTTGTGAAGGGTTACTGGGTCTATACTGTGTCTGGGAGGGCTGATGGGATAGGGGAATGGACTGGTTTCGCCAACCTGGGTTATATGATGATGTAAATGAATCAGGCATGGGTTTAGCGAAACCTTGGGCAGCATTCACCTGCTCCTGAACGAATTCAGGATATAATGGCGCTGCCAGACAATCCGCAACACAGTGTGCAGGGCTAGCACATAGCTCGCACACTCTTTCTACTGGATTTCTCGAGGAATTGGCTAGGAATTGATCTAACTTCCTAGTCAACTGGTCAACCTTGGTACGCAATTCTAACTTAGACCCTACTTCAGAAATCCCTATTTTCCTAGGACCACTAGACAGAGATGTAGTCCTATCGAGCCGTGAAGACAAGGTATGATGCATCGTGTTTTCACTCAAGGTCTCAAATAGAGACCACGCCTCGTCCTCACTCTTGAGCATAAAAGTGCCCTAACAAGACGAATCAACCATTTGACGATGCTTCTCAGTAAGCCCGTCATAAAAATACTGCACCAACTGCCAATGAGGCACTTGGTGATGGGGACACTTGCGGAGAAGATCTTTCAATCTCTCCCAAGACTCGTGAAATTGTTCTCCCTCAATTTGAGAAAAACTGGTTATAGCTTTACGAAACTGGTTTGTCTTACCAATTGGGAAATATTTTTTTAAAAATTCTTTTTGCATTCCTTCCCAAGTAGTAAAACGAACCGTCTCAAGAGATTTTAGCCAGTGCTTGGCTTTATCTTTGAGAGAGAACGAAAACAAAGTCAACCGCATAGCATCATCTCCAAAGTTATTGATTCGCACAGTCGAGCAAATCTCAAGGAATTCGTCGAGATGACGATATGGGTCCTCATTGCTAAGGCCATAAAACGAAGGTAACATTTGAATCACACTGGCCTTAATCTCAAAATGGCTCGCTCCTACATCAGGTCTCGTGATGCAGGAGGTGGGAGTATACGTATTTGGCATGAAGTACTCCCTTAAAGGACGGATCAATTGATGATCGTCAGCCATTGCGTACACCTTAGAGTAGATTGGTGTAGCACACATCCTAACTTTGGGTTTTCTACCTAACTAACGCACTAAGCGGCCAAACCACGCAAACCACAAAGCAAGTAAACTAAAACAACAAAAACTAAACAAACATCACGCAGTTACACATAACAGAGATTATGCATAAGAAATATGAAATCTATGTGTACGGTACCAATCGTACACAGTCACCTCTAAGGGAATCCTAATAGGTGGGCTGTGCAGAAAAGTAAGCTCGTCTCTAAGATATGCACATACGTGGTTCTAAACCTAAATGCAACACAAACACTAGGCAATAAAGTGAATACTAATATTACGCTGTTCCCCGGCAACGGCGCCAAAAATTTGATGTCTTCTTTTAAATCGTTGTAATTTTGAAAAGATTTTTATATGAAAAACATGTGAAAACCAGACATCAAATAATAAAAACCGGTTCTCACTAGTGGATGAGACCGGGTCGAACTCAGGGAACGGGAATATTTCGTATTCAAGTACACAAATCTAAACTATTCTTTATTGCCGAATTTATTGAAATGTAAAATGTTTAAGAGAAGTAAAACAACTAACTATTACAACAAATGAATACCCTTCGCAGAGGGCGTAAAGTGCAATATTTACAAACCCAATTAAATTCCTAATTCTAAACTAAAAAGTAAAAAGAAGCTTTATTGTACTTCGTGTCATGCAATAGCTTCCGCTCCAATCCTGTGCTATCCTGCACAAGTAGAAAGAACACGAGCAATACCAGATCTAGAACATAAAAGAAATGCTAAAAGACATCTAAATGACTAATAACTAAGTAATTCTATGATTAACTAACTGATTATTAAGCAATTAACAATACTAATTACCTATCATTTACTCAACTAACAACTACTTAAAACTCAATGAACTAGGATCTATCAATAGAGTAAGCTAATTATGAAAACAAAACATGAGATTAAAATTTCAAGAATTGAAAGAAATGAAAATATCAAGGATGTAATGAAAATCAAGAATTTCAATATGTAAAGAAAGACAAATAGGAAATGACTAAAATTGATTAGAAGAAACTGAAACATGAAATAAAGCAAAAACAAGAAATGAATTTGTAAGAAAAACAGGAAAATTAAATTGAAAAACAGGAATTAAATGCTAAGAGCTGGAAAGTTAAAATGAACAAACAAGAATTCATTATTAAGAAAAAAACAGGAATTACAAATAGCAAGGAATACAACATCAAATAGTAAATCGTGATAATCTAGAAGAGGACATTACTGAATGTAAACAACGAAATTGAAAACAGTGTGCATTCAAAACAAAAACATATGAAATGGAATTATAACAACAAAATAAAATCAAACACACAGAAATTTTATCTTTTACCAATGAAAAACATTAAAACTGGAAATGAATTTAATGAAAGTATAAAATGAATGTAAAAGTAAGAAAACATGAAATTACAAATAAGAACATGCTGCAAACAGGAAATCGTGTACATAAAACTTTAAAAAGAAACCAGTAACAAAGAATAGGAACAAGAACTAAGTGAAAACAGTAAACACGATGTCAAATACTGCAAAAGAGGGAAATCAATGTTGAAACAAAAAAAAAATAAATTAAAATCACATTGAAAAAGAAAATGAACATCACATTGAAACAGAAAGTGAAAACAGAATTTATGGAGCACAGTAAAACCAGAAATTTAAAAACTGCAAAAATAGGAAATAGAAAATGAAAATCTATTGTATTTACGATATTATGATGGAAATCAAAACACAATTACTGAATTAAACAAACTGAAAATCAAATCAACGAAAGAATAAATGAAAAAAAAATTCAATAGAATACACACAGAAAAAGGAATTGAAAAGGTAATCAGCATCCGATCTATCAATTCTTTTCTTTTTTTTTTAGTTTTTCTTTATTTTTTTCTCTTTTTGGCTTTACAGAAATAGCAACCAGCAACCAGAATACGATCTGAAGAAGAACTGAAGAAGAAGAAGATCAATCAGAAGAAGAAGAAGAAGAAGAAGAAGAAGAAGAAGAAGAAGATTAAGATCTTACCAAACCAGAGGAAGCATTAGGGAAGAAGTGGCGACCTCCACCACCACTGCCGTCGCCGGACTGAAGCTTCACCACCACCGGTTGCCGGATTTAACAGAGAAAGAGGGAGAAAGGGAAGGTAGGGAAGGGGAGTAGCCACCGGCGATGGTGGAGGAAGGAGAGAAGAAAGGGAATAGAGGGAAAGAGGGGAAAGGAGGAGAGTTCAGGCATGAATGAGAGGAGGCGCGCTGAAATTTTCGATTTTGGGGGTTTTTAAAAACTTTCAAACCGGCTGGAATCGGTTTGAAACAAATGCAAACCGGTTCAAGCCGGTTTGGTTATTATTTTTTTTTTAATTTTCTTTTAGAAATACAAACCGTTTCAAACTGGTTTGTGTTATTATTATTATATTTTTTTTTTCAATTTTTTCAATTTTCCAAAAATTACAAACCATGTAATGATTTGTTTTTATTATTTTATATTTTTTATTTTTAAAAGTAAAGAAAACCTATTAATCGGTTTATTATGAAAATTTTCAAAAACAAAACTATTTATTTATAAATTAACTCAAAAACTAATCTAACTATATATATTTTTTTTTCTTTTCTAAAACAAACACTAAAAATGAATATAAAACTATTTTCTCCATTTTTTATTTTTAATAAAAACTAAAACTAAACTACAAAAACTAAAATAGGCATAAAAATGTAAAATAAAACTATTTTTCCTGCATTTTCTATTTTTTAAATCATTTTAACACATTTACTCAAAAACTAACATAAAATTGGGTTTTTGAAACATTATTTTATAAAATCATGCATATTTAAATGTTAATTAACCCTGAATTATATGCATGATCAGGTAACAGCTTAACCTTAAATATATATATATATATAATCACCTTGGTTTGGTGAGAAGCTTTATATCCGATTGATAATGGAATTCAGGTTGTTTATTCAAACCCGAACCCAAATATGACGAAACACTGCTTGACCAAATTAAGTGTAGATTTCAGGTTTGAAGATAGGAAATTCCTAGATTGGTTTAATTTAGTTTCATTCGAACGTAATTATGAAACCAAACAAAATTACCTTATACCTGCTTAAGTCGGACTTGGAAATGCTTAAACCTGACCCGAGTTTGGTTCAAATATATATATATATATATATGTTCATATATATATATATATGTTCAAATTTGGGTATTTAAGAAACCTTCCTATGCCTAGTATTAGCTATAGCGAGATTGCTTTATGTTGATGACTCGCTGCATCCCGACTATGGTCTCAAGAGTATAAAGATACATATAATAACTCTATTTGAGCAATGAAGCTTTTTATGCAAGCTTTAGATCATAAATGCTCGAATTTGAAAGACCTCAATTTTATGCATACCCTCATTTTATTCGACTACTTAAATTAATATGGGAATTCAAATGGTTGTTCCTATCACCGTGTACACACACACTGGGACATGGTTGTACGTATTAAGAATGTACATATTGAGGATTGAACAAGATAACAATGATGTAGTCACATTGCCTATGGTTTTGTATGTGGCTTGTTGGTAAATACATATTTTTGTTATAATTGCACAATTGAAAAACACTATGAGGGTACGATAATACTAATCAAACTGAGCTTGAAAAATCTTTGTGGTGCCAAATGGGCACATAAGATGCTAAGTGAATGGCATATAATTGAATTTTGATTTCATGTAAATGTTAAGACATGTTCTGTGTCGATTGATATATGCTTGTTCCGCAAATATTCACTTAATAAAGAGCATTCGTCATGTCATGATCATGTGAAGGCCTAAAACTGAGCTTGCGGTCTTGCGAGACCGTTATAGTGCCGTACGGGCACTTATGAAAGGTTATACTTGAGATATGCCTTATAAGTGCATGATCAGTGGGGTACGAAATGTACACCCGAGCTCAAAAATCAAACCTTAAGATGTTGAAAGTATAATTAAGTACCCGGCTTAGAGTTGAGCCAAAATTCTGAGAAATTTTGGTTGGTGCCTATTGGGCATTCGATGGGTAATGTGCATACATTGAGATCACCCAGAGTATGGGTTGGGATTTTGGAAATCCCCTGTGGTGCAATGACTCGCACCAAGAAATAAACAAAGTATGAAATATGCATATAAAACAAGTGTGGGGTTTTGGGTACACCTGAAAGACGGTGTATGTTACTAGACCCAAACAAATAAGAATGAAAGAATATGCACACATAAAATAAAATTGGGGGATTCTGGGTATACCTGAAAAGGTATATGTTACTATTTTTTCGGGATACTAGGTATACTTGAAAACGGTATATGTTACTGGTTTTCTCAGGGTTCTGGGTACACCTGAAAAATGGTGTATGTTACTGGACCCATGGTCTACCTTGGAGAGGGTAGGTGGTACAAGCTTCGTGGACATTCTTGTTTTTGTGAGAGCTAGGCATCTCACCCGGTCCCCAGTCCTCGGAGTTAGGGGGCCAGGACTACCAATTCGTCCTATGTGGTAGATCCAAGTTTTCTACAGAAGTACAAGGTGCATCCTAATTCTAGTTCTAGCCATTGGGGAGTACTTTCTCGCTCGTGAACCGTCCCCTTTGGATATCCGTACGGCTAGCCACACAAGTTATAAAATAATAGACCCTCGTGTGGTCTCGGTCCGCTACGATGTTGAATGCATGTGCGTACCCACAAGGTAATTAACAAGGTGAAACATAAAGTCAGTGCATTAAGAAAAATCTTCAAGTAATTGCATACTGCTTGATGTTGAAACTGTTGGAGTAAGCTGTGACTCCTATAGTGCATGATTCAAATTAGTTTTTCGTTACATGGAAATTGTGATAACTTATGAATGATGTGTTGAACGTTGATGTTTGTGCTTTATACACACTTTACATGAATTGCTTTAGTTAAGTCAGGTGTACATCCTCATTAGTTCCAAAGTTGTTATTGCTTATATAAATATGGTTCATGCATATGATGTATCGTGCTTTGACATTGATGGAATATATCATGAAATACTTGACTTTAGTGACCTGTACATTTATCACTTGTTAAATGGTTATTAGTTCTATCTAAACATGTTGCACATATACTTGTACACGTGACACTGTGCACATTCATATGGATATTATGCTTCTTACTCAGACATGGTAGTCTGACCCTTTCTGAATTAATGTTTTTCAGGAAACTGAGTGACGAGCAATTGTGGTCGTCGCTGCGACAGTGTCATGTGACCATATCTTCTTTGGATGTCTTGAGGAACTCTAACTTGTAATAATTCATTAAATGTAAATTATGAATTGTAATATTTCAATGTAAGAGGTTACCGTTATTGCTTCTGTGCTATTACTTGTAACCCGCCCAAATAAATTGACTAAGAATTTAATAAAGCTTTTTTGTTGTTGTTTAAAAAAAAATTATTCCAAAATTTTCAAGTTAAATATTTGAGGCGTTACATTTACTTTATCTATTCTAAATATTGTCTCAATTTTTTTATTGTTTTAGTTTTCGGCCTTTTATTGATCAGTCATTGTATAAATTACGATAGGATATATTGTTCACATAGACAAAGCTTGTCAACCCTAAACCTAAACCCCAATCTCTAAAGCCAAAAACCCAAAAACCTAAAACACAAATCTCGTCAATTGCGATATTATACATCGATATCGTTCACAAAGACAAACAAAGACATATCGTTGTCGCAGTAACTTCCCAAACCATAAACCAGAAACCCTAAAACCCTAAACCCTAAACCCTAAACCCTACAATATAAACCCTAAATCCTAAACGTTAAACCCTAAACCCTACCACCTAAACCCTATAACGTAAACACTACAACCTAAACCCTATAACTTAAACCTGAAACCCTAAACCATAAACCATAAACCATAAACCATAAACCATAAACCATAAACCATAAACCATAAACCATAAACCATAAACCATAAACCATAAACCATAAACCATAAACCATAAACCATAAACCATAAACCATAAACCATAAACCATAAACCATAAACCATAAACCATAAACCATAAACCCTAAACCCTAAACCCTAAACCCTAAACCCTAAACCCTAAACCCTAAACCCTAAACCCTAAACCAAAAAATCCTAAACTCTAAACCCTAAATCCTACAACCTAAACCCTAAACCCTAATAACCTAACCCTAAACCCTAAACCCTAAACCCCTAAAACCCTAAACCTCATTCCCTAAAACATAAAACCCAAAAACCTAAACCCTAAACTCGTAAATCATGATAGGACATTGTTCACGTAGACAAAGCTCATAAACGCAAATCACTATAGGAAAAATCGTTTCCACTTTATGTCTATTGCTGTATAGATCATGATAGATTTATAAAATAGTGATAGCGATTTACAACTTTTACTTAAATATTTATGTCAAGTTGTAAATCGATTTGTACTTTACTAAGTCTAAACATCGTTTTGATTTATGTACACGTGGGTAAAACCCTAATATAGATCTGTGTAAAATCCTATTCTATGTAAAACCCTACCCGACCTGACCTGTTGTCCAGGTCTAAAACCCTAATCTATTTAACCTCTCTTCCTCTTTTTTGTGGCAACGCAACTTCTTCTTCTTCTTTTTTCTCCTCCGCCTTCATCTTCTTCTTCTCCTTCTTCTTTTTTTTAGTATTTTTCTTTCTTCTTTGTTCTTCTATGTTCCTTCTACCTGTGCTTGATAGATGGGTTTTGATATTGATGATGAAGTTGTTTCACGCCATAAAGAAAGATCTGTATAATCTTCGATGATGATTATGGTTGTTATCTTCTGTGTATACATCAATATATTCATGACACATATGACGGTAGCGTATTTGTTATGAAGTATATCAAAGCTTGCACATAATATAACGATCATAATCATCTTCAATAGTTGTCGTCATATCGGAGCAAGCACATATATTTTGCATGATAGACAGGGGGTGATGTTGATGTCTATCATTGCCACCATAACGGAGCAAGCACATATATTTAACATGATAGAAAATTGCACATAGAATCATTTTGAGCTCATTTTCTTGGAGAGGATGTATCCGCAATTGCACATAATGGTAATTTGGATTTTGATGTTAAGATATTTGGTAGAAGTGGATGTCAAAGGGCAGCTGCATATCCTGGTAAAAGTCTACGCATGAAAAAAGTCAAGCAGCTCTTATACGTTAGGAGGAACACATGGCAACAAGTCTATGCATAATCAAGAGGTACAAATGTGCTGCAAAAAAAACTTGCAAAGAGATAGGGATCTTCATTGGTAGATAGATTTGCCTTCTATCATTCCCAGTGACTAGCGAAGGTCATGTATTGTAACTAAATACTCATATATTTTATAAATGAATGTGGTTGTAATGTATTGTTGAAGTTAACTCGTTTTGTTTATTGTTTTTCTTTACCGCCTTTTATGAATCAGTCATTGTGTAAATCGTGATGGACATATCATTCACATAGACATCGCTTGTAAAAGCAAATCGCTAGAGGAAAAATATTATTATATTATGATACTTAAAGAATTATGGTTCTAAGTAGATTTATATTTATTCGCCTTTTATCAGTCAGTGTAAATCACGATAAGACAAATCGTTGTACATATAATGTATCTGAATCATTATACCATATATTGTCCCATTGCGATTTACACAATGATGTCTATATCTTTGAAGTTAACTCGATTTGTTCTTTACTAAGTCTAAACATCGTGTCGATTTGTGTAAATCACGATGGAACGTATCATTTGCTTAGACAAAGCTCGTAAAGGAAAATCACAATAGGATATTCAAACGAATTTGGTTCAATTATTTGATGGGTTTTGGTGGCATGGTTGTACAGATCGTGATATAGCAAATCGCAATAGTAGGTAGTCTTTATACGTATAAATCATTTCATCATTTTATCAATGTTTGTACAAATCACAATATGAAGAATGCTCGTAAAAGCAATTCATAATTTATGCAGTACACAACGCTAAACGCTTCTTCGATTTTTTTAATGAAGGTCGAACATTACAATGATTTATTCTGTGGCACTTGTGTGTTATGCTTATTAAAAAAAGAAATATACATTTATAGAATGTTAATTTACAAAAAATTTATAGAATTACAATAAAGAATTATAGAATTATAACAAATAAGTATCAGGATAAAAAAATCATATAATGTTTATTTAGTGGTACTTGACGACTCAGATAGACTTTGACATACAAATCGTCTCTTTCTTTTTCTTGGTGGACTCTCTTTCCTTGGTGGCCTCTTGGTTTCCACAATCTTATTAAAACCAGTGATAATCAGCTCTACCAGTGACCGCATTTGTGTTTTCAAATTCCTCACCTACTTCTTTAACTCCTTATTGTCCCTCTCCAGCATCTCAAACCTTGTGGCAGAGACTACCACCTTTTTTGTGAGTTGTGTTCTCTCATCATCGTGTACTGCAACTAAGAAAATCATTGTTGTAGTCGGAGGGACACGATGGGCGTGTTCTCTTTGCTGAGAGACAACATGATGGGGGACAAGAGGGATGCATGGGTTCCCAACATTTTCACGTTGCTTATTTTCAATCTTCAGATTTCGATGCATGGGTTCCCAATATTTTTTGAAATAGTTGGGGTCATATTGTCGTTTTTTATAATCATACGCTATGGCATGAACACTTTTTTTGTTCCAGCTATCCAATTGTTTCCTGAAGTGATCGTGCTAATTCACATTCCTGGCCCCATCACTTTTTATCTTCCTTCTCACTTCCATAGGCTGCTTTGGGGTAGACTGTCTCAAGCCAGCTTGTAGGAGAACTTGACTATCATACTGCAACTCGGCTTCATAATTGCTAAACAACCAAATATCGCAGGCAAACAGTCTTGCATCCTTAGCAACAACCTCTTTGTCCTCGTCCTCCCTATCTCCATACGGTCTCCACACAACCTGTATATTGGAGATTATGGTTTAGGTATATACATAATTATTCATGCTAATGAATGTTAAATATTAAAAAGATTTATAATAACGAGTGCTAAAAATATTACGACTATTACTAATGAGAGCTTTGTATTAAAATGATTTACACTAATGAATGCAACATATTACAATGATTTACAATAACGAATGCTAAATGCTAAAAAGATAATGCTTTGTACTAACGAAGAAATAATTATGTAACAATCATTACTTAAGAAAGATAACGATTACAACGATTTACACGCGATAACCATTTATACTAAGGAATACAAAATCCTGCAAAGATCATCACTTAAGAATGCTAACGATTACAATGATTTACAATAATGAAAGTTAAATGCTAAAGTGATAACGATTTATACTAAGGAATACAAAATCCTGCAACGATTATTACTTAAAATGCTAATGATTACAATGATTTATACTAACAAAAGTTAAATGCTAAAGCGATAACGAATTGTACTAAGAAATACAAAATCCTACAACGATCATTACTTAGGAATGTTAAACATTAGAACGATTTGTACTAACAAAATGAAAATCATGTTGCGATGATTACTTAAGAATGCTAAGCATTTCAACGATTTATACTAATGAATGATAAATGCTGAAACGATTTTAAACCATTTGCCTCATTTAATTGCAGACCATCTAAAATGAACTTAGCATTATCTTGCTTTACATTTATTCTAGCAAATCGGCAGATCTTTGGAAAACCATAAATCGCAGGGCCATACTGAGGACGCAAGACGACTATGCTCCCACAACCAGGCCTACAAAATTATATATATTAGTAAGAATATAACCTTCAACTATCTTAGTCTACAACTATAAAATATATAATAAACAATTACCTGAACAAATGGCCAAAACCCTGTGATGGTTTTTATACCATTACTCGCACGGTAAAGTTCATTGTACAAGTGTGCGAGCATAGCAGCACCCTATGCATAGTTGTCAACTTTATCTAAGTCTTTAAAGAATTGCATCCACATGTAACTTACTCTCGAACCAGACAAATCAAAAAATAAAGTAAGTCCAAAAAAATAAAGAAGAAAGCCACACAACTCTTGGTCAGCTCTTTCAGATGCACATGTAGCAGACTGATATTCCTATTTATTATGAAAAGAATAAGCTTTCATCGATGTGGAATTGCTTCCACTAGAAATATATTGCCTTCAGTCCTCTATTGACATTTCTAGAAGGGCCATAAACTTGTCCCTTGTGGTATAGTTTGAATCTCGCAATAGGACAATACTTTCATGGCACTTAAGGGTCGTAATCTGCACCACATCTTCTAGGGTCATGGTGATCTCAAAAGAATCAAACTGGAATGTGTTCATCTTATTATTCCACTTATTTACTAGGAGGGTCATGGTGTTTCATCACGTTTCAAAAAAATGTTGGTTCAGAAGGCCGCCGAAGTGCATATTTCGCAATCGATCCTTCTGATATTCACTCAGTTGTCCATACCACGACAGAACTATAGGTCGCTGACACCGCTTCCTGAGCTTTTCACCTGGTGATCTACTTCTCTTGTAACCTTTCTGTAACACAAAATAGCATATTATTCGTATCAAATCAAAATTAGTGTCATTTGTACTTCTACACGTAATTGTACACAGTAATCATTATAAATAATAATCATTGCACACTCACTATACATAGTAATCGTTATACATAATCATACCTGTAACAGTAAATCGTTCACAGTAATCACTATACATAATAATAGCTATCACAGTAAATCATTCATAGTAATCACTATACATAGTAATAACTATCACAGTAAATTATGACAGACATGATCGATTTACGTACCTTGGTCATGCTTTTTTCCTCTTCATCCCTTCCCTCCATCTTCGTCCTTTCTTCGCTCATTCGTCTCCCTACTCTGCTTTTCAATTACTTTATTCATTTCCATTTCTTTATTTTTATCCTCCTGCTTTTTCCTTTTCCTTTCCTTCTCTTCATCCTCCTGCTTCTTCCTTTCTCTTTCCTTCTCTTCTTCCTCCTGCTTTTTCCTTTTTCTTTTTTTATCTTCTTCTTTCTTCTTTTTCCTTTCTCTTTCTTTCTCTACCTCCTATTGCTTCTTCATTTCTCTTTCCTTATCTTCGTCATCCTCCTTCTCCTTGCTTTGCCTTTCCTTCTCTTCATCATCATCATTTTCCTTCCTTTGTCTTTCCTTTTCTTCCTCATCCTGATGCTTCTTCATTTGCCTTTTCTCTTCCATCATCATTTGCCTTTCATTCTCTTCCTCTTCCTTCTTCTTCAATTTTCTTTCCTTCTCTTCATCCTCCTACTTATTCTTTCTTTGCCTTTCCCTCTCCTCCTCCTCCTCCTTCTTTCTTTGCTTTTCATTTTCTTCACCATCCTTCTTCTTCATCTTTTAGTTCTTCCTCAAGCTTCTTTTGATCTTCAGCCTCAATATCTGATAGATATTGCTCCACGTAATACAATTCCAATGCTTTGTCCCTTTCTTTATCATTCTCAATCTTCATTATAGTTTGGTACCCTTCATAACGTTCATATAGATGAGAATGGCGGATCATTTCATTAAGTCTCATGAAATCAAACAGCAGAGGATTTCTTGTCTGACGAGGTTTAGACATTGCTAACCTGCACAACACATAAATGTAACCACATCATTATATGTTACAACCGCCTCCCCAAGTATATAATATTATAAATTATCCCATTCATTAAATAATCAATCACCAACATTAAAAATCGTTGTAATATTTGGCTTTATAAGTAAACATCATTGTAAGATTTAACAAACATAAGTACAAATCGATGTAACTTCATAAATACACATCGCTACTGCTTCAAACTTACAAATCGTTATAGCAATCACAACCTTCAAAAGTAAGTATATATCGTTGTAACGTTTGGGCTTCATGTGTAAACATTGATGTATAATTTATCAAACTTAAGTACAAATCATGGTAATTTCATTAAATCGTTATTGTTTCAAACATATAAATTGTTGTAAAAATCGCAACCTTCATAAGTACATATTGTTGTAACGTTTGGGCTTCATACGTAAATATTGTTGTACGATTTATTAAACTTAAGTACAAATCGTGGTAATTTCATTAAATCATTACTGGTTCAAACATATAAATCATTGTTGCTTCATAAGAACAAATCATGATAACTGTTTTTTGATGCCCAGAAGGTGGATAGGTACAAATCGATTTGTTTCAGTATGAAAATACTTGTTATTTAACATGAATAGTAAAACCAGTTGTAAGATTTAGCATTCAAATTTATAAATTGATTTGTTTGCATAACGAAACCTTACATGAAACTCACCAAAATGATACAAGTTTTCGTAATCTGACAGTGAAGGACAAACACCTAGAACTAGAAGGTAGATACAGTCGATGGTGGCAACGATGTTGCCACTGCGTAGATGATGACAAAGGATGTTCCGACGAAAGCAAACAACAACAAAGGGTGTTCCGGTGGCAGCAGACGAAGGCAAAGGTTGCTCCGGCGATAACAGACGATGACAAAGGGTGCTCCGGCGGCAATAGACGATGACAAAGGTTGCTCCGACGGTAGCCGACGATGAAAAAAGAGGGTTCGATGGCCAAAAATGATGACAAAGGGAGCTCCTATTACAGCAGATGGTGCAAAAGTTTACTGCTTAGGGCGAAAATAAAACGTTTGGACTTTGAAGATTTAACATCATTCTAGAACCGGCGTTTTCACTTTTCTAGATGGAGGATCTCGAACTGTCGTTTCACTTTTCTAGATGGACATTTTTGTCCTTTTCTCGAACCGTTGTTTCTTGATGAGAATGGCAAGAAAGGGTACTTAAGTCTTCGCAACCGCACCGGACTTCGATGCTAAGTGATGCCGACACACACGGGGATATGAGCCCCATGAGCTTATATATGTGATGTTCATTCGAACCCCCGAACATGCATTGTAGCAAATAATGCGTCTTGGGGGGGGGGGGACATATAACCTGCTTCGAAGATTTCACCTTACTGGAATTTAAAAAAAGAAGAAGATAGAGTAATTTTATCATGCCAAACCAAGTTAGGAGCTCAATCTAGTGGTAAACAAGACGTGCCCAAATATGTCTTGCACGTTTACCAACCCTAAACACAATAGCAAAGGTTTAATTATTGCTTAGCTTGAGTGTGTTTGAGAGTTGTTGGCGTGCATTTAAAAAGCTAATCATGTTGAGGTTTGCATGAAAACACTTTAAGATACATTTGAATTTCAAATTTGAGAAATCTTGACCAAGGATTATCAAATCTGTTCATATCATGACCATCCCAAAGTTGCATTAATGAGGGGAACGGATAAAAGTAAACTGTGAGCCCTTGCTTATCACTTGCTCAGTTGAAGCTCGGTGACTCTCTTTGAGCAAGGGGTCCGCCACAGGTTTACACCATCGGGAAAGCGACTGTAAGTATGGCAGGCTTGGTAGACTAGGTCTCTAATCCCGAGGGTGGTTTCTCTATCTTTCATGGGGAAAAAAAGAAAAATCTTGAAGACGAAAGCATGAAATATGGTTTTTCAGGTACATGTGAAATGTAAAATGTGAAACGAATCAAGAAATTAATGTGTAAGCAAGTACACATGCCATCCCAATTCACACTGACCCGTTCAAGAAGGACAACAACCCAGTCCCCATTAATGACTTGAACCATTTTCAATCTTCAACTCACCTATCAGAAATGACTAAACACATAGAGGTGAAAAACAAGTAAGATTTGCGCTGAATTGAGTAGACAATGTGCTATATTCAACTTCATGAACTGTGGAGAAGTCCTATTGAAACAAACAACGTGGAGACAGATGCAGAACATCCTTTGTATTTTTTTAACAAAAATAAATTCAGAAAAAGACGTTGAACACTTTATAATAGAAAAACTAAAAATATGTTGAATAGACCCCAATTCAAACTTGAACAGAATGCAAAAGTATTTTTCCCAACAATAACTCAGATCCAATAGAATCCAATCATATCAGTCTCAACTGATCCAAATATTCAATTGATTTTTTTTTTTAAACTAAACACAAGAACCAAGCAGAGTCACCATCTGCTTGGTTCATTTACCCCTAATGGCCTAACCATGTTTCGTAGAGGGAGTCGAAAGCTTTTAAACAAACAAAGGCCAAACCTTCTTTGATATGAATATAGTTTTGAAGTGAATACAAACGTTATATCATCACATCCATCTAGTGCATGTTACCTTGCGTTGGGAGGTTGCAGGTTCAAAACCCAATGGTATAGTTGTATAACTGGTAGGAGTCTTCCTATCCTTGGCTTGCCTTTCAAAAATAAAAATTGTTGGCTTGATTGGTTAGATAGTTTTTGTCAATTGCCAACCATTAACATATGAAAAGGCTAACCATTATTTGGATCTGCTGAGTTACTTGATCTAATTTAACCTCAAACAATTCGTCAACTCCATCCTGTATAGAGAAAATTAACCTCATGTCAAAATTAAATTTGGGTTTAAAATCAGAAACCATATCTATTCATAAATGATGTGACGATATTTGATTTTTAGATTGCTGGATAGACTTAAATTTCCTAACTTAGGAGCTAAAAAACTAGAATGAACAGATAGATAGGTTTCTACGGGTTCCACAATGAGGTTTAGATTCATTGAATGCTTTCTAGAGGCTTTTGAGGGATGAGGATGAAAGGTTCCAAAAGTTTATCCCCAACCTGTGTGTGTTTATGGGCCAAATAAACCGCTAATGACACATGGTGCTAACAACATATGCTGCTAACGATACTCAAGAGCTATTAACAATCATTTATGTGTTGTTAGGAATCTGCTGACAACACTTTAGGTCTAGGCCAACTGCTAACGACAATGCAAGACCGGATAACTTCAATCTTTGATTGTCGTTAGCAACAGACTAAGACATTCTTGACATGTTAACTTATTTTGGTCATATCTTTTTATCAGAATATCAGATCGAGGCGTAGTTTTATGCATTAGAAAGCTAACATCATCTAATTTAATTCACCTTCTTAAGTATAAAATTAAATTTGATTTATATTATTGCCAAAAATGTGCTCAAAGTAATCACTACCTGAAAAACATGATTTTTACTGAATAAGTCACCTTGTCTTGGTTATAAATTTTGAATCCAATGTTGGATTGAGATGATTTTTATTTTCTTTAAAAGTTAAGATCAACTAATTTAATTGATATTTAGTCAAAAACTTGAGAATGCCATTTTAAAGACCAAATATAAAGTTTGATTTAGAATAACTTTAAAATGAGTTAAAGACACTGGATTTTGGCATATGACACCTAACATGAAATGACTCGGCCAAAAATGATTCATGATAAGAAGCACCTGAATCAACAACTCAATTGGTGTTGATGTTTACAACATTGAGACAACCACCACTATATTTTATTATATATCGAGAACCATTTTCAATTGCATT
This sequence comes from Nuphar pumila, assembly GCF_984573655.1. Classification (NCBI taxonomy): domain Eukaryota; kingdom Viridiplantae; phylum Streptophyta; class Magnoliopsida; order Nymphaeales; family Nymphaeaceae; genus Nuphar; species Nuphar pumila. The sequence continues at coordinate 73,875,248 of NC_143263.1, read as the reverse complement.
AGCCTATTATATATAGAGAAGAACTCAAAAAAAAAAATCAGTTTTCCTTCTTAAACTTTCTACATTGCCTGGAGTACCCGACACCACCATAGTAATGGAAAGTAAGCTTACTTATAAACTTTGATTTAGACTTGGACTTTTCTTGAACATGTGGCTTTCTATGGGATGATCTCCCATGATCTTTATTTGCCAAGATCTGTGAGCTAAAGATATTTGCTAACTTTCTTCAAACTTCTTTATTCATCAAACAACTAGTCACATGCAAAAAGATCACTTGCAACTCAATCCAATGTTGAATTACCCAAGAATACTAATGTTTCATAACTTTTTGGTAGGAAACCAAGCAAAAAGATCACTTGCAACTCATTCTCCCATAGCATCTTTACATACACCAATTGATGTATAATGTTGTGCATCCCATTAAGATGCTCTGCCATCGACGATCCTTCCTTGAAATTGATGTTTACTAGTTGAATGAGAAGCACCTCATTTGTTATTGTTTTTCTCTCTTATAAATTTTGAAATTTCGTCCATAAAGACTTAGTTATAGGCTTCTTTGACACTTGGTGGAACACTGCATCATCCAATCATTAGTGAATAGTAGCAATGGTCTTCTTATCAAGCTTCTTTTATTTTTTATTAGATTTGATTTTGGGGTTATTTTCTTTGAAGAGATCATGCAAGTCCTTCATGTAAAAAAGATCTTTCATCTTAACCTTCCATATTTGCCAACTCTTTTCATTGAAGCTAATCATCCCTTATATTTTGTTTTTCATCTTAATTCACACTAATATCAAGCAATTCTGATACTACTTGTTGGGGAAAAACTAAAGTAGCTAAAACAAGCAGAAGTACTTCCCCTCCATATAAATCACTCAGAAAATTCAACAACCAAATAGTGTGTAACTACCTCTACCAAAACAAATATACAGTACGAATAATAAAATAAAATAAAAATCAAAGAAAAGAAACATTTTCTTTTTTTATGGAGTCATCAACTTCAATTTCCTATTTTATGGAATTATCAGCTTCAATTTCCTTTTTGACAGATGAGGAAACCTTTTCAATTTTTTTGGAGTTATCAGCTTCAATTTCCTTTTGGACGGATGAGGAAACCTTTTCCTTTCTTTTGGAGTCATCAGCTTCAATTTCCTTTTTGACGAATGAGAAATCAATTTTCAACAATTGCATCAAATCAGCTATTGGAGAACAAAGTCCAACAGATACTTCATCTAATATCCTTTGGACAATAAGTTGAATCATCGTGCCTTTCAATAAAGCCACAAGACAATTAAACAAAGTAGCAACTAAACGTTGACGATGTCCCAACAGGAGCTCTGCGTGGTTGCTAGGAGCTGTCAGTGCACGTCTCTGGGACCAATGTTATCAATATGGGTGCGTATGGGCAGAATTTCAACTCGTTGCAAGGCCGATTTTGTTAATTTTTAATAATATAAAAATAAATAAAATAGTTTTTTTAAATAATATTTTAAACTATTTTAATGGTTTTAAAACATATCACGTAATAATTTATTATTATTTTTTGGGGCCGATATAGAATGATTCAGCTGAGTATCCAAATCCATTTTCTAATTATTTCTTTGCACCTACCATGGCTCCGCCTCTTTTTAACCATCACCATCACTGCCCTACCTTGATATTTAATAATTAACACAAATACCACCACTGCTCTAATTAACCCCAACACTGTTAAAACCACCAGTGGCTCCATCACTAACACCATGGCCGCCCCTATCTCCCCTTGGCACAAATATTGTCAGTCTACATCCACTATCTCAAAAACCTCTTCAGCCACTCTGATCCCCACATCCACTACTGCCACAACTACTTTCATCCCATATTTACCCCTATCACAGTAGTTGCTTTTCTCAACCCAACCTTATAGACCATACCACCAACCACCACCACCACTGCTATGCATTTTACAAATTAAACTACATATAAAAAATGAGGGTCCTCGTATCCTCTCTCTCACTATGTGTGTGTGTGTGTGTGTGAGGGCCTACATCCAGCCTACAAGTTTTTGAGGGGGGTTTCATGTTTCCTTAAATCTTACCATACAAATGGGTTCTACATGCTTTGATTTTATAGGAATCAATTCTTAAATAACTGATTCCAACACACATGAAAGTTTTTATAAGATTTAAAAATCAATCATATAAAACAAGCCTCCCATCAGTGATATTAAAACTTCAATCAGGTGATTTTAGATTCACTAAAAACATTGTTGATCAATGCATATACCTTAAGACTAGTGAGAATAAGTTCATAATTTTGGTTTTGTACGTTGATGATATTCTTCTTGCAACTAATGATTTGAGTATGTTACATGAGACAAAAGATTTTTTTTCTCTCATTTTGATATGAAGAACATGGGTGAATTCACATATGTCCTTAAAATTGAGATCTGTCATGATAGAACTAAGGGTATACGTGGTCTCTCTCAGAAATCCTATATCCTTAATGTTCTTAAAAGATATGGGATAGAGAATTGCTCTCTTGAATATGCACCAATAGTAAAATAGGATAAATTAAGCTTAAAGGACGGTTCTAAGGATGATAATGAAAAGACTCATATGGCAAGCGTCTCATAGACTTCACTGGTTGAAAGTTTGCAATACGCGCAAACCTGCACACAACCAGATATCACATTTATTGTTAGGATGCTTGGTAGATATTAGTCTAATCTAGTCATTGTGCACTAGAAGGTAGTGAAAAAAGTCATGCACTATTTATAATGAACGAAAGATTTTATATTGACCTACAGAAAGGTTGACCACTTAAAGGTCATTGGATAATTTGATGTGGACTTAAGAGGATGTCTCGACATTAGAAAGTCTACTACTAAATATGTTTTCCTATTAGCAAGTGATGCTATCTCATGGAGAAGTAGAAAGCAGCTCACACCATAAAGGCATAATTTATTGTTCTATACGAGACTCAGGTCATATAAATCAGAAACTTCATTACGGGTCTTGGTATAGTGGACTCTATTGAGAGACTACTAAAGATCTTATGTGATAATGAAATTGTCGCGTCCTTCTCGAATAACAACAAGAGCTCCATCTCATGTCAACATATAAAGTTAAAGTACTTTGTTGTTAAAGAAGGAACTAAGAATCATTTAGTGTGTATTGATACAATCGATACGAGAGAAATGTCAGTGGACTTGCACCGAGATTATATTCCCAACATATAATGGGGATAGGTCAATTAGATTCCTTCTGATGTATGATGATACATTATAGTTATATGTGTTCATATTTATGAAACTAAATTGTTTTCTATACTTTTGTGTATTGTTGATTTTGTGTAAAGTATCTCTCATTTAGAAAGAGAGAATAGTAGAATAACAATATTAAAAAGACCAATAGAATGGGTTAGATACCAACCTATTCATAAAGATAATCTTAACATGCTAAACACTAAAAATGAATAATATTGTAGTACATGAAAATATGATATCTCATATAGAGATGTTCATCTCCATGACTCATATGATTCATTCTTGTAATACAAGATAGCATGTGAACCCACATAAAAAGGATTATGTATTTTTTTGTGTAAATTCATCACAATTTATCAATTGGGAGAATGTTAAACTTTTTTAATTAAGTCCAACCGGATGTAACTTTGTTTGACACAAGGCACACCAAGAGGCTTAATGAGAGTCAGAGTGTTGTTACATGAATGTGAAAGGTTCACATGTATGAATGTCATGCATGTGACCCCCACTCTTCTCCCACTATTCCAAGTTAGTAAATATATAGATTTTATGATTATTGATAACAAATCACTTCTATCTCAAATTGATGAAAAGTAATTATTGGTTAACTAGCTTCGGGTAAAAGGTATGAATCCTGATGAGTCTTTTCAAGTTGTTGTCATAATAAAAAAATTATCTAATTCATGGAAAGACTGTCATAATATATTAAAACATAAAAACAAAGATTTTACTTTTGAATAACTTTTTTCTTATCTTCATATTAAAGAAAAATCTCATCATAGAAACAAAAAAAAGAAAGTCAAAGAAGTTGAGACCAAAGTGAATATGATGGATCGTAAGCCAAGATTCAAGCTTGGTTTGAAATTTAAAAACAAGAAACCCAAATAATTTAAGAAATTTAAACGTGAAATCATTTTCTGCTTTGTATATGACAAACTCGAAACCAATGTGAGAGAGTATTGTCATCGCAAGAGACAAGGCACCAAGGCAGAAGCTCTCGAAGAGAACCTAGTGGTTGTATTAAGATATGTTTTCATGGTTCAAATTGACCAAGGGTGGTATATAAATTCTGAGTCTACAATTCACACTTGTAATGATCAGAGTATGATTAAAACATACAATGTCATGGGGGAAGACAATCAAGTCTACATAAAAGACTCTCATCCTGCAAAGGTTAAAAGAAAAGGTGAAAAGATTAAAAGAAAAGGGATTAAGGATATAAAATTCACATTCAAAAAATATCTTATCCTCATGAATGTATACCATATACCTCCTATGACTAAGAACCTTGTATTAGTCTGCCTACTAACCACGCATGGTTTTAAGCTTGTGTTTAAATTCGACAATATAATATTGTCAAAAAATCATGTATTTATTAGAAAAAATTTTGTTTCCAATAGAATGTTCAAACTGAATGAGATCAATGATAATGTCTTTGTTTTTGTTTACTTGCTTGATTCTCTTGGTGTATGGCATGTTAAACTTTGTCATATGCATTTTGGATCCATTAAGAAAATGCGTAAATTAAGATTAATTTAGGTTTGCAAGAAGCATGATTATTGTAATAAATGTGACGTGTATATTCAAGCAAAGTTCTCTAAGAAACCTTTTCATGGAGTGAAAAGAAGTTCAAAAATTCTTGAACTCATACATAGTGATGTATGTGTTTTGAAAAACACTCCAACTCGTGAGGGTAATTTGTATTTCATAACCTTTATAGATGATTTCTCTAAATTTGCTTATGTTATGAAAACTAAAGATGAGTCATTCGAGAAATTTAAATTTTGTAAGGTTGAAGTTGAGAATTTTCATAACTATAAAATTGTTTCATTTAGATTAGAGAGAAGTGTTGAATATTTATCTCATGACTTCGCCAAATTTTGTGAAGAACATGGAATACATAAACATAACACTGCACCTTGCACTCTTGAGCATAATGGTGTTGTAGAACAAAAAATAAAACTTTAATTGACATGATGAATGCAATGCTAATTAGTTTTGGACGTAATTTTAATTTATGAGGAGACACCCTACTTAATGCATGTCATATTTTGAATCATGTGTCTCATTCAATATTACATGTTATTCCATATGAATTATGGAAAAACATAAAGCTGAATTTACGCTATCTTAAAGTTTGGGGCTGTGTAGCCTATGTCAGATTGAATGAACACAAACAAACCAAACTAGGACATAAAACTATTGAATGAAATCAAACAAACCAAATTAGGACATAAAACTAATACTTCTGTTTTTAATGGCTATTCTAAAAAAAGTAAGGCATATTGATTTATGAACTTAGAAACTAAAGTTATTTTTTTATCTGTACAAGTTGAGGTTAGAGAAGATTTTGTTTTCAAAGATTTGAAAAATCTTTCCTCCTATTGGTTTTCAGGAATCTGTATCTAAAATACCTGCTTTGCAACATGAAAATACAAGTTAAAAGAAGTAAGAGGATTAGAAAACAAAAGGATTTTGGAAAAGGATTTTATCTCTTTATGATTGATAGAAATCCTTTAAGTTTTTCTGAAGTTGTGTCATCACCTGATGTTGCATCTTGGAAAGAAGTGATTCAAAATGTAAATTGATTTCATACGTGAAAATAAAACTTGGGTTTTAGCATAATTACCATAAGGAATTAAACCACTTAGCTGCAAATGGATTTTCAAACAGAAATTTAGAGATAATAGATCAATTGACAAATTTAAAGCAAGGTTAGTAGCAAAAGGTTTTAAACAAAATTTTGAGATTGATTATTTTGATATGTATGCTCTAGTATCTAGGATAACATCAATTATAGTTCTTATAGCCTTAACTTCTATTTTTAAACTTTTAATTCTTTAAATGAATGTTAAAATTGCTTTTCTAAATGACAACATAGAAGAAGAGATTTACATGGATCAACCAGAAGGTTTTGTAGCTCCTGGTCAAGGAAATGAAGTTTGCAAATTGCTTAAGTCCTTATATAGATTGAAACAAGCTCCAAAACAATGGCATACAAAATTTGACCAAGTAATTTTCAGTTATGGGTTTAACACTCTTGATTCTGAGAAATTCATGAATGAAATTATACATGTAACTTTTATACAAGCATGTGAGCTTGTAATTTGGTGTATGCATGATGACAATGAATATGTGGTATGAGTATAAATATAACTTGTGAGTGAGCATGAGTACGGTAAGACCCACAAGTGCTTGTTGAGCACCAAGAAAATAAAAGACTTAAAAACACATGCACATAATCATATAATTGCCTCAAAGAGATTGTTCTCAAAGTTACCAAGAGATGGGGTTTGTACTATGTGCAGTTTGAATGGGTAAAAAATAATATGTGGTATGAAATCTCCATGAGTGGAGCTTGACTAGTGAGCCTGTGTGCTAAGAGCACTTGAAATTAATTTATGAGCCTAAAATTATATACTACATTGTGATCTATTCAAACTCAAGACCACCTTAGAAAGGGTGGAGGTACACTCAACTGGTTGATCATTTATTGTTTTGGAGAGCTCATCATCTTCGTTAATCCTCAGTCATCGGTCTTAGAGGCTAGACTACCATGTGACTTAGTGGTATGTCAAGAATTTCTGCAGAGTAGGAATCGATTCTGTATGGATCACTAGGAGTTCTCTCGGTCGTAGAGTGCTCCAGTGAGAAACTTTCAAAAAAAGTTGGTAGATTCTTCTAATCATAGAACTAATGAATTACATGGCATAACAAACACCCTATTGGATTGGTTGGATCATAGTTTAGAATCCTAAGTGTGTACCCTTTAAGGCAAGAAAAGAGAAATAAAATATTAAGTATTGAATCACTAACAATACTATAGTCTGTGCATAATTATAGGATTTATTATGAATTGTCTCTTTACCTTTGAAATTATGCATAATAAGATAATTGTCATGAATATTAACTGTAAACATGTTTGGTTGTGAATATATGCAGTGGATTGATATTATCATGTTGTGTTGTATGTTTTAGTTGATTGACTGAAGATATACCAATGCTTATCTCTTGTGTTTGGATTACATTCATGTTTAGGTTGTTTGGTATATCCCACTAGGGATATGAATTAATGCCTGATACTTTAACATATTTCATATCGTGCATGAACTTGTGTGATGGTGGGATACTCATCATTCTCTTTCCCAGGGGATCCAATTTTATTTTGGATATTTTATATTAAGTTGGATTATTTATTGAGACATATAAACTCTGAATTTATTTGAGTACTGGTTTAAATTAATTTCTTTAATTAAGATCTTTAAATACACTTGTGTGTGTTTATGTGTTATTGTAACTCACTCAAAGTTTGAATCAGTTTCAAATCAAGATAAATCAAATACAAAAAAAAATCTTGATAAAATTTTGGGGCGCTATAGGCTATCATAGTGAATAGCTAGGAGGCAAGGGTTTGCTACCCAATAGAATCTCAATCAAGAGGTACCTTAGCCATTCAACTTTTGTACTAGCAGATGTTAGTACTATGAGCTCCACCCCTATAATGAATTGGGTTATAATGGTTTACTTCTTGGAAGCACCCTAAATAGCCTCAGATCTAAGGGTAAAGACCCATCCACTTGTGGATATCGAGTCATTCCCTATTAGAGTTTCAATTAGCATCGCTATAACCTTCAAGGTTAGTAGGTTTCTTGATATGGAATAACCCACAATTCAATGTCCTTTTAAGGTACTTTAGGACCTTAAAAATAGCATCCCAATGATCAGGTCCTGGATTGTTAGTATATCTACTCAGTTTGCTCATGCAAAATGTTATGTTTGGTCTAATTTCATTCATAGCATATATAAGACTTCTCATAATACTATCATACTCAAGTTGGGAAATACCACTTCCAGTGTATTTAGATAATTTAACACTAGGATCAAACGGAGTATCAATAGTTTTGTAATCAAAACAATTAAATTTTCTAAGCACTTTCTCAATATAACATGATTGATTTAAACCATATTCATGCTTATGTCTCATGAGTTTGATTCCTAAAATCACATCAGCAAGCCCCATATCTTTCATGTCAAAGTTAAGTGACAGAAAATGCTTTGTATCATTTATGTATTCTATATTATTGATAATTATTAACATGTCATCTACATATAAACAAATTATGACAATGCTCATTCAACAAAATTGCATGTGCATTTTATTCTTTCTTAAAATCATGTCTGATAATGCATAATACACATTCTCATATATGATATATGACTTCTTAACATACATGGTTCACTATCAAGAATATTTAGTTAACATGCATAAAATATCATAAATCATGTCTTAACCATTATTTAACTAATTTTGAAAAAATCACCAAAAATCACATATACTAATTTTGGCCCTCAAAATTTAATTGGAGTTTCCCTAACATGTTATGAATAAACCACCAAAATTTCAGCCCCAAACTGGAATTTTCTAAGATTTACTATGAACACTCTTGACAAAAAAGTTTTTACATAGTCTTCTACTATGTCATGGATTCCACCCAAAATTTGAGTCATTCTACATAGGTTTTTAGACTTTTCAAAATAGTTGAACGACAAAAATCTATGATCGATTGCAATAGATGTTTTGCCCTCACAACTGACTCAAACCAAGAAAAATAAGATTCTAAAATAAAGTCTCAGATGTGTAAAAAAACCTAATATTTTTATTTTTATTTTTATTTTTATTTTTATTTTTATTTTTTGAATTCATATTCTGAGAGAAACAATTTTTTTTTCGAAACTACTTGGACTAAAAACAGGAACACCATATCAGTGATTTGCAATATTCATGATTCACCCAATAACTAAGATCAAGAAAGCCATAAATACATGATTAGCCATAACTTCATATATTTAATTACAATGACAATACATCATAATAATTATTAAAGCTTTGTTATGTAAACAAAAATCAAAATAACCGCATACATTATTCAGAAATCATGGTTCTTTCATGTATTCATTCTGAAAGCATAGACTTAGCCAACAAACAATTTAGAAATCAACTAAAGCATGATCATCATATTTTTACAGATGTATTAGCATTCTAATTGACATAACTAACATGACTTAACTCACTTAATATGTTAATTACAATCTAATTTAATCATAAGACATAAAACCCCATATCAATTTTGCCTAAATCCTTAAAATAAAACACATCTGCTTGATTTAAACATAAATCTATGCCCAAATAAATTTTAGAACTGATTAATCACGCTTGTGACATATAGACCCATCATTCATATATTAGATATGATTAAAATAATTGAGATCCAACAATCAATCATAGATCTAATCTCCTCAAAAAGCATTTTTTTGCTTTAAGGCTTGAAAACTTATTTTTTTATCAAACCAGTTTTCAAAAATCAAATATGGTGACATGGTTTCACCAAAACTGATTTTAAAAACTAAAACCAAATCTATTTTGGTTGTTCCAAGGTCTGATCCACCCTTGGTTTAGATCTTGGAAAAATCTTTATGCATATCTTGTGTGTTTAGATCAACACATGCCTATGTGTTTGATGCACCTACCTCCTATGTAGTTTTGAATCAGCAAAACCCATCATCTGTCATCTCTGGATTCAAAAGAAATACCTCCAAGCTTCAAATGTTCTCCTCCAAAGTGAAACCTCAATGACTGCTAGACTAGCCTCCACAAAAGAGAAAGAACAGGAAAAGAAAGAAAGAGAAAATATGCAATAGAGAGAGATAGGGTGGAATAACACCTATGAGCTCCCGCCCTTCTTTTATAGGGTTTGGGTCTTGCTAAGACAAGGTCTTGGGATTGCCTTAGTAGCTCAATTAGAGCTGAAAAGAGGGTTGTTTGACCCCTCCTTCCTAGTCCTTTCTCCTTTCCAAAAAATCCAACACAAGGACTTTCAAAAGTTTGCTTTTTACAATTTTTCTCTTTCTTCTTTCTTCTTTCTTTGTTTTACATTTGTTTTTCTTTATTCCAAGTAGATAGGGACATCCCATGTGGGTGCCCTTACTTGGCTTGCTTGCTACATAAGTCTAACTTGGACTTTAAGCTTTCTTACCAAGCCTTGACATCTTGTTTTTTGGTAAGTTTTGAAAATCCTTTTCTTTTCTTTTCTTTATGAGATTTTGAAAAGATTTTAAAGTTTTTGAAAGAAATATCCAGCCAAGGGGGTGTGGGCCCACCTAGTGGGGCATCACATCCTCTTGGTTTGGTTTACTTAATTAATTAATTAATTAGTTTTTGATGAATTTGCTAAATTCTCTAATTTCTAATTTGGATTTTAGATTTATTTTAAATCTTAGATTTCATACCTAATCTAAATCCAAATGGTCTCGAACCAATTTGGAACTAACTCCGCATACTAAATCCAAATTCATTTGTAATTAAATCTAAATCCAAATTCATTTAAATACTAATTTGCCTAAATTTAACCCTGAGTTAAATTTAAATCTCAATATAACTCTAGTTAAAATTCTAATTCAAGTGAGAATAACTTTTCAAATTAGTAACTAAAGTAATTCTAATCCCAAGGCATAATTGAATGAATAAAAATTCTTAAATTTGACATAAAATTATATTTATTTATTAAAATAATTACCAAAAAAATTATGGGTATTACATAGCCAAAATGCTATATATAAAGCAGTAAGCAATATATATAATGGAAAATCTAGACATAGTAGTCTAAAGTATAATATTGTGAAAAATTTTCTCAAGCAAGGAGTAATTTCAATAGAATATGTGTATGAAAGGTCATTCATGTAAAATCATTAAAAATACATGAGGGAATGGGATTAAAACCCACTAAAAATATTATCCATGATAAAACCCAAACGAGTGATTTGGGACGTCTAAGTTCTTGGTTCAAAGGGAAGAAGAAGTCACTTGAGTAATTGAGTGATCACTAAGAAATATATGAAGATAGAGAGTATCTTCAAGTCCCATTATGATGTAAGTGCTCGAAAAACCTATGATATGAAGATGAGTCTTTTGGTTCTTAGTGATATCTGTAGGCTAGATTGGCTAAAGTGGTTTAAACAGATTTTTACTTTTGATAGACTCATCTATATGAGTGTGAAGGTGTGGGTCGCTTTCTATGAGATTGATGTTGTCTCTACAACACTCATAAAATAAGATATTGCATAGGACCTTAAATAAATGCAGCCTTTATATATTGATGACACGTATAGTTACCTGAAAGAAATATGTGTGTGAATAGGCCTAAGAAGTCCACATTAAAAACTAAGTTCAAAGCAGCTAGCTACTTAGTTTCTTAGACTATCTGGATCTTGTTCACACTAAGTGTATGTTCAGACCGAAAGGTACCTTCAATTAAGCATATGACTTTCACAAACAACTTTGTTCTTCCCTTCTATCCTATATTTTGACCCACGTGGTGGATTGTTATTATTTGGCTCAAAATATATCTTTTTAAAACCAAGTTTTTTTGGAAAAATAACTTTTTTTTTTTACAAGTTGTTTGAGAAAGTTTTTTGGAGCAAAAAACCCTTTTTATGAAAAATGTTGTCATGCATTGATCATTGTTGAAAAACTGCATAAGTTTATAATGAGTTGGGTTGCTTTAGAGTGCAAGGCCTCAAGGGCATTAAATCTTGGGCTTGTCAAATGAACCTTGAATATTAAATATTATTATTTGAATTTGGATTTGGACCTAGACCTGGTCTTGGTCATGGTAATGTTCCTGACCTTGACCTTTAAAAGGTTTTCGAAAAGGTCCTTTTTTACTTTCCTGGAAGGCGAAATCTATCCTTTTTGCATAGCCTCTACGTGTATGCACATTGAGATGTCAGTGACACGTAGAGCCCATGTTGTAATGGTGAATGCCCATGATGGGACAATGGCAATGACATGTGGCACTAATGTTTGGATAGTGGTTGCCCATGATGAGACGCTAATGACATGTGGCACCCATGTTGATATAGTATCCACTCATTATGAGATGCTAGTGACACATGTGACCGCCTAGGATGGGTGAGTTACCTTGTAGTTTTGATTTGATACCCCAGCTACTTTATATGGAAAAAAGATTCAAAAAACCAGTCAACTTCTTGTTTTTTCCTCCTCTGAAGTCTCTCGCCTTCTCTTTGCCTGTGAAGTTGTTCAGGGTAACTATGTTATGGTGACTAACCTACCCAATGCTAGGAGAGGTTAGTATTGCATGAGAGGTGTAGACTTGGTTGTATCCTAAAAGTGAGGTTGTGTTTAACCCCACTGCACTCAGGTTCATTTCCAGTGGGGAAACTGTAGCTTTCAAGACGGTGCCATTGTTGCGTGCCATCAAGCTTTGGTCCCAAAGATTTAAGAGAAGAATACTACCAAATCTTCAACAATCCCTTTTGATTCCTGACCTTCCGAGGCTTGAAGTCGTAGGACATATGGAGGACCAACTTGCGGTATACGACCATCTTGGTGGACTCCGTAAGGCACCGACTCAACTTCGCAAAATGCTTGGTGAAGATGGGGATGAAGATCTCATACCACTCCATCACCCTGAAAAAACTCCATCCTCCCACCTTCCTCCAACTCCCCACTTCCTACAAAGATAGAGACACCATGAAGCACCAAGGCTTCATGGAGATGGATACCAAAGAACTTTCCAGTGTCATCACCTTTAAAGCTGAGGAACACATCAAACCTAAACCGACGATGCTTTGATGAAGAGGGGCATGCATGCAATTCATCATGAGCGGTGGTTCTCTTTATTTTCTTGTCCCGGGGAGGAGTTTCACACCAACCTCTTGCTAGGATTGCTAGAGTTCTATGAACAGAAGTAATTTATATAATCACCATTTCTGCAGTCTTGCACCCACTTTAGCCACCTACTCTCCTTTGCAGTCGACCAGGGAGAGAGAGAGTAATACTCATTTATAAAATGTCAACAAAGTGAAAAAGGTAGGGGTTCTTAAGCTTATGGAAGCCATTCAAGGTGATCTAATTGCAAACACTGGATTAGTGCTATTAATGTCTTCTGTTCTACTGAGGGACGTGGTGCTATCCCCATGGTCACCGTGTGGCCCACTCAAACTTGTTTTTTTGAAAGACAAGTTGGGGTTAGGCAAACCCTATCAGATATAATGATACAAGGTGATGTGCACTAGTTGCTCCTACCAGACAAGCAAAGCCTCCGTTGGTGGCCCACTCAAAATCTTCATATCTTGCTAATGTCGAATTTCATATATGTGAGGGTTGTGGTGCCATCCCTAGGTTCTATGGGATCAGTGATCCATGATTTTGGGTCAGATATCCTTGATCTAAGATCTCCCCTTTGTTGGCAGAGTTGGATCTAGCACGGGCCCACACCAGATTCAACATCGCGAGGCAGTATTGCTTGGGTTTTATAAACACAACCTCACATGCATTCTAAGAAACACATGAAGCGTAAAAACATTTCAAACATTCAACAAGCATAAGAGAATACTGCTCAACTAAGGCCTCCTTTGGGAGCCTGTTGGTAGAGGAATTAGGATGTAACGGGAGACAGTTATATGATGTGACACTGAATATGGGTAATTAGTTGACGTTTGGGAGAAAGAGTTGGAGGGAGTCAAGATTTTCGGTGGGGAATCAGCCGACTCTAACTTCTCCAAAATACGTATTTAAACTTCTCTTTAAAAGAAGTATTTGCAACTCCTTGAATCAAAAGGATTTTGGTGGGTTCCAAAATCTCTGATGGTTAAAAAGTTTTGTGTCATTTATCTCAGTAAATCTTATATTCACTTATTTTACCTAAGTAAACAATTGGATTTTACCTTAATAAATCCTATATTTTTATATTATATATACATATATAATATATATGTATATATATTATATGTATATACATATAATATATATGCATATATAATATATCTTACATATAATATATATGTATATATGTATATATATTATATACATATATATATATATACATAATATATGCATACATAATATGTGTGTGTGTATTATAGAAAATATATATACATACGGGTCGCAGCCTAACCCGTTTCGGGCTGAGCTTACACCTAATTTATAGAACCTAGCTCGGCCTAAATACCATGCCACGAGTTTCCAAACATGGTGTAGAATCATGAGTAGTTGCAAGCCTGAATCCTTGAAGGAGTTGTTTATGCTTCCAAACAAAAGCGGAAGTCTGTAACTCCTCCCAAATCCATTTTCCTTGAATTCCAGTAGTTCTATTTCTCCCAACTCTTTGCAACTCCCTCTAACACCAGTTCCCAAGTAGAACCTAAACAAACTATAACAAAAACAAGCAGAATATGACATCAACGTATAATTAAAACATGCGTGTTTTGTTTAAAATGAATATAAAAAAAATCATTATCTCATAAATTTAAACAAGAATACTGATTTTCTAGCATAACAAAGAGATTTACAATATCACTGTCTCTGTTTGGAAATTGCCACTTGAGGATGAAAAGTGGATTCCATGATGGTCATGGATTTAGCTGATCCTTATAGTCCTTTGGGAGCACTCTTCATAATTCATTAAGGATTCCTCACTTCCATGGTCATTATGTTTGGGATGCACTTTTTGCTCGTGCAACCATACAAGTGTCACTGGTGTAGCATTTGGTAATTGCCACCTTACCCTAGTGGTTGCTAAGATGAGGAATTAGAACGGGGTGCAAAGGTCATGCCAGTTCTTACTTTTTTTGCTTATAATTAGCTTCGACATAGTTTTGGAAGTGGGGATTAGACTTACCACTCCGGTGACCTCCAATCGATACCAACGACCTTCTTGGTTGCCATGAGAAAGATACAACCTACCAGTAATGGAAAGGGGTCCCTCTCTGCATGATGCCAATCGAATCCCCTTCTTGTTGAATATCCTCTTCGATGACCCATCGCTTCTCCCTCACACTCTCTCCACACCCTTCAAGTTCCAAATTTCTATTGGTTTTTGGATCGTGGTATCAAATCGACAGACATGAAGGAAATTGGGTTGTGATTAACCGACCTGCTTCAAAGGGATCACCTCAATACACATTTCATATCGATAATCATCTTCCTGTAGGGGCTAGATTAAGTAGTCGGTCTCAGCCATAATTGTCTCATTGGATTCCTAAATATGTTGAGAATCCAATGAGTACTGGGTTCACCACTATCTCAATGGCTCATACCTCTAGAGACTACTAGATAAGTATGTCATAAGATTCATGGCCTACTACTTTGGATCATTAGATTCTCTTGTGAGATCAAATAATATACTCTAGATCCAATACCTATATTCAATATATGGATCAAACATGTGAGATATGGGTTTCATGTGTGACACCCAATGGCCATACTGGATCCATATCAGGATCCAACATCTTTCACTTGGTTGTATGGGGCAAACACCTACATTTTATCGTAAATGGTACATCATGTATTGCATATAACACTTCATGATAAAGCATGCACAATTCCATGGGTTATACCAATATGTAAGTATGATGTTTGCTCACATGTTATGGGTTATTTCTCACATAATCATGAGAACTTTGCATCATTCAAATTCAAGTACGAGGTTTTTACGCATGCTATAGGTTATTTTCTACAGAACCATGTGTATTTTCTTCATTTTAAATATGATGTTTTTCACACATACTATGATTATTTCTCACATAGTCATGTGATGTTTTTATCATCATGTGAACCATAATTCTTTTTCACATATATGGATTTAGCCATGACATCATGAGGTTTTATATACACCAGTTGGACTTTCCCTTCATGATATATCACTATCATGAGAATATTTACAAAGTATGTTGATTTTTCATCATGATCATTTCATGCACTTATTTTACATAACTATATGGGTTTCTCATCATGTCATAATTAAAATTTTAACCCTTAAAGTGCAATATCATATTTAAATAAATAATTATAATATGGGTCTCACTTATGTAGTAAGTCATGGGGTTCTTATGACTTCCATGATCATATTATAACACATCATCATGTCCATACGCACACTAGGGGAGTTGTAACACCTCAAATTTTGTATCTCAAAAATCATAGAATTTTTTTTTGAAATACTTTTATAAAAACTGCAATAGAAAATTAAATAGAACAAAAACTTGGCATGCTACTTTCATGATTACATTCATTTTCATACATGCATTTAATTAAAAAAATTAAACATTTATAAATCAAATAAATACTCATTGCATTTGAAATTTAATAATAACAGCCCATTTTAAAATTTAAATCAAATATCAGAGTCTCAAGTATTTTAAAATGCTCTCAGTCCAAAACACTCAGAGGTTTGGGAAAGGCTTGGCTTGATCCCCGTCGCAACCTCTCACCATCGCATATGAGCTCATTTACTTCCTAAAAAAAATATTAAATTCTATAGGGTCAGACAAAACTTGTCTCAGTAGGGAGAATTACATAGAACATGTAAATTAGAATAAGTAAACAGGAATTACTTCAAATTTTCATGTGCTTAACAAAAGTAAATACAACGAATTTAAGCATGTATTTCTTATATTTCATAAAAGCATATATTTGTGAAACTAATTTTAATTCATCATTCATTCAAGCATAAACAATTAAAATTGCATGAACAGTTAAAAATGCATGAATAGTTAAAAATGCATGCACTTGCCAAAACAAAAGTCAATTTTTATGCATGAGTCAATTCTTATCTTTAATTAATTATTATTTTTTAAATTATGTATGTCATGCCTATATAATGCACAATCATTTAAGTTACAATTTTTTTTAGAACTATGAGGGTACAAACACAGGTAGAAGTCATGGGTCAGGGCCATGGTGCAGGCAGTGTTTTCAATTAAAGGGTGGCTTTATCCTGATCGGGCACCATTCACTATTGCCAGGTGAGGGACGCTAAGAGCGAGAGAAGTTTTTACACTACCATCCTGATGCATCAGACTTTACTCATGAGATTCTATATCCTCAATACTGCAATCTAATGTGGAGTATTCTCCTATCTTTGGGGTTGGGGAGGAGCAACCTTCTATGCTCAAATTGATACCCATGAAGCCAGATTAGTATTACTTACTTTCTTTTAGTAAGTATTAGTCATTTAGTATTATATGTTTATCTTATGATCATTTATTTTGCATAAAATACTCATTTAACAGTCTTAGTTAATGAATTCGGCCACTTTAGGGCCCAATGATGCATTTTCAAAACCTTTAGTTCGAGATCATAGCATATGTTTCATTCCTTTTCAAATTGTGTGTGAATGCATAAACAAAGAAATGAAATTTCTTTAAACAATAGATGTACCCATTTATTCAGATCATCACGTACATGGCAGTCATATGCAAAAAATTGTAGCAAGTTCAGTATCGCTTAACATTTGCATTAGTATGCATAATAGACACTTCACTCTATCTATTCGATATAGGCCACAAAGGCATGCTAGTTTCCTAGAACATTGATCAGTTCGTGTCTCATAAGTGGACACTATAATTCCCTGCACCCCATAATTTTAATAGTCCATAACAGCTAAACCTTCTTTCAAAACAGTTTGCACACATATCATAGATTTCACAACAAATAGCTAGTCGGGTGCTAGATGGATTTCAAACTTGAGAAAACCCAACTCCGTCCGACTGTGACTGAGACTAAAAAAAAATTAGTCAATGGTTATAACTGAATTTTTCATAATTTGTAAAGAATTTTGTCAGCTTTTTTATGACACAAACCGTTCATATCCATATGAGGGAGTTACAAATATTTTGGTGCAGACCTATACTTTTTTGTTCTGACTATCACATAATAGTGCTTAGTCCATGAACAAAGCACAAATCTTTATAGTAGATGTAAAATTTTGTTAGCTTTCCAATGCAATAAACCGCTCATTACAACTCCTCTACACAAGGGCAATGCGACTGATTTATCTCTCGAGTGTCAGGCCAAAAATATGTAATTCTGAAAATTAGGCATTCGAGTATGCCAAAATAGGCCATCCCAATTTCAAATTCTGAATTTTTTTTACATGAATTCTTCTCAAAAACTCTTAAATATCATACTCACATAATCCTAACTCATCTACTATGGAAAAGTCATGTTTTTGGAGCTGTTAGGCCAAAAAATAGACCCATCTTTCCAAAGCCTATTTTCTTATAAATATATTTAGTAAATTTTGTAATAAAATAAGCCAATCACATAATTTTCTTATGAATTAAAATAAAAAAATCATGTTATAATTCACTAGTAATTACATGCTCGTACACTACAAGTTTTAATTAAATTTTTCTTGAGAAGAATTCCATATAACATGGTTTTTGCTAAAATTATAAAAAAAAAATCTAAGAAACCCAATAACATAAAATACATATTTTCTCATGACAACTACCACAAAAATTATTCTAATTTTTATAGTACATTTATATGAACATGGTCTACTAATTCTAATTAAAATTTGCAGTAAAATGACTAGGTAAAGTATGTATTTTATAATCTTTATGGATTTAATTTCTAACAAAATCTAAAGCATGTGTATACCCTTTTCTTTTTTATTTTTAATTACAATTTTGGCTACTTTTAGGGATTCAAAATAAACCCCTTGTCTTTAAGTTCAATATAGATTTTTATAGCATTTTTTTTATTCCACCTATAAAAAAAATTTTATTTAGGTCCTCATACCCGATTTCAAGAAAAATCAGTTTTTAGAAGGGTTTTCTTTCAAAAACCCCTTTCAAATCCATATTTTGACAACCCTAATCCAAATGCACTTGTGGGAGGCTTAGTTTAGGGTCTGCCCTCATAAAAATTTAGTGAAATTCTTGCCCACAAATTTCATTTTATGTGTAGAGTATATGACCCCCCTACCTTTTTGGTGAAAATTGATTCCTACACACGTAAGTTGGTCTTCTAGCATGAACCGGCTGCCCAACTCAAAGAACGGCTTCATCCACAACCTCTTTTATCTCCTCACATGAGCATGGATGCTTCTCTTGTTGAGCCAAGGGTGAAAACATCAAGGTTTTGGAGTGGGGAAAGGAGAAAAGAAAAGAGAGATTTTGGGGAAGGAGAAAAGACTTAGAAAAAAAACCAAGGGGAGCAAATGGGGGGAGCATGAGCCCCTCCTATCTATTTAAACTATTTAGAGATTAGATCAAGGGGATGGAAAATTTTCAATTCTTCATCTAATTCATCTAGGTTTCCTTTCTTCTATCCCCTATTTTTTTTTCATTTTTTTATTTATGATATATATATATATATATATATATATATTATCTTATAACTTGGATTAATACTTCACTATGTATGGTATATAATGTATATAGTGTATTCATGTATTGCATAAGCACATAGCTAGTCGACACTCCCTTAGGGTCAAGCTTGCTTGGCAAGCAAGTTTGACCTTGCCAAGTTTATTGGATTTTTTTGTAGTCTTAGGTTAATATTTAATAGTATTTACTATATGTATAATATATGTATTTCATACCACATATTATATAGAATATGTCAATATGTTTGATTGACACCCCATGGGGGTTGAAACTTTCCATATTGTATTTTATGGTCAAACTTGCTTGCTTGGCAAGCAACTTTGACTTGTTATTTATATTATTTTTTCTCTTTTTTCCTTTCTTTCTTTTTTATTTGTCCAGCAACCCCCTCCTAGAACCCTCTAGGAGGGGACACCCCTATTTAAGAATGCTAAAATGACAAAAAAGGTAACTTTTGACTTTTGGGCTTATTATGTAATTTAGAAAGTTTGAATTTTTAACTTGATTTTAAAGTTTCTTTTGTTTTTGTTATTTTAAAACTTTATATTGGAGTACCATATAGGATGAGACGTCCCACATATGGACTCCTACATAATTATATAATTTGGTTGGTTTTTGAGTTTTATTCAACTAAATGAAATTCTTAATAAATTCATAATTAATTCAAACTCAATTCATTTAAAATTCAAATATAAAATTAAATGAAATGACACTAAATGAAATTTGAATTAGGCTTAAATACAATTACATGTCATCTATTGAAATTTGAAAATCTATATATTTTAATTATTTATTTTAAATATCTTTTCTAAGGTTAATTCGAACTCTTCAAAAATAATTTCTGAAGAAATAAAATTTAATAGGGTCGATGAGACCCTTGGGCGTGTAGGAGTGTTTTCTCTTAATTTTTTTTTCTGAATCCTATAAACCCTATATCACAATACTTTAAGTCAAATTATTATTATGAAATTTATTTTCTAAAAA
Organism: Nuphar pumila; assembly: GCF_984573655.1. Classification (NCBI taxonomy): domain Eukaryota; kingdom Viridiplantae; phylum Streptophyta; class Magnoliopsida; order Nymphaeales; family Nymphaeaceae; genus Nuphar; species Nuphar pumila. Next base: position 73,854,823 of record NC_143263.1, on the reverse strand, counting down.
TATTGTTTTCTTAAAAATGCATTTCAAAAACAATGTCTACCAAGGTTGGCAGAACCTATTGTAATTTTATTTTTTTGTACATTAGATTTCAAACTAAATTTAAATTTATTGAATTCACATTACATACATATCAAGTTATCCTAAATTCGTCTGAAATCTCATTCAACTCTATTTTGATAAAATGTACCATTTATTTTATAAAATTTCCATCTTTTTTATAAATTTGATTATGAATGTGAATTTCATAAAAATCTATTTAAATCAACTTTAAGTTTTTATATGATATTTCTTATAATTCTTCTTAATCTAATTTATATTTTCACACTTCTTTCTCATAGAATTCATCATTAATATTGTTATGTTCATTAAAATTATCCTAAGAAATCTGACGGTACTCCTTGATTCATTATAAAATTTCAAATTTAATTTAAAAAAATCAAATTATTTTATATTTCAAACTTGAATTAACATTTTATTAAGCCTTAATTTAGATTTGAATCAAACTCAAATCTAATTATAATATTCATGACATATTTATTAAATCAAAATTCAAGTCTAATTGAAAATTGAAATTCTGATTCTGAATAAATTCTCCACTGAAAATTTATTTTAAATCCTAATAAATGTTTAAATTATAAATTAATTCTCATCTTCATCTTAAATAATATTTCACCCTTAATTCAATGTTATTTCTCATAAAATATCAAAAAATTATGGGTTTTACATTCTTCCCTCCTTAAAAAAATTTATCCTTGAAATTTAACTAAGATTATTCATCGACATAGTTCTAGATGTTTTGTTTTTATCATTTATATGTTTAATAATTTAAGAAAATTTATGAGTATTATAAGATTACTATGAATTTTATCAACTCATATATCTATGAATAAATATAATTTGTCAAACATAGCAAATAGTTTCACTTTTCAAAATTTTGCCATAGTTAATACTCTCACTATCCATGTGCATTATCACATGCAACATGCTTAAATTCTTATCTGGTTAACCATCACCTTATAATTTTGGATGAATATATATTGAGATCCAAATAAGCATAAAAATATAAATATCACCATGTTGCATATTGTAAAAGCCACAAAATTTTGGCAATTATAATATTTATTAATTTTGATAGCAGATGTAAAACCCATAAAATTTTGACAATTATCAAAATTAATAAATATTATAATTCTTGGAAATGGATACGGTAAAAGGATGTAGAGTCGATCCAAATGGATCAAACGGATCCAGTATTTGGATTTGAATACAATATATGGATTCAGATCTTGGATAGAGTCGAAACCCACTTAAAATCCAATTTTCAATTTTCAATTACAACTAAATTCACAAAGCACATCTTTAAATTTTCATCTTTTGTGAAAATTGCCTCGTTATGACCCATATACTATCAGTATAAGCTTTTCAGTAATTCACATGAAATAACGAGTTTTTTTCCTCGTTTATGTTCCAAATTTGAAAATTTACTAGTCTTATATATTATGAAATTGATTTATGATTCTCAGGAATTGATTCCTCATAACTAGTACTCATGTCACTTTGGACATCCTACTTACGCGATCTCGGACCTTCTGGGAAATGAACTTCGGGTTCGAGGGAGAAGGTGTCAGAATACCACACATGCTTAAAAGATATTGAAATAGTAACCAAGAGTGAAAGCATTCTTTTAAGGATTTTGGAATAATGCTGGACAGAAATAAATAAAGTAACGTTGCAAGGCTATGCAATGAAATAGGCAGTGGTGCAACGGTTAGGGTGGTTGTCTCTAAGGGAGAAGTTCTTGATTCAAATGCCCTGTGTGCCAGTGATACCTTTTTACTAAAAACGGTTTTTATTGATTTTTTTTTTTAGAATTCGAAAAAAAAAAACTCAATGTGGACTTAAATGGGGGAATGGCAACTTTTTAAAAATAGGGGGATGAACGGTTGGGCCTCATTGGAAGCCCAACCGTCTAGTTAGGAAAGGAGCCTCCCTTCCACCATTTCGAAATGGAAGGGAGGAGTTTCAAGAAAATTTTATGAAGGCAATAATGAGTGGGGCTAAGGGGAATCCCAAACGGAGGGGAGTTAAAAAAAAAATGGAAACTAAGGAGGGTTACAAAACCGAGTTTTGGAAACTCGCCCCTCCTCTCTCTCAAGTTTTCCCTTTTCTCTCTCAAGCCTCCCCTATCAACCAGCTGGGCAACTCCTCATCTTCATTGCTTGCCGCCATTGATTCCGGCGAGGAGCTTGCGCAAGGATACCGGGCATCCGCAAGAAAGAATGCCTTACTTTCAGATTCTCATCTTCACGAGGTAGGTGTAATATTCCTAGTTATGTGTATTGCCATGAAACATGTGTGTACGTCTGTCGAAATCAGATATTGAGACTAGTATGCAAGGAAAACAGTTGTTTTTTGACTCAGTACCCTACTAAAATGAAGTCGTACTGTAAGATTAGAAAACACTCAACAACGTGGTATAAATATGACGATAGGACATGCGTGTTATACAGGAAATTTAGTATTTGATATCATGTTACAGGAGTAACAAAATAAACCGATCATGGTGTATCTCGTATTGTGTTGATTCTTTTCTATTAAAATGAATACCCATCTGCCGCAGGGTTGTGTCGAGCATTTTTTGTAACCCTAAACAACCTTGATCATGCTACTTTCCTATGAATATTATCAGATTTCTTTTAACCACCGTGGAAGAAAAGAAAAGTGTTAGGGTCTGAAGCTATTCGCTTAACTCAAAAGAAAAAAAAAAAACAGGTCAGACCTACCACTCTGTCCTCATGTGTTGCACGTCACTGCACTAATATGGGTAACGATACTCATGTGGTGACCCCAAAAACCCTGGTGTACAGGCCATCACAAACACGATTTGGAATATACAACACCGTGACCCGGGATTACCCAGGTGGGGATCTACTGAAAGATCTGTTGACAGCCAGACGGAGTACAACGGGTCGCCCTGGTAACGTGACCTTAGACACTGGACTACAAACATTAAAAGTAATTAAGTCAGCCTGTTTAACCGACCAGAATGTCGAATCCAACGCAGAGGACGAATATGAGTCACAGAACGGGTGTGGCATTTCTGTAGCTAGAATTGACGTTGGCAAGATAGTCGACACTGGGTTGAGTAGGAAAAAAAACTGTAACTTTGGTCATCCGGGGCTCAATAAACTTCAACCCCTGTCGATTTAGTTGCTAGGCATGAGTGCTAGCACATTTTGGTTATTACACATGTCGCAGTGGGTAGAAACTGTCACACTCCTACGGGCGTCACCCGTCGAGAACTGAGTTAAGACTTGATGGAACCAAGTCAAACTATGGTCATCTTTCTTTTGGGGCTGGCTGCTTGGTTGCTGAGAATCCAAAAACCGGTAACCCACCAAGGTCAAAAACGATAATAATGAACTCTTTTAGCCTAATTCACGGCGACTCATCTAATTGGATGAACCAGAGCAACTTACACATAATCGCAAAACATGAGGGGACAGAGTGCTCGCTCACCCGTTTGGTTTGCTGATTTCGCACTTTTTCTCGTAAGCTTTTTACTCCTCTCATAAATCAAAAAAGTATATTTTAAATATATTTACATGTATTTTTTTAATCAAATTTTTTCCATGCATTGTCATTGACAATTCAGTAGCATTATATTTTCCAGAATCCTGTGCAAAATTGACAATTCAGTTGCATTATATTTTCCACAATATCGAACAATATGTGCAATATCATTACTCACGATTCAGTTGCATTATAAATTTCAATTGTTAAATTTCAATTGTCGACAATATGAATTTACCCTTTTTTAACCTTATATGTTCACTCGGTGCACCATGTTGTGCAAATACCATCACTCACATTTGAGTTGCATTATTATTTTCAACTGTCAACAATGAATTTACCTTCTTTTGTCATATCATCAACAACATTTAATGGACATTATTCTAAGTCAATCGATTTAACATAGCTCATTTGGAAGGAGCAAATGCCCAAGCACTTTATGAAGAAACTACATTATCTTTGATGTATTTGTGATACCTTCAATCTATTTTCTTAAAATTTGTTCTTACTTTAACCATCAAGGAGTAATGCATAAGTAATTTTATGAAGAAATTCTGTTATCTTTAATGTATTTACGAAAACTTCAATCAATTTTCTCAAACTTTGTTCTTACTTTCATTATCCTCAAAGCACTAGCATCGTTTTTCACCTACATATTTTCAAGCTCAATACGTAAAAGTTATTCCCATCTTGGATTTACTTTATTTCAAAAAAAAAAAAAACTTGGGGGAGTTGAATCGAAAAAATGAGTAAAACTAAGATTGGTCTAAGTTGTAAAATCAAAACCCTGTTTACTGACATAACACGCATTATAGTAAATTTGATAAACCATGTGCTTGAGAATTACTTGCAGTACTTGTTGCATGAGTTATACCAAATAAACTGAATTAAGCAGCTGCCAGCTGGGAGGATTCCAAACTGGAGGATTCTGATGTAGCTTTTATTGGATCCGATCTAATTGGATACTGACTGATTGAATTCAGAGTCAGATGGGAAAAGGGTAATGCCAAATTAGGAAGAATGGCATATATTCTGTCTCAATATCCATTGGATTTGGATGTAAGAAAAAATGAATTTGAATCCAATTATTACAGCTCCAACTTGCTTTAGCTAATCCAATTAATTGTATCTAGATTCATTGGATATCAAGAACCAAATCTGATTGGTTGATTTACTGATGAGTGAGGACTGAGGAACCTTCACCTGTAATAAAAAAAATCACACGTCTTTCTCACGATTTCAGATATGGTCTGTTTTTGTTTTTTTAATTAGAAGAGAAAACAAACATACTTTTTGTTTGAAAGGAAAGTTGGGTTAGGCATACCCCTACCAGATATATCTTAAGCCCCATGTGGCAGATGGATTCGAACCTAGACCTACAGCTTGGCACAGGACCCCACTTACCACATGGGATACCACCTCAACGGTGGTAAAAAACAAACCTAATCTTATCTCCATTCAGTTAATGCGACTTCATCTAGAATTTAATGTCCAAAAAAACCTGTAAGTGCTCAGCCATTAAGACCCTCTTACATTAGGAGACCTCTACAAGCACTTGAAAATCTCCATCAGTGCCAGAGAATATTTATTAATGGGCTTTCGAAATTGGAAGAGCTCAATATTAAAGAAAAATGCATCCTTTTTTAGTTTTCATGATATAAGGGTAAAACAAAAGCTTGTCATTAATTTAGACTATTTTTCACGTATGTTAATTGAAGTATTCATTTGATAGTTATAATGACATGGATTGTATGAGTAATTTAAGAAAACATAAATAGTTTTTAAAATTTTATATGAAAAGCAAGGTGTCAGCACCATTTCTTTAGCTAACCGCCCTGCTAACTTGGCTTTAGAAGGGCTTTTCCATGTTTTCTTAAATCTGATTTCAAAACGCATGTTTGTTTTTATAATGTTTAAAAATTGACCATCTAAGATTTTTTTAATTATTCAAGGCTTAAAAAACATATTCTTTTATAAAAACATACACGATCCAAGTACTGTTTTCTAGTAAATCGTTCATGTCGAACACATTTGTATTGATAGATTTAAGTAAAACATAAGAAACACCTTTCAAAAGCGCATTTAGCTAGAAAAGTGGTTAGCAACTACCACCTTCTCTCTCTCTCTCTCTCTCTCTCTCTCTATATATATATATATATATATATATATATATATATATAGGGAAGGAGGACTGTCCAACCAAAGGTAGGTCCAAAATCTACAACCAATGACTATTGGATGACTTTCGTTTTCCAATGCTTGAGCATCTCATCGAACCTCATATATTTGGTTTGTATAATTTATTTAGTAAGAAAATGCTTTACATGAAGACTTTAAGACATATAAATATGTTTTTTGAAACATGAAAACTTGACAGCTAACAATGCATTTAAAACTTTACAATAGCAAGTATTATGTGGGCCGTTGATTTTTAGCGTACTAAAAAATGCATCTAAACATCGATGATTCATAATCCAAAACGTGTCCCTCACTAATTGAATGATAAAAATCTAATATGTAAAGTTCAATCAATGAAAAACTAGATCGTTAGAGAAAGAACATCGTCGATTGTCATCGATTATAGATTTTGAGCCTTCCTTTGGTTTGTTGATCCTCCCTTTCCTGATGAAAAATGGTGTTTGCAGCGGGATATGGCCTAATGGGCAATCAAATGCTATTCTTAGTTTCTCTACTCGCTTGGCTTTAGACTCTATGAGATTCTATTAAGCATGTCTACTTGATGTTGTCTCATTGAATGACTCTAGGTAGATTCAAACAGGGACCTAGAAAGACCTCAACGTGATCCTCCCTCAACTTTGGATGCATATATCCAAAGAACTGGTGATATATGTTCTCGTGTATATGGACAATATCATAGTCACTAAGAGCTCTCAAAGAGGAGTCCAAAATCTCATTGGTAATTTTGGTTATGAATTCTCTATAAAAGATCTTGGTGAGTTGAATTTCTTTTTAGGCATTGAAGTAAATAGAGTTGCAAATGGAATCATATGGTATCAAAGGAAATACATTTATGATCTCTTGCTTAAGACCCATACAATAGAGTCTAAACCTATGGTCATGATTATTGCTCCCAATGTCACTTTCTAATTTTGATGGTGATCCTATGCATGATGCTACTCACTATCGAAGTGTGGTAGGTTCTCTTCAATATGTTACTCTGATCAGACCTGATGTTGTAGTCTTTATGAATAAAGCTTGTCAGTTCATGCATGAACCAACTCAGGATCACTGGCACCATGTCAAGTAAAGTCTTCAATATTTAAAGGCACAAGCAATTGTGGTTTAAAATTTGTCCAATCCAATTTTCTGGATTTGTCTACCTTTTTTGATGTAGATTTGGCCAGGTGCCCTAACGATAGAAAATTCACCAGTGGGTACTTTACTCGATTAGGGCCTAACATCATATCATGGAGCTTCAACAAACAACATATTGTGCCCAAATTCAACACAAAAGCAGAGTACAAAGCCTTAGCTGGAGCAGTGTCTGAATTAATGTGGTTGAAAAGTCTTCTTATTGAATTGGGCATAACCCCAAATGATAGCTCAACACTATGTTGTGATAATCTTGGGGCTACCTACCGTGCTATTAATCTTGTATTTCATGCCAGAACCAAGCATATTGAGATTGATTATCATTTTGTTAGGAAAAAAAGTTGTCAAAAAGAAAATAGCTATAAAGTTTATTTCTTTTAAAGATCAACCTGCAAATAACTTCAATAAAGCTATTCTAAGGCCTAAGTTTTGTATGCTAAGAGACAAGCTCAATCTCCAAGAGTTGGTGATTGGCTTGCAAGATCTTGTTAAGGAAAGTATTGCCAAGGAGAAAGGCATTGATAAAGAAGGTGTTGATGTTACCATTCATGCAAGGAAGGATGAATTTATCAACCATGTAAGGATGAAAGTGATCTTGGCCATGCTAAGAAGGTTGAAGATAGTTGTTATTCACGACAAGGCAACAATGAGAGGTTATATAGTAACTTTGATCAGCATGACAATATTGGAAAAGGTAAGCTACATGTGGATGTTCAATTGAAAAAGTTTCAAAAAAGTGGCAGCACATTAATCATGGTAACAAAAAGAGAAAGGAAAGTAGATGAGGAGAAAACAAGAGGTACATCATCAAGGTTGTTTTACACAACAAGAGAGCTTAGGTTTCCATATCATCAAGGTTGTTTTACACAACAAGAGAGCTTAGGTTTCCATATGAGCAGAGATGGCCTTACATTCACAAATATTATAAATATTGGTAACTAATGTTACCTACCTTACGTGAGTCCATTTACATGTAAAGCTTAATATATGTATGTAAGATGAGACTACATGGAAAACATGTAAGAGAGAAAAATAAGAAAGATAGTAGAGAGGAAGTAGGAAAAAAACATGTTTGTAGATGTAGGCTATACTAGCTGAACCACGTTAATCCTTCTTTGCTCATTGTGTGTGATTTGTGTGTGTTAATTATGTTTTTTCTGATTTTACACCAAGAGAGGTGTTGGATGATACTTGTGGCAATTGTATTAATGAGTTGACAATTGCACAGTTAACCAATTGGATGTCTAGCTTTTGACCCTCAGTTTGAATCCATTGCCTCATACTAATATCATATTTACACCAACAAATTGTTGTTTTTCTCACAAAATCCTCCTAATTCATCTTGAGAAAATTTTCTTTGTCGGCTCTCCAATTGTCATACTTTATATTTTTGGTTGAGTTCTTGAATCGTTACTCGAGAAGTTTTCATGGGTCGTTTCATCGGACTCCAAGAAATCAACACTAGTCAGTTGGAAGCAGATTATGTTGTCTATGAAGAATGGAGGGCTCCACTTATGGGCTATCAGACAGTCAAACTTTGCCTTACTAGATAAGTGGTGTTGGGATCCTTGTAACTCTCTATCTGACTGCTTCACCTATCTAAAATTCAGATGTAACCTTGCCCTCTCCCATTGGAGATGGCAATCAAGTTCCTCTTCTTTTGCTCGCTCACATATCTGGGTCAGGTTGGTGTCAATTTTGGAGGGCCTTCAGAGAGTTTGACTCACCTCAATTGGGTGACAACTCACGTATAAGGTTTTGGTTGGATTATTATATGTTCAACAAATGGCTCTATCCTTCCCATCATTCTTTCATCTTGTTGTCTTTCTCAATGATTTAGTGCAGCAGGTGTCAGATGGGACATTCGTTTTGTTAATGAAACTGACTCAACACACAAGGCAAGTCATTTTCCAAGGACTCCATCAAAGTCGATAATATCATAATCCACCAAGGATCATCCTGCACATCAAATGAGGTTCAACCACCTCAACGTGATTTCAAGAAATAAAAGAGGTAGTGATTGAGCTTCCGCTCTTCGACATTTGTCATGTTTCCTTAAATTACGTCGTTACTTGTAATCCTTTTATATCTTTTCTTAATGTACATTGATCTAGATTTCTTTCTAGACACATCGTAATCAATCTCTTCATATATTTATTAAAGACTTCTCTTCTCTCGATGTACAAGAGAGATAAAGAGTTTCCCAAGTCATGAGGTATTCTTTCATGGTATCAGAGCGTACCATCTCTAACGAGTTTTCCATGGCCTCCTCTGCCTTTCCAGTGACTCAATGGAATGCTATAGCCAGCCTTGTCTTGTTGAAGCTGAACCGACAGAAATACCTTCTTTGGAGGTCCCAACTTGAGTCAGTTATGCTTAGCCAGAATCTCATCAAGTTCGTTGATAGGTCTTCTTATCAACATGACCAATTCATATCAGTTGTTGATGGGAGAAAAACAAAAACTACATCTGACCAGTAGCCCCTCAGCTGGTCCAAAGCAACAATATCTGAACCCAACCTAGGACAAATTATGAGAACTAGGATAACACGTGAAGCATGATTAATGCTGAAAAAAAACATATGGATCTTAATCTCTATTTCGACTCATAATTTTGAAAAAGGATTTTATTTTCATAAGAAAGAAAGTATAGACATGTTATCGTACTTAGATCACATCAGATTCCTAGTAGATTCACTTGCTGACGCAAATCATCCTGTGGAGGATAATGACCTTGTCCAAATAGTCTTAAATGAGCTTCTTATTCAATATGAAAGTTTTGTTACTTCAGTCACCGCCAATGCTTCAATTCACTTGTTTGCAAATCTATACAATCTTCTCATCAATCAAGAAAAATGAGTTCTCGTGCTTCACCCAAAACCACTTCAAGCACGAAAAAATGCTGACATTGCCTTCAACGCCTTTAGAGCCTGTGGGCATGTGTGTGGTTTCTAAAGAGGCTGAGTCAAAGGTCATGGAAGAAATCCCAACCTAAATCCACCCAATTCAAATAAAGGTGCACAAAATCCTCAAAATCAGAGAGGACTTGTTTTTTTGTACTGTGAAAAATGTAGTCATATAGCTAAAAAATATTGGGATATTCCTAAAGCCTTCTTTGCCATGTCCATATAATAAAGAATTAATGACTATTGGTATCTTAACATTGGCGCGACAAATCATCTTGCCATGGACAATCACCAATTTTCTAACAAGTCTCAATATCCTCTCTACTTAAGCTCCTACATGTCGATGTTTGGGGACAAGCTCCAGTGCTCTCGCATGAAGGTTTTCGATATTATCTTCTCATAGTGGATGACTTCACACGCTTCTCGTGGCTTTTTTCTATGCATGCTAAATCTCAAGTATTTGATTATTTCAAAAACTTTAAGCATATTGTTGAAAATCAATTTTAGGTTACTATCAAATCTTTTCAATCCGACAATGGTAGTTCATGATTTTAAAAATTTTCTACAAAATCACTGGATCCTCCATAAATTCTCATGTCTACACACACCTAAACAGAATGGCCTGGTTGAGCGTAAACACTAGCATATAATTAAAATTGGTTTAAATATGTTTAATGTTGCCTCTTTCTTATGATTTTTGGGTTGCTACTTTTCGAACAATAACATATGTCATTAACAAGCTGCCGACCTTAGTCCTTGGACGAAAGATGCCTTATGAGCTACTTTTAAATAGGGGTGGCAAAATCTGACACAACCCGCCACCCGCTTCTTAGGCGGGTTTGAGTTCGGGTTTGGCTTAAACGGGTTCATGTCATAAACGGGTCGATCCGCCTAACCCGTTTATTAAACGGGTCGATCCGCCTAACCCGTTTATTAAAGGGGTCGGGTTCGTGTTAGGGGTATGCCAACCCGGCTAACCCGTTTAATAAACGGGTTAGGTGAGCGGATCAACCTGTCAACCCGCAACCCGTTTATATATATGTTGCAAGGAAGATAACCTAGATGTGGTTTCTGAAAAGAAGGTTTTCCGGCAATTTGCTGTGCGGCGAGATTTAGTGTTTTGACAACGACTCAGTTGGGGAAAAACGGGATGAAGCCAACTCAGATGGGTTTTACAAGGGTGATTTTTCGGCGAGGTTTTTGGTGGTTTACCGAGTGAATTAAAGGAGGTCAAAACCAAGATGAAGTTTAGTAAGAAAATAAATGGTTTGATGGATCAACCCATTTTGCGGGAGCGAGTTTCAAATAGAGCTCCCGGAGAAAGAGTTTCGAATGGATGCAGGCTTTCACCTGCCGAGGTTTGGCCAGAGAACCATTGATCGATGGAAGTGATACGCATAAACTTGAAGGAAAATGATGTTGGTGCACTTTAAGTGGAGAGAAGAAGAGCAGATAAGAATCAATCCAGACGGAAAGTGAGGATATAATCTTGGCAAGTGGGATTTCTCCAGCGAGCCTCCTCAATAGCTTATTAGAATCCCCCTCAGTCGAGAATTCAAAATCCCATTGGCGAAGTGGGTGATAGATCAAGTACGTAAACAGAAAAATAGTGGAGTGGGGGTTCCGAAGGCACAAAAGGAGGAAGTTTCAATGTGCTTCCTTCCCGTTTCAACAAAGATGGTGGGTGTTTAGTGCTAGGAATTGATGATTCAACAAAGTAATGGACGTTTTTTCGGTAGGTTTTGGCAGGAAAAAACTATAAAAATATTTTGCGTGGATGCTTTAGAAAGGGAGAATGGATGGGGAGGGAGTGAAGAGCAATGGAAGCCGTGGTGTTCAGTTCTGTTCTTTTTAAGAGAATGATGGGGGTCATTTGGTATTCCCCGATGAAATGATGAGAGTCGTTGTTGTACTCTCGTGAGAGGCACGCATGATTATTTTTTTCTTTTTGTTTTTTGTTTTTGCTTCTAAAGGTGCAGCAGAACAGCTCACCATCTGGTCTTGTCTATTTAATGGATAAGTTCTTGGCTCTCAACTTTTAATGACATAATACCTTATGATATTTTGTGCATTGAATGGGTTTTTATATTTTCTTTTTTTTCTCTGCATTAAAGGTACTTATGTAATTTAGTGAGTCTTAAAGGTTCAAACTTTTGAGTTTGGTGCCTAGGATCAACATCTTTTGACTGAAAGAACGTTTGACAGGGGATGGATGATGAATAGTTTAGGATTTAAATTTTGTTAGCGACAGTAATACCATTGTTTGATGCAAGGAAGACATAAGCTTTTTAGATTGAAAAGTTGGAGGCAAAAGACTGAAGCACGAGGTTGTTCTTGTCATTGAGGTTGAGTGCAATGCCATCATTGCCTGAATCTCTTATTCTTTCTGGTCCTTTAGTCTCTGACAACAATAATAAACTCAGGCGGCTCTGAGCATTTATGGTGACCATCTCTTGCATCATCAACCTATCTTGGTCACTATTTATTTTATTTTTTATCTGAATGCTACTAACTTTTGCAATGATGGAAATGACCTACAATGTTTCATCATTACCAAAGCATTTTAACAGGCACCATTTTCGTATCTTGAAAGAAGATAGAACAGAATACAGATGGAGGTGTAATCGGGTTGTGTTGACCCGACCCGTTTATTAAATGGGTTAACCGTGTCGTGTCGGGTTAACCGTTTAATAAATGGGTCGGGTTCGTGTTTGCCACAGCCAACCCGTTTAATAAACAAGTTGGGTTCGAGTTGAGGTATGCTAACCCGCTAACCCGCCAACCCACCAACCCACCCCGACCCGCCCCACCAACCCGACCCGATTGCCGCCCCTACTTTTAAACACTTACCTGATTATCAACATCTTTGCATGTTTGGCTCTTTTTGCTACTTGCTCGTAACTCCTTACAATACCGTTTCAGCCAAAAAACCAAGCAATGTTTATTTCTTAGCTATGTTTTTCGCCACAAGGAGTACACTTGTTTTGATCCTAAAACTCGATGAACTTATCTCTCAAGTCATGTTACTTTGAAAAAATGTCCTTCTCTTCGGGTAACCCGTCTGTCTCACCGTCCCAACCGAACCTCTCTCAATGGGGCTTATCATCTCCCATCGTCCTTCCACCCCTCTATACTGAGCCTGATGCCCTGCAGTCTCCAGTTGAGTTCCTCTCTCTCTCTATCGCTAACCGCCTCCGCCTCTTTCCCTTCTCTCTCTTTTCTATCCCCGTCTGTGGCCTCGCTGGAGCAGCGTCGTCGCTAACACCCCCAGCCGACCACTCTCCTCACCTTCTTGACGACAATGGCTTCGTCTACAAGAGGCGGAAGAGGGACTCCGGCGGCGAGGACGTCGTCCGGCAGGCCCCTCCATCGGCCGACCCGGCGGAGGCTCAAGAGAGGACACTGAGGAAGAAGGCCTGCTGTGGCTGAAGGAGAAGTACAACAGAGAAATCAAGCAGTGGGAGCAGATGTCCCAGATGTTGCAGAAAACCAGGGAAAAAGCCGAATCCTCGCTCGTCGATCGCCGCTGCCGAATCGAACCTTCTTCATCTCCCGAATTCCGGCCGATGCCGCTCCCGCGGGACGATGCATGCGGTATCTTGATCAATGATCTTCTTTTTCAGGTAAACCCTAGGTCCTGCAAGGATCGACTCCCTTAATTAGGTTTTCTAATGGTTGCTGGATGTTTATTGTGTAGGTAGAAGCTCAGGAATCGATCCTTCAGGATCTCGTCGGGCTCTGCACCACGGCGGAAGCGGTATGCGACGCCCGCGAGGAGTCGCTCAAGCGATCGTTGTTCGATCTTTCTGTTTGGGCGACTCCTCTCTCTATTATGAACGACCTGTCCGTGCTTAATGCGGACGATGTGCTGGACGGGTGAGCACGTTTCTTCTTATCTAACCTTCCCTGCTCCGTTGCGGACGATTTCAGTGAATTGAAAACCTGTTTTCTCGGTCGAGATTCGTGTTCTTTCTTTCCTTCTGTGTCTTGGCATCTTGAAAGAAGAGCAGTAACACAGAGGGAGGTAACAACCAATTTCAGCATCAATGGATCTCCATAAGGATCTTGTGCGTATTTGTATTTGTATCCTGTTATTTTTATGTATATGTTGTATTGTGTCTAGGATTAGGATTTGGGTTGCGAGTGTGAGGAAATTGCTTAAATTGATTGTCTTAGTAAATAGTCTTTTGCAATTAGTGGACAGAACTTGGTGAATCACCTTTCCAAGGTAATGTATGAATCAAATCCCGTCAATCAATGTCTGTGTTTTTTTCTCGCTGTATTATCTTGATTTTGTTTTCGGCATGAAAATGTGGAATATGATGATCTTTAGTTTATTATTTTGTAGATCACTGATATCTATAACTTGAGCATCGGATAAACAACTCCCATGGTCAAAGGGCTCATATTAAGCATTCCCAGTTCGCTCTTGGGAGCAATATTCTACTTATACTGTAGGCTTAGTTCAAGTTTTCATTTCTGATAGCGATATTTGTTTGTTTGAGACTGCTGATCTCCGTCATTATTTGGATGATTAAATTATGCAACCAAGCTTTCAAAGCAAATTGTTATGGATTTAGAAAAGATATTTTAGATTGAAGTGATTGATGCAGAAAGCAGGATCGAGAGCTGCTAAATTCTCTCTGCCATAGAAAATCTTTAGTAACCTTCACAGTTGAGAGATGACATCTAGTTATATACATGCATAAATTGAGTGTTCCTTGTATGTAGCATGAACAGAGACTTTATTGTCTGAAGCAGGGATTTGGCTATACAGTAGCACAGTGGCTCCGACACTGGTCACATTGCATCCAGATTCAAGCTCAAGTTGCCAAAAGCTAGCACTGAACATTTTTTAGGGGGTTGTTGTTTAAGACTGCTAGTCTACAATGATGTTGTTGTCCCTGCATAGGCACACACTGCTTTTAAATTCATTTTTGGTTATTCTGTTGTTGCCGTCTTTTAGAAATACCTACCCGCTTATACATGAAGTCATTAATGTGGCAACAATGAAAATAAAGCCTTAAAAACTGAATTTAGAGACGGAATGTAATCAGCCGATGATTATCTGTCTCAAAAACTGAATCAGCCGATGTTTTGCGACAAAATGTAATCGATTGTTAATCTATCGCTAAAATAACGACGGAATTCAAAGACGAATATGTATTCATCGTTAAATTTTTGTGACGAATTAGCGATGAATATGTATGTGTTGCAAAATCAAATAAGTGCTTATTTAGCGATGGACTCACGATGGATCATGGCATTCGTTAATCCATCACATATTAGCGACAAAAGTAACGATAGATTAATTATGTTGTTAATTAGCGACCAAAAAATTATGACGGATGCTATCTATCATTAATATGTCGCTAAACAGTTTAGCGATGAATTTGTGACGGATTAGTGTCGGATAGCGTCTGTCGCTCATTAACATTTTTCTTACAATGAAAGAGAAAGGTAAGGTCGAGGTCAAGGAGGAGGGGCACATTGTGTGTCTCTAGGTTGGGTCAGAGTTATGCCCACCTTGACATGACTTCTATTGCGAATTCTGGGTTAGGGTGAGCACGTGCCCACCCCAGCCCTAACTTAGCTTAGCCCCCAACTGAGATTCAAATTCTTTGCACTCTATCAACAGTGATAAGTTTCAATTCACATCCCAAATATAAAGTTCACATTGGCAATGGCAAACATTGCTTAGTCCATGTGTGTGTGTGCCAACTCTCACCCTGACGTAGGGATGGCAATGGATTTAGGGAAAGTGAAGATTCGTTCCAACCCACCCAGTTTGGGGTGGGGATGGAGGACATGAAACAGGGAATGGGAATGGATGGGAATTAGTTCCAAATTGGTTTGAGACCATTTGGATTTAGATTAGGTATGAAATTTAAGATTTAAAATAAATCTAAAATCCAAATTAGAAATTAGAGAATTTAGCAAATTCAATAAAAACTAATAAATTAATTAATTAAGTAAACCAAACCAAGTGGATGTGATGCGCCACTAGGTGGGCCCACACCCCCTTGGCTGGATATTTCTTTCTAAAACTTTAAAATCTTTTCAAAATCTCATAAAGAAAAGAAAAGAAAAGGATTTTCAAAACTTACCAAAAAACAAGATGTCAAGGCTCGGTAAGAAAGTTTAAAGTCCAAGTTAGACTTATGTAGCAAGCAAGCCAAGTAAGGGCACCCACATGGGATGTCCCTACCTACTTGGAATAAAGAAAACAAAATGTAAAACAAAGAAAGAAGAAAGAAGAAAGAAGAAAGAAGAAAGAAGAAAGAGAAAATTTGTAAAAAGCAAACTTTTGAAAGTCCTTGTGTTGGATTTTTTGGAAAGGAAAAAGGACTAGGAAGGAGGGGTCAAACAACCCTCTTTTCAGCTCTAATTGAGCTACTAAGGCAATCCCAAGACCTTGTCTTAGCAAGACCCAAACCCTATAAAAGAAGGGCGGGAGCTCATAGGTGTTATTCCACCCTATCTCTCTCTATTGTGTATTTTCTCTTTCTTTCTTTTCCTCTTCTTTCTCTTCTGTAGAGGCTAGTCTAGCAGTCATTGAGGTTGCACTTTGGAGGAGAACACTTGAAGCTTGGAGGGATTTCTTTTGAATCCAGAGATGAGAGATGATGGGTTTTGCTGATTCAAAACTACGTAGGAGGTAGGTGCATCAAACACATAGGCATGTGTTGATCTAAACACACGAGATATGCATAGCGATTTTTTCAAGATCTAAACCAAGGGTGGATCAGACCTTGGAACAATCAAAATAGATTTGGTTTTAGTTTTTAAAACTAGTTTTGGTGAAACCATGTCACCATATTTGATTTTTGAAAACTGGTTTGATAAAAAAATAAGTTTTCAAGCCTTAAAGCAAAAAATTGCTTTTCGAGGAGATTAGATCTATGATTGATTGTTGGATCTCAATTATTTCAATCATATCTAATGTATGAATGATGGGTCTATATGTCACAAGCGTGATTAATCAGTTCTAAAATTTATTTGGGCATAGATTTATGTAAGCAGATGTGTTTTATTTTAAGGATTTAGGTAAAATTGATATGGGGTTTTATGTCTTATGATTAAATTAGATTGTAATTAACATATTAAGTGAGTCAAGTCATGTTCGTTATGTCAATTAGCATGCTAATACATCTGTAAAAATATGATGATCATGCTTTACTTGATTTCTAAATTGTTTGTTGGCTAAGCCTATGCTTTCAGAATGAATACATGAAAGAACCATGATTTCATAATAATGTATGTGGTTATTTTGATTTTTGTTTACATAACAAAGCTTTAATAATTATTATGATGTATTGTCATTATAATTAAGTATATGAAGTTATGGCTAATCATGCATTTATGGCTTTCTTGATCTTACTTATTGGGTGAATCATGAATATTGCAAATCACTGATATGGTGTTCCTGTTTTTAGTCCAACTAGTTTCGGAAAAAAATTTGTTTCTCTCAGAATATGAATTCAAAAAATAAAAAATAAATAAAAATAAAAATAAAAATATTAGGTTTTTTTACACATCTGAGGCTTTATTTTAGAATCTTGTTTTTCTCTGTTTGAGTTAGTTGTGCGGGCAAAACATCTATTGCAATAGAGCATAGATTTTTGTCGTTCAACTATTTTGAAAAGTCTAAAAACCTATGTAGAATGACTCAAATTCTGGGTGGAATCCAAGACATAGTAGAAGACTATGTAAAAACTTTTTTGTCAAGAGAGTTCATAGTAAATCTCAGAAAATTCCACAATTTGGGAAAAATTCTGCAAGTTATAGAATTTGTCCTGTAATTTTTCTGGACAGAGGTCTGTTACAAAATTCTCATGGATTTATGAAAAATGAGTTTGGGGCTGAAATTTTAGTGGTTTATTCATAACAATGTTAGGGAAACTCCAATTAAATTTTGAGGGCCAAAATTAGTATATGTGATTTTTGGTGATTTTTTCGAAATTAGTTAAATAATGGTTAAGACATGATTTATGATATTTTATGCATGTTAACTAAATATTCTTAGTAGTGAACCATGTATGTTAAGAAGTCATGTATCATATATGAGAATGTGTATTATGCATTATCAGTCATGATTTTAAGAAAGAATAGAACACACATGCAATTTTGTTGAATGAACATTGTCATAATTTGTTTATATGTAGATGACATGTTAATAATTATCAATAATATAGAATGCATAAATGATACAAAGCATTTTCTGTCACTTGACTTTGACATGAAAGATATGAGGCTTGCTTATGTGATTCTAGGAATCAAACTCATGAGACATAAGCATGAATATGGTTTAAATCAATCATGTTATATTGAGAAAGTGCTTAGAAAATTTAATTGTTTTGATTACAAAACTATTGATACTCCGTTTGATCCTAGTGTTAAATTATCTAAATACACTGGAAGTGGTATTTCCCAACTTGAGTATGCTAGTATTATGAGAAGTCTTATATATGCTATGAATGAAATTAGACCAAACATAACATTTTGCATGAGCAAACTGAGTAGATATACTAACAATCCAGGACCTGATTATTGGGATGCTATTTTTAAGGTCCTAAAGTACCTTAAAAGGACATTGGATTATGGGTTATTCTATATGAAGAAACCTACTAACCTTGAAGGTTATAGCGATGCTAATTGAAACTCTGATAGAGAATGACTCGATATCCACAAGTGGATGGGTCTTTACTTTTAGATCTGAGGCTATTTACGGTGCTTCCAAGAAGTAAACCATTATAACCCAATTCATTATAGGGGTTGAGCTCATAGTGCTAACATCTGCTAGTACATAAGTTGAAAGGCTAAGGTACCTCTTGATTGAGATTCTATTGCGTAGCAAACCCTTGCCTCCTAGCTATTCACTATGATAGCCTATAGCGCCCCAAAATTTTATCAAGATTTTTTTTGTATTTGATTTATCTTGATTTGAAACTGATTCAAACTTTGAGTGATTTACAATAACACATAAACACACACAAGTGTATTTAAAGATCTTAATTAAAGAAATTAATTTAAACTAGTGCTCAATTAAATTCAGAGTTTACATGTCTCAATAAATAATCCAACTTAATATAAAATATCCAAAATAAAATTGGATCCCCTGGAAAAGAGAATGATGATGATCTGTCTGATGCCGCCAAGTATCCCACCACCACACAAGCTCATGCACGATATAAAATATGTTAAAGTATCGAGCATTAATTCATATCCCTAGTGGGATATACCAAACACAAGAGATAAGCATTGATATATCTTCAGTCAATCAACTAAAACATGCAACACAACATGATAATATCAGTCCACTGCATATATTCACAACCAAACATGCTTACAGTTAATATTCATGACAATTATCTTATTATTCATAATTTCAAAGGTAAAGAGACAATTCATAATAAATCCTATAATTATGCATAGACTATAGTATTGTTAGTGATTCAATACTTAATATTTTATTTCTCTTTTCTCGCCTTAAAAGGTGCACACTTAGGGTTCTAAACTCTGATCCAACCAATCCAATCGGGTGTTTGTTATGCCATGTAATTATTAGTTCTATGATTAGAAGAATCTACCAACTTTTTTTGAAGTTTCTCACTAGAGCACTCTACGACCGAGAGAACTCCTACTGATCCATACAGAATCGATTCCTACTCTGCAGAGATTCAAGACATACCACTAAGTCACATGGTAGTCCAGTCTCTAAGACTGATGACTGAGGATTAACGAAGATGATGAGCTCCACAAAGAAATAAACAATCAACCAGTTGAGTGTACCTCCACCCTTTCTAAGGTGGTCTTGGGTTTGAATGGATCACAATGTATTATATAAATTTAGGCTCATAAATTAATTTCAAGTGCTCTTAGCACACAGGCTCACTAGTCAAGCTCCACTCAGGGAGATTTCATACCACATATTATTTTTTACCCATTCAAACTGCACATAGTACAAACCCTATCTCTTGGTAACTTTGAGAACAATCTCCTAGAGGCAATTATATGATTATGTGCATGTGTTTTTAAGTCTTTTATTTTCTTAGTGCTCAACAAGCACTTGTGGGTCTTACCGAACTCATGCTCACTCACAAGTTATATTTTACTCATACCACATATTCATTGCCATCATGCATACACCAAATTACAAGCTCACATGCTTGTATAAAAGTTACATGTATGATTTCATTCATGAATTTCTCAAAATCAAGAGTGTTAAACCCATAACTGAAAATTACTTAGTCAAATTTTTTATGCCATTGTTTTGGAGCTTGTTTCAATTTATATAAGGACTTAAGCAATTTGCAAACTTCATTTCCTTGATCAGGAGCTACGAAACCTTCTAGTTGATCCATGTAAATCTCTTCTTCTAAGTTGCCATTTTAAAAAGCAATTTTAACATTCATTTGAAGAATTAAAAGTTTAAAAATAGAAGCTAAGGCTATAAGAACTATAATTGATGTTATCCTACATACTAGAGCATACATATCAAAATAATCAATCTTATAATTTTGTTTAAAACCTTTTGCTACTAACCTTGCTTTAAATTTGTCAATTGATCTAATATCTCTAAATTTCTGTTTGAAAATCCATTTGCAGCTAAGTGGTTTAATTCCTTATGGTAATTCTGCTAAAACCCAAGTTTTATTTTCAAGTATGGAATCAATTTACATTTTGAATCACTTCTTTCCAAGATGCGGCATCAAGTGATGACACAACTTTAGAAAAACTTAAAGGATTTCTATCAATCATAGAGAGATAAAATCCTTTTGTTTTCTAATCCTCTTACTTCTTTTAACTTGTATTTTCATGTTGCAAAGCAGGTATTTTAGATACAGATTCCTGAAAACCAATAGGAGGAAAGATTTTGCAAATCTTTGAAAACAAAATCTTCTCTAACCTTAACTTGTACAGATAAAAAAATAACTTTATTTTCTAAGTTCATAAATCAATATGCCTTACTTTTTTTAGAATAGCCATTAAAAACAGAAGTATTAGTTTTATGTCCTAATTTGGTTTGTTTGATTTCATTCAATAGTTTTACGTCCTAGTTTGGTTTGTTTGTGTTCATTCAATCTGACATAGGCTACACAACCCCAAACTTTAAGATAGCGTAAATTCAGCTTTATGTTTTTCCATAATTCATATGGAATAACATGTAATATTGAATGAGACACATGATTCAAAATATGACATGCATTAAGTAGGGTGTCTCCCCATAAATTAAAATTAAGTCCAAAACTAATTAGCATTGCATTCATCATGTCAATTAAAGTTTTATTTTTTGTTCTACAACACTATTATGCTCAAGAGTGCAAGGTGCAGTGTTATGTTTATGTATTCCATGTTCTTCACAAAATTTGGCGAAGTCATGAGATAAATATTCAACACCTCTCTCTAATCTAAATGAAACAATTTTATAGTTATGAAAATTCTCAACTTCAACCTTACAAAATTTAAATTTCTCGAATGACTCATCTTTAGTTTTCATAACATAAGCAAATTTAGAGAAATCATCTATAAAGGTTATGAAATACAAGTTACCCTCACGAGTTGGAGTGTTTTTCAAAACACATACATCACTATGTATGAGTTCAAGAAATTTTGAACTTCTTTTCACTCCATGAAAAGGTTTCTTAGAGAACGTTGCTTGAATATACACGTCACATTTATTACAATAATCATGCTTCTTGCAAACCTAAATTAATCTTAATTTACACATTTTCTTAATGGATCCAAAATGCATATGACAAAGTCTAGCATGCCATACATCAAGAGAGTCAAGCAAGTAAACAAAAACAAAGATATTATCATTGATCTCATTCAGTTTGAACATTCTATTGGAAACAAAACTTTTTCTAATAAATACATGATTTTTTGACAATATTATATTGTCGAATTTAAACACAAGCTTAAAATCATGCGTGGTTAGTAAGCAGACTAATACAAGGTTCTTAGTCATAGGAGGTATATGGTATACATTCATGAGGATAAGATATTTTTTGAATGTGAACTTTATATCCTTAATCCATTTTCTTTTAATCTTTTCACCTTTTCTTTTAACCTTTGCAGGATGAGAGTCTTTTATGTAGACTTGATTGTCTTCCCCCATGACATTGTATGTTTTAATCATACTCTGATCATTACAAGTGTGAATTGTAGACTCAGAATTTATATACCACCCTTGGTCCATTTGAACCATGAAAACATATCTTAATACAACCACTAGGTTCTCTTCGAGAGATTCTGCCTTGGTGCCTTGTCTCTTGCGATGACAATACTCTCTCACATTGGTTTCGAGTTTGTCATATACAAAGCAGAAAATTATTTCACGTTTAAATTTCTTAAAATATTTAGGTTTCTTGTTTTTAAATTTCAAACCAAGCTTGAATCTTGGCTTACGATCCATCATATTCACTTTGGTCCCAACTTCTTTGACTTTCTCTTTTTTGTTTCTATGATGAGATTTTTCTTTAATATGAAGATAAGAAAAAAGTTATTCAAAAGTGAAATATTTGTTTTTATGTTTTAATATATTATGATAGTCTTTCCATGAATTAGATAATTTGGTCACATGCATGACATTCATACATGTGAACCTTTCACATTCATGTAACAACACTCTGACTCTCATTAACCCTCTTAGTGTGCCTTGTGTCAAACAAAGTTACATCCAGTTGGACTTAATTAAAAAAGTTAACATTCTCCCAATTGATAAATTGTCATGAATTTACACGAAAAAATACATAATCCTTTTTATGTGGGTTCACATGCTATCTTGTATTACAAGAATGAATCATATGAGTCATGGAGATGAACATCTCTATATGAGATATCATATTTTCATGTACTACAATATTATTCATTTTTAGTGTTTAGCATGTTAAGATTATCTTTATGAATAGGTTGGTATCTAACTCATTATATTGGTCTTTTTAATATTGTTATTCTACTATTCTCTTTTTCTAAATGAGAGATACTTTACACAAAATCAACAATACACAAAAGTATAGAAAATCAATTTAGTTTCATAAATATGAACACATATAACTATAATGTATCATCATACATCAGAAGGAATCTAATTGACCTATCCCCATTATATGTTGGGAATATAATCTCGGTGCAAGTCCACTGACATTTCTCTCGTATCGATTGTATCAATACACACTAAATGATTCTTAGTTCCTTCTTTAACAACAAAGTACTTTAACTTTATATGTTGACATGAGATGGATCTCTTGTTGTTATTCGAGAAGGACGCGGCAATTTTATTATCACATAAGATCTTTAGTAGTCTCTCAATAGAGTCCACTATACCAAGACCCGTAATGAAGTTTTTGATTTATATGATCTGAGTCTCGTATAGAACAATAAATTATGCCTTTATGGTGTGAGCTGCTTTCTACTTCTCCATGAGATAGCATCACTTGCTAATTGGAAAACATATTTAGTAGTAGACTTTCTAATGTCGAGACATCCTCTTAAGTCCACATCAGATTATCCAATGACCTTTAAGTGGTCAACCTTTCTGTAGGTCAAAATATAATTCTTCGTTCATTATAAATAGTGCATGACTTTTTTCACTACCTTCTAGTGCACAATGACTAGATTAGACTAATATCTACCAAGCATTCTAACAATAAATTTGATATCTGGTTGTGTGCAGGTTTGCGCGTATTGCAAACTTTCAACCACTGAAGTCTATGAGACGCTTGCCATATGAGTCTTTTCATTATCATCCTTAGAACCGTCCTTTAAGCTTAATTTATCCTATTTTACTATGGGTGCATATTCAAGAGAGCAATTCTCTATCCCATATCTTTTAAGAACCTTAAGGATATAGGATTTCTGAGAGAGACCACATATACCCTTAGTTCTATCATGACAGATCCCAATTTTAAGGACATATGCGAATTCACCCATGTTCTTCATATCAAAATGAGAGAAAAAAATCTTTTGTTTCATGTAACATACTCAAATCATTAGTTGCAAGAAGAATATCATCAACGTACAAAACCAAAATTATGAACTTATTCTCACTAGTCTTAAGGTATATGCATTGATCAACAATGTTTTTAGTGAATCCAAAATCACCTGATTGAAGTTTTAATATCACTGATAGGAGGCTTGTTTTAGACAATTGATTTTTAAATCTTATAAAAACTTTCATGTGTGTTGGAATCCATTATTTAAGAATTGATTCCTATAAAATTAAAGCATGTAGATCCCATTTGTATAGTAAGATTTAAGGGAACATGAAAACGCCCTCAAAAACTTGTAAGCTGGATGTAGGCCCTCACACACACACACACACACACACACACATATATATATATATATATATATATATATATATATATATATATATATATATATATATATATATATATATATATATATATATATATATATATATATATATATATATATATATATATATATATATATATATATATATAGTGAGAGAGAGAGAGAGAGAATACAAGGACCCTCATTTTTTATATGTCGATTAATTTGTAAAATGCATAGCGGTGGTGGTATGGTCTATATGGTTGGGTTGAGAAAAGCAACTACTGTGATAGGGGTAAATGTGGGATGAAAGTAGTTGTGGCAGTTGTGGATGTGGGGATGAGAGTGGTGAAAGAGGTTTTTGAGATAGTGGTAGTAGACCGACACTATTTGTGCTAAATGGAGATAGGGGCAGCCGTGGTGTTAGTGATGGAGCCACTGGTGGTTTTAACAGGGTTGGGGTTAGAGCAGTGGTGGTATTTATGTTAATTATTAAATATCAAGGTAGGGGAGTGATGGTGATGGTTAAAAAGAGGCCGAGTACGAGTAGCCTTCCACCCATGGTAGGTAGGGGTGGCAATTTCTGACACGACCCGCCAACCCGCCTCTTAGGCGGGTTCGGGTTGGGCTTAAGCCAACCCGTTTAATAAACAGGTTGACCCACGTAACCCGTTTATTAAACAGGTCGGGTTCGGGTTGGGGGTATGCCAACCCGCCAACCCGGCTGACCCGTTTAATAAACGGGTTAGGCGGGTGGGTCAACCCGCCAACCCGACCTGCCTACTTGCCAACCCGATCCGTCAACCCGCCAACCCGACCCGCCAACCTGACCCACGAACCTGAAAACCCGTTTACCCACCCAACCCATTTATTAAATGGGTTGGCGGGTCGTGTCGGGTTATCCGTTTATTAAACGGGTTGGGTTCGTGTTTGCCACAGCCGACCCGTATAATAAACGGGTCGGTTCGGGTTGAGGTATGCTGACACGCCAACCCGACCCACCAACCCGACCCGATTGCCACCCCTAATGGTAGGTGCAAAGAAATAATTAGAAATGGATTTGGATACTCAGCTGAATCATTCTATATCGACCCAAAAAAATAATAATAAATTATTACGTGATATGTTTTAAAACCATTAAAATATTATTTTAAAAAACTAATTTTCTTTATTTTTATATTATTAAAAATTAGCAAAATCGGCCCTGCATGCAGCGAGTTGAAATTCTGCCCATACGCACCCATATTGATAACATTGGTCCCAAAGACGTGCACTGACAGCTCCTAGCAACCACGCGGAACTCCTGTTGGGACATCGTCAACGTTTAGTTGCTACTTTGGGTCTATTCAACATATTTTTAGTTTTTCTATTACGAAGTGTTCAACGTCTTTTTCTGAATTTATTTTTGTTAAAAAAATATAAAGGATGATATGCATCTGT
Source organism: Nuphar pumila (assembly GCF_984573655.1). Taxonomy (NCBI): domain Eukaryota; kingdom Viridiplantae; phylum Streptophyta; class Magnoliopsida; order Nymphaeales; family Nymphaeaceae; genus Nuphar; species Nuphar pumila. The sequence goes on along the minus strand of NC_143263.1, from coordinate 73,829,271 downwards.
CTCCACGTTGTTTGTTTCAATAGGACTTCTCCACAGTTCATGAAGTTGAATATAGCTCATTGTCTACTCAATTCAGCGCAAATCTTACTTGTTTTTCACCTCTATGTGTTTAGTCATTTCTGATAGGTGAGTTGAAGATTGAAAATAGATAAAGTCATTAATGGGGACTGGGTTGTTGTTCTTCTTGAACAGGTCAGTGTGAATTGGGATGGCATGTGTACTTGCTTACACATTAATTTCTTGATTTGTTTCACATTTTACATTTCACATGTACCTGAAAAACCATATTTCATGCTTTCGTCTTCAAGATTTTTCTTTTTTTTCCCCATGAAAGATAGAGAAACCACCCTCGGGATTAGAGACCTAGTCTAGCAAGCCTGCCATACTTACAGTCGCTTTCCAGATGGTGTAAACCTGTGGTGGACCCCTTGCTCAAAGAGAGTCACCGAGCTTCAGCTGAGCAAGGGATAAGCAAGGGTTCACCGTTGACTTTTATCCGTTCCCCTCATTAATGCAACTTTGGGATGGTCATGGTATGAAGAGATTTGATAATCCTTGGTCAAGATTTATCAAATTTGAAATTCAAATGTATCTTAAAGTGTTTTCATGCAAACCTCAACATGATTAGCTTTTTAAATACATGCCAACAACTCTCAAACACACTCAAGCTAAGCAATAATTAAACCTTTGCTATTGTGTTTAGGGTTGGTAAACGTGCAAGACATATTTGGGCACGTCTTGTTTACCACTGGATTGAGCTCCTAACTTGGTTTGGCATGATAAAATTACTCTATCTTCTTTTTTTAAATTCAGTAAGGTGAAATCTTGAAGCAGGCTATATGCCCCCCCCCCCCAAGATGCATTATTTGCTACAATGCGTGTTCGGGGGTTCGAATGAGCATCACATATATAAGCTCATGGGACTCGTATCCCCGTGTGTGTCGGCATCACTTAGCATCGAAGTCTGGTGCGGTTGCGAAGACTTAAGTACCCTTTCTTGCCATTCTCATCAAGAAACAACGGTTCGAGAAAAGGACAAAAATGTTCATCTAGAAAAGTGAAACGACAGTTCGAGATCCTCCATCTAGAAAAGTGAAACGACAGTTCGAGATTCTTCATCTAGAAAAGTGAAAACGCCGGTTCTAGAATGATGTTAAATCTTCAAAGTCCAAACGTTTTATTTTCGCCCTAAGCAGTAAACTTTTGCACCATTTGCTGTAATAGGAGCCCCCTTTGACGATGCACCCTTTGTCATCGTTTTTGGCCATCGAACCCTCTTTTTTCATCGTCGGCTACCGTCGGAGCAACCTTTGCCATCGTCTATTGCCGCCGGCGCACCCTTTGTCATCGTCTGTTATCGCCGGAGCAACCTTTGCCTTCGTCTGCTGCTACCAGAGCACCCTTTGTTGTTGTCTGCTTTCGTCGGAACATCCTTTGTCATCATCTACGCAGTGGCAACATTGTTGCCACCATCGACTGTATCTACCTTCTAGTTCTAGGTGTTTGTCCTTCACTGTCATATTACGAAAACTTGTATCATTTTGGTGAGTTTCATGTAAGGTTTCGTTATGCAAACAAATCAATTTATAAATTTGAATGTTAAATCTTACAACTGGTTTTACTATTCATGTTAAATAACACGTATTTTCATACTGAAACAAATCGATTTGTACCTATCCACCTTTTGGGCATCAAAAAACAGTTAACATGATTTGTTCTTATGAAGCAACAATGATTTATATGTTTGAACTAGTAATGATTTAATGAAATTACTACGATTTGTACTTAAGTTTAATAAATCGTACAACAATATTTACGTATGAAGCTCAAACGTTACAACAATATGTACTTATGAAGGTTGCAATTTTTACAACAATTTATATGTTTGAAACAATAACGATTTAATGAAATTACCATGATTTGTACTTAAGTTTGATAAATTGTACATCAATGTTTACACATGAAGCCCAAACGTTACAACGATATATACTTACTTTTGAAGGTTGTGATTGCTATAACGATTTGTAAGTTTGAAGCAGTAGCGATGTGTATTTATGAAGTTACCTCGATTTGTACTTATGCTTGTTAAATCTTACAATGATGTTTACTTATAAAGCCAAATATTACAACGATTTTTAATGTTGGTGATTGATTATTTAATGAATGGGATAATTTATAATATTATATACTTGGGGAGGCGGTTGTAACATATAATGATGTGGTTACATTTATGTGTTGTGCAGGTTAGCAATGTCTAAACCTCGTCAGACAAGAAATCCTCTGTCGTTTGATTTCATGAGACTTAATGAAATGATCCGCCATTGTCATCTATATAAACGTTATGAAGGGTACCAAACTATAATGAAGATTGAGAATGATAAAGAAAGGGACAAAGCATTGGAATTGTATTACGTGGAGTAATATCCATCAGATATTGAGGCTGAAGATCAAAAGAAGCTTGAGGCAGAACTAAAAGATGAAGAAGATGGATGGTGAAGAAAAGGAAAAGCAAAGAAAGAAGGAAGAGGAGGAGGAGAGGGAAAGGCAAAGGAAAGAGGATGAGGAGGAGGAGAGGAAAATACAAAAGAAGAAGGAGGAGGAGGAGACGAAAAGACAAAGGAAGAAGGAGGAGGAGGAGAGGGAAAGGCAAAGAAAGAATAAGTAGGAGGACGAAGAGAAGGAAAGAAAATTGAAGAAGAAGGAAGAGGAAGAGAAAAAAAGAAAAAGGAAAAAACATGAGGAAGAAGAGAAGGAAAGAGAAAGGAAGAAGCAGGAGGATAAAGAGAAGGAAAGGAAAATGAAAAAACAGGAGGATAAAAATAAAGAAATGGAAATGATTAAAGTAATTGAAAAGCATAGTAGCGAGACGAATGAGCGAAGAAAGGAAGAAGATGGAGGGAATGTATGAAGAGAAAAAAAATATGACCAAGTTATGTAAATCGATCATGTCTGTCATGATTTACTGTGATAGTTATTACTATGTATAGCGATTACTATGAACGATTTACTGTGATAACTATTATTATGTATAGCGATTACTGTGAACGATTTACTGTTATAGGTATGATTATGTATAACGATTACTATGTATAGTGAGTGTGCAATGATTATTATTTATAACGATTACTGTGTACAATTACGTGTCGAAGTACAAATGACACTAATTTTGATTTGATACGAATAATATGCTATTTTGTGTTACAGAAAGGTTACAAGAGAAGTAGATCACCAGGTGAAAAGCTCAGGGAGCGGTGTCAGCGGCCTATAGTTCTGTCGTGGTATGGACAACTGAGTGAGTATGAGAAGAATCGATTGCGAAATATGTACTTCGGCGGCCTTCTGGACCAACATTTTTTTAAAACGTGATGAAACACCATAACCCACCTAGTAAATAAGTGGAATAATAAGACGAACACATTCCAGTTTGATTCTTTTGAGATCACCATGACCCTAGAAGATGTGGTGCAGATTACGACCCTTAAGTGCCCTGGAAGTATTGTCCTATTGCGGGATTCAAACTATACCACAAGGGACAAGTGCATGGCCCTTCTAGGAATGTCGATGGAGGACTTATGGCAATGTATTTCTAGTGGAAGCAATTCCACATCGATGAAAGTTTATTCTTTTCATAATAAATAGGAATGTCAGTCTACTACGTGTGCATCTGAAAGAGCTGACCAAGAGTTGTGTGGCTTTCTTCTTTATTTTTTTGGACTTACTTTATTTTTAATTTGTCTGGTTCGAGAGTAAGTTACATGTGGATGCAATTCTTGGAAGACTTAGATAAAGTTGACAACTATGCATGGGGTGCTGCTATGCTCGCACACTTGTACAATCAACTTTACCGTGCGAGTAATGGTATAAAAACCATCACAGGGTTTTGGCCATTTGTCCAGGTAATTGTTTATTATATATTTTGTAGTTGTAGACTAAGATAGTTGAAGGTTATATTCTTACTAATATATATGATTTTGTAGGCCTGGTTGTGGGAGCATAGTCGTCTTGCGTCCTCAGTATGGCCCTGCGATTTATGGTTTTCCAAAGATCGGCCGATTGGCTAGAATAAATGTAAAGCAAGATAATGCTAAGTTCATTTTAGATGGTCTGCAATTAAATGAGGCAAATGGTTTAAAATCATTTCAGCATTTATCATTCATTAGTATAAATCGTTGAAATGTTTAACATTCTTAAGTAATCATCGCTACATGATTTTCATTTTGTTAGTACAAATCGTTCTAATGTTTAACATTTTTAAGTAATGATCGTTGCAGGATTTTGTATTTCTTAGTACAATTCCTTATCACTTTAGCATTTAACTTTTGTTAGTATAAATCATTGTAATCATTAGCATTTTAAGTAATGATCGTTGCAGGATTTTGTATTACTTAGTATAAATCGTTATCACTTTAGCATTTAACTTTCATTAGTGTAAATCATTGTAATCGTTAGCATTCTTAAGTGATGATCTTTGCAGGATTTTGTATTCCTTAGTACAAATGGTTATCGCGTGTAAATCGTTGTAATTGTTATCTTTCTTAAGTAATGATTGTTACATAATTATTTCTTCGTTAGTACAAAGCATTATCTTTTTAGCATTTAGCATTCGTTATTGTAAATCATTGTAATATGTAGCATTCATTAGTGTAAATCATTTTAATACAAAGCTCTCATTAGTAATAGTCGTAATATTTTTAGCACTCGTTATTATAAATCTTTTTAATATTTAGCATTCATTAGCATGAATAATTATGTATATACCTAAACCATAATCTCCAATATACAGGTTGTGTGGAGACCGTATGGAGATAGGGAGGACGAGGACAAAGAGGTTGTTGCTAAGGCTGCAAGACTGTTTGTCTGCGATATTTGGTTGTTTAGCAATTATGAAGCCGAGTTGCAGTATGATAGTCAAGTTCTCCTACAAGCTGGCTTGAGAAAGTCTACCCCAAAAGCCTATGGAAGTGAGATGGAAGATGAAAAGTGGTGGGGCCAGGAATGTGAATTGGCACGATTACTTCAGGAAACAATTGGATAGCTGGAACAAAAAAAATGTTCATGACATAGCGTATGATTATAAAGAATGACAATATGACCCCAACTATTTCAAAAAATATTAGGAACCCATGCATCGAAATCTGAAGATTGAGAATAAGCAACGTGAAAATGTTGGGAACCCATGCATCCCTCTTGTCCCCCATCATGTTGTCTCTCAGCAAAGAAAACACGTCCATCGTGTCCCTCAGACTACAACAATGATTTTCTCAGTTGCAGTACACGATGATGAGCGAACACAACTCACAAAAAATATGGTAGTCTCTGCCACAAGGTTTGAGATGCTGGAGAGGGACAATAAGGAGTTACAGAAGTAGGTGAGGAATTTGAAAACACAAATGCGGTCACTGGTAGAGCTGATTATCACTGGTTTTAATAAGATTGCGGGAACCAAGAGGCCACCGAGGAAAGAGAGTCCACCAAGAAAAAGAAAGAGACGATTTGTATGTCAAAGTCTATCTCAGTCGTCAAGTGCCACTGAATAAACATTATATGATTTTTTTATCCTGATATTTATTTGTTATAATTCTATAATTCTTTATTGTAATTCTATAATTTTTTTGTAAATTGACATTCTATAAATGTATATTTCTTTTTTTAATAATCATAACACACAAGTGCCACAGAATAAATCGTTGTAATGTTCGACCTTCATTAAAAAAATCGAAGAAGCGTTTAGCGTTGTGTACTGCATAAATTATGAATTGCTTTTACGAGCATTCTTCATATTGTGATTTGTACAAACATTGATAAAATGATGAAACAATCTATATGTATAAAGACTACCTACTATCGCGATTTACTATATCACGATTTGTACAACCATGCCACCAAAACCCATCAAATAATCGAACCAAATTCGTTTGAATATCCTATTGTGATTTGCCTTTACGAGCTTTGTCTAAGCAAATGATACGTTCTATCGTGATTTACACAAATCGACACGATGTTTAGACTTAGTAACGAACAAATTGAGTTAACTTCAAAGATATAGACATCATTGTGTAAATCGCAATGGGATAATATCTGGTATAATGATTCAGATACATTATATGTACAACGATTTGTCTTATCGTGATTTACACTGACTGATAAAAGGATAATAAATATAAATCTACTTAGAACCATAATTCTTTAAGTATCATAATATAATAATATTTTTCCTCTAGCGATTTGCTTTTACAAGCGATGTCTATGTGAATGATATGTCCATCACGATTTACACAATGACTGATTCATAAAAGGCGGTAAAGAAAAACAATAAACAAATCAAATTAACTTCAACAATACATTACAACCACATTCGTTTATAAAATATATGAGTATTTAGTTACAATACATGACCTTCGCTAGTCACTGGGAATGATAGAAGGCAAATCTATCTACCAATGAAGATCCTTATCTCTTTGCAAGTTTTTTTGCAGCACATTTGTACCTCTTGATTATGCATATACTTGTTGCCATGTGTTCCTCCTAACGTATAAGAGCTGCTTGACTTTTTCATGCATAGACTTTTACCAGGATATGCAGTTGCCCTTTGACATCCACTTCTACCAAATATCTTAACATCAAAATCCAAATTACCATTATGTGCAATTACGGATACATCCTCTCCAAGAAAATGAGATCAAAATGATTTTATGTGCAATTTTCTATCATGTTAAATATATGTTCTTGCTCCGGTATGGTGGCAATGATAGACATCAACATCACCCCCTGTCTATCATGCAAAATATATGTGCTTGCTCCGGTATGACGACAACAATTGAAGATGATTATGATCGTTATATTATGTGCAAGCTTTGATATACTTCATAACAAATACACTACCGTCGTATGTGTCATGAATATATTGATGTATACACAAAAGATAACAATCATAATCATCATCGAAGATTATATAGATCTTTCTTTATAGCGTGAAACAACTGTATCATCAATATCAAAACCCATCTATCAAGCACAGGTAGAAGGAACATAGAAGAACAAAGAAGAAAGAAAAATACGAGGAAAAAGAAGAAGGAGAAGAAGAAGATGAAGGCGGAGGAGAAAAAAGAAGAAGAAGTTGCGTTGCCACAGAAAAGAGGAAGAGAGGTTAAATAGATTAGGGTTTTAGACCTGGACAACGGGTCAGGTCGGGTAGGGTTTTACATAGAATAGGATTTTACACAGATCTATACTAGGGTTTTACCCACGTGTACATAAATCAAAATGACGTTTAGACTTAGTAAAGTACAAATCAATTTACAACTTGACATAAATATTTAAGTAAAAGTTGTAAATCGCTATCACTATTTTATAACTCTATCACGATCTATACAGCAACAGACATAAAGTGGAAACGATTTTTCCTATAGCGATTTGCGTTTATGAGCTTTGTCTACGTGAACAATGTCCTATCGTGATTTACGAGTTTAGGGTTTAGGTTTTTGGGTTTTATGTTTTAGGGAATGAGGTTTAGGGTTTTAGGGGTTTAGGGTTTAGGGTTAGGTTATTAGGTTTTAGGGTTTAGGTTGTAGGATTTAGGGTTTAGAGTTTAGGATTTTTAGGTTTAGGGTTTAGGGTTTAGGGTTTAGGGTTTAGGGTTTAGGTTTTATGGTTTATGGTTTATGGTTTATGGTTTATGGTTTATGGTTTATGGTTTATGGTTTATGGTTTATGGTTTATATTTTATGCTTTATGCTTTATGCTTTATGCTTTATGCTTTATGCTTTATGCTTTATGCTTTATGCTTTATGCTTTATGCTTTATGCTTTATGCTTTATGCTTTATGCTTTATGCTTTATGCTTTATGGTTTATGGTTTATGGTTTATGGTTTAAGGGTTTAAGGTTTAAGTTATAGGGTTTAGGTTGTAGGGTTTAAGTTATAGGGTTTAGGTTGTAGGGTTTAGGGTTTAACGTTTAGGATTTAGGGTTTATATTGTAGGGTTTAGGGTTTAGGGTTTTAGGGTTTCTGGTTTCTGGTTTAGGAAGTTACTGCGACAACGATATGTCTTTGTTTGTCTTTGTGAACGATATCGATATATAATATCGCAATTGACGAGATTTGTGTTTTAGGTTTTTGGGTTTTTGGCTTTAGAGATTGGGGTTTAGGTTTAGGGTTGACAAGCTTTGTCTATGTGAACGATATATCCTATCGTAATTTATACAATGACTGATTAATAAAAGGCAGAAAACTAAAATAATAAAAAAATTGAGACAATATTTAGAATAAATAAAGTAAATGTAACGCCCCAAATATTTAACTTGAAAATTTTGGAATAAATTTTTTTTTAAACAACAACAAAAAAGCTTTATTAAATTCTTAGTCAATTTATTTGGGCGGGTTACAAGTAATAGCACAGAAGCAATAACGGTAACCTCTTAGATTGAAATATTACAATTCATAATTTACATTTAATGAATTATTACAAGTCAGAGTTCCTCAGGACATCCAAAGAAGATATGGTCACATGGCACTGTCGCAGCGACGACCGCAATTGCTCGTCACTCAGTTTCCTGAAAAACATTAATTCAGAAAGGGTCAGACTACCACGTCTGAGTAAGAAGCATAATATCCATATGAATGTGCACAGTGTCACGTGTACAAGTATATGTGCAACATGTTTAGATAGAACTAATAACCATTTAACAAGTGATAAATGTACAAGTCACTAAAGTCAAGTATTTCATGATATATTCCATCAACGTCAAAGCATGATACATCATATGCATGAACCATATTTATATAAGCAATAACAACTTTGGAACTAATGAGGATGTACACATGACTTAACTAAAGCAATTCATGTAAGATGTGTATAAAGCACAAACATCAATGTTCAACACATCATTCATAAGTTATCACAATTTCCATGTAACGAAAAACTAATTTGAATCATGCACTACAGGAGTCACAACTTACTCCAACAGTTTCAACATCAAGCAGTATGCAATTACTTGAAGATTTTTCTTAATGCACTGACTTTATGTTTCATCTTGTTAAATAACCTGTGGGTACGCACATGCATTCAACATCGTAGCGGACCGAGACCACACGAGGGTCTATTATTTTATAACCTGTGTGACTAGCTGTACGGATATCCAAAAGGGACGGTTCACGACCGAGAAAGTACTCTCCAATGGCTAGAACTAGAATTAGGATGCACCTTGTACTTCTGTAGAAGACTTGGATCTACCACATAGGACGAATTGGTAGTCCTGGCCCCCTAACTTCGAGGACTGGGGACCGGGTGAGACGCCTAGCTCTCACAAAAACAAGAATGTCCACGAAGCTTGTACCACCTACTCTCTCCAAGGTAGACCATGGGTCCAGTAACATACACCGTCTTTCAGGTGTACCAAGAATCCTGGGAAAACCAGTAACATATACCGTTTTCAAGTATACCCAGTATCCCAAAAAAATAGTAACATATACCTTTTCAGGTATACCCAGAATCCCCCAATTTTATTTTATGTGTGCATATTTTTTCATTCTTATTTGTTTGGGTCTAGTAACATACACCGTCTTTCAGGTGTACCCAAAACCCCACACTTGTTTTATATGCATATTTCATACTTTGTTTATTTCTTGGTGCGAGTCATTGCACCACAGGGGATTTCCAAAATCCCAACCCATACTCTGAGTGATCTCAGTGTATGCACATTACCCATCGAATGCCCAATAGGCACCAACCAAAATTTCTCAGAATTTTGGCTCAACTCTGAGTCGGGTACTTAATTATACTTTCAACATCTTAAGGTTTGATTTTTGAGCTCGGGTGTACGTTTCGTACCCCACTGATCATGCACTTATAAGGCATATCTCAAGTATAGCCTTTCATAAGTGCCTGTATGGCACTATAACGGTCTCGCAAGACCGCAAGCTCAGTCTTAGGCCTTCACATGATCATGACATGACGAATGCTCTTTATTAAGCGAATATTTGCGGAACAAGCATATATCAATCGACACAGAACATGTCTTAACATTTACATGAAATCATAATTCAATTATATGCAATTCACTTAGCATCTTATGTGCCCATTTGGCACCACAAAGATTTTTCATGCTCAGTTCAATTTGTATTATCGTACACTCATAGTGTTTTTCAATTATGCAATTATAACAAAAATATGTATTTACCAACAAGCCACATACAAAACCATAGGCAATGTGACTACATCATTGTTATCTTGTTCAATCCTCAATACGTACATTCTTAATACGTACAACCATGTCCCAGTGTGTGTGTACACGGTGATAGGAACAACCATTTGAATTCTCATATTAATTTAAGTAGTCGAATAAAATGAGGGTATGTATAAAATTGAGGTCTTTCAACCCGACTATGATCTAAAGTTTGCATAAAAACCTTCATTGCTCAAAGAGAGTTATTATATGTATCTTTATACTCTTGAGACCATAGTCGGGTTGCAGCGAGTCATCAACATGTAGCAATCTCGCTTTAGCTAATACTAGGCATAGGAAGGTTTCTTAAAAACCCAAATATGAATATATATATATATATATATATATATATATATATATATATATATATATATATATATATATATATATATATATATATATATATATATTTGAACCAAACTCAGGTCAAGTTTAAGCATTTCCAAGTCCGACTTAAGCAGATATAAGGTAATTTGGTTTGGTTTCATAATTACGTTCGAATGAAACTAAATTAAACCAATCTAGGAATTTCCTATCTTCAAACCTGAAATCTACACTTAATTTGGTCAAGCAGTGTTTCGTCGTATTTGGGTTCGGGTTTGAATAAACAACCTGAATTCCATTATCAATCGGATATAAAGCTTCTTTCCAAACCAATGTGATTATATATATATATATTTAAGGTTAAGCTGGTACCGCAGAAAACCCCATAGAGATAACACGTAGTGCTATTCCGGTTTGCAGCACCCAAGCCAACCTAACGCCTTACATTGACTGTGAGCCAAAAACATGACAGCACACAATCCGAGAAGAGTTGATAGAGTCCCATGTCATGTTGGTCGGGCCGATCAGGCATGGCTGATATATCCAGCCTAAGCTACCATGTTGTGCAGCCCGCAGCCCACAAACAAGCGGAGCCTCTGTTGGTTCTAGGCAACCGATATCAGGCTGGATGAGCTCGACCACCATGATCAAATCTGGTCAGCACCTCATTGAAAAGTGAATATGACCCCAGTTCGAGTCGGCCCTAGTCACAGCTTGAATCGACGCAAGCTTTACTTGATAACTGGATTTGTGCCTTCAGCTACTTGATCCAGTAGTGGAACCATTACATGAATAGGTACATCTAGAACCATCATGCAGGTCAACACTTATAACTCATCTATATGAAGCTAAGTTCATATAAATCTAGGACGTCCATGTATATGCTAGTAAACAATCATCTGGTAGGTTTATTTCTAATTTCTTATAAAAGTGGCATGAATTGGACTGGTATGTCAACCCTTCATAACGACTGTGATTACAAAAAAAACAAAACAATCCCTTAAATAAAACTGGTACCTACTTTTCAAATGAATTCAACCAAACCACAATACAGAAATTATATCTTGTGGCATAAAATTAACACAAGATGCTGATAAGTATATGCACAACTAAATAGCTGATATCTCTATACTACATCACAAGGGAATGCAATCGTTCTTTCAAAAGGGAGACAACATGCATTGTTGAGAAACTCTATTTTGATGTCACATAATATGATACACTGTCGTATTTGATTTTATATAATATGATAATATGTATTCTTGAAAAATGTTATATTATGACTGGATATGTTTTGCCATATATCTAACGAGTATTTGATGCAAGGATATCTCACTCAAAAAGGATGGAGACCTTTTGTTCAAGTACAACTATGGTGCAATCATACTCCTTGAAGAAAAAGCTTGATGAGCCATGCATTCCTAAAGACCATCTAAAGAGATCGGCTACCTCAAGTTGAAGATTTTTTTCTTCTTTAGAGTCATATGTAACAGAACCTTCAGAAGCATGCATATTGCATATTACATACTCATTCAGAAAAGCTATTTCATAAAAGTATACGATAGTTTCAAAAAGCTCCTTTTTTGAAAACCAATAATTGTACCTTCTTACAAACCTATATGGAAAAGGTATTTTGACATGATATAATTCATGATTTCAAAAAGCAATAATTGTACCTTCTATCATACACAAGACAACTTGAAAAGTAATGATTTTAAAAGTAGGAAAAAGACAAAACATGGAAATCGGCTACACAAAGAAAAACAAATATAATACTTGTTGAAAAGACTTTAGTCACCTTTTTAAAGAAATGATTTCAAATGTGTAGGAAAAAGACAAAACATGGAAATCGGCTACACAAAGAAAAACAAATATAATACTTGGTGAAAAGACTTTAGTTACCTTTTTACAAACCCATAGAATGTCGACTTACTTGAAGTCATCATTCTCTTTGTATAGCATTAAATACCTCCTGTAAGAAATCCTTGTTAATATCCATCTCAAGAATGTCGACTTGTTTAAAGTCTTCATTCTCTCTGTAGACATTGAAAAACACATCATAAAGAAAACTCTTGATATGACTATGTACAAATAAATATCTCAAAGCATTTATTGTACTTACACTTATTTAAAGTAAAGAAGTACTTATGTATCACAAATCATTAATTAGGATAAAGACAAAACTACATGTCAACCTACAATCCAACGTTCAATGTACTATTGTAAGAAATAGACTTTTTACATCAAATATATATTACCTAAAATATTAGAACGACTATTGTACCCTGTATTTTACTTTTATGGAAAGAAGACTTTTTCGAAAACCCATAAATTTGGTTTTTGAAATGACATGACATTTCACATCTCAAAAAGACTACGATTTCAAATAAGTAACGACTACTTTTTTAAAGCTATATAAACACACTCTATTAAACTATTTCAACAAGAAATGGATATGTGAGCTTACAACGAGAAAAATTCCTATTCGATATTTGAAAGAGAGCCTAGAAAAAGAAAGAGAAAAGAAAGAGAAAAAGTCAAGAATAGCTCTTTGACAAAGAGTATCTTCTAAGTGAAAAGAACAGAACATTCTGAGAATTCTTCATTCGTGCATTCATATCATTCTGAAGGTTCTATATGAAGTATTGTAACTTTCTGTTATTAACTGTATTCCTTCTTTGTTGAAAGAAGTAGACCTCTGAGAAAGAGGGTGTTGCCCTTTTTTGTTGAGAGAAGAAGACCTCTGTGAAAGAGGGTGTTGTCCTTCTCTATTGAGAGAAAAAGACCTCTGTGAAAGAGGGTGTTGTCCTTCTCTGTTGAGAGAAGAAGACCTCTGTGGAAGAGGGTGTGCCCCTTCTCTGTTGAGAGAAGAAGACCTCTGAGGAAGAGGGTGTTGTACTATTTATCCGGTGACTCAGATGTTATAGTGGAAAGCTCAAGTGGTTTGCGTGGGGACTGGATGTAGGTCAGGGTTTTGACCGAACCAGTATATATTCTGTGTTTATGTGTTGTGCCTTTATTGCATCATATTTTTAATTTATCGATCTGTTTAGTAATTCCCTATTCACCCCCCCTCTAGTTGAATTTCATTTGGTATCAAAGCAGGTTTGCTGGTTTCGACATAACAAGTCCTCCAGCACAAATGACATCTACCTCCTATGCTCGTGATATTGAAGGTCAACACGCATCTCGTCCTCCTTTCTTCAATGGCTCCAACTATGGATACTGGAAGTGCAGAATGACTATATTTCTCAAGTCCATAGATTTTGCTATATGGAAAATTGTTAAGCATCCATACACATCTCCATCCACAGACTATATCTTATGGTCTAATGAAGAAAAGAAAATGACAAATCTAAATGCAAAGGCTATGAATGCCTTATATTGTGCCATTGATCAGAATGAATTCAATAGAATATCTATATGTGAATCTGCTTATGATATTTGGCATTCTTTGGAGGTTATTCATGAAGGAACCAACAAAGTGAAAGAAGCCAAAATCTCATCTCTTGTCAGAAAATATGAGTTGTTCAAAATGAACAAAGATGAACCCATCACAGAGATGTTCACCAGATTCACCAACATCACCAACGATCTAAAATCTCTGAGTATAACCCACTCTCAGACAGAAAAGGTGAAGAAAATCTTGAGATCTTTCACAACTGATTGGGAAAAAAAGACTACTGCTATTAAAGAAGCTCAAGATTTGTCCAAGCTTACCATGGATGGTTTAATAGGCAATCTTATGGCCTATGAAGTCCACATGAAGGAAAGAAGGGAAGAGGAACAACTTTTAAAGAAAACTCTAGCCTTCCCAGCCCCATCTGAGGATGAGGACTCAGAAAAAGAAACTGAGATTGCGCTACTCACCATAAAATTTCAGCGCTTTATGAGAAGGAACCGACTTCCAAATAAGCACAAAGAAAGAAAAGACCCAAAGGAAGATTCTATGTGCTACCAGTGTAATAAGCCAGGTCACTAAATACGTGACGGTCCTCTTCTCAAAAGAAAATCCAAGACTGAGAAACCAAAGAAAAGGTTCTTCAAGAAAAAGGCTCTGCATGCTCAATGAGATGATTCAGAACCATCCACAAGTGAAGAGTCAAATGATGATGAATCAGAAACTGCCAACATGTGCTTCATGGCAGAAAGTTCTATAAGTGAATCCCTTGATTTCTCCTTTGAAGAACTTCAAAATGCTTTTCAGGAACTTTTTGAAGAATCAAGGAAAACGATTTCCAAAAATAGACATTTGAAATCTGAGAATCTAGAGCTCATTCTGAAAAATGAAAAACTCAGTATTGAAAATTCTGTGTTACAAAAGAAAAATCTTCTTATTACTTCTGAAATCGCTTCTACTAGCTCCAAGACTAAAAAACTGCAAGTATAAATTTCAGAATTAAAAAGTAAAACTGAGAACCTTATGAAAACGGTTTTCAAGTTTACTAAAGAAAAAGAGAACTTGGATAAACTCCTATCCTCTCAAAAAGTCTCTTTCTACAAGAATGGTATTGGTTACTCTCATTTCAACAAGCCTTCTTGTATGAATCAAAAGACCACTTTTGTGAAAAGTTCTTCTGAACCTAAAAAGGAGTACTATAATTTTAATTCCTTAAACTCCTTTAAAGTTGTAGACAAACCTAAATCAAAATGGATTTGGGTTCCAAAATCTAACAAAAAGGGACCCGACTGGGTACCAAAAAGAAGTTTTACTTAATGTTTTGCAGACTCCAAAAAAGAAGAACAGATGGATACTAGACAGTGGATGTTCAAAGCATATGACAGGACATCCAGACCTTTTTGTTGTTCTTCATCATAAAGAAGGAGGAACGGTCACCTTTGGAGATAACAACAAAGGTTTGATAATTGGTATTGGTAATATTGATAAACCTCTTATCAAAGACGTTCTTCTGGTTAAAGGCTTAAAACATAACCTTCTAAGTATTAGTCAAATGTGTGACACAGGTTATAATTTTAGCTTTAATCATGATGCTTGTCTTATATCAGACACCAACGAGAACATCATCTTAAAAGGTAGAAAAAGAAATAATATATATGAACTATACCTAGAAAACATCATTGAACATTGCCTTATAGCTAATAATGACACTCAATATTTATGGCACATGAGAATGGGTCATGTCAACTCCAAATACATGTCTAAATTAGCTAAAGATAAGTTAGTACGAGGGTTACCCAAAATATCTTTTAAAAAGGATTATTTTTGTGATGCATGTCAACTAGGAAAACTATCAAAATCATCTTTCAAATCAAAAAATATCATTTCAAGCAAAAGACCTTTAGAGCTTCTCCACCTGGATCTTTTTGGTCCTTCTAGAGTAGCTAGTCTTAATCACAATAAATACGTTTTTGTCATTGTGGATGACTACTCAAGATTTACTTGGGTAATATTTTTGAAAAACAAAAGTGACACGTTTTGTGCAAAAAATTACAAAATGAAAAATCTTGTTCCATTGTAAAAATCCGTAGTGACCATGGAGGAGAATTTGAAAATAAACTTTTTGAAAATTTTTGTAACTTGCATGGTATTTCTCATAACTTTGCCTTTCCTAGAGCTGCACCTCAAAATGGGGTAGTAGAAAGAAAAAATAGAACCCTTCAGGAATCTGCTAGAACTATGCTTCAACATAATAATCTTGCTAAATCTTTCTGGGCAGAAGCTGTTAATACTGCATGCTATATATCAAATAGAGTTCTTATTAGACCCTTATTAAATAAAACTCCCTATGAATTATTCTATGACAGGACTCCAAGAATAGACTATTTTAAAGTCTTTGGATGTAAATGCTTTATCCTTAACACAAAAGATAGCCTGGATAAATTTGATGCTAAATCTATTAAAGGCATATTCTTAGGATATTCAAGTCATAGTAAAACTTATAGAGTTTTTAATAAGAGTTCATATACTATTGAAGAATCTATGCATGTCAGTTTTTGTGAATCTATTGATCAATCTGTTCTTAAACAGACTAACGATGATGATGTTGAAAGTACAGATTTATTCCTAGATAACACAGCCAAATCTAATGAAGATGATCATCAAAGAACATTTGTCGAAATCAAAGATCATCCTCAAAAGCATATTTTGGGAGACCTGACAAAGGGGGTTCAGACTAGAGCTCAGCTAGAACGGATTGCAAATATGGCATTCATTTCTCAACTTGAACCAAAGAAGATTGATGAAGCCATCATCGATGAGTTCTGGATGCTAGCCGTGACTGAAGAACTGAATCAATTCCAAAGAAATGAAGTTTGGGATCTTGTACCAAGACCAAAGGATCATCAAATCATTGGGACAAGATGGATCTTCAGAAACAAGCTAGATGAAACAGGTAATGTTATAAGAAACAAGGCAAAACTAGTAGCTCAAGGATACAACCAGGAGGAAGGTATTGATTTTGATGAAACATTTGCTCTTGTTGCTAGACTTGAATCTATTAGGATGTTTTTAGCATATGCAAGCTATATGGATTTTAAACTTTATCAAATGAATGTTAAAAGTGCCTTTCTTAATGGTTTTATAAATGAAGAAGTTTATGTAAAACAACCTCCAGGCTTTGAAAATGAACTATATCCAGATCATGTTTTCAAACTAAAACGTGCCTTATATGGATTAAAACAAGCACCTCGTGCTTGGTATGATAGACTCAAAACCTTTTTATTAAAAACCGGTTTTTCGGTAGGCAAAGCAGACTCTACTCTATTTGTAAAAGTTGTGAATAGTCATACCTTAATTGTTCAAGTTTATGTGGACGATATCATCTTTGGATCTACTAACAGCACTCTCTGTGAAGAATTTTCTAAGTCCATGCAGAAGGAATTCGAAATGAGTATGATGGGAGAACTCAACTACTTTCTTGGACTGCATATTAAGCAAACCAAGGATGGAGTTTTCATCAATCAATCCAAGTATGCTCATGAACTTCTAAAGAGGTTCAACATGAACTCAACAGCTTCAAAAACCACTCCTATGAGCACAACCACTGTTTTGGACAAAGATGAAGATGGTAAGTTTGTTGATACAAAGGTATACCGAGGTATGATAGGATCACTTCTGTATTTAACTGCTAGCCATCCAGATATTATGTTCAGTGTTTGCTTGTGTGCTAGTTTTCAGTCAAATCCAAAAGAATCACATCTCAAAGCTGTAAAAAGAATAATGAGATATTTAAAAGACATAGTTGATTTTGGATTATTCTATTCAAAATCCTCTACATTTGATTTAATCTCATACAGCGATGCTGACTTTGCTGGAAGTAAATCTGACAGAAAAAGCACAAGTGGAACATGTCATATGCTAGGGCACTCACTAGTTTCATGGTTCAGTAAGAAACAAAATTGTGTATCCTTATCAACTACTGAAGCTGAATACATTGCTGCTAGCCTAGCTTGTACACAAGTTATCTGGATGAAACAAACTTTGAAAGATTTTGGTTTAAATTTTGAAAATACAACTATTTTCTGTGATAATACTAGTGCTATAAACCTATCTAAAAATCCTATTTTACACTCACGAACTAAGCATATTCAAATAAGACACCACTTCTTAAGAGAACAAGTCTTAAACAACATAATTAAACTCGAATTCATACCCACTAATCAACAGTTAGCAGACATCTTTACTAAACCATTAAAACATGAAGACTTTACACTAATTAGAAGAGATTTAGGAATATGCAAACTAAGTGACTTATAATTAATCCCACCTACTAAGACTTATGAGTTCTATTAAAATTTTATTTTATTCGATTTCATTCTTATCTATTTCTTATATTTATTTAAAAACAAACAAACAAACTATGTTTCTATATTCACGTATACTCTAAACACTTATAAAAACACATTCATCATGACACATTCTTTATGTCTTTCAACTTGTCATCTTTCAAGTACACATCTATAATGACTCCTTGTCCTATTTCCTTTCACTTATATCCATAAGAACTAATTATATTAAGTAAAAGCTATCATGACATTGTTCACATCACTCATCTCATAACACTTTTTGTTATTTTTGTCATTTTGTGAAAACTTCTCTTACAATAAGTTAGTTCACCTTCAACATGATAACATATTCTTCTCAACTTGCCTACGTAACTTAAACAAGAATAGTATTTTATGAGAAATCTTGCTTTTCAAATTTTAGTCAAAATCGAATGATTATCTTTTTAGTTCTCTTTACCTTCTTCTAAAGATTAAGTTGTTGTATTTCACGTATAATTTTACTATATCGTTTGTTATATCATATATTACGTACACTCTATTTCTATCATGTCATCATTCACACCTCTTTATGAATAATTATTATTTTCAAAAACTTGTCCACCATTCTTTTTCTTATGTACTATTTAGTACCACACGTTTTTTGTCGCTCTTCATCCAATACAAAGTGAATCTCCATCCGTGACCATTATACATTTAAATTTATCGTTTTCAAAAACCATGAACTCCCTCCATTAAAACCATGTCCTCTTAGCCAAGCATCAATCATGACTTTATGTCATACATCAAGTGATTGTTGTCCTTTATAATCTCTCTCTCTCTCTCTCTCTCTCTCTCTCTCTCTCTCTCTCTCTCTCTCTCTCTCTCTCTCTCTCTCTTTCTCTTTCAAATTCGTATATCAACTCATCTATCTTTTTCACTCTCCAACAAAAATTCTTCTCAAATAAGAAATTATTGCATCCCTGCTTGTCCTATTCCGAATTCATCTCTCACGGATTTTGTATGCTTTCATATAAAGTAACATAATATTTGGCTTAAAAGGTTGTTTGTTTTATTAGGCCATTATTTCTCACTATACATCTTTTCTCACATCTCTTCATCACACGAAACTCTTTAAAATCCTAGTCTAATAAGATAGTCCATATGCATCACATGACACATATCAAACTTCGACAAACTCTCCCATAGTAAACCTTTCTCTATATAGAAAACTTCAAAAACTATGTCCTTCTTAACATACAATACACTATCATCCAAAAAAAAAACTGATTTGATTTGTCATTCACAAGCCTCTTTATTTCCAACTCACGCATTTCCTCTTTCAGATAAAATCTAAAAATCCTTCACTTCCAATGTCATTCATTTTTTATCACCATTACTTTTTTCCTTCTATTTAATAGATTGATTCATCTCTCGCCAATTCCCCACGAATATCTCTATTCTCTTACAAACTACTACTCCTTCCAAGCTCTTCTCTCTTGCTCGTTTTTCCTAAGCTCTTGCAATGGCTTTCTCTTGCACATCCGACTTACTCCAAGCTTCGGAGTTGAGATTTCCGGATCTCATTCACACTTATCACTCCATAAAATCCTTGACCATCCTACCAGGCAGTTTGGTTCACCTTGAAGCCTTTCCAGCTTTTGACTTACAAACTTCTCTTTCCGAACTTATTCATGTTCTAGCCTCTCCAAAACAAATGCCCATCTATCCTCATCTTATCAAAATATTCTACACCAACCTTTCTATCGACCATGATCACTCTTCTATCACTTCCATGGTACATGGAAAATTTTTCTCCTTCGACATATCTCAGTTAGGCAACATTTTGAATATTTCTTCTTACGGTATTGAGCTTCCCAACATTGTTCCTCTCGACCACTCTGTGTTTCAGAAAATCCTCCTCTCCACTCGCTCCACTCACTTCCCATGGCATGAGAGCAATCTCCAACATCATGCTCTATTGTTGTCCAAAATTCTTTCCTCCAATATCGTCCCCAAGTCGCCCTCTAGAGGATTTATTGCAAATGAAGTCTCCCTTCTTCTTTATGCCATCTTCTCTACCTTTCCCATCAACTGGTCCAGTGTCATCTTCCACAACATGATCAACTTTCGTTCCTTTAAGTCTCTTCCCTTCGGATATTTCATCACACTCATTCTTGAATTCTTCCAGATTCCTCTTGCAACAGATGTCGTCTACTACTAAAACAATATATTTGATGACTCCTCTCTCCATGAAGAAGAGTCCTCTCACCTAAACTTTGACGACGAAGGCCCTCAAGAAGAAGATCAAGCAGCAACTTCTGACCTTGACATCTTCTCAGCTCTTGTCAATGTCCAGAACACCCAGGATCTCCTTCTGAAGAATCAAGCTTCACTACAACTCGGCCAAGATGCATTACTCTGAAAGTTTCACCCTTCCTCCGGATCAAAATAAACTCTTTTGGACTGTAATAACTTTACATTATTTTGGTTTAACTTTATTTTTTTTTTGTCTGTAATAACTCTGCTTACTCTGATCCCTTCTTTTTTGTCCATGACAAAGGGGGAGAAAAACCTATCTCCATTATTGGAGAAAAATACTCGTCTTTGACATTTTTCAATATTTTTATGATAGTATTATTTCTATGCATAATGTCTTTTTGACAGGGGAAGCATATTTTGTCATCATCAAAAAGGGGGAGAATGTTGAGAAACTCTATTTTGATGTCACATAATATGATACAGAACAAAAACAAGAATGGGGACCGGGTGAGATGCCTAGCTCTCACAAAAACAAGAATGACCACGAAGCTTGTACCACCTACCCTCTCTAAGGTAGACCATGGGTCCAGTAACATACACCGTCTTTCAGGTGTACCCAGAACCCTGGGAAAACCAGTAACATATATTGTTTTCAAGTATACTCAGTATCCCAAAAGAATAGTAACATATACCTTTTCAGGTATACCCAGAATCCTCCAATTTTATTTTATATGTGCATATTTTTTCATTCTTATTTGTTTGGGTCTAGTAACATACACCGTCTTTCAGGTGTACCCAAAACCCCACACTTGTTTTATATGCATATTTCATACTTTGTTTATTTCTTGGTGCGAGTCATTACACCACAGGGGATTTCCAAAATCCCAACCCATACTCTGGGTGATCTCAGTGTATGCACATTACCCATCGAATGCCCAGTAGGCACCAACCAAAATTTCTCAGAATTTTGGCTCAACTCTGAGCCGGGTACTTAATTATACTTTCAACATCTTAAGGTTTGATTTTTGAGCTCGGGTGTATGTTTCGTACCCCACTGATCGTGCACTTATAAGGCATATCTCAAGTATAGCCTTTCATAAGTGCCCGTTGCCTATAACGGTCTCGCAAGACCGCAAGCTCAGTCTTAGGCCTTCACATGATCATGACATGACGAATGCTCTTTATTAAGCGAATATTTGCGGAACAAGCATATATCAATCGACACAGAACATGTCTTAACATTTACATGAAATCATAATTCAATTATATGCAATTCACTTAGCATCTTATGTGCCCATTTGGCACCATAAAGATTTTTCATGCTCAGTTCGATTTGTATTATCGTACCCTCATAGTGTTTTTCAATTGTGCAATTATAACAAAAATATGTATTTACCAACAAGCCACATACAAAACCATAGGCAATGTGACTACATCATTGTTATCTTGTTCAATCCTCAATATGTACATTCTTAATACGTACAACCATGTCCCAGTGTGTGTGTACACGGTGATAGGAACAACCATTTGAATTCTCATATTGATTTAAGTAGTCGAATAAAATGAGGGTATGTATAAAATTGAGGTCTTTCAAATTCGAGCATTTATGATCTAAAGCTTGCATAAAAACCTTCATTGCTCAAAGAGAGTTATTATATGTATCTTTATACTCTTGAGACCATAGTCGGGATGCAGCGAGTCATCAACATGTAGCAATCTCGCTATAGATAATACTAGGCATAGGAAGGTTTCTTAAAAACCCAAATATGAATATATATATATATATATATATATATATATATATATATATATATATATATATATATTTGAACCAAACTCAGGTCAAGTTTAAGCATTTCCAAGTCCGACTTAAGCAGATATAAGGTAATTTGGTTTGGTTTCATAATTACGTTCGAATGAAACTAAATTAAACCAATCTAGGAATTTCCTATCTTCAAACCTGAAATCTACACTTAATTTGGTCAAGCAGTGTTTCGTCGTATTTGGGTTCGGGTTTGAATAAACAATCTGAATTCCATTATCAATCGGATATAAAGCTTCTCACCAAACCAATGTGATTATATATATATATATATATATATATATATATATATATATATATATATATATATATATATATTTAAGGTTAAGCTGGTACCGCAGAAAACCCCATAGAGATAACACGTAGTGCTATTCCGATTTGCAGCACCCAAGCCAACCTAACGCCTTACATTGACTGTGAGCCAAAAACATGACAGCACATAATCCGAGAAGAGTTGATAGAGTCCCATGTCATGTTGGTCGGGCCGATCATGCATGGCTGATATATCCAGCGTAAGCTACCATGTTGTGCAGCCCGCAGCCCACAAACAAGCGGAGCCTCTGTTGGTTCTAGGCAACTGATGTCAGGCTGGATGAGCTCGACTACCATGATCAAATCTGGTTAGCACCACAATGAAAAGTGAATATGACCCCAGTTCGAGTCGGCCCTAGTCACAGCTTGAATCGACGCAAGCTTTGCTTGATAACTGGATTTGTGCCTTCAGCTACTTGATCCAGTAGTGGAACCATTACATGAATAGGTACATCTAGAACCATCATGCAGATCAACACTTATAACTCATCTATATGAAGCTAAGTTCATATAAATCTAGGACGTCCATGTATATGCTAGTAAACAATCATCTGGTAGGTTTATTTCTAATTTCTTATAAAAGTGGCATGAATTGGACTGGTATGTCAACCCTTCATAACGACTGTGATTACAAAAAAAACAAAACAATCCCTTAAATAAAACTGGTACCTACTTTTCAAATGAATTCAACCAAACCACAATACAGAAATTATATCTTGTGGCATAGAATTAACACAAGATGCTGATAAGTATATGCACAACTAAATAGCTGATATCTCTATACTACATCACAAGGGAATGCAATCGTTCTTTTAAAAGGGAGACAACATGCATTGTTGAGAAACTCTATTTTGATGTCACATAATATGATACACTGTCGTATTTGATTTTATATAATATGATAATATGTCTTCTTGAAAAATGTTATATTATGACTGGATATGTTTTGCCATATATCTAACGAGTATTTGATGCAAGGATATCTCACTCAAAAAGGATGGAGACCTTCTGTTCAAGTACAACTATGGTGCAATCATACTCCTTGAAGAAAAAGCTTGATGAGCCATGCATTCCTAAAGACCATCTAAAGAGATCGGCTACCTCAAGTTGAAGATTTTTTTCTTCTTTAGAGTCATATGTAACAGAACCTTCAGAAGCATGCATATTGCATATTACATACTCATTCAAAAAAGCTATTTCATAAAAGTATACGATAGTTTCAAAAAGCTCCTTTTTTGAAAACCAATAATTGTACCTTCTTACAAACCTATATGGAAAAGGTATTTTGACATGATATAATTCATGATTTCAAAAAGCAATAATTGTACCTTCTATCATACACAAGACAACTTGAAAAGTAATGATTTTAAAAGTAGGAAAAAGACAAAACATGGAAATCGGCTACACAAAGAAAAACAAATATAATACTTGTTGAAAAGACTTTAGTCACCTTTTTAAAGAAATGATTTCAAATGTGTAGGAAAAAGACAAAACATGGAAATCGGCTACACAAAGAAAAACAAATATAATACTTGGTGAAAAGACTTTAGTTACCTTTTTACAAACCCATAGAATGTCGACTTACTTGAAGTCATCATTCTCTTTGTATAGCATTAAATACCTCCTGTAAGAAATCCTTGTTAATATCCATCTCAAGAATGTCGACTTGTTTAAAGTCTTCATTCTCTCTGTAGACATTGAAAAACACATCATAAAGAAAACTCTTGATATGACTATGTACAAATAAATATCTCAAAGCATTTATTGTACTTACACTTATTTAAAGTAAAGAAGTACTTATGTATCACAAATCATTAATTAGGATAAAGACAAAACTACATGTCAACCTACAATCCAACGTTCAATGTACTATTGTAAGAAATAGACTTTTTACATCAAATATATATTACCTAAAATATTAGAACGACTATTGTACCCTGTATTTTACTTTTATGGAAAGAAGACTTTTTCGAAAACCCATAAATTTGGTTTTTGAAATGACATGACATTTCACATCTCAAAAAGACTACGATTTCAAATAAGTAACGACTACTTTTTTAAAGCTATATAAACACACTCTATTAAACTATTTCAACAAGAAATGGATATGTGAGCTTACAACGAGAAAAATTCCTATTCGATATTTGAAAGAGAGCCTAGAAAAAAAAAGAGAAAAGAAAGAGAAAAAGTCAAGAATAGCTCTTTGACAAAGAGTATCTTCTGAGTGAAAAGAACAGAACATTCTGAGAATTCTTCATTCGTGCATTCATATCATTCTGAAGGTTCTATATGAAGTATTGTAACTTTCTGTTATTCACTGTATTCCTTCTTTGTTGAAAGAAGTAGACCTCTGAGAAAGAGGGTGTTGCCCTTCTTTGTTGAGAGAAGAAGACCTCTGTGAAAGAGGGTGTTGTCCTTCTCTATTGAGAGAAAAAGACCTCTGTGAAAGAGGGTGTTATCCTTCTTTGTTGAGAGAAGAAGACCTTTGTGGAAGCGGGTGTGCCCCTTCTCTGTTGAGAGAAGAAGACCTCTGAGGAAGATGGTGTTGTACTATTTATCCGGTGACTCAGATGTTATAGTGGAAAGCTCAAGTGGTTTGCTTGGGGACTGGATGTAGGTCAGGGTTTTGACCAAACCAGTATATATTATGTGTTTATGTGTTGTGCCTTTATTGCATCATATTTTTAATTTATCGATCTGTTTAGTAATTCCCTATTCACCCCCCCCCCCTCTAGTGGAATTTCATGCATATCATTCTTCCTAAAACGTTAGATCAAACTATTTTCTCATTCTTTTTTTTTTCCAGATCAACCCTGACCAATACCCACCGTTGAGTGTATGTGTACAAGATCTATGACCACGGTGGGTGGTCGATTGTTTAGTACAGGGGTATAGGTCGAGTGGTCTGACCTATGCCTCCGGAAATTTGTGAGCAACCCGCTTGCACTTTAATAATCAGGTTCTTACGGTTATGCATCAAGGAAAATAATAACAACTCAACAGGGACATGCACGCTGAAAGGCGCCCGTTCATGATCCGATGACTACCCGCAGAAATTTAGATTTTGTATCACCCGGATGAAGGCAAATCTCATTGGATCGGGAAGAAGTGTAAGTTTATAACTACATTTCAAAGTATACTTAAATTTCTAACAGATTCGTGGTCGTAGGCGTTGGTCGTGTAGTATAGTCTACACATGACCCGGTTGGGTTTTCATTATTCTAGGAACAAATTTAGGTCTGCACCATATGTATAACTATACAGATCCTCAAACCCCTAGATCTGTATTTTTACACGTACCATGGTGCTCGTGAAGCCATACACAAAAATTCCGCACCAACCAAATCTATATGTATCATGGTATATGTAATTTGATTGTCCAACATATATACCTACCGCATAACACTATGCACAAGCATAAAGAGATTATGCCCCTACCTTGTTGAAGACCGAAGGAGTTTGCGAGAGTGATTCCTCTTGCTCCACACGTCTCCTTTCGTCTTTAGGTTCAGCATCAACAAGAAGCGAATATAGAAAGATGGCGATGGCGATGGCAATGGCTGGTGTAGATCCGGATTTGAGGATGAACGTTCGACAGCCCCGCACCACTTCTTCGCTGGAATCAATGGCGGAGTGCTCGATTAAGGTGGATCACGCGGCTGGCTGGAGAGATGAAGAGTTTTATATGGGAGATGAAGGGTTTGAGGGAAAAGGAGAAAACGTGAAACCAAAGAGGGGAGGGCGAGTTCCAAGGGACCTCTTTGTAAACCCACCAACCGTTCATACCCAAGAGCCCTTAATTTTTTTTTCTTAATTATTTGGTTTAATGCCCACCATTTTTTTTCTTTGAATTGGTTGGTTGGGCCTCCCATTTGGGAAAGACGCCCAGCCCTATCCTTCATTGTGCGTCCCCCCCCCCCCATTTAATCCTTCTTAAATGGGGAGGTGAAACGCCACTTTCTTAAAACATGTGTCGCCCTAAATTCTGGATTCATGAGGAGTTACAAAAAAAAAAGATTTCGTTGGTTTATTCTGTAAAAATCCTAGTGCACAAAGGGGATTTGAGCTGGAGACCTTCTCAGTACGAGGTAACGAGCCCCACCAGTGTGCCATACACAATTTCATTGCATATCTTTGCAACAAAATTTTATTTAACCACTTATAGACGTCTGGTGGATTTTTCCAAAAATGACGTCTTATGTATTTATTTCTTTTTCTCTTAGTAATCGACCTCCTTCTCCCAATTCTAAAATCGTACCTTTTTTTTTAAACTTCCCTCTGCCCATTTCAAGGAGCCTTCCTCTTTACTATTTTAAAACCCCCTCTTAATTGTCGAATTAGTGGAAGGGCCTTTCCAAAGGAAGATTTTTTTTTTTGTAAAAAGTATCCCTGGCACACAAGGGGACTTGAACCAAGGTTCTACTCCCTAAGGGGCAACAAACCCCACCAGTGTGCTATTTTGAATTTCGTTGCATATTCTTGCAACGTTAATTTATTTAACCTTTAGTAAGGTTTTGGCGGAAATTCCAAAAATAACATTTTTGACAAAGAGACACATTTTTTTTCTAAAATTTGTGTGAGTGTAGTTCATGGGATTTGAACTCAGGTTGCCTCATCACTAGGCAATACACCTCACCACAACACTGCTTCTCATCTTGTTGCACTATTGGCCATGTTTAATTCTTTTATATACGAATTGATTTTTTGACGAATTTCAATTACGAATTGTATTTTAGATCTTCTGAATCTTCTAACTAGATTTTTGTCTCTTGATCGAAATTCAATCATATTTGGATCCATTAAAATCCAATTGGATTCTAATTGGGTTTCGGATCCGTCCAGGATCCGAATCTGTTTGTTGTACCCGAATCTAGATACTGGATCCATTCTATCCAGTTTGGATTCAAGATCCATTCGGATCGACTCCATATCATTTTATCATATTTATTTTCAAGGATTTTATCCTTTATTTAGTTTGATAATTATCAAAATTTTGCGGGTTTTACAGTAAAAATTGAGGTTACTTCTTAAATACAAATCGATTTATAACTTGATACTGATTTAAGTGATAGTTGAAAATTGATTTCACTGCAACGATTTGTCCTAGTGTGATTTGCTTTGATGAGCTTTGTCTATGTTAATGATTTGTCCTATCATGATTTATACAATGACTGCTAAAAGATGAAAAAGAGGATAAAAAAATAAATCGACATGATGTTTATTGATAATGTGAATGATGTTCCTATCACGCTTTGTCAATGTGAATGATATATCAAGAAAAACCATAAATAAATCAACATGATGTTTAGACTTAGTAAACTACAAATTGAGACTTAGTTGCAAATCGATTTCATTGTAATAATATGCGCTATCGCGATTTGCTTGATATGTCCTATCGCGTTGACTAGTTTTGTAAAAGGCAGATAAAATGACAATGCAATTTATTTGCTCACGCTTTTTGAAAACTGGCAATATTTTCTGACATATCATGGTATGTGAAATGACGTTTCCTTTATATATGAATGACACATCGCACAAGTTCAGGACGGTGTCGCTTCGCTTTGCTTCATAAATAAGGAACAGACAAAAAAATGTTTCCTTTATAAACAACTTGTTCGTGAATTGAATATATAACCTGCTTCATCGTAAAGGGGGTATCGATGCGAGGAAGGAGAAGACGACAACTACACAACCAGCGATGGTGAATCAGAGATATATTTTCTAAACCTCATGATGAGTTTCTTTAAAATTTGTCTCTTTTATAGCGTATATTTGATTTGTGTTGTGTATTGTAGAAAGGAATTTTAATATCGTTTCTTGAATATTCTGTTAATGTCAATGAAACATCCACACAAAGCGGTGCCCAAAAACTGAGCAATGAACTCCAAGATAACATCAAACGGTTGCAAAACGAATTTGCAGAAAGAAACACTATCAATAATTTTGTACGTATGAAACCACTATCAGTTATATATTATGTATGTCATGGATATGTATGTCAACACGTGCATATTTGTTGCAAACAAACTATATCTGATTTCATCGTGTATATTCAAAGCAAGGCAACATTCAATACTAAACGCATTGTCACCCCTTATTTCATAGTATATCGGTTCTCTTATATGTTTATTTTCTTTTTTGATTTACTCTTGTTGCTTCATGTTTTAACCTTACTATTATCACTGTTTCGTTCAATAGAGTTTCGTCCGCTGATTTTCATACTCCATTGGATTTCAAGATGGACTACCATACTGGGGTAACAATGATCACTGCGAAGACTTTTGGTCAAGTGAAAGGGTAAGTGAAGAAACCACTTGTCTAAGGTTTAAGCATAACAGTCCTAACACGATTTGTCCAATCGATTTATAAGATATTTTATCGATTTACAGATATTGATTCCTACACTCTGGCAAACTGTTCAGCATTGGGTCTTATACATGATGGATCTACAGAAAAAATGAATATGGTCCTACAACTCATTGGTCTTTTACACTGGTGTAGATTGTGGTATTTTGCATTTTGTAAGTTTTCATCTATAAGGGTATCGTATCATGTACGGTGGTCAGGAATTTACTTGCTTTTGCATTAATCACACATGAGATTCATCAAAGATGTTTTGGTTGTTGACATTGGCGAGTGGAGGTTTTGCTCCGCACACGATGCTCCTTAACAAAATAATGGTGTCGATTGTGACGTATTTATAATGAAGTATATTGAAGTAATATACAATAGACGAGAACCTGATTTCGATGTTGTATGCTCTTTATTATGCTCTATTATTCGAGACTCAATTTATGTATTGATGTCACATTATATTTTTGTTGCAGGATGATATACCTGGATTTCACAAAAAAATATGTGAAAAATTGATGGAGTTTCTAATTACGGAAGAGAAAAAAACTCAGTCGGCAACAATATCTAGAAGACAATGAACGACGCGACCCCCCAAGTAGTAATACGATGTACATCGACTTCTAACAGATTTTATAAACTGTACAACCAAAATTTGTATACAAATTTTGTAAGACTTTGTATACAAATTATATAAATCTCTCTGGGTTGAAATAAATAAAATTTTAATTTTACTAAACACGCCAATAAGTTGGACTTTTATTAATAGTAAAGGCAAACCATTGTTATGTTTTCCCTTTGTAAATGAAAATTGTAAAAGTGATTAGCGTTGTGTATAGTGAAAATGTGTTATTTTCTTTAACGTGACATTCTTTAAGTGTAGCACACAAATGTCACTGAACAAATCATTGTAATGATCAGCCTTCATAAATTAAAATCGAGCAAGCATTTATATAAGTTTGAAATGATTTGCACAAATATTGATAAATGGCTGAAACGATTTGCAAAAACATTGACTGTGCACTTTTACAACAATTTGTACTCATGCACAGTGCAATTTTCATTCAGTTGTACCATCGCGATTTACACAATAACGTATGAAGGCTACGTCTATGTCAACAATATTTCCTAATCGCTTTTACGGGTGATTAGGGTTTAGGTTTTGGAATTTGGGGTTTAGGTTTTAGGTTTAAGGATTTTGGGTTTTACTTCAACGATACAAAATGATTTCACTTCTTAAATACAAATCAATTTCGTTCATAAAAAACAAATAAAATATATTGTTCTCGTTGTAACTTCGTAACTACAAATCCACATGATTTACAACCACACTCATATACAAAAAATATTAGTATTTAGTTACAATATGTATGGGAGGACATTTCTGTCAAGCGCATATCTATCTTTTAGAGACTCCCATTTTTACAGAAGCGATCACCAAAACATCTATATTGTTCATCGTCGAGTTCATTTCCTACTACAAAGTGATTCTATGTGCAGCTGAGGATACATCATCTCTAAGAAAATGAGCTCATTAGTAATGGCAGCCCACTGTACTATTTTTCTCGGACTGAGGTTGATTCTTAGAGACTCTAGCAATGGTGCACTCTTGAAAATATGCTTCACAAACTTCATCAAAGGCGTTATACCGTATGTGTCATGAAGTATATCGAAGATTAGGCAGTTGTTTTTTCAACTGTAAAGTATGGTTTGCAAACAATAGAGGGTCCAGCAGTAGGAATAGATCAAATAGATGGACATCAGCATCACCCCTATCATGCAGAATATCTGTGCTTGCTTCGATATGGCGGCAACGATTGAAGATGATTATGGTCGTTATACAAATTTTTTCTCACGGCATGAAACAACTACGTTAGCAGCATCAAACTCCATCTATTAAGCACAGGTAGAAGGAACACAAAAGAAGAAAGAATAATACAAGGAAGAAGTAGAAGAAAGAGAAGAAGAAGAAGAAGATGAAGGCGGATGAGAAAAAAGAAGAAGAAGAAGTTGCGCTGCCGCAGAAAAGAAAGAGAAAAAAAGGTTAAATAGATTAGGGTTTTAGACCTGGACAATGGGTCAGGTTGGGTCAGGTAGGTTTTTATATATAGATCTATATTAGGGTTTTATATTTTGCAGGGTTTTATGCACTTGTACACAAATCGACATGATATTTAGACTTAAAGTACAAATCGATTTACGTAACAGTTGCAAAACATTATGAGTAAATCATGATATTACATATCGATATCATTCACATAGAAAAGCAAAGACATATCATTGTCGTAATTAATTCATAAATACAATTAGACATCCCAATAATTACCTACTGGTGATGATATTTGTTTTTTTGATGATGATGGTAATGTATTTTATCTAAGCCAAACCATTGTGGTTAGGTAAAAAGGACTAGATTTTTTCGTAAATGATTATGGTTGTAAATCACATTAATTTGTAGTTTTAAAGTTACTGCGACAACAATATATTTTTGTTAGTCTTTGTGAACAAAATCGATTTGTATTTATGAAGTTACTGCGATAACGATATGTCTTTTGTTAGTCTTTGTGAACAAAATCAATTTATATTTATAAAGTTACCTCGATTTTTATCGTTGAATTATTCTCGATTTGTTCTTTACTAAGTCTATACAACGTGTGGCTTTGTTTATTATTTTTCTTTTTGGCCATTTATTAATCAGTCATTTCGGCCATTGGTCATGATGTATTGTAACTAGATACTAATATTTTTGATAAATGAATATTGTTGTAAATAATGTCAATTTGTATTTAAGAGGCTATGCGATGACGATATATCTTTGTTTGTCTTTTTGAACGATATCGATATATAATATTGTGTTTTACTCATCGATTTATAATTATTACTAAAATATTATTTTTGTATAAAACATAAATTAGTATCATGCTATAAATCACTTCAAATTTACCTCGATTTTTTTGTTGAACTTCACGTTGATTTGTAGACGAGACAACGATTTGTCCTTGCACTTTTATTGCGATTTATACTCATGCACATTATGATTTTCATCCAGTTGTACAAATCATTATACACATGGCAAAATATATTACAAATCGATAAGGAAATGCAGCATAATAACTTAAAAATCGATATTAACAAACAAAACAATATCACATAAATCAGTATTATGTTATTACAACCACGATTTGCGATACATTACATATACTGAGTGAATGGATGATACCGAATGGGTAGAGGTCCTCCCATATAATATGGACGATACAGTATATGTATAATGATTTGTATATGTGAAGGCTAAATGAGACAACGATTTATACATGTGAATGATATATATTACAACGATTTATACATGTGAAAGATACATTATTAAATAGAATTCACATGTGATTCCTGTGTTCCATAGCTTTTTGGATGAAGCCATTTTCATGAACGGTGATTCACAAAAATATTAACAATTCTATTTTATGGCTCATGATTCATGAAAATGGCTTCATCCAAAAACTTTTTCTTAATAAGACCATCCAGTGGATAAGCATATTCACCTTCTGTTTTGTTAAACTTTTAATAAATCCGATAATATGGAAATTGGGTCATGCAAAGAGGCATAACAACTAACTTTATGGTAAGACTTAAACAAAATTCACACATGATTCCTGTGTTTCATAGCTCGCTTTTGAATTGATCTGAGTGTGTCATGAAACAGAACAATATAAGACACTACATTAAGTTTCACAAGAAATGCAAACATCCTTCCAACATTGATTACATACCAAAAGATTTATAAAACTGAAGCTATCATTCCGGAAAAACTGGTCAGGAGGATTGAAGGTCACAACGTTGGAAATTACGTTTATAGGGTATTGTTGTATGTTGAAAATTACACAAGTTAGATATTGATAAGCTGCACGTAATGCAATTTATATGTAAAGCAATATAATGTATTACATACATATTCCATAGCTTTTTGAATAAAGTCATTTTCATGATCCACAAAACTATTATCAATTCTATTTTTGTGGCTCGCAATTCATGAAAATGGCTTCATCCAAAAACTCTTTCTTAATAAGACCATCCAGTATATAAGCATATTCACCTCCTATTTTGTTAAACTCTTAACAAATCTGATAATGTGGAAATTGGGTCATGCAAAGAGACATAACAACTACCTTTATGGTAAGACTTAAACAGAATTCACATGTGATTCCTGTGTTTTATAGTTCACTTTCGAATTGATATGAGTCTGTCATGAAACAAAATACTATAAGACACTATATTAAGTTTCACAAGAAATACAAACATCCTTCCAACATTAATTACACACCAAAAGACTTGTAAAACTGAAGCTATCGTTCTGAAAAAATTAGTTGGGAGGATTGAAGGTTACAACGTTGAAAATTACGTCTATAGGGTATTATTGCATGTTGAAAATTACACAAGTTAGATATTGATAAGTTGCACATAATGCAATTTACATGGGAAACAATATAATGTATTACATACATATTCATGTGAAGGGTTTGGTTGCTTTTGCTTAGAGGTTGGTTATTTCTTAAACCTTTACTTACTAACCAATTCTAGTGCACCCTTTGTCCTCCGATGACTGCGATCGGAGGCAGATTTTCTTTTGATACCATCCGCTAGGTGAATTTTTCTATCATATTCTATAATATTCACTCCTGACTTATTGAAGATAATGTTTACACTTCGGTGCAACTTTTTATGAGTGTTAAGAGAAGCTTGATTTTCACCTCCATTGTTCGCTCTTATTTTCTTGGACTGGTCTTCATGAGCTGCAACAGACTGATGGTGAATCAACTGCACATTTTCAAGTAACTCCCTTGACGCTTTTCTCATGCATACATTGGCTTCTTCACTTTTTGATGTCAAATCTGTAATATGCATAAGTGATCTACATAATTGTTGGTAATAGAAGGCTATGCGACACTTCTCATCAACACCAGATTGACTGACATTATTTGTATCCATCAGTTCAATCTTTGTTTGTCTCTTTCATCTTCACATTAAATATGACTCATGTATTTCTTGTATCTTCTCTTGATTAAGTGTCTTTAATTTATGATGACATAAAATACCTTTGAATTCATATTTTTTTTACGTACATTCAACTGTTTTGTTGTCAACATTGTACATGACATGCGCTTTTTGCCTTTTCTGATGCTCTTCGCCCTCCTATACAATATGGTATTTGTGCATATTCTCGATTTGCACATGTCCTTCTATGTTGCAATTCATGACCCGTATAACATCCTTCTTAATTCATTCAAATATAGTTAGTATAGACAGATCTGCAGGTCGCATCAATATTTTTATGTCCAAAGTTACAGGGCGTGTATTGAAGCATTTCACATCTTGTTCAAGCTCATTCTGTCTAAAATCGTCTATAAATAATTCATATTGTTCCATGAAGCAAAATATTGTTAAACATGAATACAGGGTTTTCTTCAGTGTGACATGCATAGATTCAGCTCTTTGTGTGCTTATCATACCTGCATAAAAGTATTGCTTCCATATGCCAATGCTCACTTCTTTTTTTCTGCATATAAATTTTGTAACCACGGACATTCTTCAAGGTCGTACATCTCAATCATTTCCTCACAATCAGACATAAAGGTGACATCGTCTACGCTCTCAAGTACACACCTTGTAAACTTTTTGTCAAACCCTGTCTTCTGATTAAATATGTGTCATATGTTCTTTGCTGCATTTTGAAAGATATGCTACAAACATAGGCGATGATGTGCATCTGGTCATACATGAGACATTGCAGCTGCAATTGCGTGATCACCATCTGTAAGTACAATTTCAGGTTGCTTCTCATTCATTGCCTGTGTAAATACTCTGAACAACCACTCAAAAGTTTCTTTGGTCTGGTTATATAAAAAAGCATCGTCTAATATACAACTTTGTGAGTGATTGTTCACTCTGACAAACTACACAAATGGCCACTATTCAATATTAATCTTTACTATCGTATAAAAAACAAGCACATCATTGAAGCATTCATAATCTACTCTTGACTTTAAATCTACCCATAACATATTCACAGCATATCCATCTTCATCTACTTGCATTGCACTAAAGAAACCAGGGTCAATGCTTGATTTCTTTTGTAAGTAATAAATCAAAGAACATATTTCTACATTCTTTGTGTTATCTGTCCTCTTCTTTCTCAAGTGGTTTCTTAGATCCATAGGTGTGAATGATACGTTCTAGCGACCACCATCTATGTGCACGCACAAATTGTACGTCTTGGTACAATGCTGGCATTATCAACTATTTCAATAATTGCAACATGCGCTTTAGTTACTTTATGATGTGACATTAACATAAAAGTCATAAATGAAGCAGATAAATCATGGTTATGATCACTAATTAAAGTATAAACTATATATTTCTCATTCGGAAGTCTTCTTAACACCATTCTCGCTTAACATCCACATCTTGAATCTGACTTGCTCCTTGCTGGATTTCCACTTGACTTCTTTCAACCTTCCTTAAAACAAATATATGTCTTTCTCACCACGACACCCTCTGCATTTTTTGACCAAGAATACCTTTTAACACTGAAGCCAAGTTTTAAGGCATAATCATTGTAAAATTTATATGCAGCTTTCTTATTATTAAACTGCGTTCCTTATACGAGAACAAAGTCAAGTGTACTATCATGCTCATTCTCAGTGTCTGCACCTTTATCAAGTGTACTGTTATGATCGTCTACCTCATTATCGAATTATATTTCTTCTGCTGGAACATTCAAGTCAAGAGTGAATCCAATGCATGCACCCTTCTTATCATGTGCATCATTAGTGCACATGTTCACTTCTCCATGACTTTCCAATGATTGATATAGATCATCTTCATTGCAACCAGGTGATAAGTTCACCATTGTCATAAGCAAGATACCATTTTGCGTTAAACGAATACTAATAAGGTTAAGCAAGTCAAAGAAATGATTGAATGAATCACATTATAAAAACAACCACGATTTCTTATTTGCTTATACCGTGCATCGAGTTGTTACTTACCATGCCAATAAAAGAAACGATTTGTCGTATATGTGTTAACGATAGCGATTTAATTATATCTACAACGTTATGAAGCAATTTCAATAGAAATCTTTAAATGAGCAGCGATTTGAATATGAAAATCGTCACCACAAGCGCACAATAATGTATTTTCGCACATACACGTTTTAAAATTCTTTTTACAAATATCTTACAAATCGATACTAGAAAATACATAATATCTTACAAATCGATATACATATCACATAATATATTACAAATCGATACGACACTTCAGCATAATAGCTTACAAATCGGCACTACAAAACACATAATATCTTACAAATCGATATACATATCACAAAATATATTATAAATTGATACGAGAATTCAACATAATAGCTTTCAAATCGACACTATAAAATACATAATTTCTTATAAATCGATATATATATCGCAAAATATATTTCAAATCAAATAAGAAATTCAGTATAATAGCTTACAAATCGATATTAACAAACAAAACAATATCTCACAAATCGGTAGTATGTTATTAAAACTGCGACTTGTGATACATTGCATATACTGAGTGAATGAACGATACCGGATGGGGTAGAGGCCCTTCCTTGCATCTGTAAACAAGCATTCTTGTCAACAGGTTCTAGCATCTTACAAATATTGTTAAGTTTTTAATCGTTGAAAGGACAAGATCGACCTGCAATAACAAAACAATGCTTTAATGACACTCACGATGACATGCGTTCTTCAACAATAGCATGATGACATGGAAAGATACTCACGATGCCTTAATAGCGCTTGTTGGAATATTTGTGCATCATTGATTTCTTCCATACTACCTAACGACAACGAAAAATAAGAGGAGACTGTAAAAAGAGATGGTCAACAAATGCCCCTATGATGCCCACCAATGATTGAATCAGTCGATCGCGAACCTGAAAATGTTTTGTAACACAAGGCATGAACGAGAAGGCGACAATGTGTTGTAACACAAGCTAAAAACCAAGGCGAGAACCTGAACTCGAGACGACAGCAAAGGCTGCTCCGACGACAATAAATGACGGTAAAGGGTGTGTCGTCAAAGAGAGCTCTTGCTACAGCAGATGGGATGCAAAAGTTTACTGCTTATGGTGAAAATAAAATGTTTGGACTTTGAAGAGTTAACATCATCCTTGACTTTCTGAATGAACATTTTTATCTTTTTCTCGAACCGTCGTTTCGTTATTTTTTGAATGAAAGATATTTTTGTCATTTTGTCGAACCATTGTTTCATGGCTAGAATAACAAGAAATGATACTTAAGTCTTTGCAATCACACAGGATTCCGATGCTAAGTGATGCCGAAACACATATGAGCTCCAAGAGCTCTTGTAAGTGACGCTCTTTGGGACCCCAACAAGCAAAGAATGACGCTCTTTGGGACCCCAACAAGCAAAGAGTGCGTCTTTTGGGAGAACACACAACACCCTCCCGTGAAATCTGCAACCGAATACCTTAATTGTCCTTGGATTTTGTGGTTTTGTGTGAAAGGTTTTAATTCCCTTCATAGCGTGGGCTGTAGTTGGTGATTCTTGATTTTCATAAATCTGCAATCGAATATCTTAATTGTCATTGGAATGCAGCGGATACCTTGATTATCTGATCAAACCGAATCGTCAGCAAATCCCTTGATTAAAACGTTGTCTTTTACTACAGCATCCCTACTCACAAATGCAAGAGCCCAAAATGAATCGTGATCGACAATTGTGGTTTTGTGTGAAAGGTTTTAATTCCCTTCATAGCGTGGGCTGTAGACTGTAGTTGGTGATTCTTGATTTTCATAAATCTGCAACTGAATGCCTTAATTGTCCTTGGAATGCAGCGGATACCTTGATTATCTGAATCGTCAGCAAATCCCTTGATTAACACGTCTTTTACTACAGCATCCCTACCCACAAAGACAAGCCCAAGATGAATCATGATCGACAATTGTGGTTTTGTGTGAAAGGTTTTAATTCCCTTTCTGATAAAATATGGACTTAGATCTTGTTAAATATGGTCCAATCAGATTGAAATCCGAAGACAGATGTGGTTGATCTGACCGTTTACTAGCATGAGGCGTCCGCCCTGTAAAAAGACAAACTTCTAGGCCCTCTCACCTCCATTATAAAACCCAGACGGTGAGTGGAAACTCAATACATAGAGAAGGATTTGTTTCCATTTCTCACTAACTGATACCAAGCAATGGAGGCGAAAAACAGTGGAAGAGGAGAAGGGTCATCCTCATCAAGGGATGAAGGATGGGAGTTTGATGTTTTCATAAGTTTTAGAGGAGCCGACACCCGCAAGGGTTTCACTGGTCATCTCCATAAAGCCTTAGTAGACAAGGGTATTCGTGCCTTCATAGACAGTGAGGACTTGGAGAAGGGAGAGAGGGTGGATGAGCTATTTGGGTACATCGAGAGATCCAGGCTGTTTGTGACCATCTTCTCCGAGCACTATGCCGATTCGAAATGGTGCTTGAAGGAGATCGCGAAGATCGTGGAGTGCGGAAGGCTGATCATTCCCGTCTTCTTTGATGTAGAACCAACCCATGTTCGTAATCAGACAGGACCTTTTGAATCAGCATTCACAACTTACCTGAATAACCAGACATTGGAACAACAGGAGGTCAATGGATGGATGTATGCGTTGAGGAGAACTGGGGAAATTTCCGGGTACAATCTCATGACAGACACAGATGGGTGAGTAGCTTCTCTCTCTCTCTCTCTCTCTCTCTCTCTCTCTCTCTCTCAATGCCTTTCTGGTCAACGAGCCTACTACGTCGAGCACTGTTCAGGTTAGGCTGGTGTTTGCTATACCAAGATCAATCTCGAGCTTCTGACAAGCTGAGTCTAGCCTTGTTAACAAAAAATATTATTTCCATCCTTTTTTTTAGAATAAAAAAGGAAAAATATTATTCTTCATATGAATACATTAGGGATGGAACACCCACTGACTTTCTTTATATATATATATATATATATATATATATATATATATATATATAGTTGGAGTCTAATGATACCAGTGGTTTTGACTCAATCTAACCTTATAGATGTATTTAACATGCTGGATTTAGCATAAATGGACTCTTGGATCATGTGTTTTTTGGCAAAAAAAAAAATAGTAGTTAAGAAAAATCACTATATTCATAGCCGCTGATTTTTAGATCTCTGAAAATACCTGTATACAGGTGGGATTCTGGCATTCCAAAAGCCTGTTACCACTAAATGAAACATGTACATCATCACATCTATGGTGTTAATTAGATGTGACAAGAAACAGAGTGAAGCTTTCATAGTTTGTTTGTATTATATTTATATATAGGGAGAGTGAGGGACACACGCAGGAGGTGGCCAATGGGCCAACTAATAGAAGTGGCTAAGAGAGAGATAGCGAGTGTTGGATAAAGGTAACAGAGATTCATTGCTTAGCCATAGGGTCTCACAAATGAAAATTCAAAAGTCACACGATGGTGGGTGCATAAGAAATTCACTCGAATTCGAGTTGGTTTATTTACAAAAGAAATTCAAATTTGAAATTGAAAATCATAGAATTGGAGTCTAAACCTACTGAGCCAAGCTCAAACAGGCTCATTTATAAATGAATGCATTGTTTTAATGTTGAAAGCATTTATTCCTATTTATCTTTTTTTTAATTGCTGGGGTTAGGCCGAAGTTGCTACTTTGTTTAATTGTCTTGTGGCTTTATTGGCAGGCACGAGGTGAAGCTGATTCAGCTTATTGTGGAAAGGATATTAGATGAAGTATACAAGGCCCCTCTCCATGTATCCAAATATCCTGTTGGTCTTGGTTGTGCAATAGCTGATTTGATGCAACTTTTGAAAATTGAAGAGGTCAAAAAGGATATTGAAGCTGATGAAGTAAGAATGATTGGGATATGTGGAAAGGGCGGCATCGGAAAGACAACCCTTGCCAAAGCTGTCTACAATATTTTGTTTTCCAGATTTGATGCCTGTACCTTCTTTGAAAATGTTAAGGAGGAAGCGAATCAAGCCAATGGACTCATCCGCTTGCAAGAACAGCTGCTTCGTCATGTCCTCAACGAAAAAGAAACAATTATCAGGAGCATTGGTGAAGGTGTCGCGGAAATAAAAAAAAGTCTTCGTTATAAGAAAGTGCTTCTGGTTATTGATGACGTTGATCATGAAAGCCAAATTGGTGCACTAGCAGGTAGCCGGGTTTGGTTTCGTACTGGAAGTAGAATAATCTTCACTTCAAGAGATAAGAGTGCATTATCTCTAGCTGGAGAGAATCTAGATGGTATCTATAATCCTAAAGAGCTGAACGACAAACAATCCCTCCAACTCTTTTGTTGGCATGCATTTGGGAAAAGTAGGCCGACAAGAGAGTATACCGAGTTTGCAGAGGAAGTTGCATCTATTGCTGGTGGGCTACCCTTGTGCCTAGCAGTATTTGGGTCACATTTCTTTCATATAAAAAATCCCGAAGAAGGGAGAGCGATGTTAAAAAAGATGAGAAAAGTTCAATATAAAGAAGTTCACAAAAAGTTAAAAATAAGCTACGATGACATACAGGTGAATTTCAAATGCATGACCACATTCGAGAGATGGGTAGACAAATCGTGATAGATGGTACCATTACAAAACCTGGAAAGCGGAGCCGGTTGTGGGAAGACGATGTGACATTGAGGGTTCTTAAA